>NC_141693.1:1332847600-1334295100 GCF_964263255.1 Lissotriton vulgaris
AGGGCTGATACTAGCTGTGAAATTTAAGTTCAGTTGGTTTACATTGATGTCTTTGACAAACTCATTGGCCTGTGCCACAGTACCACGCCAGATAACGAAAACGTCATCAATGTAACGCAAATACATAACAACATTGTTCATCCAATAGCCCGCATGCTGTGCCTTGAGGACATGTTCCTCCCACCAACCTATATGGAGCCCCGCGTAGCTGGGGGAAAAACATGCCCCCATTGCCACGCCCCTGAGCTGTTTGTATACCGTGTTGTTAAATAAAAACACTTTATTGTGTAAGCATTTCTCAACCATCTTAATTAGCATTTGATTGTGCCGGTACATTTCAAGTGGGCGCTTGTCAAGGAAAAATTGCATAGCTCTTATACCATATGCATGGGCTATACTGGTGTACAGTGTGGATATGTCCATGGTTATAAATAGTAGATCATCCGACCATGTGCATTGGTTGCTGTGAAACAGGAACTCTGTAACGTCTTTAATGTATGCTGGTAACGTGATCACAAACTCCTGTGGATGGAAGTCTATGTATTTGGACGTATTTTCGAAGGTGCTGTTGATTGCAGACACAATAGGTCTGCCTGGTACTGGGACCTTTGGTTTGTGCACCTTAGGGATAAAGTATATATTGGGAAGCACAGGAAATTCTTTATAGAGGAATTTCAATTCATCCTTTGTAATAAGACCATCACGCTTCCATTGATGCAAATCACTGCGATACAACTCTTGGATGTGTTTCACTGCTGTCATGTCCGTTTTTAAATAACATGATTGGTCACTTAGATGTCGATTGGCTTCCTCAATATATTCTTTCTTGCCCCAAATCACAATATTACCGCCCTTATCGGACTGGTTGATTATGATGTTTTTATTGTCTTTAAACTTCCTCATTAGAGTCGTGTATGGTCTCATTTTGTCAGAGGGCGTTTTGTGTGATCTCATGGTTTTAAGTTGCAGTGTCTTTAATTCGTCTATCACCCTGTCCGCATACACGTCGATGGCATCCCTTGGCATGTTGGGGATGAACGTCGATATTGGTTTGAAAGGACTTGGAGAGGAATGTCCCAAAGTCAAGCCCTCTTGATCTGCTATTTCTTGCGTACCGCTCAAATTCTCCTCTTCATCGCGCAATCCGTGTAAGGCACGCATTAGCCCCACGTCTTTTGCTTGCAATCCACTTTGGTCACCTTTTTTGCCTCAGTCCAAGGTCTTTTTGGATTCCAAGCTAGTTTTGATAGTATAGTACTTTTTAAGTTTAACCCCTTCGCTGCGGCGGCTATTCCGCCGCAGCGCTAAAGGGGCGGGGCGGCCGCGCGGCGGCCGCATGCTGGTGACAGAGCCGCTCCGTCACCAGCCGCGGTTGAGCTATGCTGGTGACGGAGCGGTTCCGTCATGACCCGCCCCGCTCATTAGAACGCCCGCGCAGGCGCGAAATCAGCGCCGCGCAGGCGCGAAATCAGCGCCGCGCAGGCGCGGCGGCTGGGCCATGACGGAACTGCTCCGTCATCAGCACAGCGCACCCGCAGCTGATGACGGAGCGGTTCCGTCATCAGCATGCAAAGGGTTCATTTTGCGGATGAACTTAAATATGTCAATTCTCGTGTTGCAGTAGCTGAAATTGCTTTCTGGGCAATAGGAAATTCCTAGAGATAGTAACTGTTTTTCTGCTTGTGTGAGGTCGATTTCTGTCAGGTTGATGATGGTATTCTCATCCCTTACTTTTTGTTTTTCCAAAACCGTTTCTTCTGTTGCCTTCCTTTTTGCTGAGGCGCACCTGCGTCGTTGTCTTCTCCTTGTGTTCCTCCTTTGCCTTGAGCTTGATTTTGTGTCCTCGGACGTAGAGAGGACTTCCGTTGCATACGGATGTACTCTATTCCCTCGCTTTGAACCTGGGACACTGTCATCCGATTCGTTTTCACTAGGTACTAGGCTGGTTTCCGACCCTGACGCGGTAGATTCGCTAACGCCTGCCGCTGTACTGCATCGTTGTGCCTGGATTTGATGCTGTTGTGGCTCTTTGCGTACGCATATGGTCGAATTTCCGGGCAAACGTGTAGATTTGGCCCAACTCGTAATCCCGCTGATCACGTGCAAACTTGTAAGCCTTCCTTGTTTTTATAACGTCTTCTTGTTTTTTTAGGCGTTCTCTCATTTCTTTGATTGTTTTGTCTATATGCGCCCGATCTTTATTGAATTGCTCTTTCATGAATTCCTCGTTAATACGTGCAACCTCCTCCAGATATTTCTTTCGGTCGATTTTGGCGTATTTAACAAGCAGACAAACTAATCGCATGGAGGCGTCTAAGTTGCTCTCGGCCCAGTCCTTTAATAGCAACGGGTTAGGGTTCTCAAAGCTTGGGACAAGCATAATGAGCAGGCCGCGTGGTACTCTCCCCACCTCATGAGGATTGTATACCTCTGAGGCGGAAGCCGGAGGCTTGTTCACTCGTTTTTTAAATCTGTATTATTTTGTGTTTGAAACTTTTTAAAATTACCTGCACCTTATACAGAGCTCTCCTCTGTCTAGAGCACCTTCCCAGGCTTCCCACTGTCAGCGGATCGAGCGCTGCTCCGTGGGAAAGTTCTCAGGGCCGCCATCGCAGCGAACGCGAGGCCACGCCCACACGTCAGGCCACGCCCACCTCCTAAACCTATGAAAAGCGCTGACTGATAGCGCTGACATCAGGATTGTATACCTCTGAGGCGGAAGCCGGAGGCTTGTTCACTCGTTTTTTAAATCTGTATTATTTTGTGTTTGAAACTTTTTAAAATTACCTGCACCTTATACAGAGCTCTCCTCTGTCTAGAGCACCTTCCCAGGCTTCCCACTGTCAGCGGATCGAGCGCTGCTCCGTGGGCAAGTTCTCAGGGCCGCCATCGCAGCGAAAGCGAGGCCACGCCCACACGTCAGGCCACGCCCACCTCCTAAACCTATGAAAAGCGCTGACTGATAGCGCTGACATCAGGATTGTATACCTCTGAGGCGGAAGCCAGAGGCTTGTTCACTCGTTTTTTAAATCTGTATTATTTTGTGTTTGAAACTTTTTAAAATTACCTGCACCTTATACAGAGCTCTCCTCTGTCTAGAGCACCTTCCCAGGCTTCCCACTGTCAGCGGATCGAGCGCTGCTCCGTGGGCAAGTTCTCAGGGCCGCCATCGCAGCGAACGCGAGGCCACGCCCACACGTCAGGCCACGCCCACCTCCTCTCTCCCTAAATGTGCCTTCCACGCAAGCGCAGCGGACGAGCGCAGCGGGCGCGCCTAAGGCAAGCCCGTCTGCGCCCGTCCGCGATGGGCCGGGGCCAGGGGCCACAACCCCTTCATCTCCCGTCACGCAAACTCAGCATTACACCTCCGAGGAACTCCGGACCTTCAACTCCCAGGTAACTCTGACCTGCGCTCATAAATACGGCCCACTCGACCTACCTCCTCAATGCAATGATTGCGAGACTTACCTCAAGCTCAAACCCCACACGTCAAATCAACAAATGCTTAGACTGTTTCTGTTGAATTGCAGGTCTCTTTCAAGACACTGCACAGAGCTTTCTCTGTCAACCCCTTCCAGGCTCATGACGAGCTGGGGTCGTCATGGTGTAGCCTCCTCGCACGCTGATGACGAGCCCAGCTCGTCATGTAACATAGAGTTCACAGATTCCCAGCACAGGAGGGGAAAAGCCATAGCAGCCAAGGTGTTAATTGACGAACAAAAACCAGACGCTCTCTTTTTAACTGAGACATGGCTAACCCCTCACTTCGACCCTGAGTTGGTTCAAATCCTGGGGCAGGAATACCAAATCATAAGACAGGACCGGGAAGGTGAAAGAGGGGGTGGTTTAGCCATCATCTTCAGAGACTGTTTTACCTGTCGCTGCACCCCCAACCCTTTTCCGGAATGCGAAAGCATGTCGTTCACCCTGGAATTCTCCCCCAATATAAGTTTCTCCGGAGCACTTATATACCGCCCACCAGGCACCCCTAAACAGTTCTACGAATCTCTGCCCCCGTTAGTCGCCGATTTGGCCCTGTCGCCCTCTAACTTTACGTTATTGGGTGATCTCAATATACACTTTGATGACCCCAATAACTCCATTGCCAACAAACTAAGCGGGGACCTATCCGCTCTGCAGCTGCTCCAGCTGGTCTCATCTCCTACGCACGCGAAAGGCCACTTGCTGGATCCTGTTTTCAGCAACTGCCCACATTTAAAGGCCTGTCCCCCTATAACGCTTCCTTGGACAGACCATGCTCTAGTCCCGTTGCTTTGGACAACTGAAAAATCTACATCCCCTACACCTATTGTCCAAGAAACCCGAAACTGGTCTAAAATACCGCTGGCCCAGTGGACCCTGGAACTGCAAAAAACGATTCCCCTAGTCGGTCAGACCCCCTCACAGGCCAATGAATCCTTCAATGAATGGATACAGAACTCTCTCAACACCACGTTCCCCCTGAAGAAAACAGTTTTCAAAAGATCCAGAATCTCAGCTCCCTGGTACTCCACTGGACTACGGGAGAAAAAGCGCTTTTGCAAGAGACTGGAACGTAAATGGCGACTGGAATATGCGGAAGCAGACAAAATTATCTATAGAGACGCCATCAGGACATACAAAAAAGACATAAAAAGTGTGCAATCTTTATACTATTCAAACCAGATCGCAGAGGCCAGCTCCAGCTCGAAAGAGATCTACAAAATAGTAAAAAGCCTCACCACCCTCCCCACACCCCCTCCTATAACTGAGAATCCTCAGCTCCGTTGCGAAGATCTGGCCAACTTTTTTTCCAAGAAAATCAAACTTATTTACTCTTCCTTTCCATCCACAGAAGTGACCGCTTCGACTAAAGCAGCTCCATGTCCCCCTCTAGAACATACATCCAACCACCCTCCGGTGTTGGCAGAATTCCCCCAGTTACAGGTGGATCTCCTCACCTCCCTCATGCACCAAGTGAAGTCAGGCTCCCCCAGAGACCCAGCACCCCCACATGTCCTAGTCTCTGCCATTCAAACCATTCTTCCCACACTGCTTAGAGTACTTAATACCTCGATCTCTACCAGCACAGTACCAGTAATGTGGAAGCAGGCCATGGTAAGGGCTCTGGTCAAAAAACCTAACCTTGACACCAAGAACCTCAACAACTTCTGCCCGATCTCCTTGTTGCCTTGGGCAGCCAAAATCTTGGAGAAACACATAAACAGCATATTAACAACCTTTCTCGAGCAACACCATCTGCTCGATCCCTCCCAGACTGGCTTTCGCCCCAAGCATGGGACCGAGACGGCACTGCTGGCAGTCACAGAGGAGTCCAGGAGAATCTTAGATCGGGGAGGATCGGTGGCAATCATCCTCCTCGATCTCAGCGTGGCGTTTGATACCGTGAACCACGGTATCCTCCTGCAGCGCTTCCTGGACACCGGAATATCTGACAAAGCTCTGGAGTGGTTCAGGTCCTACCTGAGTGACAGATCTTTCCAGGTGTATGAAGGCAATGTCACCTCCTCTAGCAAGCCTCTGAGGTGTGGAGTCCCGCAGGGATCATCGTTAAGCCCGACGTTATTTAACGTCTACATGAGGCCACTGGCTGAGATCGTCCGCCCATTTGGTATTAAGATCGTTACCTACGCGGACGATACCCAGCTGGTGGTCTCCCTGGCACAGGCAGGCGGACCCTCAGCTAATGTAGATCTTGCTGGCTGCATGGAGATGGTCAAGAGCTGGATGACCAAGTCTTGTCTCAAACTTAATGGAGACAAGACTGAGCTCATGCTCCTGGGTCATACCGTACCATCTACCATAGACACTCTCAGGCCTCCCAGCTTAGGTCCTGCCCCTGTTCCCAAAGACGCCATCAAGAGCTTGGGTGTCTGGCTTGACAGGTCCCTGTCTTTCGATCAACAGGCAACAAAACTTTCTGCCACTTGCTTCGGCATCTTGAGAGTTATCAGGAAGATCTTGCCTCTTCTCCCCTTTGAAGCAAGAAAAACCGTGGTTCTGGGCCTGATTCAATCGCGGCTGGACTATGGAAATGCTTTGTATCTTGGAGCCCCTGACTTCACCTTGCGCAAACTGCAACTAATACAGAACTGCGCAGCCAGAACACTCTTACAAATCCCCCGCAGATCATCAGCAAAACCCGGACTGAGGACACTGTACTGGCTCCCTATGAAGGAAAGAGTAAACTTTAAATCACTCTGCATTGCTCACCAGACCTTCTGGTCTTTAGGCCCGGCAATCAATCTCCCTCTCATCACACCCTATCTCCCCACAAGACAGTTGCGCTCCACCTCTGCAAATCTAGCCATTGTGCCGCCAATAAAGAAATCAAGGTCTGGAGGCCGCTCCTTCTCTTACAATGTAGCTAAGAGGTGGAACGCTCTGCCCCAGCATCTTAGATCTAATCCTGATATTCTCTCCTTCCGCAAACAGCTGAAAACGCTCCTATTCACTACATAACTGTGGAGCTGAATCTGCCTCTTCCTAATCCAAACCTCAGTTGGTATGCTTAGCGCTTGGACGCCTCAGGGCAGCTACGTGCGCTCTATAAATCTGAGTTCATTCATTCATTCATGATACTTCTCTAACGATCTAATTTCCCACCATTTGGTGATTTCTCCTCTGCTGTTCTTTTCAAGCCCTTTAAGGAGTGTCTTTACATCCGGGTTCTCATTGGGTTCTGCTTTCTATATATATGTATATATATATATATATATTTTTTTTTTTAACTATTCACTTACTTTGAACTTGAGGCACCACTATCCTGTGCTCGATTGACAGAGCACTTGGGTGGCTTTCCTGCTATCTGACCCGTAATTTGCCCCATTGCAACAGATCAGGCACTGGCTGGATTATCGCCTTAGACGCCTCATACGCCGACATCTTGGGCGAGGAGTAGGCGAGCGGTATAGGGTTCGGCCCCTCCCGCCCTCGTGGGCTTAAAGTGGCCATCTTACCCAGGGAGCGCAGCGGACGGGCGCAGCGGGCGCGCCAAAGGCAAGCCCGTCTGCGCCCGTCCGGGCCCTGCCGAGCCCCGGGTTTGGGCACGCTGATGGTTAGATCTCTTATGCCCGCGAGGACTTGCTGACTTTTAACAACGGCCAGGGCACCCTGCCCTGGGACTCACGCAACCGGGGCCATAGACTGGGGATCTCAGCTAACCTTTCTCCCCTCTTAGACAATATTAACCAGTCGTCCCTTTGTTCTCACAACCGGCTGGAGCCTGGCTCACAGTCCCCACCGTTGTCCATATGTTATCTGAACACTCGTTCGATGGTCAAACATCAGTTGGACCTCTTTCTTTTGTTGGAAATGGACAATCCAGACATTTTGCTATTCACTGAGACCTGGTTGACCCCTGACTCGGCCCCAGATATAATCGCGGCTCTTCCGCCGAATTATTGTATTATCCATGCCGACCAAGGTTCGGGCAAACTGGGCGGGGGGGTCGCTGCTATTTTCCGCTCCAATTTAAAAATCACTGCACTGACTGGTTTGAATCTCCCGGATACCGAAAATTTAGTTCTAAAGCTAGAAATGTCCTACGCAACAGTGGTGTGTGTCCTATTGTATAGACCCTCAATAAATATGCCGAATTTTCCTCTCATGTTTAGTGAACTTATCGCCAATTTGGTTGTGGAACATGCCAGGATTCTCCTAATTGGGGACTTCAATTACTGGTTCAACGACCCGTTGGAGGGTCCCCACTCTCGGGAATTTACCGAGCTCCTTATCAACCTGAATTTTGTACAACATATGCGTTCACCTACTCACTGCAAGGGCCATGTGCTGGACCAGGTCTGGTCTAATTCCCCACTGGTCACAACACCTGACACCACCCCATGTGTTTGGTCGGACCACTTTCTTCTTAGACTCAACCTCAACCATGCCCTTAAAAGAACTACCGCCGTGACGGCAGGGGGGCATACAAGAAAATGGACCTCTCTAGATAGACCGGATTTCCTACATACATTGGCTATGTCCATTCAACCTTACCATCCCGATATTAATACATCGGAAACCAATATCTCTGACTGGCTGCAAGCAGCTAGCGACATCCACGCCCCATTTAAAAAGGTCAAACTTGCCCGACGTGCGGATGCATAAAAACGGTTCTCATCGGACCTCAAAGCTAAGAAATTGGCCTTGCGCCAACTTGAATGCCGTTGGCGACGCAGCTATGCCCCTGATCTAAAAGTCAGTTACACTAAGGCCAGGAAAGAGTATATGAAAAATATCTTAGCCACTAAAGCTGCTTATTTCTCCTCTCGCATCATTAACTCCACGAATAGATCAAAAGATATCTTTGCTATTCTTAATGAGTTAACGATTCTAGACAACGTCCGTCCAAAAACAGCCCCGTCTCAGATGCTCTGTGACTCCTTGAATCTCTTCTTCATTGAGAAAATTGCAATTATAAAAGCCACTATCCCACAAAACCCACACCCCACTCTAGCTGCCTCTATTAGGACTAATCATACTTGCTCATTAAATAGCTTTCCCCTCATCAATTTAACTCAATTTCAGTGAGAGTGAAATCCGGTGCCCCTTCGGATAAGTGCCAGCCATATATTTTAAAAGACTGCCTCTCAGTTATCCCGGCCCCGGCATGTACCCTTCTAAATGGTTCATTGACTTCCGGCTTGGTTCCCCTTGCATTTAAGGTAGCTACGGTTATACCGCTTCTGAAAAAACCCGGGGCGGACCCTACCTGTAATGCAAACTATCGACCGATTTCTCTCCTGCCATTCCTGGCAAAAGTATTGGAGGCTCATGTGGCCAAATGCCTTTCCAACTTCATGGAAGAAGCTGAGTGCCTTGACCCACATCAGGCGGGACTCCGCCCCGCCCACTCGACTGAGGCAGTAGTAGTCTCGGTACTCGACTCGCTCCGTGACTGTGAAGACAAACGTTCCCCTCAGGCTTTGGTGCTCCTGGATTTGTCGGCTGCGTTCGACACGGTCGATCATACCATCTTGATTGACCGTGTCACTCTGGCCAGCATCCGTGGCACGGCAGCCAGCTGGCTGAAATCCTTCCTTGAGGGCCGCACTCAGGCAGTCCGCATGGGTGACCTGGTGGGCACCACCCAGACCTTCATGTGTGGTGTACCCCAGGGTTCTTCCCTGTCCCCTCACTTGTTTAATCTCTACATCTTTCACTCATTCAGGCTCTTAGAGATAGACAGGTGACAGTGCTTAACTATGCGGACGACCTGCAATTACTGTTCACAATGGATAATTCCGATGCTTCCATATCTACTTTCCTATCCACCTTGAGGTTCATTCAAGCGTGGATGGACCAAAACCACCTGAAATTAAACCCAGGTAAAACGGAGCTGGTCCTCACAGGAGACCATGCTAAATATTGGGGCCCACATTACTGGCCGTCAGAAATGGGCCAAGCACCAATTCCCTCTACCTCAGCAAAGACACTGGGAGTCATTGTGAACAGTGACCTATCACTCAAAGCACAAGTAGGTCAGGTAGTCTCTAAGGGCTTTTTCCAACTCAGGAAAATTCGGAAGGTCCGCCGTCTTCTCACCCGGGAGGCCTTGACACAGGTGGTGATCGCTAAGGTGATCTCTCATTTAGATTACGCAAATTCGATCTATCTGGGCCTGCCTCTGTACCTTCTGAAACGCCTGCAGATGGTGCAGAACCATGCAGCCAGACTGATCTTAAATCAGCCTAGATGGCAACCTGCCACCCCACTCCTGACAGAACTCCACTGGCTCCCTGTGGCTCAGCACAGTACCTTCAAGGCTGGCTGCATGATTTTTAAAGCCAAAACACTGCAAATGTCCCAAATTCATTGAGAGACTTATCATAAAGTATGCTCCGGTTAGAAATCTACGCTCGACCAATCAAGGTTTCCTTCAGATACCATCATTCAAGCGCAAACGTGCGGGCGGATGCAGATTCGGATCACTGGCTCCACGGCTGTGGAACACCTTCCCTCTGGAGATCCGGCTCTGCCCTAATCTTCTGTCATTTAGGAAAGCCTTAAAGACCTGGCTTTTCCAGCATGCATTCCATTAATCTCAGTCGTCTGCTTCCCTGGTCATTCCCTCTATCACTGATAGCGGCAAGAAACCAATCTGTGTTAGTGCGCTTAAGAATTTTTTTTAACATAACATAACATATATATATATATTTATATATATATATATGTGTGTGTGTGTGTGTGTGTGTGTGTATATATATATATATATATATATAATATATAACTATGCAGCCCTATAAAATCCAAACTAAAAAGGGGCAAACAGCCAGAAAACAACTCAGCCATACTTCAATAGTAATAAATTACTTAAGAAAACTTGTAATAAAGACCATACACCCAAATGGCTTCATACAAGAATTTCTTTATTTTCCAGAACAAGGAAAAAACACAAGTATTTAAAGGCAGTTTGGCCCATAGGCTGCATAGGAATTACTGTCCTGAGACAGAAAAGAAAACTTGCACCTCGCCTTTAAGACTTACAAGAATCTAGGTACTTTGCCTTTAAGAACGTCAGAGAGCCCTATGCTCCCAGCATGCACCACAGGTGACAGTTAGGTCAGTTCTTTTTGTGAAGGCGTATAAAACACCACCTGTACTAAACATTGCTAGACCGGGGAGGCGGGCGGGGTGCTTATGACTTTGATGAGTATACCCCTGGAAGAGAACCAGGATTACAGGTAAGTAACTTATCCTTCTCTTCCAGGGGATACTCATCAATAGACATAAGCAGTGAATAGAATAGCAAGCCCATACCCCAACACTTCGCGGACTAGCAATGTAGCACTAGTAATAAGACAAATCTTGAAATAATAGGTACCAATAATCAACCAAGCAGATTCCTCAGAGATTCTTGACCTACTTGACCATCTGCCTGAGTATCTGAATCTAAGCAGTAATGGCGAGAAAAGGTATGAACAGACCGCCATGTGGCTGCTTTGCAAATTTCTGCTATGGGAACGTTTCTGAGGAGAGCCGTAGTTGAGGCTTTCCTCTGGTTGAATGCACTTTCGGCCTCCCTTGAAAAACTTTATTAGCTAACTGATAGGCCAAGGAAATACATGAAACTATCCATCTTGATATGGACCGCTTAGAGGCTGCTAAACCAGTAATAATGGAACCATAACTGACAAATAACCGGTCCGTCTTTCTAATACCTTTAGTTTTATCTAAATAAAACTTCAACATCCTCTTAAGGTCTAAAGAATGTAAGGCCCTTTCAGGGGGAGTAGAGGGATTGGGAAAGAAAGTGGGTAACGTGATTCCCTGATTGATATGGAACTCTGATACCACCTTTGGCAGAAAACTAGGATGAGTTCTAAGAACCAACCTTTTTGCATGAAATACTGTGTAGGGTTCCTTACAGCACAGAGCTTGCAATTCGCTTACTCTACAAACAGAGGTAATTGCGACCAAGAAGGCCACTTTCCAAGATAAGTGCTGCAAAGAAGATTTGTGTATTGGTTCAAAAGGTGTTCCCACCAGATTGGTCAAGACCATATTGAGCTCCCAACGAGGAGAAGGCGCTCGAACTGGTGGATACACCTTTTTCAATCTTCTAGAAAATCCTTTACCACTGGCATCTTAAAGAAAGAACCCTGTGTAGGAGATTTTCTGTACGCTGTGATGGCTGCTAAGTGTACCTTGATGGAGGAAAATTGCAGCCCTGACTTAGCCAGATATAAAAAATATGGCAGTATGACCTGTTCCTGTCCTGAGACTGGGTCATGCCCGTTATTCAAACACCCGATGTAGAAACGCTTCCATTTGAAAGCGTGGGAAGCTCTAGTGGAAGGTCTTTTAGCTTCCTTGAGGATGTTCATACAGTCATCTGGCAATTCTAAGTGCCCATATTGCAAGACTTCAGGATCCATTCTGTCAGCCGTAGCGAAGGAAGACTGGGATGGAATACTCTCCCTTGGCTCTTGGACAGCAGATCCGGACGGCAAGGCAACCACTGGGGTGGAACTTCGGAGAGCTGTAGAAGGTCCAGGTACCACCACTGGCACGGCCACTCCGGAGCTATCAGTATCATCCTGGAGTTGGTCTTGTAAAATTTGGTGCTCACCACTGGAATGAGAGGCAGTGGGGAAAAGGCATAGAGCAAGTTCTGGGATCAGCTTATCAGCAGTGCATTCTCGCTTGAACCTGGTTGGGGAAACCTGGATGCGTAGACGGGGCATTTGGCGTTTTGTGCGTCTGCGAACAAGTCTATGTCTGGAAAACCCCAGCGTTGAAAAATGCCTTGAGCTACGTCGTTGTTGAGTATCCAGTCGTGCACCTCTACAAACTCTCTGCTGAGGAAGTCCGCCTGAACATTTAGGACACCCTGGACGTGGACTGCCTTGATGGTCAGACGTCTTGCCAGTAACCACTTCCAAATTGCTTGCACCTCCTGGGACAGAATTCTGGACCTGGTGCCTCCTTGCTTGTTCAGGTAAAACAGTGGTGTGGTGTTGTCTGTCTGAACTAAGAAGGAGTTGGATCTCAGAGACGGGAAGAAGGATTTGAGAGCTAGATGGACCGCTCTCAGCTCCAGGAAGTTGATATGGTAACCCTTCTCTGTTTCTGACCACCGACCTTGCACTTGGAGGTGATCCATATGGGCTCCCCAGCCCTGCAGTGAGGCGTCTGTCACGATAGTAAGTGTTGGAGTCTCTTGGTGAAAGGGAACCCCTTGCAGTAAATTCGATCTCTTTGTCCACCACCTGATGGAGTCCTTGGAAGACTGGGGAAGTGCAATCTGATCCTCCCACTTCCCTGAAGACTGTGCTTACTGGTCCTCCAGAGCCTGCTGAAGATGACGCATGTGCAATTGAGCATTGGGGACAATGAAGATGCACGAGGCCATGGACCCCAAGAGAGAAGACACTTGTCTGACTGTAGGGAGGAATGTCTGAAGAAGCTCCTGAGACTGCTTCTTGATAGATATGAACCTCTCCTCCGAAGGACACACGCTTCCTTCCACGGTGTCCAGCGACGATCCCAGGTAGTGAACGCTCTGAGTGGGTTTGAGAATCGATTTCTTGAAATTGGCTCGTAGACCCCGGTTGCTCAGAATGTGAAGACTAAGACAGATGCGACTGAAGCAGAGATGGAGTGGAACTATTCAGAAGCCAGTCGTCAAGGTATGGGTAAATGAAAATTCCTCGTTTGCTCAGAAAAGCCACCACCACTGCCATGCACTTTGAAAACGTTCTTGGTGCTGACTTGAGTCCAAATGGCAGAACTCGAAACTGGTAATGACGCCGAGCCACTTGAAAACGGAGAAACTTTCAATGCTTCCTGGACACTGGAATGTGGAAATAAGCGTCCTGCAAATCTATGGAGCACATCCAGTCTCCTTGATGTAAGTGGGGGAAGATCTGGTGTAGAGCCAGCATCCGGAACTTTTCTTTTCGTATGTATCTGTTAAGATGCGAAGATCCAGAATAGACCTGTACTCCACAGAAGGACACTTTTTCTAGACCAGGAAATAACGAGAGTATATCCCTGGCGTCTCTGATGCATTGAGACACGTTCTATGGCTTCTTTTACCAGAAGGCTGCGTACCTCCTTTTGAAGGATGGGATGACACGAACCAAGTTCCCTCGGAGGAATGGAAGGAGGTGGAGTCTTGAAACGTAGTAGATATACATTTTCGACAATATTTAGCACCCATTTGTCGCTTGTTATATTGCGCCACTCCTCTAGAAAACCAACAATACTTCCTTCTACCGGAGTGGACAGCACGTTTAGAGGAAGTAATTGCTCATTGTTTCGCTGGCTGTTTTGAGGTAGAGGCCTGTTCTTTATTGTTGCCTCTTCCCATCTCTGGACGTCTTTGTTGGAAATGAGACCTTTGCTGCTGCTGTTGACCTTGCGACGACCACTGATTCGATTGACTTTTTTGTTGGAACTGGCGTTTCTCATTGGAACGAAAACGCTTACGAAAGTCTTTCTTCTTCTCCAGACCTACCACCTTAACTGTATCCAGTTCCGCTTTCATTTTTTCCATCTCCTCGTCTGCATGAGGACTGAAGAGAGAAGATCCATTAAACGGTAAATTAGTGATCTTTCGCTGTACTTCCGGTTTAAAGCCTGTTAATCGCAGACATGCAGCACGCCTTGAACAGATCCCATGAGCGTATCCATGAGCAGCTAAATCAGCCCCATCTGCTGAGGCGCTAATAACTTGGTTAGCGACAAGACCTCCTTCCTGTAAGATTTTCTCAAAAATCTTGCTGATCTTCTTTAGGAAGCTTGTCTACAAAACGACCCAGGGAATCCCCTAAGGACCGGTCATATCTTTCCAATAGAGCAGAGGCACTGGAAACCTTCATGAAAGAGGATGATGTGTTGCACATGTTTCTGCCCATGGAATCCATCACTTTGCTGTCTCTATCTGGAGGAGCGGAGGATGAAGACATTGATGACTGAGTTTTCCTAGCTGCTGCCACAATGATAGAATCTGGAGGCGGATCTGAGTGAAGAATTAATGGATCCTGATCAGGGGCCTTATATTTCTTAGCTATTCGTGAAGGCACAGAAAGGTGTTAGAAAGGTCGGAGTGGCAAGGTCAATAATGCCAATGGGCTGGCTGAGGAACGGTGATGTAGGGTTTCAAAGATTACCGTGGTGGACACAGTAGGAACCAACATCGTAATATTTAATTTGCTCGCTCCTCGACATAATACCTCATTGAAGGTAGTAAGATCGTCCACAGGTGAAACTCGAGATGGAGGTGTAGAAGTACAAGTAGGAGATTAATCTCTCCTAGAGGACTTGGTAAACAAGGTAGACCAAGTGCGAGGTCTTTGAGGAATTCTCCTTGATGAAGAATGAAAAGACCTAGATCTGTCCTTTGAATGTCTGTGACGGGATCGCAGAGAGCGTGATCTAGTCGGAGTTCTTCTTCTTGAAGATACCACAGTGGGTGTCCTTGATCTTAGTGGAGATCTCCGAGGCGCTTGAATTGGAGATCTTGACCGGCGGGAAGAAGAGTAGGTGTAGGAGAATAGTTTGCTTCACTGGTTTACGACTTTCCCTGGCTGTGGGCCTGCTAATCAGACCCACAGCCTAGCTGTTCTCTCTCTAAATTAACATCCATGTACTTTAGGTGCATTTACCAATTGGTATTGGATCACTCTTGTAAGTCCTTGTACAGTGTAGCATAGGTACCCAGGGCATAAGTGCACCCCAGGCCTACCAGGGGCTAAAGCATCTAAACAGACACAACTGGCTGGTAACACAGCTGAGGCAATGTGGTGTAATCACCCCTTGCTTTAGATATAGTATACCTATATCTAAACCTAAAATGGACACATATACTCCTATAAGTCACTCCTATGGCAGGCCTTAACAATCCTGGAGGCAGAGTGCTTGGAATTATGTGAGATGGTGCTCTAGCATGAGCTGAGCCTGTCTGCAGCTTTCGGAACCAAGTCCTTTAGCTGTTTAGATGATAACGCTATACCATACACTCTTAAGTGCATTATAATCCTCGTGGTTATTGCATAGCATTATCAAAACATGTCGAGTAAGGTGTCATACGAATTGGAATACTACCCCCTCGCCAATTCTGGCGACGGGGTAGCATTACACCCTTTTAGAGGGACACAACATGTATGTAACTGTGAACCCCGGTTAAAGTTAACTCGAGCCTCAGCATCACAAAAAGGATGCTGCCACCACAGACACGAGTCTGACCTCCTGCTGCTGGGAGTCCTTCCAGCGAGGGAGGTCTGCACAAAGGGTTTCCTGCCTTGGGAGGTGCTAGCACCACCCTAGACAGGATTTTGTGTATTGAGGTAGGACAGGCTGAAAGGAATGAGACATGCCTGGGGCACACAAGGTGTCCCTGTGCATACCCCGGTTCAGACCAGTTGCTGGGGCACTCCAGCCCCAGCTCTGGCGCGAAACCGGACAAAGGATAGGGGGTGTAACCACCCCCTTTCCTGGTACCACCCATAGGAGGGACCTAGTCACAGTACAGCCCCCTTTAGGAGAATAAAGGTAGGAGCTGGTCCCATTCCAAATTAGATTATCCTGATTTGAAACTCTACAAGAAGAAACTGTGGACTTCGACTTACTGCGCCACAGGAGAATGAAGAAAATCTCCCTTGTGGCCAAAGAGTGACCACCCTGCACAAGCAGGCACCATCAAGCGTCCTAGCGGTTCACTTTGTCGTCCTTCCTGCCTGGAACCAGACTTCAGAGCCCGACGAGATCCGGACTTCCAGACCTTTCCGATCTCTACCTACATCTGGAGCACAGCTGAGATCCATGGGTGCGACGAGACACGTGGGACTGGACATCTTGAAGAAACTGCACTTCGCTTCCAGCACGACTTCAGAGGCATCCTCGAGAAAGTGCTTTGGGGATTGAGAAGCCCCAGCCCCAAGCAGCTTCTACATAGAAGATCAGCCCTCCAGCATCCACGAGATCTGCGTGGGGCCCTTTTGCTTGATTGCTGCTTGACGCGTTGTCTGGTCACTTGCCGGCTGGCTAGTGGCCTCCTAGACGACGATCCACGAAATCTACACCACTGGTCTGGTTGCTCCAGACTGGCCCTTGCTTCCCTGCAAAGGAGAAGCACCCCGGACCCTCCTGGTCCACACCAGACGCCATCTTCCATCACCACGTGGGTTGCCTTTGCAAAGGCCTGTTGACTCCAAATCCGGATCCGACACCGCCGACAGCGAGAGCCTGCGTGGGACAGCTTGTGCCTCCATCCTGGTCGTCGAAGACACCTCCTGGTCCACGTGGCTGCAGAGTCAAGCGTCCACTCCTCACCTGATCGCGACGACAGCCTCTGGTTCCTTCCTGGTTCCACTCCGGTCACTGGCTAATGACTTTGAACATTGTCCCCTCTGCTTTCAGGTCTTCATCTTCCTCGATCCACCCTTGGATCGCACCGGACAGCTTCCTCCTGGTCGCCTGCAGCATCTTTCTTCAAGGCTCCATAGACTTTGACGCGGAAACCCAACACACTTTCACACCTATGCACCCGCAGCCCGTGGGTGAGGTAACGAGAGCATTTCGGTGCTCAAGGGTAGATTGACACTCCTAGTGTCCAGGTATCCAGTCGTTTTAGTCCTAACTAGTCGGAACTGTCTGTTACTTACCTTTTCGTAATTTGTAGTGTCCATTGACTTTGTCCCACATCTCGTGTGTGAGTTCACACTCTGCACATGCGTCCCGTGGGCCTCCTGCTCCTTACCTAAGGTTAGGGCAGCGCAGTCCCAGCGATCCTACAACCTCTGGACATCTTCATTCCCTCTATCGATTTCCTTATACCATTTACTTAGTATATGGTTTGTCGTGCCCCTATGGCACCATTGTAATTTGTGAACACAGTGTTATCCCGGTGCACTCCAAGTTTCAAGAATTATCCACAAGTTAATTAGATTTATGCGTTGGCGCTCTAGTCGTCGCACGTAGTCAAAGCGTGCCCTTTAAATGCAAGAAAAATGTTGAGGGTAGAACACACTATCCTCCAGGCTGAGCGCCAATTTAACAATGAAAACCAGTTTCTTATCACAGTTCATGTGTTTTATTCACTTTATCAGAGTGTTCAATTCATCAATTCTGTGAAATTAGATGAGTATCCTAGCTGACATAATTCCATTCTTATGTAGCCGTGTTTTTAAACAATTTTCCAATATTCCATTACACCCAATGCATTTCGGGTCCTGAGAAACATGACCCTTCGTCAGGGGTCTGAAAATGAGGAACAAACAGGACCAAATTAATCACTCTCCAGTATCAAAAACGTAAAAGAACATTGCACCAATGCATATTATAATGGTTGCCCAACTGCAGTAACGGAAAATACAGGAAATGAAAGTGCCGCCTCAGCAGGAAATTCAACGCCGCCACATAAAAGATGTTGCCTGTAATCGAGTAGCAGAGTGCTGCCGCACCAACGCAGTGAGCGAGAAGTTTGCGTTATCGAAATACATCTCTGTAACCTACTTTAACAACAATATGCATCAAGAACATAACTTACCGCGTCCGCGTCTCAACGGGTTCTGTTTGATTACCGTGTTGTTGCAACGAATGCTATCATAGATAGGATGTTAATCATGTGATCGCGACCGCGACCAATCACGGTGCGGGCAACAGATCACATGATTAGAGTACCAAGGCTTCATAACAGAACGGCGTATGACGCTATGGAACAACCATGATGTTCGTGAAACATTGGGCATGCAAAATAAACACTGTAACATGAAAATATATATCAACATGCTGCGTTATAAAATGGCTGCAACACAATTTAACTTGTGCAACTTAACGTATTTTTCTTAAGAGTCTTGCATTGTGCTTAGAGCTCTGAT
Source organism: Lissotriton vulgaris (assembly GCF_964263255.1). NCBI lineage: Eukaryota > Metazoa > Chordata > Amphibia > Caudata > Salamandridae > Lissotriton > Lissotriton vulgaris. The sequence goes on from NC_141693.1 coordinate 1,332,865,927, forward strand.
CTCAAAGAGTTCAGAGGTGTTTTGTTAGTAATAAATATATTGTTTATTTTCATAACAACCTGTGTGGTGTCATTTCATTTGGTATTCTAAGGGGTTATATGTGGTAAAACAGCTGGCTTCACATGCCAAAAGAGTTTAGCCTTTGACTGCTTTGTCCATGCTACCATTAGGATAGATGGTCTATAAGGTTGGCTTACAACCAATCACCATAAGGGTTGTTTGGACTGATACAAGGTGATCACTAGAACTAGTAAGCATCATATATCAGGCCAACTTCTCACAGTAGGTACCGGAATAGTCCGAACCAGGACTGCTGATAGACCTAGCGTTCTTCCGCCTAGGTTCTTCACCAACTTCTGAAGAGCCTTCCGGTGAAACCTGTACAATATTAAGTTTAGGTGACGAAGATCTTGATAGGGAATGAGATGCACCGGCAACCTCCTCCAAAGCACCAGCATGTTCCTTGTACTTCGACGTCGATGGCCTCGACGTCGACAACTGTCCCTCCTTCAACGTCGAACCATGGAAATGCCCTGTAGGAGTCAAGGGCTGTGCAGATTTCAACGTCTTCACAGGAGACCTCGACGTCAACCGGGCATGACGTCGTGGCGATCTTGACCTCGAATGATGTCGCCGTCAAGGCGACTTCGACGTCGAAGGACATCGTCGTCGTGGTGATCTCGACGTCGAATGGTGCCTTATTCTCGACGTCGACTGGTTTTCAAGTCTCTTCGACGTCGGCAAGCTTCTCGACGTCGACCTACGGTGAGGCGACGGAGAGTGTCTCGACGTCGATGGGGATCTAGACGACGATACATGTTTCGACGTCGATAGACCCGCATCTTGGCCGTACCTCGGTTCAGAAGCAAGACGCCTTAACGCTGAGGTCTTTCTCGACGACGGAGACTTACGCCGTCTCGACGTCGGAGACTGTTCAGGCCTTTTCTTCGAGGGTGGCTGCGACACCGACGTCGAACAATCAGGAATCTTCCTTTTTCTTGACGTTGTAGAGGCAGACTGTAGAAGGTGTCGATGCTTCTAATGAGAGGAGGGCTCTTGATCCCCAAGGCGACTTTCTGGATGTGTTTTTCCTCTCTCCATCACCGCCTGAAGCCGAATCCTCTCTCTATCACGTAGTGTTCTTGAGGAAAACCTTTGGCAGTGATAACAGGGGTCTACCTTATGAGAAGAAGGAAGACAGGCGATACACACGGAGTGTGGATCTGACCTAGCCATCTTTTTTCCACGAGATGGACAATTTCTGAAGAGAGCTGGCATTTTGACAGAAAAAGATGACAAGTTTCTGTCAGAAAAAGAAGGAAAAACTTCTTCCAGCACAGGAGAAATGCTAAACAGCAAGAAAAATAACAATTTCTGACTTAAAAGTCAAAAAACTGTCGAGCTCAAGCTCCAGGATCCTCACAGAAGGAGCCGGAAAAAAGAACTGACCTATTTGTCACCTGTGGTGCATGCTGGGAGCATAGGGCTCTCTGAGGTTCTTAACACCTTGGGTGCTAAAGGCAATTCCCGCTGGGTGCTGCTGTTTACAAAATCCCATTGTTTGTGACAAGGTCAACTCGTCATAAGCACAGGGCAGGTAAAACCCATGACGAGTTGACCTTGTTATGAGCACTGAAGGGGTTAAAGGCAAAGTACCTAGATTCTTGTAAGTCTTAAAGGCAAGGTGCCAGTTTTCTTTTCTGTCTTAGGACAGTAATTCCTATGCAGCCTATGGGTCAAACTGCCTTCAAAGTTTCGTGTTTTTTTCCTTGTTCTAGAAAATAAAGAAATTCTTGTATGAAGCCATTTGGGTGTATGGTCTCTATTACAAGTTTTCTTAAGTAAATTATTACTATGCAAGTATGGCTGAGTTGTTTTCTGGCTGTTTGCCCCTTTTTTAGTTTGGATTTTATAGGGCTGCATAGTTATATATTACATGTATATATATATATATATACTCACTAGGAAGGGCGCTTTGCTTGTCAAGTTTTCGGAAAAGTTGTGCTAAACAAACATTGAGCGCCCGCCGGCTGAAACAATGGTCAAGGAAAGGAAAGGGCTGAAGGGAGGAGGCTACAGTGAGGAGCCCGCCTCACCCATGGAATTGAACTATTGAATTTGCCAGAGTTTGCGGAGGTTGTTCCCCAGCACTGAATACAGATGAACCTTTTTAAAAGTAGGCAAAAACCAGTGAAAATCGGGATGGTTGCGAATTTCTCCACGCTCCTCTGACCATCATATGGAGCCGCAAGACGGTACTAAACCGGAGAAAGGCTGGGATAGTGTTGGAGAAGCGGCGAGAAAAGATTGCCAAAACCAACATTGGAGAATGCTTGTAATTTGGAGTACCAAGAAGAGGCATTGTGGGGCATGAAGTCTGAATACCAAGTAAAGAACATGTTCAGCGCGTTAAGGTGAACTTAAAAGTGACTACAGTGAGACTATCGTATTTAACAGTTAAAAGAGTACAAATTAGTACTGTTAAACCTTAACGCAACAATTTATTCCAAATGTTCAAACAGACTGCCTCTTTAAGCAAATGGACATTGGTCCTTTTTCAATGCCTAGTTACGTTTTAAATAACTAACGAACCCACCTTTGAAGCTGTGCATATGATGAAGAGGTGTGTTAACCTCGAAACGCGTTATGCTTTTTGCCGCAAATAAAGGAATTTGAAGTATGCTGGTGTGGCCGGTTTCACGCTGCTGAGGTCTGCGCGTGGGTTTTGACTGGATTAATGAGGTGCTTGACACACCTGACACCGGCCCCACTTGCTAGGAAGGGCACTTTGCTTGTCAAGTTTTCGGAAAAGTTGTGCTAAACAAACATTGAGCGCCCGCCGGCTGAAACAATTGTCAAGGAAAGGGCTGAAGGGAAGAGGCTTCGGTGAGGAGCCCGCCTCACCCATGGAATGAACTATTGAATTCGGAGGTTGTTCCCCAGCACTGCATACAGATGAACCTTTTTAAAAGCAGGCAAAAACCAGTGAAAATCGGGATGGTTGCGAATTGCTCCACGCTACTCTGACCATCATATGGAACCGCAAGATGGTACTAAACCGGAGAAAGGCTGGGATAGTGTCGGAGAAGCGGCGAGAAAAAATTGCCAAAACCAACATTGGAGAATGCTTGTAATTTGGAGTACCAAGAAGAGGCATTGTGGGGCATGAAGTCCGAATACCAAGTAAAGAACATGCACAGCGCGTTAAGGTGAACTTAAAAGTGACTACAGTGAGACTATCGTATTTAACAGTTAAAAGAGTAAAAATTAGTACTGTTAAACCTTAACGCAACATTTTATTTCAAATGTTCAAACAGACTGCCTCTTTAAGCAAATGGACATTGGTCCTTCTTCAATGCCTAGTTACGTTTTAAATAACTAACAAACCCACCCTTGAAGCTGTGCATATGATGAAGAGGTGTGTTAACCTCGAAACGCGTTATGCTTTTTTCCGCAAATAAAGGAATTTGAAGTATGCTGGTGTGGCCGGTTTCACGCTGCTGAGGTCTGCACATGGGTTTTGACTGATATATATATATATATATTGTTATAAGCTCCGGGGTCCCGCACATGGGCGGGGATAATTCACACATTATGACTATTGATGAGTATCCCCTGGAAGAAAATCTGTAGTTTCCTCAACGACTGATATTCAATCGTAATTGTGTTTCTTTCATAGTTTGGTTTCCAAAAAGAAATGCACAATTGTATAATATACACACCACTAACTTATTGTATGAGGTTAACTGTACCATCAAACCCACCATTCCGAAAATAAGCTACAGGTGGTACCTCAACCTAGGTGAAAAGTTTTTCCCTAAACCTAATATAAGTTACACAAAAGTGTTAAGCTTACCATAAATCTCGTACCTGTCTCAACATCCAACAGCTTCACAATTATATCAATCTGTATGGAGGGTAAGAGACCAGATCCTAACCGAAATAAAAAATGTCCAATATAAAACCATGCAATCATTGTTTATTACGTATTGGCTAGCGTTCTTACTAGAGGTACAAATCATGCATACCAAGCAGCCCCTGTTATCAGTAGCCTTGTTTCCAAAACCAGAGAGCACGTCAGTCCACCATCTTACCTTAAAGAACATCAAGTATGATCACATCAAAATATAGAAAATTCCAGGCATCAGTATAAAAGCCCAAAGGTCCTGGGAAGAGAAAATATATACACATTTGTATATGGCCCCATCATATCCTGTGAGTATCTCATATAATATGGTAAATCTCAAGATGATTTAAAGCCATAGTGATCTTAAAACCTTCACCATATCAGTGTCACCACATAAGTTTATATCGATGAGTCCACCCAACCAGCAGCATTTAAGGACATATTATAAGACCATACTGCACAGGCTTCATGTCATCACAACATAGTGACTATTCTTATTCTACCCGATTCCCAATGCCCTCCCTCTAATCAGAAGTTACAGGATACTACACGGGGACTCATCCTAGGAAAATAATAATACATAGGGTTCCAAATAACCCATGGACCCACTGCCGATACTAGAGTCCAGGGTCGGTAGAGTACCGGACACGCAATACTAAATTAGCTTTATTAGCTCATTATTGACGTAGAAACCAATCGTCCCATAATCCGACCATCGGTGAGCGCACGCCATTGTACACAGACTTAAATATCAACAACCGGTCATATGACCAGCCTTACGTGACCGCCACCCACGTCAGATGCTATTCATGGGCGCCATACTCAATGAGTAACTATTACAACGTAATGCAACTAAGATCTATTAACCCATATATTAAGGTAAAAGCCCGGGACACCACTGTAAACCCAAATTTAGTATTACAACTCGTTTAACTCCTTTGTATTGGGGTGTAATCATGTTTGACTAGTCTGTCTGTTCTATATATCACTGGAGCGTAATACGGCTGTTCCGAATAGACGCCAAAGCCTCCCTTAACCGTTACTTTGTTTATATTCAGGAACTGGAGTTTACGGGCGCCATATTGAGTAAGTATTTACTAGCACAATGTGCATTTAATATATTATTTTAAATTCATTATTTTGACATATATTAGTCGCGTTATTGATTCAAAAAATGAAACATCAAAAAAATGTCAAAAACGTGACAAAAAACACGAAATGAATTTCAATCGCGTGTGGTTCATTTAAAAATTCTTATGGGGCACTGACGCCAATCCTACTGATTAAAAGTAAAGGGCACGCTCGCCCCATGAAATGCCTCATTTGACCATCCCCCTCATCATATGATTTAGATAACTTTCAAGGGGGCCATATTAAAGTGATAATTTATCCAACGCACTGCAACCAAATGATATGGATTACTAATAACACAACAAAAAGGAGAAAATACATACATAGTGATGTCAATTAAAGTCTCAAAAGATTAAACTCACTATTCTGTTTTCTAAATACAAATGTTCAGTCAGGCAAGATCAGCCAGGCGAACGCCATATCACAACGGCGATTCAATAGAGTCCCTGGCCTGAATGATGACAAAAAGACAGACCAGATCGCTTCCACAGTTACACAAGAGCTTAACACAAGAGTGTTTAGAGTGTTACACGTAAGTGTTTAGAACAAACCAATTTTTTAAGAGACAAAAGAGTAAAGACCCCAGCCAAGGAAAAAAAGGGGGAAAAAAGCTGTAAAAATAGAACTTTCAACAAATATTCCCAAACAAAATTTTAAAAAATTGAAAGCATCACAAGTTAATAAAGTAACCTCATAGATTAAAGAAAATACATATGAATAAATAAGTTCACACAGTATAAAAGGAACAACCTTCTCTACTTTAATACAAAATGCACCATATCAATCTCAAGTAGACTATATTTACACAGCACATAGTCTAGTTAGTTGAGCATCTTGATGATTGATACATAGAGAAAGAAAATTGCCAAACAATCCAAGACAGCAAGATATTCGATAAACAGATCTATAGAAAGTAGTGCATTTCCCCATTAGTATTGTGTCCATGATGTGTTGCCCTTAAACGACAAATCCATCTTGACTCCATTTGTCTTAGTAACAGGTCCCTGTTACCTCCTCTCATTTGTACCGGTACATGGCCTATTGCATGAAACCAAAAAGATAAATCATCTGGGTGTTTATTAGAGTAATGGTTTGTAATAGGATACCTGTCGTCCTTCTATTTAATGGCCCGTGGTGCTCCTGTATCCTCAACTTGAGGCAATCAGTACTGCTGCCAACCATAAATGGTCCAACTCTTGCACCCTAAGATGTAGACCACATGTGTCTTGTTACCGTTAAAAAAATGGCATATATTGTACCTTTTTGATGTATTATAGCAGAAGTCCAAAGTTTTATTCCTGCCAAAGGGACATACAATACATGACCCACAAACGTAAAAATCCTTCGGTTTCGCCGGTAACCATGTATGTGTTGGTTTAGGGGTGGTTACATAGGTGGGAGAGAGAATTCTTTAGGGACACCCCCCTCCTATACGTGATCAATGGTTTATCATCAATTGATTCCTTAAGTCCGGGGATGTCAGTCAAAAGGTGCCAATGTCTACGGAAGATGTTAAAAACAGCACCACTGTTTGCCGTATTTGAGTTATAAATCTAGCTTTCGGGGTCACTCTCTCAGAGATGGATTTGTCCTTGAGTGTATCACTCTTATTCAGATTACAAGCTCTGTGTTCAGCTTTATCAAGAACACTCGGTCCATACCCTCTCTTGGCAAACCTATTCTTCCCATCCCTGATGTTTATTTGGAAATTCTCCTCCTCACTACAAGCTCGTCAAATCCTTGTCATCTCACCGAAGGGTATATTGTTTTTTACAGAACTGGGGTGTGCACTTGTAGCATGTAATACAGAATTACATGAGGTCTCTTTCCTAAAAAGGGTACTATGTATCTTGCCCTGATGGATATAGAACCGTATGTTAAGGAAGTTGATGCTCTCCCTGTCATACATCATTGTGAATTTCACATTGTAAATGTTATCATTAGGAAAAGAAAAATATTGATGTAAGAGTTCCACCGTCCCTGACCACAAACAGATCACATCGTCAATGTACCTCCCCCAGTACACGATGTAATTGGCCCAGGGGGAGGCACCTTTGCCCCAAGCATGCTTCCTCTCAAACCACCCCATGAAGAGGCAGGCGTAAGAGGGAGCAAACTTGGAGACCATCACAGTACCATGTACTTGCTGGAAGAAAACAAGTTACTAACATGCAACTTTGGTTCCCAGGTATTGGTAACTTTCATAGATTCCCATGCTTTGTATCATTCCCTGTCGTCAGCCTGGGAGCCTCGGTAAATAAAAAAATACCATAGCAGTATGTACAAAAGAGAAAGTAAGGCATAGGCCTCATCTCCTTTTGTAGCCTACCTCCCTCTTTTTGTAAAAGAGACCAAAACTTTGCAACAACCAATTAGATTAGCTTCACCCCATAGAACCCTCAGAAGAAAGCCTCAGAGCCTCAGATTGTCGGAGCCGTTGTGTAAGAGTAACCACTTTTGCTGAAGGCTGAGCTTTCCCAGGGGAAGAGGGTGGGCGCATGGAAATCCATGAAAGTTACCAATACTGGGGAACTAAAGTTTCAGGTAAGTAACTTGTTCTCTTGCCCCAGTATTGGAACTTTCATGGATTCCCAGGCTTTGTATCAGAGTAGCTAGCAGTAAATCACCAATGCACATTTTGTTACAATCGTATCCCAACATTTCAGCATAAACATTCTCCTATAAGCATATATACCTTGTAACAATACATGCAGCACACTTATGCGATACAAAATGTGCAATCATAGGAAGGAGGGATAGAAGGGAAAGCCCACCTCTCATTGGAAAAGATTCCTCAGTACGAATTGTCCTACTGCCGCTTCGCTCCTCATGAAAGAGTCCAGGCAGTAATGTTTTGTGAAGGTATGTGGCTGCCCTATAAATGTCTTTTATAGGGACTCCAGTGAAGAGAGCTGCTGAAGATGAAACTCTCCAGTGGTTTTCCTGCCGTCTTGTGGCAGTAATTAATCGCGCTTGTAATCCAGCGTGAAATCCCATGCTTAGAGAGAGGAAGTCCTTTCCGAGGTGCACTAAAAGCTACAAAAAGTTGAGAAGATTTTCTAAAATCCTTCGTTCTTTCAAAATAAAATTTGACATCCAAGGAATGAGGAGATCGTTCTGCAGGCGTCATAGGACGAGGAAAAATTGATTTTAGAACCACTGGTTCGTTCAAATGGAAATCCGAAGGGACCTTTGGGATAAATTTTGGATTGGTCCTTAAAAAAATAGAATCCTTCTTGAACTGTAGAAAAGGTTCCAGAATGGAGAGAGCTTGCAACTCTCCCACTCCCCTAGCTGAGGTAAGAGCCAGAAGGAGAGCTAATTTCCAAGACAAGAATTTCAAGTCCGCTCTGTGAATTGGCTCGAATGGATGTCTCATCAGATGAGCCAGAACTAGATTAGGATTCCAGGTCGGAGGTGGCGGCCGTACTGGTGGAAAAACCCTGAAAAGACCTTTCAGAAATTGCTAGATAACTCTAGCTGACCAAAAAGATGGACCCGAAGTTGATCTTCTGTACCTTGAAATAGCCGCCAGATGAACTTTGATGGAAGAATGAGAAAGGCCCGATTTAGCCAGTGATAAAATGTAAGACAGTATTTGATGAGAAGCTGAAGAGAATGGATCGATGTGCTCCCGATAACACCACAGGCAGACACGTTTCCATTTGGCACTGTAAGTCTTATTCGTACTAGGTGCGCAAGCTCGAGATAAAATCTCTCTACATTCCTGAGGAATATCTACAGAGTGGAACTCTCTGTGCTCAGGAGCCAGGCTTTCAAATGGAGAGAGCTCTGATCTGAATGAACCACCTGTCCCTGGGACATTGTCAACAAGATGGGATGGGACAAAGGTGATATGGATGACCCTGGGAAAGTAGGAGATGTTCCATGAACCAGGAATTGGCGAGGCTACGATGGTGCTATTAAGTTCATCCTGCAAGGTGCCATCTTTATTTTCCTGAGAAGCTGTGGAATATGGGGAATTGGCGGAAAGGCGTAAACAAATGCGCCTCACCAGGACATTGAAAGAGCATTCCCCAGTGACCCTAGATGGCGATCCCTGCTTGCATAGAGTTGGCATTTCCTGTTTTCTGGAGTTGCAAACAGGTCTATTGTTGGAGTTCCCCAACGCCGAAACACTTCCTCCAGAGTGTCTTGATCTAATTCTCACTCGTGACAGGAAGATTTTAGATGACTCAGGGTATCTGCTGTTGTGCTGAGAGTGCCTGGTAGGTGCTCTGGTGAAAGCACTTACATTGTGGAGAATCGCCCATTCCCATAACATCTGGGCCTCTTTTGAGAGCAGAAAGGGATCATGTACCACCCTGCTTGTTTATGTAATGCATGGCCGTTGTGTTGTCCATCCTGACCAGCACAGTTGTATTTTGAACCCTCGGTTTGAAAGCCTGCAAGGCTAAGCAAATCGCTCTGACTTCCAAGAGATTGATATGAAGGCAACGCTCTTCTGCCTTCCAGTGATTGCTTACTTGGAGATCTTGTAAGACTTGTAAAGACGAGCTGACAGGGATCTTCTTCCTTGTAACCGGATTGCTGAGGAGATTAGCTTTTTCTGCCTCTCTTCCGAAGGAAAAGCTTTGCAATTCTTTGTATCCAGAATGGAGCCCAGGAACTTGACCCTCCTGGATGGAACAACGACTGACTTGTCCTTGTTGAGACGCAGACCCAGGCATCTGAAAAGTTGGATGCAATTCTCGACTGCCTTTGAAGTTGTCTGAGAAGACGGTGCCTTTATCAACCAATCGTCTAGTTGAGGAAAACTTCTAGCGATTGTTTCCTTAAGAATGCCGTTACCGGGGCCAATACCTTTGTGAAAATCCGCGGAGCGGATCTGAGCCCGAAGGGCAGGACTTTGAACTGAAAGTGGCTCTTGGCTACTATGAAGCGTAAGAATTTCCTGTGAGCTGGGTGGATCGGAACGTGGAAATATGCGTCCTGGAGATCCAGAGTCGCCATGTAATCCCCTGGGTTTAGAAGACGTAAGACGTCTTGAGGAGAGATCATTCAAAAGGAGAGTTTTATTAGATAGGTGTTTAGCTACCTCAGATCTAAGATTGGGCGCCACTTTTCATCCGTCTTCTGAATGAGAAAAAATCTGGAATAGAATACTTTTCCTCTTTGCGAGAGTGGCACTGGTTCTATCACTCCCTTGGTGAGTAAATGAGAGATGTAGAGACGGAGAAGGTGCAGATGTTTTGATTCTGTTGCGCGAGGGGCTCTTGGAGGTGGTAGTGTAGGAGAGTAGGGTCTGCAATCCTATGGTCACCCCCGATTTTTGCTTTTTGCTTCACTGGTTTACGACTTTCCCTGGCTGTGGGCCTGCTAATCAGACCCACAGCCTAGCTGTTCTCTCTCTAAATTGACAAGCATGTACCTTAGGTGCATTTACCAATTGGTACTGGGCCACCTTATCAGTCCCTGTACAGTGTACTATAGGTACCCAGGGCATAGGTGTACCCAGGGCCTACCAGGGGCTGAAGCATGTATTATGCCAACCCTGGCTGGCCATCTAAACAGACACAACTGGCTGCACGACAGCTGGGGCAAGGTGGTGTAATCACCCTTTGCGTTAGATATAGTTCCCTATATCTAAACCTAAAATGGAAACATATTTTCCTATCAGTCACTCCTATGGCAGGCCTTATCAATCCTGAAGGCAGAGTGCTTGGAATTATGTGAGATGGTACTGGCATGAGCTGAGCCCGTTTGCAGCTTGCGGAACCAAGTCCTAATAGCTGTTTTATGATAACGCTATACCATATACTCTTAAGTGCATTATGAACCTCGCGGTCAAATGCTAACTTTGGCATAGCATTATCAAAACATGTCGAGAAAGGTGTCATATTCAATTGGAATACTACCCCCTCGCCAATTCTGGCGACGGGGGTAGCATTCCACCCTTCTAGAGGGACACGACATGTATGTAACTGTGAACCCCGGTTAAAGTTAACTCGAGCCTCAGCATCACAAAATGGATGCTGCCACCACAGACACAAGTCTGACCTCCTGCTGCTCGGAGTCCTTCCAGCGAGGGAGGCTTGGACAAAGGGTTTCCTGCCTTGGGAGATGCTAGCACCACCCCAGACAGGATTTTGTGTATTAGGTAGGACAGGGCTGAAAGGAATGAGACATGCCTGGGGCACACAAGGTGTCCCTGTGCATACTCCGGTCTAAACCAGTTCCTGGGGCACTCCAGCCCCAGAGCTGGCGCAAGACCGGACAAAGGATAGGGGGTGTAACCACCCCCCTTCCTGGTCCCACCCAGGGGAGGGACCTAGTCGTAGTGCAGCCCCCTTTAGCTGAATAAAGGTAGGAGCTGGTCCCATTCCAAGTTAGATTAATCTTGACAACTTCCACGAAGAACTCTCGACCTGTGCCCTCCTGAATATTAGAAGACTGAAGAATCTCCCCTATGGTCAGGGAGTGACCATCCTGCTCCGCAGGCACCATCAAGCTCCTGTGCGGTTTGCTGCAAGTCCTTCCTTCCTGGAACCCGACGACCCAGCTCGACGAGACCCGGACCTCCAGACTCCTCTGACCTCTACCTACATCCACAGCACAGCTGGGACCCGTGGGTGCGACGAGCAACTTGGAGACGGACATCTTGAAGAAACCTGCACAGCCCTTCAAGCACGACCGCCGAGGGATCCTCGAGTGAGTGTACTGGGGTCTGAGAAGCCCCACACCAACGCAGCTCCTGCATCAAAGACCAGCCCCCCAGCATCCACGTGATCTGCGTGGGGCCCTTTTGCCTGGTTGCTGCTTTTCCAGTTGTCTGGTCACTTGCCGGCTGGCTAGTGACCTCTGAGACGACGACCCGAAGATTTCAACACTGCTGGTCTGGTCCCCCAGACTGTCCCTTGCTTCCTTGTAAAAGAGAAGCACCCCGGACCCTCCTGGTCCGCACCAGACGCCATCTTTGTTCCACCGCGTGGCTTGCACTTGCCAAAGCCTGTTGACCAGATCGACGATCCAACACCGCCAGCAGCAGCAGACTACGTGGGACAGCTCGTGCCCCCAGCCTGGTCGTAAAGAACAGCTCCTGGTCCGCGCAGCTACAGAGAGAAGCGTCCCGTCCTCCACCTGATCGCGGCGACAGTATCTGGTTCCCTCCTGGTTCCAGCACCGTCACTGGCTAGTGACCGAGACTCTGTCCCCTTCCCTTTCAGGACTTCTTCTTCCCAGTTCCCTCCTTGGAACCACCGGACTCTTCCATCTGGCCGCCTGCCAGCAACTACTTGTTTCAGGCTTCATCAGGATCAACGCAGCAAACCCGACACCACTTCAGCCCTATGCACCCGCAGCCTGTGGGTTAGGTAACTAAAGCTTCTAGGTGCTGAAGTCAGTGTTCACTATCCTAGTGTCCAGGTCCACTGTTGTTTTTCCTCCATCCAGCCGGGTTCGTCCGGAATCCGTAACTCTTTAAACTGTAGCATCCATAGACGTTGGTACGCATCTCGCGTGAGAGTTTCCACTCTGCACGTAAGTCCCGTGGGCCTCCTGCTCCTTACTTACCTAGTTGGTAGCGTAGTCCCAGCGATCCTCCAGCCTCTGGATCTCCTTACAGTATTTTCTTTCCTCGCATTCCATTGTTTCAAGTATATGGTTTGTCGTGCCCCTAGGGCACCATTGTAAATCGTGCAACGTAAACATATTTTTCCTAAGAGTTTGTCATGTGCTTAGCCCTCTGACCTCATAAAGAGTTCAGAGGTGTATGTTAGTTAATAAATACTTGTTTATTTTCATAACAACCTGTGTGGTGTCCTTTCACTTGGTATTCAAGGGGTTATATGTGGTAAAACAGCTGGCTTCACATGCCAAAAGAGTTTAGCCTAAGACTGCTTTGTCCATACTACCATTAGGATAGCTGGTCTATAAGGTTGACTTACAACCAATCACCATAAGGGTTGTTTGGACTGATACAAGGTGATCACTAGAACTAGTGAGCATCATATATCAGGCCAACTTTTCACAGGTAGGTTTTGGAATTCTAATGTATGGCCAAATTAAACGATCTGTAGGACCCACTGATCTGTTGTTATGATCTTCCAGCACTCAGGAAAATGTGTAATGCTTCCCCCTATCTTTGGAACAGGAGGTGAAGGACCAGCAGGCAGAGCCAGGAAGCCGCTATTGGCATTTAGAGGTATCTCGACTCCGACGCCCCTGTCTACCTCTGGAAGATGGGCGAGAAAAAGGCGGCAATTGATTTTTAAGCTGAGAGTACTGAGGCTTGAATGATTGAGAGGGTTGCGAATGGGAGGAGTATCGGTACTGATAGCCTCCCCTATAAGTAGAGAATCCTTTGCCTCTTGCACCCCGGAAAGGCACCTTTCGGTATTGAAGCGTGCCCAAGGATTTTGCCATTTCGATGTCATTTTTAATGTCCTGCAAAGCGTTATTTACATGCTTGCCAATCAGCATGTCTCCATCAAAAGGCAGATCCAGGATTTTATTCTGTACCTCTGGGCGAAACCAGGTACATCTCAGCCAACCTTGACGCCTCAGGACCGCTGATCCTGCTAAGGCACGAAATCTATAATTTCCAATTAAGATCTTTCCCCTTTCTCTAGAATCTTTATCGCTTCCGTCTTGGCACTCTCTGGAAGCTGTTTAATGAAAGGAGAGAGATCGCACCACATTTGGCGATCATATCGTCCCAAAATTGCGAGTGCATTCAAGGCCCTAACCAGGAGGCTAGACATTGAAGAGAACCTCTTTCCTACATTATCCAAGCGACTGCCTTCAATGTCTGGCGGTGCCATCAGGGGTGGAGTCGGGTTCCTTGATTTTGTTTGGGCCGCCTGGGAAATAACCGAGTCCGGTTTAGGCTGGCCAATAAGACATGCAGGACTGTCATCTGGGGCCTTATATTTCTTCTCCAGCCGCGGTAGAACCGGAGTTACGGTAGCTGGAGAATGCATCACTTTCTTTCCCTCATTCCAAACATGTTCTATTATTGGTATGGAACGGATCGATTTCTTGTAGGCCTCATTGAAATCGTAGAGGAAACAGTCTGACTGTAAGACAGGAACAGGAAGGCCAAATCGTTTATGGAGCCCCCTATGTCCACTGGAGGCAAATCCACCGGATCCGGAGATGGTGATGCTGGATCTGGGATAACAATCATCCCATTCTGTGTCAGGATTTTGAACAAGTTCTCTTTATTGGTCCTCATCTGAAGAGTCATCATCAACATCAGGCACTGTAATCACATCATGTCCTTCTGTCACAGGCTGTTCACTTTGCCTCTGAGAGGTTGATGCCTCAGGGGTAGATGAAGCTTGCTGATGCGGAGGAGGCTGAATGGCTTCAGAGGTCTGAGATGGGAACCTCTTCTCATAATCTAATAACATGAACTGCAGGTCGTTTATTAATGAAGACGGCATTGCCACCATACCTTGGCCAGGTGTTTGCTGATGTGAGACCTGAGGAGAGAGTTGAGATTCTGGATGATGTTGATCCAGGAAACAATCATCTGCATCCGAGTCCTGATACTTCACTTGAAGTTGAGAAGGATTATGTGCATCCCCATTTGGACTGTCCTCATCATCAGAATATTCCTCCTCCAGCAGAAAAGGTGGAGGCAATGGTGTTACCCTACGGGGTGATGTCATTTCCGGTGTTATTAGTCTTTTCCTGATGAAATTTTTCACTTTTTGGATAGTCGACTGTATCATCGACCGTGTCGTCGGCGAGGGAATCGTCGTCGCTGGAAGCGTAGTCGACGGCGGAGTAATCGTTGACGGAGGGCTGATCGAGGTCGAAGTCAGGATCGTCATCGCTGAAGCGGTCGACACTATCGTCGGCGACATCACCGTGGACGTTGATGTTGTCAGTCTCGTCGACGTGGGATGTAACATCGATGCAGTCATCGTCGACGATGTCGTCTGCGAAGCTCTTGAAGACGGGCCCGTCAACAGAGCAGAAATCTAAACCACTTGAGCCTTTGACGTCGTCGTCGACATACCGGAGGAGATTGACGTAGACGGATGAATTTTCTTTTCTCCTTTCGCTTCCTGAGACGTACTCAAAAGTTTCTTAAAGATCTTCTCCTTTTCTGATGGCTTAGAAAGACCTTGACTTGCCTTTTTTCCATTTGATACCTGAGGAAGATGTCCCTCTTTCTCCTATGGGTGGTGAGGTAGATTTTCTGGGACTAAGCTTCTTAGACCTTTCAGAGGTCTTTTAAGAGGCTTTAGCAGGAGGTTCGGCTGAAGTAGAAGGGGAAGACCTACCCCTTTTTGTAGACCACCTCGAAGATGTTGCTTAGGAAGAATCCTCACTATCACTGGACAGAACCTCTTTCGAGACTTCATTTTCTGTAGCCAAGTCAGAAGTCTTCCTTCCCGGTCTCTCAGAGTTTTAGTTGAGAAGGTCCTGCAGATCTTGAACTCAGTGCCTTTGTGGTCTGGGTATAAGCAATAAATACAATCTTTATGCTTATCCTCCACATAAAGTCTTTTCTTTGAGCAAATAGCACAGGCTTTGAATAAAGTTTTCTTTTCAGACATCCTGAAGAGAAAAAAGGGTATAGAAATCCAATTGAAGAGAAAACTGAGCAGAGCTCATTGGAGACTCCTTTAGCGCAACGTGCGGTAGAAAATCTGAGGCTCTCTCCTGAGGGTTCTATGGGGTGAGGCTAATCTGATTGGAAGCTGCAAAGTTTTGGTATCTTTTACAAAAAGAGGGAGAAAGGCTACAAAAGGAGATGAGGCCTAGGCCTTACTTTCTCTTTTGTACATACTGCTATGGTATTTTTCTATTTACCGAGGCTCCCAGGCTGACGACGGGGAATGAAACAAAGCATAGGAATCTATGAAAGTTCCAATACTGGGGCAACCAGCTATTGTCAAAGAGAAAAACGTTATTTGACAGAATAATGTCAATCATGGCGGCAATCATTTTATTGTAATCAAATAAAGTTGCATCCTCCCTATCCAGAAAACTTTGAACAGCTTTAATTCCAAAACTCTTATCTATACAGGTGTAGAGACTCTCTACATCGAAGGTAACAAACAAAAGATCCTCAGCCCAATCAAAGTCCTTGAGCTTCATGAGGATATCTTTGCTGTCCCTAATAAAAGATGGTAAATTAGGGACATGCTTCTGGAGTCTCAAGTCCACATACTGGGACAGTTTAGCCGTTGGCGAACCAACACCTGAAATAATAGGTCTACCTGGGGGGAACTGCCCGTCCTTGTGTATTTTTGAAAAAATGTAAATACACGGAAAGGACGGACAGTCAACCCACAGGTACCTACACTCATCTTCCGTCAGGAGGCCAGTTTCCCTCCATTCAGTCAACCTAGCGTTAATCATAGTAGTGATGGTAGGGACAAGGTTAATCCTAATCTCACAATAGTATTGTTCATTACTCAGTTGTCTACTGATTTTTTGTATAGAGTCAGAGTGGTTCATTATGACCACATTACCCCCCTTATCAGCTTCTCTGATTGCAATGTTGGTGTCCTTATTAACCCCTTCGCTGAAGGGGTTATTCCCCCGCTGTGTTGGGGGGGATGGGGAGGGGGGCGCGCACTACGCTCGCATGCTCATGACAAGCTCGGCTCGTCATGAGGCACGGCGCTCCTGTGCTCATGGCGAGCTGAGCTCGTCACAGGTGCATTGGCTCCAGTGGAACGTTCAGCACAGCAGGGGAATTCTCCCAGCACCTGAGCGTTCCACGGGCCATGACAAGCTGAGCTCGTCATGAGCACCGGAGCGACATGGCTCATGACGAGCTCTGCTCGTCATGAGCATGGGAGGGGTTAAGTCTCCTAAGGGTCATCCTGTCCGAAGCTGTGATGTTATCAGGAGTTTTCGAGGTAAACCTATTAGGAGTTTCTAAGTTGTATAGATCATCAGTAACTTTTCCATAAAAGGTATCTATATTATGATGGTAAGAATGCATGGGTACAAACTTTGATTTGGGACGAAGTCCACTATCAATATTGGCATTTCGGGGAATTTCAAGATCTCTAAATACGGTGCCAATGTCTTGGTCCGCCTCATTATCCAGAGTTACTAAGCAATGTACATCGCGAAAATCACGAATGGTGTGTGTCCCAGAACAAATATTACCAGGTGTACCCCCTGGCTCATCCGGCCTTTTTAAAAAGTAATCTTTTAGTTTAAGGTCCCTGATAAATGTAAACAGGTCAACATGTGCATTCACCAGGTCCCCCTCCTGCGTGGGGCAAAAATGAAGTGCTTTACTCAAGATATTAATCTCATCAGTATCCAGAGCTTTATTCAAAAGACTGACAATTTTAAGGTCAGTATTCACACCAAGGGTCACATTACAATCTGATACATTGCATGAGTTCACCACAACTATTTATTCGGTTTCATGCCAGGATTTGTTTTGCTAACTGCACCCCCTCTTGTATCTGCCCTTTGCCCTCCTCCCTCCCCCCTTGTTTTGTTTGACAGGTCTCTTTTTTGTTGTAGGCGATTGCTTATTCTTAATTTCGTCAATTATTTTTTAAAAGAGGAGGCCCCTTGCGCTAAAGGGACTTCGGGCACTGTAATATTTGAAGCGGAGCTACTCAATGAAGAGACCGATAGGTTACTATTAGAACCTGTTTCCTCACTCTCTTCCCTGTCATCTCTAGTTCTTTTCTTATTTCCGTCTTCAAGTCTCTGTATCCCATCAATTTTTTTGGCAAAGGTGTAAACCCTACCATCTCTATAGCCTTTATCGTCTCTCTTTATTTTTCTTAGTTTTTTTGTCTTTCAAATAAAGTTGATGGTTTTCCATCAACTGCTTCAAAATTACATATTTTTTTCTATCTGGTCTTTTTGTGGCATGCTGTTAATTTCCTTCTCTAATAACTCAATTTCTGCCTGTAACTTCTCTCCCTTTTCAGCAGCGTGTCTCACTAAAGTCTTCATCATAATTATTGAAGCCCCCTCTAGATTACATTCCCATTCTTTCAACAAGTCACTACTTAAATCTTCGAAGGTGGGAAAGATCAGTATCTGCAAGCCCCTTGGGATTTTGCAGTTTTTCATGTACTGTTCTAAGTTCACCCCATCCGACCATCTACTAAGTTCTTGTTTGCGCAGCCGTTCTAACCTTTGAAAGAGTTTCTTAAGGCTTTTCACATTACTCGTTGCCTGGTCAGATACACTATTTTTAGAGGTACTAGCCCCAAATAAGTCCAAGGCTAATTCCTCACGACCATCATGAAATCTAGGCATCTTATACAAAAAAATCAAAGTATAGCTACAATACAAAAATGTATAGCTTTAGAAACAAGTGCAGAACCGTCCAAAATACACAATGAAACAAACCACAATGCTGCTGACCAAGGTTCTGCACCTCAGTTTCAAGAAAGCCAAATCAATAAATTGTCTTGCAATCTCGTCCAGAGTATGCCACACACATATACTCCACAGGATACCAGATAAGAAGATTCAAGAGTGGAAGGACGGTGCACCAGAATGAAATCAGCAATTCTCAGATGTAATACAAAATATAATCTTTATTAAGTCTTCAATTTAAAATGTTGTGGACATCAGCTAATGCGTTTCGTTCCGAGAGGTACTTCATCAGGGCTGAAATAATATTCAAATAAAAATACACTAAGCACAAGGTACATGAAGCAACACATCAACAAATATAAACAATGTACATACATAAATACCCACATCCTCAACATATAAATTGGTAGTATTTAAAAGAACGGCTAAAAAACAAACAAATATATCACAAAAAAACACAAAGACACCTAGTCAAACAACTTCATATAATCTTTATAAATGATTTAATTTAATAAAAAATAGGCTATAGGTGAAGGGGAGCCCGTAAACTCCAGTTCATGAATATAAACAAAGTAACGGTTAAGTGAGGCTTTGGCCTCTATTCGGAAAAGCCGGATTACGCGCCAGTGATGTATAGAACGGACAGATGAGTCAAACATGATTAAACCCCAATACAAAGGAGTTAAACAAGTTTTAATACTGAATTTGGGTTTACTGTGGTGTCCCAGGCTTTTACCTTAATATATGAGTCAATAGATCTTAGTTGCATTACGTTGTAATAGTTACTCATTCAATATGGCGCCCATGAATAGCACTCGACATGGGTGGCGGTCACGTGAGGTTTGTAATATGACCGGTTGTTGATATTTAAGCCTGTATACAATGGCGTGTGCTCACCGATGGTCGGATTACGGGACGATTGGTTTCTACGTCAATAATGACGAGGTAAGGAGTCATGCTACCGGGGGGTTTGCTACTCTTTTTGTTTCCGTACAGTGCCGGTAAAGCTAATTTAGTATTGCGTGTCCTGTACGCTAGTGACCCTGGACTCTAGTATCGGCAATGGGTCAACGGGTTATTTGGAACGCTATGTATTATTATTTTAATATGATGGGTCACCGTGTAGTATTCTTTAACCTCTGATTAGAGGGAGGGCTTTGGGAATTGAGTAGAATGAGGATAGTCAATACGTTGTGATGACATGAAGCCTGTGCCGTGTGGTCTTATAATATGGGCTTAAATGCTGCTGGCTGGGTGGACTCACCGATACGAACTTACGTGGTGACACTGATATGGTGAAGGTTTTAAGATCGCTATGGCTTTAAATCATCTTGAGATTTAACATAGTATATAAGATACTCACAGGATATGATGGGGGCCATATACAAATGGGTATATACTTTCTCTTCCCAGGACTTTTGGGCTTTTATACTGATGCCTGGAATTTTCTATATTTTGATGTGATCATACTTGATGTTTTTAAGGTAAGATGGTGGACTGACGTGCTCTCAGGTTTTGGAAACAAGGCTACCGATAACAGGGGCTGCTTTGTATGCATGATTAGTAATAACGCTAGTCAATACGTAATAACCATTGATTGCGATGTTTTATATAGGACATTTTTTATTGCGGTTAGGATCTGGTCTCTTACCCTCCATACGGATTGATATAATTGTGAAGCTGTTGGATGTTAAAACGGGTACAAGATTTATAGTAAGCTTAACACTTTTGTGCAACTTATATTAGGTTTAGGGAAAATTTTGCCACAGAGGTTGAAGTACCACCTGTGGCTTTTTTTCGGAGTGGTGGGTTTGATGATACAGTTAACCTCATACAATATGTTAGTGGTGTGTATATTAGACGATTGTGCATTTCTTTGTAGAAACCAAAATGTAAAAAGAAATGCAATTTTTATTGAATATCAGTCGTTGAGGAAACTACTGATTGTTGGATACAGCCTGAGGGAGACCAGACATAGACATTTTTGGTGAGACTACTAGTTGATGGTTCGCTGTATATTAAGTGCATCCCTGTTCTCTGAACTAATAGAGGATACCTTCTCTTTCTTTCCTCACGCTCTCTCTGCCCCTTTTTTTCTTGGGTACATTACAATTTTTATAAACTTTTGTGATTCACAAGCTGTGTTTTTGGAGGCGGCTACATAACATCTCTTATTGTAGCTTTCCTTGCCTTTGCTTATTTTTGTCATGGATGTTACACTGATCTATATATTTTGCTTCTTATTAGGCTCCCTTTCATCTATAGCCTATTTTAAATTAAATGAATTCATTTTTAAATATTATATGAAGCTGTTTGACTAGGTGTCTTTGTGTTTTTTTGTGATATATTTGTTTGTTTTTTAGCTGTTCTTTCAAATACTACCAATATATATGTTGTGGATGTGGGTATTTATGTATGTACATTGTTTATATTTGTTGATGTGTTGTTTCATGTACCTTGTGCTTAGCGTGTTTTTATTCGTATATTATTTCAGACCGACTTGTCTCAGATTAAGGTGATTCCACAAATGTTATGATTTCAACCACAATAAGAGCCAAACTTACTTCTGGATCACCATTTGCATTTGGCGATACAACTAGAGGACGGCATCTGAACCTGACAGCATGTTTGCTATACTGTTGGCATAGTTTAGCCCCAAAGGGCTCCAGCATAAGAACAAACAGACCTGAAACAGGGCTGAGAGTAACTAGAGCGGTGTGATTTTAGTAGAGTAGTTGTATTCAATCTACAAAGGGGGAAGTTTAGGCCCGGCTGGTGCAGTATATTAAAAAGGTAAGTCAACTGAGTCAAATGACTTGGTGACATCCAAGAAAACAGTCGCTGCTTGGGTTTCAAGGTTAATTTGGTGTATACTTGTGAATAGTGTGTGTAGATTATGCAGTGTGAAGCAACCCAGCACAAAGCCTGACTGTTCTGGCAGTGTGAGATCAGGAATCAACCTCTCCACAATAGGTTTTGCTAAAATGTTTACGACTGAGTTAATCAGTGACAAGAGGCTGTATGAAACATGACATTCTGGGGATTTCCCAGGTTTTAGAAGAGTTAACAATAGGGCTTCATGCATGGAGAGAGAAAGTACCTTCTTTTCATAGAGCCGAGGTCTCATAATATTCTGTATAAGATTCTGCTGATTGTATGGGGTCTTAGAGGACTTAATTACAATGATAATTTCCTCCAAGCAGAACAGTTGTCTTAGATATTCTTGCTGTACATTGTTAAGCCAGGCTAAAGCAGTGTTGTGTAAATAGTATACAATCTGATCCATAGTGGAGTGCATGTTAGAATTGTATAGGTTACCCTAGAGTGAACACAAGTGATATCACTGTCAGCCCACAGCGGGCCTCTGCACATTTGCCAAGAGATGTAATCTCTCTCACTGCCAACTCATTATGTTCAGTATTCTACACTTACCTCTGCAACGGTTGTCAGGTGTAGTGTAGCCTGCCAGGATTGCAGTTCTTTGATAGTCCAAGTACACCCATATGTATTCTGAGCGATCTGTGTATGCTATTTTGTTTGAAAATTGCGGAACCCCGGATAACAACATTGAAGGCTTCTCCGATAGTATCATACTAGCAACTGACTTGATATTTGGTGTAAAATATTATAATATCTCGTCGTAGTTCATTACAGAATACGCCATTTTGAAGTGTATCTGACAGCAGACTCCTTTGTACAGGTAAGTGGTGCCTTTCTGAAAGTATCTTATGGAGTTCTACTGGGGTGTGACCTGATAATGTTCTGGCTAAGTGAAAGGTATCTATGGTACATGTACTAATGTCCCTGTTAGCCATTTATTAATCAAATTAGGACCACATGATATGAGCAAAAGATACAGACATGCTCTCTCTATGCGTTACTTGAAGTAATCTCCATAGACCTATCTATATTGTGAACTGTTTTTATTCCCTTAAGAGCTGTAGCTGTTACTTTCATATAATTGTTGTGTTCACATGGCCTATCAAATTTAGAGTTGAAAGCAATGTTGAAGTCCCGACCCCCCATAACATGGATTATGGTCACATTCACCCATAATGTATGAAAGAAATGAGGATTGTCAATATTTGATCTGTACACATTGACCCCGGTTAGATGTTTTAAGAGGCAAGAGGTGAAAGTCTAGATTCGCATAGCTGGTTGGAGCGCTTGAACTCAACAGAGCAGACGGAATTCACAGGGATTCCCCGACCAGCCTTCTGCACATATGCTGAAATGAATGGTTTCTTATCTATAATCCTACTTCTTGGTCAGAGAACTCTCCATTGAAATCATAAGCACTGAATAGTTCTGCCCACGTATAGGGATCCCAGAGCTCCTTTGTAATATATATTCTTAAGTGCAGATATCAATTTTTCTTCAGTAAAGCCAAGTTATGCAACTCTGTGGAAATCAGTTCACACTTTTACGAGACACTCATGTTTGGCCTCAGATGAGCGAACAGATGCTCAAGTATGACAGGTTTACCTACAGAATTTCTTCGCTTAGCTTTCCCTATGGATGTCTTTTTTTTCTACCACTGCTGTTTGTAGGGATGGGGTTGCAAGTCTATTCAGTGCTTATGATGGTCAATAAATATCCCCCAAGAAAGATGGAATGGTTCCTTACCTGTTATCCTAGCTCTCTCTCAGGGGAATCTCCTTTGAAATCATAAGCAAATCATCCTCCTCCTTGGTGGACAAGACAGAGATGATTAATAGACAATCTGTTTCTCTAAGTTATAATACTGTTTGCTTGTAAAAAAAAGACCTGCTGTAAAAGCCACCAACAGTGCATGATGGCATACTGGTGGTCTTTGAGCCCATGAGGGCCCTAGAGCCTCTTTTCATATCTGGAGAGCTGCAGCCTAAGTGTACATTGTCCTCTTTCTTCTTCATAATTTACCTTTAAAAAAAGTTTGTGAATGAGATTTATGAGGACAAACTACACAGCTCTTGCTAATTTTCCTGTCTTTTTAATTATAGATTGACCCATTTTTAAATGCAAATTAAAGCAATTGGCCAATATAGCCTCATTTATAGGCTGCAAAACATTTTAATAAATCAAGTGCTTACCCTATTAGCCTTACTGGAGAAGGCAAGCATCAACACTTACAAACATATATTGTAAAGAAGTGCTCCAAGATTCCCGCATGTGCGCAGGTCTATTCAGTGATTATGATTATCAAAGGAGATCACCTGAGAGAGAGGTAGGGGAGTACACTTTCTGACCCCCATCATTCCCCCAGCAGTGGCATATGCTCCAACTCTGGAACGCTGGAGAACCTGGAACAATGGTAAACCAAAAGACATCCTTGCCTGAGGGGAATGTATGCCCCTAATACATGAGATCTGTTTATACCCTCTCATTGCATATGTGCAAAGTGCAACAAGACTCCTGTTTTGTACAGCATGCATGTGCTGGATCAGCAAAGGAATCAAGGGCTTCCCTTTGTGGTCAGGCAGTGTGCACACCCCAGCTAAGGTAACCCTTTGGATCACCACTGTTCTAGGGATGCCTTTGCCATGATGAATTCTGTGAATTACTTTCCCGTATTGCATGCATGCACAGTTCCAAAAAAGAATCCCCAGGGATTCTCCAACACCTGGAAGCCTCATGAGGCACAATGATTGTGTGGGCTATGAAGGGGTACCAGTGGAAACAGAGACATAAGCATGTCTTTACTTGCACCGCCATACTGTTGTCCACTTCTGCCCTCCCACTACCCGGCTGCTACTGTAATCAAGGGCTAACGCCGCTAATAGTCAGTTACTATACATGAGTGGAGTAAATGCCCCTGCCAGGTCTAAAGGAGGACCTCGACAGGGAAGTGTATACAGAATGCATATGGAAAACAGATGACAAAAATGTATTTCAAAGCATACACAATATAATGTAAAAGAGTGCAAAACACTACCACATTATCTTTTTTAGCTATAATTCTATATTTAATATTTAGTAACACTCATCAACTGTACGTGTTACCTGATGAAAATAAACAACCACACACAGTTATGTATACCAGTAACTACATTTCAATATTATGGTCAAACCACCCACATAGCTCCCCTGCAATAACTCAACATATTCAGGTAATTCATTATTGTTGTATCTCAACACACACTGGGCCTGATTCACAGAGCTAACTTCAGACAAAATCCTAAACTTACTACTTTTGGTATTCACAGAAGGCATTTAGAAGTAGTAAAGTTAGGATTTTGCCTTAAGTATGTCTTAAGTCTGTCTTAAGTCTGTCTTAAGTCTGTCCTAAGTCTGTCCTACTACTTTTGGTATTCACAGAAGGCATTTAGTAGTAGTAAAGTTAAGATTTTGTCTTAAGTTTGGCTTAAGACAGACTTATGACAGACTTAAGACAAACTTAAGGCAAACTTAGGACAGACTTAAGACAGACTTAAGACAAACTTAGGACAGACTTAAGACAGACTTAAGACAAAATCCTAACTTTACTACTACTAAATGCCTTCTGTGAATACCAAAAGTAGTACGTTTAGGATTTTGTCTTAAGTTAGTTCTGTGAATCGGACCCACACACAATATCCAGGAGGCAGAGAGCACACACACACAGACACACATCTGAATATGAGGATTCTTAATCAACAAAGGTTTTCTAATCAACAAATTAAGAATTTTGAAAGATCACTTGGCTCTGTGTGAGCATCTGCACAGTACTTGGCTGAAAATGTGCTTAGAAACAAAAGATTAGAGTGCATTAACTCTCACTGAGCCGTTTAAATATCAGCCTTGACTCTCACCAGCAGTTTGACATCAGCTTTTCCCAGATATTTGATGGTGGTGGTGGAGATCTTATATGAAGCCTCTGTAACTCCTCTTCGCTGTAAACATTCCTGCTCACATTATATCCGAAAACCCTTAGCCTGATCTCTTCCATCATTGGGTTATCCATATTTGAATCCAACTCTTCCAAATGATAACTGAGAGGAAAATGCAAAGAGCAATCAATGTGAAAATTATCAAAATGAAAATAAGCATAGACACATTACTAAGGTCATCACAACAATAAACAACAAACAATACAGATGTAAACACCTCTTGACCAATGAATCGCAGCACCAAGTAAAGGATCTGAATATTACTGCAGTCTAATCTATCCATCTATTCATGAAGTCTGGAATCAACAAACGAATGTGGAAGTATAAAATAACGTTGCTTTAGCCATTTTTATTTAAGCTCATCATCATTCCACCTCTGAGAAAAGTGGATTATTAGTTTGAGTGGTTGGGAGACCTCATCAAGTAATATTGGCACTAAACTGTATGAGGTCCAGTTCGGTTTCCTTAAATCAAGGCTTTGCTTAGTCTTGGGTAGCTGTGGCATAGAGCTGTCAGGTTTAACTCAAAGAGAAACAGGTGTAAAGCATTTATCAGTATCAAAACAGTCAGTAAGTAAAAAACAAGACACAATTGAAAAAAAACACTCCAATTTATAAAAATAGAATATATTTTTTCCTTTAAATGGACACCAAAACTACAAAAATCCAATGAAGGCTGGGATGCGGTTTAATTCCCCTAAAAGGCCAAAAATGTGGTTGCTTACGGGATCAACAAAACACATCTGCTTCTTATGTAATTACAAGAAGGAAAGCCTGTCTCACGTATTATGCGGGTGTCAAGCCCCAAAAAAGTTAAGATGCAATTGGCTGAAACCACTGTTCCGCAAAATCAGCATAAGGCAATGCAACATGGCCATAACTTAGTGTCTGAGTGATGTAGATTCGCAGCTATCAGTAAGATATAGGAAATTCCTTAGAGAAGCAATAAAGCTACTGAATCTACTGCCAAAGAGCTGTTAAGCCCTGGAAGCCTAGAAAACCTCTAATTTAAGCATTGAGTCGTTGCTTCTACCACTTTTCTTTTACTGGATTTTCCAATTGCTTGAGAATAATATTGAATTTGTTAGGGCTTCTGAAAATGGTTTTAATCTTTTTTAGCCGCCTGGCCCATTTAGGCCACCCCACTCGATTTTCATTTTGACCTCAACACAACACCCAGTCCCTTTTAGCCCAGGGCTTGAAGTGTGTCCTAATCAATTTGATGTATAACATCTCACCTTGCACTTTATTGGATTAGGCTTGCAATTGAGCTCACTATGCAGCCGACTAATCATGGCTGTTATGAGATCCTATATGTATAAATTGCTGAAGCTATATTATATTGTCGGGAGGAGCCGGGATTAACAGATATAGAAACCCTTTCTGACATGCATGTACCGGTTATACAGGTATGGGACGAGGTCTGTCCCTAAACCGACCAAAAACCAGCTGGAGGCGGAGCCAGGAGTCCTGACGTCAAACCAAAGGAACCTATCGGAAGGCAAGAAAGGAGAAGCCGCGGGGATTTCAAGGCGAGAGGGCGCAGGAGTGTTGTTGGAGCAGAGAGGGTCCGAGAACCAGCCGAGCCCAGGAGCATCGAGGAACGGAAAGGAAGGTAGAGCGGCGGCTCCAACGAACAGAGAAAGCGTTGGTGAAGTCCGACACGCGCCATCTCCCGCCACCCCCACGGAGGAGGGTGGCTGGAACAGGTACGTGGGCACGTCCTGGGGTTTGTAAAGCCACAGGGAGGAAGCAGGTAGGCCGGCGGGCGGTCACTGCTTCTTTATCTTCGGGGGACTTCACACTCCACGTAGACGCAGTGATTTCTTCCCTCACGGCCTGTCTCTCCTGACCCACTTTGCTCATAGGAAAACCCTGACGCCTGACCTTGTTTTGGTTTTGTTTGTTTTTTTCTCTCCTTTTTTGCTTGAGTCCGTGCCTGAAACACGCCAGCGACGACCTTCCTGTGGCACTCAGAAACCAAGAGCCTAACGCTGGAATTCAGTACCCTGGTGACCAGAAGAGAAAACCTCTTTTAACCGGAATTTGGAACTGTTCTACTTGGTGGAAACCATAATAATGAAAGTCTGTTTTTTTTTCTTAAACTTTATCTCGACTACCAGTGACATATTTACCTAGAGTAGTGGGACACCCATCAGGCCTTGGGTCATACGACAAATTTGGTGGAGAACGTGGGCAACTGCTCTCTGACACAAGATGGGGCAAGTTATAGCGCAATTGCGGGAGGCCCAGGATAAGTTGGAATGGGCTGTGGAGAAGAGCGCCAGTCAGGCGGAAATGAACAGAACAACGTTCACGGCCGCCATCCAACTGCAAGCTGACAACATAACTAAATTGGCAGAAGGTCAATCCCGGCTTTTACAGACATTTGACCAGGGCAGGGTGCCTGCTTTATCAGGAACTGTCATTCCCTTACAAAAATATGTTGCAGGAGAAAATCCAGTATTGTTTGTTTTTAACTTCGAGCGAGCTGCAAGGGCCAGTGGTTGGCCAGGAGACAGTGGCCTTTTGATCTGGCCCACCTCTTGACAGGGAAGGCCCAAGCAGCGTACCAAATAGCTAACCGTGATGGTACTGCAACATATGGGCATGTCAAACAGTACATCCTTGATCGTCTTGGGGTAGACGATGAAGCCCATGGCCTCTGGTTTAGGGAAGTAGCTGGAGACACCCCTAAAACTCTCTATTACAAGAATAAAGATGCCGCAGACCGCTGGCTAAAACCATTGGAGTCCACAAGGGAAGCCATCATGGAGAAAATCTATCTTGAGCAATACTTAGAGGCACTTCCCTATGGGACTCAAAGGTGGTTACGCCAACATGCCAGCCTTACTACAGAACAAGAGGTCGAGATGGCCACCTCAAATGTCCGAACCCAGAGTAGGGTAGCCCCAAAAGAACCTGAGAAAAATCAGAACCCAGGGCCATAGACACCCATTTTAGAACCGCCCAACTTAATGATAGTAGTCTTAGTCATGCTTGGCAGGATGCCAGAGACTCCCTCTCACAGTCCCGTAAGGTATATCCCTTTTTGTTGGGAAAAAAGGAGCAGCGGGTGTTGAGGAGGATGCATCTGAGGTAGTTGGGTTCTTTGGTTGGAGGTTTAGCGGGCCGGATACTGGTGAAGCTGCAGTTCCGGCAGGTGAAGGGTACTTGGGTGCGCTTTGGGGTGGCCCGGTAGCAGTTGTGTTCTCATCCGGGGTGAGTGCGTGGAGGGTGCTGGCATCGTAGCGGAGTCGGGCGTTGAGGTGTTCGCGGGGGTCAGCTGTTCTGGAGCTTTGCGCGGTCCAGGCGTGGACGGGCGCAGACGAGCTTGCCTTGGGCTCGCGGCTGCCAATAGAAGGGGAGGTGAGAGGGGGGAACGACGAATGGGCGGGGGGACGGGGCCGCAGAGGACGCAGCGGCGGGGAAAGCAGGAGGAAGGGACAGCAAAAGGGAGAGAAGGCAAAAAGGCAGTAAATAACAGGAAGGAGGAAATAGAAAACAGAAAGGCAAGATACAATACAATAAAAAAGGTCAGAGAAGCAAATACAATACAATAAAACAGTCACAGAGCAAAATAGAGCACAATATAAAATACCAAAAAACGGTCACAGAAGCAAATACAATACAGTAAAACGGTCACAGAGCAAAATAGAGCACAATACAAAATACCACAAAAGCAAACCTACGGCCTACCACTGGCCACCAGGGATGAGGCGCAAGTGGTAGCCCGCAGGAGGAGGTGGGCCTCGAACTCTCTCAGCAGCAGCAGCAGCTGGGCAGAGACACGGGCGCAGTCAGGTGGAGCTGCGCGGCGTGGGGAGCGACCTGCCTGGAGACAGGGTCAAGGGTCGCACAGTCATTGGTAAATTACTTGCAAAAACGTGAACAAATTCCATTCTGCATAGCTCAAAAAATTACTCCAATTGAAGCAGTATTTCCTAATACTAGCCCTCATGAGAAGAAAACAAGTTACTTACCTGTAACTTTGGTTCCCCAGTATTGGTAACTTTCATAGATTCCCATGCTTTTGTATCATTCCCCGTCGTCGGAATGGGAGTCTCGGTAACCAAATAACATAGCAGTAGGTACAAAAGAGAAAGGCCTAGGCCTCAGTCCCTTTTGTAGTATATCCGCCTCTTTTTGTAAAAGAGACCAAACTAAGCATCAGCCAATCAGACGAGCCTCACCCCATAGAACCCTCCTGAAGGAACCTCAGAGCCTCAGATTTTCGTAGCCGTTGTGTAACAGTCACCATATCTGCTGAAGGCTGAGCTTTCCTCGGGTAGGTGGGTGGGTGCATGGGAATCTATGAAAGTTACCAATACTGGGGAACCAAAGTTACAGGTAAGTAACTTGTTTTCTTGCCCCAGTATTGGAACTTTCATAGATTCCCATGCTTTTGTATCAGAGTAGCAAGCAGTCGGCAATAAAAAACACATTTTGTGGCATAAACATACATTGCAATAGCCATCATTACATAAAGATACAAAATGTGCAGAAAAAAGGAAGGTGGGATAGAAATGAAAGCTCACCAATTAGTGGAAGAGGTTTCTCAGGACTGCCTGGCCCACAGCCGTGTCCTCCTGTGCCAAGTATTCCAAGAAGTAATGCTTCGTAAAAGTGTGCACACTGCTCCAAGCCGCAGCCCTGCAAATGTCTCTGATGTGCACTCCCGTGAAAAGAACTGTCGAAGAAGCCACAGATCTTGTGGAATGCGCTCTAATTCTACTGGTCAGCGGCTTCCCTGCTGACGAATGGCAATGGAGAATAGCACTGGAAATCCGTATTGCGATACTTTGTTTTGAGAGAGGGAGGCCCTTGCGAGGACCACCAAAATCAACAAATAATTGGGAAGATTTACGAAATCCTTTGGTGCAATCCAAATAAAATTTTAAGCACCGTTGTACATCCAAAGAATGCAGTGACCTCTCCGCTGGTGTGGACGGGTGAGGAAAGAAAGATTTAAGAATAACTGGCTCATTCAATTGGAAGTCTGAGGGTACCTTGGGTATGAACCTCGGGTTAGTCCTTAAGATTACTGTATTCCTTTTGAATTGGAAAAACGGTTCCTGAATTGTGAGAGCCTGCAACTCCCCAATGCATCTCGCCGATGTGAGGGCAAGAAGGAGAGCCAACTTCCATGAAAGGAATTTCATGTCCGTTCGATGTATTGGTTCAAATTGGGCTTTCATGAGCTGTGTGAGGACCAAATTTAGTTACCAAGTAGAAAAAGTGAAAAAGTTTTTTATTGTTTCAGTTAATTAAAACCATAACAATACATTTTGTAAAATCAACTACTCATTTAAAATTTCCTTTTGTATGGATAAATTCTCTATTAATTCATTCTAAAACATTCAGAGTCTAGTGCAAGAATTTGTTGTTTAAAAACAATTAAGCAATCCGTGTAGTTTATGGTTCCAAGAGTTTTGATATTTATACGTTATTAAGTTCAAAAGAGTCCTTTCACAGAACTACCGCAGTTATGGTGTCCTTATGTGGACAGGGTGCCTGGTTATGTTTTAACGCTTTGGCGTGAGCCACGAGGAACTTTAATAATAAGCAGTTCAAACGGGTGTCTGTTGGGTTCAAAGTTGACATAATCGCCGATCTACACGTTCTTATGTCTCGTTCGTTCATTGCCTTTTTTAGGAAGACTGCTCGTGCTTGGGCTAAATTCGGGCAGATACAGACTAGATAAATAAAGTCCTCCTTGCTGCTCCCACATAGTCTACAGATTTTGGGTCCGTAATGCACCCAAATTGGTTGGTCCATGGTTGATGGAAAAATTCCCAGACGGAGCCCGATTAATTTTTGTTTTCTGTAAGATGGAAATGTAATTATTAGATATGGGGCTGCAGTGAGAGTTTTGTAGTTTGATATGACCATCCAAGCGTGTTTTCTTGTGCTGAACATGGCTTTGTCAAGTAGAAGAGAATGGAATTTTGTTGACTTGTTTATGGCTTGTTTAAACGCTGGGTAAGGCAGATTGAGATCCCAGAGATTTCTTGTTCTAGTCACGGTTATGGCCTTCTCAAGGTACTGGTTGTGTGGGGATTCAACATCATCTTTTATTTCTTCCCACAGTGCTTGGTGCAGTTCTGAGGTTGCCATGTTCTGTTTCAAGCTGTACCAGTACTTTATGTTTGCGTACTTTCTTCCCACTATTTCATTTATTATTCCAAATTCTAATCTCGTCTGAGCTGGTGAAGCTCCCCGTTGAATTTGGAAGGTGGATTTAAAGATGGCTTTCTGCATTTTATTGAGCAATGTTGCGTCTTCCCCGTGCAGTCCCACGCTGCCGTATGACTGGGTCGGAAGCACTTTTGCTTTTATCTATGCCAATAGAGGTTTGTATGATGGCCCCGTAAGCTTTTTGGCTAAGGATCTAAAAGCAAATGACAGTGAGTTTGCTCTCTGGGCAATGTACGTCTTTTGCTGCTGATGGTTATGTCGATTATCAAAGTAGAAGCCCAAGTACTTGTAGTTGGTCACGGCCTCTATTTTTGTTCCCTCTAGTTGGATGTGTTATTTGTTATAAATTCCGCCAGCCCTACTAGTGACCTTTGAAGGCCAATCTTAGTTAGGCTCAACAATACCACGTCGTCCGTGTAGGATAGATGAGTTAGGGATAAGGAGCCTAGTTTGGGTGGGTGGGATGAGATCTTGTTTAGGGTTGGGGCTAAGTCTGCCATAAAAAGATTAAAAAGATGCGGTGCCAGAACACAGCCCTGCTTGAGGCCTTTGCTGGTGTTGATTTGTCTTGAGAGCCGTGTTCCGTTCCCAATTTTACTTCCGTCTAAGTGTTGGAATAAAGGAGTAAGATTCCTCTCAGTGTTTTGTCCGGGATGTTCCAACTGCGCAGTTTTCTCCATAAGATGTTGCGATTTACGCTATCGAAGGCCGCCTTTAAGTCGATGAAACATAGGTGAAGGGGCTGTTTTTTCCGTAGGTATTTGTCGGCTAACACTGAGAGAGACAGGATGTTTGTCATCGTCCCGGTCCCTTTCCTGAAGCCTGTTTGGTTGGGCGGTATTCTCTTTGTGGCATCAGACCAGTTTGTTAGATCTTCCAGGATTAGGGATGCAAAGTACTTCGCCTCCACGTCCAGGAGGACAATCAGTCTGTAATTTGCTGGGGATGTTCTGTCTCCTCCTTTGAAGATGGGTGAGATTATGGAACCCTGCCAGCTTGATGGAATTTGATTTACCCTTTCTATCTCGTCAAATAGTTTTTAAAATTTTCCGCTCCAAAAGTCCGGATCAGTTTTAAAGATTATCGGTGGTATCCCGTTCGGCCCTGGAGCTCCACTGCCGCGGGTATTCCTTAGAATTTACCTTATGTCCTCTTCACAAAACCTTGTGTGTTTGGGCTTGTTTGTTATCTCCTTTATCTCCCGTGGCTGAACCATGTCACAGTGAAGCCTTGTTATAAGGAGATCCCCTTCTGATGATTGACTTGCTCTGCGTTCTTCCTTCGGGTGTTCTGTTTGCCTGCGAGAGATTTTGAGTTCGCCACTGGAAACGGTGCTCGCTTTTCTTTGTTTGTCCCCTTTGTTGGTATTTTGTTGGTTTGCTTCTGTATTGGGCTGGTCAGGTGTTACTTGCGAGAACCTTTGTGTTAGTAGCGCGGCCCAATCCGCTTCTTGGACATTAGATGTTATTGGGTTTGAGGGATGGTTTAAACTGTTTATGATCCTCCAGAATGCGTTTGAGTTGGTGTTCTTTGCCGTGCAGAGTAGTCTTGCCCAGAAGTCATCCTTCAGAGATCTTTTATGTTCCCACATTTTCTTTTTGTACTCTTTCTTGAGGTTCTGTCTTTAAGCCCAGTCTTTTGGGGATGTGGTTGTCTTTTTTAGTGCTCTGGATTTTCTCCTTATTTCTATTTTGAGCTTTACCAGGTTCTTTGGCAGTGAGATTTTATGAGTTGGGTGCCGTGTTTTTTTTGTGATGGACTTAGTTGTTGTTAACTTTTTCGTAAAGTCCTCCCATTTTTGTATTTGGTTGCCTGTTTTTGTCTCACTTTCCATTTTTAATCTCTGTACATTTGCCTGCAACTCATCGATGTTGGCCGTTGTCCAATTGAGTCGTTTCAGGTTAGTGGTAGAGGAGCTATCTCCCACTGACTTGGAGCTACGATGTTTGGTGAGTTTTAGATTAAAGTAAGTGTGCTGTTATGAATGATCGCATTTTGATGTGCATTCAATTGAAAATTGCTGGACGAATTGCAGAAATGGAAGTGCGACTGCTGTGTAATCGAGTCTTAAGGTGGTCAAGGTTCCTAAATGGGTGTACTGCGGTGGATTATCACCTGGGGTTCTTCCGTTGAGGAACCGCAGCCCAAGAAATTCCAAGGTTGTTACCAATTGTTGACAGATTGGATCGAAGCGCTCTATTTTAAGCTGGCTTTGTGGTTTAACATTCCAGAATTCATTGGCAGCACTTAGCATCTCATCCTCCTCTGGTGTAAAGATTAAATTTGAGTTGAAGTCACCTGTTAGGATGACTTCCCAAGTGGGATTGTTATTTCGAATGTCCCTAATTGTTGATACTAGAAACATCCAGCTGGGCTTATTTCTCTTTCACCTTTGGAGGTGCATAGAAATTAACCAATAGTACCGGAGCTGATCTGTCAGGTAGAGATAGTTTTATTAATTACGTGTTTGGCCCTTGCGGTGCTATTTGTTCTGATTTATTATTGATTTCCGACGAGATATAAACTGATAGTCCCCCTTTATGTCGACCGTAGGTGAAATTTTTTCTTGCAGGAATGCTAAAGTGTGTATATCCAACAAGAGGTAGCCCCTCGTGTGCCCAAGTTTCTTGAAGGGCGATGATATCGCATGCAGTCCAGTTTGGGTGGGGGGGGGGGGGGGCTGGGGGGGGGTAGGCCTTCTTCCAGCCACTTCCTGGACCCGGCTATATTCCAGGACAATAGATGGAAGGTTTCCTGGCTATTATCCTTTTCGAGTTTTTTGGATGGTCCGTTTTTCTTCTGTTTGTTCAATGTGTCTGTTAGACCGCGCCAATAATTGGCGTCGTCTTTGGGGTTTGGTTGTTTACCTGTGTTGAATAGTGGATGGATTGCCGGTGGTGGGCTGTTCCCTCTTGCGTTCCGTAGTACTGAAACGGCCTGGGCTTTTTGTTCTAGCAGATTTTCTTTTTTTCCTTTTTCCGCCAGTGGTTCTTCTAGAGGGCCTGGGTAGCGTGGTTGTGCCTGCCTGGAGAGCCTTATGCCCCATGAGTCGAACCTCTCTCTAAAGGACAGTATTAACTAAGCGATCTCTGCTGTTCGCCATGTTGTTAATGTATGTTCCAATGAGTTATTGTTATCTTGCTTTCGAAATTTGACTGAAAGTAAGTCTGCGTTGGTTAGATGTTGTAGCCCTTCAATGTTGGCATAGAGTTTAAGTATATTGCCCCTGTTGAGAATGTCATGCATCCCCTGCGTTTCATATTCTGGGGTGAAGAAGAGTTGTTTGAGATGTAAATCATCTTTGCAAGACCAATTACCAGAGCCTTTCCCCGATTCTGGTCTGCAGTCTAAGCTGGTTCCACAGTGATGCCCAGTCCCGGCGAGTATTTGTGTTCCAAGTGTACCAATCGCCTGTGCACATTGGGATGTCATAGTCCTTGTGATCTGGTTGCTCTCTTTCGTCAAACCTCTGCTCGTGCCTGCGCTGATCTGGGGGGGGGCACTGATATACTCCAACTCTGTCCCCCTCTCTAAGGTGGCATCCTCCATGCAGTTCAATTTTACACTTCGGCCTCCGCGACTTAGTAGAATTTTTATGTCTGCGATAAGGGGTAGGGTTTTCTCACCCCAACCTGGAGTTTCCAGTTTGGGGTTCTTCCAATGATTTTGGGTGATACATCTTGGTTGTTGGTTGTATTAGCTGGCTGGTCTTGCATAAAGGTCCCACGTGGCATACCTTTAGACCTGCTTTGTCTGGGGTCTAATTCTTCTGTGCCTGGTGGGCAGCATTTAGTTCCTTCGGGCCGCTTTTCCGGTTTCACTTCCGCTTTTTATCCGGCTGGTATTGATTTTTTGTTCACTGCCACCTCTCTGCATTTTGCTGTTGTCTCCGAGGGTGTAGGTTGCAATGGGGGGCCAGTTGATTGTGATGAGCTCCCACTTTCTGTGCGACTGCTTTTTTTCGCAGTCATCTGTCTCTGTTGAATTGCTCGTGCTCAGCCTCGGATGTGCGTCTCTGTTGTTTGTTTCGCCTGTGGGCGCTACTACAGTGCATGTACCAAGGTTACTTGTGACCTCTGCGGGGAGAACATACCTTCCTTTTTTTGTTGAGAGATGATGTCTTAATGAAATGTATGTTTGGTCATTTGGGTCATCAGATTGTCTTGTCGTGTTTAACGTTTCCTCCTTGCTTTTGGCTGAGGTGAATATGGGGAACAATCTCACCCCTTCCTCCGTGTGCCCTGTTAGTTGTTTATTCCTTGCTTTCCTTTCCCGTTTTTTTTACGTCTGGTTAAGGTGGGTTTTTTGTTCGGAATTAATGTGTTTAACGTTGGACTTACTTCTGGAATGTGCTTTCCTTTTTGCGTATCTATTTCTGAATTCTTGACAGGATTATGCTCTGTAGTGTTTGTAGCTGATTTCACTTTGGTGGGATACTGGTCTGATTTTGTTAGAGCCAGTATTTGTTCTATTAGGTTGGGAAGAAGGTTCAGTTTGTCTATGAATGTGCCGCACGAGCAGGGACTTTGTTCCATTGTGTTCTTTGATTGAGCTGTTATTATCAAGTTGTTTAATTTGTCAAGTTTGTTGTCAATCCCCGCAATGTAATGAGCTATAGTATTCATTAAGTCAATTTGGGTGTCCATTTTGTCGGATTGACAATTTAAAGCCATTGCTGATGACTGAAGGGTATCTATTACTGAGAGAAGCAGCCCTGAGTGGATTGCACTTGTGCTCTGTTCGGGATTTTGATTGAATAGAAGATCAGCGCGCTCTTGACGAAGCGAGGTGTCGCCTTGTTCTCTGTTTTTTTTCGATGTTTTTTCTTGGCTTCGCAGCTGAGTAGATTGCCCTTCATTTTTATTGCGCTGCTTTTCCTCTGGGTTTACTCCCTCTTTGAGATTGGTTATACTTGTATCTAGCAGCTTTTCTTTATTAGTTATTGGGCTTGATGTGAGACTTAGTGACTTTAATTCCTCCGGATTTGCTTCCCTTTTATGATTGTTTTTACCTGTATCTTGCATCAATTCTTTGTTTGGAGTAGGGCTTCATATTGGGCTTGATGTGAAGTTTAATAGCTTCAGCCATGATGTTTCTAAGGAGTTCTGGTGAACAGATTCCATTTGGCTTGTGTTTTGTTCCCTATGTGTCTGGGCTTTAGATATCTGAGGCTCTTTGTCAAATAATTTCTGTGTTCGCATTTTTTTGGGAGGGCTCTGTGATTTAGTTTTTAAAAATTTTGTGAAGAAAGTTAATGCTGTTATAGGTGTTATTGATGTTGCGTTGGTTGCTGATTTTTCTACACACATCTGTTCTTCCTTCGTCCTCTTGCTGTCTGGGGTGGCCTCTATTGTAGCTCCGGTCGCCTGTATTTTACTCTGGCCCAGGATAGGGATTTCTCCTATGCTACACTTGTGTGGCAAGGTGGTTTCCCGGTCGAGGTGCTCCCCTGATTCTTCCTGCTGATGGACCATTACTATGGGCTCGTGGAGATGCTGACTTAGGCGAGATGAGGTAGTTAGGTTTGCCCCCGGTGCATGAGGAGTTAGTCTTCCAAATATAGATGTTAAGCCTTTGTTGCTGGCGACCTTCTTGGGGGTTAGTGGCGTGGGGAGACCTGGGAGAGATTGTTGAGTCGTAAGGAGGGTGGCTCCTGGATTTTTCAGAAAAAAGAAAGCTTTGTTTATCTCTGATTTCTCTAGTTTCTCTCTCCCGTCCTGCTTTTTATTTATGAACATTGTTGTGATTGGGGAGATAAGTTGGGTGGGTAGCACTGTTGTTAGGAGTTTTTTTAATATCCGTATTGTTGAGTGGCATTTTTTCCTGGTTTGCATTGCACTGATCGGCAAGTGGGGATTTCTTTTCCTTTGGGGTTCTTTTTTTTTTTTGCTTTGGTGACCTCCTGACCCTGCCTGATCTCATCCTTTTGAAGGCAGGGTGGTTGGCTTGGGTAGTTTGTTTGTTTGTTGCTTGGGGGCTCCCACGAAGAGTTTGCTCTATTTGCTCTGTTTTTTCTGTGCTTCTTGCACTATTCTCTACTTGGCTTTGCTTGGCTGTGGTTGGGCTCGGCAGTGAGCTTCTCGCCGAGGTCCGAGGGTCCCGGATTCAAGGTCCCCGGACCGGAGCCCAAGAGTGTATGAAGAAATCCCCCGACTGCTTCGCGCCTGCTTGTTGAGTCTTGTGATAAGGCCTCCTTGGGCCCCCCTGAGCCCTGACTCCGAGCCCCTAGCCCCATGCCCCTTGCCCCTAAGACCCAGACCCAGACCCAGAGAACAGCAGATTTATCAGTTTTTCCCCCGATTCTGTCAGGGTTAAAAAAAGAGGCTTGGCTTTCTCGTGAGTTTTCTCACTCTTTGGTTTTCTGGGGACTCTGCAAAATGCAGCGGCAAGGTCGGGCGATGATGGGGCATAATGGGGGCGTAATGATTCGAGTTAGGAGTTTTTTCCTCTAAAATTGAGGCTGAGGCTGGTTAGAAGGCAGCTTGCGAGAGTCTGCGAGAGTCTGGTCAGTGAGCGGAGCTCAGGGGGGACCACAGGCGGATCAGACCTAGTCGGATTGTCTCTCCCGGTCGCACCCCCGGATCTTACTTCGCGGCTGCCTCTACCGGCAGCCGCGCTCGCGTCTCGGCTTGCTCCCGCTCCCGCTCCTTATGCCGACGTATATGTGACCTTGCCTCACCTCTTTTTGCAGAACTAAAGAGTGTGGTGGTATACGGTGGTATATGCGGAAACCGCGGCGGCTATCGGCTATCAGCTGTGGCGGGTCCGCCACCTTCTTTCGCCGCTGCTTCCTCCGCCACCTTCGCTCTTCGCTCTTGCTCCTCCTCTGTCAAGTAGGAGGCGGAGGCCACACCGGGGGATAGACACGGAACAATCCTTTAAGAAACTGTTTCATTATCCTAGAAGACCAAAGAGAAGGACCAGACGCAGAATGTCTGCACCGAGAAATCGCTGCCAAGTGAATTTTATGGATGAATGGGCCAGCCCCCTCTTAGCTAAGGACAAAAGATAAGGCAGAAGTTGATGAGGTTGAGAAGAGAAAGGGTCAACACCTTCTTTCTTGCACCAAATGCAAAATCTTTTCCATTTGAAACAGTAAGTCTTATTCGTGGAAGGAGCTCT
Source organism: Lissotriton vulgaris (assembly GCF_964263255.1). Classification (NCBI taxonomy): domain Eukaryota; kingdom Metazoa; phylum Chordata; class Amphibia; order Caudata; family Salamandridae; genus Lissotriton; species Lissotriton vulgaris. The sequence continues at coordinate 1,332,904,419 of NC_141693.1, forward strand.
AGCCTGGGAGAGAACTTCTCCTATTTCATTTGAGATGGGAAGGTTCATGAATTCTCGCTGCTCAGAAGCCATGCTGTCAGGTGCAAAGAAGCTGGGCCCTGATGCCAAATTTGACCCTCTGACATTGTGAGAAGGTCCGGAATGGTTCGCAAGGGAAGAGGCGGAACAAGGGACAACAGATGGAGTTCCGTGAACCAGAACTGTCTTGGCCAAGCAGGTGCTATCAAGATCATCTTGATTGGCTCCACCTTGATTTTCCTGAAAAGTCTCAGGATCATCGGAATGGGGGGAAAGGCGTAAACAAATGTCCCTGACCAGGCTATCGAAAGTGCATTCCCCAATGATCCTTAATGGTGAAGCTTGCTTGCATAAGACCAGCATTTCTTGTTGGTCGGTGGCAAATAGATCTATTGCAGGCTTGCCCCACTGATGGAAAACCTTGTCCAGAACTCGCTGGTTCAGTTCCCACTCGTGACTGACTGAGGATAGCCTGCTTAGTTTGTCGGCATTCGCGTTTAAGATCCCTGGCAGATGTTCCGTATGCAGTGATATCCTGTGAAGAATCGCCCATTCCCAGAATTCTTGAGCTTCCTGAGATAACGGGAGAGACATGGTTTACGTAATGCAGTGCCGTGGTGTTGTCCGTCGGGATGAGAACCTTCAAACCCCCTAGTCGCGGGAGAAAAGCTTGTAGGGCCAGTTTGATTGTCCTGAGTTCCAGGAGATTGATGTAAAGCAGACGGTTTTGAGGTGACCAATGGCCACTGACATGCAGATCCTGCAGTACTGCCCCCCAGCCATCCAATGACGCATCCGTAGTCACAACCTGGGGAGACGGGTCGCTTACGAAGGATAGACTTCGGGACACGTTCTTCTGCTTTGTCCACCACAAGGCCGCTTTTCTCATTGCCGAGGTGATTGTCACTTTGTCGTCGAACGAACTGTGAACCTGTCTCCACTGGATGTCCAGCTGCTCCTGAAGAGGATGCATCCTCAATCTGCAGTGTGGAATTAGAGGAATACATGAGGAAATCACTCCTAGAAGAGACTTGTAACGGCGTACTGAAAGACACCTTCTTTTACTTAATGCTAGCGCCATGGTTTGCAGTTTTTCCTGCCACTCCAAGGTTTGGGAAAGCTTTTTGAGATTCGAGTCCAAGATTGCCCCCAGGAAGCGTGCAGTCCTGGACGGAACCAGAGTGAGACCCAAATTTTGAAACAGGTTTGTACAAGCGTCGACCACTTCCCTCGCTGCCTCCCTGGATGGAGCCTTCAGCAACCAGTCGTCCAGGTAAGGGAAGACTTGCAAGTGATTCTTCCATAGAATTGCTGCCACTGTTGCCAGCACCTTTGTGAAGATTCTTGGGGCTGAGCGAAGTCTGAAGAGTAACATCCTGAATTGTAAGTGGTATTTGGCTACTGTAAGTCGTAGAAACCTTCTGTGTGCTGGGTGAATCGGTATGTGAAAATATGCATCTTCGAGATCGAGTTTGGCCATGAAATCCCCTGGATTGATGAGACGTAGTATGTCTTGAAGTGAGACCATCCGGAAAGATAGGGCATGGACAAGAGCAGTCTTTTTTTTTTTTTTAAACCTTTATTTGGAGACAAACAGGTTCAAGGGAAGTGTACATACAAAACAGACAGTCACATATGGCCATTACAGTGGTACGTCAGAGCCAGGAAGATAAAAAAAAGAAAAACAAGGAGATATAAGGAAGTACAGGGCAGGGAACAAGTCAGATCAAGGAGCAATATCGAATGTACAGTAGAGGTTAAAATACAATGATCCAGCATGGGCAGGCGAGCCAACAAGACAATGCAGTATGAACACATTACATTAGCGGAGAGCACCTGAGACAGAGGGGACCCAAATATGAGGAACACAGGAGATAAAGGTGCCGCACAGGGATACAATCTGAATTACCAGTAATGCACCAGTCGTAAGGGAGACTACAACCCCCTAATAGCTCGAAGGATAAGGAGACAGTCAGCCCCTCCCCCGATACCGGAAGAAAAGCAGGCGTTGTGTAAAATCCCAGCCTATCATGGTGTCATCAACCTATCCCCTCTCGGTCCCCAGGTTCAGAATCAGAGTCCCGCACAGCCCTGGTTAGGAGGTACACCTGGAGCGGACTCCAAAAGTCCTTTGGTCTGCATCGAACAGGCATCAAGTCAGAATAAATATTGTATTGATCCTGACAGTATATGAGGTCAGTCACCCAGTCCTGAAAGCGCGGCACCCTACCACGACCCCAGCAACAAGCAACCCTACGCCTAGCCAGCAGCAGGGCCACATCAACAAATCTACGGTGAGAGGCAGGTACGTCCTTAGAGAAGCCAAGTAGCATCACCAAGGGGTCAAACGCCACCCCATCCTCCGCCATAACCTGCAGGGCTTCGTGAACCTGAGTCCAATATTCCAATACCCCCGCACAGCTCCAAGCCAAATGCAAAAAGTCAGCGCCTTCTGCCCGACATCTAGCACAACTGTCATCCTCCGCCAAATTGAACCGAAGTTTCCTCGCCGGGGTATAGTAGTACCTCTGAACAAACTTGTAATGGATGATTTTAAGGCGACAACTAGAAGAAACATTGGCCGTGAGCCCGCAACAGTATTTCCACTGCTCGTCTGTAATAGGAGCGCCCAATTCGGCAACCCACTGCTCGCGCACCCGATTGGTCGGGACCGATCGCTGTCGGCGGATAGCCCCGTATAATTTCGACACCAGGTGTCGCCCATCCGAAACCAACAGCACGTGCAGGGGGAGGGTAACACCAGGCTCCGAAGGGTAGTCTGGTAGCAGAGCACGCATGCCCTGCCGCAGGCGGACAAAGTAGAACAGGTCTAGAGGGGAGCAAGCAGCCGCACCGAAGAAATGAGCCTGCGTACGGAAGGCACCTTCATGAAACAAGTCGCCCCACATGAGGATACCCAGCCGCTTGCACATTCGCTGAAACCCCGTTTCCAACAACAGCGACAAATCCGGATGATAAGACAGAGGCAAGGCTGGCGAGTAGAGAAAGGAAACGCCTAGCAAATGAGCCACCCGCCTCCAAGCATCCACCGTGCACGTCACCGTCGTGCGAGGCGTTTCCACGTCCGACACCTTGCCCAAAACCATCCCCTCAAGTGGGAGCGGGTGGGCGACCCAGTGCTCAGCAGCAATCTGGGGCATGAACGGCGTGGGGCGCATCCAGTGATAAGCATAATGCGCCTGAGCGCTGAGATAATAAAGTTCAAAGTCAGGGACGTCGAAGCCGCCATCAGCATAAGGCAACGTAAGGGTGGCCCAGGCCACCCGTGGCTGCTTGCCCCCCCAGAACAACCGCAGGAGCTCGGAGCGAAGTCTACGAAAAAAAAAAAAGAACCAGGATGATATGGGAGGTTTTGAAAGAGATAAAGAAAGCGGGGCAGAACTACCATCTTGATAAGAGATGCCCTACCGGCCATGGAGAGAGGCAAAGACATCCACCTGGTGACATCATCCGCGAGTTTAGTAATGGCCACACCATAGTTGAGCCGAACCGCGTCTTCCCTGTCCAAGGATATGACAATACCGAGATATCGCAACTCCGAGTCACACCATTCCAAAGGGTAATCAAGGGGAAACCTGGCCACCGCAGCAGTGAGGGGGAAAAATTGAGATTTCCGCCAGTTGATATGAACCCCGGAGACACCTCCAAAAGCGACCAGCTCCCGCAGGAGCGAATTAAGGTTGTTCTCAGGGTCCTTGACATAGAGTGTGACATCATCGGCGTATAAAGAAATGCCGACCTGACGCTGAAGACAATTAAAGGCGCTCTGCTGATGAAACTGACGGATCCTACAGGCTAGCGGCTCAATGGCAATAGCAAACAAGAGGGGTGAGAGGGGGCAACCCTGTCGGGTCCCTCTCGTAAGAGGGAACGAGGGGGATAGCACCCCATTCACTACTACCCTCGCCATCGGATCAGTATATAAAAGCTTAACCCAAGAGATGAAAATCCTGGGGAAACCCATCTGACAAAGAACATCAATAAGGTAGCCCCACTCAACAGAGTCAAACGCCTTAGTGGCATCAAGAAAGATAGCGGCAACCGGGACAGTGGGATCGATGGTCGATACAAGCGTAAACAAAGTACGGAGATTGTGAGAGGTAGCACGGCCGGGCACAAATCCCGACTGATCAGGCAACACGATAACGGGCATGAGTTCGGCTAGTCTCACCGCCAAGACCTTCGCGAGAATTTTAACATCGCAGTTGAGCAATGAGAGGGGCCTGTAGGAGCCCACATCCAGTGGATCCTTACCCGGCTTGAGCAGCGACGTGATGGCGACCTCCCGCATGGAGCCCGGTAGACGTCCCTCCTCCAGAGACTCCTCAAACACCTCGCGGAGCACAGGGGCCATGGTGTCCACATAACACTTATAAAATTCAGCAGGAAGGCCATCCAGCCCGGCGGCCTTCCCATTAGAAAGAGACATGATGGCATTCCTGACCTCCTCCACCTCTAGGGGCCTGCCTAAGAACTCCCGGTGACCATCCGATAACCAACAAAGCGCCAACTCATCGAGGAAGCCGCCGTATCGAGTCTCTCCCGTCTGCTGTGTCGTGTACAGGTGTGCATAGTGATCAATAAAAGTGCGCTGAATCTCCGAAGTGTCTCGACAGCGAGTGCCATCCGGAGACACCAATTCCAACACGTCCGACCCATGCCTTGGATGCCTAGTAAGGGCAGCGAGGACCTTACCGGGTCGCTCCCCCTCGCAGTATCGCCTCGACGTCCAGTATTTCCCTCTGTGCTTAGCCTCTCGAGCAGCCTCCTCCTCGTACTCGGAGAGCTTAGTGCGGAACTGTGCCAGAAGAGCGGGGTCCGAATCAACCTGCATCCTGCGGTCTAAGTCTCGCAAATCAGCCTCCAAGCCCTCGAGGGTCCGAACAATCAGACGGAGTACTCCACAACTTTTAGAAATAGTGACACCCCGGATCGTAACCTTGAATGCCTCCCAAATGACCTCAATGCTGTCCACAGAGCCCTTGTTCCTAGGGAAGAACGCCTCCACCTCCGCACCAAGTTCCTCCTTAAACACCGGGTCAAGCAAAGCAGTCGGAAACAAACGCCAAGGTGGGCGCGGCCTATGCAGCCCGGGGACAGACAATACAACCTTCACCGGACAGTGATCAGAATACGTCCGAGCCAGATGTGTAGCCTCCCTTAGGCCAGCCATCAACCCTCTAGAGAGAAACACATAGTCCAGTCTCGCCCACGAGCGAGCATGTGTGGTGTAATGAGTGCCCTCCTTGGTGGCAGGGTGGGTGTACCTCCAGCTGTCAACCATCCCAGCCTCCTCCACTATCCCCCGCAACACTTCTCTAGCTTGTACATTGTACTGAGGGCTACCCTCCGATCTGTCCAACTGGGCCTGAAATGCAAAATTAAAGTCACCCCCCCACACAATGTGAGTAGCATCCACAGCAAGGACATGACCCCACAGCGTGACAAAAAAGATTGGCGTATCAACATTTAGAAGCATAGCAATTAACAAACAGTATAGTGTTCTGCCCAAGCCGTCCCCACAGCAGCACATAGCGCCCCTCAGGGTCCCCCACAGCTCCAAGTTCCTGAAATGCAAGCGATCTTTTTACAAGGATGACAACCCCACGAGCATAAGAAGAGTAGGAAGCAAACCCCCTGGCCGCAGCCCACCTCCCGCCAAAAATGGGGGAGGGAGCGGGGCGCAGATGCGTCTCCTGGAGCAAAGCAACATGAATAGCATGCCTGTCCAAATATTGGATCACACTGCGACACTTCCTGGCATCATTAAGGCCCCGTACATTCCAGGACAAAATCGAGATCTGGTCCACAACAGCAGTCGACATCACACAGATTCAGGGCCCCACGGGACCCAATAGACAAATACAGGGCATCCAACTACCAGTAACAGCCAGCGAGAGGTCCACGCCCAGGGGCACGGACAGACCCCCACATACACTCCATACAATTCCCAGTCATCTCCGAACCAAACAAACAAGAACACAACAACTCCCCCCCAACCAACCCATCCATGCAGCAAGCACTCAGGACAGACTGCGCGCCGCACGCCGCCAAGCCATCCCACGCGGCCCACAACTCGCACACGTGCTACGCTTGCAGGGTGCGCCCCGTCACGTGGTAGCCTAAAATGGCGGCCGTTGCACTCGGGCCCAAAATGGACGGGGGCACGGACCCCAGGACCAGTCCCGCCGTATAGAAAAGTGGAACAGCCTGGATAGCGGGCGCCATAACATTTCCGTGCACTTAAACAACAGCAGCAGCCCCCATAGCGAACCTCAAGTCCCGGGCAATCATACATGGACAGCTTCATTCCCACCCCATCCACCCACCTGACACCGCCCCAACTATCAGGCCACGCATACCCCCCCCCCCACCCGTCCCCCAACACACATCCAGTCAACCAACAGAGGACTAGAATCCAAAACAAAGGTAAACACGGGGCACACCCTCCGGGGAACCTTCCAGAGGTGCACGACGCCACTCCCTCACGCCACGCCAGTGTCCGCGCCAACAAGTATCAGGCGGCCCCAGGCACAGCGCGGGGGGGTGGGTGCCCAGAGCGCAACACCAAATACCACCATCCTGCGTTGCCATACCAACCCCTCAAAAAATAAGTAGCATAAACGCATTCATTCAGCACAATACAGACATGACCCACGCATCAGCAAAAAAACAACAACGGACGATAGCTAGGCCGCGAGTGCGGAGAAGGAAGGCAGCAGGACTAAATACAAAAGATTCACGTCCACATTACTCCAGAAAACAGGAAGAAGTTAGACAGAGTCCAAAGTCACCAGAATCAGGCGACCTCCTCCTCAGCCGCCGAATGTTCACCCTCCGGATCTCGATCGTCACCCCGATCCGCAGCAGCTCGCTCGCGCTGGAGGCGCTTCGCAAAGTCCTCAGCATGCTGTGGGTTGGTGAAGAAATGTTGTTTAGCCTGATGCGTCACTCTAAGTTTAGCCGGATAAAGCAAGGCGTAGTCCACTTGGAGGTCCCAAAGCTTCTTTTTTACCCCCAAGAACTTCCGGCGCTGGTCCTGCACCATCGGCGTGAAGTCGGGGTACATGGTGAACGACACCCCTTCGAAGGAGAGAGCCCTGTTAGTGCGGGCAGCCTGAAGAGCAGCGTCTCTATCACGATAGTTCAAAAGGCGCGCAATGATGGGACGCGGTGCAGCCCCAGAGGCCGGGCGAGGTCCCAATGTCCGATGCGCTCTCTCAACGATGAACTGGGACGAGAAAACTTCCGTCCCAATGGCGCCCACCAGTAGCCTCTCCACATAAGTCTCCATTTTGCCCACGTTCGTGGACTCCGGGACACCTACAATGCGCACGTTGTTGCGCCTGCTCCTCGCTTCCAACTCTTCGTTCTTAGCGGCAATGACACGCAAGATGTTGTCCATTCTCGCCAGTTGGGTGGTATGGGTGGCCGCCGTGCCATCATGGTCCGAAATGCGCTGTTCCGCCGCCGTCAAGCGCTCCTCATGCACGTCCAATTTCTGAACGACCGCATCCATGCGCGACGATATCTTGTCCACTTTGTCCACTATAGTGGCGAACCCCTGCCTCATCTCCTGCATCATTTGAGTAAAGTCCGGTGGTGGTGGGTGCGGGACACTCTCAGTGACATTCGGGGGGGGGGGACCGCGAAGTCCCAGCTTCCTGGAGCAAACGCGTCCCACGCCTGGCCCCTCCAGAGTCAAAGGACAATTTGGACTGTTTAGTGTCCGGCTTCCCCATAACGGTGGTGCAGCGGGGGATCGAGGCAAACAGGAGTCAGGATAGAGGTCGGACAAGGGACCCGGCCAAGTAGAAAGCAGCTCGAATCGTGGGGGCACGAGCAGGCCAGCACGCCCCGCCACTCCCAACGACGAGAAATGGCCGTCTCTGCTTCCAGCCCAAGGGGGCAAACCCTCAGAATCCAAGTAGAAGATCCGTTGCGCCTCCGTAAGCAATGGTATCTGGGCAGGCAGATGGGTCAGCCGAGAGATAAGACCGACACCAAGGAAGAGCCAAGCGTCTAGCCCGACCAGCGAACGGGCCTGGCGGAGAAGGGCGGAGCTAGGCCTACACCCCACGTGCAGAGCCCCGGACTGGCATGAACAGTGATGCCGGGCAAGAGGGCATCAGACTTCCAGAGCGCGAGTCGGACAAACTTGGGATCCTCGTAACTTCGGCCAGCAACCTCCGAATGGCTCAGGAGTTGGACCGTGGGTGGACAGCCGATATCCCAACCGATCCGTGGGGTCAGTTCAGGGCGCAGCGATGGTAATCAGGATACCTAGACGGATAATAGCTCTGGGCAGCGGGAGCCTCACGACAGTGCGGCCATTCCGCAGTGCGCCCTCTAGCGCCCCCCGGACAAGAGCAGTCTTTAGGCTAAACTCTAGAGGGCGTGTTAAGCCAGCTGTTATACCATCACATATACCCCTTGAACACCAAGTGAAAGGACACCACACAAGTTGTTATGAAAATAAAAGGATATTTATTTATAACAAGTCTACCCTGAACTCTTTATGAGTCAGGGAGCTAAGCACAATACAAAACTCTTAAGAAAATACTTCAAGTTGCACAATTTACACAAATGCCCAAGGGGCACGAAAAACCATATACACTAAAAGTGGAATGCGAAATACTAGCAGGTAAGTAACAAGATCCAGAGGCTTCAGGATCGCTAGGACTACACTACTGAACCCTAAGGTTAGGAGCAGGAGGCCTAGGGAGATCGGGTGCAGAGTGTGCACTCTCACGCGGGATGCGGGACAAAGTCTATGGATGCTAGTATTTGTAAAGTTACTGTTTCCGGACGAATCCGACTAGCTAGACTGAAAACGAAAAAGGATCTGGACACTTGGATAGTGAACCTACGTTGGAGCATCGAAATGCTCAGGTTACCTAGCCCAGGGCCTGCGGCTGCAGAGGGTTCAATAGACGTTGGGAATCCTCGTTGAAGTCTATGGAGCCTGAAAGAAGAAGTTGCTGGCAGGCGACCAGTGAAGATATTCGGAGGGATCCAAGCCTGGATCGATGATGGAGACGACCTGAAAGCAGAGGGGACTCAGTTCTTAATCACTAGCCAGTGATTAGATGGGCACCAGGATGGCACCGGATGAAGTCACCTCGACCAGGTGAGTGGGTGACGCTGGACTCTGCTGTCCCTCGGACCAGGAGGCGTTGTCGGCGACCAGGATGGAGGTGCGATCTGTCCCACGAAAGAGTCTGCTGTCGGCGATGTTGGACCCAGGATTGGGGCAACAAACCTTGGCAAAGTCAAGCCCACGCGGTGGAGTCAAGATGGCGTCTGGAGTGGACCAGGAGGGTCCGGGGTGCGCCTCTCTTGGAAGGGAGCAAGGGCCAGTCTGGAGCAACCAGACCAGTGATGTAATCATCGTGGTTCGTCGTCAGGAGGGCCACTAGCCAGCAGGCAAGTGACCGGACAACGCGGTGAGCAGCAAAGAGCAGAAGGGCCCCACGCGGATCTCGTGGATGCTGGGGGGCCGGACTTCGGTGCTGGAGCTGCTCAGGGTTAGGGCTTCTCAAACCCCAAAGCACTCACTCGAGGATCCCTCGGCAGTCGTGCTGGATAAGCGTTGTGCTGGTTTTGAAGATGGCCGGTCCCTCAGGTCTCGTCACACCCACGAATCTCAGCTGGGCTGATGATGCAGGTAGAGGTCAGAGATGCCAGGGAATCCGGGTCTCGTCGAGCTGGTCAGTCTTGATCCGGAGGATGGACGTGCAGCAAACCGCAAGCGCTTAGATGGTGCCCGCTGGTGCAGGGTGGCTACTCCTTAGCCACAAGGGAGAGTCTTCAGAAAAAGTCAAGAGTCCTTTCGTGGAAAGTAGTCAAGATTCAGAATTATCTAATTTGGGAAGGGGGCCTGCTCCTACCTTTATTCTAAGAAAAGGGGCTGGCACGCGACTAGGTCATGCCCATGGGTGGGACCAGGAGGGGGGTGGTTACACCCCTCTCCCTTGTCCGGACTTTCCCCAGCTCAGGGGCTGGTGTGCCTCTGGGACTGGTTTAAGCCGGCATATGCACAGTGAGCACCGGGGTGCCACTTGCAGTCACCTTCCTCTCAGCCCTGCCTACCTGGGATACACAAAACCCTGTCTGGGATGGTGCTAGCACCGCCCCTGACAGGAAACCCTTTGTCCAAGCTCTCCTCGCTGGAAGGACTCCCAGCAGCAGGAGGTCAGACTTGTGTCTGTGGTGGCAGCATCCATTTTGTGGAGCTGAGGCTGTGTTAAGCTTTAACCGGGGTTCACAGTTACATACATGTCGTGTCCCTCTAGAAGGGTGGAATGCTAACCCCGTCGCCAGAATTGGCGAGGGGTTAGTATTCCAATTCGTATGACACCTTACTCGACATGTTTTGATAAAGCGATACCAAAGTTCGTACATAACCGCGAGGATTATAAGGCACTAAGAGTATATGGTACGCGTTATCATGGAACAGCTATTGGGACTTGGTTCTGCAAGCTGCAAACGGGCTCAGCTCATGCCAGAGCACCATCTCACATAATTCCAAGCACTCTGCCTTCAGGATTGATAAGGCCTGCCATAGGAGTGACTGATAGGAATACATGTGTCCATTTTAGGGTTAGATATAGGAATACTATATCTAAAGCAAAGGGTGATTACACCACCTTGCCCCAGCTGTCGTGCAGCCAGTTGTGTCAGATTTGGATGGCCAGCCAGGGGTGGCATAATACATGCTGCAGCCCCTGGTAGGCCCTGGGTACACCTATGCCCTGGATACCTAAGGTATACTGTACAGGGGCTGATAAGGTGACTCAGTATCCAATTAGATATGTACCTAAGGTACATGGAATCCATTTTACAGAAAGAGCAGTGGGCCTGGGGTCCTGAATAGCAGGGCCCCAGGTCAACTAAGTCGAAAAACCAGCAAAACACCAGGCAAAAAGTTGGGGGTAACCATAGTCAGATATCCACCTTCCTACAGTTGGTAAGAGTCTCTGTACGTGGTACTCTTGCTTCTTGAACGTCTGAAAGGAGCTTTACTGTCCTGAAGTGTACCCAGAGGCTTATCTGTCTTAGTGTCCTTTTTAATATCCTGGAGAGTGTCATCTATTAACTTTCCAAACAAAGCTTCTGCATCGAAAGATAGATCCAGGATCTTATTGTAGATTTCGGGTCTAAGCCAAGTTGCCTTGAGCCATCCCTGGCGACGAAGGACTGCAGCACCCGCCAATGAACAAAAAGCTGTTGTGGCGATGTCCATGGCACAGTCTATCATTTCCATTGACGTGCTTCCCCTTCCTGTAAAATCTTATTCACCTCTGTCTTTGATTCTGGAGGAAGTTGATCCAGATGTGGCAAAATATCACACCATAATTGGCGATCGTACCTGCTCAATATTGCTTAGGCATTTGCTGCCCACAACAGAAGGCTAGCCATTGAAGAGAGCCTCTTCCCGGCGTTGTCTAACCTAATGCCTTCTTTATCTGGAGGACTTGTCAAAGGAGCTGAAGGGTTGTGTGACTTCCTTTGTGCCGCTTGTTAAATTACTGAGTCCGGTTTTGGGTGTCCCATCAAAGACGCCGGACCATCCTCAAGTGCTTTATATTTTTTGTCTAGGCGCGGTAGAACAGGGACCACCGTCGCTGGATTCTTCATCGCTTTAAGGCCTTCATCCCACACATGTTGGACTATAGGGATAGATCTAGTAGTCTTTTTATAAAGCTCTTTAAAGTCATATAAAAAAACATTCGTTGGTAACAGAAGGCATTGCTAGCTTGAATCTGCCAGCCGCTCTCTCCATCAGCTTATGGAACCCCCTATATCTGCTGGCGGGGAGTCCACCGGATGCGGACATGGTGAAGCTGGGTCCGGAATGACATACTCGTCCCATTCTACACCTTGTTCAGGTCAGCCATCAAAGTTTTCATCCTCATCCGAGGATTCATCGTGAGTGTCCAGTGGTATCGAAGGTACCTGTGGAACCGGTGTCTGCGGCTGAGATGTCACCTGAGCCGGCAATTCTGGAGAAACACTTGCAGGAGCCGCAGGGACAGGCAGGGCTTGCGTAGTTGGAACAGCAGCAGGCTGTGAACATCTAGATTTGTAATCCTGCAGCATGTTTACAGACACCATGTCTTGCCTCGAATATTGTTGTGGCTGGGCAGAATGATGGTACCGACATTCCTGCTGGTATTCCCCTTCGGAATCCGCCTCCTGGCATTTAACTAAAAGCTGGGATGGACTATTGGCATAACCATATGAGTCCTGATCATCATCCTCTGAGTCGTCATCATCCTCCTCTAAGAGCAAAGCTGGAGGCAAGGGGGTAACTCTCCTGGGAGACGTCATGTCAGGTGTTATTCGTCTCATAGAAATAGTAATTCTTTCAGTCGATGGCAAAATCGTTGACGATCCCATCGACGATGGAGCTGGTAAAACTGCCGTCATCGGCTTCGTCAACGGAGTAGACTTCATCGACGAACGAACAAATGTCGTCGAGATGGGCGTAGTCTACGCCGCGACGACGAGACCGTCGACGCTCCTGCTGTCGTCGTCGTCAATGTTGTTGTCGTCGTCGCCCTCGACGCCTACACTGTCGTCGTCACCACCGTCGAAGGGCTCTTCGTCGTCGCTGCCGTCGTCGACGTCGCTGACACTGTCGTCGACTACTCCGTCGTCGCCGACTACTCCGTCGTCGCCGACGATCCCGTCGATGTCGATTATACCATGGACAGGTCCGTCGACGGTACCATTTGAAGCTTAGGCTTCGACGCCTTCGTCGACGAAGCCTTCATCTACGTCGTCGACGACTTGGAACTCTTGTCAGACTTCCCAGAAGACTGAGAAGAAGGTCTTTTGAAGGCTGAATCAGTCTTCATACCAGAGGAAGGTGTAGATGGCCCTTCCCTGTCCTTTTCACCCTGGTGAGGAGATTCGACCAGACCTTGGCTCTCAGACTCTCTGGGGGTCTTTTTTGAGGCCTTAGAAGGACGCTCCATAGAAGGAGAAGGGGAAGCCCTACCCCTTTTGACTGACCTTCTTGAAGATGAGGCTGAAGAAGAGGCTTCACTGTCACTGGATACTGTGTCTTTTCTGGACTTCAACTTCAGGAGCCAGGTAAGAAGCCTACCCTCACGATCCCGGAGGGTCTTGGTAGAAAAGGTGCGGCAGATCTTGCAGTCCGCAGCCTTATGATCTGGATAGAGGCAATAAATACAATCTTTATGCTTATCCTCGACAAACAATATTTTCTTGCCACAGGTGGAACATGGCTTGAAAAGGGCCTTCCTCTTCTCCTTATCAGACATCCTGGAATGGACAGCCAACAATTCTGAAGAGAAATCCTGAAGAAAACTTCTGAAAAGTGTAGAGATTGAGCATAGCTCAAAGGAGACTACCTAAGCACAACGTGCGGTAGAAAATTCTGAGGCTCTGAGGTTCCTTCAGGAGGGTTCTATGGGGTGAGGCTCTTCTGATTGGCTGATGCTTAGTTTGGTCTCTTTTACAAAAAGAGGTGGATATGCTACAAAAGGGACTGAGGCCTAGGCCTTTTTCTTTCTCTTTTGAACCTACTGCTATGGTATTTGGTTACCGAGACTCCCATTCCGACGACGGGGAATGATACAAAAGCATGAGAATCTATGAAAGTTCCAATACTGGGGCAAACACAGAATTTTAACAATCTGTCTACCAATGGGGATCACACCACAACTGGAGGAGGACTGCACCACTTGGGGTACAGTCTTTGCTGCTATCTACACTAAATCATGTGGTGTTCCGTCTATGGCGGTAATACCAGAAGTCCTGAAACAGATTCAAAACGAATACGGGGCACAGCCTTCTATAAATTTGGTTATGAAACTACTGAAAGATTTTAAACAGGTTTCAATAATAATATTAGCTAATATTAAAGGAGAAGCAGCATTAGTGGCGATCCGCCAGAAGTAAAGAGAATTTGATGTAGCTGAGCAGCCACAGGAACTAGCCAGAATAATTGAAAAATCCTATGAAGAATTAGGCAGAGACAGTTTGGGTGGTAAACCAGTTAAACCACAACTGTCTGAAAGTCCTGAAAAGGTCTTTACTAAAAACATTCCTATTCCTTCTAAAAAGGAGTGGGAAAATAGCAAACAAACTTCTAAAGAGAAGCGTTCACATTCCCGAGGTAGGTCTCCTCAAAAGGAGCCCTCTGAAAGGAGGTATAACTTCAGGATTAGGGATAATTTGAGAAAACCTGATAGATATCAAGATACTGATACACGTTCCTCTCGTACCTTCCAGACTTCATCACAGAAATCCAAAAGAAGAGGACGGTCAGAAAACAAAGAAGAACTCGTGAAGTCCAAAGACGATAAACACGTTCAGAAAAACAAGAAACCTCAATTCACCAAGGAGAAGGTAGCAGGTCTAAAAATCAGACATGCCGAGGATCTTGAGGACACAACTCAAGAACGGAGAATGAGCTCAGACAATGTTGCACAGCACAGCAGAAGTCCCAATAGCTTGCCAGAACCTGAAGGATCTTCTGGAGACAGTGGACTTGAATGAATTCATTCAAGTTGAAACTGCAGATACCAGGGTTAGTTCTCCACATAGGTTATATGAAATAACACTCCGGATGGAGGGAGACATACCAAGAAAAATAAAAGCACTCTTTTGGGAGTGACTTTCTAAGGGTTATGACATTCTTCTAGCTGAACAAGACTGGCCACCAGAATTTGTCAGGGAGTGCCCACATGGCGAAGACATCATTATGCCAGCCTTCTCTAATCACATTCCAATACATTTAAAATATACTTTTGCCATGAAATGGGCAGTAGCCCAAGCTCCAGCATTATCCAAAAACCTAGTAGGATGGGATGAGGACTCTCCTCACCATAAAATCCAGTTAAAAAATCAACCAACTGCACAAAGGCAGTACCCAGTTAAGCAAGAAGCTAAAAAACAGGTCAGGGAGATCTTAGATCAACTTGAATACCAGGGGGTGATTTAAACATGCACCTCATCAATGAACAATCCTTTATTTCGCAGTTGATTTCCCTGGGTTGGGCTAGGGGGCAGGCCAGAGTCTCTTGGGACCTGTTGACTCTTCCACTGCGGCAGGGAGGCCTGGGAGCTCCAGATATGCATTTGTATGCGATGTGTGCTCAGGCTCAGTTCTTGCATTTTTGGGTCCACCCGACACCATATCAACCACACGTGGCGGTCGAGGCCGATGTAGTTGCCCCTGTCCCGCTCAAAGTGGCGCTGTAGCAGACTTCTCAGCGTCCCCGAGGAGACGTGGACACGGCGGGGACTCTGCATTGGCGTGGGGCTATCTGAAAAAGAGAGCTGGCATCCCCCTACTCTACGCTCCTTCCATTTCACCGGCACGGAATCCAATGCTTCCATGTATTCGAGATAGGGTCGGTAGTAATTTAACTAACAGACTGACTCTGCATGCATTTGCGGATCTGTACCCCGAGGATACTTTTAGGTCATCTACTGAGACAGATGCTGATCAAATGGTACCGCTTGCTGAGCTTTTTCTTTATGATAAACTGCGCACAGCATGTCGTGCACTATGGGACGGCTTTCCTACGCCTCCCTCTACACTGCCTACTCAAGAGAACATCTTGAAGTCTCCCTCTCCCCGTAAGCTCTTCACACAGCTATATACCCAAATCGTGAATCCGGTGGTGTCGTCTAAGTCTTTGCAGCGTTGGAATGGTGAGCGTTCCACTCTGCTCAGAGAGGCCCAGTGGAACTTCTGTTGTAAACAGCTCACTGAACTTTCACCAAACTATAGGTTACGTTTAATTAATTTCAAATACCTGCACAGATATTACCGGACACCCGTGGGTCTGCACCGCATGGGTTTAAGGAGGACGATAGCTGCTAGTGGTGAGGATACACCCCTGCTTCTTTTCTGCATGTAGCTTGGGACTGCCGACGAATAGCTGACTTTTGGCTGAAGATCTCTGAAGCAATAAATTATATTGAGGGTAGGATGGATGCCCCTTGGCCGACTCCGGGACTACTGGGGTATGTTAACCGCATCCATGCTAGACTACATTCCCGCTGTGCGCTGCAATTTTCTAAATCCCATTGTTTGTGACAAGGTCAACTCGTCATAAGCACAGCGCAGGTAACACCCATAACGAGTTGACCTTGTCACAAGCATCGAAGGGGTTAAGGACACACTACCAAAACATAGTAAGCTACATGCCCTTCTGTTATTATATGCTAAACGGCAGATCGCTCTCCGCTGGGGTAGGAAAAGGGTACCATCGCTCAAAGATTGGTTGAATGATGTCACATATGGTCATAGACAACTCAGCACGTTCTGGGAGCTTATGCCCCCGTCCTCGAGTCCCCGGGACATATAGGAGCCATTTCTGGATTGGGCCCGGCAACGATCTGCGTCTCATGACAATGCGCATACTGTGGGTGATTAGTAGTAATATTCACTTCTATATTATAGGTGCATGGTTTTACCTGTGCATAATTTGTTAGGCTCATGATGGTAATGTAGTAGGCCTTATTATGTAACTAGGATTTATACCACTAAGGCTCATACGGAAATGTGTATAATATGTTTTAGACTGATGCTTACAGGTCTAGATTCCTGTTGTTATATGCAAGAATATGTGTGTGGGACGCTAAAAGTCATTCATTATGTCTGCTGTTGTCTATTGTCCTGGTCCGATACTTATTTTATGCTGATGTACTAATATGCTGGCTCTTTGAGTTGTACTGGTCGGTTATTGTTCTTCTCTTTGAAAATATAAATAATTTTTTTTTTTTTAAACAATCCTTTGTTTCTGGTCTCCAAACCAGACAATACATATCGTCTAGTATTGAATTACAGACATCTAAACTCTTGTTGCAAAACATTTGCAGTGCAGAATGCACACAGTACAGCATTAATGAATAACACTGTGTGAAAAAATATAAAACCACATTAGATATATCTAAAGGTTTCTTTTGTCAAAAAATTGCACCAGAAAGTAGGTATTTGACCGCTTTCTCAGTTATGGGGATACTGCATCACTTCTGTTGTCTCCCTCAGAGATTTACGAATAGTCCTAGGTTATTCTCAGCAGAATTACTACAAATTTATGATGACGAGGCATTGTCATATGTCGATGACATCTATCTGACAGACGATGCCTTGGATAGGCACTTGAACAGGGTGAACACCATTATACTTGGATTCACTTCCGAGGGGTACAAATTCAATTTTAAGAAATCAAGAATCGAAATTTGCATAGCGGATGTAACGGTTTGTTTCAATTCTATTAAGGGCACGGAGGCGAGGATTATGCTTTCTATTCTTCGCTGTTTTATTACATACAAAACTCACAGCAGCCCAGAAAGCTGGGTACGAGATAGTTTGTGACGCAGATTTTGTGTGACGCCCCACCATAAAGGTAACCCCGTCCGGGGTGAAAACTCTTGCCGAAACATCCAGGGCACGGACATCCGACACTCTACGGCAAGATACCAAACACAAAAGCATGGCCAGTTTAGCTGAAAGCTCTTTCAAAGACAAATATTTATTAGGTTGCCAGGACAAGAAGAGATTAAGGACCACATTAACATCCCAGAGGACTGAGTACCGAGGCTCTGGAGGCAGTGAAAGACGAATGCCCCTCAAGAGCCTACAAACAAAAGGGTGCTCACCCACCGGTGCCCTGTCCACCGGATGATGGCCCGCCGAAATCGCTGAACGCAGTGCATTGATAGTTCGGTATGCTAGGCCTTTGGTCGCCAAATCTGCCAGAAAGTTCAAAATAGGAACGACTCCTGCGACCAAGGGATCCAAGTCCCTTCGAAGACACCAACGCATCCACTTAGTCCAAGCGGATCTGTAGCGCTTCGCTGTACTGTTTGCCCAGGCCTTGGACAAGAGTCCCTCAGCCGACCTCGAAAGGCCCGGGAGCGACCAGCGTCGCCGGAAAGCCTCTATGCCATGAGGCGGAGAGAACCGTGAGTGATGAGATGATGCGGCTTCCGATCCGGATTGAGCAGCAGGTGAGGAAACCGGAAGAGTAGAATTGGAGAATCCCAGGAAAGTTTCAGAAGAACTGGAAACCAGACTTGGGACCTCCAGAGCGGGGTCACCATCACCAACTCCACCGCCTGACGGCGAACCTGGGTCGCCGTCCGCATCACCATCGAGAAAGGGGGGAACGCAAACGGCCTCTCCTGACTCCAATCTTGCAGAAAAGCATCGGTCGCCTCCGCCAGAGGATCCGGTCTCCAACTGAAAAACCGTGGAAGCTGATGATCCAAGCGGGAAGCGAACAGGTCCATTGAGAGAGGACCCCACAGACCGTTCAGCCACTGGAAGACCTGAACATCCAACATCCATTGGCTGGAGTCCTGCAGATGCCTGGAATGCCAATCCTATACCTGATTGGCTTGCCCCGGTAAATATTCCGCCGTTTCAGATACCTGATGAGCGAGGCAATAGTCCCAGAACTCTTTCGCCAAAAGCTGCCAGAGCCTGGAACCGAGGATCACTCAGGTGGTTGACGTACCGCACTGCTGAGACATTGTCCATCTTCAACAGTACACATGATTTCACTGAATCTCTGGTCCAGCAGCGTACTGCGAAGGACCCCGCCAGAAGCTCCAAACAATTGATGTGCAACTTCTGTTCGTTGGACGACCAGGTGCCCCCTGTGGAACAATCTCCGCAGCGAGCACCCCAACCCGACCTGCTGGCATCGGATTCTATGATCAGGTCCGGAACTGACCCGAAGATTGCCCGACCGTTCCATGCCTCCATGTGGGACAGCCACCACTCCATTTCCTCCTTCACTTCGTCCGATAAGGGCACCACCTGATCGTATGACATGCCCCTCCGGAGGTGCTGAGCTTTGAGACGCTGAAGCGCCCTGTAGTGAAGGGGACCCGGGAAAATCGCCTGGATGGAAGAGGAGAGAAGTTCCACCACCCTGGCAATCTGCCGCAAGGAGGTCCGCTCCTTCACAATGGTCTGTCGCAAGAGATGCCGGATCTTGGCAATCTTTCGGGACGGCAAGCTGAGAGTGGCTCCTACGGAGTCTATGACAAACCCCAGGAAAGTCATCGTCTGACTCGGTATCAAGACCGACTTGTCGCCGTTGATGATAAAGCCCAGTCCCTGCAAAAGACAGACTGTCTGCCGGAGTTGAGAACGCAACTGTTCTGGGCACTGCGCCGTCAACAGGATGTCGTCCAAATAGACAATCATCCGGAAACCCTGACTTCGCAGGTATTCCACCGCCGGGTGCAACACTTTCGTGAAACATCAGGGGGCCGAGGAAAGCCCGAATGAAAGGGCGGTGAACTCGAACACGCAATTCCTCCATAAAAACTGTAGAAAACGGCGGTGTGGAGGATGAATGGGAACCACAAGGTAAGCATCCTTGAGGTCCAAGCGCACTATCCAGTCTTGTGGACGGAGGACTTGTCCACCAGAAAAACATTGCTTAGGAAACCCGAGGGGTGCCGAGTTGATTGACGAATGGCTCCCTTGCGAAGCAATTCTGAGACCTCTTCGTCTATCAACTGCGCATCGGCGTCTGAAAACACCATAGGCCGCGGTGAACCTACCTGAACGGGTCGGTCGTAACACTCTATGTGGAAACCTTGCACTGTCTGCAAGACCCAAGCGTCCGCAGTAAGCGCTACCCACTCCTCGTAAAAGGCCGCTAACCGACCCCCAATGTGCACCTGTTCTGCAGGGATTACAGACATGACACTCACCGTTTGAGTTGTTGGAGCCGGAGTTCTTTCGGAATCCTCGACCACCAAATCGCTGCCCTCTCGTGGGATAAAAATTGGTGAAGTTGGCTGAGGTTTGGTACTGACCTCGCCCGGAGCCTTGCCGGCATTCTGTCGGCCACGGCGGTCGATCGGCCCCTACCTCGACCGGCCCCTTGGGAAAAATGTTGTTGGAAGACCCGTTTTATGCTGGATTGAGCTTTGTCCAGCGAGGTAAAGGTGGACACAAATGTTCCCAGCTCTTTTATGAAGGGCTCCCGGAAAAGCCCGCCTTGGGCCACCGCGCCAGCCTCCGAAGAGGCCAAGTCCCCCAATTTCGGATCCAACTTGATTAAAAGGGATCTTCAACGCTCCGCCGACAGGGCGCAGTTGGCGTTACCCAGGAAGATAACTACGCGCTGCGCCCAGTTGGAGAGGACGTCTGGGGAAATTGCAGCCCCTGTAACTTTCGCCTCCTCTGCCATATCGAGGATCTTGGTGATAGGGCCGACCGCGTCCAATAGCTTATCCTGGCATGACCGCCATGAGCGGTCAATGCCTTTGCGAGGATCCTTCATAAATTTAGCGAGGAAGGTGGCCATTTTTGCATCTAACTCCGGTGTAAGGGCCACCTTGCCCTCCAGTGTAGGCCTCGGACATTCACCCCGTAGGCACCCTCTAGCCTCCTTCTCCAACGGCTTACGCAGTCGGCTCGCCACAAACTTCGCCACCTTGTCACCCGGCGCCCAGGCTGCGGATCGTGGCTGAATAATCTCATCCGGGTCCAGCATGCCTGAACTGTCCTTGGGCAACTCAGCGGCAGAGCTCGAAGGCCACCAAGAGCGGACCGACTCCTCATCGTCGTCGGTATCGGGGGAGTCCCCATCCAGAGAACGAGGTGCTGTACCTGAAGCCACCGAGAGATCGGGGGCGAGGCTGGGGTATGGGAGGCAGTGGTCGCCTTAGCCAAGAACGCATCCCGTAGGTGTTCAGAGGCGCCCCTGTCCACCCCCTGAACCCCCTCCGGCAACCCCTCCCTGCAAGGTTTCTTCGGGCCAGGGGACCTTCGCCTGAGGGGCCCGGGAGGTTTGTGTGCACTCCCGCGTGAGCTTGTGCCAATTTGGCGCACTCCACAACAATGCGCGCGGAGAGGCGCTTCTCCATGGGGGCCACCACCTCCGTGACGCAGCTAGAGATAGAGCTATCCACAGCGTGGTAAAATTCGTCATCCTTCAAATAGGAGTGGGGCTTCTCATCATAAAACCCGACCTGCTACATTCACAAAGACAGTAGGGAACCCAAAACACCCTTTACAAATACTACCCAACAGGGTGGGCGTCAGAGTATGATATGGACAGACCTGAGGACTGCAAATTCCTTGGGGCCACACGCGTGGCAATAAAGGCTGCACTTAAGCCTCCAAGCGCGCTGACCCTCAAAAGCTGACCAGGTCTACCGCCCCACTGCGCGCTACCACACACTCTTTATCAGGCCTGACACAGACCCCAGAACTGCCCGGAGGCGAATGCCGGTAAAAAACCTCCGTAAGTGCACTGGACTGCCCGAAGGCGATTGACGCGGTAAAACCGCAAGTACAGACCCAATGGGCGTAAGGCAACTGGGGGGAATACAGACCCGGTGGACCGGGCGTATGTTGGGTGGCAAGGGCAAGACTCCGGCTCGTTGCAAACCTCAGCGCGGCTCCTCTCTATGAGGCGAACCGCGCTGCGGACCAACGAGACGTCGGAGAGCCCTCTAGCGGCCTTGTACACCAACCGCAACTCGCGTAGGGGACAAACGTTGCGTCAGGAACGAGAACGTTCCCGCGACTCAGGGGGCTCTGAAAGAGAAAACAAGAAGCACAATCAGAGCCCCTCCCGACCCCCACACATCAGCAATACGTACAATAAATCCCCCCAACATAGTAAGGAGAATCGAAAAGAACACTTAACTGGCTGCGTGAGCAGCGAAGAAAGAGGGAGAACAGTAAAGAGGGACTGCATATCTAGCCTCCATGGAAAGAGTGGAAGGACTACGTTATGGATTGTTTGATGGACTCATGGAAATTGTAGTTTATCTAATGTCTCATGAGCTTGTGTTTAAGTTTATTTTTTGAATAAGTGCTTTCTGGGCTGCTGTGAGTTTTGTATGTAATAAAGCAGCGAAGAATAGAAAGCATAATCTGAGCCTCCGGTCCTGCCATAGAATTGCCCTTCTCAACGTCCTTTTTAGGATATGAATTATAAAGTGAAGGCAAAAGCCTGGCAGCCAACTTTTTAGAAAAATGTGCGCTGCTCCAACCATTGAAAACGCTCAAAAACTTAGTCGATTCTAGGTTTCCTGAATTTCGGAAGAACTTACATTCTAAATTACGCATAAAGGGTTAAACCTCTCTACGAATTAATCAAACTTGATTTTAAAACAGTAAATTGGACACAAAAACACACAGAAATTTTGCGTTCACTCCGAACAGACATGTTAGCAACAAAACATTTGCAAACACGCGTAAACGTACGCAACTTACTGATCAAGATCCTTCCAGGGCAATGCGGATTCACGTGTGAAACTTTTAACGAAGGTAAAAAGTACCAATAGCTTACAAATCACACTTGTACACACAAGCAGAAATTAAGTTCACTTCTACAGAAAAAGTTCGGACAGCTTTTCAAACTGCTGTAGCAAAAGAGAGAGTCCTAGCACAGGGGAAAAGCATTATGGTCGTAACTCCTGCACCTGCTTAGAGGCAGTGACAAAAGTGAACATTCCAAATGCTAAAGCTTTACATCCAAGATGGATACAATGGGTTAATTCTTTTACTGCATCAGATGTTGAATACGTTTTTGATCCTTATTTAAAAACACAAGCATTTCTAAAATACGAACAAGAATGTCCTATGCCTACTGAAATTCTGTCTATTGAGCAATATGAATGTATAATTTATACTGACGGATCAGCTAAACCCACTACGGGGTAAACAAGCCTATAGTGGCGTGCACGATCGTTAAAGGTTGTATGCGCAATGGCAAATTTAGACCAATGGTCAATAAAACTCAATCCTTAGGAGATTGTACAGCTCAGCGAGCTGAACTACAAGCATTCAAAATGGTACTTGGGAATACGGATCGCAAATTCCCCACACTCATGGTGGGCGATTCTTTCTATTGTGTCCAATCCTACAATGAATATTTACAGAATTGGCTTCAAAATGGTTTCAAAGATGCAAAAGGTGGCACAATCAAGCATAAAACGCTATGGGAACAAGTAGTTCAGTTAAGAGAAGGACTACAAAACACTCATGTGATACATACGCTGAATCATTAACGTGATGGCGTTCACGTTGAAGGGAATTCATTGGCTGATGAAGCCGCGAAGGCAGCTGTACAAACGGCTTCCGTAGCTGTAATCACTTGTTCAAAAACGAAAGTAGACAGTGAAATAATGCTTCAAGCAAAGACAGTGGTAAAACTTTACCGAAAGGGTTTCCACTCAAATACTCATAACTGATGCAAACAATGTTCAGTTTGCTTGAATCCCTGAAGTGGAGGATAGGGTAATTCCAAACATGGAACATAGATTAGGACTAATCCTAGAAGCACATGAAGGGCTCGCCTCTGCTCATGCAGGTGTTTCTGCCACAGTGTCTTTTTATTTATCTATTTTGACAGTTTTGTATAGCACGAACAAGACCCTTGCGAGTATCAGAGCGCTTTCCAAGGCACAAAAAGGTGATTTGACAAATACATACAAATATAATGACTTAAGTAAATACATTCCTGGTAAAAGTTAACAAACTACCACATATCAACAAGTATACATATCAAAAAGTGCAGGTGAATCTAGCTAAGAGGATCGCTTTCCCTTCTTTTTTGAAGAAAGCAGCGGACGGAATCAGTCTAGTTTCTGTGGGTAAGGCGTTCCAAATCCTGGGGGCCATTCCTGAAAAGGTACGATTGTAGGTTTTTTTCTTGGACAAACATAATGGTTTAAGTAGAAGATTATCAGAACTCCTAGTTGTTCTGCTACCACCCAATAGTACTAGTTTCTCCACTAGGTTTCTTGTTGTTTTTTGGTGCAATGCCTTATGAGTCATACAGGCGAATTCAGGTGGATTCTGGCCTCAAAAGGTAACCAGTTGAGGGCACAAAGGTCGGGAGAAATAGGACAATTTCTTCTGGAGCCTGTGATGAGTCTGCGGCTGTATTGATTGAGGCTCTTAGCGGAGCGGTTGTTGATGTGGGAAGGCCGCAGAGAGCGACACTTCCATAATCCACTCTGGGAATTACTAGAGCTTGGACTGCCTGTTTGAAGTCCTTCGCGGGTATGAATGGTTTCAGTTTTCTCAGGGTGTTCATCTGACAATTGGCTCCTTTAGTTGCAGCGCTGATGTGTTTCTGCATGTTTAGATTATTGTCCAGAGTTATTCCTAAGGATTTTACGTAATCAATAATGCAGGGTTGACCATCTAGTGCAGTTAGGTGCTGCATCCGATCGCAGATCGTGTCTGTTTGTTTGGGGGGAGCGATGAGGAGGAATTTTGTTTTTAGTGTGTTAAGTTTTAGATGGTTGTTTGCCAGCCAAATCTGTGTTTTTTGGAGTGTTGAGTTAAGGGATTTGATGTCTTCAATAGAGTCGACCTTAATGTGGAGCTGTGTGTTGTCAGCGTACATGTGATATTGGATGTTTGAGGAATTGAGAAGCTCAGGGAGTGGTTCCATAAACAAATTGAAGAGTGTAGGGGAGAGGGAAGATCCCTGGGGAACTCTTAAAGAGACTAGGGTGGGGTAAGGATTGGTTGATCTTGAATCTCTGCGTTCTGTCTTGGAGGAAGGAAGCAAACTAGTTTAACACTGTTCCATATAAACACATTCTGTGTTTTTAGAGTTCTAGTAGGTTGCTGTGTTTGACTGTATCGAAGGCTGAGGATAAGTCAAGTAGGGTTAGCAAACAGGCTTTATTTTGGTCCAGTATTTGTAGGGCGTCATCTATGATGTGGGGCATGGCTGATTCGGTACTATGCCCAGATCGAAAGCCTGATTGGAATTGATCTAGCAGATTGAAGTGGTCGATATGGCTACTGAGCTGCATGTGGATGCATTTTTCGAGCAATTTCGCCAGGGTCGAAATGTTGGATATGGGGCGATAGTTGTTCAGGTCTGACGGGTCAGCTGTAACTTTCTTTAGAATGGGGGTTACCTGACCAGCTTTGCGGATGTTGGGGATGGTTCCTTGCAAAAGAGAGGCGTTTATAATCCTGGTCCATAGGGGCACTAGCTATGGCATGAAGGTCTTTAAGTGGGTAGCTGGGAGAGGGTCTGTGAAATGGTCAGAGGGATTCAAACCCATGAGCGTATTTCAAGATAGCTTCTTCGCTGTAGAGGTTGAAGGTAGCCTAGAAAGCATTGTTCTTGAGGTCGTGCTTTGAAGAACAGTTAGGCGGGGTCACAGGTGTGGTCAGTGTGATAATAGAGTGCGTTTGGGTGTGGGATAGTGGGTCATTACGTAGGTCTATCTTTACATTCTCTGTCTTTGTGGTAAAAAAGGCGGCAAGCTCCTCGCAATTGGGGAGTGTTTCCGGACTGGCTTGGGGGAAGTGGGATACCCCCTTTGATTGAGTTTTGATTATATCAAAAAGTTTTTGGGGGCAATTCTTAGCTTGGTCTAATTGTTTACATATGTAGTCAGCTTTTGAGAATCTAATCTTTCTGTAGTATGAGTTTCTGGTGTTCCTTAGTAATTTGAGGTGGGCAGCTGATGGAGCGGATCTCCATTGTCTTTCAATTACTCTCAGCGATCTTCGGTCTACATTTAGACTAACATCGTACCAAGGGTTTGAAACTTTTGTGGTGACTCTTTTTAAGTGTAGGGGTGCTATGTTGTCGAGTACCATGTTCATAGAATTAAAGTAGTGAGTGGTCAACTACCTAGGTTCCTCCTCCATATTTTTGTTCTCTTAGGTTGGATAGAGAATAATTTCGCTAATTCCTTGTGTGGAAGGATTGATGTTACCTAGGTTCCTCCTCCATATTTTTGTTCTCTTAGGTTGGATAGAGAATAATTTCGCTAATTCCTTGATATGGGAAGTGATTATGTGATGGTTGGACCAGTCGCAAGGAAGAATCGATTCAAGCTTAATAGAGTCAGCAGTTCATTATTAAAACAGAGATACTGGTGGCCACGCATGAGGAAACAAACCAGTAACTATGTTTTGGAATGTGAAATATGCCAGAAGATGAAAGTCTCTACTGTGAAACGCCCTGCGCAGACTCCCCTGTTAATTTCAGATACACCATTAGCTTGCATTTACCTGGATCACTGCGGTCCCTTACAAAGGGATGGTAACTATAAATATATCATGGTCGCAGTGGATTCGTGTTCAAGGTTTCGTGTTCAAGGTTCATTTAGATGTGGCCTCAGCGCTCGGCTGACGCTCAAACTGTTATAAAAGATTTGCGAGTCTTTATCAGCACATACGCAATTGGTGCGCTACATTCTGACCAGGGTCCTATGTTTAGCTCTCGAACTTACAAGGAGGCCAAGGCCAATTTGCGCGTTGCATTGCGGTATTCTAGTCCATTCCATCCTGAGGGAAATTCGGTTTTGGAGAGAAAAAAAAGGGACATAAAGCAAGGGTATTCGGTTCGGGTGACGGGTTGGGTCAAACATCTAATAAGTGTCCAACGTAGTCATAATAACTTGCCAAGAAGTTCTCTAGGGGGTATCACTCCATATGAGGTTCTTTTTGGGGACAAGAATGTTGGTCACGGACCTTGATTGTAAAAATTATAAATTGATACTTGTATAGCGCACTACTCACCCGCAAGGGTCTCAAGGCGCTTGCTCGAATACCGCTGTGGAAGCCATCCTGGCTTTCCCTGTGAGGCGTCCACCTGGGCACCCCCAAGGTGGAGGCCAGGCATCCTTAGAGTTGTGGGGGCCGTTGTGGAGATTAAGCAAGCTACTGCCCAGAGTTGCAGAGTGGGACTCCATGATTGGAATAGGCACCGAGGCGAGCATTATCGGGTCCGTGGAATTTTTGAGCCCAAGACCCGCCGGTGCGGGGAATTGAACCCTGGTCCCGGGCTAGACCTCTGCATCAGGGTCTGCCGCTCTAATCATTGATTGGGAACAAAAGGGGTTAAGTCCTTTATGTGGTGAGGGCTAGACCTAATATCAATAGTGAACAACACAAAGTACCCAAACCACAGTACCTCAATACGTTTTTTTGATACAGGGTATGAAACCAATTTATTGTCGCTTCCCTAGACACCATTATTTTGTGTCAATCATTTTGTATTTTTTATATTTTCAAAGAATTGCTGACAGAAAAAGACATTGATTGCAAATATTTACAAGGCTAAACAAACTTTAACAAACATTAAAGGCAAAGACTATTTACCAATTTAGAAACCATTATGTCACACATTAGAAAGTATTCTCACATCAGACATTAAATAAAACAATTATTCAAAAAATAATACAAACATTTTTATCACAAACAACAAAAAATTGCAAACACTGAATGAGAGAAACTAGGGGTTGGGAGGATAGAATACAAGTAATTAAATGACATATATATTTTAATGCTGGACCAGCCGGTCCTAGCTTTTGTACAACAATGATACTTTGTATCTCCCAAACAACACTGCCGACGCGTTTCTAGACCAGACTGGAGTCACTGGTCTGTCACCAGGGCTGTATGTGTCTTGTATCTGTAGGATACAAAAGCAATGTTTTGCTTAGTCTAGTGTGTGGGCTCCTTATTACCATGAAGTAGCTATAATGACGGTGTGCGCTACATACCAAGGCTGCTCAATGTAGAATTTCAGAGGAGGTCTTTTGGAGGTCCGTTTAAATGAATAGCGTGGCCGAACAGAGAAGCCTAGAAAGATTTTAAGGATGTTTTTTAATTACATGATTGATTCATTCATTATGCTAGTGGCTGAGTCAGTTTGGGGAAGTGAAAGCGTACCTTTTACTTTGGGTAGTGCCGAGTGCTGGCAGGATCCATTAGGAGCGGCGTAACCATCAATTTGGATTCTGAGATATGGGAGAGATTGACATTCAGAGGCTTAGCGGCGTGCAAATAATGTTTCACACTCGCTTGGAGAATTCGAAGAAAGGTTGCCTACCTTGATTCGATCTCTCGTTTGCGCATGAAAGGGTTTGTTAATTTCAACGTTCTTAAGGGAAAAACAAAGCGCGACCTTAGTGGGATGTTCTTGCTAGTTCAACTCTAGGCGAGCGCGTGTTAGTGCAGATGGGGCAAATACCTGTAGCTGGAGCCGCTGCTCTGTGCTGCTGGATTCGAATTTCTCTCAATAAAGATGGCCGCCGCTGTTTCCTGTTTGTTATATATGCAGAAACTGTGCTGATGCATTATGGGGCATGTATTCCCATAAATCGCAATTACTTAAAAAATTTTTTGTTATTGTCAGAAAAATCATGAGTGGGTGCTGGGCATATTATCGTCAACACCTTATCGTAGTTTGGAAGTAATGGGTACATCACTCCCAAATATTTGATGTACTGTTTATTTTAAGGCAAAGAATGACTCTGCTGGGATATGCTAGCGTTTTGGGTGGCTTCTCGGGGCCAGGGACCTATTCTCATGAGATAGAGGACCAAGACCAGCGGGCAAACCAGGGATGTCTAACCGGTGCAAATCAGGACAGATGCAATTAGATATGCGCTATCTCAGACAGGTTATTCAAACCAGTCTGAGCACTGTTAAATTTTAAAATCAGATACGCTTCTTTTTGTAACAGAACGCGCTCGACGTCGTGGCATTTTGACCTGGAATTCATAGTGTACAGAACAGACCATTTGAATTCTTGTTCATTGTGGGACTTCTCACAGAAATGCTCCACCATTGGAGCAGACATCACCTCTTTCTTAATTCGCGATCGGTGCTGGCTTATTCTTTGGTTGACTTGCTGACTGGTTTTTCCAATGTAAATTAATTGGCACGGACATAGAATCATGTACACAACGTTCTTTGTTCTGCAATTAGAAAATTCTTTGTGCTTCCACTAGATCGCATGATGTACAAACTCGTCGCCTTCTATTGTGCTGGAGCAGGCGACGCAGTTACCACACTTGTGGTGGCCCTCGATAGGCTTGAGATTCCATTTCGCCAATAAGTCGCTCTTGGGCTTAGGAATAACCACATCAGCTCGGATGAGTTCCTGGCCAATGCTGCGGTTTTTTCTGTAGGCAAAAATGGGTTTGGGGAACGGGCAGCTCAACCCCTCCAACAAATGCCAATTCCTTAGTACAGCCTGTCTTAGTTTGTGTGTGTCCGGGCAGAAGGTGGTGACGTACACGAGTTTCTCCAAAGGTGCGCGCTGTTTGGTTTGTAATAAACATTCTCTAGGCGTATATTTAGCACGCTTAAGAGAATGTTTGAGGAGCTTCGGTGGATAACCACGCTCTTGCATATCACAGCAAAATGCTTGGGCATGCAGCTCATAGTCTTGTATTTCTGAGCAATTCCGTCTTATTCTTAATAATTGCCCATAGGGTAAGTTAGCTTTTAGACTGCGGGGATGTGCACTCCTGTGGTGTAAAATCGTGTTTCTGTCGGTGTCATTCCTGAACAATGATGAAACCAACCGACCGTCCACACACCTCATTTCAATATCCAAAAAAGTCATCCGGCTAGGGCTATTTTCTATCGAGAATTTTATATCTCTGTGCCTAGTGTTAAGCCATCCGTGAAAGGCCATTAAATCGGTCTGGCTCCCTTGCCACAGGAGCCAGACGTCGTCTATGTACCTGTACCACTGTAGTATTTGATGTTTAAAGGGATTATTCATGTCCACAAACCTTTCTTCATACTGCGCCATGAAGAGCACCGCCATTTCTGGGGCATAAGGACATCCCATGGCGGTGCCCTTCACTTGCATGTAGAACTGACCGTTAAAGGTGAAGTAATTGCTCTAATCATTGAGCCACACCTCATCGATTGTCAGACATCAGTGGTGGAACAAAAAACATTTGATATCAAAGATCGTTTGGCTGTTTTACAGGACTTAAATGAACTAAGAACGAAACAAAGCAACGTGTTCCCGAAGCCAATCACCACTGGGGAAAAAACAACCGTTCCAGCAAGGCCTGTCTAGATCCGAAAGCTTGGTGATCTAGTCAGAGAAAAGATCGCCGACCAGAAGGAATTTGGGCCTTCTTACAGACAACCAGTACCTGTCGTGGCAATCCACGGATCAAGAACAGTTTTACTACCGCCCCTTGCTGGTAAAAAGGAGAACAGGTTTGTGTCCATCGACCTGATTAAACCACACTATGTGGCTGATACTAAGCAGTAGGCCAAGTGGACTCCGACCAAATAGCAGACGCACACCTCTAGATACTATCCAAGAGGTTCAAACTGAGAGACTATTACCTTTGAGGAATCTGCAGTGCGACAAGAAGGACTACGCAATAAAGCTATGGAACTTGTACCTCTTGAGAACCAAATAAGAGTTTGTTAAGAAACACCTGTCTACAACGAAGTAGCACCTGTCTACAATGAAGTAACAAGTGATCAAGTGGTTCCAGTGATTTTAAAAAATCCTGATGCGATCCCAACAACTGACAGAACTGCCTCTGGCTATTTCATTAACTTTGATATGTTTTCGGAGGATCCCAGCGAACCTGAAACGACGCCTGCGCAAAGAAATTTCAAAGAACAAGCAAATGACCTTTTTCATCACCTGGAAAAGACAGATCTGGCTTTATCATGATTGAACTATGGATTGTGATAGGAATATTTTTTCTTCTGCTTTGGTTGACTCTGGTAATAACTCTGGGTATGCTGATAAATGGAAGATATGTCAAAATGGACACAGCAAGTAAGAACATCAACTTACTCCTAAAGCCACACACATCATCCCATTGTGAACAAAGAGACTTGTCATCAGTGAACGTCACAGCCATTCCTATACCTGGTGGTATAGCTTGGGACAAAACAAAATATGACATTTTTGGCCCGTCTGAGCTGTTGAAGATTCCACACTTATTCAAGATTTCATTAAGTGACTTTGGTGCATCTAGTACCTTTTCAGATGATTGGGACTTTGAGACTATTAATAATATGATGTCAGACCTAGAAATGTCTGCAGTATTTACAAATCATGAATATTTAGAAGGTTCATCAGAATATGAACAAATGTATTGTTATAATCAATATGGTCATCATTTCTTGCACAAATCTGCAAGTCCTAGAAATGTAATAATGTATAACCAATGGGAACATTGTCCTACGCCACAAAAGGGTAGCTCAAAAACGTTTGCTAATAAGTTTCCATACTTTTCAGGGTTCAATGTATCCAATCCGGAATCATTTTATTTTAGAAAGGTAAACAAAACGGGACTGAAAAATATGTTAACTAATACCAAACAGATTTATTCTGCAGCCTTTTATGCCCAGCTGTCTAAACTAGGTTTCGACTTTTGGAAAGACAACATTGAGACAAAATCTGTCTGGGGTACAAAAGATTGGCAAGTACAGGGGGTAGAAGTTTTAATTAGAGCCTGCATCATCTCTGAGCAAATTATGTTTTTGAATGACACTGTCCAACTGACGTCTTGCCTTAGGTTAGCCAAGATCAAAGACATGAACAATCCGTCCATACCTACACCTACACCTACACCTGAGAGTGATAACACTTCATAAGGGGAGATCGACGTATATACTATTGTGCATCACAACAGAACAGATACAGATTTGGAATAAATGGCTGATCTGGCCCACAGACACAAACAACTGTCAAGATAGATTCCTGAACAAAACACAGAGTTTCACATTCAATAGGTCAGACCAAAGACATGTTCAAAGACAGCATCCTGGAATAGTAACAACATACAGTGTAGGGAAGCACTGCCTTGATTGGCTACAAAGATCTACACTTAGGATGTAAAGCAACACTTATCTTTACTTAAAGATAGCGCTGATCTTAGGGAATTCTTGCTAGGACCAAGAAAAACACGTCAAAAACGTTTTATATATGCGGGTATATATGCTGCTTATAATGAAGCATGGACGTTTACGCAAGCAGAGACTGCAGAAGGAATACGAGAAATTGATCGTATTAATTTCAGAGAAAACTCTCTCCGTGGTTGACAATGGGTTAACGACTCTGTCGTCCAGGATATTTCATTAGACAGCATAGTGTCTTCTGCCATAGACATCATGGAACAGGACCTGGTCATGCTGCAACATAGTCAGTCGCAACTACGTTCTATCATGCTACTGGGCTGGACGTTGCAAAACCTTCGTTCAGGCTATGTGCCTTGGCGTTTAATCAATACTATGTCACTGTTTTCAGAATTCAATCTCGCTGACTAACAGATCATAGTGGCACAAAAGGGAGCAGACTATAAGGTACTGAGCATTGAAAAACTGGAAAGATTGCCATTTTTCGGCAGCAGAGAAACCAGCTACTGAATGGATTATACATGGAACAATCACTCTGCCTGTTACAATTTTCCATTTTCAGTATTGCCTAAAACACATACCAGCAGGCACATAAGAAAGGTTGGGTAAAGAATACATCAAGACATCCTGGGAATTACCATACACACACAGATGTTGGAGTGGGGGACATGAAGTGTTTCTTAGAGGTTCAAACTGTAAAAACGCACTAAGCGGCTCTCTCCTTTGTCAGGGTATAAACTTACATGGGGCCTGCGATGGTTCCTCTAACAATTTATCCTGCTACCTGCAAGTTTCACCAGCTGCGGTGATTGATCCAATTTTTGGACAACTTTCAAATGGAAGTTACCTCATGTTGACCGATCACAGCTGCTGTGGCCTGTTGCCAGGAATTGCTATGTAAATCTGTAGCTAGCACTCCTAAGTAGTCCAATTCAACGTATCTTTATAAAGTTAAATCTAGTATTTGGAGCTTCCCAGTATGAGTAGTTGTGCCCACAACTCTTAATTAATACTGCACTGTAGCGGCCTAGTGCACACTAGGTCTGCCCGGGAGCTCACTGTGTGTCCCTAGGGTTTCAAGTTTTTAGCTAGTTAATCAATAGTAAGAAAATTATTCAACATGAAATAATGCACAAGGTTTTTGTAGGTATAACTTGCTTTAGTGATACTCTATTCATATATATGCACTCAAAACATAAACAATATCATAAACAAAAATGCCGTTTGACAGTTTTCATGGAATAAACCAAGTAAACCTTTAACATAATGTTACTTGAACAAATGATACTTGTGTAACATAAATTATAACATATCCCAATGCATTTCGGGTCAACTGCGACCCTTCTTCAGGGGAATACAATTACAAATAACTCATCCAGTTATGATTCTGTTTGAACACAAGATTCGTCACATCAGTTCCGTTTTCAGAGCACTGAGAAAAAAAATGAGATATTCCAATGTAGTTACATGGTATGTACAAGATCTAAACAATAGAGTTAACATGATAGTCCATAGGTATGAGTCCAAGCCATGTGTTGACTGGTAAGAACAAGAAACGTTACATGGCTGATGGCCAAGCGTGATGGTTTAGAAGTTTCTACAAACACCACCAAGTGTGCAGAGAAACACGATAAAAAAAGAGTGAGAGTACATGTAAGTACCGCTTAAACCCATAATCAGAAACAAGAGTTAGTCTGACGTGAAAGAAAGACATCTACCTGATGTTGAACTTATGGTGTTAATCTGCGTATCAAATAACAGTCCTCGAGTAACGTGATGGGTCTCTGAGGAGAATGTGGTAAATAGGTTCACGTTACTATTAAGTGTGACCATATTAGAATAGGACCTGTAAGGGGGATGCATGCGTACATGGCTTACCCTAAATGAGGAGTATGTGCGTCTCCGATGTATATGGAAGAGAAGGTGTAAAATCCGGTAGTTACTGCCGCTAAAAAAGTAAAAGGTGCACATCAGCTGTCGATGTTAATTAGTGACCGGTAAATGTTAAATGGAGGGTCCCTACAAAGGAGGCATGCCTTACCTCGCCAAATTCGCGTGTAGTCGCAAATGTTCCAATGCGCCAAACGGGCAGAACTTATATTGCGGTTGCCGTTGCAGCTGTAAGATGATAAATGTACATGAGCTGCCGATCTTTAAAATTACGTGTAAACTCCATGAAATGTATCCAAGCGATTCTTACCTCGCCGAACTAGCGTATCTCGGCCTCTGACCTCACGATTACTTCTGGTAACAACATCCGGTATGCAGGCGTGTCGCTTAAATAACAAGACGTGCGCGGTGCTGGATTTAAACTATGAGAGTGCGTGGCGACATATTGAAATGTTCTAAATAAGCATACAGCCATGTGTATGAGCGAAGATTAGTATTGAAAACTGTGCCTATCCGTTACTTAGTCAACTCGAGTGTCTTACACTGTTATGTAAAGTGAGTGTGAAAAATCAAAATTAAAACATGTAATGAAACCAGAAATGATAAATAATCACAAGTGAGTTTGTTAATATGGACTACATGTCAATTCTTTACAAAGAGTGAAATTTAAAACAAACATGAACTCTGTTATGTAGAGTATATCAAGCGAAGATCCTCTGGCTATGTACCAATAAGTACACTCTAACCAAAATAAGTATTCAGATATTCACATGAGGGAAAATAATCACTCAGAATGACCATCTATAGAAAACATGCCATTTCATACTGATCGTTAAGCCCGCCCGGGGTCAATGTACCCAATTTTTTTATCCAAAAGGTTTCCCTCTGGGATAGCGCTGTGTGGTGGTCCTTACCCATGTGTTTCTCTACTACTTCCAATACAGTAAATCTCAGTTGTGGAATGGTATGGGGTGCTGAGACCAATGTGTAGCTGAACTGGATGTGGTGGATCTGTTGCGTATAGTACTCTTATGTTCGATTATGCGAGTCTTGATCTTGCGTGATGTTCTGCCAACATAAGTTAATCCACACGGGCAAAGAATAGCATAAATCACCCCTGCGGTGTTACAGTCAGCGCTGTGTTTGAGCTGTATGTCTTTACCAGTTTGAGGGTGAGCAAAAACCTTGCTGACCACTGCATTGTTGCATTGGCCATTGCCAGGAATACCACATCTAGTAACGGTGTCATCCAGGGTCACTTGCTGTTTCCAAAAACCAAGTTAGTCAGGGAGTCGCCACTTTGGCCTTCATTGAACATCTCTTGTATACGAATTGATACTGTAAGCAGAATGAAAGCCATTCTTTTGCAAAAAAGTGTGCCACTGACCTCGGGCAAAGAGACCTATGATCTATACGTCACAAGGACTTCCGACGATATACATGCCCTTTCAACTACAAACTGCCCTATACATTTTTCAGAAATGTTAAATCGGATCTTAAACATGTATGATACGAGCGGTATTGTAAGTGTATTTAAGACTGTTAGCACCTTTTCAAGCAGTCCTAGGAATAGTTTCCAAACTTCGTGCACTCTGTGTTCGGCGGACTGCCCCTCCTTTTGGGACTCTATGCAGGGATACTATTTTTGCTCCTACTGCTGCGATAGGGCAAGCCAGATCACCAGCGACACCCAGTACTCCATGGAGACAACTCTACTGGCGATGTGAGTGCATCATCCAAATTCTAGGACTACCTCGTTACGAGACTTAAATACTACATGGTCCTCCGCTATTAATCACTCTGCTGCTGCCCTAAACGACTGCCTGAAAGACTTCGGATTCCATACCTCGCGGAACCCGCTTTGCGGGTCCCGCATCGCCTGCGGATTGTATCCTGTCACCTGGAAGCTGTTGTGGGTGCAGGCTTGGACTGAAGGGCTGCGAGCATCGGGACCGAGACTCGGTTTCCCAGGAGTTCGGGCAAACCCGAGCCCGACACACCTGGGCTGCTCTCCTTGATTGCCCCGCCCCACTGATCTGATATAACTTGCTCTGTTTGCAGCCATAACGTGGGACGCTATTAATCACTCTGCTGCTGCTCTAACGGACTGCCTGAAAGACTTCGGATTCCATACCTCGCGGAACCCGCTTCGCGGGTCCCGCATCGCCTGCGGATTGTATCCTGTCACCTGGAAGCTGTTGTGGGTGCGGGCTTGGACTGAAGGGCTGCGAGCATCGGGACCGGGACTCGGTTTCCCAGGAGTCCCGGCAAACCCGAGCCCGACACACCTGGGCTGCTCTCCCTGATTGCCCAGCCCCACTGATCTGATATAACTTGCTCTGTTTGCAGCCATAATGTGGGACGCTATTAATCACTCTGCTGCTGCCCTAACAGACAGCCTGAAAGACTTCGGATTCCATACCTCGCGGAACCCGCTTCGCGGGTTCCGCATCGCCTGCGGATTGTATCCTGTCACCTGGAAGCTGTTGTGGGTGCGGGCTTGGACTGAAGGGCTGCGAGCATCGGGACCGGGACTCGGTTTCCCAGGAGTCCCGGAAAACCCGAGCCCGACACACCTGGGCTGCTCTCCCTGATTGCCCCGCCCCACTGATCTGATATAACTTGCTCTGTTTGCAGCCATAACGTGGGACGCTATTAATCACTCTGCTGCTGCCCTAACGGACTGCCTAAAAAGACTTCGGAATCCATACCTCGCGGAACCCGCTTCGCGGGTCCCGCATCGCCTGCGGATTGTATCCTGTCACCTGGAAGCTGTTGTGGGTGCGGGCTTGGACTGAAGGGCTGCGAGCATCGGGACCGGGACTCGGTTTCCCAGGAGTCCCGGCAAACTCGAGCCCGACACACCTGGGCTGTTCTCCCTGATTGCCCCGCCCCACTGATCTGATATAACTTGCTCTGTTTGCAGCCATAACGTGGGACGCTATTAATCACTCTGCTGCTGCCCTAACGGACTGCCTGAAAGACTTCGGATTCCATACCTCGCGGAACCCGCTTCGCGGGTACCGCATCGCCTGCGGATTGTATCCTGTCACCTGGAAGCTGTTGTGGGTGCGGGCTTGGACTGAAGGGCTACGAGCATCGGAACCGGGACTCGGTTTCCCAGGAGTCCCGGCAAACCCGAGCCCGACACACCTGGGCTGCTCTCCCTGATTGCCCCGCCCCACTGATCTGATATAACTTGTCGATATGGGGGGTTTAGATAGGGAAGTGGCCCGGAACTTTCAACCCGTTAACTTGGCCATTTCAATTGGCGAAATGTCCGCTGCCATTGAGCAGAGTAGGGGAAGCAAAGCCCCAGGAATAGACGGGGTTCCTATCGATTTATTCAAACACTCAGTCGATTTATAGGCTCCGATACTGAAGAGAGTCCTGGACGCTAGTTGTGTGTTGGGGTTTTTCTAGGACCTGGTCTGACTCCATCATTATTCCTATCTTCAAGAAGGGAGATAGGGAGAGCCCTTCTTGTTATCGCCCTATCTCCCTTCTTGACTCCTTTATGAAGATCACGGGAAGGGCCATCCTGAACCGATTATCTTCCTGGGTGGAAGAAGCACCAGTGCTATCTCCGGTTCAGTACGGGTTCCGCGAGGGGATGGGAACTGTGGAACAGGTCTTGAATTTCACACTCCTCCGAGGGAAATACGTCCAGGCCAAGGCAGGCAAACTCTATGCAGCATTTGTCGACCTGAGCACCGCATTCGACTGCGTGAAACATGATCGACTGTGGAAGGTGCTGGAGGATCTGAGGTAATATGAATTTTTATGGTCAATTGTGTCCCCTATCGTAGACCCCAACGGCTCCATGTACGTGCTTCAAGTACATGTATGTTCCCTCCACAACCTGCTATGAAGACGCAAATACATTTGCGTCCAACGTTAACATGTCCTCTTTCAGATCCACCATGAATGGGTCGAATATTCAGTTCCTAAGTATGCCTTGCCACCGTCTTTACATGGTGCACTTTTCACGTTTTCCTGGCTCTGGCGAGTTAGGCCCTGATTCCTGCCATCGAGCCCTTTCTGCCTTCTGTCTCTGAAAGCTGCAGCTTGCCGCTTCCATGACCCTTGCCTTACTCCCTGTGCGGCGAGCGGTGCCTGGCTCAGCCTGCTTGCCTGCCAAGACTGTATTTTGCCTTCATGTTATCTGCTCCGCTCCTCGAAAATACATTCCTGCCTAATGGTTTAGGTAAACATCCTTCCCAGCTGCAGAGCAAAGGGCCCGGCCTTTCTGTCTCTGTGCAAGTAATTCATAGCTCCCGTTACCATGGTAGGCCCATGGCCCCCTTGCTTTACACATAGACACGTAGACACATATGCACGCACTAGCAGTCAGTATAGAATAGCCTCTGCCCGAGAGACCTTTCCTTCCAGATAATACAGTTCCCCAAACACAAGATACCAGATATGATTTGGGATTAGGTTGTTCTGACATGCCAGACTTCTGTCTCCCCGTATAGCGCAAATGTCAAGTCCCCTTCACCCTCCAGTTCCACGTCAATCACACGTCATGCTGCTGCGCGCGCATCTATGCCACATATTTCTGCTGACACTGCAGGATTCTCCTATGGATCCACCCACTTGTGACACCTCTATGTGACGTTTCTAGCACACACCTCCGTGTACGCCCTTGTGCACGCCTTCCGTTACGCACATGTGTTCTTATCTCGTTTCTCTCAGCTGTTACGCCTTCTGTATTCATCACCATTATATGCATTAACTATATAAATTGTATTCTGTCAATAAAGCATTGTCTATCCCTTCCTGAACCTTCGTGGTGATGGAACATGATACCTGGTTCGAACCAATTCCTTTTTAAGGAATAAAACCCTTATAAACTCAGATGCCACGGACTCTGCCTCTTATTTTTTTCGACTGAGTTATTCTTATTGAACTTTACCGCATAAATTAAGTATAGGTAATTTTATTTACCACAGATCTTAAAGTAGAAGAAGCCATTATTTCTTTTTTAAGACAACTTTATGCGGGGGCAAGGGCAAGGGTGAGATATGGAACTAGCGTAGAATGTACTAAGCCATTCCACATGAAGCGTGGCGTAAGGCAAGGGTGCGTACTCGCGCCTCTCCTTTTTAATTTATATACAAATGATCTAGAGAATGTACTGGCGTCCAAAGTTATTGACTCGCCTAGAATTAACTCCAAACAAGTGGTGTCTTTATTATATGCTGACGACGCCGTTATTATGGCGAGGACAGAGAGAGGTCTGCAGTCAGCCCTGGACGCTTATATGAACTTTATGGAATCCAGGGGACTGTCATTAAACGTGAAAAAAACCTTTGCAATGACGTGCGCCAGGGGCAAGTTCAAAACTTGCAAACTGTTTGCACGTAAGGAAAACGTGCAAACTACTAAATCCTTCTCTTATTTAGGAGTAGTCCTTGAGGGCGGGGGACACTGGGGCTCAGCTATAAGGAGTAGGACTCTGTTGTTCAAAAAAGCAACCGCAGCACTTATGGTCTTTTCACGAAAAATGGGCAAAAGACCCCCCGAAATTTTAATTAAAATTTACATGGCCAAATGCGTAAGTACAGCCACTTATGGGGCTGGCGTTTGGGGTATCCTAGATACCAGGGAATTACAAGTTGTAGAAAATGCTTTTTTAAGATTTATTTTAGCCATTCCATCTAGTTTATCTGTGTTCAATTGTCATGCCGAGCTGGGGGTTCGACATATTAGTGATTTGATTGCGATGCAACCTTTGTTACTTTGGCACAGGGTTTG
Organism: Lissotriton vulgaris; assembly: GCF_964263255.1. Taxonomy (NCBI): domain Eukaryota; kingdom Metazoa; phylum Chordata; class Amphibia; order Caudata; family Salamandridae; genus Lissotriton; species Lissotriton vulgaris. Next base: position 1,332,943,759 of record NC_141693.1, read on the forward strand.
GACTGTAGCAGACTTGGAACTCAACAGAGAGATTATCCGCGATGTCATGGCTCTCGATAAATCCAATAACATAGCGTGGTTGTCATACATCCAAAAGTTCTGCCAAGATCTGGGGAAGCCTAAGTTTTATACTTCACCCAAGGAGCTATCCACGATCTTGAGGAAAGATCTAAAGAATTGTTGCTGGCACAATTTAGAATCCTTGCGACTAGATTCTGAGTTGAATAAGGAAACGGTTGTGCGGCACCAATTATTGCTTACCTCGGCTAATATGGAACCCTATTTGATCTGGTGTACTAAGGGTTTTGACAGGTTCCTACTTACTAGGATAAGATTTAACATCTTTTTTCGCCTAGTTTCAATCCCACAAACCAATGACTGGTCTAAAGTGCTCACCAAATCTCCATGTGATTGGAGGGCAGAACAATCGACCCTCCATGTGATTCTCGTCTGTAAATTTTATCACGAGAGAGTTCGATGGATTAAACCACTCTTGAAAAGCCACAGAACTTGGTACCAGTGCCGCCCAGCCTTATTGTATCTCCAATCACTTAATGATGAATTGTGTGTGGCTACTGTGGTTGGCTTTATAAAAAGTGTTTTTAGAAAAAGGAAAAGTTTAATATGTTCATAATATTTTTACATATGTAATTTGTCATAAATGCAATGTTATTTTTGTGTACATTATGTATTGATTTTCTCCTTGTTGTAGCTTTTATGATTTTTTAATCTACAAAAATCGAAATAAAGCTTTTCTACTACTACATGGTTTCTGTCATTCAGACCAATTTGGCAAGATTGCATCTTACCTGTTCTACGCTGCCTGCTATGCAGAGAAGAATGCTTTCTAGACATCTGAAACTTCCATCAGTCCTGCCAACGGATGTTGATACTTTGCTGGACCCAGTAACGGCCCATGCGTAGTGTTGTCCCCAGCGGCGAAAATTCTGATGACGGCATTTATTGAGATCTCACAGACGCAAATTGCAACTGCTGAGGTACGAGAGGAAACAGGCGCGCAGGTACCATCCATTACGAACATTGCTAATGCGACCAATGCTGACGGTGATGCTTCACATCGATGTGCGGTTAATCTTCTGGACGAGGTAATCCAACTATCACCTACAATGATGGACAATTTTTTTACAGACGTAGAAAATTTCATGTTTTCTCAAAGCACTAGCACTGACATTTGAGTTCGGCCCACAGTGTCCTGATAGACTTTGAATTTGTCCTTCATTTTTGAAAACGGAGAACTTTTTCCTATGATTATTTTTTTTCTCCAAATTTGTATTTTTCATTTTTGGCACAAGTAATCTGCCTAAAGTAGAACTATTCATAGAGAATAAGAATTATTTGAATACTTCCAGAGACAATATATGACCGTGTCCACAAACAAACAGTTTTATGTAGCCTGACATAAAATGGTATCCGCCTTTTTCTTCTGTATTTACGAGCCATTTCATAAATGTATATTTTCAAGATTCATTCAGTGAGCATTCCAATGTGGAATATATGCTTAGAATGAAACATTGCTTTAATGTGTACAGCACCTATGCATCCATTATGTGTACATCCATTTTTTAATGCATTTTATGTGTTTCGGGTGGGTTTTTACACTCCGTGTATATATGTTTTAGATATGTTAAACATGTTTAGAATTTAGTAACGTCGTACATAAGAAAGTGGAGTGGGTGTTGTGTTCGATTTTAGATTCCGAATGAATTTCCCTATTCATGCCCTTTTATGGTTCAATCCGTATTGCCCTTATATAGGCATAGAAATCCAGTCCTTATTTGGGCGTAGTCCATGCTACCCAAATATCCACACCATTTGGAGTCAAGCTAGCCGGGCTGATGAGAGGTGTTACCTCGAAACCGGTCCGGTCCTCGGATGCTTGATTCCGTTCTGGGAAGGACATGGCTTTTGTAGTTCGGACTGGACTGTTCCCATGGGGCAACAGGGTCAGAGCTGATTTGCATATCGCCATTGTCTAACCCAGGGTGGTGTGGAGTGCAAAAAAACGATGGATTTGGGCCCAGATCTTTTGACTGGGGGAATGTGTGACATTGATCCACATTCGGTCCATCACTTGTTGTTTTTGCAATTACCGCCCTAGGTGCGCTGGGGATGCCCAGACGTGGGTCCCAGGCACTCCACACCATTTGGAGTCAAGCTAGCCGGGCTGATGAGAGGTGTTACCTCAAAACCGGTCCGGTCCTCGGATGCTTGATTCCGTTCTGGGAAGGACATGGCTTTTGTAGTTCGGACTGGACTGTTCCCATGGGGCAACAGGGTCAGAGCTGATTTGCATATCGCCATTGTCTAACCCAGGGTGGTGTGGAGTGCAAAAAAACGATGGATTTGGGCCCAGATCTTTTGACTGGGGGAATGTGTGACATTGATCCACATTCGGTCCATCACTTGTTGTTTTTGCAATTACCACCCTAAGTGCGCTGGGGATGCCCAGACGTGGGTCCCAGGCACTCCACACCATTTGGAGTCAAGCTAGCCGGGCTGATGAGAGGTGTTACCTCGAAACCGGTCCGGTCCTCGGATGCTTGATTCCGTTCTGGGAAGGACATGGCTTTTGTAGTTCGGACTGGACTGTTCCCATGGGGCAACAGGGTCAGAGCTGATTTGCATATCGCCATTGTCTAACCCAGGGTGGTGTGGAGTGCAAAAAAACGATGGATTTGGGCCCAGATCTTTTGACTGGGGGAATGTGTGACATTGATCCACATTCGGTCCATCACTTGTTGTTTTTGCAATTACCGCCCTAAGTGCGCTGGGGATGCCCAGACGTGGGTCCCAGGCACTCCACACCATTTGGAGTCAAGCTAGCCGGGCTGATGAGAGGTGTTACCTCGAAACCGGTCCGGTCCTCGGATGCTTGATTCCGTTCTGGGAAGGACATGGCTTTTGTAGTTCGGACTGGACTGTTCCCATGGGGCAACAGGGTCAGAGCTGATTTGCATATCGCCATTGTCTAACCCAGGGTGGTGTGGAGTGCAAAAAAACGATGGATTTGGGCCCAGATCTTTTGACTGGGGGAATGTGTGACATTGATCCACATTCGGTCCATCACTTGTTGTTTTTGCAATTACTGCCCTAAGTGCGCTGGGGATGCCCAGACGTGGGTCCCAGGCACTCCACACCATTTGGAGTCAAGCTAGCCGGGCTGATGAGAGGTGTTACCTCGAAACCGGTCCGGTCCTCGGATGCTTGATTCGGTTCTGGGAAGGACATGGCTTTTGTAGTTCGGACTGGACTGTTCCCATGGGGCAACAGGGTCAGAGCTGATTTGCATATCGCCATTGTCTGTGGTAAATATTTGATTTACCGTCCTAATTTCTATGCAGGTAAGTACTTTATCAATAATAACTCAATCGGAAAGAAAGACGCAGAGTCCGTGGTGTTAGAGTTCTTAGGGGTTTTATTCCTTAAAAAGGAATGGTTCTTGAACCGGATATCATGTTCCTACCACCACGGGGGTGTAGGAAGGGATAGAGCAATATTTTATTGACAATACATAGCTTATATACTTAAAACAGATTATAGAAACCAATACAGTAGGCGTAACAGCTGAGAGAGAAAAGATAAAACACACACGTGGTAGTGATACGTAATTAGGAGGCGTGAACTAGGCGTGAACATAGAGGTGTGTGCTAGATACGTCACATGTAAGTGTCATAAAGGGGTGGCAACAAAAGCAGAATCTTGCAATGTCAGCAGAAATCTGAGGCCTGGATGCGCGCGCAGCTGCATGACGTGTGATTGACGTGAAGCTGGAGGGTGCAGGGGACTTGACATTTACACTAACGGAAAGAGACAGAAGTCTGGCATGTCAGATCAACTTGTGCTTCTATCATATCTGGTATCTGATGTTTAGGAACTATGTTATCTGGACGGAAAAGGTCTCTGGGGCAGAGGCTATTCTATACTGACTGTGCGTGTATAAGCGTCTAAGTGTCTGCATGAGAAGCTTGGGGGCATGGGCCTTCCATGGTAACATGGTAACAGAGGCTATGAATTATTTGCACGGAGACAGTGAGGCCGGGCCCTTTGCTCTGCAGCTGGGGGGATGTTTACTTAAACTAGTAGGTAGGAATGCATTTTCGAGGAGCGGAACAGATAATTCGAAGGTTGAATTCAGTCTTGGCAGGCAGCAGGCCGAGCTAAGCGCCATTAGCCGCGCAGGGAGTAAGGCAGAGGTCACGGGTACAGAGACAGAAGGCAGAAAAAAGGCTCGATGGCAGAATTCAGGGCCTACTTCGCCAGAGCTGAAAAACGTGTAAAGTACACCACAAAAAGACGTTGGCATGGCATACTTAGAAACGGAATATTCAACCCATTCAGGGTGGGTTGAAAGAGGACATGTTAATGTTGGACGCAAATGTATTTGCGTCTTCATGGCTGGCACAGGAGGGAAGTTACATGCACTTTAAGCTGGTACATGGAGACGGTGGGGTACACGTTAGGGAACATAACTTGACCAAAAATTTATATTTCCTCATTCCCTCCTTGTTCCCTACGGACCCTTCATGATATATCGATCCTCATGAATCGATCAGTCTGTTCTTGTAACATCATTTGCTCTTCTTTCTTCCTTTGGCGGTTTGAGAGAAAACTGGAATGTTCAATGCATGATGTGGCGCACAGTCCACAGATCGCCGGCCCACACTGTAGGCACAGGCAGCAACTGAATACTATGACAAGGGCAATGCCTAGGAAGGATAGGATCTTCCATCCCCAAGCGGTCAACGTTGTCCAGAACCAACCGGACCAAGTCCAGGTGCCTGGATTCTGATGTATCAAACTGGCAATCTTATGAAGACGTGTAATAGCTTTATATACAGTTGGCGCGTTTTCTGGAATGAAAACACAGCAACTTGACCCGATGACCTTACAAGCTCCACCTCGGTCTGCCAAGATGACGTCAATAACAAGACGATTTTGAAGGACAACAATCCGCATGGCAGACTGCTCCTCTGTTAAGTTACCTAGGGCGGAGGCAGTTTCATGTACTACTGCTTCAAGTGTTCTAGTTAATCTACGTATTAATTTACTGTTTTGGACGGGACCTGTGAAGAAAAAGAATCCTTTATTGAAATCTGTGTATTGCTCCCATGCCGTTTCAGTATAGTCGACAATCGGGAGATCTCTTCGGAATCTACTGTTTACTAGATTTGTATTTCTATGATAATCAGGAGGAGCCAGGAAAACAGGGGGCAGAAGGAAGGCAATGTAACAGGTACCATCCCAATCTGGAGGTAAGCGTATGTACGCGGTATGGCCACAAACAAAGTAGGAATGACGTGTAGCTCGAAATGAGGACCTACCCTCATCATTGAATTCGACCACAGTAGTGCATTTACTATGACCTAAATGTACTGAACCCTTCTTTCGGACACAAAAATGACCAGTGACTGGTAATACTGACATAGCGGGGAGAATGGGTGCAGCTTCGGACTCAATAGTGAGAATCATAAGGTTAACTGTATAATTTCCTAATCCATATACTTCGTTTTCTAGATCAGTTCCTGTCCTAACGGGTTGTCCATTTTTGTCAGGGTAACAGGCGTCGAGCAGAACTAAATTCAGGTTTCCCCAAATCCAGCCCCCCTCGATGGTAACAGCAATATCAGGATCTAAAGAATTGATCAATCTAATCCATGCACCACAGGAGCCATTGTGAGTGAACGGGTACGGAAAGAGAGGCAGAACTCCCTTGTATTTCTGATAGGGAGGGAGTCGGCCACATATCCAACAGTTTGTAGCATTGCTAGTCTGATGGGAGTGATGTAACATACTGATGAATGTGTTGTTGCGCAGCGCAAGTCTGTAAGACAGTTCGTGAGGCGGTAATGTACTAAAAGAATGTTCGGCAGAAACATTGTAAGCAGATTGTTCACGCTTGAAGATAGGGTAGTATATTGGCAATAGTATGCCAGCAACAATAATCAAAAGACTTAGAAAAAACATAACCAATAGTGTCACTATACAGTGACTGCGGAGTGATTTGCAGTATGCACGTTTCTTGAATTGTCTCTCTCTCTCTCTATCTCGATCTAGGGGATACATGTCAGAAACTATTTAACCGATTCACCTAGGGGAGGACTTAAACAATTAAACTGTCTGACTTGCTAGATCGAAGTTTCATGCGGTACTCCTCTTGGGGAGTTTTCTCTCTTTCAGGAACTTTAAAGTCACTAGGTTCGATGCAGTCTTTGGAGGGGGTGGACGAGTCGGTTTCCGGCAACAGTTCATTACACCTTTTAATATGACTCGTGTGGATCCACCCCTTTCGGCCTTCCACTTTGATAGCGGTCCTCGTGGTGAGAAGAACGGTCTTCGGCTCTTTCCAGCGGGGCTCCAGCGGGCTTTTCCTGTCGAAGTTCCTAATTAGGACTGTATCCCCTGGGCGGACATCGTGTGGCTTTACATCAGTGTTGTCAGGGAAGGCTGCGGCAACCTGTGAACGACATGATTGGAGTGCAGACATCAAGGAGGCAAGGTAATCTGTCAGCATATTACAATCGACATCAGTTATTTTCTTAGGCATGGGCGTCCCCCACATATTCGGTGGTCTGCCAAAAACCACTTCATACGGGGATAGTCCTGATCTCGAATGGGCGACCATTCTCATATAGAACAATGCAACTGGCAGGGCGACTATCCAGTCGACCCCTTTCTCTTTACAAACTTTAGCAAGGCGTGTTTTCAATGTCTGGTTATGCCTTTCCACAAGGCCAGCGGCTTCGGGGTGTCGGACACAATGGAATCTCCACTGATATCCTAGCAGAAGGGAAACCTGTTTCATGAGCTCGGATGAGAATGGCTGTCCGTTATCTGAGTACACGACACGAGGCAAGCCGTACCGTGGGAAGAATTCTCGAACCAGCTGCCTGGCAGTGGTCGGGGCAGTGTAATCTGAGACTGGATATGCTTCGGTCCAACGGGAAAGTGCACAAACAACTACGAGGACATATTTGAATCCCCGACAACGGTCCATCTGGATATAATCCATCTGGAGGACTTCAAAAGGGTGATCGGGAGGATGGAATCCACCTTGCTCTACAGGAACGCTTTAACCTGGATTGAACTGACAACAGATCATGCAAGTACGCACTTTCTGTTTTGCTGCTGCTCGTAAGTGTTTGTTATACCAGAGATTCTGTAAACTGTCTAACATAGCTTTCTCTCCTAGATGTGCCGGACTATGTGCTGTATTTATCATGATTTGAACCATTGAGTCAGGGAGAAACCATGTAGATTTTCCCTTCGTGACCCATCCTTGATCTGTCTGAATCCCTCCTAGTTCAGTCCATTTCTTTATTTCATCTGAAGTGGCATGCGTCTGGATATCGATTACATCTAGGGTGGGATCCCTAACTGACATACACTGTGTCGGTACTATTGTCTTTGTCACATCAGTAGTCTGGGTGTGAGTCAATGCTGCGTGCTTTGCTGTCTGGTCTGCCAGGTCGTTACCCTGGGAAACAGAATCCGTAACTTTTGTATGTGCTTTACACTTCATGACGGATATGCCCGAGGGCAGATGTATTGCTTCTAACAGTGCTTGAATGAGGGGACCGTGTTGGATCTTGGCACCATGAGAGGTCAGGAAACCTCGTTCTTGCCATAACATTCCGAAGTCGTGTACAACTCCGAACGCATAACGGGAATCAGTGTATATGTTAACATTTCTGTTCTTGGCTAGTATACAAGCTCGGGTCAGAGCGATGAGCTCCGCCGCTTGAGCAGACAGTGTGTCAATACGATGTGTTTCTTTAACTTCAGTTTCAGTGGTCACTGCATACGCGGCCACTAATTCTCCTGTACTTGTTCTCATGCATGAACCATCCACGTAAAGTGTCAGGTCTGGATTTGTCAGTGGGACATCTGTTAAGTCTCGTCGAGGCTTTGTCACTGCATTAATGATCTCTATACAATCATGTGGGGCTGAATCTGTCATACTCAAAGGTAACAATGTTGCGGGGTTTAGGATGCTACAGCGTCTGATTTCTATGTGTGGCTGGAATAGTGTCAATTCATAACCTGTCAGTCGTGCTATAGTCAAGTGTTGAGTCTGGGTTCTGTTTAAAAGAACCTCTACAGAATGTGGAACTTGTACTGTTAATGGATGTCCTAAAACAATTGAGTCGCTCTGTCTGATTGCTAGCGCTGTTGCTGCTACTGACTTCAAGCACGCAGGGAGTGCCTGGGCTACTGAATCCAATGTACTTGAAAAATAAGCGCAAGGCTTATGTGAACCTGCTTGGTCTTGAGTGAGGACAGACAACGCTGTACCATCACGTTCTGTAACAAAAAGTGTAAAGGGTTTGCTGTAACATGGTGTCGCTAAAACTGGTGCTTGGCATAAAGCTTTCTTTAATTCCTCAAAAGCCTGTGTATGTTCCTGAGTCCAAGGAAGGACAGTCGGAGTCGCTGCCTCCTGTGTTGTTAACTGAATGAGTGGTTTGGCTAGAAATGCATACTGGGGAATCCATTGTCTGCAGTACGAGGTGAGGCCTATAAAGGCCCGCACTTCCTTTTGTGTCTGGGGTTGTGGCATATTTACAATTAACTGAATAAGGTCAGGAGTGAGCTGTCTCCCCACTTTGGACAGCAAGTGACCCAAGTACACAACTTGCTGAACACAGAATTGTAGCTTCGAAGGAGACACCTTGTGTCCCTTGTCGGCCAGAAAATGTAAAACTGTCAGTGATGCTTGTTCACATTCGGGTTCACTTCGTGCGGTGATCAGCAGATCATCGACGTATTGCAGTAAAGCGGTGTTAACTGGCATTTGAATACAATCAAGTTGTCTTTTCAGTGCTTGACTATAGATGCTGGGGCTTTCTGTGAATCCTTGAGGTGCGCGTGAAAATTTGAAACTTCGTCCATTTAAACTGAATCCGAAGAGATATTGGCTCTCTGGATCAATGGGCACACTGAAGAAGGCGTTCTTGAGGTCAATTACAGTAAAGAACGTTGCTTCTGAATCAATAGCAGTCAATAGGGATGAGATGTCGGGAACCACAGGGTACTGTGGTACAATGCATTTATTCAGTTCTCTCAAATCAATCACCAGCCGATATACTGGCGGTGCATTGGGATCAGTACGTTTAAGAATCGGAATGATGGGGGAATTACAGATATTGGAGTCGGTCTCTACGACCACTCCTTGGGCAATGAGCTCTTCAATGATTTCCAGTAAAGCCACTACAGCATCGGGTGGTAACTTGTATTGTCTGATTCTGGGTAGAACAACACCTGGTTTGAGTGTAACACGGTATGGTGTAATGTGCATACAACCTACGTCAGTTGGGCCTTGTGCCCACAAGTGATCCGGTACATTTTTCAATCTGACATCAAACTCTCGTAATACATAATGACCCTTAAAATCTCTCAAGAAAAGTCGAACTCCTTCCGGAGAACAACATATCACTGCTCCTAGAGCCTTCAGCGTCTTGATTCCTAACAAGTTTTCTGGACATGATTTCGTGAGTAACAGGTCTGTAACACGTGATAATGGACCCACAGCCAGGGGGACGGGTTTCGATACCTCATTTACAATAGGCTGTCCTGAAAAACCAAGGGAAACATTCTGTGAGCCTGAGAGGGGTGCCCCTGGGACTTCATCATGGCTGATTGTTGTGCGACTTGCCCCTGTGTCGATTAAAAACTTTCTGTCTTTTCCCAATACTTGACTGTGTACATAAGGACCCTCTTGATCTACAGGAATCTCAATAAGAGGCAAGCCACCCTCCCTCTCTAGGCTGTTTCATGTGTATCGTGGATAATCGGGGTAATCAGATTGGGCATACTGGTACATCTGTTGTGAAACTTGCTGAGTCGCGGCAATGGGCTGTGGCTGTGACTGTGACTGTGGTACCGCTACTGTCTGTGCTGTATGTGGTGAAACATGCATAGGCTGTGTATTCTGTGAAGTCTGTTGCTGGACATGGTCTTGTCTAGGCGGACGCGGTCTTTCTTTAGTTTTACCTGTTGCTATATTATGTTTCAGGACCGGGCATTCATGTACGTAGTGACCTGGCTGCTTGCAATAGTTGCATGTCCCTTTAACGGGAGCTGCTGAATTCTGGGTCTGGTTCGTACCCTTTCTCTGACCGTCGGCTGGAACCGACTGGGCCACTAACATTTTCATTTTCGTGTCTTTCATGCGTTTCTGTTCATGATCCTGTTCTTCTCTAATTCTGTTCTGATGGTATTGTAACATCTGTAGAAAAGTTTGGATTTCCCTGACTGACAAAACAGAAGAATGAAAATAACCGTCTCAGCATTAGGGGGTGTGGTCTGGTGACTAGAGAATTATATTCTGTTACTTGTTAAACTGATATCTATACTAGGTAGCAGCAAATACTTAACTCAGAACCCAATGCACACAAAGACGCACTTAAATGTAGTAGGCAACCAAATTTGTAAAGTTAAAAAATAAACGTATAAATTTATTATTTTCCTCCCAACTGGGTTACAATCTAAAATAATGTCATGGATTTAAAAAAACCATTCATGTGGTTATACATTCTGTAAAAACAAGTCAAAGTCAAGAAACAGTCGACGCAGCGTTTCGGTGTTTTTTTCTTTTTGTGACACCTTCTTCAGGACCTTAAAACATTTGACTCCATTATTTCTAGAAATAAATAAACACGTCTTAGTATGTTGTAATTGCATCAGTTCATCTCGCTTACCTAGGAATTTTAACACTATATCTATGTCTCTACATGGGACCTTACCAGACCACTTTATCTGAACAGAGCAAAAATGTTATTATAAACAAAGAACCATGGTTCACATATCTAACAGTACATAATGCAATAATTTATCATTGTGTGTGGGACCATAGCCCTCTATTCTTTTAAGTCTACATTCTATCAGTTAAATGCAACTCTATTAGAATATTCAATAACAAGTTCATCATACCTGTGTGTTAGAAAGTGACGAATTTAAAATTGTTTTGCCACACGCGTTTATCAGCTACTCAGGTGTTTCAATTTCCTTGAGCTATTATGGTGATAAAGCAGAAAACTACAATAAGGCACCTAATTGTAAGACTCTTTTCTATTCTTAACGTGAGGTGACTAGATTTACCTCTGAATAGCAGCAAATAAATATTTGTCTCTGCACGGAGGAGCCACCGTCAGGGAAGAGGGAAATCTCTTGAGGGCTTTGTGCCTGAAAATCGGCAGTCGATTACCCTAAGTATAAAAAGAGCTGTTCAAGTCATCTGGTCTTTAAGCATCTGAAAAATAAACCTATTTGTTTTGAGGAGGCACCTTACTTTAGCGACCGTATATCAGCCGTCATAGTGTACTGACCTTGAGCTTGGTCGAATTACTCGTGTATGGCCACAGATTTGTATGATGCTCCACCTTTCATCCGGGCTTTTTCTTATTAGCCGAGGAATCTATAAATTTATAATAGACATCCATTTTTTTATATCATTTATGAAACCTAAGGTTGTATCTAAGTTAAATACGTTCTAGATTCCTATATTGTATTTTCTGTGGAATACATATGCTGTCAGACTTGGCTAAATAAAGGGGGGCTTGACTCTGCTAGATGCCCCAATTTTATTAACCTATAGTTGGGCATGCTCCGATGTTTTTTTTTTTTTTTTTTTTTTTTTTTTTATAAAAAAAGGGGAACTCATAACCCTTTATCTTAATAAAAAGAGTAAACACTATACAAATTTAATTGAGTGGAAAGGGGGTTTTAGATCAAAAAGGTCCCCATCTATGGGTTTTCACATGCTAATCCCTGGGAGATGCTATAGCGCCAGTCTTACCTTGTGATTATAATGCGGCCTCCCTGCTCCTCCGTGTCGTCGTCTTCCTGCAGATTCGAAGAGTGACGACCTTATTACGGGCTGCTCTATTTATCTCTTGGTAGCTAAGAGTTAACCCGGAAGTAATAACGGCACCCGAAATCCCGCCGTATTTTGAAATCTAAACTTCTTGTTGTTTATCTAATTGTTGTAATCACGGTTTAGAATATAACCGGATTCTTTGGTGCGAATGTAAAAAACACCGTTATGTGGGCACATGGTTTAAGTTACCGTATTTTTTCTAAAACGATGCTCTTTTTCTATAATAAATATTCTATATTTTCCCTACGGGTTCTATACAAAAAAAACCTTTTACTTATGTGAAAAATACCTGATATTTTGGTGATGGTGTTGCCCGAATGTCGCGTAATGGTGGCGGCCATTTTGAATTGGGCTGGTTGCGGACAGAAATACAACATAAGAGAATGTAAGTTCTCAGAGTCGTCAAGATTTAATCGATTGTGGAAATAAGTCTACAACTCGGCTCACTGTATATTTTGTATTGCGAAGGTTATAAGACGTATCGAAATTAACGAAAATGTTAGTACGAGGTTTATTATGGCGGCCATATTGAGTTGGGCAGACAGAATAGCCCTGTCAGATAGCATTGCAAAATGCTTTGTAGAAGATCCAATGCTAGCCAAACTTTAGGAAGTCGACTATAACAGATATACAGCCCTTATACATCTTAAGCTTCTTAACACAATACTGAACATATTGGGCATCATTTAGCAGTATGATCCTTAATTTCTTTGTGCATGTGAAAAATTATTTTGCGATATTTGCCGATGTTAAATAACCACAACATGTTGTTGATTCTCTAAGACCATACACAGGTAGTATAAATGTATCATTTGCAAATATGTAAACATTTCATGGCATGTCTGTTAGTCGATGTTATCGTTTATAATAGTAACAAAGCATAACAATCTGATAGAGTAGGATAACAGAAGTGGATTCCCCTTTGTTATATATTTTTTCATTGTGATCAGACACAAACCGAAAATCAACTAAGTTCCTTGGTCTCCATTTATAAAGCAACCGACTTAAAAAATCTACATAGACATTTTGGGTCTCATGGGTACACTGCGTTTATATGAACAAGGCTAGACATAAGAACTTTGTAGAATTTGTCCAAGGGTACCTGGATCCACTTGTTGAATATAGCCATGTCTTTTTTCTATAAAATCAGTCTCTCCCATTCTTCTCTGTTATTTAACCCAGTTCGGAAGGTGTTAAAAAGGGACATGTAAAATTGTTCTCTTTTTTTCCGTTTATTGTCCAAATTGCCTCCCCTCATGGTGTTGGAGATGACTTCCACTACACACCATTTCAGGTCTTCTATTTTATGGTTCTGTGCTAACCAATGTTCCACCAGAGGGGCAGATCTCTTTTGGGTCCTGATTGCGGACTTATGTTCTGTTATTCTTGTTCTAATCTCTCTTGCAGTTTCGCCGATATAGGCTTTATTGCAGGGGCATTTAATCATATAGATTAAATTTTTTGTTTTGCAGTTCACAAAGTCTAGGAGATGAAAATTTGAAATTCACCTCCAACATAAATAAAGAGGCAATAGAATTCCTAGATATCAAAATCAGAACCAATGAAGGTATACTAGAAGTTGATCTCTACACTAAACCTACCGATCGAAACACCTTATTACACTATAAGAGCAATCATCCAAACAGTCAGAAGAACAACATACCATTTGGACAATATCTACGCATCAGAAGAAATTGTACAAATATGCAGGATTTTAACAGACATGCAGATGCTCTATCAGAAAAACTAAAACAGAGAGGTTACCCAAAAAATTTAATTAAACGGGCATATAAACGTGCCAAGTACTATAATAGAGAAGCACTATTTGATAAAAATACTGAAAAGAACAAAGATGACAACGCAAGAGATAGACTTATTTTTGTGACTAACTTCAGTGTAGCAAGTAACAAGATCAAAAATATTATCAATAGAAATTGGTCGTTACTTAATGACAGACCCGGTGATAAGATCGCGAAACCCATGTTTAGTTTCCGTAGAAATAGAACGATCAGGAACTGTCTTGTTCATACCTTTAAAGAAAAAACCCGTATTACTCAAAATACCATCAATAATACACCTCTCCCAGTTGGAAATTTTACTTGCAATATGTGCCTGAACTGTACATCACTTATCAAAGGCAATTCTGTAACATACAATGGCGTAGAACATAAAATTAAAAACTTTGTGAACTGCAAAACAAAAAATTTAATCTATATGATTAAATGCCCCTGCAATAAAGCCTATATCGGCGAAACTGCAAGAGAGATTAGAACAAGAATAACAGAACATAAGTCCGCAATCAGGACCCAAAAGAGATCTGCCCCTCTGGTGGAACATTGGTTAGCACAGAACCATAAAATAGAAGACCTGAAATGGTGTGTAGTGGAAGTCATCTCCAACACCATGAGGGGAGGCAATTTGGACAATAAACGGAAAAAAAGAGAACAATTTTACATGTCCCTTTTTAACACCTTCCGAACTGGGTTAAATAACAGAGAAGAATGGGAGAGACTGATTTTATAGAAAAAAGACATGGCTATATTCAACAAGTGGATCCAGGTACCCTTGGACAAATTCTACAAAGTTCTTATGTCTAGCCTTGTTCATATAAACGCAGTGTACCCATGAGACCCAAAATGTCTATGTAGATTTTTTAAGTCGGTTGCTTTATAAATGGAGACCAAGGAACTTAGTTGATTTTCTGTTTGTGTCTGATCACAATGAAAAAATATATAACAAAGGGGAATCCACTTCTGTTATCCTACTCTATCAGATTGTTATGCTTTGTTACTATTATAAACGATAACATCGACTAACAGACATGCCATGAAATGTTTACATATTTGCAAATGATACATTTATACTACCTGTGTATGGTCTTAGAGAATCAACAACATGTTGTGGTTATTTAATATCGGCAAATATCGCAAAATAATTTTTCACATGCACAAAGAAATTAAGGATCATACTGCTAAATGATGCCCAATATGTTCAGTATTGTGTTAAGAAGCTTAAGATGTATAAGGGCTGTATATCTGTTATAGTCGACTTCCTAAAGTTTGGCTAGCATTGGATCTTCTACAAAGCATTTTGCAATGCTATCTGACAGGGCTATTCTGTCTGCCCAACTCAATATGGCCGCCATAATAAACCTCGTACTAACATTTTCGTTAATTTCGATACGTCTTATAACCTTCGCAATACAAAATATACAGTGAGCCGAGTTGTAGACTTATTTCCACAATCGATTAAATCTTGACGACTCTGAGAACTTACATTCTCTTATGTTGTATTTCTGTCCGCAACCAGCCCAATTCAAAATGGCCGCCACCATTACGCGACATTCGGGCAACACCATCACCAAAATATCAGGTATTTTTCACATAAGTAAAAGGTTTTTTTTGTATAGAACCCGTAGGGAAAATATAGAATATTTATTATAGAAAAAGAGCATCGTTTTAGAAAAAATACGGTAACTTAAACCATGTGCCCACATAACGGTGTTTTTTACATTCGCACCAAAGAATCCGGTTATATTCTAAACCGTGATTACAACAATTAGATAAACAACAAGAAGTTTAGATTTCAAAATACGGCGGGATTTCGGGTGCCGTTATTACTTCCGGGTTAACTCTTAGCTACCAAGAGATAAATAGAGCAGCCCGTAATAAGGTCGTCACTCTTCGAATCTGCAGGAAGACGACGACACGGAGGAGCAGGGAGGCCGCATTATAATCACAAGGTAAGACTGGCGCTATAGCATCTCCCAGGGATTAGCATGTGAAAACCCATAGATGGGGACCTTTTTGATCTAAAACCCCCTTTCCACTCAATTAAATTTGTATAGTGTTTACTCTTTTTATTAAGATAAAGGGTTATGAGTTCCCCTTTTTTTATAAAAAAAAAAAAAAAAAAAAAAAAAAAACATCGGAGCATGCCCAACTATAGGTTAATAAAATTGGGGCATCTAGCAGAGTCAAGCCCCCCTTTATTTAGCCAAGTCTGACAGCATATGTATTCCACAGAAAATACAATATAGGAATCTAGAACGTATTTAACTTAGATACAACCTTAGGTTTCATAAATGATATAAAAAAATGGATGTCTATTATAAATTTATAGATTCCTCGGCTAATAAGAAAAAGCCCGGATGAAAGGTGGAGCATCATACAAATCTGTGGCCATACACGAGTAATTCGACCAAGCTCAAGGTCAGTACACTATGACGGCTGATATACGGTCGCTAAAGTAAGGTGCCTCCTCAAAACAAATAGGTTTATTTTTCAGATGCTTAAAGACCAGATGACTTGAACAGCTCTTTTTATACTTAGGGTAATCGACTGCCGATTTTCAGGCACAAAGCCCTCAAGAGATTTCCCTCTTCCCTGACGGTGGCTCCTCCGTGCAGAGACAAATATTTATTTGCTGCTATTCAGAGGTAAATCTAGTCACCTCACGTTAAGAATAGAAAAGAGTCTTACAATTAGGTGCCTTATTGTAGTTTTCTGCTTTATCACCATAATAGCTCAAGGAAATTGAAACACCTGAGTAGCTGATAAACGCGTGTGGCAAAACAATTTTAAATTCGTCACTTTCTAACACACAGGTATGATGAACTTGTTATTGAATATTCTAATAGAGTTGCATTTAACTGATAGAATGTAGACTTAAAAGAATAGAGGGCTATGGTCCCACACACAATGATAAATTATTGCATTATGTACTGTTAGATATGTGAACCATGGTTCTTTGTTTATAATAACATTTTTGCTCTGTTCAGATAAAGTGGTCTGGTAAGGTCCCATGTAGAGACATAGATATAGTGTTAAAATTCCTAGGTAAGCGAGATGAACTGATGCAATTACAACATACTAAGACGTGTTTATTTATTTCTAGAAATAATGGAGTCAAATGTTTTAAGGTCCTGAAGAAGGTGTCACAAAAAGAAAAAAACACCGAAACGCTGCGTCGACTGTTTCTTGACTTTGACTTGTTTTTACAGAATGTATAACCACATGAATGGTTTTTTTAAATCCATGACATTATTTTAGATTGTAACCCAGTTGGGAGGAAAATAATAAATTTATACGTTTATTTTTTAACTTTACAAATTTGGTTGCCTACTACATTTAAGTGCGTCTTTGTGTGCATTGGGTTCTGAGTTAAGTATTTGCTGCTACCTAGTATAGATATCAGTTTAACAAGTAACAGAATATAATTCTCTAGTCACCAGACCACACCCCCTAATGCTGAGACGGTTATTTTCATTCTTCTGTTTTGTCAGTCAGGGAAATCCAAACTTTTCTACTGTTACAACCCCCTTCCCTGCGTACACAACAGGGGTACCTCCTATTTGTTTTTTACATTGTAACATCTGTAACATCTGGGATGGTGTATTTGCTTGCCAAGTACTTTCAACTTTGTATACGCGGTTCTTAACTAATGGCAGGGAATTCTCGACTAATTTTGATACAAAAAGATGCGGGTACGACTCGCTACTTGGTTTAAGGCCACTATTAATAATGAAACATTTCTCGAATCTTGAATAGAAGTCACTAGTATCTTCATCGTGTTTCTGTTTACAAGCCGAAATTGCGTCCCAGTCTTCCTTTCTAGTTGTCAGTAATCTTGGCAGAACCTGTACTATTAAACCTGGTAATGCTTTAGTTTTCTCCCCAAGGCCTAGCCCTGGGGTACGAAGTTTCTCCTCGTCTTCTATTTCTGTCCATATAATTTTTTTCTCTCCCACCTCCCATTCTCTTTCCTTCAGTTTCTCGTAGATGCCGGTGGGCAGCAGTACCTTTAACATTTTCATGATATCTGTATATGTGTAATCTCCCATCAGTAACATGTCTTTAAGTTCTCTGTGAAAACCTGCGGGGTCTTTATCGTGACAGGGTACTAATTTTTTCATTTCCAATAGTTCTAACTTGGTCAGAGGTGTGTGTACATACACACGTTTCAAAGTATTATCGGTACCCATAACTGGATGTACTTCTCGTAATGGGTTCTGACTTTCAATGCCATGCAGACGCTCCATATGATACATTTTTCTTTCTGGGGGCGGAGCGGGAACGTATTGTGAGCTTAAGAAAGTGTTATATCTGTGCCGTTGTTCTAGAATTATTTGAATTAACTTGGTACTTAGGCCTCTCCATCTATCCATGAGTAGTGCTTCTAATGTATCGTGTAAGGGACCTGGATCAGAATGTTGATTTCTGTATAACGTGAGGAGGTGCTGAATCATGTATACACCTGCTAATTTCTGCTCGTCTGGGGAAAGGTTCAGAAATGTCTGTGCTACTGTGTCATCATTGTATATATTAGGATTGTCAGCCCATAGTACTGCTGACCGGGCTAGTTCTTGTTCATCCATAGAATTGAGTACATGGTACCCCATTCGTTCTCGAAGCATTTTATCAGTGTCTTGGAACTGATGTTCGGGAGAATTCGGTTTTGATATGCCAGAGAGAAAAACTCTCTTGCTTTCTGGATGAATGCCTTTCCTAAGGTAAGTTCCCTTACCTACATACGCTATCGTATCTGTAGTCGTTTCTGGTTCTTCAGATCTTTCCTCCTCCTCAGAGGAATCTTTTTCTTTCTCTTTTTCGTGTATATCTATTACTGCTTTTCTTATTTTCTTGTACATACTGGCTATACACTTCACTTTATCATGTTTTCCTTCGGATATATTTTGACCCCACTTGTTTAGGGCTTCCATTTCATCCTGTTCTGTCTCAGGCCTGTCTCGCTCTCTTATTAAGCAATTTATGAAAAAACGTAGTATATATGCTTGAGTGTCAACTTTCTGATGTGCCATGGCCTCCTTAATACTTTCAGGGTCTTCCCCAGTCTGGACAAAATGATATATTCTATCTAGGTGCTCTTTCATTCCTGAGAATAACACTAGGTAATCTGTAGCTTGTCGTAAGCGTAGTGATGCTATCAACATCCTATCGTCTTTACCGGGTACTGGATCGTATCTGCAAACTTGAAGCGGTTCTTTGAGTATGTCGAGACGGGGTGATTGGAGTGTAAGATGCTTCTGCATGTCCCTAAGGTGTAATCTGTGTGTTGCTGGCGGGGTCTGGTAACCCCCGGTCGCACCTCCTGAGGCTGAGGCCTGAGCATTATCTCTCTGTGGAGTCTGTATCTGTACTTGAACTTGTCTTTTAATAGGGTCAAGCGCAAACGGATTTGGTATATTAATTTTAGGTGCGGGAAGTGGTGGAGGTGGAGGAACGACAGGCTGTCGGACGGGGGAACCTTGTTGCGGTAATGGCGGAGTGCGATCTTGGGGCGGGTTGCCACCTCCGTCACCGTCAGTAGGCGGGACGCGGGCAGGTGGATTGGTGTAAGCGGGTGCTACATCGTTTAGATAGGAATTCAGAAATATGTCTTTAGTAGTCCTGTGGTTTACTTTAGTTGGAACCAATGGTGGTGGCAGATTTTTCGGTATTTCTGAAGTGGCTTCAGGCGCACCCTCGGCCACAAGATACATGCCATTTACGAGGTTGTTTCGTGCGCGGTCTACTTGTTCTGATTTTACTCGGATCCCTTCAGTAACTAATTCGTTTTCTCTGGCTTTATCTGACTCTTCTCTATGTCTGTCTTCTCTACGGAGTGCTTTTTCAGCACGTTTATGTGATTCTTTACGCCAAAATTCTATGGCGTCTTTCTGCGATTGTCTGGCTTTCTTTTTCCATAGTGCTTCTTCTACCTTCATGATGCACTCGGCATCCCATGTTCCGGTAACGGGCCATCTGTGTCTCTCGTCTAGATGCTTAGTATAATCGGCCCATAAATCTAGATACAATATGGCATCTATGCCATGCTTATGATACATGAAATTTCCAGGCGTGTCCCTAGGGGGATAGGAATTTCTTCCTCTAGTATCCCTTTCCTAGTTCCTATCTGCTTTAACTTATTGAAAAACGGCATCTTGTTTACTTAGTACTGAATGCTCAATCCTTGCTGCTTAACTCTAGACACAACTAGTTACACAAGAACACAATAATGCACATTAAAAACAGTCACTCATACCACGACATTAATCACATGAAAGACATTTGAAACATATATGACTACCCCCTATACTGGATGTACTGCTAAACAGTACAGATACACTGCTGAGAACAGTGCAAGAACTTGAATAATCGGATATACTGCTAAACAGTACAGATACACTGTCTAAAACAATGCAGACCGAATTTGTGTACCCAAACCCGTCTTTACCGGATACATAATAATGCACCCGTCTAGATACGTCCCAGCAATGGTACTCACCGGGAAGCACGGAAACAGAAGGCCTCGGAAAACTCGACTGGACTGGACCGGACTCAACTCGACTCGACACGTGAGTACTTCGGAAAACTGGTGGGCCTCTTGACACCTCGGACCTTGCTTCTTTCGGCTAGGCTCTGGTCGGGATCCTCCGCACTCCTCACCGCCTCGTCTGGGTGCTGATCGCAGTCTTCGTCACCTCCGTGGGCCAGAGGGAGATACAGGAAATCCTGCCAGTACGCGTAGTTCCGTCTAACTGATGGCATGGGACAGAGCTTGCAACGCACCAACCGGCGCGTGGGGTGCGGGAGGGGTCCCTATTCGGGCGCCAAAATAATGTGGTAAATATTTGATTTACCGTCCTAATTTCTATGCAGGTAAGTACTTTATCAATAATAACTCAATCGGAAAGAAAGACGCAGAGTCCGTGGTGTTAGAGTTCTTAGGGGTTTTATTCCTTAAAAAGGAATGGTTCTTGAACCGGATATCATGTCCCTACCACCACGGGGTGTAGGAAGGGATAGAGCAATATTTTATTGACAATACATAGCTTATATACTTAAAACGGATTATAGAAACCAATACAGTAGGCGTAACAGCTGAGAGAGAAAAGATAAAACACACACGTGGTAGTGATACGTAATTAGGAGGCGTGAACTAGGCGTGAACATAGAGGTGTGTGCTAGATACGTCACATGTAAGTGTCATAAAGGGGTGGCAACAAAAGCAGAATCTTGCAATGTCAGCAGAAATCTGAGGCCTGGATGCGCGCGCAGCTGCATGACGTGTGATTGACGTGAAGCTGGAGGGTGCAGGGGACTTGACATTTACACTAACGGAAAGAGACAGAAGTCTGGCATGTCAGATCAACTTGTGCTTCTATCATATCTGGTATCTGATGTTTAGGAACTATGTTATCTGGACGGAAAAGGTCTCTGGGGCAGAGGCTATTCTATACTGACTGTGCGTGTATAAGCGTCTAAAAGTCTGCATGAGAAGCGTGGGGGCATGGGCCTTCCATGGTAACATGGTAACAGAGGCTATGAATTATTTGCACGGAGACAGTGAGGCCGGGCCCTTTGCTCTGCAGCTGGGGGGATGTTTACTTAAACTAGTAGGTAGGAATGCATTTTCGAGGAGCGGAACAGATAATTCGAAGGTTGAATTCAGTCTTGGCAGGCAGCAGGCCGAGCTAAGCGCCATTAGCCGCGCAGGGAGTAAGGCAGAGGTCACGGGTACAGAGACAGCCTGGGCTGAGGCTTTCAGAGTCAGAAGGCAGAAAAAAGGCTCGATGGCAGAATTCAGGGCCTACTTCGCCAGAGCTGAAAAACGTGTAAAGTACACCACAAAAAGACGTTGGCATGGCATACTTAGAAACGGAATATTCAACCCATTCAGGGTGGGTCTGAAAGAGGACATGTTAACGTTGGACGCAAATGTATTTGCGTCTTCATAGCTGGCACAGGAGGGAAGTTACATGCACTTTAAGCTGGTACATGGAGACGGTGGGGTACACGTTAGGGAACATAACTTGACCAAAAATTTATATTTCCTCAACCGGTCCGGTCCTCGGATGCTTGATTCCGTTTCCTGGAAGGACATGGCTTTTGTAGTTCGGACTGGACTGTTCCCATGGGGCAACAGGGTCAGAGCTGATTTGCATATCGCCATTGTCTAACCCAGGGTGGTGTGGAGTGCAAAAAAACGATGGATTTGGGCCCAGATCTTTTGACTGGGGGAATGTGTGACATTGATCCACATTCGGTCCATCACTTGTTGTTTTTGCAATTACCGCCCTAAGTGCGCTGGGGATGCCCAGACGTGGGTCCCAGGCACTCCACACCATTTGGAGTCAAGCTAGCCGGGCTGATGAGAGGTGTTACCTCGAAACCGGTCCGGTCCTCAGATGCTTGATTCCGTTCTGGGAAGGACATGGCTTTTGTAGTTCGGACTGGACTGTTCCCATGGGGCAACAGGGTCAGAGCTGATTTGCATATCGCCATTGTCTAACCCAGGGTGGTGTGGAGTGCAAAAAAACGATGGGTTTGGGCCCAGATCTTTTGACTGGGGGAATGTGTGACATTGATCCACATTCGGTCCATCACTTGTTGTTTTTGCAATTACCGCCCTAAGTGCGCTGGGGATGCCCAGACGTGGGTCCCAGGCACTCCACACCATTTGGAGTCAAGCTAGCCGGGCTGATGAGAGGTGTTACCTCGAAACCGGTCCGGTCCTCGGATGCTTGATTCCGTTCTGGGAAGGACATGGCTTTTGTAGTTCGGACTGGACTGTTCCCATGGGGCAACAGGGTCAGAGCTGATTTGCATATCGCCATTGTCTAACCCAGGGTGGTGTGGAGTGCAAAAAAACGATGGATTTGGGCCCAGATCTTTTGACTGGGGGAATGTGTGACATTGATCCACATTCGGTCCATCACTTGTTGTTTTTGCAATTACTGCCCTAAGTGCGCTGGGGATGCCCAGACGTGGGTCCCAGGCACTCCACACCATTTGGAGTCAAGCTAGCCGGGCTGATGAGAGGTGTTACCTCGAAACCGGTCCGGTCCTCGGATGCTTGATTCCGTTCTGGGAAGGACATGGCTTTTGTAGTTCGGACTGGACTGTTCCCATGGGGCAACAGGGTCAGAGCTGATTTGCATATCGCCATTGTCTAACCCAGGGTGGTGTGGAGTGCAAAAGAACTATGGATTTGGGCCCAGATCTTTTGACTGGGGGAATGTGTGACATTGATCCACATTCGGTCCATCACTTGTTGTTTTTGCAATTACCACCCAAATATAGGCATGGCTACTTCCATCCGTTCATCTACGTCACAACGATTTCTTGGAAAACCAGACTCTTAAGCTGTTAGGGACTTTCCCTTGCTTGGATATTGATTTCTCCTAGAACTCATTTACAATGCATGAAAATCTATTCCTTAGGGGTTCATTCATGACGTTCATATGCCCAACTTTACATCAATGCTGCCATTCCTAAACACCTTCAAGGTATAAATATACCTTCACTTGCTATGGCAAAGTATGGTATGGTTCGGTGCAGTTCGACTACCTACTTGCACGACGCCGCTCGCTACAGCAAGTGCAGAAGGAAGCCAACTCTACAGCTGACGCACTGATCAAAAGCTGTCATCCTCCTGCCGAAAATCAAGCTCCAGTGTTTCTGACTCCCCTGCGGGGTGTTGGGAAATCGAGTCCCGAGAAAGAGATACGAACCTCTCTCATTCTAAGGTATGGAGCTGATTAGAACCTACAGAAACCTTTGGCACATCTTGGCAAAACTGAACCTATTCTAAAGACAACACCTACTTCTTCCCTCGTACTAGACCTAGGTTAGGTACACTGGGGTAGGCGTATTTTAGAAGCACCAGTTGAGTATTTTAGCCTGTGTTATTTATGTATGTATTTTATATATGTCATAGCAACAGACAATTCTATTACAGTATTATTTTATATTACTATTGACGCTGTACGCATTATACTTCGCATTCTGTCTAACTATTGTAGCAGTTCACCTCTCTTGCATGAGAAAGAAGGCTGTTCAATAAACCCTTTTTATTGTAACGCCCGTCTCTTTATTTCTGTGCAAACTCTGTAGAAACGAAGCACGCAGGATTGACTGAGTGAACTAGTTATCTATTGTTTCCACGACTCTGAAGATATTGTTCCAGTTCTAGGGGAAACAAAGTTGGCATGTTTATGCGGTTGTCAGAATCTAATCTCTTCTTGTTTATTCGAGAAAGTTTCTAGTGACCTCTGAGTTAGCTGGCATACACACAATTAAGTTTAATATACTAGATAGAGATATACTGACCTCAGTCCTATGTCAAATCTATAGTGTACATTATTCCAATGCGCAGAGCCTATTGGAATATAGGAACTACACTACACTACACTGGGAACTAATACCACCTACTTCCAGACCCCGTGAGATATGGGAACCATTTATTACCTTGGTCCAGGAGAGGACGTGTGAACCAGGAGATGAATGGATAAATGTGGTTAGCACTGGGACTGAGTGATTCAAATACTATGGGAGTTTTGATGATAGATTTGATTTGACACTACGGGAGATAGGATGTGAGATTCGAATTGACGCTACGGGAGGGTCATTGTATACCACTGTCAGTTCAGTTCATGAAGCTTTATTCGGTTCATAAAGAATAATGACCATAAAAGCACAACAAACATGCAACAGAATAAAAATGCAAGCAATGATTAAAAGATCATACTTTTCCGAAAAGTCATGGATTTACAAATAAAACTGGCAGTATGAAAACATATGTTGGGGCAGTCCAAATTGTACAACAAACACATTGCAACCTCCACACTAAAAACACCATCCTTGAGAAATATTGGTTTTAAATAGGATATCCGAACATTCTTGAACAGGGTGCAAATGAGCATAAAGTGCATTGTGCTTTGTTTCGAATGCCCATCGCAGGGGCAGGGGCCAACCGGATGCTTTTTTGGATGTGGGAAGGCCACCAGTACATGAGCAGTTCCAACTCTTAGTCTAGTCAGTAAAAATCTATGCGCAGGCCTAGTTACCACGCTCAGGTAATTCTGGAATCCCTCAGTAACAATATATTTATTATAAGCATTAACAGTAACGAGAGAATTACTCACAGCTGAGCGTTTATGGGCTCTGTAAGACTTAAAAGAGTTTTTCATGTCCTGTTTGGCGAGACCTCTGGGGGGACAGTGATCTAGCAACAAATTAATACCAAAGATACGCTGTTCTTGCTCGTGAAGAGGCTCACCCTGTTTCACTGTTTTGCCGAGGAGTTCTGAGGGCAGTTCCGCCCACACGGCTTGCCGCTCCCGCTCCGCGGGAGCCGCTGCGCACAGGAGTGCGTGTGCTACCACCAGCACCTGGACACTGGAAGTAGAGGCAGGGGTAAGAGGAAAGGCGTGGGCTGCGAGCGTGCTGGGACTCCGTTATCCAGGAGTCCCTGCGAAGACCACGGAGTAACATCCGGTCCGCTCTCCCCGCCGGCCCTCCCCCCGCCCACCTGACAGTTTAAAGGGCGCTTTGACCACCACCCCCGTGGGACGCTGTTCTTGCTCGTGAAGAGGCTCACCCTGTTTCACTGTTTTGCCGAGGAGTTCTGAGGGCAGTTCCGCCCACACGGCTTGCCGCTCCCGCTCCGCGGGAGCCGCTGCGCACAGGAGTGCGTGTGCTACCACCAGCACCTGGACACTGGAAGTAGAGGCAGGGGTAAGAGGAAAGGCGTGGGCTGCGAGCGTGCTGGGACTCCGTTATCCAGGAGTCCCTGCGAAGACCACGGAGTAACATCCGGTCCGCTCTCCCCGCCGGCCCTCCCCCCGCCCACCTGACAGTTTAAAGGGCGCTTTGACCACCACCCCCGTGGGACGCTGTTCTTGCTCGTGAAGAGGCTCACCCTGTTTCACTGTTTTGCCGAGGAGTTCTGAGGGCAGTTCCGCCCACACGGCTTGCCGCTCCCGCTCCGCGGGAGCCGCTGCGCACAGGAGTGCGTGTGCTACCACCAGCACCTGGACACTGGAAGTAGAGGCAGGGGTAAGAGGAAAGGCGTGGGCTGCGAGCGTGCTGGGACTCCGTTATCCAGGAGTCCCTGCGAAGACCACGGAGTAACATCCGGTCCGCTCTCCCCGCCGGCCCTCCCCCCGCCCACCTGACAGTTTAAAGGGCGCTTTGACCACCACCCCCGTGGGACGCTGTTCTTGCTCGTGAAGAGGCTCACCCTGTTTCACTGTTTTGCCGAGGAGTTCTGAGGGCAGTTCCGCCCACACGGCTTGCCGCTCCCGCTCCGCGGGAGCCGCTGCGCACAGGAGTGCGTGTGCTACCACCAGCACCTGGACACTGGAAGTAGAGGCAGGGGTAAGAGGAAAGGCGTGGGCTGCGAGCGTGCTGGGACTCCGTTATCCAGGAGTCCCTGCGAAGACCACGGAGTAACATCCGGTCCGCTCTCCCCGCCGGCCCTCCCCCCGCCCCTTCCGCCCCACACGCCCACTATAAATTGGCTTGTCACTCCCGCAGCGCGGGACGCAGCACGGGCGAAGACAGGGCTAAGACCGGGCCGTTTGAGGCCGTTAGAGGACGGTAGAGGTCTGGTCTGGCCCACCCCCCATCGTTTTCTTTAGACTTACTTTCATTCGCACAACACAAAATGAGTACTAGAGCAACTCGGAGTAAGACCTCCAAGGCTGTCCCACAAACCAGCGGTCCCATGGATGACTTTATCACCCGCACTAACATTGCCATTGACAATGAAATATCTAAATTGCAAACCCGGGTGTCCTTAGAACTAGATGCTGCTAGGCGCTTGTCGCAAGTGATAGCGCACTCTAAAAAATCCTCGCTAGGTCACATAGCCACTGCAGTTACGCCAGAACGCCCTATTGTCCCTAAAGGCATAGTTACACAGGCTGTTGTTCATCGGATCTCATCTAACTCCACCCCCTCTCCACAGCTAGAGCAATTTACTAATGTAGAAGAAGCTAAACCCTTACCTGTGGCTACACTATGCACCAAGACTACGATTCCTAACCCTCAGTCGCCCTCAAATCCCATTACTAGTAAACCACCTAAAAGAAAGCGTAGAGCGGGCACTGCCTACGCTCGTAAAAAGGCGAAAATTGTGCCTCCCCAAAACCTAACTATTGCGAGAGCCCCATCACTTACTGTGCCACCAAATGTCTCCCAAGGAGAAAGTATGGGGTCACAAACAACTAGGGAGGGAGGTATAGTGGTTCCAGAAGCCATCTCAACCAGCATGGCCCAAGAGACTGAGGGTTTACAGACCGATGGGTTAGGTAACAATGATAGGGCATTTATTGAATTGGTTTGGACAAGCTTAAAGAAACTTCTTTCCCCTCTCGATCTCAGACTCTCGAGAATAGAGAACAACTTGCTCGAGATGGAAAAAAGTATTATCGCTCTGGCTACTCTTGGTCTAAAAACCCTTGAAAATCAGGGGCAGCTTCCCCCGGATAACATATGTCCAATCTCCTCAACCCAATCGCAGGATGTTACCCCTTGTAACTCAGCCGCACCACGACAGGGTGACCCGTCCCTAGCACCACCCCCTTCCCGGCCAATACCCAAGCCAAGGTCGGTGGCAGTGAATCAAATCCCTCCTGCCACCAAACCTAAAGCTTCTCAGCGACCTACAGAGCCTACCTCATGTAAGTCCAAATCTGATGCCCAGCCCAAACCCACCATTGGTACCGCACAGGACCTGCCTCCGAAGGAAAATTTCAAAGGGGGATACATTGATCTTCCCCCTGAGGCCAACGACTATGTGGTGGTCCTAACGGGCGTCCCTCAGATTGGTGTAGACCAATATGAGAACCATTGGTCACTAAAAAATAAAATTATGTACTGGCTAAATAATAATAGACCTATTCCCAACGGCCAGAAAAGTAGAGTACTGATGGTACGCAGAACTCGCTGGGTGGGCCCCACAAAGAAATCTAGCCCAGGGGATTGCATTGTGGTGACCTTTGAGGACCCGCATACGGCACAATTTATCTGCTCCTGGCCTGGTCTTGAGGGGTCCCCCGTAATACCTAGACCCCTGTCTTTTTTTTACCCACCCCGTTTCCAGCATACTCCAGTGGATAATTGGTCCATAGTTCAACACCAACCCTGGAAAAGCCATCCGAAAGCCCATAATCAATTCCAGCCACTCTGGAATGGCTTTCCCACCTCAAACAGATATGGTGGCCTGGAGGAGGTGGATTGACTTTCTAGCCAACGTTTCAAGCACAACCCAGATAAATCTTTTGACCTGTCTGCCGGAAGCCCACTTGACTACGTATCCTCTTATCCCGTAGTGGGCTTAGTGGGATGCACCAATGGTCTGGATCTTGAGGCAGGGTTGATCCCCTCTAGCACCTCAGTCTTTTATACGTCGGAAGGTAACACAGTTTCATCTCTTACGACCCCTCAACCATTGAGTCTAGGGAGTGCTGTAGAGGTGTATGGGGCTGATTCACTCAAGAGTCCTCCCCTGCAGTATCCTAAACCCAAACTAAATGTTCATAGAGATGCTGTATTTGAAGCTGCTCCACCCACCCTTGCCCCCTTACAGCATGTATCTGATCCGGCGGCAATAAAGGTCCTGAGCTGGAATGTGGCCGGGCTCGATCGTAACCTCGATAATCCAGATTGGACTACATTCCTAGAGCCATATAACATCTGCCTCTTTCAGGAAACTTGGTGCCAAGAACTAAAGCACAGAGTGGGGTTCACGACCTACTTTGTCCCAGCCGTACAGTTTCCTGGATCTAAAGGTCGCCCATCAGGCGGTCTATTGATTTGGATTAGTATTGCCCTAAGGCTAGGTGTCACCCAAAGGTCTACTAAATCTCTTGACCTACAATGGCTGTCATTACATTGCAAAGGAGGGAGGTCCTTTGAAATATTCAACATCTATCTGAGGGGCACTAATGGAGGGTCTTCACGATTATCATCCACAGGCCTAAGTAATGATCTAGCCTCTTGTAAAATTGATTCTTATGTCCTGCTGGCGGGTGATTTTAACTGTTGCTTTGAGCCATTGTCTAGGGACGATATTTTGGATACCTTCGAAGAGGACTCCAAGAGAGGTATCCCCATTTTAAATATTGATCCGATCCCCAAATGGACTCAAAGTGCAATAGAAATCAATGCCCTTTGCCTAGAACACAATTTAAGATCAGCCAACGGTCGCTCCAAATCGGATCCCATTGGAGCCCACACGTACAACAGAATTGGTCGGACTTCAAGAATTGATTTTATTATGCTTAATTTTAATTTGTGGGCTTTTCATCAAGACATGGAGGTCATTACATCTAGCGATAGTGACCATAACCCACTTTCGATTTCGATCACCAGCCCATGGAAAGAAGGGACATTTGCTGGATCAGAGCATAAGTGGAAAACCTCCCGCGAAATCGTTCCTTCTAATTGTAGTAGGCGCTTGAAGTGGGCAAGAGTCTCGGAGGACGAAGGGAGGCTATCGCAAGCGGCCTCTATTTTGTTAGAGGCTGATTCTAGGCTGGATGCGTTGATCCCCACAGACGGAAGGATTCTGCCCCTGTTCGTAAAGACAATGGAGGCCCTGAGTGATCTTTTCCTTATTTCTCAGACAAGCTCCAAGGCTGTCCGTAACGGTGCTTGTTCGTCCAGGTCATCGTGGTATTCATCGAAATGCCGAGAAGCAAAAGGGGCCCTTATTGCGGCAATAAAAAACGAGGATCCTGACAAAGTAAGGGCTGCCAGGAAGACCTACAAAAAAATTATAACAGCAGCAAAAGAAGCATACGACCTAAACTTCTGGCGGGATCTGGCCGAAGCAAGTAAAAAGAAAAATGCCAAGGAGTTTTGGGACTTATTAAGAGCCAGGGAAAAGCCTATTGATCACCAAATAACCTGTAACATCTCCGGTGCCGCTTGGTTTGACCACTTTTTCAAGTTGTACTCAATTCCACTGGGGGTTGGTGATAATATTTCGGCTCCTTTGCCTCTCCCCACAATAGTTCCCACAAGCAGCGGTGGCCTCTTTTCCAAGCAGGAGGTAGAACTTGCAATTAAGGGCATTGTCTCCAATAAAGCTGCAGGCCCCGACGGAATCCCGGGTGATCTGCTGAAAACTTACCCGGCGTGGTGGAGCAGGCTGATCACTTCCCTTCTAAACGAGGCCCTGCTAGGCGGCGCTTTTCCTGATTCCTGGCGGGGAGCGGAAGTGGTCCCAATCTTTAAGAAAGGCTCCAGGGACGAGCCAGCGAATTACCGCCCTATCAGCCTGCTGGACTCTACCCAAAAAGTGGCGGGCAAAGTTGTCCTAAATAGGATATTGCAGTGGGCAGAAGAAAACCAGATACTGTCCAACCTTCAAGCAGGTTTTCGGAAGGGAACTGGCACTATTGAACAGACATTTCGCCTCCTTATTCTCTACTGGAAAGTGGTGGTGTTGGGTGGGGGGAGTTTGTATTTGGTCTTTATCGATTTACGTACAGCTTTTGATTTGGTTCCACGAGCATCACTTTGGAACACTCTCAATGAGTTAGGCCTACCACCATATCTATTAGCCTTACTGAGAAAATTCCACGATAGCAATTTTGCCCAAATTAGATGGGGTTCCCAAGGCGAAAAAACATCTCGCATTCCGGTCAACAGGGGCGTCCGCCAGGGTTGTGTACTCGCCCCCACTCTGTTTTCTCTTTATGTTAACGGAGTGGTGGAGCACCTATTACGAGATCCATCCGATGCTCCGACCCTGGCGGGGGAAAAAATCCCAACGCTCCTGTTCGCGGACGACACCCTTCTAATTTCTAAGACCCCAGTGGGCATCCAAAAATTGCTATCCAGTTTTAAATCTTTTTGTGATGACAAAGGTCTGGCCATTAACATAGCAAAGACCAAATTTCTTGTGCTCAATCCCCCAAAAAAAGCAATCGCTACCCCTGTCCTTGATTCTGTGCATTTAGAGAGAGTCAAGGAATTCGACTATCTGGGTATTCGGCTATCCGATTCCATGAGTTGGAGGTCACATCATCAGAAGGTGTTCCTCGCTCACAAGAGGGTAGCTGGAGCCCTGCTTAAACAACAGAGAGCTTCACCACTGAAACCCATTGGGGCTGTTCTAGACATTTATAGGGCAAGGGTTGTAAGCGCAGCACTATACGGCGCGGAACTGTGGGGCTCGCAGAAAATTGATACCCTTGCCTCCCTTGATAACAACTTTCATAAAGACCTCTTGAGGCTGCCCCACAGTACCCCTACAATCCCTATTATGCTTGATGCCGGGTCACGCCCGATTTGCGATCAAGCAAAACTACGCCCGCTCCTATTATGGTCTAGAATCCGCAATGTCCCAGAACTCAAGAGCTATGCAGAGGCCCTGGATGATCTTTTGTCCCATGCAGGATGCCACAAGATCGCTTGGCTCAGAGATATTAAATCCCTCCTCTATAAATTGGGGCTAGGAGATCACTGGGTTAGTAAAACCTCACCCCCAAAACAAATATTAAAAAAAGCCTTCTGGGTGTGGCTAGACAATGAATTGCTGCGCAATCCTAATCACTGCAAAACTGTTGCTCAGTTCCTCTTAATTAAAGATCTCCCTTTTAGGGAACCCTACCTGGACTCCATTCATAACTCTGGAGACAGAGCATTGTATATAAAATTCAGGTTAGGTGTTCTCCCTCTTTGCCAATTCACTTCATCCTGGAAACCGCCACTTCAGACGGTGCCATATTGCCCCTTTTGCGAAGCTAGGGTCGAAACTGTTGCACACATGTTGTTTGAATGTAACCTCTACGTTGCTCCAAGGAAGCTGTGGTTAAAACCACTATGTAGAACCCTGGGAACAAGATCGTATGTAGAAGCCCTACGCATATTGAGCACTGATTCAAGACCCTTCTTCGCCTGCTGTTTGGCAAAATTTTTAGGCTGGGCATGGCGGTTACGAACTGCAAAAAAACTGTTGTTACAGTAGTATTTTTATTTTTCCTTCTCCTCTGCATAAAGAATCCCATATGTCTACCCTGCTCTTACTGTCTAATATGTAAAAATGCACTATACTGTATGTGTCATATATTGTTTTTTAATTGTTTTAAAATGCAGCTTTTATGATATGTTTTTATATCGAAATAAAGCTTATTCATTCAATACCAAAGATACTTTTGTAACAATCTATAACATATTTAAGCCATGGTATCTGCAAACAATTGTCTAATCCAAGGCAGTCCCTAATTACAAGTTGATTAAACTCAGTCTCTTCCTTGAGCCAAATGGCTCGGTAAAGCAATAGAGGCCTAAGTAAAGCAAGTTCGCTCAGGTAGGAGACCCCAACCTCTTTGTGAATCAACTCTGTTGGGGCAGATTTAGGGAGGCACAATAATTTCTTAAGGAAGTTATTTTCTTCTATCTGTTCAATATTGCAGTAACCCCAGAGACCCGCCCCATAAAGGGCAATGGATACACTACGTGCCTTGTAGATTTCCATCATATCCTTGATTCGCCTATCCCCCAGCTTAGACGCGAATTTAAAAATGCCATAAGAACTTTTGCTCATTTTAGTTCGAACATTCGTTAGTTCTTGCCCCCAGCTGCCATCACTAGTGAAAGTTACCCCCAGGTAGCAGAAACTATTCACATGCTGTACTTTATCCCCATCTATAAAAAAGGAATGGCTTTTACCCGCATTTGTTCCACAGGTCATTGTATGGGTTTTATTCTTATTGATCAGCAGTCTCCCGCTCCCAATAAATTCGGTGAACTTGTCCATCAGACGCTGCAGACCAACAGGTGTCCGTGACAGGAGCACCGCGTCGTCTGCATACAGCAGAACTGGGACACTGTCCCCGGCAACCTGTGGGGCATCAGCCTTGACAGTATTCAGGGCGGCTTCAACCCCATTAACAAAAAGGGTAAACAACAGGGGCGCATGGACGCACCCTTGCCTAATTCCCCGTTTCACATTAAAATTACTAGTGCACTCCCCACTAACACCATACCGGACACATGTTTGTAACTTGCTATATAGTCTGGCAAGGAAAAAAATAATTTCTTTAGGGGCACCCATATCTAGCAAAACTGACCACAGAAGTGAATGATTAACTAAATCAAAAGCACTGCTTATGTCAGCAAAGCAAAGATAAATATTACCGGGCTTAGCTCTAGTGTACTTGCCAATCAATAGTTCTAGATTCAGGCACTGATCTAGGGTCCCTCTTCCCTTCCTGAATCCATATTGGGAATTGGCAAGGATCCCGTTCTCATCCGCCCACTCTTCTAGTCTGGAAAGCAGTACTCTGCTCATGATTTTTACTGATGAATCGAGCAGGCTAATCAGCCAGTAGTTACAGGCTAGTGCTTTGTCCCCCTTTTTATAAATGGGTACAATAATGGAGTCACCCCAGGTTGGTGGAATCATGGTAGTTACCGCAGCATTGAGTGCCAAGGTAAGTATTGGTCCCCAAAGCTGTGGTTGAGCCCTGTATACATCTATCGGGACTCCATCTGGCCCCTGAGCCTTCCCCCCCTTACTAGTTTTAATACTATTCTCCACCTCCCCCAGGGAGATATCTAGAGGCACCACGGGCTATAGCATATGCTCATTGGACGAAAGAGTGTTATCTTGAAAGATCGCGGAGAAATGGTTCACCCAGTCCTCACTGCCCACATTAGAGGAAAGATGGGGGATTTTGTCGTCTTGAAGGAAAGGGGAGTTAACAGTGGACCAAAACAGGCGACTATCGGCAGTTTCTGCTGCCTGGCTAAGGTGATCCCAGGCTTCCTGCCGTAACTCCTTCTTTCTTTTGGATAGCGCCTTTTTATAATCAATTCTCAGAAGTCTGACTCTATCCTTATCCCTAGGGGTGTGGGCTAGAGCATGTTTAAGTTGCGAGAGAAGGGACGTACAGGCATGGTCAAACCATCCAATCCCTTTCCCTCCTCTACCCGATTTATTCCCCGTGAAGATGTTGTTAAAGACATTATTAATGTTAAGAAAATGGGTCATAACATGTACAGACGGGCAGCCTGGAGACAAAATAATGTCAATGTCCGTCAGGCATTTATTCATGATTATGGGTTCCACTGTAGCTGAGTTTTCCCCTTTCCATCTCAGCCTAGTCCCGTTGGTCCTATGTGGCTCTATATTGGCCAGCACTCTAGTGGGCAGTTCAGTTCTACACTTCCACGCAGTAATATGCATGGTAACACAATTGTGTTCACTCAAAGAGGATGTATCCCTTACTTTAATTAAACAGTGAGGTACCAAACTAGATGAAACCATGATGTGGTCGATAGTGGAGCCCGCATTCCGTCCAGTAAAGGTGGGGAAGGAACACTCACAACCCTCCTGTACAGTACTCAATAGCTCTAGATCATACGAAGCCATGACGCTATTGATTGACTCTCCGTAGGCATTATGAGGGAAATGCGACATACTCTCCCCGCTATTAGTTAGGATCCCACCATCCCTGGAAGAGGATAAACTACAAACTGTTAAATTAAAATCCCCCAACCAAATGTAAGTAAAAGTGCATTTGCTTCGCTTACCAGCTTCATGTGGGCACAGGATAACTCATCTATCACTTTGTGCCGGGAATTATTAAAAATATTGTTGTAAAAATGTATTAAAAGCACATCAGTGCCATCCAGTATACGTACCCAAAGAATTTGTGAGTGTGGTTCAACTAACAAATGTTTAACGATAGTCAACTTTAAGTCTACTGAAATAAGAAAAAGTAGTCCTCCCTTTGCCCTGCCATGCCTAGTTTCAGAGGCTTCTAGGCTATAGCATGTATACCCTTCAAGGCTAGGTTTGTCAACACACCATGTCTCTTGTAAGCATAAGATGTCATAAGACCTAACAATGCCCTCCCCACTCCATTTTATGTACTTTAGATGCCCATCCGGCAATATTCCAGCTGGCAATAGAAATCCCCACAGTATGATGATTGTTAGTAATACCATGGATATTGTTAGTACTATTACCCCTGACACTTCGGTCAGCCACAGGCCCATCTATATGCCTACCTGCAACATTCACCGGTTCTTCAATAATCTCATTCACACAGTGAACTGCAGTCCTGCTACTCAAGTTACCCATGGTGGCAGTAAATGGGCTCTTAATAGCCACTCTCTCCTCACTTTGATTATTTGATTTGGTGCTCAAGGTAACGTCCCTCCAGGTCCCAGAACCCATCTGATGTCAATCGTTCTGGTCCAAGAAACTCAGGGACTGGTACCTGTTCTGGACCGGGACTTGGTAAACCATCCAGTGGATAGGTGGGAGAAAACTATCCCCGTTGGGTACGAAATTAGGGGTAGGTGGAGAAAAACTATCACCATTAGGGACAGGGTTCAAGGCGCGTCAATGGTGGGATCCAAGATGGCGGAGTGAGGATCGACGCCAGCAGCTCACCCGGAGTCTCCCCTCTCACTCTTCACAAGGAGATGCAATAACCACGGAAAAGAAGAGCAGATTAAAATAAAGAATTGAAGCTGACATCAACGCGAGGGAGCTTTGCTGCGCCGCGTCGGTGTTAGTGCCGGTGGAAAAAGTCAGTGACGGTCAGCTCTGTACCGCTGCTTTAAAAAACCGATACTAATGCGAGGAAGCTGCGCTACGCCAGGGGAAAAAAAATCAACAACGGCAGCTCTACGCCGATGTTTTGAAACTGACACTGATGTGAGGACCTGTGCCGTGCCACACCATACCGGGGAAAAAATCAGCGATGGTCTGAAGCTGACATTAATGTGAGGGAATCTTGCTGTGAGGGAATCTCGCTGTGCGGGGAAAAAAAAATCAGCGACGGTAGCCCAGTAACAATGTTCTATTTTACTGCCACAACTGAGTTTTTTCGGCAGACGATTTTCGGCCTGCTCAAAGGCTCTGGGCTCCGCTCATCGGGACTTGCACGTTTGAGCCGCCTGAGTCGGCAGGCTTCGAGCCTTTGGAGACAGGGAAGAATGTCACCGAAGCATCCTCCCAGAGTTACGAGGAACAGCAAAAATACAGCGGGCAAACTGGCGCCTCCTCCTCCTTTACCCGTAAAGGAATTAAAACTTGGCTTTTCAACACCTAGACTTCTGGTCTGATGCTCCTCCCACCCTCTATACCGTTCAGTTTGCCTTAGCGCCGGGAAACCTCCGGGTAGCTGCGCGCTCAACAAATGTAATTATAAATATAAATAAATAAATACCCGTACAGGTACCATTACAGCCAAGCTCATCAAACCTGACAACAGCAGCGGCGTCTGCTACCCCTTCGACTCCACAGACTCCGGGCATGTCAGAGAATACTCCTCGGGAGGCGCTTGCCCTTGCAGCCTCAGTTGTGTCAAACGCCCCAGCTACTAGTAAGGAAGGGGAGAAAAAGAAGAAAATAAAACTTCCCGCCCTTACAGAATCCGCGGAGACGATTGAAGTCTCAGACATGATGGGAGGCCAACAACAGCAGGAAGACAGCAGCGTCGCAAAGCAGGTACTGAAAAAGCTTAACATTTCTTCAGTAGTGATTGGGAAAAAGACTGGGCATACGGGGGAGACATCAGCTAAAATTATTGCTAAAGATAACGCCAAAGATAATATATTGACAAAAGAAAGAGCAGATGAGGAAGATTCGACAGATGTATCTCGGATAAAAGTGAATAGAGAACTAACTATCCTAAACGGTGTCCAAGACATAGATATGACAGTAGTAACAGAAACAGAAACATTAAGAAAGCCAAGCTCTAGTCCGTGTACAGATATCCAAAATACTTCTGGTGGGGTAGACGTCGATCTAACAGGCTTAGCAATCAGCACTGATCAAGGAACTATGGCTATGGCTCCTATAACTGACTCAGCTGAAGGCGGGGTAGTGGGAGATCTGACAGACCTTACTGAACAAAGCTCTTTTGAAGATTGCGACGCTGAAACAGAAGATGAGACAGGGGAGAAGGAGAATAATGTCGGCATAACTACAAAATTAAAAGCCAAGAAAGGACGCACACAAAGAAACAAATCTAAGGCAAAAAAAAAGCATTAAACCGGGCTTACTGACAAATAGTTCTATGATAAATAAAAGCCAGACCTCGACAAAAACTTTACAGGACAAAAGCCTGTTAATAAGATGGATGGTGACAAAAGGGCTAGTTAAAAATATGACTCAAAGATTGTCAGGAGCAAGCCCAACAGAATTATTCTCTAACAAAACTACACAAAGAATTACTAGCGATGCTAATAATGATGATGATGTCAATAATGGGAAAAACGATCCCTCAACTACCTCACCTAAATCATCAAATACGCCACTCAACATAGCATCAGATACTCTCTCTGAGCAAATGCCAATATCAATGTTGTATGAGCCGCAAGATTCTACTATAGATATTCTAGCAATAGAGGGTGAGACGTCTGAGTTGCAAATACTCTTCCCAGCCACAACAGATGCAAAGATAACAGCGAATGTTATTCTTCCTATCTCTCCTGTGAACTCCTCTTATGAACTTTTATCTCCTCACAATATCTTGGAGAATAATAGCCATACAACTGCCCATACAACTGCACCTGAAGAGGAACCAAACTCACGAGATTCAACTGATGCCTCCCCACTGCATATAATACTTCAGCTATTAAGTAATCAGCGGGCTGAGGCTCAGGAACACTATCTACAGCTGAGAGAAGATAACAATAAGGTACAGGCAGCCCTACAAGAATTGACTGGAAAGTTTGGAGGAGCCTCACAGGATATCGTGGAATTACAACAAAGAGTTGCCGATGTGGAAGAAACAAGTGCTAAAACTGCATCCTCATCCGATAAACATGAATCACAGATTGCGACCTTACTACAAAAAGTGGAAGATTTGGAGAACAGACAAAGATGCTCAAACTTAAGAATTTTTGGCATACCGGAGGTAACAGAAGGATCTGATCCGAGGGCCTACTTAGTGGGGTTACTTCAGAAAGCTTTCCCTGATTTAGCGGACTGGGACTCACAAATTCAGAGAGCACACCGCCTTCCTCTAATACAGAGAAACAGAGGGGGCCAGTTTCCGCGCCCCTTCTTGGTTTTTTTTGGCAATTTTTTACTTCGTCAGGCTATCTGGCAGAGAGCCCGCCCTAACACCCCGGTAACCATTGGTGCGATCTCGATTTTTGCCCGCTCTGACCTTAGTAAGGAAACTATGGACAGACGGTGGTTGCTACGTAAGCTGATAGAATTAAATCAAGTGGCGCCCAAGTTTTTCTCCAAGAACCAGCACGCCTAAAGGTAATAAAAGGGGGCCGTACCTATTTTTTTACGGACATAAAAGAAGCAGAAGCATATTTAGCCGATACTACTGCTGGCTCGAGCAAGACTAACTCCAAACACTAAGAATTAAGCACTAACATAAACGGAGACACTGTAAAAAGAATTTTTTTTATTCTTTATTAAGAACTTATTCATAAACAAATTTAGTTTCAACTGTTTAACTCTTTTTTTTCATTTAGGTTATGTGCATCGTAATATGTTAAGACCAATATCAAACTTATCTTTTCTGCAGTGGATTTATGGATTTATGGACTGCCTAAGGGAAGAGAGGGTGGGGGGCTCCGGTGTTGACCTGCCAACCAGCTGCCCATCCAGCGGCAGCAGATGCTGAGGGATGGCTCTACCCCGGCTGGGGTGAGAGCTAGGGGCGAGGGAGGCGGTGGGAGGGTGTTCTCCGCACTCTGGGGGGTTGAGGGTGGGGGAGGTAAAAATAAAGAAAATAGTTTGCAGGCTGAGGTGGTGGAATCAAACAACGATATTGGAATTTTTTTGTACATTAAACGTACTTGTAGAACTCAATACATGAGATCAAGTTACTATTATGGGCAATACTCTGATCAATATAAGATAAGCTTCGAGAGCAAAGCTTTAATTATGTCCCTTTTGTATTTTTTTAAACTGCCTTATAGATGTATGAAATAAAATGCCTAGCCTGGAATGTTGCCGGGCTAAATAGCAAGAATAAACGAATGTTGATAAAAGAAGAACTAAAAGTGCATAACCCCCATGTTGCTCTTCTATCTGAGACACATATCGCAGGGAAGGATAGAAAACTTCTAAATCACTTAGGATACGAAGTTATCATCAGCTCAACCTATGGCCAATCTGTTAGGGGAGTTGCTATACTTAAGATAAACGATTTAAGGCTGAGATAATACAAACATCCTGCGATAAAAATGGCAGATGGGCTATTGCCCAGATACGGTTTGAGAATGCTAATTATGTTTTATGCGTGGTATATGGATGCAATATAGATGACCCTACTATTTTTGACGAATTGAATATTAAGCTATTAGACTGGACTGGAGAACTTATTATTATGGGTGATTTTAATTGCATAATGGATTATAGGATAGATACAACTAGATCTGGGGGACACCAAAGAATGCATAAGACAAGGGCTTCCATATTTGATATATGCCGTATACATAATTTAAAAGATGCTTGGCGAAATCTATATTCTAGTAAGCCAGGATATACCTATTATTCTGCACCCCATAAATTAGGCTCAAGGCTTGATATGGCACTCATAAGCGACAACCTATTGAATACAAGTTCTATGATCCTATGTCCACGCATCTCTTCTGACCATAATGCTATAATTCTATCATTTAAAACAACAAATATTAGAACCACGCCTAGGCCTTTTTCTTTCCCAAGACATTTAATATCGGATATAGATTATATAACACAGCTAAAATTACATCTCACAGAATTCATAAATATAAATTCAAATTCAGCATCACCAGCAATAGTTTGGGA
This sequence comes from Lissotriton vulgaris, assembly GCF_964263255.1. Taxonomy (NCBI): domain Eukaryota; kingdom Metazoa; phylum Chordata; class Amphibia; order Caudata; family Salamandridae; genus Lissotriton; species Lissotriton vulgaris. Next base: position 1,332,983,216 of record NC_141693.1, read on the forward strand.
TGCTTGCAAAGCTAGTATTAGAGGCTATACTCAAACTTACGTGATTAGACAAAACATAGAATTAAAAAAAAGAACGATACTTTGATGTCAAAAATAACTATCCAAGAGGAACTATTGTCATCATCTCTCCAGTCTAACTTGCCATCGAGCATAGAAATAGGACTTAAACTCACGTCACTGAGAAATGAAATAAAGTCCAAATTTATTAAAAAAAGCATAAACAGCTTACATAAATTTAAAATAAATCAATACGAAGGTGGGGATAAAATTGGGAAAATTCTGGCCTATAAAACTGCTGAAGACAGAGCAAATGCTACAATTACAAGTATACGGGGGAGAGGGAACAAAATCTACAATAAACTGTAGTGTAGTTCCTAGTTTCCCACTAGGCCCTGCGCATTGGAATAACATAAACAGTAGTATCGACGTGGAACTGCTTATATTCCAGGCCTCCACTGACTATGCTAAACTGAATTGGGTTGTGTTACCAACTAGCTCAGAGGTCACTGGAAACTTTCTTCTCTGCATAGGAAGTGATCAGCTTCCTTGGCACAGACAAGAAGGGATTCAGTTTTCCAACAACCGTGCAACATGACAACTTTGCTCCTCAGATCAAGAGTCGATCTCTAGGGTTGTGTGAAACAATAGACATAGATTTCACTCAGTCAGTCTAGTGCAGTTTACTTTCACGAGATGTAGAGAATAGAGAGACGGGCGTGTATCAATAAAGGTTAACATTTATTGAACAGTCTTTCTTCTCGTACAAGAGAAATGTATTGCCACAATTGCAATAACTGTTATTATAAAAAGTACGTACAGTAAGATAAGTATTGCGAAATAGAACTGTAAAAGCATTGATATGGTTTCTTAGCCATACAATGGTTTAAAAGTAATAAAACATATATACAGTCATATATACATTAGGCTAACATACTCAACTGGTGCTTCTAACTAAGCCTACCCCAGTGTGCCTGACCTAAGCCTAACACGTGAAAGGGGGAGTAAGTAAGTAGCTTTAAGTTAAGTTGGTTTTGCCAAGGTTTGTTTCAAGAATTCTCGTCTAAGGGTTTAGTCAACACCATACCTCTGAATAGAATGATGGAGGATTGGTATCTCCTTCAGGGGTCTCTCTCAATATCCCAGTCACCCGCGAGGGTAAACCGGAAACGCTGTAGCTGGATTTCTCTGCACGAGAAAGGCAGCGGCTGCTCTTCAGCGCGTCGAGGAAGGAGGGGGGGACAGCGTCCGCAGGGCAGCTGGAATCTGCTGGATGTCTTCGCAGAGGACGGCTGTTCAGCTCCTTAAGCGTACTGCACCATAGTTCGCGCTGTAGCGGCGATAATGGTAATCAGCAGCTTCACCACCACAGGATAGCAGGCTGCAGCGACAGAGTGCTAGATTTACCAACACAGGGTCATGCAGGCAGCTGGCATCAGCAACAGGCAACGAACATTGCTTAAGGCAACGTTGGTAATATTTATACCTGACAGGTGCCGGGTTTGACGCAAGTTTGCTGGACATAAGACGTCAATTAAAGATGTCACTAGGAAGTGATAGTTATCAGTTGCTCATTAGAGTTCCATTACTAATCAAAACATAGCAAGCGGGGATTTCCAAGTTTGCTGAGTTTTTATCTTGTTGAAGAACTCGGAGTGTTATCTAGGAATATCAGATAGGGACTGCTGCACTGTCATTGCACTAATTGGTCGCAAAGGAAGTGGCAGAGTCATGCTGGAATGTGGCTCTGTTCGTGTGAGGCCAGAGATGACTTTTCAGAAAATCGCACTTGAACGGTTATGCCAATATAGGGAATAAAGGGATTTATAGCCGAATAGGGGCATAAGGTCACAGTATCGATCAGGAACCTAGATAAACACGCAACACCCACTCCACGGGTTAATGTCCATCAAAATTACTAAAACTAAGCAATTAGATGCATGTGTAACATTGCCCACCCCAAAATACATAAATGCATTCGAAATAGGCGTACTTGTAATACATGGAATTTAGGTACTGTACGTTTTTTTTTTTTAAAAGCATAGTAATCATTCAAAAGGTATTGCATATGAAATCAATGAACGATTATGCAAAAAGAATTACACATGAAGTATCTCTGACAGAAGAAATGCGAGATAAATCATCACATAAAAATGCATTGTAATAACATGTGTGCTAGAGGCTGGTGTTATGTTGTTATGTCTCTAGATGTGTTTTAGAAATAGAAGTGTGAAGCTTCTGTTCTCTAAGAATAGTTTTTACGTTAAGCAAAGAATTGTTCGTGCCAAAAAAGGGTCAATATTAAAAAAATTGTCCAATTCAAAGAAAATAGATTTCCAAAGCTCCTGGCAGTTTTTGTTGATCAAAACTGAAGGCCGAATTCAGAGTTCATGGGAACACTGTGTGTCGGAAAAGCTTCTAAAAGTTATTGTTTCTCTATGGGTGAGAACATCGTATCAGACAGGCTCTCAAAGAATTGGTCTACAAATTCAGGTGATAGTTCAACCAAATTAGATAGCGCTGTAACTTGGCAGGTGTGAGAATGATTGCTGTCATCGAAGGCAGGACCAGATATGCTCACAGAACGTCGTACCTGGATAATGTTGCTTTTGTCACTCGCTCCACTGTTACCACTTGGCTGTAGTACAGGAGTCCCCACGAATGCCGTCATCAGGATTGGTAGCCGCTGGGGACAACACAATGCGTGAGCCGTTATTGGACTGAGCAAAGTATCGACGTCCATTGGTACTGCTGATGGAAGTGAAAGACAGATGTCCAACACGCATTCATCGCCGCAAAGCATACACTGTAGCACAGGTAAAATGCAATTTTGCCATATCGGTCTGAATGAAAGGAACCAGGTCATGTTTAGATCTCTCAGCCTGGCCAATCCGAGGACGTTAGTTATCCTGTCCCGGTAGCGCATTGCTAGGATTGTCTCTTCCATTCCCATGGGAGCTATGTCTGAGCCGAGGCTTGCCATAACGTAGCAGGAGGGTCAAAAATAGAATCCCTGCAACGAGTCCCAAAAATAATGGTATGCCGCCAAAAATGGAGTGCACAAAATTAGGAAAGATTCCCAAAATTGCCTGGAAGGGTGTTAGCAGTCCCGTAAAGACTGTCTTAAATATGCCTGGGATGCTTGTTGCACTAGACATGTTAAGGAGTTGGCTGAACATTTCTACGAAATGCACGGGGCAATTTGTTGATAAAAGGTCATGAACCTCAGTAGCCGTCCTTGCGACTAGAAGATCATACGTCTCTTTAGATGACGTTATAGGCACTGTTGTCTGTAAAAGTACAGATTTCATTTTGCTTAATGTATCAATTCGTATAGAATAGAGATTCAGACGAGGCCAGATGGGAGTCACTATGTCTGGAGGCCCACTCGGGAACAATGCTTGCATACAACATTTGACCATGGACGTAACTTGTACTAGATAACTTTTCCCTGGCGCGAGGCCACAACATCTGTGATCCGTTCTAAGAATGTAACTCCCGTTCGCGAGTTGCATAAAGAAGGGCTCTATCTGAGTTGCAGGTGTGACTAGCTGGTGGCATGAAAGGTTGTTTGAATTTCCATCACATGCTCCGTGTAAATTAATACCCTGACACAAAAGTATACCGCTTAGTGAGTGTTTACAGTTATCACCACTAAGAAATACATTTTTGTCGCTGTCACTATAGCAAGAATGAGTGTATGGTAATTTCCATTCGGATTTTACATATCCTTTACCCAATCGTTCATACTGGCCAGCAGGTATGTATTCAAGGCACTTCTTAAAGCGGAAAGTTGTTATCGGAATTGTGATAATTCCGTGTATTATCCATTCAATGACAGGACTCTCTGACATTGTCAATGGTAATCTCTCGAGTTTTTCGATGCTCAGGATTGTATAGTCTGCTCCTTTATGTGCCAAACTGATCTGTTTATCAGTAAGGTTAAAACTGGAAAATAATGACGTTGTGTTTATCAAACGCCAAGGCACATAGCCTGAACGAAGATTTTGCAGCGTCCAGCCTAATTCTATAATAGAGCGTAATTGAGACTGGCCATGTTGTAACATAAGCAAATCTCTGTCTATCACATCAAAGGCAGAGGATACAATATTGTCCAACGAATATATTCTGGAAGACAGAGTCATTAACCCATTGTCTACCACAGAAAGTGATTTCTCTAAATTAATACGATCAATTTCTCGTATTTTTTCAGCAGTTTCAATTTGCTTTACTTTCCAAGCCCCGTTGTAAGCAGCATAGATGCTGGTCGCTATGAAACGCTTTTGATGCTGTTTGCGTGGTCCAAGAATGAAATCGCGCAAATCAGCACCATCTTTTAGTAAAGACAAGTGTTGCTTAATTTCAGCCAGTGTGGATGATTTTAGCCATTCAAGGCAGAGCTTCCCTACACTGTATGTTGTTATAATCCCCGGATGTTGTCTCTGGGAATATCTTGAGTCTAATCTGGTCATTTTTAAACCCTGTGTTTTGTTCAGGAATCTATCTTGACAGCTATTTGTGTCTGTAGGCCAGATTAACCACTTTTTCCAATCAGGATGTGTTCTGTTGAAATGTAAAATTTGTGACACGTCTAACTCAATATCTGTGGTTGCATTTTCAGGTATTGGCTTTGGTATAGACGGTGTTTTAAGGTCTTTGTTCTTAGCTAGGCCAAGACAAGATGTTTGGTGTATTGTGTCATTTAAAAACAACATTTGTTCTGGTATCATGCAGGTTCTAAATAGTGCTTCAATGCCTTGCACCTGCCAATCTTTTGTACCCCAAATTGTTTTCGTTTCAATATTATTTTTCCAATAATCAAAACCAAATGTCATCATTTTGTCATAAAATGCTTCTGAATATATCAATTTAGAATTTGTCAGCATTGTTTTCATTCCTGTTTTATCTAACAGTTTATAATAAAACGTTTCTGCATTACTTGTGTTAAACCCTGTGAAGTATTTGAATTTCTCAAAAAATGCTTTAGAACTGCTTTTAGGTGGTGTAGAACAATGTTCCCATTGATTATACATAAAAACATTTCTAGGCTGTGCAGATTTATGCAAGTAATGATCCCCATAGTGGGTGTAACAGAATAACTGCTCATAACTAGATGAACCTTGTAAATAATCATGATCTGTGAATCTAGCTGACATTACTAAATCAGACATCATGTCATTAATACTGTTAAAGTCCCAATCATCAGAGAATGTACTAGGAGTCACAAAGTCACTTAAGGAAACCTTTAGGTGATGAGGATACTTCAGGATTTCGACCGGACCATAGATCTCATAGTCTGTTTTCTCCCATACTACCCCACCAGGTATTGGAATTGCTGTGACATTTACTGTTGACAGTTCTCTTTTCTTCACGTGGGATGATCTGTGTGGTTTCAGGACTAGGTTGATGTTCTGACTTGCTGTGTCCATTGTAATATATTTTCCTTCAATGAATTTTCCCAAACACAGTACCATGATGAGCCAAAGCAGGAGGAAAAATACACCTAGACCGAACCAGAACTCTAGCCAAGGGGAAATGAGGTAGATTTCCTTCAGTTGATGAAAGAGTTCCGTTGCTTTTTCTTTAAAAGACTTTTTTGTTTCTGGCATCACTTCGGGCTCATTTTGATCTTCAGAGAAGTTGTCGAAGTTGATGAAATAACCAGAGGCAGTTCCGTCAATTGATGGGATTGGATTTTCAATCTGTCTCTCGGTAGCACTTTCTGATGCCACATCATTGTAGACTGGTGTTGTTTCTTGACGAACTGTTTCAATCTGTGTTTCAAGAGGCACGAGTTCCATGGCATTATTGCATAGTCCTTCATTGTGCACTGCAGGCTGATCGAATGTGATGAGTCTTTCAGTTTGAACCTCTTGGATTGTTGCAAGTTTGGGGATTCTGTTGTTTCTTGGGAGTCCACTGGGCCCACTGTTGATTATAGGCCACATGCTTGTGGTTTTACCAGATCGATGGACACGACTCTGTTCTCCTTTTTTCCAGCAAGGGGCGGTAGCACAACTGATCTTGTTCCGGTGACTGCCAAGACAGGTACTGCTTTTCTGTAAGAAGGCCCAAATTCCTTCTTCAACGCGATCTTTTCTCTGACTAGATCCCCAATCTTTGGAATCCAGACAGGCCTTGCTGGGGCTGTTGCGGGTGGTGCCTCGTCAGTGGTACTTGGCTGTTGCTTTAACTTTATGTTGCTTAATGATTTTCTTGTTTCATTCAGTTCCTGTAAAACAGCCAAACGGTCTTTTACATCAAAGTGCGTTGTTTCTTCTTGTACCACTGACATCTGACTATCGAGGTCCTGAACGCGCATTCTAATTCCGAACAATAGTTCGTATGGGCTGAAACCTTTTAGAGAATTTCTTGGCATGTTGTTAAGACTAGTCTGGACACTTATTAAATGTTTTACCCACCCAGCACCTGAACCTAATACCTTCGCTGTTATAGATTGCTTTATGTCACGGTTTTTTCTTTCTACCACACTATTCCCTTCGGGGTGCGACGGACAAGAATACCGCAACCCAATTCCCATGCTAGCCATGGCCTCCTTATAGGCTCGAGAGCTGAAAGCAGGACCCTGGTCAGAATGGAACGTGGTAATTGCGTATGTGCCGATAAAGACTCGCAAATCTTTTATAACCGTTCTAGCGTCAGCCGAGCGCTGGGGCCACATCCATATGAACCTCGTACAGGAATCCACTGCTACCATGATATATCTATAGTTACCGTCCCTTTGTAGCGGACCACAGTGGTCCAGGTAAACGCATGCAAATGGTTTATCCGAGATGAGAAGGGGTGTCTGCGCTGGTCGTTTCACTGTTGATACTTTTATCCTTTGGCATATGTCGCATTCTAATACATACTTTTTAGTTTGTATTCTCAAGCGAGGCCACCAATATCTCTGTTTTAATAGTGATACTGTTGCGGAAACGCCAGCGTGTGCAGAAGCAAGCCCTTCGTGTGCCGCTTTCATTAGTCCTAGTCTGTGTTCCCTGTTTGGAATTACTCTATCCCCCACTCCAGGGATTCGAGCAAAAGGAACATTATTTGTATCCGTTAAGTACAAGTACTTTTTAGGAAAGCCTTTTGGGAGTGTTTTCTTATCATTTTTTACTGACGTACTGACAGCTTGTAGAATATCGCTGTCTATTTTTGTTTGTGACCGAGTTATCGCAGCTACGGAAGCCGTTTGTACAGCTGCCTTCGCGGCTTCATCAGCCAATGAATTCCCTGCAACGTGAACGCCATCACGTTGATGACTCAGTGTATGTATCACGTGAGTCTTTTGTAGTTCTTTCTGTAAAAGCACTACCTGTTCCCAAAGCATTTTAAGCTTTATTGTGCCACCTTTTGCATCTTTGAAACCATTTTCCACCCAATTCTGCAAGTATTCATTATAAGATTGTACGCAATAAAAAGAATCGCACACTATTAGTGTGGGGAATTCGCGATCGGTATTTTCTAGCGCCATCTTAAATGCTACTAATTCAGCTCGTTGAGGCGAGCAATCTCCTAGAGATTGTGTTTTAGTGACCAATGGTCTAAATTTTCCTTTGTGCCAGCGACCTTTAACAATCGCGCACGCAGCACTGTAAGCTTGCTTACCCCCAACTGCGGGTTGTGCTGATCCGTCAGTATATATAATACTTCCGTATTCTTCGAGAGGCAGGATTTAAATTGGCAGAGGACATTCATATTCATATTGTAAAAATTCCTGTGTTTTTAAGTTAGGATCAAATTCGTAAACTACGTCTGTTGCAGCAAGGAAATTAACCCACTGAATCCATCTCGGATGCAAAGCTTTAGCATTAGGAATGCTTGCTTTAGTTACCGCTTCTAAAGCCGGTATGGGTGTTACGATTATTATTCGTTTACCTTGTGCTAGGGGCCTTTCTTTCGCTACAGCAGTCTGAACCGCAGTTAGAATTTTCTCCGTTGAACTGAATTTTATTTCAGCCTTTGTGTACAAATGTGATTTGTAAGCTATTGGTACCTTTTCTCCCTCATTAGAGGTTAGGTACGTGAATCCGCATCTTCCTGGGATGACTCGGATTACAAGATCACGTGTGTTGTCACGTGTATCTAATTTAGTTTTTGCTAACATGTCTGTTTGCAGTGATCTCAAAATTTCTGTGTGTTTTTGAGTCCAATTGATTTGTTTTAAATCAGGTTTTATTAGTTCGTAGAGAGGTTTAACCCTCTCTACGTAATTTAGAATGTAAGTTCTTCCGAAATTTAGAAAACCTAGAATGGATTGTAAATTCTTCAGCGTTTTTGGAGCTTGGAGTACAGCGCACTTCTCTAAGAAGTTGTCCGCTAGGCTTTTCCCTTCACTTGATAATTCGTACCCTAAGAACAGTACTGTAAGATGGGCAATTCGGGACTTTTTAAAGTTGAATTTGTAACCCTCTGCTGCGAACCCAAGTATAATGGTGTTCACTCTTTTCAAGTGAGTATCCAAGTCGTCGTCTGTGAGATAAATATCATCTACGTAAGATAATGCTTCATCATCATAGATTTGTAGTAACTCTGTTACTCTAGCTGAGAATAGTCCTGGGCTGTTCTTGAACCCCTGTGGGAGTCGACAGAATTTTTTCTGTGACCCAAATGCGGAGAACGCGGTCAAATATCTGCTTTCTGGTGCAATGTTTTGACAAAAGAAACCATTAGAAATGTCTAATGTCGTTTTATATTTTTTCCTAACTATATTATTCATTAGGGCTGCACTATGCGAGTTTTGTACTGCAAAAGTTTTGCAACATGTATTAAGATGTCTGTAGTCCAAAACTAGACGATATGAATTGTCTGGCTTGGAGACAGGAAACAAAGGATTGTTCATTTGAGAGGTGCATGTTTCAATCACCCCCTGGTACTCAAGTTGATCTAAGATCTCCCTGACTTGTTTTTTAGCTTCTTGCTTTATGGGATACTGCCGTTGGGCAGTTGGTTCACTTTTTAATTGGATTTTGTGAGGCGGTGAATCCTCATCCCATCCTACATGATTTTTATATAATGCAGGTGCCTGGGCTACTGCCCATTTCCTTGCATATGTGTATTTTTTATGAATCGGTATGTGATTCGAGAAGGCAGGCATAATCACTTCTTCGCCACGAGGGCACTCCCTGACAAACTCTGGGGGCCAATCTTTTTCAGCTAACAGAATATCATAGCCTTTTGAGAGCTTATCCCAAAATAGACCCTTAATTTTCCTAGTCTTATCACCCTCCATACGCAATGTTATTTCGTATATTTTATGGGGCTCGCTAAGTCTGGTGTCGGCAGTTTCAACCTGAATGTATTCATTCGTGTCCACTGTCTCCAGATGACTCATCAAGATCTTGCGCGCTATACTGATTTCTGCTGCACTGTCCAACATTGTCAATGCCCACTCCCCGTTTTTCAACTGTGTCCTCAGTATTCTCGGCATGGTTGATTACTCTAATACTGGCTACCTTTTTTTTAGGAAATTGAGATTTCTTATTTTGAGCAGGTTCCTTGTCTTTGGACTTGGTGTGCTCTCCTGGGTCTGACCGTCCTCTTCTTTCCGAATTCTGTGGAAGAGATCGAGATGGACGTGTATCAATACTTTGATATCTATCAGGTTTTTTTAGATTATCCCTATTTCTAAGGTTATATCTTTTCTCAGAGGGCTCCCTCTGGGGAGACTGGCGTTCTCAAGTCGGAGTTCTTTCCCTCCGTCGAGGAGACCTTCCTCTGGACTGGAAAACTTTTTCCTTGGGAGTGGATTGTTTATTTCCATCCCAGCTCTTTTTAGGAGTGTTTAAATTATTTTTAGTAAATAATTTTTCAGGATTTTCGAGCAGTTGGGGTTTTACCGGTTTCCCACCCAAGCTGTCTCTACCTAATTCTTCATAGCATTTTTCTATGATTTTTGCTAGCTCAACAGGATCTTTTATATCTGTTTCCTTCAACTTCTGGCGAATCGCCACAGATGCTGCTTCTCCTCTTATATTGGCTAATAATATAGCCGAGACCTGCTTGAAGTCTTTCAGTAATTTCATACCTAGATTTAAAGCGGGCTCTGGACCGTATTCATTTTGAATCTGTTTTAGCACTTCTGGTATTACCGCCATAGACGGAACACCGTGTGTTTTTGTGTAAATGGAAGCAAAGACTGTACCCCAAGTGTCGCAGTCCTCCACGTGTGGTGCGATTCCCATAGGAAGGCAGATGGTCAAGATTCTGTGTTTCTCAATAGGGGTAGTATCAGGAAATACTGCCTCTATTTGAGTGATTTTCTGTGCTAACCAGAAAGGAATTTGTTCCCGTTTTACGGGTGTTTTACCAAGACATGACTGTATGTTCTGTGGTGTAATTTTATTTGTGTTCCCCTGATGAGGGGTCAGCTGTGGTGTATTAACAGCTGGCTGGACTGTTGCAGTCCGCATTACATATTGGACTAATTGCCTATGTATTTTTATTAATGTGTTTAGCTGTACTAACAGCTCTTCTCTAGACATTTTTGCAATGTCAGGATGTGGTGTGTAGCTGGCTAGAACCGGCCACGTTGCTCCTGGTCTACCTAGTGGACCGAGCCTAGTAATGTGATCATTGTGTTTTAGGGCGCCATTAAACCAGAGCAGGTGCTCTTGAAATTTAAGTGGAATTTCAATCTCCTCGAAAGGAGCGTACTCTTCCGGAGGTTTCTCTATTTTGTAATAGTGAAACTCTTTTGTTATTGCGTTTACCGCTGGAAAGTTTATCCATGAATAGAATACCTCTGTCTGCCGATATTCGTGAGCCTCTATCACGAAGACTACTGTACCACCTTGAGGTGTCAGTCCGTTTTCTATAAGTTTTGAAGTTATAGATTTTCTTAACTGTGCCGGGATGATTATAGCATCCGGGTCTGTGTATTCGGGACCTTGCTGAGTCGCATCTGCTGCGGCCCCAGTGGTTCCGTTATTTTCTACTGACATTATATAAATGCAGGTTTTGCAGAGTAGGTCTCCAAGGAGACAAAGATTAGGTGCACAATATTTTGGAACACTGTATCCTTCAATGTTGAATAAACCAGAGCTTTACATAGGAATCTCTTCCTACTAAGGTCGGGCGGATTTTAACCTTTCACCCACTCCAGACGTCTATTGGAGTATTTACGGGAGAAAGGGGTGTGAAATATGCACGACTGAGTTACTCTACAAGTCTTGCGTTAAGTTTATCGCCTTACCAAACGTTAGGGCGCCATGTAGTGTAGTTCCTAGTTTCCCACTAGGCCCTGCGCATTGGAATAACATAAACAGTAGTATCGACGTGGAACTGCTTATATTCCAGGCCTCCACTGACTATGCTAAACTTAATTGGGTTGTGTTACCCACTAGCTCAGAGGTCACTGGAAACTTTCTTCTCTGCATAGGAAGTGATCAGCTTCCTTGGCACAGACAAGAAGGGATTCAGTTTTCCAACAACCGTGCAACATGACAACTTTGCTCCTCAGATCAAGAGTCGATCTCTAGGGTCGTGTGAAACAATAGACATAGATTTCACTCAGTCAGTCTAGTGCAGTTTACTTTCACGAGATGTAGAGAATAGAGAGACGGGCGTGTATCAATAAAGGTTAACATTTATTGAACAGTCTTTCTTCTCGTACAAGAGAAATGTATTGCCACAATTGCAATAACTGTTATTATAAAAAGTACGTACAGTAAGATAAGTATTGCGAAATAGAACTGTAAAAGCATTGATATGGTTTCTTAGCCATACAATGGTTTAAAAGTAATAAAACATATATACAGTCATATATACATTAGGCTAACATACTCAACTGGTGCTTCTAACTAAGCCTACCCCAGTGTGCCTGACCTAAGCCTAACACGTGAAAGGGGGAGTAAGTAAGTAGCTTTAAGTTAAGTTGGTTTTGCCAAGGTTTGTTTCAAGAATTCTCGACTAAGGGTTTAGTCAACACCATACCTCTGAATAGAATGATGGAGGATTGGTATCTCCTTCAGGGGTCTCTCTCGATATCCCAGTCACCCGCGAGGGTAAACCGGAAACGCTGTAGCTGGATTTCTCTGCACGAGAAAGGCAGCGGCTGCTCTTCAGCGCGTCGAGGAAGGAGGGGGGACAGCGTCCGCGGGCAGCCGGAATCTGCTGGATGTCTTCGCAGAGGACGGCTGTTCAGCTCCTTAAGCGTACTGCACCATAGTTTGCGCTGTAGCGGCGATAATGGTAATCAGCAGCTTCACCACCACAGGATAGCAGGCTGCAGCGACAGAGTGCTAGATTTACCAACACAGGGTCATGCAGGCAGCTGGCATCAGCAACAGGCAACGAACATTGCTTAAGGCAACGTTGGTAATATTTATACCTGACAGGTGCCGGGTTTGACGCAAGTTTGCTGGACATAAGACGTCAATTAAAGATGTCACTAGGAAGTGATAGGTATCAGTTGCTCATTAGAGTTCCATTACTAATCAAAACATAGCAAGCGGGGATTTCCAAGTTTGCTGAGTTTTTATCTTGTTGAAGAACTCGGAGTGTTATCTAGGAATATCAGATAGGGACTGCTGCACTGACATTGCACTAATTGGTCGCAAAGGAAGTGGCAGAGAGTCATGCTGGAATGTGGCTCTGTTCGTGTGAGGCCAGAGATGACTTTTCAGAAAATCGCACTTGAACGGTTATGCCAATATAGGGAATAAAGGGATTTATAGCCGAATAGGGGCATAAGGTCACAGTATCGATCAGGAACCTAGATAAACACGCAACAAAACCTCAAGACATCTTGGAACAATTTGCTGATTATTATAAGAATTTATACACCCCAGAAATGACCCCTAGCATAGATGACATACAGAAATATATTGAAAACTACACCATAGATACTCAAAATATTATAGAGATAGACTCGTTGTCTGATGAGATAACTATGCTAGAACTACACCAAGCTATTGCCTCATTACCCTCAGGAAAAGCAGCAGGGGAAGACACTATACCATTAGAAATATATAAAACATGCTTAAAAGAGCTTGAACAACCCTTGCTGAAAGTAATCCAATCTGTAGGCCTTGAAGGAAAAACACCACAATCTTGGAACAGGGCTAAAATAATATTCTTTCTGAAGAAGGACAAACCGAAAGAAGAAAGAGGGTCTTATCGCCCCATCTCACTGATAAATACTGATGCGAAAAGTTTTGCCAAAATTCTAGCCCTAAGACTGGCCCCCATTATGCCCATGATTACCCATCCACAGCAACATGGCTTCATTACTGGGAGAGACACCACCATACATGTTAATACGGCCATAACAGCATTCGACGTTGCAGAGACGGATGCCACCCCACTGGTATGATTTTGTTAGACGCTGAAAAAGCTTTTGACCGAGTGGGGTGGGATTTTCTCTGGTGCGTACTGTCCAAATTAGGGTTTGGGGGGGAATTTTTGAAATGTATTAAAGCACTGTATGACAAACCAACTGCTTTTACTAGCTACGGGGGGCTGGTATCTTCAGATTTCAGGATTCTACGAGGAACCCGACAGGGCTGCCCTCTTTCACCTCTTTTATTTGCACTTTCATTAGAACGTTTTTTGTTAGCCCTTCAATCTCAAACCCAGATCATACCGTTTAAATCAGGACACCAAGAATTAAAAATAACAGCATACGCTGATGACATAGCGGTTTACACGGAAGATGTTGTAGAGGCCCAAAAAGGAATAATTTTAGAAGCAGAGAAATACGGCAAGGTAGCGGGCTATAAATTAAATCTACAAAAAACGCAAATAATAGTTAACTATACCCCACCTGTGATAGTGCCTGAGATATGCAAAATAGCTACTTATCTGGGAATAAGAATAACAGCCAAAGTACAAGACATTAACATAATACATTATGATGAATTATTCAAATCTACTAGTTTACTATTAAAAAAATGGCATAGGCTACCTCTTAATATAATTGGCAGAATTAATTTGATAAAAATGAAGGTATTACCTAAATATATATACCTATTCCGATCTATACCATTAGCATTAAATAATCAATTTTTTAAGAAACTGGATGGAATATTCAGCAGCTTTATATGGGGGTATAAAAAGGCGAGAAGATCATTAAACCTTATGAAAAATGATACACATGAAGGTGGTCTTAATTTTCCGGATTTTAAATTATACTTTTGGTCTGCTTTCACTAATCGTTTACGTTCCCTACTCAACGAAGGAAGGGCTTTATTTTTTCATTATTTTATGTTAAAATCTGATTCAAATCTATTTTTATTTAGAACTAATGATCCCAATTATTACAAAAGAGTCAAGTTTAAGACAGCTAGAAATATAACAAAGATATGGGGCAATATTTTATCTTTTTGTGATACCAACCTTTTCCATTCTAATCTACTACTATGGGGAAATCCTGGTCTACCAAATATATTCAATTATAACACTGGCCACGGATGGACTAGATTAATACCTTAGGGGACTTATACAATACACAGGGCTTCATGGATTTTAACACCCTTAAGCAAATATACAATCTATCCGAAAATATGAGATATAAATTCCTACAGATACATGACTATCTGATTAACAAAAAACAAGTTTTGGGAGCTCCTGAATGTGACATCTGGATCTGCTTACATTCATCAAAAAGCAAATCTGTTATAAGTGAGACATATAGAATTCTCATTGCTGTCAAATCTAACGATTGCAGTAAGCTTGCTGATAAATGGAGCAGAATATTGGGATCAAATATAACTTCTAAACAGATAACAAACTCGTTGATGAATATTAACAAACGAGTACGATCATCCAGCTTAAGACTCCAACAATTCAGAACAACATGTATGCTATACTACACCCCGGAAAAAATCTCTAAATGGTCCTCCAACAATACCTATAGTGATCGTACTAAATGCCCTAAATGTTCTACTGAAGCTGCAGACTTGATACATATGCTGTTCTCATGCCCGAATTTGAAAACGTTCTGGTGCGAAATTGAAAAAGTCCTGTATATGAAGCAGATTCAGATACCAGCGTTAACAGCCGAGTCTGTTTTATTAGATATCTATCCAGCTCCACTCCCACATGCCGCCTTGATTACAATATTAATATCTTGTGCTAAACTCACTGTAGCAAGAGCCTGGATTAGCTCAGAAACACCAAAAATCTGGGATTGGTGGGCATTGGTAACTGAAGTACACTCAATGGAGCTTGCTTTAGCAAACATAAGGGGCATAAAGGCAATGAAAAAATATGAAAAAAATTGGGGAACTTTCATCGAACGTTGATATTATACTTATGAAAAACTGTGTTATCTGGCAACTATTATTGTGTTTTGAGATTGTTAACATGAAATTGCTCCTTTCTTCATTGTTTCTGCCCTTATTTCCTTTTTTTTGCCCTTTTTTTGCTTTCAATTGTAGCACCGACCTAATTGTGTATACGTTATTTATGATAGTCATTATACATATGTATTGTGTTTTACGTACTATTATTATCTTTGTTTTTTCTTTTTTTGTTGTTGGATTACTCTTTGTTTGTTGTTCTCTTCGTCAGCCTGCTAACAATAAAAATGTTTAAAACAAAAAAAAAGGGACAGGGTTCAATATGGGCATGGGCAGGATAGACCTGCCACCATTAAATACATGGTTAGGGGTAGGTAGAAAAAATCTGTCACCATTGGGTACAAAGTTAGGGGTGAAGAACCTATCTCTGCAATTGGCGGGAGGTAACTTATTGAGGTGATTATAAAAGTAGCCCAAAGGACGTGCGGTTACCTAAGTCTCAAGCTGTGTTAAAGCAGCAGCTCTAAGTAAGACCGTCGCAACATGTTGGGGGTGTTTGAAGGTGACGATCACAGTCACCCCCGCAGGTCTTCCTAGTGTTGCCGATCCAGTTGACCCTTCTGGTAGATAAAATTTGATCTGAATAGTTAACTGGAAATCCACAGTGTCGATTTAACCATGAAACTGTTTTGTTTTTTAAGGAGTCCCACGACTCTTGAAGAGGTATAGCCTGGCTAAAAGAGGGAACATTAGTTAGAACCACAACATATGTTACGCACTCCGGGGGAAGGTCTACTGAGCGATTATTTATGCTAGCAGAAACCCCTGCAGACCCAGCGACAGCTTCTGGCACGCCTGGTGTCTGCGCTGCCCTAACTCTATTAGAAGTTGGTAATGTGTTTTTACCAACAGTTGTCCCTGCAAACCCTGCAGCTGCAACCGGAACTGCCGGAACCTGCACTGGCCGACCCTTATTGCAAGCTGGTAATGAATTCGAACTGGTCAGTACAGATGGTGCCTGCACGATTTGTCTTCCCACTTCGGAGCCGGTGGTAACAATGTTCGTGTTGCAGGACCTCCCCTTAGCTGGCTTAAGAGCAGATTGATTAGATGTGGCAACTCTATTGGGTAGTTCAGGATTAACTATCTTGGTTACATGCTGATCTAACAGGGACCCCAATCTCAATACTTCTGCAGATAGTGCATCAATCTTAACAAGTAATGGCTCCACAACCGACTTCAGTTTACCATCAATACAACCCACTAATAAATCGAATTGGTCAATATTAATAGTAACACAGTTGTCCTTAGTAAGAGTCCCTTTGTCACAAACATTATCTTTGGGGATAGAGTCCTTTTTCTTCCTGGTCGAGTGACTTCCCCGCTTAATAATAGGTTTCCTTCATGCTCTCATGGATCGTGTAGCCCTTGTGCATTGTTGTGGAGTACCATCTGGGATTTCAAGTTGGTCTTCTACTGCGGTAGAATCATCTAAAACCTCTACGGCAATAGTTCCAACATTACCGCTGGTGTCATTGGTCTCAACTGTCGCATTAGTGACAGTGTTGCCCTCAATGGCAGGGTCCGATGATAGATCAAGGGAAAAATCAGGTAAATTGCCTTGTCCTAAGGATTTTCTTCTATCGCTGTTAATTCTACTGACGACTTTAAGCAGGTGGTTATCCGTTAAGGTAGCTTGAATAGACATAGTTAGTAGCAGGTTGGTAGTGCAGGCGGTGTACAGAGGATCAGGAAAGCACAACCACACAACACCCGCTGGCTACTTGGTAACCAAAGTCAATCCTTTAGATGTGAATTTACATATGCTCACAGTTGCAGCCAAGGGGGGTGGCCTGTCCCGTCCTCCGTCGTCCCCGGACGGCCACAGACGGACCCGGGCTTCACCCAGGCGCGACTCGTGGGGCGAGAGGGCACAGTCTGCTTTGTAGCGCCTCCGGGCGCTCTGAACACGCGTCACGGGCGCGCCGCCCCGAGGCTGCTGGGGCTGGTAGTTGGGAGGGAGTCTCACGGCGCTCACTCTCTGCCCGACTTCACTGCCGTTCCCCCCACGGCTGGTAACAGGTGTTGCTGGTCCCCCTGGGCTCACGGGCACAGTCTGCTTAGTAGCGCCTCCGGGCGCTCTGAACACGCGTCACGGGCGCGCCGCCCCGAGGCTGCTGGGGCTGGTAGTTGTGAGGGAGTCTCACGGCGCTCCCTCTCTGCCCGACTTCACTGCCGTTCCCCTCACGGCTGGTAACAGGTGTGTTGCTGGTCCCCCTGGGCTCACGGGCACAGTCTGCTTTGTAGCGCCTCCGGGCGCTCTGAACACGCGTCACGGGCGCACCGGCCCGAGGCTGCTGGGTCTGGGAGTTGTGAGGGAGTCTCACGGCGCTCCCTCTCTGCCCGACTTCACTGCCGTTCCCCTCACGGCTGGTAACAGGTGTGTTGCTGGTCCCCCTGGGCTCACGGGCACAGTCTGCTTTGTAGCGCCTCCGGGCGCTCTGAACACGCGTCACGGGCGCGCCGCCCCGAGACTGCTGGGGCTGGTAGTTGTGAGGGAGTCTCACGGTGCTCCCTCTCTGCCCGACTTCACTGCCGTTCCCCTCACGGCTGGTAACAGGTGTGTTGCTGGTCCCCCTGGGCTCACGGGCACAGTCTGCTTTGTAGTGCCTCCGGGCGCTCTGAACACGCGTCACGGGCGCGCCGCCCCGAGGCTGCTGGGGCTGATAGTTGTGAGGGAGTCTCACGGCGCTCCCTCTCTGCCCGACTTCACTGCCGTTCCTCTCACGGCTGGTAACAGGTGTGTTGCTGGTCCCCCTGGGCTCACGGGCACAGTCTGCTTTGTAGGGCCTCCGGGCGCTCTGAACACGCGTCACGGGCGCGCCGCCCCGAGGCTGCTGGGGCTGGTAGTTGTGAGGGAGTCTCATGGTGCTCCCTCTCTGCCAGACTTCACTGCCGTTCCCCTCACGGCTGGTAACAGGTGTGTTGCTGGTCCCCCTGGGCTTACGGGCACAGTCTACTTTGTAGCGCCTCCGGGCGCTCTGAACACGCGTCACGGGCGCGCCGCCCCAAGGCTGCTGGGGCTGGTAGTTGTGAGGGAGTCTCACGGCGCTCCCTCTCTGCCCGACTTCACTGCCGTTCCCCTCACGGCTGGTAACAGGTGTGTTGCTGGTCCCCCTGGGCTCACGGGCACAGTCTGCTTTGTAGCGCCTCCGGGCGCTCTGAACACGCGTCACGGGCGCGCCGCCCCGAGGCTGCTGGGGCTGGTAGTTGTGAGGGAGTCTCACGGCGCTCCCTCTCTGCCCGACTTCACTGCCGTTCCCCTCACGGCTGGTAACAGATGTGTTGCTGGTCCCACTGTCAAATTTAGCACTATACATCTGAATGTTTACTTTTAAATGACTACTGGCTCTGTGTTTGTGGGAAACATTGCTATGTTTGATACATGATGATATAGGCAGCTGTTATGTTTGATGTAATGTGGCACATTTGGCAACTATGCACCAAGTTGGTTTGTTGTTATCTACGATATGTACTGTATCGAATTTGAATAACCAATATATAAAAAAATAATTTAATTAACAAAAGTTCATCTGCTCTAGAAATAGGATGAGCATCAGTCCTATTGACTGTATTAAGCCCCCTGTAGTCTACACAAAACCATATCTCTCTATTACCATCCTGGGTGTGAGGGTTCGGTACCAGGACTACAGGACAAGCCCGAGGGCTATCTGAGGGTTCAATAACTCCCAATTCCAGCACCTTTGGACATCAGTCCTGATGCTGTCCCCACAGGCAGACTTTCACCTGTGTCCATTTCATGGGTACACCAAGTGATCTGATTAGGAGTCAGGAAAAAACATAGTTCTGTACTGTTTGAGGACCTTCCTGCAATTAGTCTGTTGCTGTTCGGTGAGGCTGCCTGCCAAGACTGCACCATCGACTGAACCATCATCAGGGTTCTGTGAGAGGACGTCAGGGAGTGAGTCAGTCTCTTCCTCCTGTCCCTCATCAGTAGCCATGAGCAAGCCCATGTCTGTCGTGTCAACATATGGCTTGAGCCTGTTCACATGGAGCACCCTGTGCCCTTCAGGATTTTCTTGAACCTTTCAACCAACCCATTGCATTGTGGGTGATAGGTTGTGGTGAACTTGTAATTTACTCCACACAGCAGTTTTGTAACTTGACATGAAGTTTGAACCTCTTTCAGTTAAGATCTCCTTAGGGAAACCCACTATGGAAAAAAATTCCAGGAAGGCCCTGGCCACCACAGGAGCTGTGGTGGTTCTAAGAGGTATGGCTTCTGGGTACCTAGTGGTATGGTCCACCACAGCTAGAATATATCTGTGCCCAGATACAGTTGGAGGACACATGGTATAAATTATGTAAATCCCAACCTTCTGAAAGGTAACCCCCATCACAAGTAGTGGTATCAGGTGGGCCTTTGTGGTACTATCTGCCTTACCACTGGCTTGACAGGTGGGACAGGAGCGACAAAACTCCTTTGTGTCCTCTGAAATGTGAGGCCAGTGAAAGTGAGGGGCAAGCTTGTTCCAAGTCTTGCTTCAACTAAAGTGTCCTGCTAAAGGGATTTCATGTGCCAGTGTTAGTATGAAAACCCTGAACTTCAGAGATATGGCCAACCTCCTGGTGGCACCAGGCTTGGGGTCTCTACCCTCTGAGTAAAGTAGTCCTTCATCCAAGTAGATCCTATGGGACTCACTGGCACTCTCAGCAGCCTCAGCAGCAGTTTGCTGTCTGAGGGGTCCATGAGATGGGCAGCCGTGCTGCTATTGACTCAGATCTGCCCTGGAAGGGCCCCCTATCCCCAAGAAGTCAACCTGATCAAGTTCAAGTTCCTCCGAGACAGTTCCTTGACAGGGACTGGAATCATGAGTCTGGGGGGGGGGGGGGGGGGGGGGAGAAGAGACACTGCCTTACCCCTACTGCTCCTTCTCTTGGAAGGCACCTGTTCCATTTTTTCAGGATCCAGGGCCTGTTCAGTGAAATACATTTTTGCCTGTGGCCTGGTCACAGCAGTCACATCTGCAGAG
Organism: Lissotriton vulgaris; assembly: GCF_964263255.1. NCBI lineage: Eukaryota > Metazoa > Chordata > Amphibia > Caudata > Salamandridae > Lissotriton > Lissotriton vulgaris. The sequence continues at coordinate 1,333,003,515 of NC_141693.1, forward strand.
ATGCCCAACATTGCTGCATGTGTCCTGAGTTCAACTTCAGCCCAGGCTAGAGTTTCCAAATTATTGCCCAAAAAGCATTCCACAGGAAGGTCTGAGCGAACCACAACCTTCTTGGGGCCAGTTTCCCCTCCCCAGCTGAAATTAACAACTGCCAAGAAATGGTTTGCCTGTCACGGCTAGCATTGGTCACTTGGTACATCTCACCAAGTATGATATGATCAGGGCTCACAAGGTCCTTAGTCATCATTGTGACACTGGCTCCTGGGTCCCTATATGCCATGGCCTCCGTACCAATTATTAGGGCTGTTGTCTGTATTTGCCCAGATTACTGGGACTGACAAATGGAGAGGCAATATCCATACCTCCATCACAGACTAAAACAGCCTGAGCTGGAGTTCTGACTAGGCCAGAACCCATCTCAGATCCCAGGGTTAACCCTACTATATCCTTGTTCCATGTAGCACCACCTAGAGCTGAACTAGGGGAACAGTTGCCTTAGGGGCAGTGGTGGTGGTAGGGGGATCCTTGGCTCTTGAACATTTGGCATCCTTAGGCCAATGTGTCTTTTCCTTAAACAGGAAACACCAAGGCTTCTTTATGCCTTTTCCCTTGTTAGATTGTGACCCACCCTCAGCTTGGGGGCCCTGAGGAAGACTTCTGGTCTTTACCCTTCTCCCCACCCTTGTCTGCAGGTTTTGCATCTTGTTTCTTTTGGTCACCACCTTGGTTCTGATTTTTCTGCTTCACCCTGGTACTGCCTTCTTTCCCAATTCTTGGGGAGAAGTCAGATCAGAGTCAACCAGGTACTGATGCAACAACTGGTTTTGCCAATTATTAAGGATCTGCTCCCTCAAATTGTACAATCCCTTGAAATCATTCACTTTGCTGCCAAGTAACTAGCCTTCCAGAGCCTTAGTATAACAATCTACAAAGTCTATCCAGTCCGGATTCTGTGCCTTCTGGGAATCCATGAACTTAATCTTGTATTGTTCACTCTTCGGGACTGAATAGTTGTCAACATCATCTTCTCTAACAATGAGGAGCTTATATCTACCTTAGTCAGCAAAGGAGAGCCACAAGATAGCTACCCACTACTCTTGAGGGACCTTCTGTACTTTACAGGCCCTCTCCAAAACAGTTATCCATTAGTAGATATCATCTCCACAATGGTAGGGAGGGACTAACTTGCTCAGGTTCCTATGGTCATACGTATACTCCTTAACCATAGGGACACTGTTGCTATGGTCATACGTATACTCCTTAACCATAGGGACACTGTTGCTGCTACCATGGGGCTCTAGTTCCAATTTCTTCCTAGCCTTCTGGAGCTCCAAGGATTCCTTATCTAGTGCCAATTGCTTTTGCCTGAGCCTAAGCTTGACTTTCTCAAGCTCTAGAAATTGGCACTCTCTGTCATAAGAGTTATCTCTCTTATGGGATATGGAGGTCCCTATAGAAGTTCCTGAATGGTAGGATTCTACAGAGGGAGATCTAGATCTCCTGGGTGAGCTCTGTACTCTTACTGGAGGAGTGAGGAGAGGGCCACTGGGGCCTTCTCCACCACCTGCTGGAAGATCTAAGTTGTCCAGGTTGGAATCATTTTGATCCTCCTGGTCAGGGTTTGATTCTAGGTCACAGAAGGTTTCACTTCCTGGCCTTACCTCAATCCCTGCCGCACCCACTTGTTCTACCCAATCAGACCCTGGGGTCTTCCTATGGTCATTTAATAGACATTGGGTGTTTGCATTTCTCTCTGTCTTCAACTTCCTAGACAGACATATGGCTTTCAATTCCTAGAATGGAATGCCATTGTACCTAGATAGCAGAGAGTCACTGGCATCTCCTCTAGAAGACATACTAGTGCTGTGTGGTGTATGCACCTACCTAACCTAGTGGAAGCTAAATTCTCTTAGGTTGGAGAAAATCTGCACTAGACCTTTGACTTACCCAACCCAAAGTTCAGTAGAACTTACTTAGTCTAATCTTGAAATATTAAACGTCCCCAATACTTTAGTGATTTTTAGTTAATCACTCAATGAGATTTATCTTGTAAAACAGTAGCACACTTGAATCCCAACTGCTGCACACCAATGTGAGAAGTTGGCCTGGTATATGCTGTCCACTAATTGAAGTGGGCACCTTGTACCAGTCCAAACGACCCTTATGATATAAGAGGTCAACGATAACCTTGAGAAAGCTATCCTAGTGGTAGCTCTGGAGAGCAGCCTTCAGGCTTAATCTTGAAGGAATGGAAAGCTGCTTGTTTTACCAGAATATCACCTCCTGAATGACTAAATGAAGGAGAACCACACAGTAGTTATATAAAAATATGTATTTATTAATATAACACTCTCTACTATCCTCTACAAGAGGACAGAACACAAAGCACACAATAGGATCAATAGAACAGTTGTAAGTAGCACAATACACAGTGGGCTCCAGGGGGAGACCAAACCATATACTAAAATAGTGGTATAACAATCACGACTTGACTAGAGACAGTGCCTAGTGCACGTAGAATCACTGGGACCCCAAGGAACCACCGAAGGTAATGACACAGGGAGCCCAAGGAGGACGGGTGCCGTGAGAAAACACAACAGCGTGCTCCGTACAACTCAATGGGAAAGTTGCGGTGGGAAAGTTCAAGTTTAAGGACCTTTCTGGGAGGACTTCGAGCAAACCCTTTGGAACTTAAGAGATTGGAGAGCCACCCACCCGTGGATACAGTAGTACACGTGTTACATATCCCAGGGGAGCAGGGTGCATAGGTCTGAAGTGGTGTCGGAAACCTCCATTGTTCTCTTTGGAAGGATGTGAAGAAGTACTGCTGCTGTAAATGTGAAAAGGATCCGGTGGAATCCAAGCCTGGATTCCAAAAGGAAGGAACCTGAAAGTAGAAGGGACATAGTCTGGGTCATTTCAGGGTGACCAGGGGCTCTGTAGACGAATGCCCACGTTGTCGGTGCTTCAGGTGCGAAGAAGGGATGCTTGGCTCTGCAGCCACGAGGGGGCCAATATAGGAGGGGCCCCCTGCGACGAATACGGGCAGACATCAGGGGAATAGAACGCAATTGTTAGGAGAAAAGTCCACCAATGTATATTCATCAATGGCTCATAGAGAGTCCACTAATTTCCATGCATAGCAAGGAGCTCACCAAAAGAGCAACAGAGAATGCACAGGATAGAGTAAATTTCAAGTATAAGTGTACAAAATCTTTCTTTTCTTTTCTTCATATTTAGTTAATAAACTTGCTATTCAAAATATCAGACACCATAACAACTCAATAAATAGATAATTACATCAATAAATACACATAATATAACATAGTTTCCCCACATCAACCTCTCAACAACCATACACTAACTTGTCCTTAAATCACGCACATACATTCACACATGTCGAAGCGCCTTGGGACCCATACATTCACACATGTCGAAGCGCCTTGGGACCCTACGGGTAAGTAGTGCGCTATGTAAATGCCAATACATTTACATTTACATTTACACTCAATACAGCTTCCTCAACGTAATTCTCAGAGTGACACAAAAATGGGATCCAGTGGAGCCTTCGTAGCACACAGCCAGAGATTCCAGATCGATAAGAGAGAATCCCACAATCAGGTAACGCCAACGCTCGTTTCGGTGCCAAGGCCCAGCTCTGCGGGCGCACCTTCCATCAGGGCTTTCACGCCAAGGGACGGGGAAAGACACAGCTCATGAATGATACACCAGTGACAAATCTGTTATAGAAAAATACTTAATTTAGATTAAACAGTGTCATCTCTGGTTCATAGATTTACAATTTTATGCTTAGTGTACAAACAATCTACACAGGAGTCTGAGGCTTTTCATAAGTTTTTCAGTTTCATATATCATTAGTGCACATTTAATAAAAATAGATATATAATTCAGTATTTAACAAGTTGCCTCAGAACCCCACCCCAAGCAAGGTGAGCTCCAACATAGCAGAGCGGATAATGATTTAATGAATACAAGAAAAAACACAGTTCAAAAAACACACACAGGAATCCCCAATTGCAAGAATAATCAAACCGCACATTCATAACACTCCTTTCAAGACACCAACACTCTCCAAGTATATTCTCTGGTGGTCAAGTGGCAATCCTCAGAAAGATTATACCCTATTTTATATCGACAGTCTTTGAATTTTATTCCTCTTCTCTAGCGGAGATACGACCATTTTCTTAGGGGGCCTAGTAATCGGCTATAAACCCCGCAGCGCATGGAAAACCTACAAAGATCTTAATTTTACCTGGGCCACTGTTGCACAGATCAAAAAAAGGGGGATGCTGCCGATTCATAAGGGGTCCACAGAGATAGTGTAGAGTCCACACTAATCCATTCAGGACCTGTTTCCAAAGAGAGTTACATTTGTAGAAAACATCGCCAGGGGTAATGACCACAATAAGGCTATTAAGTACGTTTGCCCAGAAGTCTTTTTTAAATACCAGCAAGTGACTTAGTTGTTTTTTGGCATTCCGCCGCTCTTAAGTAACATCTAGAATTTGGTTTACCCTCAGCTCTTAACTTTTGTCAAGCTGCAAGTCATTTTGTGAAATAAAATCTTCCATATGACGAACGAGGAATCCTTATGCAGTGTTTAGATATACGTACACGGGATCTCCTGGAGTACTAAACCATCACCCTTGTGAAAATAACCCCCTTTAAAAACTATGGAGGATTAAACTTCTTTGACTGGTAAGCTCCTGATTAAAACTCTACCAGGGGGCGGCTCTCTATGTGAGCCTTATTGTGGTCATTACCCCTGGCGATGTTTTCTACAAATGTAACTCTCTGTGGAAACAGGTCCTGAACGGATTAGTGTGGACTCTACGTGTGATCCAAATAAGATTTTAAGCACTGTTGTACATCCAAAGAATGCAGTGACCTCTCCGCTGGTGTGGAAGGGTGAGGAAAGAAAGGTTTAAGAATAACTGGCTCATTCAAGTGAAAGTCTGAGGGCATCTTGGGTATGAACCTCGGGTTAGTCCTTAAGATTACTGTATTCCTTTTGAATTGGAGAAACGGTTCCTGAATTGTGAGAGCCTGCAACTCTGCCGATGTGAGGGCAAGAAGGAGAGCCAACTTCCATGAAAGGAATTTCATGTACGTTCGATGTATTGGTTCAAATGGGGCTTTCATGAGCTGTGTGAGGACCAAATTTAGTTGGCGAGTAGGAGGTGGAGGCCTCACCGGGAGATAGACACGGAACAATCCTTTAAGAAACTGTTTAATTATTCTAGAAGACCAAAGAGAAGGTCCAGACGCAGAACTTCTGTACCGAGAAATCGCTGCCAAGTGAACTTCTATGGATGAATAGGCCAGCCCCGTCTTAGCTAAGGACAAAAGATAAGGCAGAAGTTGATGAGGTTGAGAAGAAAAAGGGTAAACACCTTCTTTCTTGCACCAAATGCAAAATCTTTTCTATTTGAAATGGTAAGTCTTATTCGTGAAAGGACTCTAGCCTGGGAGAGAACTTCTCTTATTTCATTTGAGATGGGAAGGTTCATGAATTCTCGCTGCTCAGGAGCCATGCTGTCAGGTGCAAAGAAGTTGGGTCCGGATGCCAAATTTGCCCCTCGGAGATTGTGAGAAGGTCCGGAATGGTTCGCAAGGGAAAAGGAGGAACAAGGGACAACAGATGGAGTTCTGTGAACCAGAACTGTCTCGGCCAAGCAGGGGCTATCAAGATCATCTTGCATGGCTCCACCTTGATTTTCCTGATAAGTCTAGGGATCATTGGAATGGGGGGAAAGCGTAAACAAATGTCTCTGACCAGGATATCGAAAGTGCATTACCCAATGATCCTTGATGGTGAAGCCTGCTTGCATAAGACCAGCATTTCTTGTTGGTTGGAGTGGCAAATAGATCTATTGCAGGCTTGCCCCACTGATGGAAAACCTGATACAGAACTCGCTGGTTCAGTTCCCACTCGTGACTGACTGAGGACAGCCTGCTTAGTTTGTCGGCATTTGCGTTTAAGATCCCTGGCAGATGTTCCGCCTGCAGTGAGATCTCGTGAGGAATCGCCCATTCCCAGATTTCTTGAGCTTCCTGCGATAACGGGAGAGACCTGGTTCCTCCTTCCTTGTTTATGTAATGCATGACTGTGGTGTTTCCGTACGGGTGCAAAAACTTCAAACCCCATAGTCAAGGGAGAAAAAGCTTGTACAGCCAATTTGATTGCCCCGGGTTCCAAGAGATTGATGTGAAGCAGATGGTTCTGAAGTGACTGTAGGAGAGTAGGGTCTGCAATCCTATGGTCACCCCCGATGTTTGCTTTTTGCTTCACTGGTTTACGACTTTCCCTGGCTGTGGGCCTGCTAATCAGACCCACAGCCTAGCTGTTCTCTCTCTAAATTGACAAGCATGTACCCTAGGTGCATTTACCGATTGGTACTGGGCCACCTTATCAGTCCCTGTACAGCATACCTTAGGTATTCAGGGCATAGGTGTACCCAGGGCCTACCAGGGGCTGAAGCATGTATTATGCCACCCCTGGCTGGCCATCTAAACAGACACAACTGGCTGCACGACAGCTGGGGCAAGGTGGTGTAAACACCCTTTGCTTTAGATATAGTATTCTTATATCTACCTCTAAAATGGACACATATATTCCTATCAGTCACTTCTATGGCAGGCCTTATCAATCCTGAAGGCAGAGTACTTGGAATTATGTGAGATGGTGCTCTGGCGTGAGCTGAGCCCGTTTGCAGCTTGCGGAACCAAGTCCTAACAGCTGTTCCATGAAAACCCTATACCATATACTCTTAAGTGCATTATGAACCTTGCCATGCTAACTTTGGTATAGCATTATCAATGTTTTCCTACAATATTTAGAGACCAGGTGATGAAAAATTGGAATGACAAGGGGATTACTTTTCTCTCTGATTTATATATTAATAATTCGGAAATATTACTTACTTTTGATGATCTACAAAATAACTTTAAAATTCCTTCAAATGATTATTTTAAATTTCTACAGATTAACAGCTACCTACATTCATCCTCCAATATAGAAAGAATAGATTTAAGCCCAATTCTACTTCTAGATAATCTAAATAATAAAAGAAGGATTGGGTTCTATTATAACACCTTAATGAATTATCTTGTGGATGACTTTAATAATCTCAAGGATAAATGGGAAGAGAAATTAGGTACAAAGGATGTACTTCTGGAAGAATCAATTAAAATGGCTTCCTCTATTTTGTTTTCTGGGCGTAATCGTACTCAACATTATATGATTTTGTGTGACTTGTACTATACACCGGCAAAAGTTCTGAAATGGGGGAGTATTACTGGAATTAAATGTAATCGGTGTAACTTAAGAGGGGCCGATACGTTACATATGTTTTATTCGTGTATAAAATTGGATGGATTAATTCGTGATGTTAAGAAATTCATTGAATACATTCTTTGTAAAAATATAGTTATATCGCCTGAACTTATATTGTTTGGTGTTTCCAAAGATTCAATAGATATTGACCAAAATAATCTATTATTTATCATGATGGCCGAATTTCGCGCATGTATATCTAAGGACTGGATCAGTCCAGATTCACCATCTTTCTCTACATGGAGGGGTCGTCTTTTAGCTAGATACAAGCTTGAATCAGCAATATATGCCACCAAGGGGAAAAAAAGGAAACAACTTGGGTTAAAAATCTGGTCACCAATTCAGAAATGGACGGATGAAGTAATGACCTAGCGAATTTTGTATATTGTGTACTTGTGTGTGATCCAGCTCTTCTTTATTTTTTTCTTTTTTTTTTCTTTTGGATTGTAGTATGTTTCTCTTTCTATATATTGTATAACATCTAGTCGAATTTCTTTTCAAAAGGGTATTATGTCATAATCTGTGTAAAACTTGCAACGCAAATATCAATAAAAACAAATTTTAAAAAAAAAAGCATTATCAAAACATGTCGAGTAAGGTGTCATACGAATTGGAATACTACCCCCTCGCCAATTCTGGCGACGGGGGTAGCATTCCACCCTTCTAGAGGGACACGACATGTATGTAACTGTGAACCCCGGTTAAAGTTAACTCGAGCCTCAGCATCACAAAATGGATGCTGCCACCACAGACACAAGTCTGACCTCCTGCTGCTGGGAGTCCTTCCAGCAAGGGAGGCTTGGACAAAGGGTTTCCTGCCTTGGGAGGTGCTAGCACCACCCCAGACAGGATTTTGTGTATTAGGTAGGCCAGGGCTGAAAGGAATGAGACATGCCTGGGGCACACAAGGTGTCCCTGTGCATATGCTGGTCTAAACCAGTTCCTGGGGCACCCCAGCCCCAGAGCTGGCGCAAGACCGGACAAAGGAAAGGGGGTGTAACCACCCCCCTTCCTGGTCCCACCCAGAGGAGGGACCTAGTCGTAGTGCAGCCCCCTTTAGGAGAATAAAGGTAGGAGCTGGTCCCATTCCAGATTAGATTACTCTTGACAACTTCTACGAAGAACTCTTGACCTTCTCCCTCCTGATTACCAGAAGACTGAAGAATCTCCCCTATGGTCAGGGAGTGACCATCCTGCTTCGCAGGCACCATCAAGCTCCTGTGCAGTTTGCTGCAAAGTCCTTCCAGCCCGGAATCCGATGACTCAGCTCGACAAGACCCGGACCTCCAGACCTCTCTGACCTCTACCCACATCCACAGCACAGCTGGGACCCGTGGGTGCGACGAGCAACGTGGAGACGGCCATCTTGAGAAACCCGCACAGCGCTTCCAGCACGACCGCCAAGGGTTCCTCGAGTGAGTGCATTGGGGACTGAGAAGCCCCACACCGACGCAGCTCCTGCACCAAAGACCAGGCCCCCAGCATCCACGAGATCTGCGTGAGGCCCTTTTGCCTGGTTGCTGCTTGTCCAGTTGTCTGGTCACTTGCCGGCTGGCTCGTGACCTCTGAGACGACGACCCGAAGAATCCAACACTGCTAGTCTGGTCCCCCAGACTGGCCCTTGCTTCCCTGTGAACGAGAGGCACCCCGGACCCTCCTGGTCCGCACCAGACGCCATCTTTGTTCCACCGCGTGGCTTGCATTAGCCAAGGCCTGTTGTCCAGATCGACGATCCGACACCGCCAACAGCAACAGACTACGTGGGACAGCTCGTGCCTCCAGCCTGGTCGTGAAGAGCAGCTCCTGGTCCGCGCAGCTACAGAGAGAAGCGACCCTTCCTTCACCTGACTGCGGCGACAGCATCTAGTTCCCTCCTGGTTCCAGCACCGTCACTGGCTAGTGACCGAGACTCTGTCCCCTTCCCTTTAAGGACTCCTTCTTCTAAGTTCCATCCTTGGAACCACCGGACTCCTCCATCTGGCTGCCTGCCAGCAACTACTTGTTTCAGGCATCACCGGGGTCATCGCAGCAAACCCGACGCAACTTCAGCCCTATGCACCCGCAGCCTGTGGGTTAGGTAACTAAAGCTTCTAGGTGCTGAAGTCTGTGTACACTATCCTAGTGTCCAGGTCCACTGTTGTTTTCCCTCCATCCAGCCGGGTTCGTCCGGAATCCGTAACTTTCTAAACTGTAAGATCCATAGACGTTGATATGCATCCCGCGTGAGAGTTTCCACTCTGCACGTGAGTCCCGTGGGCCTCCTGCTCCTTACTTACCTAGTTTGTAGCGTAGTCCCAATGATCCTCCAGCCTCTGGATCTCCTTACAGTACTTTCTTTCCTCGCATTCCATTGTTTTGAGTATATGGTTTGTCGTGCCCCTAAGGCGCACTTGTAAATATTGTGCGAACTCGTATTTCCTTTTTAGTATTGTCATGTGCTTAGCCCTCTTTCACTTGGTATTCAAGGGGTTAAATGTGGTAAAACAGCTAGCTTCACATGCCATTCAGAGTTTAGCCTAAAGACTGCTTTTGTCCACGCTACTAGGATAGCTGGTACATAAGGTTGACTTACAACCAATCACCATAAGGGTTGTTTGGACTGATACAAGGTGGTCACTAGAACTAGTGAGCATCATATATCAGGCCAACTTCTCACAGTGACCAATGTCCATTAACATGCAGATCCTGCAGTACTGCCCCACAGCCGTCCAATGACACATGCGTCGTCACAACCTGGGGAGACGGGTCGCTTACGAAGGATAGACCTTGGGACAAGTTCTCCTGCTTTGTCCACCACAAGGCCGCTTTTCTCATTGCCGAGGTGATGGTCACTTTGTCGTCGAACGAACCGTGAACCTGTCTTCACTGGATGTCCAACTGCTCCTGAAGAGGACGCATCCTCAATCTGCAGTGTGGAATTAGAGGAATGCATGAAGAAATCACTCCTAGAAGAGACTTGTAAAGGCGTACTGAAAGACACCTTCTTCTTCTTAAGGCTTGCGCCATGGTTTGCAGTTTTTCCTGCCTCTCCAAGGTTGGGAAAGCTTTTTTGAGATTAGAGTCCAAGATGGCCCCCAGGAAGCGTGCAGTCCTGGACGGAACCAGAGATGACTTCTCCCTGTTTAGAGTGACACCCAAATTTTAAAACGGGTTTGTACACGCGTCGACCGCTTCCCTCGCTGCCTCCCTGGATGGAGCCTTCAGCAACTAGTCGTCAAGGTAAGGGAAGACTTGCAAGTGATTCTTCCGTAGAAACACTGCCACTGATGCCAGCACCTTTGTGAAGATTCTTGGGGCTGAGCGAAGTCCAAAGGGCAACACCCTGAATTGAAAGTGGCTCTTGGCTACTGTAAATTGTGGAAACCTGTGTGCCGGGTGAATCGGTATGTGAAAATACGCATCTTCGAGATCGAGCGTGGCCATGAAATCCCCATGATTGATGAGATGTAGTATGTCTTGAAGTGAGACCATCAGGAAAAATAGGGAGATGAGATAGGTGTTGAGCTCCCTGAAATCTAAAATGGGGCGCCATTGCTCATAGCGTCTTCCTTATCAGGAAGAACCTGGAATAGAATCCATCTCCTCTTTGGGCAGAGGGGACCGGATCTATAGCACCTTTCAGGAGCATCTGATGAACTTCGAGCCGCAGAAAACACAGATGTTTCGATGGGGTGGCGGCCGGGGGCTTGGATGGTGGGATGTGTGTAAATTCCAAGGTATGGCCCTTTCGAATGATGTTTAGCACCCAACGGTCTGATGTTATCTTGGACCAATTCTGAAGGTATTGGGACACCCTGCCTCCTACTGATGATCTCGCGAGGTGGGCAGGGAGGCCGCTATTGCCTCTTGGACGTGTCACGTCCTTGGCGAGCTTGCTTTCCTCTAATGTTAGATATTGAGAAATTCGAGGATTGGCCTTGTCTTTGCTGATACGGCTGGTGGTACTGTTGTGAACCTGAGCCATAGGATGAGTAACGTTGCTGCTGGTAAGAGCCTCTGTACGTGGTACTCTTGCCTCTGGAACCTATGAATGGAGCTTTACGGTACTGAAGTGTACCCAGAGACTTAGCTGTCACAGTGTCCTTTTTAATATCCTGGAAAATGTCATCTATTAACTTTCCAAACAAAGCTTCTCCATCGAAAGGTAGATCCAGGATCTTATTCTGGATTTCGGGTCTAAACCAGGTCGCCTTGGGCCCTCCCTGGCGACGAAGGACTGCAGCACCCGCCAATGAACGAAAAGCTGTTGTGGCGAGGTCCATGGCACTGTCCATAATTTCCATTGACGTTGCTTACCCTTCCTGTAAATTCTTCTTTGCCTCTGTCTTTGATTCTGGAGGAAGTTGATCCAGATGTGGCGAAATATCACACCATAATTGGCGATCGTACCTGCCCAATATTGCCAAGGCATTTGCTGCCCGCACCAGAAGGCTAGCCATTGAAGAGAACCTCTTCCCGGCGTTGTCTAACCTCCTGCCTTCTTTATCTGAAGGACTTGTCAAAAGAGCTGAAGGGTTGCGTGACTTCCTGTGTGCCGCTTGTGAAATTACCGAGTCCGGTTTTGGGTGTCCCGTCAAAGACGCCAGACCATCCTCAGGTGCTTTATATTTTTTGTCTAGGCGCGGTAGAACAGGGACCACCGTCGCTGGATTCTTCATCGCTTTAAGGCCTTCATCCCAAACATGTTGGACAATAGGAATAGATCTAGTAGTCTTCTTATAAGGTTCTTTAAAGTCATATAAAAAACATTTGGTGGTAACAGAAGGCATTGCTAGCTTGAATCTGCCAGTCGCCCTCTCCATCAGCTTATGGAACCCCTCTCTATCCGCTGGCGGGGAGTCCACCGGATCCGGACATGGTGAAGCTGGGTCTGGGATGACACACTCGTCCCATTCTACACCTTGATCAGGTCTGCCATCAAAGTTTTGATCCTCATCCGAGGAATCATAGTGAGTGTCCAGTGGTATCGAAGGTACCTGTGGAACCGGTGTCTGCGGCTGAGATGTCACCTGTGCCGGCAATTCTGGAGAAACAACTGCAGGAGTCGCAGGGACAGGCAGGGCTTGAGTAGTCGGAACAGCAGCAGGCTGTGAACATCTAGATTTGTAATCCTGCAGCATGTTGTGGAGATCCTGCAAGAGAGAAGAAGGTACAGACACCATGTCTTGCCTCGAATATTGTTGTTGCTGGGCAGAATGATGGTACCCACATTCCTGCTGGTAGTCCCCTTCGGAATCCGTCTCCTGGCATTTAACCAGAAGCTGGGATGGACTGTTGGCATAACTATACGAGTCCTGATCATCATCCTCTGAGTCGTCATCATCCTCCTCTAACAGCAAAGCTGGAGGCAAGGGGGTAACTCTCCTGGGAGACGTCATGTCAGGTGTGATTCGTCAACAATGGAGCTGGTAAAACTGCCGCCATAGGCGTTGACGACTGATTAGACTTCGTCGACGAACAAATAATCGTTCACGAGATGGGCGTCGTCGACGGCGAGACCTTCGGCGCTTCTGCTGTTGTCGTCGTCAATGTTGTCGTCGTCGAAGCCCTTAACGCCGACACTGTCGTTGTCACCACCATCGACGAGCTCTTCATCGTCACTGCCGTCCAGTCAACGTCGATTGTACCGTGGACGTGCCCGTCGACGGTACCATTTGAAGCTTAGGCTTTGACGCCTTTGTCGACTAAACCTTCGTCGACGAAGCCTTCATCTGTGTCGTCAACGACTTGGAACTCTTGTCAGACTTTCCAGAAGACTGAGAAGAAGGTCTATTGAAGGCTGAATCAGTCTTCATACCAGACTAAGGTGTAGATGGCCCTTTCCTCTCCTTTTCACCATGGTGAGGAGATTCGACCGGACCTTGGCTCTCAGACTCTCTGGGGGTCTTTTTTGAGGCCTTAGAAGGACGCTCCATAGAAGGAGAAGGGGAAACCCTACCCCTTGTGACTGACCTTCTTGAAGATGAGGCTGAAGAAGAGTCTTCACTGTCACTGGATACTGTGTCTTTTCTGGACTTCAACTTCATGAGCCAGGTAAGAAGCCTACCCTCACGATCCCGGAGGGTCTTGGTAGAAAAGATGTTGCAGTCTTATGATCTGGATAGAGGCAATAAATACAATCTTTATGCTTATCCTCGACAAACAATCTTTTCTTGCCATAGGTGGAACATGGCTTGAAAAGGGCCTTCCTCTTCTCCTTATCAGACATCCTGGAACGGACAGCCAACAATTCTGAAGAGAAATCCTGAAGAAAACTTCTGAAAAGAGTAGAGATTGAGCATAGCTCAAAGGAGACTCCCTAAGCACAACGTGCAGTAGAAAATCTGAGGCTCTGAGGTTCCTTCAGGTGGGTTCTATGGGGTGAGGCTCTTCTGATTGACTGATGCTTAGTTTGGTCTCTTTTACAAAAGGAGGCGGATATGCTAAAAAAGGGAATGAGGCCTAGGCTTTTTTCTTTCTCTTTTGTACCTACTGCCATGTTATTTGGATTACCGAGACTCCCATTCAGACGATGGGGAATGATACAAAAGCATGGGAATCTATGAAAGTTCCAATACTGGGGCAAGCTCGGGAATCGCCAACAAGCATATCCAACTGGACGCGATGCACAGGGGTTCGGGTTATGCAGTCCCCACGAGGGATACTGGCCTCAAACTCAGTGAGACGGCAGATCGACCTCAGGGACCTTCAGAAACCCACCTCCTGTGTTGCTGAAATCTTCGGAGTCTGCAGGAGCTTAGGAGCAGCAGAAGGGTCAGTTGCGGTTAGGTGCCTGGGAATGCAGGGGAGTGACTCCTTCCCTCCAAGGGAGATTCTTCAGTTGTCTTAAGTGCACCACAGGTCCTGTACGGAGCCTGTATGGAGCAAAAGCACAAACTAAGCTTCGGAAGGGAAGGGGGACAAAGTCAAGCTCAGTCGAGGTCTAGCGAAGTCCAAGGTGTCCAGACGGTCGAAGGTCAGTGGCTTCTTCTTGTAGAATCTTATCCACGTAAAATCTAAAGTCTTACAGCCAGGTAAGCCCTTTTGTACCCACAGGAGAGGATTGGACAGATTCAGGGGACCCTCCTAGGGGAGGGTCAGGACAGAGGGGTGGCTACACCCATGTCCTGTGTCCAGTTTCACACCAGATCCGGAGCCAATGGCTCGCAGAACTGGTTTGAGCTGGACTACGCACAGGGACAACAAATGTGCCCCAGGTGCAGACTTTCAGGCACTCTCAGAGTGCACCCATCCCGCCCCAATACACTAAGCCCCATACTGGGAGGTGGTTACACCTCCCTGTGACAGGATGCCTATTATGCTACCTTCCTCTACTAAAGCTTTGCTCAGTAGCAGGAGGGCAGAAATGTGTCTCTGGTCGGCAGCATCCATTTTGTGCTGTCTGGGTCAAGAAGGCTGGCACCGGATAGACCAGTGACCCCATGAAGCTCGCATCAGAAGGGTGGAATCATACCTCCCACACCAGTTACTGGTGTGCAAGTTTGATTCCAAGGTGTTTAATACCAAACACAATATGTTTCTATGCAGCCGTTTTAGAGATGGCATTTACCACAAGGTTATAATGCACCTACCTCTATCTAGATTTCCAGCTGAGTCAGAGACAACCCAGGAGAATCATCTCTGAAGGCTGCAGAGGGCCTCTGCTCATGCAGGGCCCCCTCTCACTTAAAACCCAGCACCCTGCATTCAGGATTGTTAATGCCTGCTATACGGGTGACTTATACGTTTTAAGTGTAGTGACCATTAGATATAGTGAACCTATATCTAAGTGGTGTAAGCACCATCTTACACAGGCTGCAGTAGCAGACCTAGAGTTCCATTTTGCATGGCCTCTCATGGGTGGCATAATACATGCTTCAGCTCAAGGGAGGCCTCTGGGGTACCTATGCCCTGGGTACATAGGTACCCAGGGACTGATGAGGGTACCCCCGGTATCCAATCTGGAGTGTACTAAAGTACATGTATGACAATTTAAGAGAGAAAGCAGATAGGCTGGGGTCTTGATCAGCAGGATCCCAGTCAGACTGGTCAAAAACAGAGAGACAAGCAGAAAAGTGGGGGTAACCATGAGAAGCAGATCCTACTTTCCTACATTAAGTATGCTCTGTGTAATAGTGAGAGCTGTATAAACTTGAATCGGACATTGCAAGAGACCCATTTGGGATATTCAAGAATAAGTGCCCACTCTTTGTCTGTGAGGACCATCCCAATATCTGTCTCCCATTTCTGCCTAAAAGGAAGCAATGGGACTTCTAAGTGTGCTCTTCTCTTAGGCCAGTGTACAGCCATCTAACCAAATGGTTCCTATGTCCCTATGTGTGTAGTGCGTGCAACAATTCAAATGTAGGGGGTTCTTGTTGTTCCACTAGCCAGTGTTGACAGAAAAAGTGTAGCATACTAATCAAGGTGACATATCATGGTGGCCTATCCTTTTCTTACAACAATGATGAGGCAAAGGATTCACCCTCAAAATATGGGGTCTTATTGAATAGGAGTTAATTGTGTATATTGGTATTCCATGATTATTATACACACATCTTGAAGGATAATACTTAAGCCATGATGAAGTTCACATGTAGTTAACGAAACACGTTGGCTGTTCTGCTTCTTTTGAAAGAAAAATAAAGGGTACTTTGAATAACACAAGGCGGAATTGGATTAACATTTGTGAATAATAACTATGCGGCACACTTCATATATATTGCTTGAACTTCTCTGACCCTTCAGGGGTTGCACCTCTAGAAACAGCAGGTGCAGTGGTTCTGCACGCAATATTTCTTTTACATATTAGATTCCAAATGAACTGGTGATAAGGAGGAAGGTGCGATCTTGGTTTTGGCTTGCTGTTTCATTGTTCTGCTTGCTTATGCTAGCATGGGTCAGTAACAGTGTAGTGGGCACTCCATGGGTGCCTGTGAACTCGGTGTGTGGCATAAGGGTTTTGTCAGTGAACAAGGATCCCACCAGCGTGACTCCAGCATCTTCCCGGAGCTAGCCTCTGGGCTATCACCATCCCTTGTGGTGTAGGTAGACGACAAAGTGGAATGTTCAGAACGTACGGGGTAGGTATTTTAGTGTATTTTCATGCTACATTCCAGTAGTGTATCCCTGTCTGAAGAAGAAAGGGGCCTCATTGATTCCGGGCAGAGCAGAGCTTGAAGTGTTCCTAGCCTTGGACAAAGGCAATATATTCCAGAAGGCTACCTGTGATTTTAGTGAGTTGCTTGATTGTATGAATTAGGTTCCTTTATAGTGCATTATGTGTGTCTCTGTAAATCTGGATGCCTAGGTATTTAAAGGTGACCGATTCTACCTTAAGCTGCACCATGCCAAATTGCAAAACGAGTGAGTTGTAATTATTGTAAAAGGAATATACTATTGATTTAGAGTCATTTAATTGTAGCCCCAATATGGAACCATATCAGGTCTGGAGAGCCATCAATGTTTGCAAGTCCAGACGTAAGTCTTTGAGATACAATGGCACATCATCGGCGTACAAGGACACCAAGTGTATGACCGCACCGGTATGCCAAAGGTTCCCATCGCTTGGTGGTAGTGTTGGTCAAGGGGTTCCAATGCCAGTACAAACAGAAGTGGTGATAGGGGACAGCCTTGGCTTGTTCCACGGAATATCTGGCATGGGGAGGAGATATTATGCCCAGTTTTTGCTCCTGCTGTAGACATGGTATAAAGTAGTTCTACCCAACTGCAATATTTGGGGGGATTCCCATTTTTTCTCAGTGCTGCTAGGTTGTAATCCCAGCCCAGAGTATCGAAGGCTTGTCAAATATCTAATGACAGGCAGCCTGCATAAGGGAAGTGGTCTTAGACTGTGTTTATTAAGCTGCAGAGGTGGCGTATATTTAGGGAAGTGTTTAGGCGGGGTATAAAGCCACTTTGGTCAGTGTGTATCAGCCGGGGGAGGAGGGGAAGGAGATGAGATGCTAATATTTTACCAAGTATCTTGTATTTGGTAGTCAGGATGGATAAAGGCCTATAGGAGGAGAGATCCATGGGAGATTTATTAGGTTTTAATAATGAGGTCATTATTGCTTCCCTAGTCATAGTGTCGTATGGTTCCTTCCTCAAAGCACATTTCATACAGTTGTAACAGCTTTGGGACTAACTGTGACGCAAACATGGAGTAAAATTCGATGGGAAGCACATCTGAGTCTGAAGTTTTATTGCGGGCTAGCTCCTTGATGGCTCTGTGAATCTCAGTTTGGATAATCGGAGCTCTAGGTCTTCAACATTTGTATTTGTGAGGAGAGGAAGAGGTATTGACGCTAGGAAGTTACCAACAGACTCCGAAGGGGGTTAGAGTTGGGCAATGTATAAGTGTGTGTAATAGTCATAGAAAGCATTATTAACCCCAAGCTGTGTGATCATCAGACCGTGATTGGTGGTGTTAACAGATAGTATGGGTGTGGGAGAAGGTTGCAGCCGTATTATGCGAGCCAGTAATGTGCCAGACCTGTCAGCATCTGCGTGCAACCGCATAATGTATGCATTCAAGTCAATCAAACGCGGGTACTCTAGTAGTTCTGCATATTTCACCCTAGCATCTCAGAGCCTCCAGTCCTAGTGCATTACCCTGGGCAGCCACTTCCAAGGATTGCAATTCCGATTCGAATTCAGTAATGTCACAGGAGACCTCCCGTCTAGCGCCCATTACCATCCCCATTGAAACTCCACGAATAGTTACTTTGAAGGCCTACCATTCTACTGATCTCCTTTTGGCAGTGCCTGTGTTTTCAACAAAGTAATAGGTGATTGTTGTAGCTATAGTGTGCCTGAATATGGGGCCTTCAAAAAGTAGGGGTTGCAAGAGCCACGTTGGGATTGGGAAAGGGACCCGGCCCCAGTTAAGAGTCAGTTCAAGCGGGTTGTGATCCAGGATAGTCCCTAGGCGAGAGTGAAGGCCATGGGGATGGGAACAAAAAGCAATATTCACGCACACCACTGTTTTGGATCGACCAGACATCCTCCAAGTTCCACCCTGTTACACACCGGCATAGGATCTTGGCCTGGTGAATTGTTGCTGTTTCTGGTAGGGGGGGGGGGGGTGATAGGTCCAACCCTACATCAAGAACTGCATTAAAACACCCCCTATCAGCCAGGGATACTGCGTCCATTACACTAGGGCGATGAGTGGGATAGGAACGCCGCAGGGTCAGAGTTAGGTGCATATATAGAAGCCAACACCACCGTTTCCCGTCTAATGGGCCATTTAGTAGAAAATATCTGCCTTGGTTATCAATCTGGGCTACTATTAGTGAGAAAGGGACCCCTGTGTGTATCCACCCTACTGCGTCTTGTAAAAAGACAGGATAAGCAGTAGCCTGCAATTGCCCCTCCATCTTCTATTCAGTTTGAGGGCTTCTGCAGGCATTAGGAGCGTTTCCTAAAGATATACTATTTGCGGGGGCGGAGCTAGCCGGCGTCGATGGCGGACGTGTGAGCTTTCGGCTCCTCGCCTAAGCCCCTAAAATATCCTGATAATCTATCCTACTGAATGCCAATTTAGCTGAGTTCGGTGCCTGGTGACCCCTGGTGCCCCCCCGACCCGGTTGAGTGGCCCGGGATGACTGTGAGCTGTGGGTAGCGACCCGTACACGGTCGGCGATGGAGAGTGGCGCGGACCAGGCCTGAAGCCGCGACCTGCCCTGCGGAGCGGGCCGTACGGCGTCACCTGACGTGCGGCCTCGACACCCAGGGGAGCCGGAGAGAGCAGCACGCTGATACTGGGACGGCGCACGGTCCGAGTGATCGCTGCGGCTCACTTGGGAACCCACACGCAGCGACGCTACAACAGCAGGGACACTACCGCTAGCACGCCCGGCGGGGCCGGCACAGCTCTGGGCAGTCGGTGAACTCCGACACAAGACGCACCCCGGAGGTTACAACTGCGCCGCAGCCGCCATTTTTGGCCCGCCAGTGCCGACGTTTCTGCGGAGCGCTACCCTTGCGACACTGCCCGGTCATTTACGGGGTGGTTATCGTGAGACAGAAATCCTCCCTGGTGCTGGATCTTCATCATGGGGAAACACGATGCAACGCAGGCCAAACTCTCCTTTGACCGCCGGAAGACGAAGGGGTCGGAGCCCCCGGCGGCGGAGGCCTCCCCGAAAGGAGCCACAGCGTCCACGGCCCCTACAGATCTCCGGGACCTGCTGGCAGCGATGGAGAAAGGAATCCAGAACAGCATAGAGGCAGTGGGCTCCAAGATCGACGCTTTATCGTACCGCATGGACCGCATGGCGGAACGAGTAGACAAACACGCGGAGCGCCTCGACATGGCAGAAAGGCGCCTCACGGAGGCGGAGGAGGCACAGACCGAGTGGGACAAAGACCGTCGACAATTCGGCAGGTTGCTCCAAGTGATCCGTGACAAGGCAGAGGACTTGGAAGCGCGCTCCCGCAGATCGAACATTCGCATAACGGGAGTAGCGGAATCGACTAGGACAGGCAAGATGGAGCTCTACGTGGAAAACCTGCTGAAAACGCTTCTTGGGGAGGAGGCCTTCTCCCCAATGTTCATTGTGGAGAGGGCGCATCGTACTTTGGGCCCTCAGCCCCAACCTGGACTGCCACCCCGACCCATCATTGCCAAGCTCCTAAACTACAGAGACAGAGACACGGCCCTGCGGCTGGCTCGGGAAAAAGGACAACTACAGGTGGAAGGCATGAATATTTCATTGTACCCCGACTTCACGGCCAAAGTACAGGAGGAGCGCCGCCAGTTCATTCCGCATAAGAAACAGCTGCGCGAGCTGGGCCTAGACTATGCGATGCTGTACCCGGCCAAATTGAGGATTAACACCGGCGGGAAATCGTACTTCTTCACGGACCCTAGGAACTACAGAAGTCACTGAAAAATTGGGCCAAAGAACGTAAGGAACACCGGCAGCAGCACGGAGAGGATTCGGGGGAGGCGTCGACCCTGGAGGAACAGGACTGAGACAGTGCACCCGGCTTTTCCTGTACTTAGTTGCAAGTGTCCTGGTTGAGCATGCTACTGTGGGTACACTGTGTGTCTCCATATTATGAGCTGCGTCCTTGACCCAACTGGAGACATTGGCTGGGAGAGGGGTGGAGTAATATCGCAGCGGCTCCTACTGCCTAGTTGCTGTTGGACCAATCTACAATTGCCGGTGAGGCGTTCACTGTGTCGTACTCAGGGACGGGTTGGGGGCGGGGGGGGAACTGGGTGAATTCAGTGTGAGGCATTGCAACACGATGGGGCTAAGAGGGGAAGCGGACCTGGAGGAAAAAAGGACTTTCACACCACTGGTGATTTCCATGCAGTTTCGGCACGCCTTGCCCCTGTGCTTTTGGTTGAGACACTCCCCAGGGAGTTGGGACTTGTATCGCCCGCTACTTTGGGGTACCTGAGTTGATGGGGACTTGTGAGGGGTTCTGTCTGGCCGGGTTGGGGGTGGTCAGCTGTGGGTGGGGTGGGGACAGGGGGGAGGGCGGTGGGGCTAAAGTTGAGGGGTTGGTTGCTGTTCGGGAATTGAAGGGCCTGTGGTTTGCTATGAGTATCTGGCGAATGGTGAGTGCGCGTGAACGGAGTGTCTGTCTGCCTGCCCTGAGCGATGATGCACTGTTTGAGGGTGTGAGAAGTTGGCCCGATATGCAGCGTTCGCTATTCTAGCGACCGCTATGTATCGTTCCAAACGACCCTTATGGTGATTGGTTGAAAGTCAACCTATAGACCAGCTATCCTAGTAGCGTGGATACGAGCAGTCTAAGGCTAAAGACTCGAGAGGGCGCGTTAAGCCAGCTGTTTACCACACATGTACCCCTTGAACACCCAGTGAAAGGACACCACACAAGTGTTATGAAAATAAACAGTATATTTATTAAGAATCACAACAGCCCTGTACTCTTTATGAGGACAGGGTACTAAGCACAAACCAAATCTCTTAGGAAAATACTTCAAGTGCACAATTAAAACAAGTGTCCGAGGACACGGAAAGTTTAAGGTCTCGGGCGGACCCGATAAGGCAAGTCGGAAGCGAGGGACTCGGGACCCTAGAGTAAGGAGGCTATGCAGGCACCGAAATGCCGAGTTACCTAGCCACGAGGGCTGCGGCTGCACAAGTCTTACAGGCGTCGGGGTCTTCGCTGACGAGCCAGGAGCCAGAAGAAAAGGGGTTGCTGGCCGGCGACCAGTGATGAATAGTTCGTAGAGATCCAAGCCTGGATCAGAGATTGATGATACCTGAAAGCAGAGGGGACCAAGTTCGTACTACTAGCCAGTAGTCAGAGGGTACCAGGAAGGCACCGGTTGGCCGTCACCTCGACCAGGTGAGTGGGCGACGCTAGGCTCTGCAGTCTCACGGACCAGGAGGCGTTGTCGGCGACCACGGGGGAGGTGCGAGCTGTCCCACGAAGGATGATGCTGTCGGCGTCGCTGGGCCCAGGAGGGGGCAACAAGCCTTGGCAAATCTCAGGGCCACGTGGTGGGCCTAAGATGGCGTCTTGAGTGGACCAGGAGGGTCCGGGGTGCTTCTCGGAAAGATGGAAGCAAGGGCCAGTCTGGAGCAACCAGACCGGCAGTGATGATTGTCGGATGTCGTCACAGAAGGACACGAGCCAGCGGCTAGTGACCAGACAACGTGCTGAGCAGCGAGCAGAAGGGCCCCACGCAGATCGTGGAGATGCTGGGAGACTGCACTTCGGTGCTGGAGCGGCTCAGGGTCGGGGCTTCTCGGACCCCAGAGCACTCACCAGAGAATTGCTTCGATGGTCGTGCTGGTTAAGCGCGTGCAGGTTCTGATGATGGCCGGTCCCTCGAGGTCTCGTCGCACCCACAGATCACAGCTGAGCTGATGACGTGGGTAGAGGTCAGAGGTGCCAGGGAAGCCGGTTCTCGTCGAGCTGGGCCGTCGGATCCTTGAGGAAGGACTTGCAGCAAACCGCAGAGTTCTTAGATGGTGCCCGCTGATGCAGGGTGACTACTCCTTAGTCACAAGGGAGAAATCTTGAGAAGAGTCTCGAAGTCCTTTCGTAGAAAGTATTCTTGATTCAAAGATGATCTAATTTGGAAGGGTCCCCGCTCCGGCCTTTATCCTAAAGGAAGGGGTGGGTACATGACTAGGTCCTGCCCTAAGGGTGGGACCAGGAAGGGGGGCAGTTACACCCCTCTCCCCTGCCGGACTTTCCCCAGGTCAGGGCTGGCGCCCCTGGAACTGGTTCTGACCGGCAGATGCGTAGTGAGCACCGGGGTGCCACTCCGCAGTCACCTTCTTGCAAAAGCCCTACCTACCCAGAATACACAAACCCTGTCTGGGACGGTGCGAACACCGCCCTCAACAGGAAACCCTTTGTCCAAGCGCTCCTCGCTGGAAGGACTCCCAGCAGCAGGAGGTCAGACTCGTGTCTGTGGTGGCAGCATCCATTTTGTGGAGCTGAGGCTTTCGTTAACTTTAACCGGGGTTCACAGTTACGTACATGTCGTGTCCCTCTAGAAGGGCGGAATGCTAACCTCGTCACCAGGGTTGGTGAGAGGGCAGCATCCCGATTCGTATGACACGTTACTCGACATGTCTTGATAACGCGACACCGAAGTTACCGATGTGGTGCGCGTTATCATGGAACAGCCATTGGGTCTTTTATCCGCAAGCCGCAACCGAGCTCGGCTCGGGCCAGAGCACAGTTCACACGAGCCCACGCACTCTGCCTTCAGGATTGTCAAGGCCTGCCATAGGAGTGACTGATAGGAACTCGGGTGTCCATGGTATGGTTAGATATAGGGCTACTATATCTACAGCAAAGGGTGATTACACGACTTCGCCCCAGCTGTCATGCAGCCAGTTGTGTCAAATTTAGGAGGCCAGCCAGGGGTGGCATAATACATGCTGCAGCCCCTGGCGGCCCTGGGTACACCTATGCCCTGAGTTACAGGGTCTGATAAGGTGGCCCAGTACCAATTGGTAAATGCACCTAGGGTACATCTCGTAATTTAGAAAGAGAACAGCCAGGCTGTGGGTCTGATTAGCAGACCCACAGTCAGAGAAAGTCGTAAACCAGTGAAACAAAAGCAAAAAATCTGGGTGATCATAGGATTGCAGACCCTACTCTCCTACATGACCCCCCCCCCCAAACGTCGGAACAATAAGCTAACCTTGACCAGGTGAGTCTTCTTGTTCTAAGTGGAAATATCTGGAGAGCCCATCGGCATTGCCATGATCAGTACCAGGTCTATGTTCCACTGTAAAGTCCATCCCCTGTAGGGAAATGGACCACCTAAGCAGTTTGGGGTTTTCACCCTTCATCTGATTTAGCCACAAGAGGGGCTTATGGTCGGTCTGAATCTTGAAGTGAGTGCCAAACAAGTATGGCCTCAGCTTCTTCAGGGCCCAAACCACAGCAAAGGCCTCCCTCTCAATAGCTGACCAATTCTTCTCTCTAGGGGTCAGCCTTCTGCTTATAAAAGCAATGGGCTGGTCTTGACCATCAAAATTCAGTTGAGAAAGAACAGCTCCCACACCCAACTCAGAAGCATCTGTTTGGACAATGAATGGTTTGGAGTAGTCCGGACTCTTAAGGATAGGCGCCGTGCACATGGCCTGCTTTAGGTCATCGAATGCTTTTTGACAGCTCGCTGTCCACTGAACCTTTTTTGGCATTTTTTTACTTGTCAGTTCGTTTAATGGTGTCACGATGGAACCATAGTTCCTGACAAACTTTCGGTAGTATCCAGTCAGGCCCAAGAAAGCTCGAACCTGAGTCTGGGTGGATGGAGGAGCCCAGTCCCTGATTGACTGTATCTTGCTCTCCAGTGGCTGAACCTGGCCTCCACCTACAAGGTGGCCCAGGTATACAACCTGTGTCTGCCCTATCTGGCACTTGGTGGTCTTGATAGTGAGGCCTGCTGCTTGCAGAGCCTCTAACACTTTCCGCAGGTGGACCAGGTGATCCTCCCAGGTGGAGCTAAAGACAGCAATATCGTCTAGATACGCCGCACAGAAGTCATCCAGCCCAGTAAGGACTTGATTCACCAACCGTTGGAAGGTGGCAGGTGCATTTTTCAGACCAAAGGGCATCACCACGAACTGATAATGCCCACCAGGGGTTGAAAATGCGGTCTTAGGCTTGGCGTCCTCAGCTAACCTGATTTGCCAGTACCCAGCTGTCAGGTCAAACGTACTTAAGTAGTTGGCCGAAGCCAATCTATCGATAAGCTCGTCTGCCCTTGGTATTGGGTGGGCGTCAGTCTTAGTGACTGCATTGAGACCCCTGTAGTCTACGCAGAACCTCATCTCTTTCTTACCGCCCGGGGTGTGAGGTTTCGGCACTAGAACTACGGGACTAGCCCAAGGGCTATCCGAGGGTTCAATGACTCCCAGCTCCAACATTTTCTGCACTTCACTCTTGATGCAGTCTCTAACGTGATCAGGCTGCCGGTAGATTTTACTCTTGACGGGCAAGCTGTCACCAGTGTCAACCTCATGGGTGCACCAATTGGTCTGACTGGGTGTTAGAGAAAACATATGTCTGAACGACTGAAGAACCTGTTTACAGTCGCTCTGTTGATGTTCGGAGAGGCTGCCACAAAAGACAACACCATCTACCGATCCATCGTCAGGATTCTGAGTGAGCAGGTCGGGGAGAGGGTCACTCTCCTCCTCCTGTCCCTCATCTAGGGCCATGAGCAAACTCATGTCCTTCCTGTCGACATATGCCTTGAGCCTGTTGACATGAAGCACCCTGTGGGGGCTCCGGGGAGTTCCCAGGTCAACCAGGTAGGTGACCTCTCCCTTTTTCTCCAGGATGGTGTAGGACCCGGACCATTTGTCCTTGAGTGCTGCTGGGGCCACTGGCTCCAACACCCACACCTTCTGTCCGGGCTGGCTGAGGTGTCTGGTCCGTTGTTCCAGGATCCAGCACCTGTTCAGTGGGGCATTTCCTGACCTGTGACCTGGTCACAGCGAACACATGTGCTGGCAAACCTAACATTTCCATGTGAGTCCGGTGCTCCACTTCTGACCATTGTGATGACTCCAAATCATTGCCCAACAAACAATCCACTGGGAGGTCTGAACTAACTACAACCTTCTTTTGGCCAGTTACCCCTCCCCAGGAGAAAGCTACAATTGCCATACTGTGATTGGTAGTGACATTGCTTGCATTGGTCACCAGGAATTCTGTACCTGGCATGATCTGTCCAGGGTCCACAAAGTTAGGCGTCACCATGGTGACACTGGCACAAGTGTCCCTATAGGCCTGAGCCATCTTTCCATTTATGAAAGGCGTCTGTCGGTATTTGCCCAAAGTGTTGGGACTTATGTCAGGGGACACGTCCACGTCCCCTGTACTGACAAGGACAGCCTGAGTGAGTGTGCCAACTAAGTTGTCACGCCCCTCAGAACCCAGGGTTAACCCCACTAAACCCTTGGGAGGCGCACTACCACTGCTGACTGTACTAGGGGGCACAGGTGCCTTAGGGGCTGCAGTGGCAGGAGTCTGCCCTCCTCCTTTCTTGGTGCACTCACTAAACCAGTGAGATTTACTTTTGCAGTACTGGCACCATCTTTTGGATTGGCCTTCTTTCTTCTTTTGGGGAGCCTGACCCCCACCCTCTTTGGGTTGTTGGGGACTTGTCGAAGACTTCTGGTCATTTTGTTCCCCCTTAGAATCTTTACCCTTCTGGTCTGCTTTCTTCTGACCACCTTGATTCTAGCCCTGGTTCTGTTTAACTCTCGTACGAACCCATCTGTCTGCCTTCTTTCCCAATTCTTGGGGAGAGGTCAGATCCGAGTCGACAAGATGCTGATGCAACAACTGGTTCTGACAATTGTTTAAAATTTGTTCTCTCATCATCAAATTATACAATCCTTTGTAATCAGTAACCTTACTGCCCAGCAACCAGCCCTCAAAAGCCTTAGTGGCACAATCGACAAAATCAGACCAATCTTGAGACTGCGTTTTCTGGGTATCCCTGAACAGCACCCTGTACTGCTCAGTGGTTAGGCCGAACCCTTCAACGAGTGTATTTTTCAAGACTTGGTAATCGTTAGCATCCTCCACCCTTGTGGTGAGGAGCTTGTCTCTTCCTTTTCCTTCAAAGGAGAGCCACAAGATAGCTGCCCACTGACTCTGGGGAACACCCTGCACAGTGCAGGCCCTCTCCAAAGCAGTAATCCATTTGTGGATGTCGTCCCCTTGTTTAAAGGGGGGCACTATCTTCCCAAGGTGTTTCGTATCGAAACTCTTTTCCCTATTACTAGGTACATTGCTGCCACCAGTGGGGACTACCCCACTTAACTGTTGCTCTCTAGCAAAGGCAAGCCTTTCTTTGGCCAGGGCAAGTTCTTCCCTTTCGATCCTCAGATTAGCTGCCCTTTCCTTAGCTTCGTACACTCTCCTCTGAGGGGACGTCATCCCTCTTTGAGAAGAGTTGTGAGAGCCATTGGTTTGAAGGGATCTGCCAGAGCCTCTTGACAGAGATCTGGCTCGTCCATTCCCAATGTTAAGCGGACCTGACAGTAGCGCCGGGGGTCCCCCAGTACCACTATCATGTTTGCTTAAGTTGGACCGTGTTAGTCTGACGACTTCTACCTGTCCCTTATCTGCCTCATCCCCAGAGGGATCCTCATCCTCATCCTCCTCTTCATTCTCATTCTCGGCTGAGAGAAGGATTAGGTCAGGGTCACCTCTGGTTCCCTCGAGGGGAGGCATGTCTCCTTCTGGATTAGAATGGCTAAGAAGCTTCTCAGCCTTTCTGGCATCATAAGTCTCTAGGAGACCAATCAGAAAGGAGGTGGTGGGGTTAGCCCCTTGCTTAATCTTCCTAGAGGTACATACTTGTCGTAACTCATGGAAGTTAAGCGCAGTATATCTTGAAGAGATGACCTGTGGAGGGTCGACTGACACAAGGGGAGACTCAGAGTTTCCTCCTTTGTCCGACATACTGCTTCTAGTGTGGTGTAAGTGATGCACCTACCTACACTATGTGTTTACCTACTGATCCCTTGCTAAGAGTTGCAGCCAAGGTGTGCTAAGCCTTGAGGAGCTGCAACAGCTGGTTCAGTAGAACTCAGAGTATTCTAAGCTTTAGTTATATGTACTAACAGTACTTATGCGATCTTTCAACAAGATATTCTTAGGGTACGTGTGGTAAAACAACAGCAAGCTCAAATCCCACCGCTGCCACCAATGTGAGAAGTTGGCCCGATATGCAGCGTTCGCTATTCTAGCGACCGCTATGTATCGTTCCAAACGACCCTTATGGTGATTGGTTGAAAGTCAACCTATAGACCAGCTATCCTAGTAGCGTGGATACGAGCAGTCTAAGGCTAAAGACTCGAGAGGGCGCGTTAAGCCAGCTGTTTACCACACATGTACCCCTTGAACACCCAGTGAAAGGACACCACACAAGTGTTATGAAAATAAACAGTATATTTATTAAGAATCACAACAGCCCTGTACTCTTTATGAGGACAGGGTACTAAGCACAAACCAAATCTCTTAGGAAAATACTTCAAGTGCACAATTAAAACAAGTGTCCGAGGACACGGAAAGTTTAAGGTCTCGGGCGGACCCGATAAGGCAAGTCGGAAGCGAGGGACTCGGGACCCTAGAGTAAGGAGGCTATGCAGGCACCGAAATGCCGAGTTACCTAGCCACGAGGGCTGCGGCTGCACAAGTCTTACAGGCGTCGGGGTCTTCGCTGACGAGCCAGGAGCCGGAAGAAAAGGGGTTGCTGGCCGGCGACCAGTGATGAATAGTTCGTAGAGATCCAAGCCTGGATCAGAGATTGATGATACCTGAAAGCAGAGGGGACCAAGTTCGTACTACTAGCCAGTAGTCAGAGGGTACCAGGAAGGCACCGGTTGGCCGTCACCTCGACCAGGTGAGTGGGCGACGCTAGGCTCTGCAGTCTCACGGACCAGGAGGTGTTGTCGGCGACCACGGGGGAGGTGCGAGCTGTCCCACGAAGGATGATGCTGTCGGCGTCGCTGGGCCCAGGAGGGGGCAACAAGCCTTGGCAAATCTCAGGGCCACGTGGTGGGCCTAAGATGGCGTCTTGAGTGGACCAGGAGGGTCCGGGGTGCTTCTCGGAAAGATGGAAGCAAGGGCCAGTCTGGAGCAACCAGACCGGCAGTGATGATTGTCGGATGTCGTCACAGAAGGACACGAGCCAGCGGCTAGTGACCAGACAACGTGCTGAGCAGCGAGCAGAAGGGCCCCACGCAGATCGTGGAGATGCTGGGAGACTGCACTTCGGTGCTGGAGCGGCTCAGGGTCGGGGCTTCTCGGACCCCAGAGCACTCACCAGAGAATTGCTTCGATGGTCGTGCTGGTTAAGAGCGTGCAGGTTCTGATGATGGCCGGTTCCTCGAGGTCTCGTCGCACCCACAGATCACAGCTGAGCTGATGACGTGGGTAGAGGTCAGAGGTGCCAGGGAAGCCGGTTCTCGTCGAGCTGGGCCGTCGGATCCTTGAGGAAGGACTTGCAGCAAACCGCAGAGTTCTTAGATGGTGCCCGCTGATGCAGGGTGACTACTCCTTAGTCACAAGGGAGAAATCTTGAGAAGAGTCTCGAAGTCCTTTCGTAGAAAGTATTCTTGATTCAAAGATGATCTAATTTGGAAGGGTCCCCGCTCCGGCCTTTATCCTAAAGGAAGGGGTGGGTACATGACTAGGTCCTGCCCTAAGGGTGGGACCAGGAAGGGGGGCAGTTACACCCCTCTCCCCTGCCGGACTTTCCCCAGGTCAGGGCTGGCGCCCCTGGAACTGGTTCTGACCGGCAGATGCGTAGTGAGCACCGGGGTGCCACTCCGCAGTCACCTTCTTGCAAAAGCCCTACCTACCCAGAATACACAAACCCTGTCTGGGACGGTGCGAACACCGCCCTCGACAGGAAACCCTTTGTCCAAGCGCTCCTCGCTGGAAGGACTCCCAGCAGCAGGAGGTCAGACTCGTGTCTGTGGTGGCAGCATCCATTTTGTGGAGCTGAGGCTTTCGTTAACTTTAACCGGGGTTCACAGTTACGTACATGTCGTGTCCCTCTAGAAGGGCGGAATGCTAACCTCGTCACCAGGGTTGGTGAGAGGGCAGCATCCCGATTCGTATGACACCTTACTCGACATGTCTTGATAACGCGACACCGAAGTTACCGATGTGGTGCGCGTTATCATGGAACAGCCATTGGGTCTTTTATCCGCAAGCCGCAACCGAGCTCGGCTCGGGCCAGAGCACAGTTCACACGAGCCCACGCACTCTGCCTTCAGGATTGTCAAGGCCTGCCATAGGAGTGACTGATAGGAACTCGGGTGTCCATGGTATGGTTAGATATAGGGCTACTATATCTACAGCAAAGGGTGATTACACGACTTCGCCCCAGCTGTCATGCAGCCAGTTGTGTCAAATTTAGGAGGCCAGCCAGGGGTGGCATAATACATGCTGCAGCCCCTGGCGGCCCTGGGTACACCTATGCCCTGAGTTACAGGGTCTGATAAGGTGGCCCAGTACCAATTGGTAAATGCACCTAGGGTACATCTCGTAATTTAGAAAGAGAACAGCCAGGCTGTGGGTCTGATTAGCAGGCCCACAGTCAGAGAAAGTCGTAAACCAGTGAAACAAAAGCAAAAAATCTGGGTGATCATAGGATTGCAGACCCTACTCTCCTACATGACCCCCCCCCCAAACGTCGGAACAATAAGCTAACCTTGACCAGGTGAGTCTTCTTGTTCTAAGTGGAAATATCTGGAGAGCCCATCGGCATTGCCATGATCAGTACCAGGTCTATGTTCCACTGTAAAGTCCATCCCCTGTAGGGAAATGGACCACCTAAGCAGTTTGGGGTTTTCACCCTTCATCTGATTTAGCCACAAGAGGGGCTTATGGTCGGTCTGAATCTTGAAGTGAGTGCCAAACAAGTATGGCCTCAGCTTCTTCAGGGCCCAAACCACAGCAAAGGCCTCCCTCTCAATAGCTGACCAATTCTTCTCTCTAGGGGTCAGCCTTCTGCTTATAAAAGCAATGGGCTGGTCTTGACCATCAAAATTCAGTTGAGAAAGAACAGCTCCCACACCCAACTCAGAAGCATCTGTTTGGACAATGAATGGTTTGGAGTAGTCCGGACTCTTAAGGATAGGCGCCGTGCACATGGCCTGCTTTAGGTCATCGAATGCTTTTTGACAGCTCGCTGTCCACTGAACCTTTTTTGGCATTTTTTTACTTGTCAGTTCGTTTAATGGTGTCACGATGGAACCATAGTTCCTGACAAACTTTCGGTAGTATCCAGTCAGGCCCAAGAAAGCTCGAACCTGAGTCTGGGTGGTTGGAGGAGCCCAGTCCCTGATTGACTGTATCTTGCTCTCCAGTGGCTGAACCTGGCCTCCACCTACAAGGTGGCCCAGGTATACAACCTGTGTCTGCCCTATCTGGCACTTGGTGGCCTTGATAGTGAGGCCTGCTGCTTGCAGAGCCTCTAACACTTTCCGCAGGTGGACCAGGTGATCCTCCCAGGTGGAGCTAAAGACAGCAATATCGTCTAGATACGCCGCACAGAAGTCATCCAGCCCAGTAAGGACTTGATTCACCAACCGTTGGAAGGTGGCAGGTGCATTTTTCAGACCAAAGGGCATCACCACGAACTGATAATGCCCACCAGGGGTTGAAAATGCGGTCTTAGGCTTGGCGTCCTCAGCTAACCTGATTTGCCAGTACCCAGCTGTCAGGTCAAACGTACTTAAGTAGTTGGCCGAAGCCAATCTATCGATAAGCTCGTCTGCCCTTGGTATTGGGTGGGCGTCAGTCTTAGTGACTGCATTGAGACCCCTGTAGTCTACGCAGAACCTCATCTCTTTCTTACCGCCCGGGGTGTGCGGTTTCGGCACTAGAACTACGGGACTAGCCCAAGGGCTATCCGAGGGTTTAATGACTCCCAGCTCCAACATTTTCTGCACTTCACTCTTGATGCAGTCTCTAACGTGATCAGGCTGCCGGTAGATTTTACTCTTGACGGGCAAGCTGTCACCAGTGTCAACCTCATGGGTGCACCAATTGGTCTGACTGGGTGTTAGAGAAAACATATGTCTGAACGACTGAAGAACCTGTTTACAGTCGCTCTGTTGATGTTCGGAGAGGCTGCCACAAAAGACAACACCATCTACCGATCCATCGTCAGGATTCTGAGTGAGCAGGTCGGGGAGAGGGTCACTCTCCTCCTCCTGTCCCTCATCTAGGGCCATGAGCAAACTCATGTCCTTCCTGTCGACATATGCCTTGAGCCTGTTGACATGAAGCACCCTGTGGGGGCTCCGGGGAGTTCCCAGGTCAACCAGGTAGGTGACCTCTCCCTTTTTCTCCAGGATGGTGTAGGGCCCGGACCATTTGTCCTTGAGTGCTGCTGGGGCCACTGGCTCCAACACCCACACCTTCTGTCCGGGCTGGTAAACAGTCAAGACAGCCTTTTGGTCATGCCAAGCTTTTTGGAGTTCTTGGCTGGCCTTAAGGTTTTCAGATGCCTTCTCCATGTATTCAGCCATCCGCGAGCGGAGGCCAAGCACATAGTCCACTATGTTGGCTGCAGGCTTTTTGAGAGGTCTCTCCCATCCTTCCTTCACCAAACACAGGGGTCCCCTTACAGGATGTCCGTACAAAAGTTCAAAAGGGCTGTAGCCAACCCCCTTCTGTGGGACTTCTCTGTAGGCGAACAAGAGGCAGGGGATCAGGACGTCCCATCTACGCCGAAGCTTTTCCGGTAGTCCATGAATCATCCCTTTTAGGGTCCTGTTGAATCTCTCAACAAGCCCATTGCATTGTGGATGATAGGGTGTAGTGAACTTGTAGTTGACACCACATTCCTTCCACATAGCAGTTAAGTAGCTCGACATGAAGTTTGCACCTCTGTCAGAGACAACCTCCTTAGGGAAGCCCACTCTGGAGAATACTCCAACTAGGGCTCTTGCCACAACAGGTGCTGTAGTGGTCCTAAGGGGAATAGCTTCAGGATACCTGGTGGCATGATCCACTACCACCAGTATAAACTTGTGCCCTGATGCTGTTGGTGGTTCCATGGGACCGACGATGTCGATCCCCACCCGTTCAAAGGGCACCCCCACCACAGGCATTGGAATAAGGGGGGCCTTTGTCGTGCCACCTGACTTACCACTGGCTTGGCAAGTGACACAGGAGCGGCAAAACTCCTTGGTATCTTCGTTCATGTGAGGCCAGTGAAAGTGCGAGACAAGCCTGTCCCACGTCTTCGTCTGGCCTAAGTGACCTGCTAAGGGAATCTCGTGGGCCAAGGTAAGTAGGAAACCTCGCTGAGACAAGGGTACAACCAGCCTCCTGGTCATGCCAGGCTTGGGGTCTCTTGACTCAGTGTACAGGAGTCCGTCTTCCCAGTATACCTTGTGGGTACCTGTGGCGTTCCCAGCAGCCTCAGCAGCAGCCTGCTGTCTGAGGGGTTCAAGAGAAGGGCAGTCTAACTGGTCCTTCCCCAGGTCTTCCCTTGAGGGTCCCCCTGAACCCAAGAATTCAACTTGATCAAGTTCGAACTCTCTAGGCTCAGTTTCCCTCAATTCCTGTAGGTCAGCCTCCTCGGAGACTTGATCCACGACCTGGGGCAAGGGGGAAGGCGCAGCCTTAACCCTACCGCTCTTTTTCTCGGGAGGTGTCTGGTCCGTTGTTCCAGGATCCAGCACCTGTTCAGTGGGGCATTTCCTGACCTGTGACCTGGTCACAGCGAACACATGTGCTGGCAAACCTAACATTTCCATGTGAGTCCGGTGCTCCACTTCTGACCATTGTGATGACTCCAAATCATTGCCCAACAAACAATCCACTGGGAGGTCTGAACTAACTACAACCTTCTTTTGGCCAGTTACCCCTCCCCAGGAGAAAGCTACAATTGCCATACTGTGATTGGTAGTGACATTGCTTGCATTGGTCACCAGGAATTCTGTACCTGGCATGATCTGTCCAGGGTCCACAAAGTTAGGCGTCACCATGGTGACACTGGCACAAGTGTCCCTATAGGCCTGAGCCATCTTTCCATTTATGAAAGGCGTCTGTCGGTATTTGCCCAAAGTGTTGGGACTTATGTCAGGGGACACGTCCACGTCCCCTGTACTGACAAGGACAGCCTGAGTGAGTGTGCCAACTAAGTTGTCACGCCCCTCAGAACCCAGGGTTAACCCCACTAAACCCTTGGGAGGCGCACTACCACTGCTGACTGTACTAGGGGGCACAGGTGCCTTAGGGGCTGCAGTGGCAGGAGTCTGCCCTCCTCCTTTCTTGGTGCACTCACTAAACCAGTGAGATTTACTTTTGCAGTACTGGCACCATCTTTTGGATTGGCCTTCTTTCTTCTTTTGGGGAGCCTGACCCCCACCCTCTTTGGGTTGTTGGGGACTTGTCGAAGACTTCTGGTCATTTTGTTCCCCCTTAGAATCTTTACCCTTCTGGTCTGCTTTCTTCTGACCACCTTGATTCTGGCCCTGGTTCTGTTTAACTCTCGTACGAACCCATCTGTCTGCCTTCTTTCCCAATTCTTGGGGAGAGGTCAGATCCGAGTCGACAAGATGCTGATGCAACAACTGGTTCTGACAATTGTTTAAAATTTGTTCTCTCATCATCAAATTATACAATCCTTTGTAATCAGTAACCTTACTGCCCAGCAACCAGCCCTCAAAAGCCTTAGTGGCACAATCGACAAAATCAGACCAATCTTGAGACTGCGTTTTCTGGGTATCCCTGAACAGCACCCTGTACTGCTCAGTGGTTAGGCCGAACCCTTCAACGAGTGTATTTTTCAAGACTTGGTAATCGTTAGCATCCTCCACCCTTGTGGTGAGGAGCTTGTCTCTTCCTTTTCCTTCAAAGGAGAGCCACAAGATAGCTGCCCACTGACTCTGGGGAACACCCTGCACAGTGCAGGCCCTCTCCAAAGCAGTAATCCATTTGTGGATGTCGTCCCCTTGTTTAAAGGGGGGCACTATCTTCCCAAGGTGTTTCGTATCGAAACTCTTTTCCCTATTACTAGGTACATTGCTGCCACCAGTGGGGACTACCCCACTTAACTGTTGCTCTCTAGCAAAGGCAAGCCTTTCTTTGGCCAGGGCAAGTTCTTCCCTTTCGATCCTCAGATTAGCTGCCCTTTCCTTAGCTTCGTACACTCTCCTCTGAGGGGACGTCATCCCTCTTTGAGAAGAGTTGTGAGAGCCATTGGTTTGAAGGGATCTGCCAGAGCCTCTTGACAGAGATCTGGCTCGTCCATTCCCAATGTTAAGCGGACCTGACAGTAGCGCCGGGGGTCCCCCAGTACCACTATCATGTTTGCTTAAGTTGGACCGTGTTAGTCTGACGACTTCTACCTGTCCCTTATCTGCCTCATCCCCAGAGGGATCCTCATCCTCATCCTCCTCTTCATTCTCATTCTCGGCTGAGAGAAGGATTAGGTCAGGGTCACCTCTGGTTCCCTCGAGGGGAGGCATGTCTCCTTCTGGATTAGAATGGCTAAGAAGCTTCTCAGCCTTTCTGGCATCATAAGTCTCTAGGAGACCAATCACAAAGGAGGTGGTGGGGTTAGCCCCTTGCTTAATCTTCCTAGAGGTACATACTTGTCGTAACTCATGGAAGTTAAGCGCAGTATATCTTGAAGAGATGACCTGTGGAGGGTCGACTGACACAAGGGGAGACTCAGAGTTTCCTCCTTTGTCCGACATACTGCTTCTAGTGTGGTGTAAGTGATGCACCTACCTACACTATGTGTTTACCTACTGATCCCTTGCTAAGAGTTGCAGCCAAGGTGTGCTAAGCCTTGAGGAGCTGCAACAGCTGGTTCAGTAGAACTCAGAGTATTCTAAGCTTTAGTTATATGTACTAACAGTACTTATGCGATCTTTCAACAAGATATTCTTAGGGTACGTGTGGTAAAACAACAGCAAGCTCAAATCCCACCGCTGCCACCAATGTGAGAAGTTGGCCCGATATGCAGCGTTCGCTATTCTAGCGACCGCTATGTATCGTTCCAAACGACCCTTATGGTGATTGGTTGAAAGTCAACCTATAGACCAGCTATCCTAGTAGCGTGGATACGAGCAGTCTAAGGCTAAAGACTCGAGAGGGCGCGTTAAGCCAGCTGTTTACCACACATGTACCCCTTGAACACCCAGTGAAAGGACACCACACAAGTGTTATGAAAATAAACAGTATATTTATTAAGAATCACAACAGCCCTGTACTCTTTATGAGGACAGGGTACTAAGCACAAACCAAATCTCTTAGGAAAATACTTCAAGTGCACAATTAAAACAAGTGTCCGAGGACACGGAAAGTTTAAGGTCTCGGGCGGACCCGATAAGGCAAGTCGGAAGCGAGGGACTCGGGACCCTAGAGTAAGGAGGCTATGCAGGCACCGAAATGCCGAGTTACCTAGCCACGAGGGCTGCGGCTGCACAAGTCTTACAGGCGTCGGGGTCTTCGCTGACGAGCCAGGAGCTGGAAGAAAAGGGGTTGCTGGCCGGCGACCAGTGATGAATAGTTCGTAGAGATCCAAGCCTGGATCAGAGATTGATGATACCTGAAAGCAGAGGGGACCAAGTTCGTACTACTAGCCAGTAGTCAGAGGGTACCAGGAAGGCACCGGTTGGCCGTCACCTCGACCAGGTGAGTGGGCGACGCTAGGCTCTGCAGTCTCACGGACCAGGAGGCGTTGTCGGCGACCACGGGGGAGGTGCGAGCTGTCCCATGAAGGATGATGCTGTCGGCGTCGCTGGGCCCAGGAGGGGGCAACAAGCCTTGGCAAATCTCAGGGCCACGTGGTGGGCCTAAGATGGCGTCTTGAGTGGACCAGGAGGGTCCGGGGTGCTTCTCGGAAAGATGGAAGCAAGGGCCAGTCTGGAGCAACCAGACCGGCAGTGATGATTGTCGGATGTCGTCACAGAAGGACACGAGCCAGCGGCTAGTGACCAGACAACGTGCTGAGCAGCAAGCAGAAGGGCCCCACGCAGATCGTGGAGATGCTGGGAGACTGCACTTCGGTGCTGGAGCGGCTCAGGGTCGGGGCTTCTCGGACCCCAGAGCACTCACCAGAGAATTGCTTCGATGGTCGTGCTGGTTAAGAGCGTGCAGGTTCTGATGATGGCCGGTCCCTCGAGGTCTCGTCGCACCCACAGATCACAGCTGAGCTGATGACGTGGGTAGAGGTCAGAGGTGCCAGGGAAGCCGGTTCTCGTCGAGCTGGGCCGTCGGATCCTTGAGGAAGGACTTGCAGCAAACCGCAGAGTTCTTAGATGGTGCCCGCTGATGCAGGGTGACTACTCCTTAGTCACAAGGGAGAAATCTTGGGAAGAGTCTCGAAGTCCTTTCGTAGAAAGTATTCTTGATTCAAAGATGATCTAATTTGGAAGGGTCCCCGCTCCGGCCTTTATCCTAAAGGAAGGGGTGGGTACATGACTAGGTCCTGCCCTAAGGGTGGGACCAGGAAGGGGGGCAGTTACACCCCTCTCCCCTGCCGGACTTTCCCCAGGTCAGGGCTGGCGCCCCTGGAACTGGTTCTGACCGGCAGATGCGTAGTGAGCACCAGGGTGCCACTCCGCTGTCACCTTCTTGCAAAAGCCCTACCTACCCAGAATACACAAACCCTGTCTGGGACGGTGCGAACACCGCCCTCGACAGGAAACCCTTTGTCCAAGCGCTCCTCGCTGGAAGGACTCCCAGCAGCAGGAGGTCAAACTCGTGTCTGTGGTGGCAGCATCCATTTTGTGGAGCTGAGGCTTTCGTTAACTTTAACCGGGGTTCACAGTTACGTACATGTCGTGTCCCTCTAGAAGGGCGGAATGCTAACCTCGTCACCAGGGTTGGTGAGAGGGCAGCATCCCGATTCGTATGACACCTTACTCGACATGTCTTGATAACGCGACACCGAAGTTACCGATGTGGTGCGCGTTATCATGGAACAGCCATTGGGTCTTTTATCCGCAAGCCGCAACCGAGCTCGGCTCGGGCCAGAGCACAGTTCACACGAGCCCACGCACTCTGCCTTCAGGATTGTCAAGGCCTGCCATAGGAGTGACTGATAGGAACTCGGGTGTCCATGGTATGGTTAGATATAGGGCTACTATATCTACAGCAAAGGGTGATTACACGACTTCGCCCCAGCTGTCATGCAGCCAGTTGTGTCAAATTTAGGAGGCCAGCCAGGGGTGGCATAATACATGCTGCAGCCCCTGGCGGCCCTGGGTACACCTATGCCCTGAGTTACAGGGTCTGATAAGGTGGCCCAGTACCAATTGGTAAATGCACCTAGGGTACATCTCGTAATTTAGAAAGAGAACAGCCAGGCTGTGGGTCTGATTAGCAGGCCCACAGTCAGAGAAAGTCGTAAACCAGTGAAACAAAAGCAAAAAATCTGGGTGATCATAGGATTGCAGACCCTACTCTCCTACAGAGGGAACGTCACCTCCCGAGGGAGTTAATATGGCGCGTTGTGCTTTACGATGTCTGCTGCGGTAGTGTCTGAACGCCCGCATGCCCAACGCGCGCTGTCCCTGTTGACCTGGAATGTGCGAGGGCTGAATGACCACCGAAAGCTACGGAAGGTAATGAGCTTTCTTAATAGACACCATGTGGATGTGGCCCTGCTGCAAGAGACACACCTGCCCGTCCACAGTAAGATGTTGCAGGCTAGAGGGTTGGCAGGGAATATAGTAGCAGCGGGATTCACCTCCCACGCCCGTGGCGTGATCACCTGGGTTAACCCCGCCTCGAGATTGAAACTGAACCCGCTCTCTGTGGACACTGAGGGTAGATATGTGGTGGCTAGGTGTACGGGGAGGGGGCTGGACCTGCTCTTGGTAAACGTTTATGGCCCTAACCATGATAGCCCGGAGTTCTATGCAGCACTGTCAGCCACCTGTAGGTCACACACGCACACCAAGATGCTGTGGGGGGGGGACTTCAACTTTGTATTTGACCCTGACAGGGACCGTTCTGCGGGCCCTACTCGAAGACCAGTTGCGTCTGCTGTCTACATGAGAGCGGAAATGACGAAGCTGGACCTGGTGGATGTTTGGCGGGAAAAGCACCCTACGCAGGGCGGTTACACGCATTACTCAGCATATCACAACATACACACTAGGATAGACTACTGGCTCTCCTCCTCCTCGGTACTGGGCGGCATCAGCTCGTTTGCAGTTCTCCCACGCACGTTATCGGATCATTCCCCGGTCCTGATCAGTCTCTCCACCGACAGAAAAGGGATCCCGCCTTATACTTGGCGTTTCCCGCCCTATGCGCTACTAGATGACGCCTTCCGAGGGGAATTGGCGGAAGATATAGAAAGATTCTTCGCCACCAATACTAACTCCGTAGATAGCTTCTTCACTGTGTGGGAGGCCTTCAAAGTCTATATCAGGGGGATGGCCATGTCCAAACACTCCAGCGTCCTACGCTCCATTAGAAGGGACCTCTCCGACTTGGAGAACAAGATGGCGGCTCTAGAAAGGGAGCAGCTGGCGGACCCGGAAGGAGGGGTGGGACGAGACCTAGTGCCCATGTTGGCGGAATATCACGCACTTGCGGATAGAGAAGTCCTCTATATGGGAAAGTATGCCACGGCTCGGGCTTATGGGGAGGGGGAGAGGCCGGGGGCCCTGCTGGCCCGTATGGCCAAGGGATCCCGTAAACCGTTAGTGATAGATGAATTGCAGACCCCGGAGGGTAACCGGGTGGTTGAGGAAGACCAGATACTGGAGACGTTCCGACGCTACTACTCGGAACTGTATCGTTCTAGGGCGGGGGGAGCGGAAACCGAGATTGACGACTATTTAGATTACATCTCGATGCCGTTCCTTAAGAACTCAGACAGGGAATTTCTAATGGCGCCCTTCCATGAGGATGAAATTCTGGAGGCCCTGGGTGGCATGCGGTCGGGGAGCGCCCCAGGCTCTGACGGCCTCACGGCTGGCTTTTACAAAGCATTTAAAGACTTATTACTCCCACATCTGATTACCCTCTTTGACACCGTATGCGAGGAGGGAGAAATGCCGCCCTCAATGCGGGAAGCTCTGCTGGTTACGGTCCCGAAACCAGGGAAGCCCCCGGACCGCTGTGGATCGTACCGTCCGCTCAGCTTGCTGAACGTGGACGCGAAGCTCTATGCAAAGGTTCTAGCCAACAGACTCGCGCTGCTGGTCCCGGAACTGGTGGCGCCGGAACAATCGGGCTTCGTACCTAGCAGGAACCTAACCTATAACATCCGCACAATGCTGGGAACGATACAGCATGTGAAGCAGGAGAATCCCGCCTTGGCGATATTCCTAGATATGGAGAAGGCGTTCGACTCTGTCGAATGGCCGTTCATGATTAGGGTATTGCGCAAATTGGGGCTGGGAGAACCGTTTTTGCAGAGAATAGGGGCACTCTATCATCACCCTTCGGCCCGCCTGCGCCTCGGCGACAGGGTCTCGGAACCGATACATATCGGTAGAGGTACTCGACAGGGATGCCCCTTGTCCCCCCTGTTGTATGCACTGGTGGCTGAACCACTAGCGTGTGCCATGCGGGAATACCATAGCCTGGAGGGTGTCAGCTTCCCCACATATAAGATTGGCATCTCGACTTATGCAGACGACACCTTACTGTATGTCCGGGACCCAGTAACCAATCTGTCGCCGATACTCAGGGAAGTGGTCCGCTTTGGTGCGCTGTCGGGACTCAAAGTGAACTGGGACAAGTCCATCGCTTTCCCCCTGACCCCAGTCACGCAGCCGTTTGAGATGGAGTATCCCCTACAGTGGACGGACGACTCGGTGCGATACCTGGGCATCCGTCTCCACACGGATCCTGAGATCCTGATCCGCGACAACTACGGGGTCGCATTTACCAAACTGGTGGACGATGTGGACGCCTGGATTAAGCTCCCCCTCTCCTTGTTGGGCAGAATCGCCCTTATGAAGATGATAGTGCTTCCCCGGTTCCTCTTCCTATTTGTCAACATCCCGGTGGTATTGTCGAAATCGTTCTTTCAGCGCTTAAACCAAGTCCTAGTCAAGCTCGCCTGGGGCGGAAAGCAACCTCGTGTCAAATGGGCGACACTGATACTCCCGTGTGAAATGGGGGGACTGGGGGCGCCGGACTTGGAGCGCTACTACCGGGTGGCACAGGCGACACATTTACATTCCTGGATCCACGGAGATGCCCGCATTCCACATCTCATACTAGAGAGGCTGTTCGCAGACCCACTCCCCCTGCCAGCCACAATTTGTCTCCCAACAGACCGAGCAATCGGGCGGATGGACTCGCTTAAGGCGACGAACCATGCATGGCACGCACTGCTGAGAGAACGGGGATGTGCCTTACTGTACTCCCCACAGATGCCTGTGGCCTGGGCCCTATGGCTAGATCCGCTCAATGAGAGGGGGGTGACAGAGGCCTTGAAAGCCCTCGGCGTGCAAACAATGGAGGACTTGTTCTTGGACGGTACGCTGAAAACCTGGGAACAACTCCCCCCTGTCACCCCGGCCCCGTCGCTGCTGCAGAGGTTCCAATATCACAGGATACGGTCGGCCTGCAGAGAAATACTGGGCCCCGCGCTACGGGAGCCGGAGGAGGTCCCTGAACTGACACATATCATCAAAACGAAAACCCCGGCTAAATTGGTCTCTATGGTTAACAGGCTTGGACCTTCATATCAGACGTTACCCACTTCGGCTCCTAGGGCGGCGTGGGAAGCGGATCTCCAAACCCCCATCGACGATGCTATGTGGCGCTATTGCTGCGCCAACACCCGTAGGATCTCGCTTAATGGTAGGCACCGCTTGGTGCACTTCAAATTTCTACAGAGAGTATACTATACCCCGGAGCGACTTCACCGCTACGGCCTACGTGGCTCCCCGGAGTGTGAGCGCTGCAGGACCGGCACTGCTGACTTCTTTCATTTAGCGTGGCTGTGCCCGGGGGTGAGTGCTTTCTGGGAGGAGGTCTTCGCGGAGTTGGAAAAGATTTTAGGGGAGCCGCTGTTGAGTTCCCCATTGCTCGCGCTATTGGGCTTCTCCAAACCGCTAGCCCCTGCGTTCCGTAGATTAGTGGATGTAGCGTTGCTGTTGGCCAGAAGGGTGGTGGCAGCGTGCTGGATGCGCGGGCCACTCCCCACCAAGACGAGATGGCTCAGGGATCTCCAATACTGCTGCACTCAGACGGAATTGTACAGCGAGCTGCTGTCGCCCAAGAGTAGACCGAAGTCCTTTTGGGATCTCTACAAGGAGTATCAACAGAAGGGGGAGGTGGACGACAGTGACATGTCGGCAGCCGAGGAACATCAGGATGAGGAGTTAGAGAATGCTATGGAACTGAGGCAATCACCGCAGAGGGGGATTTGATGTTCTTCTGGGGGGTGGTGGGTCCAGGGAGAGTGTAGGCGGTTAACGGGGAGGGTGGGTCGGGTGTGTCATGACTTAGTGGACAGGGCAAGCGGGTGGTGGGTGCAGAACATACACAGTGCATACACGACATCACTTACATAGGAAGAGTCACTAAGACTCCTTCACGGTACTCAATAGCAAACGGGGAGGGCCCGGGGGTTGTTTAGGGGTAGTTTAGGTTAGTTTTTCCCTTTTCCACTTTTCCTTTCCTGCCCTTTCCTGGTTCATGAAAGACCGTACTAATATGTCTCCATTCATTGACTGTCGACTGCCTTGATGATTAGCTGGGGGCCAACAGTGCACGATAACATTGTATTGTGTTGAATGATGCCATCAATTCACGCCGCCGGGCCTCCGGGATGCCGGCACACAGGCTGTGTATAAGGTTCAGTGGACTTGCCCCCAG
Organism: Lissotriton vulgaris; assembly: GCF_964263255.1. Taxonomy (NCBI): domain Eukaryota; kingdom Metazoa; phylum Chordata; class Amphibia; order Caudata; family Salamandridae; genus Lissotriton; species Lissotriton vulgaris. The sequence goes on from NC_141693.1 coordinate 1,333,045,666, forward strand.
GGCTTATGCAGAGTTTTGTGCACTGTACAGTCGAACTGCAATGACAATGTATGCTGACAGTTGGCGACACTCACAATAAAGGTCTTTTAAAAAAAAAAAAAAAAAAAGATATACTATTTGCGCATGGCGTCTATGCAGCTGAGCCACTATTCTAGGACGCTTTTGGATCAAGCCTATACCACGTACATTCCAGGCGAGGAAAGTGTATGACTTAACTACTGTTGCCATTAGGAATTAATGTGTAGATAAAGAGCCCCTGTCCCCAGGGCCAAGTAGGCCTACAACATAAGCAACAATCCAGACCACTGTCAAGCTTAACAGTTGAACAACTTCCCAATACTCGGTCAATCGAGTCAGCATCATTTGACCAAACTTTATATTAACTGATAACATGGTTAACTGTGAGATGTACCTGTCCTGGGGAGAGGAAGTTGGGGAGTTCAAGGGGTTGAGGGGGTTCTTATCGGGGTCAGGCATGCCGCTGGGCGGATCAGGATGGGGAAACACTGAAGAAAGCAATATGAGATCCACCGGAGGTATTAAATGTATGTCCTGGAACTTCAGGGGAATGCACACTAAGATACACGCTTACCTTGTGAGGAGAGGGGTGCAGATCGCACTATTGCAAGAGATGCATCTAACAAACAAGATGGGGTGGCTCTACAACGCAGATGGCAGGGCAGGTGTTCAGCACACCTTATTTAGCCTTTGCAAGGGGCACATTGATTTGGATTCATGCGAGGTCCCATTTCAGAGTACTGGACAACTGGTTGATCCAGACAGCAGGTATGTGATGGTTGCGGGGCAACTTGACGGTAGGGACATCGTGTTGGGGAGCATACATGTCCCCAACATAGATCAAGCTGCATTTCTTGTGCATCTCTCAGGAAAGCTGGCGACCATGTTGACAGGGTCGGTATTACTAGGGGGAGACTTCAACTGTATAGCAGACGCTGTCCTGGACCATTCACACCGTCCTCTTGCAGATGCCCCAGCAAACAGGCTAGCGGCAACGAGACGGGCATGGCAGCAGCAGTGGGGACTGACGGACACTTGGAGGGCCTCTCATCCAGGGGAAATGGACTACTCTTATTTCTCTTCATTGCATGACTTACATATTCGCCTGGATTCCATTTCTGCTCACCAGACCTACATAGGGAGGATCGTGCACTGCAAATATTTAGCTAGAACAATATTGGATCATAATCCGCTGCTGGTGTTGCTGAATTGGCAGCGGGACGGTCCTGCCATCCCCACTTGGAGGCTAAGGCTGGAGGCATTGGAAGATCCAGTGTTCCGTGACACAATAGGCGCAGCGATTGAGGTTTTACTTCAGGGTCAACACTGGGACAGGGGCGAGTCCACTCGTTGAATGGGATGCCTTCAACGCGGTGGTCAGGGGCGCTGCATAGGAGAAGTAGTATGAGTGTGGAGGGTGCTGTTGCAGGATGACCAAAGTGCAGAGCATAAACTTAGGGATGTAGAGAAAGAGAGACCGGAACGACATGATAAGCAGGACGATCTCCTTGTGACTCGCGAGGCCCTAGCGGAACAAATAGAACGTTTGCGATGTTTTGATTATAAGGCCTACACTGCTCGGGCGCATGCCGACAGGACAAATCTGGAGCGCTACTGGAATGGCTGGCCAATCAAGAGCGGAGGGGGACGTCGAAATTGGAGTTGGGGGACCAAGGAGGTGACGCAGTGTATTCTCAGCGTGCCATTAATGAGCAATTTCTGCAGTATTACACAGGCCTTTATCAGAGTAAGCTTGCCCCAGGGAACTTCAGTGATGGGGATTTCATGACCAAGATTGAGGAGGTGGAGGCAGAGGAACTCGGCAGAGATATTGAGGTGGGCGAAGGGCGTAGAGCCATCAAGCACATGACAAGGAACAAGACGCCAGGGACGGATGGGCTTCCAGTGGAATTTTACTCTGAATACGTAGACGCCCTGACCCCGCGCTTGGTAGCCCTGAATAATAGCGAGAGGCAAGAGGGTTCCCTCCCTGCCTCGACGCTAGAGGCAATAATTGGTCCCCTTCCGAAACCGGGGAAACCGGCCTGGGATCGGACCTCCTATAGGCCACTTGCCATGCTCAACTTGGATTACAAGATACTGACTCGTGTGTTAGCTAGTCGCTTGCTGACTCATATGCCGACCCCAATTCATGTGGACCAAGCCGGATTTATTCCATCTGGGAACACAGCGATGAATATTCAGAAACTCCTGCGCATTCTGGGGACAGATACCTATTGCACTGAGAAGGCTTTTGATAGCCTGGAATGGCCGTAACTTCTTAATGTCCTGAGGGCGTTTGGCTTGGGGGACCGATTTGTGGAGTGGACGGCGATCGTGTACAATTACTCCACTGTCAGGGTTAGGACAGGCGGACTGATTTCTGATGCCGGTAATTTGGGCAGGGGTACGAGGCAGGGGTGCCTGCTGTCCCCTCTGTTGTTTGCCCTGGCAATGGAGCCCATAGCCGTCCATGCCAGGACAGGTAGACACTATCACTATGGTTACCTTACCAAGGCTTCTTTACCTCTTAGGGACGCTCCAAATTTGGATCCAGCCTAAGATCTTTGTGCAGCTTAACGCCTTGATCACTGGGTTTTCATGGGGCAGCGGGAGACGGAGAGTGGCACTTATAACTATGCAGAGACCCAGGAGGGAGGGGGGTTTTGCTCTACAGGACCTTGAGGCCTACTACCATGCAGCTCGGCTCCAATGGTTTGCGAAATGGGCGGCGAGGCGAATCCGGAATGCCGAGGATTTGGGTGGCCAAGATCCAAGTTTGAACCTGCTGTCTCGGGTGCTGCTAGGGTTGCCTATGAGGGATAGAACGATTCCCCCTGATTTGCGAACGGTGAGACAATGTTGGAGTAGCCTGTCTAGACAGGCGCGGTTACGAATCCCATAGGCTCCTGAGATTCCGTTACAGATGTGTGAAGCGCTGCCGATGCGGGCGATTGGAGCAAGTTTCGCCAATGGGAAGACGCAGGAATCATTACTATTGGAGACTTGTTTGAAGATGGCAACCTCCTCCCCTTTAACTCCTTGGACGCTCATGACGAGCTCAGCTCGTCATGATGTACACCTCCATACACTAATGACGAGCTGAGCTCGTCATGAACAATGGGGAATCTCAAGTTCCAGCACAGGAGGAAAATAACACTAGCATCGATGGTGTTAATGACCTCTTGGAGCGTAATGACCTCTCACAGGGGATTTTCTCTTCCATGCCGCTTTGACAGCAGCCTTTATAAAGCACTGGCGAGAGGGGTTGGTGGAACAGAAGACGTTTCTGGCATGTCAGTATGTAGTGATGGCAGCGGGGACTGTTAAGGCAGTTACATGTCTCTATAGGCGGATCACTCACAATTTGCGACAGCCTCTGACAGGTTTACACCTTAAATCGGAGGCAGACTTGGGGGAGGACATCAGGGAGAAACCATGGGGAGAGATCTTAGAACGGGCTTGAAAGGGCACTAGGAACGCGCACTTTCAATTAATTCACTTCTATGTATTGCATAGGGTATACCTAACACCGGGCAAAATTAATGATTACTTTGGGGTTTCGTCCGCCTGCCCAAGGTGTAACCTGGAGGGTACAGGGTTCCTTCACATGTTTTAGGAATGCCCACACTTGGGAGAATACTGGAGAGGGGTGACAGCTGGACCGGCAACAGTGACGGAGAGAGAGATAGCATTGACGCTGGGTTGTTGTTTGTTACATTGGTTCCCGCATACTGCTAAGACCAAAATTACTAGTAAATTTATTGACTTGGGGCTGGTATTGGCAAAGTGGGAGCTTACTAGTCAATGGAAGTCAAAGAATGCCCCCAACCTACTGAGATGGACTAGGGAACTAGTGAAATGGGCTGAGAGTGAGGGGTACTGCAGACTACAAATGGGTAGACGCACTGGGAATGAAAAATCAATGCAAATGGCGCGCGCATGGGTGGCACTGGTGGACTTGGTGAAGCACTCGGCTGAGGACGCAGAAGATATACATGGGGAGATAGGCGCAGCACTGGGTGACTGAATTCGGAGGTTCCTCGCAAGCTCGAGCATAGAGTGGGACCTGGGAAGGACCAATTGGGGGCTCCCTTCAATTCTCTCCGCGATTTTGACCCCTGGGGTCCGAGATGTAGGAGACATGGAATAAGGCGGGTGCGTCAGACGGGTATGAACGGACATTTTAATGAGACAGCGGCATGCCTGGGGGGTTGGGCGGGGGGTGGGAGTTTCTTAGGGAGTTGGGGGGGGAGATGAGGCGTATTGTGGCATCCACATCAGGAATCCAGCTGGTATGACCACTATGAGGAGGTGCTCTGAGATATTTATATATAAGGCTAGGCGCGGGGAGGGGGGTTGGAATGACGAGGGAATGCTTATATTGTCTCCCTGATGGGAGTAATCGATAATGGATGGGGAAGACGGGCCTTATGACAGTGAAAGGGAGGGATAACTGCACCGAACTTTAATTCCACTGTTTGATCATCTGTTATGCCCTCTGGGCTGTTTTTTTATGGCATCACTTTGAAAAAACAATTCAAATTTGTTTAAAAAAAAAAGAAAAATGGTTAATTGTGAGATAACAAGTGTTTTTGCTTGTGGGTAAGGCAATGAGAACAGTAAGTGAGTGGGTTGTATGTAATAGGCAGTACTAAACAGCTGTAGCCGGAAATTGGGGTTGTCTATTAATAACATTCTATAATATCCCTTTGGTTGTGATTCAATAACATAATGCATGGTAAGAAACAGCCCACTACATTCTTATAAAACATTTGCAGATCCTAGGTAACAACAAACAGAGCTAACAAACTCTATAATTTACTACACAACACCCCATGGAAGATCCAGTGGAGCCACCATCCCCCATCCACACCCCCCCCACCAAAGGAGGGGGGGGGAGTAAGGAGGGGTGGGCCCAATGGGGCACAGCTATCAAAAGCCAGGGAGGAGTATTCCAGCAACGCTTAGCTCAGCGAATCTTCACTTACCTGTGTGGATATGGAGGGTAACAGTGTGACACCCCACATCCCCCAAAGCTGATGGCGAGTGGAGAGCCTCCCGTCACTTCTTCTGTGGAGAAGTGTGGCTCACTAGTTAGAGCAGGCAGACCCTGAAGCAGAGGTCAGACCCGGGACCAGGGTTCAATTTCTGACGCGGCAGGGTCTTGAGCTCAAATGTCCATGGACTCGATAATTCTCGCTTCGGTGCCTGACCTAATCATGGGTTCACACTCTGCAACTCTGGGCATTAAGCTTGCTTAATCTCCACAACGCCCCCCCCGCGGCGGGATACCTGGCTTTCACCTTGGGGATGCCCTGTAGTGGCTATCTCACAGGGAAAAGCCAGGACGCGTTCCCAAGGCAAGCGCGGAGATACCCCTTCGGGGGTCGATTCAGGCGCTATATAAGAAACATAATAATAATAATAACCTCCAAGACCAACTTAGGGGATGGGGCCCTCGATATGTTGTCCTGAGTAACTAGTCCCCGTCTGCACCTACGTGGGAGTCTTTGTGATTTCGACTGCGACTGCTCCAGATCAGGAAAGTGCCTTTCCAACCAGTCCCAGGAACTCTCTGGTGTTTCGAAGAAGTGGGAGCGCTGAATTTGGAAGATTTTCAACATGGCTGGAAATAAAAGTGCAAATGTAAGGCCAGTAGCACGAATGTGGGTTTTGACATCCTGAAAATGTATGCACTTATGTTGCACTGCCAGAGTATAATCAGGGAATATTGAGAAGTTAGTGTTATTAATCATTAGAGGGCCATTATCAAGGGCAGGTTGCAGGAGTAAATCATGGTCTCTGAAGTTCAGAATTTTTGCTATGAGTGGATGTGGATTTGCACCAGGAATAGGTTTTTCAGCGGGCACCCGGTGCTTGCGATCCACTGTGAAGAGATCGGCCAGTCCAGTGGGAGCTACTTTTGTATTAAGCCAGTCTTCAATAAACAGCATCAGTTTCAGGCCCTCCGACCCTTCAGGGAGGCCCACTAAGTGCAGGTTTTTCCATCGGTACCTCCCTTCTGAATCATTCGCTCTGGCCTGGAGTCTCTATTTGTTGGCGCAGATGCAGAAACTGTCCAGTTTGTTCTTTCACCCTAGGCACCATTGTGTCCAGAGCTACTTCAGTAGTCTTGAGTCTGTCTGATAATTTCCTTTGTTCATCTTTTAACAAGCTGAGTTCAGTAGAGATGGTTCCCAATTGCTGTGCAATAAATGACCTGGACTTCCGTATCTCCTGCAGTATCATGTCCAATTTATCGGGGGGGGGGGGGGGGTTTGGAGCATCATCATCACCTGGTATGGAATGAAATGAGGCCTCAGAGGGGGAAGACTAGGAACGGACTTTTACCAACTGTGTTCCTGTTTTAAGCTTTGTGTGCCCCATTGTCAGTGGTAGGCTAATGTACGGACAATGAATATCCTGGGTGCTAGTTTCCAGTGTAGGCAAATGGTGGCACAATCCAGCTGGCAGGCCCAATCTCCAGCGCTACGATGAGTTGGAGCTCTGTCTCTACAGGGCCGATCACTGGCGGATGTTCCGGGCCTTACCGGAGGTTCAATGCTCTGGGGACAGTAGTAGAAGTGCACAGCCACAATCATCGCCCCTACTTGCCCCAGCAATCCGGGGATCTCACCTGAGTCCCACCAAGAGTCACACGCTTCACTAATGGGCTGGGTTTTAATTGCCCAAACTGTCCCCAAATGCAGCCAGGGGGTACACAGCTCGTCCGTCAGGCTCCCACCTTTGATGTAGTTAAGGAGCATCAGATAGTTATCAGGCACGATAGCAAGACCACTGACTCATTGTCAGTGAAATTGCTCTCCCACCCTCGCAGCTCCACCATTAAGTGAGATGCCCCTGCCCCTGCACTCTTGAGTGTTGGTGATCGAGGCCCTCCTCCACCCGCAGGTTTCCCTGCGCCTCATACCTGGTGGTCCAGTGGACCTCTGTCTCCTTTCTTTCTTTCTGCTCCTTCACTCGTTTTTCTCCCCTTTCTATCTTTCACCTTTCTGCACCTCTGCTCTTTTGCGCCTTATTTCTGCCCATTTTCCCTTTCTCTCCCTCTGCTCCTTCACTTGTTTTTTCCCCTTTCTATCTTTCACCTTTCGGCACCTCTGCTCTTTTGTGCCTTATTTCTGCCCATTTTCCCTTTCTCTCCCTCTGCTCCTTCACTCGTTTTCACTCGTTTTTCTACCCTTTCTATCTTTCACCTTTCTGCTCTTTTCTGCATCTCTGCTCTTTTGTGCCTTATTTCTGCTTATTTTCCCTTTTTTCTTTATCCCTTCTTTCCTCCATTTACCTTTCCCCGCCGCTGCTGCCCCCGCGGCCCCCCCCCCAGCGCGACCTGCCCAATCCAGCTCCCCTCCCCGCTCCCCCCTCCCAGCTGTCCAGCCCTCCCCGACCTCTACTTAATGGCGGCCACTGCGGGGACAGGCGAGCAAGACCACTGACTCATTGTCAGTGAAATTGCTCTCCGACCCTCGCAGCTCCACCATTAAGTGAGGTGCCCCTGCCCCTGCACTCTTGAGTGTTGGTGATCGAGGCCCTCCTCCACCCTCAGGTTTCCCTGCGCCTCATCCCTGGTGGTCCAGTGGACCTCTGTCTCCTTTCTTTCTTTCTCCTCCTTCACTCGTTTTTCTCCCCTTTCTATATTTCACCTTTCTGCACCTCTGCTCTTTTGCGCCTTATTTCTGCCCATTTTCCCTTTCTCTCCCTCTGCTCCTTCACTCGTTTTCACTCGTTTTTTTCCCCTTTCTATCTTTCACCTTTCTGCACCTCTGCTCTTTTGTGCCTTATTTCTGCCCATTTTCTCTTTCTCTCCCTCTGCTCCTTCACTCGTTTTCACTTGTTTTTCTACCCTTTCTATCTTTCACCTTTCTGCTTTTTTCTGCAACTCAGCTCTTTTATGCCTTATTTCTGCTTATTTTCCCTTTTTTCTTTATCCTTTCTTTCCTCCCTTTACCTTTCCCCGACGCTGCTGCCCCCGGGCCTCTCTCCCCCAGCGCGACCGTCCCAATCCAGCTCCCCTCCCCGCTCCCGCCTCCCAGCTGTCCAGCCCTCCCCGACCCCTACTTAATGGCGGCCACTGCGCGGCCGTTGCACGGCCGTGGGCGCGCCGCTGGTGCACCGAAGGCGCCTCAAAGGCAAGCACGTCTGCGCCCGTCTGCGACCCGTCCGCAACCAGCACCAGGACCCCTGGACCTCCGCCCCGCCAACGCTACGACCCAGCAGCACTCCACGCACTCAACCCAGGCTGCAACAACAACTGCAAGCTAGCATCACCAGCCGACACCCATGGACCCTTCAGCTGTCACCGCTGCCGGCACACCTGCAGCACCGCCAAGAACACAGATCCAGCACAACCCGCCCTCAAGAACTCAACCGAACCGAAGACCCTGCAATGCATCCTCCTCAACGTCCGATCCCTCCACAAACACGCCACAGAAATCTGGGACCTCCTCGACAGCACCACCCCAGACGTAGCATTCTTCACCGAAACCTGGACCAACACCACCTCGGGACCGGACATCGCCATCCCCCAAGGATACAAGATCTCCAGGAAGGACCGCCCCACCCACCCAGGAGGAGGAATCGCCATCGTCCACAAATCCAGCCTCCGCCTGAACACACTCCCTGACGAGTCCACAGAACTGATGGAACACCTTCACTTCAAGATACTGGCCAGCCCCACTGCCGCCCTCCGAGGAACCCTCGTCTACCGACCCCCTGGACCCCTGGACCCTTCGCCAACTCCATCACGGACATTATCTCCCCGCAGGACATCGCATCCACCAACTACACCCTGCTGGGAGACCTCAACTTCCACCTCGACAATCAACTGGACCCAACACCACATGCCTCCTGGACAACCTCCACAACATTGGACTCCGCCAGATCGTGACCGAGCCCACGCACTCAGCAGGACACACCCTCGACCCCCTCTTCACTACAGGAAACTCCATCACCTTCAGCCACACCACCGAACTCCCATGGACCGACCATCGTTGCGTCCACTTCACCTTCAGAACACCCACCATCCACAGACACAAGCACCTGCTTCCACAAAGAAACTGGACCAAAATCACCGATGACCAGCTCACCTCCTCACTCAACAACTCCACCCCAACCATCGCGGAAAACGACGACCCCAACACCGCAGCCCGAACCCTACATAGATGGATCTCGGACAGCACCAACACCATAGCCCCCCTCAAGAAAAACAACAATACCCGTGCCAAGAAAGCCAGATGGTTTACCACCGAACTTCGAGAGTCCAGGCGCACATGCCGCCGCCTCGAAAAGGCCTGGAGAAACACCAAATCCACAGAAGCCCACAACAACTTTAGAGCAGCCACCAATGCCCACCATCAACTCATCAGAGAAACGAGGAAAAAAGCGATTGAAGACAGAATCTCCACCCACGCACACAACAGCAAGGAACTCTTCAGCATCATCAAGGAGTTCGGCCAACCCACCAGCGAGTCTGCCGACATCCCTCCTTCACAAGACCTCTGCGACAAACTCAGCATCTTTTTCCACCACAAAATCAAGAGCATCTACGACAACTTCGACGAAGACAACCAACTCACTGAACCCTCACCAACCACCCCCGACACCCGGAAACCAGCGATTAATGACTGGACAACCCTCACCACCGAAGACACACTGAAGACAATGAAGTCAATCCACTCAGGGGCCCCCACGGACCCTGCCCCCACCACATCTTCAACAGAGCCGCCAACACCATCGCACCCATGCTCCGCCAAACCATCAACCGCTCCCTGGCGACCGCCTCGTTCCCCGACGACTGGAAACACGCCAAGGTCAACCCCCTCCTAAAGAAATCCTCAGAGGACCCCACCGACCCCAAAAACTACAGACCCATCTCCCTGCTCCCGTTCCCAGCGAAAGTCATCGAGAAAGCCATCAACAGCCAACTCGCCACATTCATTGAAGAACACAACATCCTCGACACCTCCCAATCCGGCTTCAGAAAAAACCACAGTACGGAAACCGCCCTCCTCGCCGCAACAGACGACATCCGCACCTTACTGGACAAAGGAGAAACAGTAGCCCTCATCCTCCTCGACCTATCAGCGGCGTTCGACACAGTCTCCCACCGCACCCTAATACGCAGACTCTACGATGCAGGAATCCAGGACAAGGCACTCAACTGGATCTGCTCCCTTCTCTCCGGCAGGACGCAGCGGGTCAGACTCCCCCCTTTCCTCTCGGACCCCACACCTACCACCTGCGGAGTCCCCCAGGGCTCCTCCCTCAGCCCGACGCTCTTCAACGTCTACATGGCTCCACTTGCCCCCATCGTCAGAACCTACGGACTCAACATTGTGTCATTTGCAGACGAAACCCAGCTCATCCTCTCCCTATCCAACGAGCCCAACACCGCCAGACGCAGCTTTCGAGAAGGCATGGAAGCTGTCGCCAAATGGATGAAAAACAGCTGCCTACAACTAAACACCAACAAAACAGTAGTACTCATCATGGGCCCAAACCCCGATGCCTGGAGCGACACCTGGTGGCCCACCGCCCTCGGAAACCCGCCAACCCCCACAGACCACGCACGCAACCTGGGAATCATCCTGGACTCCGAGCTCAAAATGGACCGCCAGATCAACTCTGTCTCATCTTCCTGCTTCCACACCCTCAGCCTCCTTCAAAAGACCTTCAAAGGGATCCCCCTCGAAAATCGAAAGACAGTCACTCACGCCCTGGTCACCAGCAGACTCGACTACGGCAACGCACTCTACGCCGGAATAAACAAAAACCTCATCCGCAAGCTACAGAACATCCAGAACGCCGCCGCAAGACTGGTCCTCAACCTACCAAAACACTGCCACATCTCCCAGCACCTGCGCACACTCCACTGGCTCCCCGTCGAGGTGAGAATCACCTTTAAGATGCTCACCCACGCACACAAGGCCCTCCACGGCACCGGACCAGCATACCTGAACAGCCGACTCAAATTCCACGCACCCCAAAGGACCCTATGATCAGCCCAGCTTTCCTACGCCGTGGTCCCCCGCACCAGAAAGACCAGATCGGGAGGCCGCTCCTTCTCCTTCCTCCCGGCCAAAGCATGGAACGCCCTTCCGCTCCACCTCAGACAGACATCGCTCCCCATCTTCGCAAGAAACCTCAAAACCTGGCTCTTCGACAAAACCCCTCCTTGATGGAATGGAACCTGCACCCCCCCCCCACCCCTAGCGCCTTGAGACCCTTACGGGTGAGTGGTCGCGCTTTAACAAACTCCTGATTGATTGATTGATAGTACCTAATTATTATTTTTGGTTGCAGATTTATATAGCGCAAACTTGACCCAAAGGTACTGGAGAGCTTTACATGAGCACCAGTTATGTTACACAAGGACACATTTATTTTCTTTGTTTTATTGTGGGCACAGGGAGTGTAAGTAATTTTCCCAAAATCACAGGATGTGGAATCGACTCAAGGCTTGAATAGATCACTTTGCTTTGTAAGTTAATAGTGGGGATTACCCTTGCCTTCCAAAAGTCGCCCCTCACCCCTTAAACAAGGCTGGGAACATAAATGAATATTTAAATCCCTCAGCAGAATCACCTGAGGTGGCACATGTTTCTTTTTCATGTAACCACCACGGAATGAATTTAAAGCCCTCACGGAATCATTAGATGTATCCTGTGAATAACTGCCAGGAGAAACTGGGAGCCTGTATTAACTTAGGACATTGTGCAGGGAATGTCAATGGAAATTAAAGTGAGTAATCCATCCTTGACTCTACCCCTAACCGAAAGATTAACTGGGAGAAAGAAATCTCCTGAAGCCCCATAATATGATTTTACTTTAATAGACTCAACCACTTATCATCTGATTGCTTGTAGGCTAATCCTGGAACATTCAAGCTCAAGATGTTAAAATGGGTATTCATCTAGTGGGTACCCGCAGATATCAAACATGGAACAGATCCCAGTATAGAAGATATGGCAGCATACATATATACAGGACCCCCCTAGACATACTGGACGGCAATCTGACACGGGCCATAACGTCTGTTAGAACACAGATCGCCTTCTGGAAAACCCTCCCCATCAACGTGCCAAGCAGGGTGACCTTAACGAAAATGATAGTACTCCCCAGGCTCCTGTACTATTTTGCCAATCTCCCACTATACATCCCTATCCGCACATTTAGAGAACTGGAGTGCATGCTCAGAGATCTGATATGGAACACGGGCAGGCCAAGAGTAGCGCTGACGAAGTTACACAACCCGGTCACGGAAGGCGGCATGGCGGTCCCGAACCTGGAGCTCTATTATCTGGCGGCACAGGTGCAATGGGTGGTGGCCTGGATCGCAGGAAGGAACCTCGAGGACACGGCTACGGCCACAGACATCCTCTCCCCGCTGCAGATACACACCTTATTCCACCCACTGACGAGCCCCAGGAATCACACTCAATTACATGTAGCTGTGGCCACGAAATGCTACGGCAGATGCTTACGTCTCACCAAAACCACCATACCATATGCACCAGCGTTACCACTCCTGGGTACCCCCAAGGCCACGACAGTCGTGACGGAGGCGGCATTGGAACAGTGGACACGTGCAGGCATAGAAACAATGACGGATCTGTACGCAGATGGCGCCCTGCTCCCCTTCGAGACGTTGACTGCTGACACGGGACTGCCTGCGGGACAATTCCTGCAACATGCCTCAATACTAAGGACACTTACGCGGAAATGGGGGAACATTGCTAACGAGCTGCCCACGCACCAGTTAGTTCAATGCATGCACGTGATGGGCAACGGGACGCATGTAGTGCACTGGCTCACACAGGCGCTGCTCTCGCACACACAAGCTACATTACAACCTCTGCGGGATAAATGGGCGGTAGACAGAGGGAAGGCATGGACGGACAAGGAGTGGGCGGTGATACTCTCGGGCCCCCGCAACATTCCACGTAATGCACGCTTCAAACAGATACAATTTTACGTTCTGCACCGCGCATATCTATCCCCGGACAAGATTAACTCATACTTCCCGGGCACGGCGGCCAAATGCCCAAGATGTGACACTGAGGGAGCAGACCTCCTCCACATGCTATGGCATTGTCCCCGGCTTCTAGCATACTGGCAATCGATACTAGCATTGTTGAAGCGCTGCACGGCGATGCCGAGCCCATTTTCATGGGAGGCATGCCTGCTGGGCCTCTTCCATAGGACCAAATTAAACAGGGTACCTTCCCGCTTCTGGGACCTTGGCCTCATCACGGCCAAAAGACTCATCACAAAGCATTGGAAAAGGGCGGCACCACCAGCGATGGCACACTGGCACGCTTCGCTTGATAACTGGGCGAAAGCGGAGAGTATATCTCTACATAATGAGGAGACGGCGGGACTGCGTAAATACCCCATAGCGACACTCTGGGACGACATGATCCGCTCCTTCCACAATGACTCCCGGGCACCAGGGACTCCAGAGAGCCAGCCACTCCCAGACGGGGAACACCGTGATGGCCACCACACGCCAGGCGCCACAGACAACAGACACACCACCCACGCACCAGACACCTAGATCCCCCCTCTTTCCCCCCCCCCCCTGCCCGGCCGACACGCCGGGACTGCTACCACCCTCCCGTATCGCCAACAAAGCTCCCGCACTTGCAGGAACAGACAGAACATGACAGCCGCGCTACCACCGTACTCTCCCCTCCCCCCCCTCTTTTCCCCCCAGCCTCGCCCCCCCCGCCACAATCTTCACTACCTGATACACCGCACGCCGCATGATTCCAAGTTCGATATCCCTACCCCATTACGCTTTTATTGAAATTGCTCGCTCAACAAGATCCGACACCAGCGATAGCATGATCACGCAATGTTTGAACGTCGGCTTTATTGGCGAACTGTTGCAACACACTTTGCGATCCGCCCCGTGATTTATGTATGAACTTCTTCTTTAACTGTTGGCTCTTCATATACCAAGACTCTGTATGATATATGCTTGTAATTCTTTTTCTCAACAATTGCACTGAATAAAAGATATTTAAAAAAAAAAAAAAAAAATAGAAGATATGGCAAAATAACCTGTTCTTGACCTGTGATAGGGTCATAACCATTAGCTCTACACCATAGATAAAAACACTTCCATTTAAAAGCATATGACTTTCTCTTCAAAGGCCTTCTCGCTTCTTTTAAGATCTGCATACAGTCCTGCAAGAAGCCTAGGTGACCACATTGTACAAATTCAGTAGTCATGCTGTCAATCTCAGCAAGGGGAGGTTGTGGTGAAAAACCTTCCTCCCTGACTTGGTTAGCAGATCCAGAAGGCATGGCAACCTCCTCTGCGGTGTCTTGGAGAGGTGTAATAGATCCTAGTACCACCACTGGGGAGGACACTCCGGTGCAATCAGGATCATCTCTGTCCTAGATCTGTGGAGCTTGCTGATCACCAGCGGTATGAGAGGGACTGGTAGAAAGGCATAGAGTAATTTCTCTGAGCAGTTGATGTTATTAATAAATTCTTGTTAAGCGCATGGCTATCCTTTGGCATCCCAGCGCTGCGCAACACGGACAGTATAGAGTCTGTTGATCAACAGAGCATTCCCCATGGAGCTGGTTGAGGGTACCTGGATGCGAAGGCGTGGCATTTTGTGTTTGCCACGTCTCCGAAAAATGTCTGGTGGTATTTCGCCTTTTAGCACCCAATCGTGAGCTTCGGCAAAGTGTCGACTTAGTTCGTCCGAAAAATGGAAAGTCTTACATCAGGTAAGAACTACCCTGAGCACTCTTATTGCACAACGAGTGCGTAGCTGTGGGTTAACTTGAAGTAAATCACTTAGTGTTTAGCGTTTCAAAATAGTTTATTTATCCAAGTATTTTAGAAATGATCCAAAAGATAGTGTTCGTGAATACATATTCCTTCATATGATTATACTTTTGGTAAAAAAATCCATAATATTCATGACAAATGCTCAATTTAAGATGACATGAAAACCCCAATGCATTTCGTGCTGGACTAGCACTTCTTCAGGGGGATAAGTTTCTGAAAAGAAAAAATGGACTATGTTGTGGATGTTTGCTGAACAGGAACTTCTATACACATATGAATTAAATCTAGGCGAAGCCTATGAACAGGTACAAGCAAAAAGAACGTGAGCCCCAGAAACAAATCTGAGATAAACAGTTCTAACCAAAATCCGAAAAAATAGTGCATAAAGAAAATCCATTCTATCTTGCGTCAAGCAGGAAAATTAAATTAAATGAAGCAAGTACGTTCTATCTTACATCCAGCAGAAAATAAAAATACAGCAAGGAAACCTTGGAGAAACCATGAGGGGTTGAAAGACCGGAATGTATAATGCGGAAGATACATAGGAAAAGACCAAAACGAACATGTGTATCGTGAACAGTAGAATCCATAGGAGACATGACGGTACCAAAGAAAAAGTAAAAAGAGAACCCCAAGGGTTATTCACCACGGTAGACAAAAGTGTCTCGACAAATACCCTATCTATTAGTTCGTCCACCTGTGTTTTGAGGGTGCCTGGCAGGTGTACTGCAGAAATGGACATGTTCCTCGCCAGTAGCCATTTACATATGACTTGAGCCTCCAGAGACAGAGGTCTGGATCTGGTCCTTCCCTGTTGGTTCAGGTAATACATTGTCAAGGTGTTGTCCGTCTGAACCAACAGGGAGCGTGACTTTAAGGAGGGGACGAATGCTTTGAGAGCTAGGTGCACAGCTCTGAGTTCTATCATGTTGATGTGGTAGGTCTTCTCCTTTTCCAACCAAAGTCCCTGTATCTGAAGAGATCCCAGGTGAGCGCCCCAGCCTTGAAGAGACGCATCTGTGACTACACTCTGTTTGGGAGTATCTTGGTGGAAAGGAACACCTTTCAGAAGATGAGACCGTTGCATCCAACATTTTATTGAGACTTGAACTGCATGAGGAAGAGTTATGGTGTCCTCCCAGCAGTTGCATACTTGAGACCACTGGTCCTCTAGAGTTTGCTGTAAGGGTCTAATGTGTCACCTGGCATTTGGAACGATGAAAATGCATGACGCCATCAAGCCTACCAGAGAGGACACCTGCCTGGCTGTTGGATGAGGTGTTTTCAGTAGAGTGCTGAGGTGGTCTATCTCCCTACAGGGAAAGGACTTTACCATGGAACACCGTCCTGGCACAGAACACGCCAATTCAGATGGTCTGTCCCGGTTCTTCCGCCTTAGTGAAGAGAACTCCCAGGAGGTTGGGTAGTTCCCCTACTTTCAGCTGGAGGGGACTTGTGTTAGACTTGGCATCTTTTGGCCTGTTTCGCCTGAGTTTATGCTTTCTGCCCTCAAGGTTTTGACTCTGTTTTTGCTGGCGTAGTGTTTCTGCGCACTTTTCGCACTGCTGTTCAGTGGTAAAGTGCAAGTGTTACTGTTGTAAAGTATGTTATGGATTGGTGTTTCCATGATTGGCTGTTTGGTTTTCTTGTCAGCCCCTAGTAAAGTGCAATGAATGTGCCAGGGCCTGGGAATCAAATGCTACTTGTGGGCCTGCAGCACGGATTGTGCCACCCACGTGAGTAGCCCGGAAAAGGTACCTCAGACCTGCGATTGCAGAATCTGCGCGCAGTTTTTAACTGTCATGTCGACTTGGCCCATGCACACACTGGCCAGTCCCTTACCTTCCCTCTTCTGACATGTCAGACACGCCTAATTTAGGCCCAAAGTACCCCTGTGGGCAGAGTGCGGTGTATATGAAAGGTAGGACATGCCCTGGTGTGTGTGGCATGTCCTGCTAGTGAATTACAGCCCATTTAGTTTTTTACTATTGCAAGCGTACCTGTTCCCCAAAGGACAGCATGGGAAGTTTGTTTAGAACATCTTATAAACATAACTGGCCCTGGGAACTAGGTGGGAAAATAAAATTTAGTATGCCGGAACTCAGAATCTAACGATGCATCTTTTAGTAAAGGTGATTTTTACATTCTGTGTTTGAAAATATCACTTTAGGAAGTAGGTATTTTCTTGCTCAGTCACCCCGTGTGCCTCAGCTGGAATGTGGATTGCCTGTCTGGGTTTTGGACGACAGATGGCTAAGAAGCAAGGGTGGCTCCCAATAGTCGGTAGGTCAGGAAAGGGCTGTGTACACCTGGGCTGCGATGGGGGGAGAGGGAGGAGATTCAAAGGGCCTGGTCTGCCTCTGAAAAGGCCGTCTCCACCCCCTGCTGGGAAATCACAGGAGAGAAGGCAGAACTGGTTCTGGCTGGGCACAGACACTCTCTGCCTAGAGGATCAAAGGATTTTTGGATACAAATACTGGGGCCCAGAACCCTGAACTTTAGAACTCTTTTGGATCAAGAAGACTGCCAAGATGAAGAGCTGGAGAAGCTGTGAGGAGGGACTACAGTGGCTGCTTCTGTCTTTGGCAGTGAAAGGCCTGACTGAACTTTCTGCAATCTACTTTTGTGAGTTTCTCCAAGGACTTGAGGTAGAGCTTTCCCCCTGTTCAAGAAGTCTCAGGAACAGCAATGACTTCAAGCTCT
This sequence comes from Lissotriton vulgaris, assembly GCF_964263255.1. NCBI lineage: Eukaryota > Metazoa > Chordata > Amphibia > Caudata > Salamandridae > Lissotriton > Lissotriton vulgaris. The sequence continues at coordinate 1,333,063,217 of NC_141693.1, forward strand.
TCTGCCCTCAGCACTGGGGACTGTGTTTTGTGCTGCGACAGAAGAAAAGCAACTCGAGGACATCTACTACGCCGCTGCCGACTCCGTGTCCTGAAGGCACCGCAGAGGGCACAGCTGCAACGTGACCCTGGTTTCACCGTCAACGTCGCTGATTGCGCCACAGAGCTCCTGCACGCACCGCGACCTGTGGGCACCACACTCCGCACCGCCTCGCTTCACGCCGAAGCCTGGGCACCGCAGAGAGCACCGCCGCAACACAGCACTGCGGCCCTGGTCTCACCAACGCCGCCTGCTGACACCTCCACCGAGCCGTTGCTCACACCGCGACCTGTAGACACCACACTCCGCACCGCCTCGCTTCACGACGACGCCTTGGCCTCCCCGAAGGCCGCCCCTCCACGCTGAAATCAACGCTGCTGCTTGCACCGTGGTTCAAGGGCACAGCTCGTAAAGTTACAAGACGTACTACCCTCATCAATCACCGCAGCCTTGGCCTACCGACGCCGGAACCATTGACTCCAGTTCATCAGCCGATGGCAGAGCTTCAGCAACGACGACGCTGCTTACACCGTGACCTGCCAGCACCATGATGAGCACTGACTTCACTTCGCATTGCTACCTTGGTCTCACCGATAGCGCCATCTCACACCGCCACCAAGCCGCTGCTCGCACCACAAATCTGAGGGCACCGCACGCTGCACTGCTGCAATTCGCACCGCAGCACCTGACGCCTGCCGACATCAGAGCTCCTGATTCCAACAGGAAGGAGCTTGACCTGCAACACGAGTGACTTCAAGGGCCTCGGCACCCTGCAAGTATAACAGGTACTGTTTGCGGGTCTTCCTGACACCGTAGCTGGTCCGCGACGCTGTGACCAGCCAGAACCGTTTGGATTTATTTGCTCAAGATGCCGTGAAGGCCCCGGACGGAGCTATCGACATCAAGGAATTGGTTTTAAAGCGTATTTTGATAACTGTACATTTTTAAGTACTGTATTTTGGATTCTTATCATTTATGGTCTTGTATATAAAAATATTGGCTATTTTTCCAAACTGGTGTGGTGTCCTTTTGTAGAGCTTACACTGTATTACTGTTGATTATGTGCAAATGCTTGACACACTGCCTCTAAGATATGCCTTACTGCTTGTGCCAAGCTACCAAGGGGGTGAGCAGGGGTTATTTTAGGAGTGCAACTCCCTTATTCTGACTAGGAAGAAGGGTCCCTACTTGGACAAAGGTGCAAGCCCTTGCCAACTTGAGACCCCCATTTCTAACATTGGTGTCAGTGGTGAGGATAAGACTTGTGTTTGCACTTGACTGACAGTGATTGCTGTGCACTACTACCATATCGCAGACCATTTTGTGCCAAATACTAGTCCTTTTTCTTTTTGGCCTGTTTTTAATCTTGGCAGTTTGAACTTGCTACTTTGTCATGCCGGAATCAAGAGCATCATTTGTTCCATCCCTGGAAATTACCTTTGAGGAGGATAGGTTGGAACTCTACAATTTTAGGGGATTGAAATCCATTTGCAAGAGCCCAAACGCCCAAGTCAGAGGCCTTACTAGGAAGGACGAGCTAAAAAAGGCACTGAGGGCCTGGATAGCAGCCAGAGATGCAATTGGGCAATCTGGCGATCCTAGTGGAGAGGCAGAGGGGCCTCTTCCCTAGGGTGTATGTTCTTTTGGGAGGGGGGGACCATTCAGGCCAAGCAGCAGTAGCCTGTCCCCAGAGGAGCTGGAAGACAGGCAGGAAGCAAGGAAGTTCGAGTTGTTAAAACTCAGGATGGAAAGTGAGAGGGAAAACAAAAGAATAGCCATGGAAGAAAGGAAGATGATGTTAGACCATGAGCGAGGTCTTAAGGAGCTGGAGCTAAGGAGTAGGCCCGGCTCAGATGATGGCAGCAACTCGTCAAGACAGGCAGACAGAATCGTGCACATCCCTAAGAATGTGGGCAAGGAATTCAAGAAGGGGGATGACATACAAAAGTGGTTTCAGGGGTACGAGGCAGGAATCCAGATGAATGAGGTCCCTAGGAGAATTGGGGAGCAGGATTGTGGCCTCTCTTCCCTGAAGAAGCGAGGGACACTTTAATAGCTTTGGGTAAGGGGTATCACCTCAGCTATCCAGACATGAATGACGCCCTTCTCACTAAGTATGGTCTTAATACTGAAAAGTACAGGGAACTGTTCAGATCCAGTAAGAAGTCTGATGCCAACACTTGGTTGGAATGTGTGCATGTGTTTTGCCGGTCACTGGATGGCTGGGTGAAGGGCAGGAATGTGACAGATTATCAGGGGCACTACAATTTTAATGCATGGGAGCACTTGTCCAGTCAATGTTTTGCAGATCTGCGCCAGCACCTAGTTGATAGTAAGCTGACTGACCCTAGGAAGCTTGCTATGGAGGCGGACCGCTGGGTGAGTACCAGGGACCACAAGAAAGCGTTTGGGAGACATTCAGCCAAAGGTGGCCAGGGTCCCCAGCAGAAAAGTGGGGTGGGACAAGGGGAAAGCACAGGAGTTCTCTAAAGGGCCCCAAACTAACACTCAGGGTAAAGGTTCCCATCCCCCTGGAGAAAAGAAACAAGGGGTCTCGTCAGGAAAGCCTGCTGAGACCGGCCCCCACAAATGTATTGCATGTGACCAGGTGGGGCACATGAAGGGGAACCCCAGGTGCTCCAAAGGGGCACAGCCACCCACTGGTGGGCAGTCCAAGGTGTTGGCTAGTGTATCGCTTGGGGAGGAGGAGAAGTACCCACAGGAGGGAGGGGACCCTGCAGAAATTACTCTCGTCTCACTAGGGGATTGTGAGATGGGCCCAGGTACCCCCTAACACAAAGAAATACAGCACCTGGGTGACCATCAATGGGAGAAGGGTAGAGGCTCTAAGGGATACTGGAGCCAGTGTGACCTCAGTCCGGTGTCACCTGGTCTCTGAGGAGCAGATAGTCCCCGGGCATTCCACCAAGTAATTGCAGGCGATAATTTCAAGCGCCAGTGTCTGGTGGAGCAGGTTCCCTTCGAGTGGGGGGCGGGGGGGTCGCAGGTCACTTGAGAGTGGTTGTGAGCCCTTTCATGCTTGTAGATTGTCTGCTCGGATACGACCTAGAGCAGCCCTTGTGGAAGGATGTTGAGCTCAGGTCCCACTTGGAGATGATTGGGTTCCACTCGGTCCATGGCGGTCGGAGAGGGAGATCAGAGGGACCCGGAGCCTGAAACAGTGATCCAGGTCCCTGCCAAGAGAAAGGGTAAGGTGCGCTGGAAACTAGCCCCCGAAGTTCCCACAGCCTGGGAGGATGCGGACCTTGAGGGGGACGCCCCCGTGCCTACAGGGGAACAGGTAGCCAAACTGGGGGACATCTCTGACCTGACCCATTGGCAGCAAGCAGGGGGTCCCATCAGGGAGGAGTTCTGCCGGGAGCATGAAGAGTGCCCTTCTCTGGATGGTCTGCGGCGGCAGGTCGCAACCCAGGCGACTGGTGATCAGTCCGGATCACATTAGATCTACTGGGAGAATGATCTCCTGTATAACAAGCCTAAGATCGCTGGTGGTACCCTAATGCTTCAGGACCTTCCTTCTGGGTCTGACTCACAACGTTACTTTGGCAGGACATTTGGGACAGGACAAGACCTTTGACCGGCTTGTCACCCACTTCTTCTGGCCCCAAATGCAAAGGCAGTCCGATGTACATTGCCGGTCTTGTCAAACTAGCCAGGCAAGTGGTAAGAGTGAGAGGAAGGCCAAAGATCCTCTCCAACCGTTCCCCGTGGTTGGGACACCCTTTGAAAGGGTAGGGATGGACATTGTGGGATCACTGGATCCCAATACAGCCATGGGCAACAGGTACGTCCTGGTCTTGGTGGACCATGCCACCCGGTACCCGGAGGCAATCCCTCTCAGGACAATGACGGCACCAGTGGTGGGCCAGGCGTTAATGGGGATATTTTCCCACGTGGGATTCCCCCGAGAGGTGGTTTCCGACAGGGGGACCAATTTCATATCGAAGTATATGACATCTTTGTGGGAGTATGGTGTCTCTTACAAGTGCACCACCCCTTACCACCCACAAGGTAACGGTCTGGTAGAAAGGTTCAATCAGACCTTGAAGGGCATGATTAAGTGTCTAACAGAACCCATGAGGCGTACGTGGGAAGTCCTTATGCCGTGCCTTTTCTTTGCCTACAGGGAGGTACCCCTGAAGTCTCTTGGGTTCAGTCCCTTTGAGCTTCTGTATGGCCACCTTGTGAGAGGACCCCTGAGTTTGGTGAAGAAAGGCTGGGAGGCAGCTCCAAGGAAAACTCCCCAGGATGTGTATAGTTACATGCTGGCCTTCCGGAACCAAACTGCCCGCTTTAAGAAATCCCCTCAGGCGAACCTTGAGGCCAGCCAGGAAGAAATGAAGAAGTGTTATGACTAGAATGCCACTCTAGTCGACTTACAACCTGGACAAAAAGTGTGGGTCATAGTCCCAGTGGATCCTTGCACTTTACAGGACAAGTGGACTGGGCCGTTTGAGGTGGTGGAGCGCAAAAGTCCGTTTACCTACCTGGTGGATTTGCAGGCTCCCAGGAACCCTTAGTGGGTCCTCCACGTGAACCGCCTCAAACCCCACTTCGAGAGGTCCGAAGTGAGCATGCTCTTGACAACAGATGACGGGACGGAAGACAAGAGTAAGCCTCTCCCCAACCTCCTGTCAGCCAAGGAAGGTGATGGGTCAGTGGAAGGTGTGATCCTCTCCCCGACACTGACCGCCGAGCAGCAGAGCGACTGTCACCGGTTGCTAGGACAGTTTGCCCTGCTGTTCTCCCTGACCCTAGGTGTTACTCACTGGTGTACCCATGACGTGGAAACCGGTGACGGCCCCCCTGTGAAGCACATTTACAGGTTGGCTGACCGGGTCAAAGCCAGCATCAAAGAGGAGGTTTCTAAGATGTTGGCATTAGGGGTGGTTGAGACGTCCACCAGTCTGTGGGCCAGCCCAGTGGTCTTGGTCCCAAAGGCTGATGCACCCGGGGCCACTCCAGAACTGCAGTTTTGTGTGGACTACCATGGGCTCAATGCCGTCACCAGGACTGACACACACCCCATCCCCAGAGCTGATGAGCCTATTGATCGGTTGTGAGCTGCCAAGTTCCTCAGCACGTTTAATTTAACATCTGGGTAGTGTCAGATTGCCTTAACCGATGGGGCCAAGGAAAGGTCAGCATTTTCAACCCCAGAAGGACATTACCAGTTCCGGGTGATGCCCTATATAATAAGAAAGCAAATGCAGCCTTACACACCCTAGAGCTGAATAATGCTGTAAGGACTCCCCATTATATCATAAAAGAATACATTAGAAACAGGGAAAAAACTGCAGCAGAACTGTTTTAATGCTTAGCAGTCATCACAAACTCTCACATAGGACAGAAAGCATATACAGCTCCCAGGCTGCATTGCAGAAACATAGCCTAAAAAGGCTGGAAAGCTAACTCATAGCAACATAGAGATAAACTGTCACTGTGCCTTTAAGGCAGTCATGACCCCCAGCTTCCCATCATGCCTCGGGGGTGACAGTTAGGTTAGTTGTTCTCTGCGGTGACTCAAAAGCCATACACAAAGAGTTTTTATTTATTTTTATTTATTATTTTAGCAAGAAAAAAAAAGACCACAGTACAGCCTGGAGGTGTTGCATACATTCCTTAATACAAGAATCAATTAGTGCGTCACAGTTACATAAATCAAGCAGGAACATCATCTACAACTACAGTTGAGGTGGAATCAACACAGCGATAGCATCTTATATAAGCAGCATAAATATCGTCATTCACTAAGTAGGGCAAGCCCGATGTGGGCAATGCAACACGCATAAAGCTCTGTAACCATCATCATGTAATTAGACAGCATCTGTCCGCGTCAGCATATTTGCAGTGTAAGGTACCCAGGTGTCTCGCGGCCGAGACGCTGCCGGCAACCCCTCAGAATAGCAGGTAAGCTGGTCACGGCAAAATGCCAGATCCTGCAGCCAGTGCTTCAAGTTAGGCACCCGCCGTTCTCCCCAGCACAGGGCGACCCTGCGTTTGGCCAACTGCAAAGAGAGCACTGCCAATTTGCGCACTCCCGACGGTATTTTGGAAACTATCCCCAACAAACATACCTTGGGATCACACCCAAACTGAACACCCACCATAGCAGACAGAACCTCGGTCAGGCCCATCCAAAATGCAAATTTTCTAGAGCAAGCCCATGCCAGATGTACAAAATCAGCACCCTCTGATCAACAAGGCACGCAACAATGAGAGTCTCTCAGTTCGTATTTATATAACTGTGCAGGGGTGTAGTACATCTGGTGGAGATATTTATAATGTATTAGCTTGAAATTACCATTGACAGCAAACTCCCAGTCATTTTACAGCTTTCCTCCCACTCTTCATCCGTTAGTGGTTGTGGAAGGCTGTCATCCCATTTACCTCTGGAGTGCGACACTGCAGCACCTTCATCCAACTGCGAAGCATGATATAATCGGGAGACCAGTTTTGTTCTATTATTGGCCGTATAGACAAGCTGTAAAGCCTCAAAAGCAACCGGCTCCTCAGGAAAGGTCGGATATAGGCTACACACTGCGGCCCGGAGTCTAGCATAAATGAATGTGGCCATGGCTGTATTTCCCCCATTCTCTAAAAAGTCCTGTAGTGTGATAAATATTCCACTGATAAAGGCATCGCCCATAACCTGCACCCCGGCAGCTTGCAGAATCTGAAGTGCCCCCGTTTCACTCGTCACCAATATATCGGCATGATGCAACAAGGGCATTGCAGGAGCATACAATGGCAGCCGCCCTGCTAGTTTCCCAAGCTCAGCTCATGCTCGGGCTGTACATTGCACCATATTCACTTTACCTTTATCATACACTGAGTGCGGGTTCACTATCATGGCTTTAAGGGGCAACGGGTGAACTGCACCAGCCTCAACCATCACATGCGGCGTGAATGGCGGCGCGATAGCCAGTACGAAGCAAAGTGTGCCTGCGCACATAAATAAGATAAGTGCATGTCCGGGATCGAGAAACCGCCCAGCTCATAGGCCTTTGTCAGCGTGTCCCATCCTATGAGAGGTTTCTTACCCCCCCCCATGCAAACGTGATTAACAAAGAGCTAAGCGTAGTGAAAAAGTGGCCCGTCAGGGTAATCAGGACATTAACAAATAAATATAAAAACTTAGGCAGCACCACCATCTTGATCAGTGCGACCCTGTCCGCAAAAGTCAAGGGTAAACGTATCCACCAAGACACCTGGTCCTCAAGTTTTGACACCGCCACCCCATAGTTAGCCCTAATAACTTCTTATGGGTCCCGATGTACCCAGATGCCAAGGTATCGCACAGGTTCTGTTGCCCACTCCAAAGGGAAATTCAGCACAAACGTTACGGTACTGCGTGTGAGCAGTAGAATTATTGATTTAGCCCAATTATTGGCTAAGCCCGAGAACCATTCAAAGCGGACATATTCCCGAATGACCCCCTCCAAATATTGTTCCGACTCCCTTACGTATACAATTCGTCAGCATACATTGATACCGCCAATGGTCGTTGAAAAAATTGAAGCGCCGAATCAGCATGCCTCTGCCGCAATATACACACCAGCAGCTCTAGCACAAGAGCAAATAGCAAGGGCGAGAGCGGGCACCCCTGTCTGGTTCCCCGTTTAATGGGAAAGGCCTCCGAGACATGTCCATTAACCCGCACCCGAGCAACCGGGTCCCTATAGAGTAACTTTATCCAGTCAGTGAAAAAGAAAGGCACCCCCATTCGATGGAGCACTGCAAACATATATTGCCATGCGATCGAATCGAACGCTTTGCCAGCGTCATAACAGGACTGCCGCCGCCGATAGTTCTGCTTGAGCAAGTGTAGGACCGCGGATAGAGTTCTCAGATTGTGGGCCGTGGAACGCGTTGGAATGAACCCTGATTGGTCCAGAGGAACCCTAACATTAAGCAGCAGGCGCAACCGCGTCGCCAGAACCTTGGCGAGGATTTTTACATCAGTGTTCATAAGTGATAGCGGTTGGTATGACTCACAATTATCTGGCGGCTTGCCTGGCTTTGGCAGCACAACTATCAATGCCTCTCTAAGCATAGCGGGTAGCCGCCACTGCTCAAACGCCTCTGCATACATGGCCGTGAGGTGAGGCAATAACAGGTCAGCATATTCTTTGTAAAATTCAGAGGGAAGACCATCAGGGCCCGCAGCCTTCCCATCTGGCAGTGCAGCTATTGCATCTTTAATCTCGTCCGCCGTCAGATGGTGCATCAAAAATCCTGCTGCCCCTTTGACAGCCAGACCAAGGCCACATCATCCAGGTATTGTGCTACCTCTTCCTTACAGGCCGTTTTCCTATGCCCATATATTGCTTTGTAGTATTGGACAAATTGCTCCAATATATCAGTAGTATCTGTCACGGACCTATCACCTTCCGTAAGTTCCTGCACTCCACAGTACTTAACCCAGGGCTCTATGATCCTTTCAGTCAACCCACGCCCCGGTCGCCCCCCCTCACCATAGTATCGGACCCTGCATCGTCTTGCCAAATGCCTCACTTCTTGCTCAGCTAACTCATTGTATTCATCCACTTTCAGCCGTATAGCAGCCAGGATGGCCTCAACCGGCGATTCCTAATACTGACGCTCCAACCCCGCCAAATCAAGGTCCAACTTGCCCATAAAATCTCGTAATGACTTAAGCACCCCTGCCTGCAAGCCTAAGCACGCCCCCCTGATTGTCACATTGAACGCCTCCCAGACGGTACACATATCTGCCACAGGCCCGATATTCACTGCAAAGGAATACTCTATAGCTTCTCGTATGCCTTCACAAAACACTAAATATAATAGGGCCGTGGGTTGCAGCTTCCATGTAAATGGGGCACAAGCATATGCTGGGAGAAACGTGTCAATTAAGACGGGCGCATGAACTGACAGTGTGCGGGGCAAGTGCATGGTTTTCGCTACCCACGCATTGACATCACATGTCGCCAACCAGTAGTCCAGGCGGGACCATGTGTTATGTGCATATGTGTAACTGTCCCTTCCCTCATACCAGGATGCCGCAATCGCCACACATCCACCAATCTCAAATCAACCATACCATCTCGTACCACTTGCGCCGCTTTTTTGATATGAGCAGGGTTGCACGACTTCTTATCTATCTCTTGATCTAATACCACATTGAGATCCCCCCCGCATATGATGGCAGATACCGGTAGGGCATAAACCTTGTTCCACAGTACTGTATAAAATTCAGAATCTTCTACGTTTGGTCCATACGCATTTATCATTGTGATCAATGTTCCACATAGTTTTCCTTGCAGTATTATGTACCTGCCCTCCTTATCAATTTCCTCATACGTGCTCACAAACGGGACGTTCTTCTTTATTAATATCATGAACCCCCTAGCATAGGATGAATAAGTAGAGGCAAGGCGCATCCCCGCCCATTGTCTGGCTACAGATGCTGCAGTATGCCCTGTTATGTTATGTTATAAATGGATTTGTAGCGCGCACTGTTAGTCAAGACTGTCCTGGCGCGTGGGAGAAACACTGACAGAAAGAGCTGAAAAACAAAACTACTTGTTGAAACAGATGAGTTTTTAGGTGTTCTTTGAAGATGGCCAGTTCAGTCGTATGTCTTAATAGGTCTGGTAGGTCATTCCACATGGTGGCAGCTCTAACAGCCAGAGACTGACCACCTAGACATGATTTCCTTAAACCTGGGGACCACCAGACGTCTACGGGCCGCCGAGCGGAGATGGCGCGTCGGCTGATAGAACGTAAATCCGGCCCTCAGATAAGATGGACAAGGGCCATGTAGGGCTTTGTGAGTAAGGACCAACGCCTTGAATCGCACTCTTTGAGTCACCGGGAGCCAATGAAGATTGCAAAGCTGTTTGCGGACACTTAGTCTCCTGGGGATGTCAAAGAGGAGCCGAACAGCCGTATTTTGAACCACTTGAAGTTTGCCCAGGAGAAAGCCAGGGGAGCCCATGTAGAGGGCATTGGCGTAGTCCAAGCGCGAGAGTATAAGCGCCCTGGCAACTGCCTCCTTGGCAGCTTGGGGCAGAAGGGGGAAGAACTTCCTTAGGGTTGTTAGGGCACCGAAGCATGATCCCGCCAGTCTCGTGATTTGCTCGCGGAAGCACAAGTCAGCCCCAAACCAAATCCATAGGTTCTTAGCTATCCCACAGTCACTCTTGGGACAGGGGGATCCTTTGGGCCAAAGTGATTCTTTAAAGGCCACCGGGAATTGGCCATAGAGGAGTATTATATGCGTCTCCTGCAGGAGAGCGATCTGAACATTATGACGATTCAAATATGCCAGAACCTGCCTAGTCTTTTTTGGGCTATTCAATCTCCTTACGTTCCATGTAAGCCAAGTGATTTTGCCTGCTCTATCCATTAAAAATCAGAGAAGTAACCTGCAACAAATATTCAAGTAGCACACCTTCAGATTTCGTTGACAAAACTTGTAAGCACTCAGTCCATAGCTGTACTCACGAAACATCCCCAAATGCCAGGTAGAAAGTAACAAACAGTCCCTCCTCCCCATACCCAGCCCCACCCGCCCACCACCCACTTCAGCTCCCCGAACCTGCCGAAGCCATTCCAAAACCCCACCAAATCCCCCCTCCTAACCAATACAATCTAAGGTCTGGGGTACACCCATATGGAGGGGCGCAGATGCGTAGACCTCCCCTAAAATAGGAGGTGACCAAGCAAACAATATTACATCATCCAAATTCAACAAAAGAAATCGCATGCCTACTGGCAAGGCAAGAAAGCCTATAGAGGCCAGGCAAGGTGGAGCAGTAGACCCCAGCCACTATTATAGAGAAACGCTGAAGTCAAAAGAGAACAAACTGGTATTGCAACCAGACAATAGCCACCACAAGCAGCGCAAAAAGAGCAACATATTCAAATCAGTTAGCAAATCCTACGGCAATAGATAAGCAGAGATATTCCACCCCTCCCCTATCCGTAAAGTCAGGATACAGGTGCAACATACAGCTGGTCATCTTAAGCAACAAGTCTCCAGGAAAAGTCCCTATACTTCCTAAGCGAAGCACTTAGCTCTCCTTCTCTCCCAGCACCTTCTCCTCAGGGGCCCCGGCCGAGTCACGCCTCCTGCGTTTCAATTTCTTGGCATAATCCATTGCAGATTTTGGGGAGGTGAAGATCTTGTTGTCCGCAGCCGCGCCAATTCGAAGACGGGCCGGGTACAACATAGCGTAGGGGACCTCTTCCTCACGTAAAAATTGCTTTACAGTGCCAAACTCCCTCAGTGCGGCCTGAACAGTAACTGTAAAATCCTGAAAGAACGCAAGCTTGTTACCCTGATGCTCAATTGTCCTTTTCTCCCTTGCCATGCGCAGAATGGCGTCCCTGTCCCTATAGTTCAGGATCCGAGCTATTATAGGGCGCGGAGGTGCCCCAGGCACTGGACGGGCAGCCAAAGAGCAATGAGCGCGTTTGACGATAAACATGTTATACAGCTGCTCCGCACCAAAAATGTCCATGATGAGGCGCTCCATATACATCTCCATTTTACCCACATTTGGGAATTCCGGCAGTCCCGTAACGCGGATGTTATTGTGTCGGGACCGCGCCTCCAAATCCTCATTCTTCGCCTGAATGAGGGAGAGGACCCTTTCCATATTCAGTGCCTTTTCCGAGACTGTCGATAGACCATCCTCCCGGGCCGAGGCCCTCTGCTCCACCTCCCCCATGCGTGCACTCTGTTTTTCAAGTTGGGAAGACATATGGTCAAGTCTGTGATTGACCGCTGTCATGGCGCCTTCGATGGACTGCAGTGTCCGCTGCATGGCCACCAATGTGGCATCCAGAGTGGGTGGGCCCCCCGCCACCGTGTCAGTCTCCTAGTCCGAGGCGGCCCTCTGCGAGGTCTTGGGCGGCCGCCTCGACTCAAAGGTGATCTTTGGCTGATTCTTGTCAGTTCGGCCCATGGTTCGAGTCTAAGCGCTGTACTATAACAGGAGAGAGCGAGGTGCCAGGGACCCCCAATGCAGATGTCGAATCAGGGTCGCCCTCTCACCCCTGATCAAGTGTGGACACCTTCTTCTAATACAGGACTCCAATTACCTCAGCAAGTGAACAGGAGGGTACCGCAATTGTCCGCACTGCACTCTGCTACTTCAAATCCCTGTGTTAGCAACAGACAGGTCACCTCTACTCCAATAAAACAAGGAAATGCAGCATGTAATGGTACCTTCTATAGCTGACAGGGTCCAGTAACACCATCCAAATTCAGATCTCGATATTTCCCAAAGAAAAGGCCACCAGTCGCAACATCCTACAGTCAGGGCACCAGCTTCTGTGGCCGGAAGCAACAGAGGAAGCAGACAGTCTCCACAGCGCCGTCCCGACAAGCCCCGATGCTTGACAACAGCTAATTGAGGCCGAGGATCAGCGGCCCACTCATGGAGCCCCGTGCAGGAGACACCACTTCATGGAAGGTTGGCCCAAGCAGCGCCTCAGCGGGGATAGTCGCCGCACACCCCTGGATGATATTTCACCAGCGCCGCTACAACCCGCTCCCCTCCTCACCAACCGCAGCTCGCAGGGCGCAGCCCGGTGCCAGGCCCGGCACCGCCTCGGCGACCCCGGCCGCCACCGGGCCCCAACCCCACTTACCACCGCCGGCACAGGAGGGATCACGGGGACAACAGCAGCAGACCCGTGCCGCTCCGCAAGTTCAGTCCAGCAGCCCCAGGTGAGCGGATCATCTTTCCCCTGGCTCTCTGTCCGCCACCACGCTCCAGCCCAGCCACTCCGATACAGTCCACAGGGCCCACGGATCATCCCATGCTCTCACTCCGTGGGGGTCCGCTCGGCGATGTACACCCCTCGGAGGTCAAGCAGGTCTCAACCCCGAGGGGAAGCCACAAGCGCAGAGGGAACCGCAGCAGACAGGGTTAGATGAATGTACAGGCCATCCGTCCCAGACGGGCCGCCACATTGCGGAATATCGCAGTCAGGATTGCACTTCACCGCAGGCCGGCCTTCGGGGTCTAAAGACGCCACAAATAGTGTAGAACAGCGCCGTAGGTCTCAGGATGGCTACACCCTCCAATAGCCAGTGAAAAAATTAATGGATGCAGCAGATATTGGGCGGATATTGGCTTGGTCAGACAGAGCCTCACAGAGGTGCAGCCATCTTGCCATGCGCCCTCTAGCACCCCCTATAACACAAAGAGTTGAAATTACATTTTTCTTAATAAATACAGTGCTCCTTTGCCCAAGGGAGGTGGGAGGCTTGCTTATGACTTTGATGAGGATACACCTGGAAGATAACAAGGATTACAGGTAAGTAACTAATCCTTCTCTTCCAGGGGATCCTCATCAATAGTCATAAGCACTAGAATAGAATAGCGAGCCTTATCTCATCCCCCTGCGGGCAAAGGAAACAGAACGGTAACTTAACCAACCAGCTCAGAAAACTAAGCCTGAATAGATACATTACTATCCGAAAAGATTCCTCAAGGAGGCCTGGCCCACTTGGGTATCCGCTCTAGAATCGGATTCTAGACAATAATGCCTTGTGAAAGGGTGAACAGATCTCCAGGTTGCTGCCTTGCAAATTTCTGACATTGGAACATCATACAAGAAAGCTACTGTGGCCGCTTTTCCCCTAGTGGAATGTGCTTTAGGAGACAACAAAAGGGGTTTATGCGCCAACTGGTAGGCCAGTTTTATACAGGACACTATCCATCTTTAAATGGATCTTTTGGAGGCTGGGAAACCTGTTCTCATGGCACCATAATTCAAAAACAATTGATCTGATTTCCTTATGCCGTTTGTACTGTCCAAATAGAATTTGAGCACTCCTTTAAGGTCTAAGGAATGTAGCGTCCTCCTCGCAGGAGTCGCAGGATTAGGAAAAAAGGACGGTAGGGAGATTGACTGATTAATATGGAAATCAGATATAACTTTTGGCAAAAAAGCAGGGTGAGCCCTTAACACTACCCTGTTGTGGTGAAAAAACAGAATATGGTTCCTTTGCACACAGCGCTTGGATTTCATTTACTCTACGCGCTGATGGGATCACTGACATAATATAGAATGCCAAAATATCGACCTACCAAAGTATTGATGTAAAAATATAGAATGCCAAAATATCGACCTCCTATCTCAAAAGAGGTAAGTACAAAAATATTGAATCAAAAATATCGATGTAAAAAATATAGTCAAAATATCGAATTTTAAATGCTTTAAATTAATTAAAAATTAATGAAATAATAAATATAATTAACTTAAACATACTTAAAATACCTAAATAAACTTAAAATTAATAAATAATTAATGTAAGTAAAAAAGAATCATACAAATTTATTTGTTAATACATATTTATTTATTTATTTATTTATTTTTAAAATTGATAAAGCGCAGCTTATATATATATATATAAACGTAATATTAATAAAAAAATTACTATATTTTTACCATAGGAGAGCGGAAAGCGTAAAATGTACTATTACCAATCCAGTGAGTGCAACAGTAGGGAAAGCGTTGGATAGCGTAGGGGTAAAAATTACTATTCCTACTCCAGAGAGTGCAACAGTAGGGAAAGCGTTGGATAGCGTAGGGGTAAAAAATACTATTCCAACTATAGAGAGTGCAACAGTAGGGAAAGCGCTGGATAGCGTAGGGGTAAAATTTACTATTCCCACTCCAGAGAGTGCAACAGTAGGGAAAGCGTTGGATTGCGTAGGGGTAAAAATTACTATTCCCACTCCAGAGAGTGCAACAGTAGGGAAAGAGTTGGATAGCATAGAGGTAAACATCATTATTCCCACTCCAGAGAGTGCAACAGTAGAGAAAGCGTTGGATAGCGTAGGGGTAAAAATTACTATTCCAACTCCAGAGAGTGCAACAGTAGGGAAAGCGCTGGATAGCGTAGGGGTAAAATGTCCTATCCCCACCACAGAGAGTGCAACAGTAGGGAAAGCGTTGGATAGCGTAGGGGTAAAAAATACTATTCCAAATCCAGAGAGTGCAACAGTAGGGAAAGCGTTGGATAGCGTAGGGGTAAAAATTACTATTCCAACTCCAGAGACTGCAACAGTAGGGAAAGCGTTGGATAGCGTAGGGGTAAAAATTACTATTCCCACTCCAGAGAGTGCAACAGTAGGGAAAGCGTTGGATAGCGTAGGGGTAAAAATTACTATTCCCACTCTAGAGAGTGTAACAGTAGGGAAAGCATTGGATAGCAGGAGGGGTAAAAATTACTATTCCAACTCTAGAGAGTGCAACAGTAGGGAAAGCGTTGGATAGCGTAGGGGTAAAAATTACTATTCTAACCCTAGAGAGTGCAACAGTAGGGAAAGCGTTGGATAGCGTAGGGGTAAATATTACTATTCCAACTCCAGAGAGTGGAACAGTAGGGAAAGCGCTGGATAGCGTAGGGGTAAAAATTACTATTCCCACTCCAGAGAGTGCAACAGTAGGGAAAGCGTTGGATAGCGTAGGGGTAAATATTACTATTCCAACTCCAGAGAGTGGAACAGTAGGGAAAGCGCTGGATAGCGTAGGGGTAAAAATTACTATTCCCACTCCAGAGAGTGCAACAGTAGGGAAAGCGTTGGATAGCGTAGGGGTAAACATTACTATTCCAACTCCAGAGAGTGCAACAGTAGGGAAAGCGTTGGATAGCGTAGGGGTAAAAATTACTATTCCAACTCCAGAGAGTGCAACAGTAGGGAAAGCACTGGATAGAGTAGGGGTAAAAATTACTATTCCCACTCCAGAGAGTGCAACAGTAGGGAAAGCATTGGATAGCGTATGGGTAAAAATTACTATTCCCACTCCAGAGAGTGCAACAGTAGGAAAAGCGTTGGATAGAGTAGGGGTAAAAATTATTATTCCCACTCCAGAGAGTGCAACAGTAGGCAAAGCGTTGGATAAAAAAGGGATAAAAATTACTATTCCCACTCCAGAGAGTGCAACAGTAGTAAAAGCGTTGGATAGCGTAGGGGTAAAAATTACTATTCCCACTCCAGTGAGTGCAACAGTAGGTAAAGCATTGGATAGCAGGAGGGTAAAAATTACTATTCCCACTCTAGTGAGTGCAACAGTAGGGAAAGTAAATACTTCATATATAAATAAAAATAAAATAAATAATAATACCAATTACAAATAAATTAAAATACCTAACACTTTTATATAATATATTAATTAATCAATTAAAAGTAGGAATTAATTAATAAAAATAATTACCTACTAATACAAATTATTTACCAATTAACAATAAATTAATTAACAATTAGAAAATAATTAAAAATGTGATAAAATAAAAAAAGAATTTTAAAATAGAATTACTTACAATTAAATTACTCCCCACCCTATTCCCCTATAAACCCACAACCCACTACAGAAACTAAATTAATAAAATTAACATAATTATCAATTAATAAATTAATTAAAATGAATTACCCATTATATGTTAATTAATTACCACTTAATAATTAACAATTATTTCACAATAAATACAAGTAAATAAATTAACATATTTAATTATTTATAATTAAATAACTTCCCACCCTATTCCCCTATAAACCCACAACCCGCTACAGAAAATAAATTACTAGAATAATATATTTATCAATTAATCTATTATTTAAATTAATTACCAATTATATTTTAATTAATTACCAATTAATAATAAATTAATAATTAATTAAAAATAAATACCAATAAATTAATTAACATATTTAATTCATTATAATTAAATTACTTCCCACCCTATTCCCCAAAAAACCCACAACCCGCTACAGAAAATAAATTACTAAAATTAACATAATTATCAATTAATTAAAAATAATTACCAATTATATTTTAATTAATTAACAATTAATAATTAATTAACAATTAATTCAAAATAAATACTAATAAATAAATTCACATATTTAATTATTTATAATTAAATTACTTCACACCCTATTCCCCTATAAACCCACAACCCACTACAGAATTATATTACGCAAAAATTAAATACCATAAAAATAATTAATATAAATAATAAAATAAATATACACTTTTCAAACATATACTAACATAAAAATTGATATTAACTTACTTACGTCAAATTCGATATTTTTGTAGTCTATATTCTGTCCCTTTTATATTATGTCCATTCTATATTTTTTAATTCGATATTAATGCTATCCTATTCGATATTTTTGTAGTCTATATTCTGTCCAGTCGATATTGTGTCCATTCTACATTTTTTAATCGATATTAATGCAAATCGATAATAAAAACTTGATATTTTGACTGTATACCGCGCTGATGTTATCGCTACCAGAAAAGCGGTTTTCCACGTCAAGTGCTGCAATGTGGCTTTATGAATGGGCTCAAAAAGACACCCATCAATCTAGACAGCACCAGATTCAATTCCCAAGGGGGAGAAGGAGTTCGAACCGGGGGATACACTTTCTTCAACCCCTGTAGGAAATCCTTAACCACCTGCAACTGGAAAAAAGAAGGTTGGTTGGGTGATTTTTTGTATGCCGTAATGGCTGACAAATAAACCCTGATCAAGGCACATTTCTGACCCGCTAATGCTAAATAAAGGAGGTAAGGACGAATCACTACCTCCTGCCCCTTTGTAGGGTCAAAATGATTTGCAATACACCATAGGTAGAATCTCTTCCACTTAAACACGTATGAAGCTCTTGTGGAAGGCCTCTTAGCCTCTTTCAGAATGTGCATGCAGTCCTGCGGCACATTCAAGTGTCCGTGTTGTAGGACCTAAGGAGCCATGCTGCCAAGTTCAGAGAAGGAAGGCTGGGATGGAGAATCTTCCCGTCTATCTTGGTCAGCAGGTCCGCTCTGTAAGGTAGTCTCCTGTGGGGGAGTACCGACAACTGCAGAAGGTCCGGGTACCACCACTGACGTGGCAAGTCTGGAGCTATCAGAATCATCTTCATGTTGGATCTGATGAGCTTGGACACCACCTTCGGGATCAGAGGCAGAGGAGGAAAGGTGTATGCAAATGTCTCTGACCAATCCATCAAAACTGCATTCCCCCCTTGTCCCTGGACGGTGGAATCTGGATGTGAAAGCGTAGCATTTTTCGTTTTCGTCGTCTGCAAACAAATCTATTGACGGACGACCCCACTGCTGGAAAATATCTGCCATCACTTTGTTGTGCAGCACCCAGTCAGGCTGATCTTTGAAGTGGCGACTGAGAGCATCTGTTCTTACGTTCTGCTCTCCCAGAAGGTGAACTGCCACTATGGAGAGGTTCCAAGCTAGAAGCCAGTGCCAGATCGCTTGAGCCTCCAGGGGGAGAGGACAAGAGCGCGTACCACCCTGCTTGTTTAGATAATACATGGTGGTCGTGTTGTCTGTTTGGATCAGGATCGAGTTGGATTGATTGACGGCTAAAAAACTTTCAGAGCAAAATGGACTGCTCATGTTTATGTGGTAGGACTGCTCATTTGTGGACCACCGGCCCTGCAATTGAAGGCACCCCATGTGCGCCCCCCATCCTTGCAGAAATGCATCCGTTTTCAACGATTGCACTGGAACTGGTTGATGGAAGGGGACTCCCACCAACAGGTTTTGCTGTCGAGTCCACCACATGATGGACAATTTTGCTGCTTGGGAGAGTAGAATCTGATCCTCTCAGCGACCCGTTGCTTGTCTTCAAGATCTTGCTGCAACAGTCTCATTCTCAGCCTGGCGCTGAAAATGAGAAATATGCAAGAGGCCATTGAACCCAGTAGAGATGCCACCGGTCGGACTGCTGGGCGATCTGTCTGAAGCTGAGCTTTGCATTTCTGCTGCATTGAGGAAAGTCTCTCCTCCGAAGGAAACGCTCTTCCTTTGTTTGAGTCCAGAGACGATCACAAATAATGGATTTTCTGGGTAGGCTGTTGGACTGACTTCTCCATGTTCACATGAAGACCCAGTCTGTGGAGCAGATTTAGACAGATTTTGAAATCCTTCCTTACTTTTTGAGGCAATGGCCCTTTGAGGAGCCCATCGTCTAAGTAACGGTAGACTAACAGACCTTTTCAGTGTAGAGCGGCCGCCACCACTGCATTGCACTTGGTAAAGACTCGTGGGGCAGATTTCAATCTGAAGGGCAAGACCCTGTACTGATAGTGCTTGTCGCCGACAACGAATTGAAGGGGTCTGCCATGACGTGGAATGATAGGTATATGGAAGTACGCATCTTGGAGGTCCACCGAACACATCCAATCTCCTGCTTGTAGATGTGGACATATTTGATGCAGGGCCAACATGCAAAACTTCTCCTTCACAATGACTTTGTTCAGCAAGCGAAGGTCCAGAATAGGTCTGAACTTGTGCTCCTGATCTTTTTTGCAAAAAACACAGTTGATGGACAGAATGCAGAACAATGTCTTACATTCACCCCAGTACAAAGATCTGGGCCTAAATCCATCGTTTTTTTGCACTCCACACCACCCTAGGTCAGACACTGGCTATATACAAATCAGCCTTGACCCTGTGCCTCATGGTAACAGTCTAGCCCGAACTACCAAGCCATGTCTTTCCTAGAACGGAATCAAGCATCCAAGGACCGGTTTCTGGCTATCAGCCTTCTTCAGCCTGGATAGCTTGACTCCCGTGATGTGGAGAGCCTGGGACTCACGTCTGAGCATACCCAGCCCACTCGGGGTGAAAATTGCAAAAAACACAGTTGAAGGACAGAATGCAGAACAATGTCTTACATTCACTCCAGTACATAGATCTGGGCCTAAATCCATCGTTTTTTTGCACTCCACACCACCCTAGGTCAGACACTGGCTATATGCAAATCAGCCTTGACCCTGTGCCTCATGGGAACAGTCCAGCCCGAACTACCAAGCCATGTCGTTCCTAGACCGGAATCAAGCATCCAAGGACCGGTTTCTGGCTATCAGCCTTCTTCAGCCTGGATAGCTTGACTCCAGTGATGTGGAGAGCCTGGGACTCACGTCTGAGCATACCCAGCCCACTCGGGTGAAAATTGCAAAAAACACAGTTGATGGACAGAATGCAGAACAATGTCTTACATTCACCCCAGTACAAAGATCTGGGCCTAAATCCATAGTTTTTTTGCACTCCACACCACCCTAGGTCAGACACTGGCTATATGCAAATCAGCCTAGACCCTGTGCCTCATGGGAACAGTCCAGCCCGAACTACCAAGCCATGTCTTTCCTAGACCGGAATCAAGCATCCAAGGACCGGTTTCTGGCTATCAGCCTTCTTCAGCCTGGATAGCTTGACTCCAGTGATGTGGAGAGCCTGGGACTCACGTCTGAGCATTCCCAGCCCACCCGGGGTAAAAATTGCAAAAAACACAGTGATGGACAGAATGCAGAACAATGTCTAACATTCCCCCCAGTACAAAGATCTAGGCCTAAATCCATCGTTTTTTTGCACTCCACACCACCCTAGGTCAGACAGTGGCTATATGCAAATCAGCCTTGACCCTGTGCCTCATGGGAACAGTCCAGCCCGAACTATCAAGCCATGTCTTTCCTAGACCGGAATCAAGCATCCAAGGACCCGTTTCTGGCTATCAGCCTTCTTCAGCCTGGATAGCTTGACTCCAGTGATGTGGAGAGCCTGGGACTCACGTCTGAGCATACCCAGCCCTGATCTTTTTTGGGCACAAGAAAGTACCTGGAGTAGACTCCCTTCCCTCGCTGCGTAGAAGGAACCTCTTCTATGGCCTTTTTTCACAGAAGGGTTATCACTTCCTGCTGAAGCAACTTTAACTGATGAGGACGAGATCTTTTCGGAGAAATGTCCTTTGGAAGCACACAAAAACGTAGTGCGTATCTATTGCGCAGTATACTTAGCACCCAGCGATCTTTTGTTATGCTGCACCCCTCTTCCAGATTATGTGATGCATTTCCTCCCACTGGAGTGGGCAACGGCGTTAGAGGAAGCTCCTGCTCATTGCTTCCCCGCCGACCTGGCCGTGTTAGAGGACTGCTGATGAAGACCTCCTCTACCTCTGTTGGATTTACGGCCTTGATACTGCGACTTGCCTTGGCCTTCACTCTGGGACCATTGAGGGGTTTGAACCCTCTGTTGTTAGCCCTTGCGTTGATTGGGTCTGTACCGACGCTTTAACTCCTTCTTCTTTTCCAATCCAACGGCTTTGAGGGTATCGAGGTCTGCCTTCATTCTACCCAATTCCTCATCTGTATGAGTGCCAAACAGGGAGGAGCCGGAAAAAGGGAGATTCAGGATCCTTTGTTGGGCATCTGGTTTGAGAGCTGTCATTCTCAACCAGGAGGATCTCCTGGCGCAAATTCCATGGGCATACAAGTGCGCCAACAGTGTTGCCCCATCT
This sequence comes from Lissotriton vulgaris, assembly GCF_964263255.1. Classification (NCBI taxonomy): domain Eukaryota; kingdom Metazoa; phylum Chordata; class Amphibia; order Caudata; family Salamandridae; genus Lissotriton; species Lissotriton vulgaris. Next base: position 1,333,084,587 of record NC_141693.1, read on the forward strand.
GCTGCCGTGCTGATCACTTGGTTGGCAACTAGCGACCCTTCCGTGATGACCTCCTCAAAGTCCTTCCGATCCTCTTTTGGCAACTTCTCTTTGAAGCAGTCCAAGGAGTCCCACAAGGCGCTGCCATAGCAACCTAACAAGGCTGCTGCACTGGAGACCTTCAATGATGATGCTGCAGAACGGCAAACCTTACGTCCCCAAGAGTCCTGGGACCTACTTTCTTTATCGGGCGGGACCGATGAAGACGCAGCCACAGCATGAGTTTTTCTCGCTGCCGCAATTTTAACAGAGTCCGCAGGCGAATCTGTCTTCAAGAAAACAGGGTCTGTGGAGGCCGGCTTGTATTCTTTTGAATCCTAGCCGGAGCGGCCTTAATCGTGGCAGGAGTCAGGAAAATGTCCATCATTGGTTCCAGGAGACCAGGAACCAGGGGAAGTAACGGACGAGAGGCTGCTCTCTGATGCAGAGTCTCAAAGATAACTGTTGTTGCCACCTGAGCGGTAGATATCTCAATGTTTAGCTTCTGAGCCTCTCTCTGAAGCACATCATGGTAAGTGTTGATGTCGTCTATCGGAGACACTCTCGACAAAGGGCTGTCCGATAGGGTGGGAGAATGGTCCCTCTTCGAGGATCGAGTGGAAGAAGACTACCAGGTAACCTTCTCCTTTTGCGATGGGAACTATGTCTGCGCTTCTGTGATCTGCCCGTTCACTCCTCACGTCTGGGCGAATGCGATCTGTCCACTTCTTGCACCACTCTGCTGCTCCTGTATCTTTCCTTCAGTGATGCAGGGGAAGGAGCCATCTTGGAGACAAGCGCACAGTAGGGGAAGCCTCCTTGTGCTGTGAAGGAGACCTATGACTTGGTCTGTTTGAAGGCCTTTCTGGAGAGGCAGATCTTGTTGCAGGACGCTGATTCTGTTACAAGAACCACTGATCCTTCTCCAGACCTCACTGAAGTGGGTCTTGACGTCGGGTGTGTGCCTCTCGACGCCGACATGGACCACCTTCTCGACATCATCTCCGGTCTGATGTTGGAACCGGTCTCGACAACGCTTCCCTGTTCCTCGACGTCGAGTACCTTGCAGACGACGCCTGAACATCCCTTCTTCTCGACGTCGAACGTCGATGAGCCGACGATGGTGGAGGGGTTTTGCTCCTCGACACCGAACGTCGACGTGCAGATGAAGGGCCTCTGCTCCTCAACGCCAATTGTCGGCGTGTTGACAACGACGGAGGGCTCTTCCTGGAAGCCGATCGTCGCTGAAACGACGGCGAAGGGCTGCTAATCCTCGACGCTGATCGCCGTCGAGACGACGGCAGAGGGGTTCCGATCTTTGACACCCATCGTCGCAGAGTTGACGACCGCGGAAAAACTTCTGCCCCTCGAAGTCGATCGTCCATGGACTGACGACGACAGAGGGGTACCTGCTCTCGACGCCGAACGTCGAGCTGACGACGGCAGGGGACTTCCACTCCTCGACACCGATCGTCGCCGGGTTGACGACGGCGGAGGGCTGATACTCCTCGACGCCAATTGTCGCAGAGTTGACGATGGCGGAGGGCTTCTGCTTCTCGACGCCGATCGTCGCCAGGTTGACAACGGCAGAGGATCATGATTCCTCAACGTCGATGACATACCTGAATGTCGATGTCTTCTCGACGGCGAGCCCGCCGTCGATGGACTTTCCTTGGACAAATGACCCACTGATGGTAGATGCTTCGGCGCCAAGCCCGACGCTGAAGTAGAAGGGCGAGGGACCTTGCTTCTGGACGTAGATCTCGCCCTCTTGGAACTCTTCTTCACCGGTGACCTGCCTCTGGAAGACTGTTCTGTCAGCCCATAAAGACGGATCCTTTCTCTGTCCTTTAAAGTCCTTTTGGACAGGGTCTGGCAATGAGGACAAGCCTTAGGGTCATGATCCTTAGGCAAACAAAGAATAAAAGACCTCATGAGAGTCTGACTGGGCCTTCTTTTTTCCACAAGAAGGGCAGGGGTAAAAAAAGAGATGGCATTTTGAGAGAAAAAAATGCCCCAAACTGTCAAAAAAAGACAAGAGCCTTACTTCAAGCGATGAAAGACGTCGAAGTAAGTCAAGAAATTCCAAAAAAGTGAAGATTATTGCTGACTAAAATCAGAAAGAAGTGGAGCTGTGTAAACAGGATCCTTCCTGAAGGAGACGGAAAGAACAACTGACCTAACTGTCACCCCTGAGGCATGATGGGAAGCTGGGGGTCATGACTGCCTTAAAGGCACGGTGCCAGTTTATCTCTATGTTGCTAGGAGTTAGCTTTCCATCCTTTTTAGGCTATGTTTCTGCAATGCAGCCGGGGAGCTATATATGCTTTCAGTCCTATGTGAGAGTTAGTGATGACTGCTAAGCATTAAAATAGTTCTAAAACATGCTCTGCTGCTGTTTTTTCCCTGTTTCTAATGTATTCTTTTATGATATAATTCTCTAGGGTGTGTAAGGCTGCATTTAATTTCTTATTAATATATATATATATATATATATATATATATATATATATATATATATATATATATATATATATATATATATATATATATGGTACGTGGTGCTCCCGTGAATAGACCAATTCAGCAAATTCAGCCGATCAGCACTGCAGGAACCAGCAAGACCCAAAAGATGGTGCAAATTTTTCTTTATTTAAATATTAACCCAGCACCAGTCCGCCATGACGCGTTTCGGCTAGAGATAGCCTGGATCACATCATATATATATATATATATTAATATATTTTTTTTACAACAAGAAAACGCCGCACTCAGGAACTTTAGATTTTCTTCACGGTTTATTCAAACAGAGCCGGTCTGCACACCGACGCGTTTCAGCCTTGAGGCCTTGGTCACGGTAAGTGGTAATACCTTCAGCAACTATTTTTATGTTATTTCCTGTTTAACATGCCCATGAATTCTGGGACATGTAGTTTATATGTTTTAACACAGTTAACCCACAGTGCAGACATTCTATTTACATATAACTGGTTTTCAGTGTGTTTTTTTGCCCTTTACAAATATTTACGTGTACCATTGTTACTTGTTTTCACATCCCCGTCACACAATAACATTTATAATTTTAAAGTTTTCAAATTATTTTCGACTCGGTATGCCTTCCTAAAACATCAAATCTGTTAATTCTGATGTTTTACCTACTCATTTTGGTTCTGGCTGAGTGTGTATGAGTTTATATACAAAAACCTATTACCTCATATGTTATTTGTTGAGGACCGATTGAGGGTATAGTACCCTAATGTTGTAAAACCAAATACCAAATACTTTGAGTGATTTCACAAGAAGGGCAAACAAAGGAGATCAGAAATTATATAATTGTTTGTGAGTTTAAGAAGCACACTAGTTGACAAATGAAATGGGGTACAAAACGATATCCAAGAGTCTATATCTACACAAGTTCACAGATGTTCAAATGTCTTTAGGTTGGTTCATTCCAAATGGACATACATTTCTTCATCGAAATTCATTCCTCTTAGCTGTTTAGTTTTCATCCGAATGATATATTTCGATTCCAGTTGTCGTAATGTTTTCTTTTGATCTCCTAGTCTCTCATTTGTTTCGATGGCATTTATTGGAAAGAAACTCATGTTGAGCCAATTTCCATTTTGACAATCCAAAAGATGTTTTGCGGTGGGATATGTAAGGTCCCGATTCTTAACAGCACAAATGTGCTCAAGGATTCTCTTTTTGAGCCTGCAGACAGTACTGCCTATGTATAAGATTGTGCAGTCACAATAAATCGCATAGACTACAAATTTGGTTGTACAAGTAATTTTTTTGTCGATGGTGATCAATCTGCATTCGGGATCCCTGATGTTCTGTCTGCTGGGTCCGATTTTGCATGCTTTACAAGAGTTGCATTTTCTGAAACCCAGCTGTTGGTTGGTTAGCCAATAGGATTTTGTACGTTGCGGATTGAAATGACTTCTGATCAATGCATCTTTGATAGAAGGGGCTTTACGGAAAGTTATTTGTGGTGCTGGACCTATGATTTTCTTACAGTCTTGGTCTTGTTTTAGGACTGGCCAGTATCTCTTTACAGTTTGGCGAATTTTTTGAGATTCATTACTGTATGTTAGTATAATCTTGGTGGTTGCTGTACATTTTCTTCTTTGTTTGATATTGTCGTTTTTTAATCAAAATCTCAGTTCTAGTCAGCTTATCCATTTTTTTCTTGCTTTTATTAAGCTCTCTTTCAAAATATCCTCTTTTGCGTAATCTGTTTGCACAAAAAAATAATTTTATTTATACATATATATATATATATATATATATATGGGGCACATATATGATTGTGTTTCCGGGGTCCCGCGCAAGGGCAGGAATATTCTAGTGCTTATGACTATTGATGAGGATCCCCGGGAAGAGAAGCATTTGGTTACTTCATGTCTTTGCAGACAGATAACTGCTTTAAAACCTGTCATGTTGTCAAGTTTTAGTAGTATTAGAAGCCAGTCACTGCTTATGCATTTGCAGAATGAGACAGGCATTCACACTAGACTGCAGTAGTGAATTATGTAAAATGTGTGCAGTCACCTTGCCCCTTCCAGACTAGTGAATGTGTTTAGGTAAAGTCCAAAGAACAGTGTTGTTTGTCTAGAATCACACTGTGAGTCTGTGTGCATTTGGGCAACCATTGTGAGAGAAGCATTTGGTGACATCATGTTTTTGCAGACAGATAACTGTAGGAGAGTAGGGTCTGCTTCCTATGGTCATACCCACTTTTTGCTTTTGCTTTACTGATTTTCGACTTAGATGTGGCTGTGGGCCTGATAATCAGACCCACAGCACAGATGCACTCTCTCTAAATTTAACCTATACCCTAGGTACAACCACAATTGGGAATTGGCTCACCTTGTCAGCCCCTGTACTAAGTGTACCCTAGGTACTCAGGGCATAGGTGCAACCAAGGCCTACCAGGGGCTGCAGCATGTATTATGCCACCCCAGGCTGGCCGCTCAAATAGACACAACTGGCTGATCACTCAGCTGGGACAAGGTCGTGTAATCACCCCTTGCTTAGGTGTAGTACTCCTATACCTACTAACATATAGACACATGGTAACCTATAAGTCACTCCTATGGTAGGCCTTAACAATCCTGAAGGCAGAGTGCTTGGTTATGTGTGAGATAGTGCTCTAGCATGAGCTGAGCCTGTCTGCAGTTTTCGGAACCATGTCCTTATAGCTGTTCTATGATATCGCCATACCATATACTCTTAAGTGCGTTATAATCCTCGCGGTTAGATGCTAACTATGGTTTGGCTTTATCCAAACATGTCGTGTAAGGTGTCATACGCTTTGGAATACTACCCCCCACCAATTCTGGTGACGGGGGTAGCATTCCACCCTTCTAGAGGGAGAAGACATGTTAAGTCCAACGATCCCGGTTAAAGTTAACCAGAGCCCTAGCATCACAAAATGGATGCTGCTGCCACAGACACAAGTCTGACCTCCTGCTGCTGGGAGTCCTTCCAGTCACGGAGGTTTGGACAGTAGGTTTCCTGCTTGGGGAGGTGCGAGCACCACCCCAGACAGGAGGATGTGTATTGGGACAGGGAGGGCTGAATAAATTGAGACACTGCCTGGAGCACACTAGGTGCTTCATGCATACCTCAGTTCAAACCGGTTGCTGGGGCACTCCAGCCCCAGCTCTGGTACGAAACTGGACAAAGGAAAGGGGGTGTAACCACCCCCCCTTCCTGGTCCCACCCACAGGAGGGACCTAGAAACTAAACCAGCCCCCTTTAGTTGTAAAAAGGTAGGAGCTGACCCAGGAGACTTTAGATTAATCCTGGAATCGACTTGAAACGAAACTCTGGACCCTTTGACATTCACCTGAGCTGAAGACTGAAGAATCTCCCTTGTGGCCAAGGAGTGACCACCCCGGGCAACCAGGCACCATCCAGCAACTCGACTGCTTGCTTTGTCCAAGTTCCCGCCAGAACCCGAGCACAGAGCCCGACAAGATACAGACTCCCAGACCTCTCTGACCCCACTGCACGACTCCAGCACAGCTGAGCATCGTGGAAGGTGTTGGAACACGTGGGACCGGACATCTTGGAAAGCCTGCAACTTTCTAACAGAGGCATCCTCGAAGCTGTGCACTGGGGACTGAGACACCCCAACACTGAGCTCCACCTGCACCGAAGACCAGCCCTCCACACACCACGAGATCTGCGTGGGGCCCTTCTGCTTGTGTTCTGCTCGACGCCTTGTCCGGTTGCTGGCCCGTTGGCTACTAGCCCTGTGGCGAAGACCCTTTTGAAAATCCATCGCTGGTCTGGTTGCTCCAGACTGGCCCTCGCTTCCCTGAAAAGGTGAAGTACCTCAGACCCTCCTGGTCTGCACCAGAAGCCTTTTGTGTATCCTGGTGGGTTGCCTTTGCTTAGGCTTGTTGGATCCGAGCTTGAAGCCGACCCCTCCATCTGCGAGAACCTTTGTGGGACAGCTCCTCACCAGCACCTGGTCGTCCTCGACGCCTCATGGTCCGCGTGGCTGCAACGACAAGCTTCACAACAGCACCTGATTGCTCCTCGACGACGTCTGGTTCCTTCCTGGTTCCACCCGGTCACTGGCTAGTGACCCAGACTCTGTCTCCTCTGCTTTTAGGTCTTCTTCAACTCCGATCCACCCTTGGATCCACCCGGTCATCTTCCTCCTGGTCGCCTGCAGCATCTTCTTCCAAGGCTCCATAGGAATCAACAAGAAAACCCTACACACTTTGGCACCTATGCACCCGCAGCCCGTGGGTGAGGTAACGCGAGTACTTCGGTGCTCCTGTAGGGATTGACTATCCGAGTGTCTAGTTTTATTAGTTGTATCTTCCTAGTTAGACCGGAAGTTTCCTAAATCTTCAGTTACTTACCTTTTACGTACCCATTGACTTTCTATTGACTCTCGCGTGAGTGTACTGACACTGCACTCGCCGCGTGTGGGCCTCCTACTCCTACCCTAAGGGTCAGATAGTGTAGCCCCAGCGATTCCCTAGGCCCTAGGCCTTCTCTATTCCCACGTCGTGGTACTTATACCACTTACTTAGTATATGGTTTTACGCGCCCCTAGGGCCTAACTGTAAATTGTGCTATTCAAAGTATTTCTGAGAGTAATTTGTTATGTGCTTTTGCCTCTCACCTCATAAAGAGTTCAGAGGAGTGTGTTAGTAAATAAATACATATATATTTTATATATATCCTGTGTGGTGTCCTTTTATTTGGTATTCAAGGGGTTACATATGGTAAAACAGCTGGCTTTACACGCCCTCAAGAGTCTTTTAGCCTAAGACTGTTCTGTCCACGCTACCTCTAGGATAGCTGGTCTATAAGGTTGACTTAACAACCATCACCATAAGGGTTGTTTGGACTGGTGCATGGTGATCACTAGAATAGTGAACACCATATACCAGGCCAACTTCTCACATTGGTGTGCAGCGGTTGGGATTAGAGCTTGCTGTTGTTTTACCACTTGTAATCTTGAGATATCATTTGAAAGATCACATAGGTACCTATAGGTACATATAAAAACAAGTCTTAGGATACTTAAGTTCTACTGAACTTAGCTGTTGTGGAGCCTGGGCCTAGCACACCCTGACTATAACTCCTAGAAAGGTTCTGTAGGAAAACAAATAGTGTAGGTAGGTGCAACACCCCACCTCACTAGAAACCATGTCTCAGACAGGGAACCCCAGTGGTTCTCTGCCTGCAGACGTAGATCCCTTGAGGACTGCTTCGAGATATGAAGCCTTAGCCTTCCAGGAATTGAGACAATTGTGTACTTCTAGAAGGTTAAAACAGGGTTCAAACCCTACCCTCAGATTCCTGGTTGAGCTCTTAGAAGAGTATGATGCTCAACAGCCACCTAAGACAGGTGATTCAGGTAGTGCAGGTGAAGTCCTTGCCTCCTCAGATGATAATGCTGATACTGTGGTACCAGAGGAAGAAGAAGAGGAGGTAGAGGGGGAAGACTCGGATCTAGAGGCAAACAGCCGGTTCCAAGTCAGAAGACTTAGCCAGGCTAACCTAAGCATACATGGGAGTCAGTATGGGCAGCCCCTATACAGAGCTTAACCAGAGGCAGAGAAGGGGAAGATCCCACTCCAGGGAATCTTTCCTGTCTCAGGCTTCAAATGGCTCTCATGGCCCTCCTCAGAGAGGGATGACCTCCCCTCAGAGGAGAGAACATGAGGCAAAAATGAGAGAGGCTGCTCTAGGGATTGATAGGCAAGAATTAGAAGTTGCCTTGGCCAAAGAGAAGCTTGCTCGGAGAGCACAGAGAAAGTGGGTTAGAACCTATTGGTGGCAGCAATATCCCGAAGGATAAAGATAGGTCCTATGATACTAGAAACCTAAGCAAGATTGTGCCCCCCTATAAAGAAGGGGATGACATCCACAAGTGGATAACTGCTTTGGAGAGGGCCTGCAAAGTTCAGCAGATACCCCAAAGTCAGTGGGCAGCAATCTTATGGCTCTCCTTTTCAGAAAAAGGTAGAGATAAGCTCCTCACAGTTAGTGATGGGGATGCTAACAACTACTCTAGCCTGAAGAGTGCTCTGATTGATGGGTTTGGTCTAACCACTGAACAATATAGGTTGTTGTTCAGGGATACCCAGAAGACACAGACTCAGGACTGGACTGATTTTGTTGATTGTGCCACTAAGGCTCTGGAAGGCTGGTTATTGGGAAGTGAAGTTAAGGGCTATACAGGATTGTATAATTTGATCTTGAGAGAGCAAATACTTAACAATTGTCATAACCAGTTATTGCATCAATACCTGATTGACTCCGATCTGACCTCTCCCCAAGAATTGAGAAAGAAGGCAGACAAATGGGTCAGAAGCAGAAAACTCAGAACCAGGGGGGTGATCAGAAAAAGGCAGACCAGAAGGGTAATGAGCAGAAACCAAAAGACCAGAAGTCTTCACCAGGCCCCCAAAAGGCACAGAGGGAGGGTGGCTCCAAAAAGAACAAAGAGAAACAAGAAGGCCAAAAGAAACCCTGGTGTGGATACTGTAAGTCAGTCTCTCACTGGTTTAGTGAGTGCACCAAAAAAGGCACAGCACCAACCACTATTGCCCCTAAGGCAACTGTTCCCCCTAGTCCAGCTTTTAGTGGTGGTTCCCAGCAAAAGGGTGTAGTAGGGTTGACCCTGGGAACTGAGATGGACTCTGGCCTAGTCAGAGTACCAACTCAGGCTGTTCTTGTCTGTGATGGGGACATAGCCATGTCCTCTACTGTAAGTCCCAGTAATCTGAGCAAGTACAGGCAGACACCTTTTATTAATGACAAGATGGCTCAGGTCTATAGGGACACATGTGCCCCTGTGTCACCATGGTGACACCTAACTTTGTGAGCCCTGATCAGATCATACTAGGTGAAAAGTTCCTAGTGACCAATGCTAGCAATGCCACTACTTCCCATAGTGTGGCAGTTGTGAACTTCTCCTGGGGAGGGGTAACTGGCCTCAAGAAAGTTGTTGAGAGTTCAGACCTTCCAGTAGAGTGTCTGTTGGGAAATGATCTTGAAACCTCAGTTTGGTCTGAGGTGGAGTATAGGACCCATGCAGAAATGCTGGGAATATCAGCACATGTCCTTGCTGTGACCAGGTCACAGGCCAAAGAGTGCTTACCTGAACAGGTACGGGATCTTGGAACAATAGACCAGATACCACCCAAGAGAAAGAGCAAGAGGGTTAAGGCTGTGCTTTCCCCCCTGCCTCAGGTTGAGGATCAGCCCTCCCAGGAGGATGATTCTGAGATCCAAGAAGGAACTGTCCTAGAAGAGCTTGAACCTGATCAGGTTGGGTTTCTTGGAACAGGGGGACCTTCCAGGGCAGATCTGAGGCAGGCACAATTAGATTGTTCCTCTCTTGAACCTCTCAGACAGTAAGCTGCTGCTGAGGCTGCTGGGAATGCTCAAGGTACCCATAAAGTGTATTGGGATGATGGGCTCCTTTATTCAGAGGCTAGAGACCCCAAGCCTGGTGCTTCCAGGAGGTTGGTCATACCTCTGCAATTTAGGGGCTTCCTTCTTACCTTGGCCCATGATATACCTGGGTATATATATGGGTGGCAGCCGGCTTTCTGTTCAAGCAGCCAAAGAATGGAACAAACTCCCAGACAACATCAGGCATGAGTCCAACCATCTAGCTTTCAGGAAGCGACTAAAGACATTCCTGTTCCAATAGTGTCTTTCTATGTCCTCTGGTCTCACAGCGCTGGGATGCTCGAGAGTAGCCATGCGCTATACAAGAAAAACAAAAAAAAATATATATTCCCTTAGCAGGACACCTGGGCCAGAACAAGACTTGGGACAGGCTTGTCCCTCACTTTCACTGGCCCCATATGTCAGAAGATACAAAGGAGTTTTGTCGCTCCTGTGTTACCTGCCAAGCCAGTGGCAAGTCAGGTGGCACAACAAAGGCCCCCCTCATACCACTACCTGTGGTGGGGGTACCCTTTGAAAGAGTGGGGATAGACATTGTAGGACCAATGGACCCCCAAACAGCATCTGGGCACAGATTTATACTGGTGGTAGTGGATCATGGCACCAGGTATCCAGAAGCTATTCCCCTGAGGACCACAACAGCCCCTGTTGTGGCAAGGGCCCTAGTTGGAGTTTTCTCCAGAGTGGGGTTACCAAAGGAGGTTGTCTCTGACAGAGGTGCAAACTTCATGTCAGGATATTTGACTGCAATGTGGAAGGAGTGTGGTGTCAACTATAAGTTCCAAAACACATGCAGCAACATTGTGCCGTATTTCCAATCGCACTGCTACTTCAAAATTATTACAACTCTTCCGTTTGTTCAAAAATCCGACTTTATTCCATATTTATCCATAAGTCATCAAATTTTACTCTGCTATTCACGATAAGGCTGTCCGTCATCCCAATTTTTTCAAATGATGCAGTTATGCCAATCCAGGCCTTTTACTGCATCACGGAGGTAAACTCAATTCATATTAGGCAGCTAAAGTTATCATACTTTCCCAATGCATTTCGGGCCTTTTTGCGCCCTTCGTCAGGGGTAGCTGTTAAATCAGAAAAAACTTCTATATGGCTGAGATACCCGCCACCCCCTCTCAACACAATCCCCAATGATGGGAAACCGGAAACGTTCTGAACTTTTGGAAGACGGGAGGGAGTGACCCTCCCGGCCGTATTTATTAAAATATGAAACAAAATTAAAACGTTAAAATAACAGTTTCATAATAATGTCCATTTTCATTTCCGCATTTGCGATGTTTGGCTAACCTTAACATATTCTCTCATACAAAGGTTCTCCTAGCCGATCTAACATCCTACAAAACTTTAAATTGAAATTGTACATCCTAACGTTTAAGGGCCAACGGCAAGGTCATAACCGGTGTCAAGATCCCTAAACCAGACATATCACCCTCACTTGTGAGGGGCGACCGCACAGAGGCGTACCTCAAGTGCATTTACCAATTTCCCTTGACTTGACGGGGGCCCCAATAAACTCTACGCCATTTAAAGGTCGTCCGAGGACTCGTGTGAGGTATCTAGAAGGTAGCGTAGACCCCCTCCCAAACCCCACACAACTTACCACATCTGCCGTCGCAGATGTCCTGGCCCCAGGAAATTCCCCAGGAGGGGGCTGTAGCCCCCTCCTACCCAGGAAGGGGCCTTGACCGCCTTTCCTTTCCTTTCGGCGGCCCATCCTTAGAAGGGACCGCCTCCCCGTTGAGGGGCCAATGGCCACCTCCCTCGAGCGCTCCCATCCGTAATGGGTGACGCCCCACCCCTAGGGATCTTCCAATTACTGCTCACCGATCATGACCTTACCGCCACAGGCCGGATAGTTGACCGGCTATCCGGACCCCCCACAACACTGCTGCCTAAAGGTCATGTCATAACGTCCTTAGCCAAGCTATCAGGTCTCCTATGAGTAACTCGTTCCCCACCCCGGACAAATGGACACCATCCCCTAAATACATACTGTCCCCTTTAATACAACCATGCGAAATAGAATGCAGTGTATTTGAACGGAACAATCTACTCATTTTATTATTAATTTTCCTTACTGAATGATTCAGAGCAGAAACCGACAGTGCCCCCCGCCACACTTTTCGTGGGATCATATGGGACCATGCAATTGTGGACCCTGGAACTCTTCTCGCTAACCAACTTACAGTGGAAAGCATCGCCTCAAGAAGAAGTCGTCTACCAGTGGTCACCAAATCGTTGCCCCCAAGGTGTACTATGACTATAGACGGCGGTGACCTCGTCCGCCCTAACAAACCTTCAAAAAATGACTGAAACTGGTCAATACAGAGCCCGCCCTTACCGTAGAAGGACACACTGTACCCGTATTCCCCAGCCACGTGAATCATGTCACCTGCTTTGAATACGTCCGCGGCACGCCTCACGTATGAGTGGCCCACAACCCACACCTCCTGTTTCACAGCCGGTGATGTCTGACCGCTGGCCCGGTGTTGGGTCGACTGCACAGTCCGCCCCGCCTCGTAGGCTTGCGCAACTGAAAGCAAACAAAAACAAGAAGCGTGAGTACATCATTACAGCTTCACAACATGTGCAACCGCACATACCTTTTATAACAATTCGAGGACCAACGCCCCACACGTTTTACTTGATCGACATTCAGACCCCTGGCTGTAGCCTCAGTAGCAGCCCCTATCCGAAAGGAATGGGTCCCAAACTCGCCGGGGTTCAGGCCCGCGGCAGAAATCGACATCGCAAGCACCCGCTGAAACTGAAACCTCGTCAGTGGGGTGGCGTCAGCGTGTCTCAACAAGGTCCCCCCCATGATGCCACCCTTTGCGCTAAATATTCCTCAACGCACCTCACCGGGCACATGGATGACCCGGGAATCCTTTGTATCAATATGCAGTCCCCCATCGAACCCTGATCGGTCTTGGACTTGACAAACGAGACAGTCATTGTCTCCCCCCTGACCTGAACGTGCTCTCGGCACAGTCCCCCCAAGGTATCCTGCTTGTTCCTTGCCACTAGCTCGCTTACCCGCATAGCCCCATGGAATGCTAGCATAAAAACGGCTCGGAATAACACTGTTCCATACTGGGATGAACATGTTGCAGGAAGTACAGATAACAACAAAGCCAACCTATCCAGACCTATCGGGCGCCTTTCATCTACTCTGCGACCCTCAAGGCGTTGCCACCCACGTAGCGCCTTTTGCACAACAAAAGACGCAGTCGGGTCCTGGATCCCATGAGCCCTTGCCATAAAGGAAATGGCGGCTCGATGCTTCTGGGCCGTAGCCACTGATTTGCCTGCCCGATGTAAGGACAGCAGAAAATCGACTACTAAGTCTTCCTGCCCCCAAAGCTCCCTCCTAGCATCCCCCACAAAGGCCCAGTAGGATCGGAACGCCCCTTGGTATGCCTTCCTCGTCCTGGGTGCTAAACTCTCTCCCACGAGGTTCTGTAAGTCGGGGCACCAAGAGACCAGAGAGCTTCGGGAAAGGGTGCTGCCACCGGGTCCGCTGTGGGCAGAAAACCCCAGAAGGCCTGCATACGAAAACGAGAAAGCGCATCAGCCGCCTTATTCATTACCCCTGGTACATGTCTTGCTTTGAATAGTACGTTCAACTGCATACACAATAACACAATTTCCTTGAGCAATCTCAGGATCCATTTGCATCGTGCTGCCTGGCTGTTGATACACTCAACCACGGTCATGTTATCAGACCAAAACACCACAGAGTGATCTCTGAACCCCTCGGGCCAAGTTTTCAGGGCCACCAGAATGGGAAACAGTTCCAAAAAGGCAATGTTACTTGTCAGTCCACACTCATGCCACCATGACGGCCATTTTTGAGCCGACCATCGTGTGCCGAATATGGCACCAAAACCAGTGCTCCCTGCCGAATCTGTCCACAGCCCCAGCTCCTCGGAGGACACCGCCGGTTTGTTCCAGACAATTCGACCATTGAAATCCGCCAGAAATGCCAACCAAATGCGCATATCCTGACGAACCTCAGCCGATAACCTTGTGCGATGATGACCCTCCTTCAGGCCGACCATGGCCTGAGCGATCGAGCGGGAAAAGGGGCGGGCCATCGGCATGACTCTCAGGGCAAAATTCAGCTGTCCCACCAATTGTTGTAACTGATGCAGCCTGACCTTGGACTCGCTAATACAAGTTTCCAGGGCTGCCCTGAATCTTATCACCTTCTCTCTAGGTAATCTAAAACAACCTTCCACAGAGTCGAGCTCGATCCCTAGGAACTCGAGGCAAGTTGAGGGACCCACAGTCTTACCTGGTGCCAATGGCACACCGAAATGCTTCATTAAGGTACAAAATTCATTCAAAGCCTGTCCACATTCCGGAACCCCGGCCGCCCCCAGAAACAAAAAATCATCGAGATAATGCATGACATGCGGAAAACCTGTCTTCTTTGTGAAGACCCATTGCAGAAAACAACTGAACTTTTCAAAATAGGCACAAGAAATAGAGCAACCCATTGGCATACATTTATCCATGTAATACTGACCCTGAAACATGAAACCAAGGAGACGCTGATCGTCTGGGTGTACCGGGAGCAACCGGAACGCTGACTCAATATCTGACTTCGCCAACAGCGCCCCGGGCCCTAGGCGATTCAACATGGTAACGGCCTCATCGAAAGATGCGTACCACACCGAACACACATCCGGGTCTATTGCATCATTTACGGACAGACCACGTGGGGCTGATAAATTATGTATCAGTCGGAACTCACCCGGGTCCTTCTTAGGGACCACCCCCAAAGGAGAACAAACAAAGTTAGCACATGGTGGCTCAACAAATGGACCGGCGACTCGACCTCGAGTAACCTCCTTCCCAATCTTTTCCTGAACCACAGTCGTATGTTGCAAGACCGATATTTGATTTTTACATTTTCGTACACCCTGAAACTCCCCCACTGGGATGCGGAAACCATATGAAAACCCGTTCCGCAACACCCCAGCGGAAGCGTGGTCCGGGTATTCGCTGAGCCAAGGAATCATTGCCATGGTATCAACCGGAGTAGGTAAAGGCGCCCCTCGGACTATTTCAGACCTGTTTGGCGCCTCCCCTACCCCCGTTATCACCCGTTTTGGCTCTGCACATGGACTCCGGATGGGATGACTGCCCACACCCTCCACATTCGTGACGGAATTTGCATGACCCCTGGGGCCTCGTACATTTCCCCCTGTTGAAGTTCCAACAAATCCCCCTTTTACCTGCATTGCCGTTCGGCCTCGATTGGTACTCGTTACCTGAACCCGATCGAAAGGGGGTCCCAGCATATTGGCGGGAAGATTCACCCCCGCTGCTCCCTACTAATGGCACTTTTAACATACCAGTACTCTCCATTTTTGACCATGACACAGAATCATAACAATCCCAAGTTAGATTTTTATCGTGTTCCTTTGCTTTCCTAAAAATGTTATCGTAACAGAACCACTGATTGCCCCCATATGCTACGGAATATTCCATGATCCGTGTCTGGTATATCGGCAACTCGGACAGCAACTCGGGTCTACGTTCGCCCATGATGGAGGTAAAAATTCCCCACGCCTTGCCCCAAGTGCCAATGTTTTCATCAACTTTAAAGGCGGCCATCTTTGCGCGCCAAACACTCGGATGCATGAGCTCCTTCTGGCTTTTAACATGCTCCATCTCATAATGATCGGTAAGCAACGAGAAGATGTTTATATACTCATTTGCCCATATCTTCTCCTTAATAGCCAGAGGGACATGTTGACCCAACTTTTCCCTTCGTGAAGGTGCAGACTCATCCCTCGCAATCGGCAATGGCCGCTTACCTGAACCGGAAGCTGTATCTGCGGCTGGACCTGTTCCTGGTGGTTTTTCTACTGCCGCAGCCGGCGTGATAACTGGCGATGATGCCTTCGCCGCCTCCCTCGTTTCACGCAGTTGCTTCATCAACACACGTGCGTCGTCAGCCGTGGTGCCCTCGCTATCTTTCCCCAACCACGCTGCTAATTGTGCTGCCAACTCGGGCGGCATATCCTCACCGGACACGGGGGTGACCACCACGGGAATCGGATTCCCCTCTGCCGGCACCGGAGTTGGCTCTTCGAGTGGGGCACAGGGAACCGGGATGTCCCCCCCAGCTGCTCCCCTTCTGGGCCTCTTGCCTTTTCCTCCCGGAGCTGCTCCTGCCAACGGACGTTTCGGTCCCCCTTCCCCGTCTTTATCCGCCATCCGCTTCTTCAGATCGGTCACCTCTTTCATAAGTATACGCAGCATCTGGTCGGTAGTCATTCGCTTTCCAACTTTCTTAGGCATTCTCCGACAGAGTATCTGTAAGACAAAAAAGAAAGATTACCACGCTCAAAATTGGCTCTTCGTTCCGTCTCGAGCTCACGTGCAGCGAGGAGGTGCAGCTTCAGAGCACAGGAACAAGAGGATGCTCTCTTGGCTTATTGCTCCTTTTATCCGTCTTCAGGGCGGGAGTAAACCCGCCCCTGCCTGCCCCGAAGGGCGTGGCCGGCCGCGTCAGTGTCTAGGCCAGCCCACTCCAGGGCGGGAAAAGGCGCGCCCCGGCTACGCCGCTTCGGGCATACCAGCCGGGACCCGCCTCCCGCCCAAGATGGCTTCCCGGGGGGATCGTGGTACTCCGCCATACGTTCGGGGGGACCGAATGGTCGCCCCTTTCCATTAGTCTTACATGTCAAAAAACTAGTCAATTCTTACGCAAATGCATACAATAATACAATCATTTTCCAGTGAAAAATATTATAATTCCAGTTGCTGAAACCTTTAAACTGAACTGCATTCATACTTTCATTGTGCTACAACCTGACGAGTATTCACTGAACCCAGTGACCTCCCCCTCATCAATCCACAATCGCATACCTGCCTTTATATCCGTGTTACTTAGCGAATTCTCGACTACCCAATATTCTTTGTGTAAGCTGTGCCCCTTATGTGTATCTACCCCCCTACCAATTATCATCCAAACTTCAGCGCGTTCTACCTCTAGGATAGCTGGTCTATAAGGTTGACTTTACAACCATCACCATAAGGGTTGTTTGGACTGGTGCAAGGTGATCACTAGAATAGTGAACACCATATACCAGGCCAACTTCTCACAATAACTGATATAAAACCTGTCACGTTGTCAAGTTTTACTAGTATTAGAAGCCAGTCATTGCGTATGCATTTGCAAAATGACATAACTACATTAGAACAAGTCCACCCTATTCATATAGAAAAATGTCCCTTAAAGGGTCCGTAAATTTAGATACGAAACATTGAGCTCACCAACATGAGACAGGTAGGCTTATCTTCAGTTGAGGAGGGCTAAAACCTACACACTGAACCTCTCATTTACGGCGTGCCGTTTATAGAAATGTTCATTCGTCTATCGATTCGACTCAAGTTGACCTTTAACTTTTCTTTTGTTGGTAAACCTGTCGTTGTACCATCTGTCAGTGGTGGGAATTTGGGCGCGTTTTAATTGAGCCCGATGTGCCTGAGCTGTAAGTTGCTTGATCCATTCTGGATCCTTCGCACCTCCTAGTCACACGAATGATGCTCGGATTATCGTTGTTTCCCCACCCCCCTTTGAAAAGATCGCCTTATTTTGCGTTCTTTTTTAACCGTCTTACGTGTTGCGACGAGTCTAAGGATTACGACTCGGACGTAATTTGTCTGATTTTCACATAACAGCGGTTTTCGATCAGCTGATTGTGTTCTTGTGTGAACTACTGGACCCGAATCCACCCATCTACCCCTGGGTTGCCGTGAATGGTTTGCTTCAGGTGCTCTCACTCATGTGTGAGAGGCGGGTCCCGGGCGTATTTATACAGCGAGAATTCCTATGCTGGGGTCGGTTGAAATCCACTGGCCACTTGTGAGGACTCGGTACGAGAGGAAAGTCTCACCTAGATTATTCAACTTGAGGTAAGGGGGACACTTGGATTGGAGGAGTGAGCGCTTATTTTCCGTTGCTCTCTCACTCTGTTTTGGAAGAATTTTCACTTCTGTCCCGCTTTTATGTTAACTAATGATGGTTCCCGTTGTTGTAAGATGCGATTTTGCGCTATAGAAAGGCGGTGCGGATTAACGAGCCATCTGCATGTAGATCTGTGAAAGGACTAATGCTTATTAGCCCTTGGGAATGTTTTTCTGTCCCTTAGCGTTCACCGTCTGTAATGTTTTCTTGATCCTTTCCAGAATGCTGAGGATCTGCAGCCTTTCGCGGATACCCCAGCTGACTTCCCCGACCGAGTACCTGGAACTGTGATAACACATCGTGTCCTTTGTTTTATGGTATGTTGCATTTTGAGTATTTATTGAATCCCCCTTTAAGGAACTTCAAGAAAATAGTCATACCTGGGTCGAGTTTTTTCTTTCTTTTTTCCCCGACCCACGTGATTGTCTTAAGGTGAAAGAGTCGGGTATTACTTGGTCCGTAAATTTATGTCCTATTAGTGCTATCTTTTTGAATTATTCTGACACCGTGCTATCCGAGGGTGGCTTTTTTTGATTCATTTGCTCTTACTCTGTCCAGGCAAGCCGATGTTTTGTCGTCCGGTGTAGGAAGTGGTGACTCCCCCGACACGAAGAAAGTTTTTCTTCGCCAAAGAATATTACACCAGGTAAGTTCGTTGAGGGACTTTTACTGGTAGCTCTAACTCCGAACAGTGGGGTTCCCCTGGGCTGAGTTATTATTCCCTATACAAACTCTCTTGAGACCTTTCTATTTCTCTTGAATTTAAACAGACTCGAACTTGATGAGTGCATGCTCCGGAGCCACCTCCTTTGGGCCTATGATTACGATCCCTGAGACATTTGAGAGTATCTTGGACTCTTAAACTCGGGACATAGGTAAAAGCTGGATGTTTTAAAGATTTGTCAGAGGGAATGGAATTCCTTAAAAATATTTGAATTCTTCCTTGTTATGAAGTGGAGAGGTGTTCTCCTATGTGAACTGCCACGTCTAGAGAACCGTTCGAACATGAATAGAGAGAATGGGCTTTAAACGGACGGTTGTGAATGGAATGGGATGCATTTTGTTTCTCCAGGGATTCCAGTGTGTGCCTTTTTTCGCTTTTATATTGAGTTTACCATTAAATCACTTTCCTAGCAACAGTTGAGCTCACTATCTATGGGGCAACGATTGCAGAGAAGAGGTAATTTATAAAGAATTGAACAATGAACTGTATATGTTTATCTATTTTGATGACATCTGCACAACATGTGCTTGATCTTTTAAACCTTATGAAAAAAACGATGTTTCGAATGTGCACCTCCCATGTATCAACTGAAATCAGAAAGTTATATAACATCATATGAAGCCCTAGATCCTAAATATGGTTTTTTGTTTACAACAGATTGGTCACGGGTGTGGTTCAAATGTGCTGTGTTTTCCCCACTCCCTCGGCGTGAGAGCCCTGATGAAGGTGCAGCCGTAGATCTGCGCCGAGCACCGAAACGCGTGTTGGCGTTACCTTTTGGGGTCCTGCTACACCGATCTGGACTCTCTGGCAATCTGCTGAGAAGACTTCACAGGATCCTATTCATGCGTCACTCTGGGGATTACGTTGAGGAATGTGTACATAGTGTCTTATGTTGAAGTGGATGCTTGTGTGTGATTGGATAAGAAGATGAATGTGTATGATGAGAGGTTGATGTGGGGTTTTTATATAAAATGTATTTATTTATTTACGTATTGTTTAAATGAACTGATGAATCTATGGATCACTTTATCATTTACCTTGAATCTAATGTGTGCTATGAAAATATAAAAAAGAAAATAAAGATTTTGTACACTTTTTATTTGGAGTTGAATCTACCCTGTGGCCTACCCGTCTCATGTTGGTGAGCTCAATGTTGCGTATCTAAATCTGCGGACCCTTTAAGGGCCATTTTTCTATATGAATAGGGTGGACTTGTTCTAATGCAGATGTGTCAGTTTCCCCTGCAGTCTGCCCTACATCCTTTTCAGGGGGCCCCTTTTGTATTAGTGCATTTGCAAAATGAGTCAGGTTTTCACACTAGAGTGTAGTTCTGAAATATGTAGAATGTGTGCAGTCACCTTACCCCTTCCAGATTAGTGAATAGTGTTGCTTGTCTAGAATCACACTGTGAGTCTGTGTGCATTTGGGCAACCATTGTGAGAGAAGCATTTGGTAACTTCATGTCTCCTTGTACTACTTTAATCCTTCAGTCAGTATCCAAGTACTCATGCAGCAATCGAGGGCCTTAGCACATGGACTGCTACACACTCTTATGCACTATGCATGTAGTTCGCTAATCACCTACACCCTTGTGTTTCAGGCCTACAATTCCCCAGTCAGTATCCATACACTGCTAAAAACACCCTGTTACTCCGCTTGCGCTCCTCTAGTGTCCCTTTTAACACCATGTACTAATACATCCACTGAAGAAAAACTCAACCAATGATAAAATTACCCAGTGTCTCTCCTTGTACTACTCTAATCATTCAGTCAGTATCCAAGTACTCATGCAGCGAGCAAGACCCTAACAAATGGATTGCTTCAAACTCCTATGCACTATGCATGTAGTCCTCTTACCACCTGAACACTTGTGTTTCAGGCCTACAATTCCCAGTCACTATCCATACACTTTTGCAAACACCTTGTTACTCTCCATGCGCTCCTCTGTTGACCCTTTCAGCACCATGTACTAATCCATTCACTGCAGTAAAATACAACCAATTATAAATTCACCCAGTGTGTAAAATCTAACGAAACTGATGTACATAGACAGCACTCATTTCCCTTCTTCTCCCACTCCTCTCCCTGTGGGCACCATGGATACTGTAAATTATTGACCGTACCACCCTGCCAGTTGGAACCCGTACCCCTATGCATATGTGCAGCCATTCTAGGCACCATGGCCTTTTTACCCATTGGAATCCCCAGCTTCCCTCCCGCGCGTATCTTGCACCCCCTCTCCCATGCATAGACCACGAAACCCTTTTCCTTTACGCGATCCTGATGTGAAAAGGTAACCCTCCTGCTTGACCCCGGCCTTCCCCATTTCCCTCTCGAAGAAGCATCCTTCGCCTCAGCTGACATAGCCCCCCCCCCCCAGTTGTATCTGACTGCCCCTGTTCTCTCATGTACAGGTCATAAGATCTCTCTCTCTCTCTCTCTCTCTCTCTCTCTCTCTGCGCGACTCCGGCCCTGCACGCACCCTGACCCCCTCCTTCTCCTCATATGAGCAAGTCATAAACCCTCTTCTTCCGCAAAGCCCTGTCCTTGAGAAGTCACGGCCGCGCCTGACCAGCACCTCCTTCCCTTCCCTGAATGCCCCTCTATTGACAAACCCTCCCTCCACGCTCGATTGTCCACGCAGGCATGAATACCACTCCTTTGATGACCCCTTCCCCCGAGTTCGGCTGACCACACATGTCCGAGGCCATCGCCTAAGCCAGGAGATACCATTTACTGCCCTTATTGTATGCCTAGCCACCCCACCCCCTGGGCCATGATCAGGCGCACACATCCTACGACACACTCAGCTGCATGATTGCCCTCCCCTCTTATCAGCAGGTCAAGGGTCCCCATTGTGAATGTATGTGGAATAGGATCATCACGAGGATTATAGGAATGTTTTCCTTTTGCGACATACTGACCTGATTGTATCATCAAATGTTCTGCAAATGTATAAAAGCAAGAGTCTCAAGCTCACTTGTCAGAGCACCTCCCGAAAGACACTGTGTTTCGTGTCCGAAATGACTGGCTCTCCTCATGAGAATTAAACTCTGTTCTTGATTCCTGCTTCCAGCGCCCGTCTCTTTATTTTGGTAACTATTCAGAATGGGAACTAAGAGGCGGTTTGCGCCAGCAGCCTGTGCATCGATAGAATTATGGGCTCATATTCAACAATTGGCGCCCAACGTGGGGCCCATCAGTGACATAGGGTTCGGTAAGAGAGATCCAAACGAAGAAGTGAACGTCTAAAATGATCGGAGTATACCTGCCTTGAGAGGGCCCTAGCCCGGCTGCCGATCGACAGAACTTCACCAATTCTGAACGGACCTCTCTTGAGTGACCTATTGTCCTGACTGGAATCCCACAGGAATGCTACATGGAGTAAGAGAACGATCGGGCGCTGGAGGAGGGAGTCGAAGAACTGTCCGTATGGTCCGGTCCGGGTAAGATTAAGTAGGGTGTTTTTACGCCTGATTGGTAGGGTGGTTCTATCCACCTGATTGATTGATTGTATTGAAATCGGTATTTGTATACTGATATTGTATTGGTTGGTATTGGTTCATTTAGCTTTGAGGGCTACTTGACATATTGGTTCTCTTTTTGAGAACGAGACATTCTCTGTTTGCAAACAGCGGCGAATAGGAACGTCGTCCCTCTTTGCAGATAGAGAAGGGTAGGTAATGCAGACTTTTGTCCCCGTTGTAATCCGTCATGCCTACTTTTCTCCCCACTGATTGTTTGAAGTCGATTAATAATCGATTGTTGCTCTTTGAGATCTTCCCTGTCTACAAACTGAGACGAGTAGAAATATTCTGTCTTCCTTTTTGGATAGCGAAGGGCAGGTAATGCAGACATTTGTCCCCGTTGTAATCCGTCATGCCTGTTTTTCTCCCCACTGATTGGTTGGTTGCCTGGACATTGTTGTTCCAGGAATTGTTTCGTTTGAGGTATTTTTTATTTGCAAACAACGTGAAATAGAAACACTCTGTCTAGTCTTTGCAAGTAGAAAAGGGTAGGTTATGCCCCTTTGTGAATTCGTCAGTCCTACCCACTCCCCACTGGTTGGTTATTGTGGGGTAGCTCGCATGGTCCGCCCAGGAGACTACTCTTATGGAGGACATATGCTCTCTACTCATGGGCCATTTAATAGAAATAGACCAACTGGTCCGTCCAGGAGGCTACCCTAGTAAGTGGAAGTACATCGCTCGGTCTGTCCAGGATGATACCCTAATGAAGGAATATATGTTCCCCTTTTTGATAATCTCGTTCCACCCCGGACCATTTATTGGAGGGGACTCGTCTGGTCCGTCCAGATGTACCCCCCTAGTGAAAAGGACACATAAAAATATGAAGTGATCACCGTTCCCTACTAACAGAAAGCTTTAGCTCGAAACACGCTAAGGAAGAGAAAGAAAAATAAAAAGAAATCAGGCTAAGTCAGTAACCCCCTGATGAGCTTTTGACTTCACCAAAAATAAGAAACATTAGAAATAATTCGTAATAAGAAATGTAAAATGGCGAAAAGATTCGATAGCAGAACATAGCCACGAGGTAGCTAGGCTTCACTGCCTGTTCCTGTTCCCAACATGTCTGCCTCATTGCCCGCCCCGCCCAAATAACGGCCACATGAAATAGAAACAACTCAATAGGTACCTACCCCTGTTCCGGAAGCTCCCGAAGTGCAACAGGTCCGCGGTTACGCCCATCCGGAAGGCGAGGCCTGGAGGCACGAGGGACTCGCCTGGCCACGGTCAGGAGGAGATGACGTTGGGCAGGCGGTCCAAAGGATGACAAGGACCTCTCCGTCTTCTCCCTCCTGCCGCCCTGCAGGCCGCGGGGAGAGAGGGGGCTGTCTTGCCTTGGCCACCGACCACCCCTCTCTCTCACCCGATCCGGCTTTTGCCAAAGGCCGACGCCAAGGCGAGAACGGCGGCGAATCAAGTAGTCCCGCCACATTTCAAATTCGCCGCATGCCATCGCCTGCTGGTCCAGAGCCGAAGCCAAGGCAAGAACGGCGGCAAATCAAGTAGTCCCGCCAGATGCCAAATTCGCCGCCTGCCTGCATAGGTGCAGGCAGTCCAGCCACATTCCACGCTCCCTGGAGAGTTGAAGGTAGTCCCGCCACATGTCGCCAAGGGAAGGGGGGGGGCTGTCTTGCCTCAGCCGCCGACCACCCCCCCCCCCCATCATCAATGGCTGGCACGGCCAATGTCGAAAACGATGGAGCCGGGGAACGGCGCGGGGTCGCTGGAAGGGGGAGGTGGCGCGAACGACCCTCCCCCACCTCCCTCCAGGTGGAGGCTTCCAGCGACACCCCAACACTCTTTGCTTAAAGAGGGTCAACATCAAAAAGAGGTCTTCTGCCCAGGACGGGCACCCGCTCCATCTCGCCTCTCCTCGACCTTGAAGATTCTATAAGAGCCGGGGGGCCCCCGACCCTCTGCATGGGTGCCCCCGCCCCCTTCGCTGGGAACCACGACATCGGTGCTACTCCTGCCGGCACCAGACTCGGATCGGAAATGGCTAAGATGCCGCCACGGCACAGGCTTATTCAGTTCCGGAGTGTAGGAGAGTAGGGTCTGCTATCCTATGGTCACCCCAAATTTTTGCTTTTTGCTTCACTGGTTTCTGACTTAATGTGGCTGTGGGCCTGCTAATCAGACCCACAGCCTGCTGTTCTCTCTCTAAATTACTGCCAATGCACTCTAGGTGCATTACGAATTGGAACTGGTTCACCTTATGAGCCCCTGTATAAGTGCACCCTAGGTGCCCAGGGCATAGGTGTATCCAAGGCCTACCAGGGGCTGCAGCATGTATTATGCCACCCCTGGCCTGGCCTCCATATTTGACACAACTGGCTGATCACTCAGCTGGGGTAAGTCGGTGTAACCACCTCTTACTTAGGTACAGTATGTCTGTGCCTAACCCTAAACTGGACACATATGTTCCTATCAGCCACTCCTATGGAAGGCCTCATCAATCCTGGAGGCAGAGTGCTTGGAAATATGTGAGATGGTGCTCTGGCATGAGCTGAGCCTGTCTGCAGCTGTCGGGAACAACTCCCTAAGCTGTTCCGGGATATTGCCATACCATATACTCTTAAGTGCATTATAATCCTCGCGGTTAAATGCTATCTTTGGTTTGGCTTTATCAAGACATGTCGAGTAAGGTGTCATACGAATTGGAATACTATCCCCTCGCCAATTCTGGCGACGGGGATAGCATTCCACCCTTCTAGAGGGACACGACATGTATGTAGCCTTAACCCCGGTTAAAGTTAAACAGAGCCTCAGCTTCACAAAATGGACGCTGCCACCACAGACACAAGTCTGGCCTCCTGCTGCTGACCGAAACTCGGCAGATGGTGGCCTGGACAAAGGGTTTCCTGCCTTGGGAGGTGCGAGCACCACCCCAGACAGGATTTTGTGTATTGGGTAGGACAGGGCTGAATAGAATCAGACATGCCCGGGGCACACAAGGTGTCCCCGTGCATAGGCCAGCCCAAACCGGTTCTGGGGCCTCCCAGCCCCAGTCCTGGCGCGGAGCTGGACAAAGGAAAGGGGGTGTAACCGCCCCCTTCCTGGTTCCTCCCAGAGGAGGGACCTAGTAGGTGATCCACCCCCTAGATTGGAATAAGAGGGGGAGCAGTGCCATTGCACAGCAGATCATCCCGAAATCAACTTAAAACTAAGAAGAAGACTGGACTTCGACATTCTGCTGCACAGAAGACTGAAGAAGAATCTCCCTTGTGGCCAAGGAGTGACCACCCTGTGAACACAGGCACCAACCAGCAACTCGACGTCTGCTTTGCCGCCGCCTCCCGCCGGAGCCCGAGCCCAGAGCCCGACAAGAACCAGATTCCCAGACCTCTCAGAGCCCGATCCACAGTCCCTGCAAAGAAGGGACCCGTGGAGGCACCGAGTGACGTGGGACCGGACCTCTTGGAAGACACTCGTAAAGCTGACTGCGCAGCTTCTGAGGCATCCTCGACGTTGTGCTTTGGGGACTGAGAACCCCCACCACCGAGCAGCCCTTGCACCGAAGATCAGCCCCCCAGCATCTCCACGATCTGCGTGGGGCCCTTTTGCACTGTGCCACTCGACGCGCCATCCCGGCCACTAGCCACGCGGCCAGCGGCCATCTTGGCGACGAACCCGAAGATTTAAACAGCAGGTCTGGTTGCTCCAGACCTACCCAAGCTCCTGTGAAAAGGAGCACCCGCTCTGACCTTGCTGGTCCGAGTGAACAGCATCTTTCAACTTCTGCGTGGCTTGCATTTGCCAAGGCCTGTTTGCTCCGATCAGGTCGCCGACACCGCCAACAGCGAGAAGCCTACGTGGGACAGCTCGTGACCGACTCCTGGACGTCCTCGACCCCGGGTATCCACGTGGCTGCAGAAAGAAGCTACCCGACAACGCCTGTTTGCACCCGACATCACCTGGTTCCACTCTGGTTCCACGGCAGTCACTGGCTAGTGACTTTGAACACTGTCCCCTCTGCTTTCAGGTCTTCACATCTACAGATCCACCCTTGGATCCACCGGAACTCTTCTCATCGAGCCGCCTGCAGCATCTCCTGCTCCAAGCACCATCGACCAGCGTGACGAAACCCGACGCATCTTCGACCCTGTGCACCCGCTTCCTGTGGGTGAGGTAACTCAGCTCCGCCGGTGCTCCTGTACTGGTACACATCCCAAGGGCCTGTGTTTTAAGTTTCAGCTCCGTAGGTCACTCGGAAGGTTCCTAACTTTCTAACTTTGTGCTTTTTACGCACCATAGACTTTGTATTGAGAAGTGCGTGCACTTTGGACACTGCACCCGAGTCCCGTGGGCCTTTCCCGACTTAGTTAGCTCCAGTCTCGAATAGCTCCAGCGATTCCCAAGGCCCTAGGCCTCTTCACTTTCCTCCTGGTATCCCTTATACCACTTATTTAGTATATGGTTTAGGTGGCCCCTAGGGCTCATCCATATTGTGCAACTTTTGTGTATTTTAAACTGTCTTGTGATTTAACGCTTGTGCTTCTGTGCTCATAAAGAGTCCAGGGGATTTTAATAGTTAATAAATCAATATATATTTTCAATATATATCTGTGTGGTGTCCCTTTCATTTGGTATTCAAGGGGGTTGTGTATGGTATAACAGCTGGCTTCACATGCCTTTCAGAGTTTAGCCTAAGACTGCTTTGTCCACGTTACCACTAGGATAACTGGTCTACAAGGTTGAATTACAACCATCATCATAAGGGTTGCTTGGCATGGTACGAAGTGATCACTAGAACTAGTGAGCATTATATACCAGGCCAACTTCTCACATTGGTGAGCAGCGGATTGGGATCTGAGCTTGCTGTTGTTTTACCATTACAATCTTTGAGATTATCATCTGAAAGATCACACAGGTACCTGCTAGGTACATATAAAACAAGACTAGTATACTTAAGTTCTACTGAACTTAGTTGTTGTAGAGCAAAGGGAGTAGCACACCCTAGCTACAACTACTAGATAGGTTTAGTAGGTAAACACCAGTGTAGGTAGATTGCAACACATCCACCCACACTAGAGCAATGTCTGGAGCAGAGGGGTCCAGTGGACTTACTCCTGTTGAGAGTGACCCTCCAAGGGCACCATCCAAATTTGCTATTTTTTCCTTTAAGGAATTAAGACAGCTTTGTGTCTTAAGGGGTCTGAAGACAGGGCCTTCCCCTACTACAGACCACCTAAGAGAGCTCTTAGACCAGTCTGAGACTCTAAAGCCCTCTAAGGCAAACCCCACAGGGGATGCTGAAGGAGGCCATCCTTCAGAGGATGACACTGTAGACACCCCTGCCCCTATCATCCTAGTAGATGAGGAAGCCTCCACCACTGGAGCTCCTCAAGTAGATGTAGAGGAAGAGGAAGAAGAAGAGGAGGAGGAGGTGGAAAGCAGTGAGTCAGATGATGACAGAGATAGTCAGGTGCTGGTCAGTAGACTGAACCAGGCTAACTTAAGTCAACTTGGGAATGAATCAGGTAACAACCCATTCAGACCCTCAGGTGGACTTAACCAGAGCCATAGGAGGAGGAGGCATCACTCAGGTGAATCCAATACCTCCCATGTCTCTAGAGGCTCTCATGGTCACTCCAGAAAGGAGATGACTAGCCCTCAGAGAAGGGAACATGAGGCCAAGATGAGAGAGGCTGAGCTTAGGATCCAGAGGCAAGAATTAGAGGTTGCCCTGGCTAAGGAGAAACTTGCTAGAGCAAGACAGCCTAGAGAGAGTGGGGTAATAGAACCCACTGGTGGCAGCAATATCCACAAGGATAAAGACAGGTCTTTTGATAATAGAAACCTGAGTAAGATTGTGCCCCCCTACAAAGCTGGGGATGACATCCATAAATGGATTACTGCAATGGAGAGAGCCTGCAGAGTACAGCAGATCCCTCAGGAGCAGTGGGCAGCAATCTTGTGGCTCTCCTTTGAAGGTAGAGGCCGAGACAGACTCCTCACAGTTAGTGATGGGGATTCTAGAAACTACCTGGTCCTGAAGAGTGCTCTGATTGATGGGTTAGGCTTAACCACTGAACAGTACAGGTTAATGTTCAGAGATACCCAGAAGACACAGACTCAGGACTGGTCTGAATTTGTTGAGTGTGCCACTAAGGCTCTGGAGGGATGGTTGCTGGGAAGCAAGGTTACAGACTATGAAGGATTGTATAATTTGCTGATGAGAGAACAAATTTTAAATAATTGTCAGAACCAGCAGTTGCATCAACATTTGGTTGACTCAGATTTGACCTCTCCCCAAGAATTGGGAAAGAGGGCAGATAAATGGGTAAGAACCAGAGTTAAGCAAAAGAACCAGAACCAGAACCAGGGTGGTGACCAGAAGAAAACAGACCAGAAGGGTGGGGAGCAGAAAGCTAAAGACCAGAAGTCTTCAACAGGGCCCCAAACTGAGACAGAGGGTGGGTCCCAAACTTCCAAGAAGAAGAAGAAAGAAGGTCAGAAGAAACCCTGGTGTAAAACTTGTAAGAACACCTCTCACTGGACAAGTGAGTGTAAAAAGGGTGGAGCCCCCAGCACTGCAGCCCCTAAGGCACCTGCACCCACTAGTACAGTTAGCAGTGCTGGTCCTCAAGCCAAGGGTTTAGTGGGAATCACTTTGGGAACTGGAGAAGATTCTGACCTAGTCAGAACTCTTACACAGGCTGTTTTGGTTTGTGAAGGGGACCTGGATTTGGTCCCTGACATAAGTCCCAGTAATCTGGGCAAATACAGACAGACGCCTTTGATTAACAACAAAGTGGCTCAAGCTTACAGGGACACATGTGCCAGTGTCACTATGGTGACACCTAACTTTGTGGACCCTGGACAATACATGCCAGGCGATGATTACCTGGTGACCAATGCCAGCAATGTCACTACTACACATAGTGTGGCACTTGTTAACTTTTCCTGGGGAGGGGTAACTGGCCTAAAGAAAGTTGTGGTTAGTGCTGATCTCCCAGTAGAATGTTTGTTGGGCAATGACCTGGAGAACTCTCTATGGTCAGAAGTTGAGTACAGGACTCATGCAGAGATGTTAGGGATATCATCACATGTCCTTGCTGTGACCAGGTCACAGGCCAAAAAGTGCCTCTCTGAACCTCAGGTCTTGGATCCTGGAACAATGGACCAAGTACCTCCCAAGAAGAAGAACAGGAGGGTTAAGGCTGTGCCTTCCCAACTGCCTACAAGTGAGGATCAGACTTCACAGGAAACTGATCTTGAGACCCCTGAAGGAACTGTCCCTGAAGAACTTGAACCTGATCAGGTTGAGTTTTTGGGGACAGGGGGACCTTCTAGGGTAGACTTGGGGCAGGCTCAGTTAACCTGTCCTTCTCTTGAACCCCTCAGACAGCAGGCTGCTGCTGAGGCTGCTGGGAATGCTCAAGGTGCCCATAAAGTATATTGGGACGATGGACTCCTTTATTCAGAGGCTAGAGACCCCAAGCCTGGTGCTACCAGGAGGTTGGTTATACCTCTGCAATTTAGGGGCTTCCTACTCACCTTGGCCCATGATATTCCTTTAGCAGGACACCTAGGCCAGAACAAGACTTGGGACAGGCTTGTCCCTCACTTTCACTGGCCTCACATGTCTGAAGACACCAAGGAGTTTTGTCGCTCCTGTGAAACCTGCCAAGCCAGTGGTAAAGCAGGTGGAACAACAAAGGCCCCCCTGATACCACTACCTGTGGTGGGGGTTCCCTTTGAGAGAGTGGGGATTGATATTGTTGGTCCAATGGATCCCCCTACAGCATCTGGGCACAGATTCATACTGGTGGTAGTGGATCATGCCACCAGGTACCCAGAGGCAATTCCCCTTAGGACCACAACAGCTCCTGTTGTGGCCAGGGCCCTACTTGGAGTTTTCTCCAGAGTGGGGTTTCCTAAGGAGGTAATATCAGATAGAGGTACCAACTTCATGTCTGGATATTTGACAGCTATGTGGAAGGAATGTGGTGTAAACTACAAGTTCACCACTCCTTATCACCCACAATGCAATGGGCTTGTTGAGAGATTTAACAAGACCCTAAAGGGCATGATTAAAGGATTACCTGAAAAGCTCAGGCGAAGATGGGACATCCTTCTGCCCTGCCTTTTGTTCGCTTACAGAGAGGTCCCTCAAAAGGGGGTTGGCTTCAGCCCCTTTGAATTGTTGTTTGGGCACCCTGTAAGAGGACCCCTGTGTCTTGTAAAGGAAGGATGGGAGTTACCTCTCAAAAAGCCTAAACAGGACATAGTGGACTATGTACTTGGTCTCCGCTCCAGGATGGCAGAGTACATGGAAAAGGCATCTAAAAACCTTGAGGCTAGCCAAGAATTACAAAAAGCTTGGCATGACCAAAAGGCTGTCCTTGTTGAATTTCAGCCTGGACAGAAGGTATGGGTGTTGGAACCAGTGGCCCCAGCAGCACTCCAAGACAAATGGTCTGGACCCCATACAATTCTGGAAAAGAAGGGAGAGGTTACCTACTTGGTGGACCTAGGAACTCCCAGGAGCCCCCACAGGGTGCTCCATGTAAACAGATTGAAGGCATATGTCAGCAGGGCAGACATGGGCTTGCTCATGGCTACAGATGAGGGGCAGGAGGAAGAGAGTGACCCTCTCCCAGACCTGCTCACTCAGAACCCTGAGGATGGCTCAGTTGATGGTGTGGCCTTAGGTGGCAGCCTCACTGAACATCAGCAACATGACTGCAGACAAGTTCTACAGGCATACAGGCATATGTTCTCCTTGACACCCAGTCAGACTAACTGGTGTACACATGTGGTGGACACTGGTGACAGTCTTCCTGTAAAGAGCAAGATTTACAGGCAACCTGACCACGTCAGGGACTGTATAAAGACTGAGGTGCAAAAGATGCTGGAATTAGGTGTCATTGAGCCTTCAGAGAGCCCCTGGGCTAGCCCAGTGGTTCTGGTCCCCAAACCTCACACCAAAGATGGCAAGAGAGAGATGAGGTTCTGTGTGGATTACAGAGGACTCAATGCTGTCACCAGGACAGATGCACACCCCATTCCAAGGGCAGATGAGCTCATTGACAAGTTGGCTTCTGCCAAATATTTGAGCACATTTGACTTGACAGCTGGCTACTGGCAAATCAGGTTAGCTGAGGAGTCTAAAGCCAAAACAGCATTTTCTACCCCTAGTGGGCATTATCAGTTTGTGGTGATGCCCTTTGGTTTGAAAAATGCACCTGCCACCTTCCAAAGGTTGGTGAACCAAGTCCTCACTGGGTTGGATGACTTTTGTGCAGCTTATCTGGACGATATTGCTGTCTTTAGCTCCACCTGGGAGGATCACCTGATCCACCTGAAGGAAGTGCTTGAGGCTCTGCAGAAGGCAGGCCTCACTATCAAGGCAACAAAGTGCCAGATAGGGCAGAGCAAGGTTGTATACCTGGGCCACCTTGTAGGTGGAGGCCAAGTTCAACCACTGGAGAGTAAGATCCAGACCATCAAGGACTGGTCCCCTCCAACTACCCAGACTCAGGTCAGAGCTTTCTTGGGCCTGACTGGGTACTACAGGAAGTTTGTTAAGAACTATGGGTCCATTGTGACTCCTCTTAATGATCTGACATCCAAGAAGATGCCCAAAAAGGTTCAGTGGACAGAAATCTGTCAAAAGGCATTTGATGACCTGAAGAAGGCCATGTGCTCTGCACCTATCCTGAAGAGTCCTGACTACTCAAGAGAGTTCATTGTCCAAACAGATGCTTCTGAGTTGGGAGTGGGAGCAGTGCTTTCACAGCTTAATGTAGATGGCCAGGACCAGCCCATTGCTTTCATTAGCAGAAGGCTGACCCCCAGAGAGAAACGTTGGTCAGCTATAGAGAGGGAGGCCTTTGCTGTGGTGTGGGCCCTGAAGAAGTTGAGGCCATACTTATTTGGTACTCACTTCAAGATTCAGACCGACCATAAGCCCCTCCTATGGCTTAATCAGATGAAGGGTGAAAACCCCAAACTACTCAGGTGGTCCATCTCCCTACAGGGGATGGACTTTACAGTGGAGCACCGCCCAGGGACTGACCATGGCAACGCAGATGGTCTCTCCAGGTACTTCCACTTAGAACATGAAGACACAACTGGTCAAGGTTAGTCTAATGTCCCTGCGTTTGGGGGGGGGTTATGTAGGAGAGTAGGGTCTGCTATCCTATGGTCACCCCAAATTTTTGCTTTTTGCTTCACTGGTTTCTGACTTAATGTGGCTGTGGGCCTGCTAATCAGACCCACAGCCTGCTGTTCTCTCTCTAAATTACTGCCAATGCACTCTAGGTGCATTACGAATTGGAACTGGTTCACCTTATGAGCCCCTGTATAAGTGCACCCTAGGTGCCCAGGGCATAGGTGTATCCAAGGCCTACCAGGGGCTGCAGCATGTATTATGCCACCCCTGGCCTGGCCTCCATATTTGACACAACTGGCTGATCACTCAGCTGGGGTAAGTCGGTGTAACCACCTCTTACTTAGGTACAGTATGTCTGTGCCTAACCCTAAACTGGACACATATGTTCCTATCAGCCACTCCTATGGAAGGCCTCATCAATCCTGGAGGCAGAGTGCTTGGAAATATGTGAGATGGTGCTCTGGCATGAGCTGAGCCTGTCTGCAGCTGTCGGGAACAACTCCCTAAGCTGTTCCGGGATATTGCCATACCATATACTCTTAAGTGCATTATAATCCTCGCGGTTAAATGCTATCTTTGGTTTGGCTTTATCAAGACATGTCGAGTAAGGTGTCATACGAATTGGAATACTATCCCCTCGCCAATTCTGGCGACGGGGATAGCATTCCACCCTTCTAGAGGGACACGACATGTATGTAGCCTTAACCCCGGTTAAAGTTAAACAGAGCCTCAGCTTCACAAAATGGACGCTGCCACCACAGACACAAGTCTGGCCTCCTGCTGCTGACCGAAACTCGGCAGATGGTGGCCTGGACAAAGGGTTTCCTGCCTTGGGAGGTGCGAGCACCACCCCAGACAGGATTTTGTGTATTGGGTAGGACAGGGCTGAATAGAATCAGACATGCCCGGGGCACACAAGGTGTCCCCGTGCATAGGCCAGCCCAAACCGGTTCTGGGGCCTCCCAGCCCCAGTCCTGGCGCGGAGCTGGACAAAGGAAAGGGGGTGTAACCGCCCCCCTTCCTGGTTCCTCCCAGAGGAGGGACCTAGTAGGTGATCCACCCCCTAGATTGGAATAAGAGGGGGAGCAGTGCCATTGCACAGCAGATCATCCCGAAATCAACTTAAAACTAAGAAGAAGACTGGACTTCGACATTCTGCTGCACAGAAGACTGAAGAAGAATCTCCCTTGTGGCCAAGGAGTGACCACCCTGTGAACACAGGCACCAACCAGCAACTCGACGTCTGCTTTGCCGCCGCCTCCCGCCGGAGCCCGAGCCCAGAGCCCGACAAGAACCAGATTCCCAGACCTCTCAGAGCCCGATCCACAGTCCCTGCAAAGAAGGGACCCGTGGAGGCACCGAGTGACGTGGGACCGGACCTCTTGGAAGACACTCGTAAAGCTGACTGCGCAGCTTCTGAGGCATCCTCGACGTTGTGCTTTGGGGACTGAGAACCCCCACCACCGAGCAGCCCTTGCACCGAAGATCAGCCCCCCAGCATCTCCACGATCTGCGTGGGGCCCTTTTGCACTGTGCCACTCGACGCGCCATCCCGGCCACTAGCCACGCGGCCAGCGGCCATCTTGGCGACGAACCCGAAGATTTAAACAGCAGGTCTGGTTGCTCCAGACCTACCCAAGCTCCTGTGAAAAGGAGCACCCGCTCTGACCTTGCTGGTCCGAGTGAACAGCATCTTTCAACTTCTGCGTGGCTTGCATTTGCCAAGGCCTGTTTGCTCCGATCAGGTCGCCGACACCGCCAACAGCGAGAAGCCTACGTGGGACAGCTCGTGACCGACTCCTGGACGTCCTCGACCCCGGGTATCCACGTGGCTGCAGAAAGAAGCTACCCGACAACGCCTGTTTGCACCCGACATCACCTGGTTCCACTCTGGTTCCACGGCAGTCACTGGCTAGTGACTTTGAACACTGTCCCCTCTGCTTTCAGGTCTTCACATCTACAGATCCACCCTTGGATCCACCGGAACTCTTCTCATCGAGCCGCCTGCAGCATCTCCTGCTCCAAGCACCATCGACCAGCGTGACGAAACCCGACGCATCTTCGACCCTGTGCACCCGCTTCCTGTGGGTGAGGTAACTCAGCTCCGCCGGTGCTCCTGTACTGGTACACATCCCAAGGGCCTGTGTTTTAAGTTTCAGCTCCGTAGGTCACTCGGAAGGTTCCTAACTTTCTAACTTTGTGCTTTTTACGCACCATAGACTTTGTATTGAGAAGTGCGTGCACTTTGGACACTGCACCCGAGTCCCGTGGGCCTTTCCCGACTTAGTTAGCTCCAGTCTCGAATAGCTCCAGCGATTCCCAAGGCCCTAGGCCTCTTCACTTTCCTCCTGGTATCCCTTATACCACTTATTTAGTATATGGTTTAGGTGGCCCCTAGGGCTCATCCATATTGTGCAACTTTTGTGTATTTTAAACTGTCTTGTGATTTAACGCTTGTGCTTCTGTGCTCATAAAGAGTCCAGGGGATTTTAATAGTTAATAAATCAATATATATTTTCAATATATATCTGTGTGGTGTCCCTTTCATTTGGTATTCAAGGGGGTTGTGTATGGTATAACAGCTGGCTTCACATGCCTTTCAGAGTTTAGCCTAAGACTGCTTTGTCCACGTTACCACTAGGATAACTGGTCTACAAGGTTGAATTACAACCATCATCATAAGGGTTGCTTGGCATGGTACGAAGTGATCACTAGAACTAGTGAGCATTATATACCAGGCCAACTTCTCACACGGAGGAACACCAGAATGACCCGGTAGGAAAATTGTTGCCGCCCTTCCCACTCTTTGACTCATGGTCCATATTCGTTAGATTGTTAACCACATTGCACGAGACTTTCTGAACTGCCAATGGAAAGTTCTGGGCCAACCTTGCGAGACTAGAGACACTCTGACTGTGCTAGAACTTGCCTGACCCCACCCAAAATGGCGCCGACCCAAAATGAGACGTTTTTAATGAACTTTGTTGCACCCTGATTACGCAAGCTTTTTTACCCCGAGATATATATAACGTTTGGATAATGAAAGTAGATATGAAGGATATTGAGTATGTGCTAGGACAATGAATTGACTTAAGGGTGGGTACCGATTATGAGTTGAAGAATGAATTGGTGTAATTTAAGGTAATGAATGAACATTGGATAATGTATTTATGAATTTATTAAAGATGAATTACTGACATGCATCATGCTTGCTCTATAGGGGAGTTTAATATGATTTTATTGCACTGCCGCACTTTATGCAATGAACTGCCACCAGCTTCGTTCTTCCCATGTACAGTTCCAATCTGCTCCGTGGCTAGCCCACCGGGTTGTAGGCCTGTATTTATGTGTCAACACTTTTTAT
The DNA here is from genome assembly GCF_964263255.1 of Lissotriton vulgaris. Taxonomy (NCBI): domain Eukaryota; kingdom Metazoa; phylum Chordata; class Amphibia; order Caudata; family Salamandridae; genus Lissotriton; species Lissotriton vulgaris. The sequence goes on from NC_141693.1 coordinate 1,333,120,305, forward strand.
TAAAAGTATTTTGAAAACGAAAGCATAGTTGTAGCGGTTGCATTAATGAGTTTTGAATGTATTACTACTATGAGCAACGAGAAAGTATGATGAAGGTAAGGGGTTAAAAGGACCCGATATTCAGCAACCACACTGTGTGTCACAGGCAGCCGGAAAGGTGCTTTAGAAGCCCTAAAACGACACCACAGGAATGCCACCTGACCGCCACCCTTGTACCCGATGGAAAGGGGTTACGACCAAGTAGCTCATGTCGCGCAGATCGTCAATGATTATCTGTCTGACCTTTCTGGTCCATCTGGGCTTAAACGCCGTGATGGTAGGGAAATGCACTACGTGGAAATAGGTCGAGTATGTGGTAGGTAAAGCATTTCCGGATTACTGCACGTTGATGAGGTTTTGAATGTTGCCCCCCACCCCTTCTTTCTCCTCCCTTCTGCAGGTCACGTCGGAACACTGGCTGATGTATGGATGGACGACGACCGAACCGCCGATGAGAGGGGGAAAAAGGGAATATGAGCATGATCCTTAGGACAAATAAAAGTTTTTAAAAGACGTAGGCTTAAACATGACTGTTCCTCCTTAGAGCATAGCAATGGGAGGATGGACTGACATAGAGACTGGACAAGTACTGAATGACAAAAATAAAATTGACTAGAAACGACGCGTTAAACGAAATGACTGGACGTTTTGACTAGGTAGGGAAAGGACAAAGAAAAATTGTACGGGTAAGGGTTGCCACGGCACCACCCGCCTAGGAAGTTAGAAAATGCTGCCGATGTTCAAAATGCACTGCCCCCTTTCTCAACACTCTTGCAGATATAGCCAAGCTGTCCGACTGTTTTCCCGATCAATACTTGCCGTTACCTCAGCCTGGAGAACTTTCCACCAAAGGAAGGAACTGAAAAATGGTTTAAGATCCAACCATGGGTAACTAGCGCAACCAGGTTAATTTCTGATCGACCAACCGAGGTGTGAGTATTGGTAATTGGGAACGCTCGCAGGCATGACACGCGAGAGGGGAAAGGGGGGAAGGGCAGAAAGAGCTAAGCACGTAGATAAATAGGATAGTAACGATATGTAGAAAATATAAAAACAGATCTTGTAGACTAACACTTGTTTTCTGTCTTGTCATGAATGTCTCGTACATGCGTAATATATGTGCTGTCTTCCCTGTCTGAGTTTGTGTGTATGTAACGTACGAATTTATGTCTCCCCTCTGTCTGTATCCATAGGTCACCTGACCTTTGCCGTTCTGTGTTGTGAGCGCACTAAATGACCTATTTTCGTACACGTCTCTCTCTCTCTCTCTCCCTATCTCTCTCTCTTTCTCCGCTCCTTTTTATCACTTTCCCTATCTCTCTCTCTGTCTCTCCTTACATGTCATACGTGTACCAAATGGCTCGTTTAGATTGCGGACGACTCCCGCTCTCTATGAGAGTCTCCCTATTTGTTTCTCCCTCTTTTGGTAAAATTGTGCCCCACCGGCACCAGTCTGATTTGATACATATTTGAACGCAAAGGTGTTCAGCGAAATTGACCGAAACTAAAATGAACATCTCTCGCCATGTTACTGCCTCTCCTTTCTGTAAAATGAATGAACTTGAATTGGCCGAGATAGAAAGGACAGGTAAGACGACTAAAGTCCCCCAAATCTGGCCATTTATAGGGGAACTGTATGTCAATGGCATCCTATGTCTGTTCTTCAGAAACGAGCGCCAACGTCTAGACTGACACCCAATACCCAGATTGTCCCACCCCCTTTGCACCCAAGCGCAAGCGCCCGAAGCATCCCTGCCTCATTTTGATAGAACAACTTCTGCTGTCCCGGGTATAAACATAATGCCCATGAGCAGCTGTTGACCCTTGAGGAAATGTTGTTTTGCCCGACTCTCGATAATAGCACCCCCGCCCTGTCTGAAAATATGATTGTTCCTGAAAGGAAATGCTCTGTAATATTGAATATGATGTGACGCACAGTTGATGGAAATGTCATTTATCCTCATGTGAGTTATAAATAGGACAATGAATAAACCTGCCATAAACTCAGTAGGAATGCTGATACATGCACTACTTGGTAATAGACCTCTGACTGTGACCGATGAGCATAAGAACTCAAATGCGGAGGATTGAGGGAGGAATTCATATGCGTAGATGTCTTCTTCTGCCATTTCTCTAAAACCTTGTCTTGTACCCATTCAAAGATTCACGACCACCGAAGGAGATGGGTCAGAGGTGACGTTCAGCCTGACTGCAGACCTTGGGACACGTATGACATCGACCAGAAGTCGAGCTGCAGAGCGACAAGGCACGGGACGAGACCGCAATTTCAACGTGGAAAATGAAAAATGACGGGCCGCCTCGAAGCCCTCCGACTGCTAACCCACGTGTGCCTGGAGTCTCCGTCTGCCTTCTTTGGGCCCGATTGATGGGCCTGCCTGCTTGTTATCCTTTGCTCCCTTGGTCCCTTTTGTGTGTCCCAGGAACTCTGACCCAACTCCGCTCGCTCTTTCTCCTATTGACTATTTGAACCACATCCACCCACCTTCCCACGTGACTTTCTGCCGAAGGAAAAAGCTGCAATTATATGGGAAGAGGGGGTTGCCACAGAACTATAGGTGCCGAGCATAAGGCGCCGCCAACGGACTGTTTAGGGAACAGGACTGTGGTCTAACAGCAGAGGACTGACCGCACCCTGCAACACGTAAGGATCGAACCGAGCTGGACCTATAGCTCCACCGCCGGTGCTCAACAGTGCCAACGAAAGTACCCGGATTAGAGCCTACCAGTGATGGCTCCCTGATAAAAGACACTGTGACGAAGAGATCTTGTGTATTGAACTGAATTCCGCTCTCAACTACCTGGTCAAAACTGTTCATTGGTCACATATTTTTTTTTTAAGTCAGAAAGATTTACGCTATGTAGTGCGTTTAATTGCCCGGAACACAACGAAAAGTAATTTCCTATGTACTGCGTTTTTCCCATCACCTTGACTGTCTATGATTGTACGCCACATGTTAGTATCGACAAAGTGCTAAATCGTCAACGATGCTTGTTTACTTGTAATGCCATCAGCTGCAAAAATGATTGCTGCTATGTAAAAAGGGGCGACTGTAAAATCTAACGAAACTGATGTACATAGACAGCACTCATTTCCCTTCTTCTCCCACTCCTCTCCCTGTGGGCACCATGGATACTGTAAATTATTGACCGTACCACCCTGCCAGTTGGAACCCGTACCCCTATGCATATGTGCAGCCATTCTAGGCACCATGGCCTTTTTACCCATTGGAATCCCCAGCTTCCCTCCCGCGCGTATCTTGCACCCCCTCTCCCATGCATAGACCACGAAACCCTTTTCCTTTACGCGATCCTGATGTGAAAAGGTAACCCTCCTGCTTGACCCCGGCCTTCCCCATTTCCCTCTCGAAGAAGCATCCTTCGCCTCAGCTGACATAGCCCCCCCCCCCCCCCAGTTGTATCTGACTGCCCCTGTTCTCTCATGTACAGGTCATAAGATCTCTCTCTCTCTCTCTCTCTCTCTCTCTCTCTGCGCGACTCCGGCCCTGCACGCACCCTGACCCCCTCCTTCTCCTCATATGAGCAAGTCATAAACCCTCTTCTTCCGCAAAGCCCTGTCCTTGAGAAGTCACGGCCGCGCCTGACCAGCACCTCCTTCCCTTCCCTGAATGCCCCTCTATTGACAAACCCTCCCTCCACGCTCGATTGTCCACGCAGGCATGAATACCACTCCTTTGATGACCCCTTCCCCCGAGTTCGGCTGACCACACATGTCCGAGGCCATCGCCTAAGCCAGGAGATACCATTTACTGCCCTTATTGTATGCCTAGCCACCCCACCCCCTGGGCCATGATCAGGCGCACACATCCTACGACACACTCAGCTGCATGATTGCCCTCCCCTCTTATCAGCAGGTCAAGGGTCCCCATTGTGAATGTATGTGGAATAGGATCATCACGAGGATTATAGGAATGTTTTCCTTTTGCGACATACTGACCTGATTGTATCATCAAATGTTCTGCAAATGTATAAAAGCAAGAGTCTCAAGCTCACTTGTCAGAGCACCTCCCGAAAGACACTGTGTTTCGTGTCCGAAATGACTGGCTCTCCTCATGAGAATTAAACTCTGTTCTTGATTCCTGCTTCCAGCGCCCGTCTCTTTATTTTGGTAACTATTCAGAATGGGAACTAAGAGGCGGTTTGCGCCAGCAGCCTGTGCATCGATAGAATTATGGGCTCATATTCAACAAGTGTCTCTTCTTGTAGTACTGTAATCATTTAATCAGTATGTAAGTATTCATGCAGTGATCCAGGGCCTTAGCACATGGACTGCTACACACTCCTATGCACTATGCATGTAGTCCTCTTACCACCTACACACTTGTGTTTCAGGCCTAAAATTCCCCAGTCAGTATCCAAACACTCCTACAAACACCCTGTTTCTCCTCTTGCACTCCTCTAGTGACCGATTGTACACCATGTACTAATCCATTCACTGCAGTAAAATACAACCAATTATAAATTCACCCAGTGTCTCCCCTTGTAGTACTGTAATCATTCAATCAGTACCTAAGTACTCATGCAGTGATCCAGAGCCTTTGCACATGGACTACTACACACTCCTATGCAGTATGCATGTAGTCTTCTAACCACTTACACACTTGTGTTTCAGGCCTACAATTCCCTAGTCAGTATCGATACACTGCTGCAAACACCCTGTTACTCCCCTTGCACTCCTCTAGTGACCCTTTCAGCACCATGTACTAATCAAGTCACTGCAGTAAAACACAACCAATTATAAATTCTCCCAGTGTCTCTCCTTGTAATACTCTAATCATTCAATCAGTATCAAAGTACTCGCAGTGATCCAGAGCCTTTGCACATGGACTGCTACACACTGCTATACAGTATGCATGTAGTCTTCTAACCACCTACACACTTGTGTTTCAGGCCTACAATTCCCCAGTTAGTATCGATACACTCCTGCAAACACCCAGTTTCTCCTCTTGCACTCCTTTAGTGACCCATTCCACACCATGTACTAATACATTCACTGCAGTAAAATACAACCAATTATAAATACACCCAGTGTCTTTCCTTGTAGTACTGTAATCATTCCATCAGTATCTAAGTACTGATGCAGCGATCCAGGGCCTTAGCACCTGGACTGCTACAAACTCCTATGCAGTATGCATGCAGAATTCTAACCACCTACACACATGTGTTTCAGTCCTACAATTCCCCAGTCAGTATCCATACACTCCTGCAAACACCCTGTTTCTCCTCTTGCACTCCTTTAGTGACGCATTCAAAACCATGTACTAATCCATTCACTGCAGTAAAATACAACCAATTATAAATTCACCCAGTGTCTCTCCTTGTAGTACTGTAATCATTCAATCAGTACCTAAGTACTCATGCAGTGAACCAGGGCCTTAGCTCATGGACTGCTACAAACTCCTATGCAGTATGCATGTAGTCTTCTAACCCCCTACACACTTGTGTTTCAGGCCTACAATTCCCCAGTCAGTATCCATACACTGCTGCAAACACCCTGTTACTCCTGTTGCGCTCCTCTAGTGACCCTTTCAGCACCATGTACTAATCCATTCACTGCAGTAAAAAACAACCATTTATACATTCTCCCAGTATCTCTCCTTGTAGTACTCTAATCATTAAGTCAGTATCCAAGTACTCATGCAGCGAGCCAGATCTTAGGACATGGACTGCTTCAAACTCCTATGCACTATGCATGTAGTCCTCTAACCACCTACACACTTGTGTTTCAGGCCTACAATGCCCAGTCAGTATCCATACACTCCAGTAAACAGCCTGTCACTGCTCTTGCAATCCTATAGTGACCTATTCAGTACCATCTACTAATCCATTCACTATGCCAAAAGTGAACTATTTATAAATTCACCCAGGCACTCTCGTTGAAGTACTCTAATCATTGAGTCAGTAACCAAGTACTCATGCAGTAATACAGGTCTTACAACATGTAGTACTACAATCATCTTTCCATTGTGCATGCAGTCTTTTAATCACCTAAACACTTATTTTACAGATGTTAATTTACCCAGGCAGTATCTATATACTCCAGGAAACACCCTGCCACTGCTCCTGCAATCCAGTAGTGACCTATTCAGTAACATATACTAATCCATTCACTGTGCTAAAACTAAACCACTTATAAATTCACCCAGGCACTCTCCTTGTAGTACTCTAATTATTGTTTTGGTACCAAAGTACTCATACAGTTAGCTAGGCCTTAACACATATACTTGTACAAACTCCTGTCCACTATGCATGTAGTCGTCTAACTACCTACACATCAGTAATTAATCAGGCAGTAGCTATACACTCCTGCAAACACCCTGTCACTCCCTATGCACTGCTCCAGTCAGCCACCCAGCATCATGTAGTAATCCAAACACTGCACCAAAACCCACACATTTATACATTCCTTCAGGCATTCTCCTTGCAGGACTGTAATCACTCAGTCAGTGCCTAAGTACTCATATAATGTCCCAGGGCTTAACAAACACTGGTACAAACCCTTGCCCATTACACTTGCAGACCTGTAATCACCCTTTTGTATACACCTTGAATTACGATTTCAATTAGTGATGACAAAAGAAAGTGGTTAAATGGTTTTTATATAGAATGTGTTTGTATAGTAATAGAAAAGTATAATTTATAAATGTATTAAAATACATTCATTTATGTTTATTTTTTACAGATATTGTTTATCATCATTAAAATAAAGTCATCATGCCAGAAAAATCAAGAAAGAGAAAAGGACAGCAAAAGGACAATTATTTGAAGAAAATTTAACAACAAGTATTGGATTACCAACATCATGTGGGTAAAAAGAAAAAGTCTTCCGGTAAGACAACAAAGGAATTCATTAAAAAACTTTCAAAGCCTAGAAACAGTGTGCAGAATGTGCAAACTACTGAGAATGGTTCGACCAGAAAAAAGAATATGAATAACAGGAAAGGAAAAAAGAAAAATGACATTCAAAAGATTTGATGTATGGAAAAAGAAGGTAAAATCAGTATAAAGAAATCCGTCAATTTGTTTTTTATAATAAAGTGGTTTTTAACTTGTTCAAAGATGTGTAAAATATAGAAAAAGAGCACTATTTTATACAAAAAAAGAAGCATATTGAATCCATTGTTCAAAAGCCTTTTGAAGTAAAAAGGAAACTATTCATTTTAGTTTTAAACAGAATTCGATCACTAGATAAACCAATACATTTAATGAAGGCCAAAGTAAGAGGAACAGAGAAATTAACAGAACTAATTTTTGTGATTTTTTTCTGGGTGAATGGAAACACAGTTCAAGTTCAGAGCCTTTCTTTAATGAAGAGAGTTATTTTCAGACCAATAAATTATTGCATGCAGTTGATACCAGTGGTAGAGCTTATGAGGTTAGAAATGGTTGTGCAATTGAGAAAGAGAAGATGGTTCCCAGAAATGCAGAAGAAGTGTTAGCTGATCAAGTTCTAGGAAGACGTCCTAAAGCCCCAGTGTACACTTGGGATTGCAGTAGTATTTGTAGTGTAAGACAAGAATCTATTGAAATTTTACGCAATTTCTTATGAGCATATAGTAAAAAAAGTGTTAAACAAAAGATTAAGATATTGCAAGGACTAGACCCTTGCAGAGTGAGAAAAAATACGGGGTTGCAAGGTCAGTCTCTGGCTTGTCTTTCTAGAAAAGTATGTCAAAGTGTTTTTCACCATTTCAGGATGTTAGCAGTACATCATTCTCAAATGCGGACGTTAGTCTGAAGATTGTATTATGCAAAAAGTCCAGGACTAAAATTAAATGAGTTGAACAGTGCTCTTTTGCATGGATCAGTATCAGATGTGAATAAGGTTTGTGATGAAATTGAGTTTTGTTACTTGGGTCCTGAACAAGAGAGTGCAGAAACTGACACATTAATAGAAGAAAATGTTGAAGAGAATGTGCAACATAGTACTACAAAAAAATGTTGAAGAACAAATTACAAAGTTTAAGGTGATTTCAGGTGAAAGGCCAAATTATTCTTGTATTTGTTGTCGGCGAACTCACTATGAAAATCAGATTAGGACTGTTGATCTGTATTTAAAAAGTGAAAGAGAAAATAATAAGTGGAAGGAATTTGCAACTTATTTGTTGGTAGAGAATTGTTTTGATTTGGGTTCTGATCAGCGTATTTGTAAATATTGGTATAATAAATTAGATGAGAACAAAATGCCTGCTACAGATGTGCATAATAATCTATAGTTGGTAACTATTCCTCCAGAACTGATAGATTTAAATACCTATGAGTCTATTCTCATATGGCTGAGATACCCGCCACCCCCTCTCAACACAATCCCCAAGGATGGGAAACCGGAAACGGTTCTGAACTTTTGGAAGACGGGAGGGAGTGACCCTCCCGGCCGTATTTATTAAAATATGAAACAAAATAAAACATTAAAATAACAGTTTCATATTATGTACAATTTCATTTCCACATTGCGATGTTTGGCTAACCTTAACATATTCTCTAATACAAAGGTTCACCTAGCCGAACTAACATCCTACAAAACATTTAACTTGAAATTGTACATCCTAACGTTTAAGGGCCAACGGCAAGGTCGTAACCGGTGTCAGATCCCTAAACCAGAAATATCCCCCTCACTTGTGAGGGGCGACCGCACAGAGGTGTACCTCAAGTGCATCTACCAATTTCCCTTGACTTGACGGGGGCCCCAATAAACTCGACGCCATATAAAGGTCGTCCGAGGACTCGTGTGAGGTGTCTAGAAGGTAGCGTAGACCCCCTCCCAAACCCCACACAACTTACCACATCTGCCGTCGCAGATGTCCTGGCCCCGGGAAATTCCCCAGGAGGGGGCTGTAGCCCCTCCTACCCAGGAAGGGGCCTTGACCGCCTTTCCTTTCCTTTCGGCGGCCCATCCTTAGAAGGGACCGCCTCCCCGTTGAGGGGCCAATGGCCACCTCCCTCGAGCGCTCCCATCCGTAATGGGTGACGCCCACCCATAGGGATCTTCCAATTACTGCTCACCGATCATGACCTTACCGCCACAGGCCGGATAGTTGACCGGCTATCCGGACGCCCCACAACACTCCTGCCTAAAGGTCATGTCATAAAGTCTTTAGCCAAGCTATCAGGTCTCCTATGAGTAACTCATTCCCCATCCGGGACAAATGAACACCATCCCTCAAGTACATACTGTCCCCTTTTATACAACCATGCGAAACAGAATGCAGTGTACTTGAACGGAACAATCTACTCACTTTATTATTAATTTTCCTTACTGAATGATTCAGAGCAGACACCGAAAGAGCCCCCCGCCACACTTTCCGTGGGATCATATGGGACCATGCAATTGTGCACCCTGGAACTCTTCTCGCTAACCAACTTACAGTGGAAAGCATCGCCTCAAGAAGAAGTCGTCTACCAGTGGTCACCAAATCGTTGCCCCCAAGATGTACTATGACTACAGACGGCGGTGACCTCGTCCGCCCTAACAAACCCTCGAAAAATGATTGAAACTGGTCAATACAGAGCCCGCCCTTTCCGTAGAAGGACACACTGTACCCGTATTCCCCAGCCACGTGAATCATGTCACCTGCTTTGAATACGTCCGCGGCACGCCTCACGTATGAGTGGCCCACGACCCACACCTCCTTTTTCACAGCCGGTGATGTCTGACCGCTGGCCCCCCGGTGTCGGGTCGACTGCACAGTCCGCCCCGCCTCGTAGGCTTGCGCAACTGAAAACCACACAAAAACAAGAAGCGTGAGTACATCATTACAGCTTCACAACATGTGCAACCGCACATACCTCTTATAACAGTTCGAGGACCAACGCCCCACACGTTTTACTTGTTCCACATTCAGACCCCTGGCTGTAGCCTCTGTAGCAGCCCCTATCCGAAAGGAATGGGTCCCAAACTCGCCGGGGTTCAAGCCCGCGGCCGAAATCGACATCGCAAGCACCCGCTGAAACTGAAACCTCGTCAGTGGGGTGGCGTCAGCGTGTCTCAACAAGGCCCCCCCCCATGATGCCACCCTTTGCGCTAAATATTCCTCTACGCACACCACCGGGCACATGGGAGACCCGGGAATCCTTTGTATGATTATGCAGTCCCCAATCGCACCCTGATCGGTCTTGGACCTGACAAACGAGACAGTCATTGTCTCCCCCCTGACCTGAACGTGCTCTCGGCACAGTCCCCCCATTGCATCCTGCTTATTCTTCGCCACTAGTTCGCTTACCCGCATAGCCCCATGGAATGCTAGCGCAAAGGCAGCTCGGAATAACACTGTTTCATACTGGGATGAACACGTTGCAGGAAGTACAGATAATAACAGGGCCAACCTATCCAGACCTATCGGGCGCCTTTCATCTACTCTGCGACCCTCAAGGCGTTGCCACCCACGTAGCGCTTTTTGCACAACAAAAGACGCTGTCGGGTCCTGGATCCCATGAGCCCTTGCCATAAAGGAAATGGCGGCCCGATGCCTCTGGGCCGTAGCCACTGATTTGCCTGCCTGATGTAAAGATAGCAGAAATTTTACTACCAACTCCTCCTGGCCCCAAAGCTCCCCCCTAGCAGCCCTCAAAAAGGCCCAATAGGAACGGAACGCCCCTTCATATGCCTTCCTCGTCCTGGGTGCTAAACTCTCTCCCACGAGGTTTTGTAGTTCGGGGCACCGAGAGACCAGAGAGCTTCGGGAAAGGGTGCAGCCACCGGGTCCGCTGTGGGCAGAAAACCCCAGAAGGCCTGCATACGAAAACGAGAAAGCGCATCAGCCGCTTGATTCATTACCCCCGGCACATGTCTTGCCTTAAATAGCACATTCAATTGCATACACAATAACACAATTTCTTTGAGCAATCTCAGAATCCATTTGCATCGTGCTGCCTGGCTATTGATACACTCAACCACGGTCATGTTATCAGACCAAAACACCACAGAGTGATCTCTGAATCCCTCGGGCCAAGTTTTCAGGGCCACCAGAATGGGAAAAAGTTCAAGAAAAGCAATGTTACTTGTCAGCCCACACTCATGCCACCATGACGGCCATTTTTGAGCTGACCATTGTGTGCCGAATATGGCGCCAAAACCAATGCTCCCAGCCGAATCTGTCCACAGCCCAGCTCCTCGGAGGACACCGCAGGTTTGTTCCAGACAATTCTACCATTGAAATCCGCCAGAAATGCCAACCAAATGCGCATGTCCTGGCGAACCTCTGCCGATAGCCTCGTGCGATGGTGACCCTCCTTCAGGCCGACCATGGCTTGAGCGATCGAGCGGGAAAAGGGGCGGGCCATCGGCATTACTCTCAGGGCAAAATTCAGCTGGCCCACCAGTTGTTGTAATTGATGCAGTTTGACCTTAGACTCACTAATACACGTTTCCAGGGATGCCCTGAATCTTAACACTTTTTCTCTTGGTAATCGAAAACAACCTTCCTCTGAGTCGAGCTCGATCCCCAGAAACTCGAGGCAAGTCGAGGGACCCACAGTCTTACCTGGTGCCAATGGCACACCAAAATGCTTCATTAAGACACAAAATTCATTCAAAGCCAGTCCACATTCTGGATCCCCGGCTGCCCCCAGAAACAAAGTCATTGAGATAATGCATAACATGTTGAAAACCCGTCCTCTTTGTGAAGACCCATTGCAGAAAACAACTGAACTTTTCAAAATAGGCACAAGATATAGAGCATCCCATTGGCATACATCTATCCATGTAATAGTGACCCTGAAACATGAAACCAAGGAGACGCTGATCGTCTGGGTGTACCGGGAGCAACCGGAACGCTGACTCAATATCTGATTTTGCCATCAGCGCACCGGGCCCTAGGCGATTCAACATGGCAACGGCCTCATCGAAAGATGCGTACCGCACCGAACACACTTCCGGGTCTATCGCATCATTCACGGAAAGACCACGTGGGGCTGATAAATTATGTATCAGTCGAAACTCACCCGGGTCCTTCTTGGGGACCACCCCTAAAGGGGAACAAACAAAATTAGCCATTGGTGGCACCTCAAACGGACCGGCGACTCGACCTCGAGTAACCTCCTTCCCAATCTTTTCCTGTACCACGGTCGTATGTTGCAAGACCGACAGTTGGTTCTTACACTTTGCTACATCCTGAAAATCCCCCACTGGGATGCGGAAACCATATGAAAACCCGTTCCGCAACACCCCAGCGGAAGCATGATCCGGGTAATCGTTGAGCCAAGGAATCATTGCCATGGTATCAATCGGAGTAGGTAAAGGCGCCCCTCGGACTATTTCAGACCTGTTTGGCGCTTCCCCTACCACCGTTATCACCCGTTTTGGCTCTGCACATGGACTCAGGATGGGATGGCTGCCCACACCCCCCACATTCGTGTCTAAACTTGCATGACCCCTGGGGCCTCGTACATTTACCCCTGTTAAAATTCCAACAAATCCCCCTTTTACCTGCGTTGCCGTTCGGCTTTGAGTGGTAGTCGTTAACCGCACCCGATCGAGAGGGTGTCCCAGCATATTGGCGGGAGGATTCGCCCCCGCTACTTCCTACCAATGGTACCTTCAACATTCCTGTACTCTCCATTTTTGACCATGAAACGGAGTCGTAACAATCCCAAGTCAAGTTTTTGTCGTGTTCTTTTGCTTTTCTAAAAATATTATCGTAGCAGAACCACTGATTGCCCCCATATGATACGTAATACTCCATGATCCGTGACTGATAAATAGGCAATTCGGTCAGCAACTCGGGCCTACGTTCGCCCCTGATGGAGGTAAAGATTCCCCATGCCCTGCCCCAAGTGCCAATGTTTTCGTCAACCTTAAAGGCGGCCATTTTTGCGCGCCAAACACTCGGATGCATGAGCTCCTTTTGGCTCTTAACATGCTCCATCTCGTAATGGTCGGTAAGCAAAGAAAAAATGTTTACATACTCATCCGCCCACATCTTTTCCTTAATTGCCAGAGGAACATGCTGACCCACCTTCTCCCTTCGTGAAGGTGCAGACCCCTCCCTCGCAATCGGCAATGGCCGCTTACCTGAACCAGAAGCTGCATCTGCCGCCGGACCTGGTCCTGTTGCTTTTTCTACCGCCGGAGACAGCGGGGTAACTGACGATGGTGCCTTCACCGCCTCCCTAGTTTCACGCAGTTGTCTCATTAACACCCGGGCGTCGTCAGCCGTGGCGCCCTCGCTATCTTTCCCCAACCACGCTGCCAATTGTGCTGCTAACTCAGGAGGCATATCCTCCCCGGACACGGGAGTGACCACCACGGGAATCGGATTCCCCTCCTTCGGCACTGGAGTTGGCTCTTCAAGTGGGGTATCGGGAACCGGGGTGTCCCCCCCCAGATGCCCCCCTTCTGGACCTCTTGCCTCTCCCTCCGGGCGCTGCTCCCGACAAAGGTTGTTTCGGTCCCCCTTCCCCGTCTTTAGCCGCCATCTGCTTCTTCAGATCGGTTACTTCCTTCATGAGCATGCGAAGCATCTGATCGGTAGTGACTCGCTTTCCGACTTTCTTGGGCATTCTCAGACAGAGAAAAAAGAAAGATTACCACGCTCAAAATTGGCTCTTCGTTCCGTCTCGAGCTCACGTGCAGCGAGGAGGTGCAGCTTCAGAGCACAGGAACAAGAGGATGCTTTCTTGGCTTGTTGCTCCTTTTATCCGTCTTCAGGGCGGGCGTAAACCCGCCCCTGCCTGCCCCAAGTGCGTGGCCGGCCGCGTCAGTGTCTAGGCCAGCCCACTCCAGGGCGGGAAAAAGGCGCGCCCCGGCTACGCCGCTTCGGGCATACCAGCCGAGACTCGCCTCCCGCCCAAGATGGCTTCCCGGGGGGATCGTGGTACTCCGCCATACGTTCGGGGGGACCGAATGGTCGCCCCTTTCCATTCAATGTGTGCACCCATTTCAGGCTATTGTTCGTATGGAGCCTAAAACAGGTAAATTGCCTCCTTCAGATTTACAGAGAGGATTAAAAGGAAGAGTTGTATATTTACCTCTAGATTTAAAGAAAGATATTGAAGCTATTGGTGTAGAGAATGTAGAAAATTATGCACTAGTTATTCTAGTTAACAGCATTCCTACGAAGACTAAGAAAATCTGGCAAGAATTAGTGGATGTTAGGAAAGTGCAAAAGGCAACATTGTATATGATAAAAAAACAATAAGTACTATAAAAATGTGTATGTGGTAGAAGAAGAAATACTTTTAGCAGAAGATACCGAAACGTCAAGTGAACAAATTGAAAAAGTGGGCATGTCCAGAAGTGAAGAAATCTATGAACATTACAGTGTACATCCACTTCATTCAAAAGAAGTGATGGGGAATACTATTGAGTTATTCCAAATGAAAAAAGCAAAGGGAAGTCCCATGAGAGTATGGGACAAAAGCTTGGAAGCTCGTTGTTTTCCACAGTTGTTCCCAACAGGAAAACGTGGACGATATGATGAAAGACCTGTGCAGATTCCTACATCTGAATATCAGACAACAAGATTGTATGCAGAAGATCCAGGATTTGATTTTGACAATGTATCCCATATATATTTCATCTTGTCTGGACTTTCATATGCAGTCAATCACATATTGAAAACAGGAGAACTTCCAAATGTTTCTGCAAAGGAATTTATGGATAAAGTACATCAGAGAGATGATTATTTAGAATCTCAGCTGATTAATCTCTGGCATGTCAGTGTGGCACTAGTGAGTATTGGTACCGTTGTCATGGAGAACTTAAATGTATGCTAAGGAACTTAGGAACTCCTACGTGGTTCCTTACCCTAAGCTGTGCTGAATACGCTTGGGATGATTTATTTGAATTTTTTTGAGAGGCAAATTCGAATATAAAAAATATTGAATACAAGACACCTGGAGAATTGTGCTCTTTGAATTCTGTTAATGTGTGCAGGTATTTCAATCATAGATTTGAAGCTATGATGTATTTTATCTGCAATAAAAAGAATCCTCCTCTTGGAGAAGTTGTGGATTTCTTTTGGAGAAAGGAGTATCAAGCTTGAGGGTCTCCTCATATGCATATGCTGATATGGATCAAGGATGCCCCCAAATTCGGAACTGATTCCGATGATACTGTTTTGTCTTTTATTGAAGAATATGCCACATGTGCCATACCCAAAAGCACAGAAGGAAACAACGTAAGACAACAAGTCTTACGATTCCAAATCCGTCGATGTGGAAAATACTGTTGACGAAAGTACAAGTCTAAGGAAAAGTTTTGTACCAAATGTCGTTTTGGATTTCCACGTCCTGTAATATCCAAAGGAAGAGTAAACAGTTTTATGTCAGCTATGAGACATACCATCACTAGAAAGTCTCCAAAAAATACCTACAATTTGAGAAGATGTGAAGAATCAAAATATATAAATGATTACAATCCAGTTATTCTCTCTATGTGGATTACTAACATAGATATTCAGTACCTAGCGGATAATTCCATTGCTGTTGCTTGGTACGTAACATCCTACATTACAAAATCAGAAAAGACGGAATTGAAAGAAATGTGGGCAGAGATTTCTCACGAGAAGAGTCTAAGTAAGAAATTATACAGTTTCAGTTTGAAGATTTTATCCCATCGGGAGCGTATGAATGCTCAGATCGGTTATCATCTGCAAGTTTATACTCCAAATCTAGAAGAATCATTTGGGTGAGTCTAGGTCTTGCGGCAACGCGAAATCGAGTACTTAAATCTGTACAAGAAATTGAATATTTAGCAGAAAAAGATCTGGAAAGTACAGATATTGTGAAAACAAATATGTTGGACACATATTATCCAAATAGAAGCCATCATCTTGAGAACATATGCCTCTATGAAGTGCTGCACAACTACACTTTTAAACGGAATACTACAAAAAACATCAATGATGGAAAATATGCAGTGATTGGTTCCAAAGGATGTTTGGTGAAACAATGGAAAGAAATTTAATTAATCACAGGAAACTGAGTTGCGACACTCCTGATAAAAGGGAATTTTACTATTTAGCACTTTTGCAACTGTTCAAACAGTGGCGTTCAGAATTGGAATTACTTGGAGATTTTCAGAGCTATAAAGATTCCTTCAATGCTTGTAAAGATACCATAGAATGTACTGTTTTTACAAATTATGTGAAAATGTTGAACAATGAAATTGATCAAGAAGCTACTATTGCAGCTGAGATTGCTAGACAGTTCTCAGACAGTCAAAGTTCTGCTCCACTGAGTCAAGATCCACTAGGACAACCAATTGTTAAAACAACTAAATGTTGAACAGAAAGAAATATATCAGCAAGTGAGACAACAGATTGACCATGGATTTCTTCATGAAAAGAATGAATGCACAGGCACATCATTTGAACCTATCCGAATGTGTGTGAGTGGACAAGCTGGAACAGGAAAAAGTTTTTCATTTAAAGTAATCACCAGTTATCTGCAGAAAACAACTGACTCACATTTGTCTTGTGTTGTAGCTGCTTCAACTGGGTTAGCAGCACACAACATTAAAGGAATTACATTGCATTGTTTACTAATGCTACCTGTGGAGCAAGAAAACAAATTGGAATATCACAAGCTATCTGAAGAAGCTTGTTTTGAAGTTTCAGGAGTGCTAAAGACAATGAAACTTCTGATTATTGATGAGGGAAGCATGGTCTCAAACTTAATGCTTGCTTTTGTGCATTTAAGAATGCAGCAAATTCTTAAAATAAAGTATGATGTCTTATTTGGAGGAAAACTTGGCATAGTTTTTGGAGATCTACTGCAACTTACTCCCGTAAAAGGACAACTAGTATTTAAAACACTTGCACATGAAGACACCAGAAAGTCTTTGGGTAGTGTTGGAAGTCAAAGAGCTTTAATCCTCCTTGGGAACGCTTATGCCAGCTTGAATGCTGAAAGACGTAGAGTTGTCCTTACCAAAATAAATCCAAAACTTTCAGACATGGCCGACAAAGAGACCTCTCAAAATCCTAAAGGCCTTCTCTTTGGTGAAGATCTCATCAAAACTCTCGGCAAATATGTCTCTACCTTTATGGCCTTGGATAGAGCCCAACAAAATATGCGCAAGGTCTTTAACAATAACCTTTTCGGTAGGGCCGGAAGAAGGGGCCAATCTTTCGGCCGGTTTAACCAACGGCCCCCCTCAAGATCTAGAGGCTTCGGAAGAGGTTATCAGCAATTCAACAATTCACAATTCTTCCCTCAGAGAGGACGCGGCATGCGCTCAAGAGGATATAGATCACGTGGCCAACCCTCCACCGATACTACAACAAGTGAGTACTATCACCCCTCCTTCCCCTCTTTCTTTCCCCTCAGAGGTGGGAGGAAGACTCAAGTTCTTTTTCCAGAACTGGAGAAAGATTACTCAAGATCCCTGGGTCCTGAACACAGTCAGAGATTTAAAAATAGATTTTACAGAGATTCCCACTCAAGCTTCTCCTCCAAAAAATTTCCAAATCCCCTTAGACCAGCAAAAAATAATAGAGGAAGAGATCTCTTCAATGCTCAAGAAAGGTGCGATCTTACAAGTCTCCCTAGAAGAACTCAAGTTTATAAGCACCCTTTTTCTCGTAGAGAAAAAAGACAAAGGTTGGAGACCTGTTATAAATCTAAAACACCTCAACAAATTTTTAGTATACAGACACTTCAAAATGGAAGGGATTCACCTTTTGAGGGATCTTCTCTTAGAAGGGGACTGGCTAGTAAAACTAGACCTGAAAGACGCTTACTTCACCATTCCTATGGCAGAAATTCATCAACCCTTCCTCCAATTTCTTTGGAAGGATCGATTGTATCAGTTCAAAGCCCTTCCTTTCGGTCTTTCTTCAGCCCCTTGGTGCTTTACCAAGGTTATGAGACCAATTGCCTCCTTTCTAAGAGAAAGAGGAATTCGTTTGATCATCTACCTAGACGACATACTAATTATGTCTCAAGATCTTTCTCAAATATCTCAAGATCTAAAAACAGTTATGGACCTCCTAGAAAGCTTGGGCTTCATCGTCAACAAGGAAAAATCAGTCTTGACTCCTTCAAGGTCGATGGAATTTTTGGGGTTCACTGTAGACACATCGAAGTGCCTCCTTCTTCTCCCTACCAAAAAAATTACAAAAATCAAAAAAGAAATTCGTCGTGTCTTGAAACTTCAAGAGTTTCCCCTCAGAGAACTTGCAAGACTCCTCGGTCTTCTTTCTTCCTCTATCCAAGCAATTTTTCCTGGCCCTCTGAATTATCAAGCCCTCCAGAGAGTGAAAGCGAGAGCCCTAAGGTCCGGTCTTTGGTACGAGGATTTCATCTCCCTAGACCTGGAGGCCAAACAGGAACTGAACTGGTGGTTAGAAAACCTGGATGCTTGGAACGGCAAAGCGATTTTTGGTACGAAACCCGAATTCGTTTTGGAATCAGATGCCAGCATGCATGGCTGGGGAGCTTGCCTTCTCAACCAGAATACTGGTGGAACATGGTCCCTAGAGGAATCTTCCCATCATATAAATTATTTAGAACTTACAGCTGGTCTTTACGCTTTGATGAGTTTCAAACACTCACTGCAAGGAAGATCGGTCATTTTAAAGATGGACAACATGTCCGCAGTAGCTTACATAAACTGCCTAGGTGGCACCAAATCTGCGGACCTTTCGAACCTGGCCAAGAAACTTTGGATGTTCTGCTTAGAACACAAAATTGCTCTGAAAGCGGAATACCTTCCAGGGAAAGTGAACATCTCTGCAGACTGGAACTCCAGATTCCTCAAAGATCACAGCGATTGGAAACTCAACTTTTCCATCTTCAATCATCTGAATATGGTTTGGGGACCCTTGGAAATAGACCTTTTCGCAAGCAGACTAACGTTTCAAGTGAAAAAATACTTCAGTTGGATGCCCGATCCCGGCGCTCTAGCAGTGAACGCCTTCCTTCAACCATGGAAGAATCTGAAGGCTTACGCCTTTCCCCCCTTTGCCATGATTCAGAGAGTCTTACAGAAAGTGAGAATCGATCAATGCTCCCTTGTTCTAGTGACTCCCTTCTGGCCCTCTCAGGCTTGGTTCCCAACAGCTCTGGAACTGGCTTACGACACTCCCTTTCTAATCCCTTGCCTAGATCATCTCCTAACAAACGTAGATGGCGAAATTCATCCTCTAATACAAACAGGGAGTTTGAACCTTCTTGTTTGGAGAGTGTCAGGAGATCTAATGAAGTCTCAGTACTTTCGTCTACAGCTTCAACTCTCCTCTCAGAATCATGGTCACCAGGCACCCACTACAGATATAACAACATCTGGAGAACCTGGGTTCGTTGGTGCTTGGAAAGGAACCTGGATTCCCTTGAAGCACCTATTGTCGACATAGTTAAATTTTCTCTGTGAACAATTTGATAGGGGTCTTAGCTACAGAACCATCAATTGTTATAGATCCGCTATTTCCGCTGGTCATACCCTCGTGAATGGTAAAACGGTAGGTAAAAATGTTATCATTTGTAGAATTATGAAGAGTATCCGTCTAAGAAGACCTCCAAAACCTAAGTATGATTCTCTTTGGGATGTTAATTTGATTTTAGACCTCTTTACCAACTGGCCTGATAACACATTCCTTAACAGGAAACTCCTCTCTATCAAACTTGCTAGTCTTCTTTGCCTTATTTCATGTAGAAGAGTCTCTGATGTTAAAGCTTTAGACATTTCCTTTAGGTCCTACAACATGTTTGGTGTTAAGTTTGAAATTCATAGAAGAACTAAGACTATGTCTGATTCTATTTTCTATCCACGTTTTGACTCCTGTCCTAAACTTTGTGTCGTTGATTGTTTAAAGGAGTATGACCGGAGAATGTCTCTTCTTCGACCTTCTGATGTCAGTCAATTACTTATTTCCTTTGTTAGACCTCATAAAGCTATTTCCTCTACTTCCATTGCTAGATGGGTCAAAACAGCTATGAGCTTAGCAGGTGTTGATTTACGTAAGTTTCAGGCTCACTCCCTTAGGGGTGCTATGGCCAGCAAATCCCTCTGGTCTGGGGGTAAGCTTGATGATATTCTTAAAGCTGCTGATTGGTCGAATGCTAGCACGTTTGCTCGACATTACTGTAAACCAATAGAACATATGTCTGATGTTGTGTTACAAGGCTACCAACATGCATAATGTAGCCTCCGTTCTTGTAATGAAATTGCGATTCTCCTATTACCATGACTAGAGAATCTGGATTTCATTAAAGACACGGAGGCTCACATTATCCCACCCATCCCTCCCTGGGATGCGTTTACAGCTATGTATTACCTTTGATGCGTTTACAGCTATGTATTACCTTTCTAAATTGTTACATTGGTTTTAATGTACATCTAACTATTGCATTGGTATTCTTTTTAATGTTTAGGTTTGGATTTCTCCAATTTTACCCCCTTTTTTCCTTCTTTGCAGATGTTCCTTCCTAATCTAAGATGTTTGGATCCTTCCATCTTTTGGCTTCTTCGGATTCTTCGGATTTTATCAAGTTGATCTCTTCTGAAAGTTTCTCAAATATTTGAATTTATTGTTTCATTTATGGACTTTTCTGTACTATTTCCACATTTAAAAGAGGCAGTCTCTTGTTGGCTCATGCCCTTTATTTGTTTTGAATGTTCTTTATGGAACCTTTTAATTGTGATGTATGCGGCTGCTTGGAGACGCAATTAAAAGTTGTATGCATAATGTGAGCCTCCGTGTCTTTAATGAAATCCAGATTCTCTAGTCATGGTAATAGGAGAATCGCAATTACATTGCATTGTTTACTAATGCTACCTGTGGAGCAAGAAAACAAATTTGAATATCACAAGCTATCTGAAGAAGCTTGTTTTGAAGTTTCAGGAGTGCTAAAGACAATGAAACTTCTGATTATTGATGAGGGAAGCATGGTCTCAAACTTAATGCTTGCTTTTGTGCATTTAAGAATGCAGCAAATTCTTAAAATAAAGTATGATGTCTTATTTGGAGGAAAACTTGGCATAGTTTTTGGAGATCTACTGCAACTTACTCCCGTAAAAGGACAACTAGTATTTAAAACACTTGCACATGAAGACACCAGAAAGTCTTTGGGTAGTGTTGGAAACGTTAATATTTGGTAATATTTTGAATACAAAGAACTCATTACAGATATGCGACAGGCAAATGATGTTGATTATGGCTCTATTCTTCAAGATATAAGAATTGGAGTACTGACAGAACATGGCAAACAAGCTTTGCAGAGTTGATTTCTTTCCAATTTATTTCCAAATGAAAATATAGTTCCTGAGAAAATATATATGAAAATTGCAGAAAACAAATCTGCGTGAGTGTTCTATATTCAGTGAACAACTTTTGAAGCTGGAAAATGAAGTAATAATAAAAATGGAAGCCACTGATAAAATAGAGCATGAAGAAATCACTATTATTTTCACAGAAAAATGTAAAACAAAATTGGATTCTTAGAAAAATTTATATCTAACACTGCTAGTTTAGAAAAGAATCTATATGCATGTATAAACTGTTGGGTAATTTTATGGCGTTATTTGGATGTTGAAAAAGGTTTAGTTAATGGAGCAATGGATAAAGTTGTGGATTTTGTTAATTATCAGAATAAAGATGGACTTGAATTTTTTTAAATTTTGTTTGATCAGATTGAAGAAGTAAAGCAAATTGGTTGTTGTTCAGTTTGTTGTTTGCTTGTTAAAGATGTATATGTCCATAGAAAACAGTTTCCACTTTCTCTGGCAAATGCAGTGACTATTCATAAATCTCAAGGTTTAAGTGTATACAGTGCTTTTGTGAACATTGTAAGTACCGTGTTTAAAGAGGGTATGGCATATGTTGCTTTGTCCCGAGTCAGAACTTTATCTGGTTTGTTTTTGATTGATTTTGATGACACAAAGGTTACTGCAGATGCAAACTGTGTAAAAGAGTATAATAGGTTAATAAGAGCGTATGCTCCCAATTTAGGTCAATATCCTGTATTTGAAAAGCGAGTGGTAGGTCGAAAAAGAAGGTATGAGAATATCTGTAGTGAAGGTATAGAGAAGGAAAAAAACAAGATAATGTTGTGATTGCAAGCAAAAAGAAAAAGGACACTGTTGAAGAGACTGTTGGTTATCAGTCAGGTATGAACTGCTATGCTAATGTAGTGGTCAATGTTTTTTTTTTCTTGAAAGTTTACAACAGCAAATTATGGAGAATAGGGAAAAAAGATGTTGTTCCTTGTTGCATTCTTTATGAAAAATTGAGAACTGATAAAAGTAAAATGCAAAGCATTTCTGATATTCGTAATCTTCTGGATATATGTTCTGGTTCTACACAATTTACGCAGAATATCCAAGAAGATGCTCAGGAATTTCTAATGTATATGCTTATCGTATTCTTTTTGACCTTTGTTATAAATGTTATAAATCAGTGTGAAAAGTGTATCTTTACATGTAGCACTAACATAGACAGTGAAAGATTTATATATTTGACATTACCAGACTGTATATCAGTGTCTTTCAACAAACTAGTTAAAGCAGCAAATCAAAACATGGAGTGTAGGCAATGCAAATCAGAAATGTTATCAACATAATTTATAGAAAGATATGGACAATATATAATTGTAATGATGCAACGTTGTACAGCTGATGGAAGAAAATTGGAAACTTTAATAAAACATTTTGAAGCAAGTCAACTATCAATAAAACTTTTGGAGCAGTAGCAATAATTTTCCATGATGGTTCTTCTACAACATCTGGACATTACACTGCCTATTTAAAATGGGATAAAGGATGGACATATTGTAATGATGCTCAGTTGGTTTTTAAACAACGTTTGCCTAGCGAATTACCAAATTCCTTCCTAATATTTTTAAAGCCAACGTTTTAGGAACATAGTTCGGACTCTGAGGAATTTATTAACATGTACTAATTCGATTACTATTGGCCAATTTCAATATAAAGGATTTCAAGAATACTATTTGGCCTAGAGGTAAAGTATATATTTGAATTATTTACTTTTTCTTGCACATTCTGTCAGCATATATTTTTAAAGGATATTATTTACAGTGTATGAAAATTAAAAATAATTGTTCATCGTATTATTATTTGAGTTTTTTCATATTCACGCAAGACATTTCTCTTAGAAGAAAGCATTTTACATATGTGTGATTTGCATTATATGATTTGTTATTGAAGTTGTAGTTTTTGTGGAATGTTCAGAAATAGCTGGGTATATGATAAATATGTTAGATGCAGTTTTTTTTTTTGCCCGCTGTTATGTGATGAGTATGATTGAAATCACTGTTTCTAGTGAAATTCAATATGTTCTGAGAACAGCAAAAAAGCAAAGAAAATAATTTATAAAATGTTAAAATTATGCTGTGTTGTAAAAAATATAATATATATTATAACTGTATTTTTTCTTCTCCACAGATCCTAATTCTAAAATATGAAATTTTCAGAAATTTAAATTATTAAAAACTGAAAAAAAATGCGTAGCGTTTTTTATTTCTATTACTGTGAAGGTAAGATTAACTAAGTATTAATATGCACAATGGGCTGTGTTCGCACACTGGTGAAGAAAGGGGGGATGGACGGAGTAGATATGTGTGGAAAGATGCTCTGTGGGCATTTTAAGTTAAGGGATAAAGTTACCTTGAATACTGTGTGTCCCTGGGGGCCAACTAACCCACCAGATATGTGCAGAAAGTGCCAGAGAGTTGCATTGCAGAGTGGTGTAAAATGGGACATGGCTTCGGACCACCTCTCTGGAATGCAGCTGTATGGTGTTCAATAGAGAGACATGGTGGGCTAGTAGGACCCAGGCACTTTCAGGATTAAAAGAGACTAAATTCCTCAACTTAAAACGCATCACAGAGAGTGTTTGCACATGTCACATGAGGCCCCATCCCTTCACCACTCTATAAAAATGTCCTATAACTTTGTCAAAACCTAAGTACTTATATATTTATGTTGTTCTCTGTTTGCACTACTGAAACTACTCTACTTATTAGTCATATAGTTAAGGATTGGCCTATCCACTAACCCTAGTAGAAGTCAATTTAAAGCTACAAAGTATTAATACAGTCTTCAAAATACCTAGTTTATACCTATGTAATTTTAGAATCACTCTGTCTTAGGATCCCATGTAACCTGAATTTTCTTTTTGTATGGGTTCATAACATTTCGCATTGTACCTATTGAAGGACTGCAATGATTTCAATCATTCTTCTTTGAGCATCTTTGGACATATATTTGCTTACCTCCTGTCACTCTCATACAATTTTGCAAACAATGAATTAGCAATATGTTCTTATTGTAACAGTCTGCCAATACCTAAGCACTTATGAGGCAAATTTAGAAGCATCCTGTGCCAACAATATGTCACTTTTTGTAACATAGTGAAGGCGTAAGACACTCTTTCATATTTACAAGGAGAGGAAAAGGCACTTTGTGTATCTTTTCTTTTCCATGTAAATACGACCTCATCATACACACCACATTGCGTTGAAGGGGCGTTCTATAAGTGTTGCTGTGTGTGTTTACACAGAACACTCATAGAACAACACACATCTCCAGATTTATTAGAAATCATAAATCTGGACGTGTGTGAATGCTGCACCATTCTTCAATTGGTGTAGCAAGGCTCAACAAGGAGAATTGTTTTCATTTCTCCTCATTTTTTCTCTTTCAATATATGCTGCATTGCACATCATACATTGAAGGAGAAAAATGCCTTCAGATTGTTTTTGTGAGGGAAGGTGTGTCTTCCTGCACAAAAACTAACTCCACATGACACAGATATCCTTGCACCATGGTGCAAGGGTACCTGTGTCACCACATGGCTGCAGTTTAAGCAGCAGTGCAGAGGGAAGCATTGACTTGCAAAATATGTATGGACATATGTTGCATCCCTGTGCTTTGGAAGTACCACAGCACACTGCAGCTAAAGAGGTTACAGTGTCATGCTGCAGCACTTCCTTATAGTTCTGCACTTATACATTCACCATACACGACTAATGCATTCTTTCAGTCAATTATACACTACGCATACATTCAACCAAAATTTCACACACCATCATAAAAATAAAGCTCTTTTTTTACCCAGAGAAGTTAGTTCTGAAAATAACTTATTTTGTTTGTTTTTTGAACAAATTTGGGATTTTTTTTGGGGGGGGTTCAACAAAAATATTGAACAGGAGGAACAGAACAATCAACTGCAGGAAAAAAAACAAGAGTCCAGCACCTATGGTTTTCCTGTGCTCTGCAGATAAGATCCACAGACTGCTCCTCGTAACACAATAATCTGTTGCACTTAATGCAGTGTATCTTGACTTGAGCAAACTGTGGACGCATGTCCAGATGTTGTGGTGACAACGCCGTACCAGAGGTGCTTACTACCAGAGGTGCTTGCAACTGTAGGTGGAGGGTTTTCGGGCAGTCTTATGCACTCCTCGTTCGCCAGGTTCACAGGGCGCAGAGTCTTCAGGTGCTTTAGCATGCTTGCGGTCCCGCAAGAGTACTTTTTGGTGGGGTCACCTCTTGACAGGACTTTTTTGCAGATCTTACAGGTGACTTTAGTCGCATTGACTTTTTTTTTGTCCTTATGGAAACAATTTTTTTTTCAAAACAACAGATGTGTACCTCTCAGGCCGTGGAGGCTCTGGAACAAATCCATCATCAGATGAGTGTTCAGATCTGATGGTTGCTGCTGTCGAGAAGCCATTGTTTTGGAATGGAAAGCAATAGTAGGTGTGCAATCAGCAAAAAAAGTTCTTCTGAGCTCTCAGATGTTCCTCCAAAGAAGGTCTAAGAAGAATGATTGAAATGGGTGGGGTCCTTCAATAGTTACAATAGGAAATGTTGAGAACCAATCAAATCTTTTTTTTCAGGTCACATGGGGTCCGCGCACCGTGCGCACAGGCAGCATGCACTCAACGCAACTTTGCAAAATTGCATTTAAAACTAATACAAGTTTATTAAAAGTAAAAGTATATTACTTTCATGATTATCTTGGATAATCTCTGGACCTAATATTTATATTAAATGCATATATTTATATCGATTGATTGATTGATGCTTTATTTCGATATGCACATATCATAAAAGCAGTACAAAAAGATAAAAACAGCATGTCGAAATAAGTCAGACTGTACAAATGGAATGATAATTAAAACACGGTATGTCAGCATAAATTAGATAAAAAGGAATTAAATTGTTATGGACAGTCTTCTAAGTCTTATCAACCAAGCCCATTTTAAAAATTTTGCAACAGCACAAACAATAGGAGGGGCTGTGTTAGTTAAAAGAATCCGGAGGGCAACAGAGTGCTGACGAGTCCCCAGTTCTCTGCAAATGGGGCCAAGCCAACGTGATCTGGGGCGACCATAGTCCGGGCATTCGAAAAGGAAGTGTGGCACCGTCTCTGGTTTGTCCGGACAAGAGGCACAAAAGCGTGAGGTGGGCTGGGCTTTATTCCACCTTGAACAGAGATCCGCCAAGGGCAAGGTTCCTAGCCGAAATTTAATGAACAAGGACCTATCCAAAGCAACTGTTATAATATCCATATATGGCTCATACAGGACAACGTCTTTGAACAACAGGAAAGCTGCGGTGGTTTTGCAATGCTGCTGGCTACTAGAGCGCTTCACGTCAACCCACTCCCAGAAAAGTTTTTTTAGAATCTTCTTTGGTGGAGCGGAGTGACTATGCCAGCAGGAGGCCAAACCCAATTCCCCTAAAAGATGTTTTATGTCCTTCAGCCATTTGATGCTACTCCAACCATCAGCATGCATTACTTCTGCCAGCCCATTGGCATACGATTGTAGCTCCGGGACCCTCCACAAGCGTGCCCAGAGCAGAAGGGGGCGAAGCCGAGCCTGGTCCCTTATGGCTTTACAGCCAGTATCCAAGAGCATTGGGATGGTCGGGCTGCTCGATGGAATAGCAAGAAGGTCCTTGATAAATTTATTTTCGGCCTTACTCAGTGAGTCGACTTTGCCCAAGCCCCACAGTTCCGATCCATAAAGAGAAGCAGGGACTGCACGAGCTTTGTAAATCTCCAGTATGGGTGCAACACAATGTTTTGAGGAGTTATTGTACTCCTTAAGAAGGGCGCCCCCCACCCTTTTGTGGGCCAGAGTCATTTTATCGATGTGGGCAGTCCAGCTCATTGCATCATTAAGACGGATCCCCAGATAATCAAATTCCGCCACTCTTTCTAGAGGTATGGAGTTCAGAATTGGAGGGGGACCAAGTTTGCGGGGTGGGTGCATGACTAGGTACTTGGTCTTGTCTATGTTAATGACGAGGCCTTTAGTGGTACAGAAATCCTGGAAGCGGTTCAGCAAAGACTGTAAACCTTGGGGGGTTTTGGAGATGAGGAGGGTGTCGTCGGCGAACAACAGAGTTGGAATTTTTACTCCACCCAGGCTGGGAGCGTCTGATGGTTCGCCCAGTAGATGATCTACCACCCCGTTAATATAGAGGGAGAATAAGGTAGGGGCCAAAACACAGCCCTGTCTTACTCCCCTCTCGACCCTGATTTTATCGGTCTTTTCCCCATTCAGCCCCCATCTAACCTGGGCATAGGTGTTGGTGTGCAGGTTAATGAGGAGGTTCAATAGGTACGGGGGCATCCCTAAACCATGAAGCACCCTCCAAAGTTCCTCCCTTGGTACCAGGTCAAAGGCAGTCTTAAGGTCAATAAAGGCCAGATAGAGACTGCCTTTGCCCAGCACCACCACCTTCCAGTGTAACAACAGAAGCCTAAAGGCCTGTTCAATAGTTCCTGTACCTGAACGGAACCCAGCCTGCATGTCGGACAGAATGTGATTGTCGTCCACCCATTGAGTAATTCTCCCCAAGATGGTTTTCCCGGCCAATTTCTGGCTGGAGTCTATTAGGCTTATAGGCCTATAGTTCCCGGGTAACTCCCGACTGCCCTTTTTAAAAATGGGGACCACCTCCGCACCTCTCCAGGAGTCAGGCACAAGCCCTCCCCCCATGATTGCATTGAGGAGTGCAGAGATTAGAGCCCCCCATTCTTCCGGGTAAGCACGGAGGATGTCCCCCGGTAGGCCATCCGGGCCAGCTGCTTTCAAGGGGACCAAGGTTTTGATCTGCTTTGTTACATCAAGGGGGGAAAACAGATCCAGGTCACGGTCTAAAGTAAAGGCTGGGATTTTAAAGGGATCATTAAGGGGGCCTTCAACAGGAGAGTAAAGATTTTGGAAATGGGAAAACCAAGTCAGGGCATTGATCGCACAAGTCCTCCGGGAATCGTCGGGACGATTCCTTTTGCCCACCATGTCCCAAAAACCTTTAGCATCTTTCCCTCGACTGGCAGCCAGGAGGTCCTGCCAGAAGTTGTCCTCCCATTCCATCCTAGCATTTTTCTGGCAGAGTGTGTAGTGTCTCCTGGCCTCCCTAGTCCTAAGCGGCAATTTGGACTTGATTGCCTCGATAAGAAGTGATTTCGCCTCCCTACACTTTTGGTTGTACCAGCCCTGACCCGGTCGTAGGCTGGGTTTCCTTCCGCTCGGGTGGGCTGGGACTACAAAGAGGTCGCCAATGGCCTGAATTATGACACAAAACCTAGGTGCCACCTCCATCAGCCCTTCCTCTTGGCAGTCAAGATTGGCCAGGGCTGAAACCAGAAGCTGCCTAATCGCAGAGGTTTTCTCCTCCGAAAGAGCCAGCTTTGCCCACTTTAGCCTTCGCCCACAGTTCGTGACCACTGACAGGTCTGGAGCGGGGTTGCAGGGAGAACCACTCACGGTGCTGTTGACGCACCTGTGGGAGAGGGTGAGGGACAGGAGATTGTGGTCACTCTCCACAGAAGGTAAAACTACCATGTCCTCCACCATGCCCCACAGGTGTATGTCAAGGAGGAAATAATCAATCCGTGACGTGTGTCCTGGCCTGTTATAGGTGTGCGCCCCTACTTTGTCGGACCTGGTTCTACCATTGGCAGCTCTAAGCCCAAACTCCATAACTAAGGAGTTGATCTGGAGGGCCACTTCTGTCCACTTTTTAACAGGGCCAAGCTCGAGGTGAGGAATCCCCCACCCATTATCAAGATCCTCTTGATCTGCTAGGATGTCCAGATCCAGAGGCTCGAAAGTGCAGTTCAGATCACCTGCCAACAGTGTACAAGACCTGTATGGGGATGAGCGGAGTTGCGCTTCCAAGCAAGCTATAACTGGGGATTCTCTTCCCCCCTTAGTGCCACGGGCATAAATGTTAAAAATGTTTAGAATGACTCTGCCCTGGGGATTTCTAAGCACAATATTTAGGAGGTCAGGGCAGTTAGTGTCCTTCTCCTCCACCCTACAGTTAAGTTCGGTGGATACCCAGATTAACAAACCGCCAGAGGGACGGCCCCTACCAGTTGCACTTTCTGCTGCCGGCAAAAAGTGGGTGGAATAACCCGCCTTGTGAAGGGGCACCCGACTCCAGGTTTCCTGGAACAGGCAAATGGAGTATTGCTCCACACGCTCGCTCCAATCCGGCAACGCCAGCTTCCTTTCGAGGCCCGCAACATTCCAGCTGAAAACCCTAATCTGGCGGCGAGACTTACAGCGTTCCCCACCCAGGGACTGGCGCTGTGTGCAGGCGTGTGCTGGCGTGCAGGTAAGGGTCTCATTTTAGACATTAAAAACTTTTGCGGGAGTCGCATACAACCATTGCGTCAAACATGTATATGACATCACGCAAGCCTGGAGTCGCGTACCGGTCGCATAGCAATAGCGCAGGACAATACGCACCCATCGCACATCCTACGCGGATCCTAGAAAACAATCCTAAAATGGCGGCTAGGTTCCGCACAGTGATTGAGAAAGATACGCTTTGGGTGCGCGATTCCACAAAAAATTGTACAAAAATAAAATACAAATTAAGTAAATAATATAAATATATTAAAAAAATTATGAACCAAATAAAAAACATTTGTTTCAATATTGTAAAAACATTTTTCCCATTAATATTAAAAACATATAATGTAATTAAAAAATAAAATATGTAAAAATAAAAAGTTAAAAAATGTAGAAAATCAGTATCAAAAAGGAAATATAAAATGTATTATATTTAAAAATTGTCATTTAAAAAACCTTTGAAATTCACTGAAAAATCCATAGGTTTCAGTCATGTTATAATTAGGAATTCGAATTCAAAAAACATTTGAAAAACCTTAGAAATTCACTGAAAAAACCATAGGTTTCAGGGGTGTTATAGTTGGCTGGACATTTTACTCGTACAAAACCACTAAAATTCCTCCGTTGTCGTTAGTTGTACTAACTATAACTCGCTCACCCGCAATCCACTGCTGATGATGTCACATATTACAGTATTCATGACATGGTCAGTGACATCACTGATGACATCTCAAATGACATCACTGATGACATCATCCACGTGACAACCTGATACACCTCATTATACACTAGTATAACCTTTCAACACTCATTATAAAATATGGAGTACCATATTTGAAACCATTGATACACCAATACAAGTTTCTAAAACCCCACTCAGTGATTCCTACATCTACACACACATCTAAACACTTACCTATAGATTCACTCATACATGCTGACAAAGATCAATAGAACACTATTAAAAACACTTATACGCCTACATTGACATAACACACCAGCACACATCCTATTCACTTATGCAGTAATCCTACTCAGTTATGCCAACAATTGATCATACTTACATTTACTCAGCTGCATACTTATACAAACACCACTTTATTCATATAGATAGTAACTCATACTTAGTGTGTTATAAAATCACTATTACAAGAATACAGTTTTCCATACAGTCACTTATACAATCACTGAGTCTTATGTATACTTATTTATATACAACTGTCACATACACTGTCTTTTATATTTTTACTTTGTTGGACATGTATCATTGAGAAATATATTTACTCATCACCACACCCATAAAGAGATTCACTCACCCAAACAACTGTTTCCACATGCAGTCTTAACCTCATATACCTACTAAATCAACTATTTACACATCTTTGGACAGTCACACTCCTCTCACCCAACCACACACACATTCACTCTCCCATACAAATACTCACTTGACTAATTAATAACTAATATAGACTTCCACATAGCTAGTAACCAACTTATGCAGTAGTTTACACAACAAGAGACAGAGTGATACAGATATTCACACAGTTCAATCACTATCCCAAATATTTAGTGATGCACTTTAAATTAGTCACTTAGACAGTCAATCACAGTGCTACTAAATCCTCCATCCAGACAATTATACATCCACTCAGTCTTCAATGCAGATTGATATATTCACTGGATGATGTCATTTGAGATGTCATTAGTGATTTCACTGACCATGTCATGAATGATGTAATATGTGACATCATCAGCAGGGGATTGTGGGCGCGCGAGTTGTAGTTAGTACAACTAACTATAACGGAGGAATTTCAATGGTTTTGTACAAGTGAAATGTCCAGCTAACTATAACACCCCTGAAACCTATGGTTTTTTCAGTGAATATATATAAATATATATCCTGTATATATGGTTGGTTATATATGTGTATATTATTGTTATTATTATTAAATGTATATGTCAGAGCAACAGCTACCCAAAAAGGGTTTCCCGGTGCTGTGAGTGGACAGCAAAAGAGACTGGAGAGAACTACTGGCTGAAAAGCCAGGTCTTCAGAGACTTGAGGAACAAAAGGAGGTTGGATTGCGTACGGAAAAATAAAGGCAGAGCATTCCATAGTACAGGACCCAAGAAAGCGAAAGAGCGCTCTCCCATACGAGAAAGTCTGATCTTAGGGATGTGGAATTTCGCTTGTGTGGAAGACCGGAGAGAGCGCGAGGGGACATAGAGATGGACTAGGCGTTTTAGGTAGCGGGGAGCCGTTGCATGCTTAATGCGGAACATGTAAGTAAGGGCCATGAACACAACCCGTTTCTCTATCGAAAGCCAGTGGAGGTTCCCCAGCAACTTGGAGGCTGATGCAGTTCTGGGAGCTCGGCAGAGTAATTTTGCAGCAGAGTTTTGAACTCACTGCAACTTACGCGTTACATCTTTATTGACGCCCAGATAAAGAATGTTCCCGTAGAAGTAACAAGGGCCTGGACTACGGTACGCTGGGTATGAGCTGGTAGCATCCACACAATCTTCCTCAACCATTTTAAGATGGTAAAACAGGTAGCGGCAACCTTTGTAACTTGCTGACGCATGGATAGTGACTCGTCGATGATAAAACCAAGGTTGCGTACCTGGGTCTAGGGTTGTGGGAGCATACCCATTTCTGAGGGCCACTGTTGGGGGCCCCAGAGAACTTAATCTTTGCCCAGAACCAGGACCTCAGTTTTAGCGCCATTCAATTTTAAGAGGTTGGCGCTCATCCAGGTTATAACTTTGCTGAGGTCTGTCCTGAGAGTAGATTTGCTCGGAGGGCTTGCTCTCTGACAGGGGGAAAACAATCTGGGTGTCGTCGACGTATGAGAAAAGCGCCAGTCCAGAGTCCTCTACCAACACTGCCAAGGGTCTAACATAAATATTGAAAAGCAGGGGGCTGAGAATTGAGCCCTGTGGGACCCCATAGGGTGAAGAGTATGGCTTAAATTTAGCGGTAGATGAGAAAACCTGAGAGTTACAATTGGAAAAAAATGACGAAAGCCAGTTCAGGGCCATCCCAGTGACCCCAAAAGATTGAAGGGCCTTTATAAGTACGGTACGAGAAACCGTATCAAAGGCCGCGCTGAGATCGAGCAATACCAGGGCCATAGTTCCACCTGCATTCAGGTTCTGTCTGAGCATTTCAGTAGCACCTAGAAGTGTAGACTCCATAGAATAACCGGTCCTAAAGCTGGTTTGGATAGTATGTAGAAGCTCATTGGTTTCGATGAACCTGAATAGATCTTCATTTATATGTCTCTCCAAAATTTTAGAGAGAACCGGGAGTAGCAAAATTAGACAGTAGTTTGAGGGCAGCGCAGGGTCCGAGTTTTTTTTTTTTAAATAATGGGATGACCATTGCATGTTTCCAATCTGGGGGGACAAGGGACTCCATAAGAGATGCATTAAGAAGATCAAGGATGTGACATAATGATGTTTGTTCAATTTGCTGTAGCACCGTGGAGAAGTGTGGCTCAATGATTAGAGCGGCAGACCCTGATGCAGAGGTCTAGCCCGGGACCAGGCTTCAATTCCCCGCCTCGGCGGGTCTTGGGCTCAAAATTCCACGGACCTGATAATTCTCGCCTCGGTGCCTATTCCAATCATGGAGTCCCACTCTGCAACTCTGGGCAATAGCTTGCTTAATCTCCACTACGGCCCCCACGACGCTAGGATGCCTGGCCTCCACCTTGGGGGTGCCCAGGAGTGGACGCCTCACAGGGAAAGCCAGGATGGGTTCCACAGCGGTATTCGTACAAGCGCCTTGAGACCCTTGCGGGTGAGTAGTGCGCTATACAAGTATCAATTTACATTTACCGTGATGGGGAGTAGATCGCAAGGGGATCCCGATTTGATTTTACTAAGGTGTTGTATAACTGTGTCACCATGTCCAGAAGGGGCCAGGCATCAAGGGTATTCTTACTTGGATAGTCAAAAGCAGAGGTAGTACAGCTTTCAGGTATAGGGCCAGGTCGGTCAGAGATCACAGTTGGCCAAGGAATGGAAGGAGGGATGGAATTAGCCAATGCAGAGTATATTGTTACCACTTAGTTTAAAACGAATTGGGCAAGATCCTCACATTGAGTCATATTCAAACTAGGGCATGCCTGAGTGGTTGCTGAACTGGATAGTTCTTTGAACATCTTGAATCAAGTTTTAGGGCACTTTTTAGCCTGGATGATGGTTGATGAAACAAAATTAGCTCGTGCTGACCTACAGTGGGAATGGTAGGCCCTTTTGGAAGTAAGAAAGGCGGTTTTGGCTTCAGGCGCATAAATCTTACGCCACCGTCGCTCCAGATTTTTACATTTGGTCTTCTCCTTTTTTAGTTCTTCGGAGAACCAAGGGGCCGAGGGCCGATGACTGTTTAACTTCTTGACTGTGATGGGGAGGCAAGTGTCCAGTGCCGACTCGACTGAATCCAGTCGTGGAAAGCCACAAGGTCCAAAACAAAATAATTTTTAAAAATAGGGGCGTTAGTCGAAAGGAATCGATTAAAATTAGCAATATCAAGGTTTTTCCAGTTTCTGGACAGTTTAGCAACGTAGTCGCGCGTAACATAAGAGAGACAAGGAGCCTCAAAGCTAAAGCCTACCAAGAAATGATCAGTCCAGCATAATGGTATTGCTGCTGGGCAATGTAAGGAAAATAGGTTGGAGAAAATGGGGTCGAGGCGATCACCTACTTTGTGAGGGATCCCGCTATTGTGAACTAGAATGTTCATTGCAGCCTGATCAGAAATAAAAGTATTGCTGGTAGTACAAGTGGGGTCCTCAAGATGTAGATTGAGATTCCTTACGATTGTGAAATTGGCTGAACTGAACAGAAAAAGAGTGATAAGATCGGGAAAAATTGTAGTCCAAGCACCAGCAGGTCCAGGGGGGCGATACACCAGTATCCCAGAGAGGGTGAAGTGAGGGGTCAGGATCAGCTTAAACACTGCTGCTTCACAGCCAGGGACCAGTAGCTCATCAAATTTGCAGCTAAAGATGTTTTTAAAAATAATTGCGATCCCTCCACCCGGCCTGTCTTCTCTTTCTTTCCTGACAAACCATGGCATAGTTGTGGGGAAGGGCTCGGGCTACGTCAGTACCAGAGCCAACATTAAGCCATGTCTCGGTGAGGAAGAGGACATCTGGTTGTTGATCCACCGAGAGGTCAAAAAAGTCCGCCTGGTGTTTAGGGAGGGAGCGACAGTTGATGTTATAAAAGAAAAAAATATTTAAAGAGCTTAGCTTGGGTTTGATGTGGCCTTGTGTGTGTTGGGGGGCAGTAATGACACTACCTAATCCTTCTAAGTGCGATTTGACTGTAAAATTGCAGCCAGAACATGTAGCAATGGTTTCCTCAGTATTAAGTATTAGAGATGCAACAACTGAGTGGGGTTAAACTTCATTAAATCGCTGTGCAAAGGGGCAGGGGTTAGGGCCCCGGGTCCCGGACTGGCGCAGACGGGCTTGCCTTTGACACGCCTTTGGCGCGTCCGCTGCGCGTCGACGCCGTGCTGAATTAATGTAGCCTGCTGCTGGTGGTGCACTAGAGCGTCACCCTGCCACAATGGCCGCTCTGCAAGTGCTTACCAGGAAGTGAGGGATGTAGTGGCTCCCTCCACACAAACAGCACAAGGTTGCTGCGGTGGACCGGGGAGTACCAAGTAAGAGAGCACAGTTCAGGTAGGAAAATAAATGAGAACTAATAAACAGTGCAGTTTTTGATTAAAATTCTTAAAAAACGAAATTACAATGCGGCGCATGCGCAACTTAGCAGACCTCAGCCTCAGCTTGCTGTCCTCTGCGCAATGGCGCGGTGCTGAATGAATGTAGCCTGCTGCTGGTGGAGCAACTGGAGCGTCACCCTGACACAATGGCCGCTCTGCAAGTACTCACCAGAAGTGAGTGCTGTAGTGGCTCCCTCCACTCAAACAGCACGAGGTTGCTGCTATGGACCGGGGAGTACCAAGTAAGAGAGCACACTTCAGGTAGGAAAATAAATGAGAACTAATGAACAGTACAGTTTTTTATTAACCCGTTTACTGCGGCCCCGATTTTCTCGCAGTGCGGCACTTCCGCAAAACGGGCAGGGCCGGGTTGGCCATTGGCCGACGGCAGCACTGGGGAGGTAGTGCTGCCGTCGGCCAATGGCCGACGCCAGCAAGGAAGGGGTTAAAATTCTTATAAAACGAAATTACAAAGCGGCGCTAGCACAGCTTATTAGACCTCAGCCTCAATTTGCTGTCCTCTGCGCGTTGAAGCCGTGCTGAATTAATGTAGCCTGCTGCTGGTGGAGCACTAGAGCATCACCCTGCCACAATGACCGCTCTGCAAGTGCTCACCAGGAAGTGTGTGATGTAGTGGCTCCCTCCACTCAAACAGCACGAGGTTGGTGCGATGGACCAAGTAAAAGAGCACAGTTCAGGTAGGAAAATAAATGAGAACTAATAAACAGTGCAGTTTTTGATTAAAATTCTTAAAAAACGAAATTACAATGCGGCGCTACCGCAGCTTAGCAGACCTCAGCCTCAGCTTGCTGTCCTCTGCGCAACGGCGCGGTGCTGAATGAATGTAGCCTGCTGCTGGTGGAGCAACTGGAGCGTCACCCTGCCACAATGGCCGCTCTGCAAGTACTCACCAGAAGTGAGTGATGTAGTGGCTCCCTCCACTCAAACAGCACGAGGTTGCTGCTATGGACCGGGGAGTACCAAGTAAGAGAGCACACTTCAGGTAGGAAAATAAATGAGAACTAATAAACAGTGCAGTTTTTTATTAACCCGTTTACTGCGGCCCCGATTTTCTCGCAGTGCGGCACTTCCGCAAAACGGGCAGGGCCCCGTTGGCCATTGGCCGACGGCAGCACTGGGGAGGTAGTGCTGTCGTCGGCCAATGGCCGACGCCAGCAAGGAAGGGGTTAAAATTCTTATAAAACGAAATTACAAAGCGGCGCTAGCACAGCTTAGAAGACCTCAGCCTCAATTTGCTGTCCTCTGCGCGTCGAAGCCGTGCTGAATTAATGTAGCCTGCTGCTGGTGGAGCACTAGAGCATCACCCTGCCACAATGACCGCTCTGCAAGTGCTCACCAGGAAGTGTGTGATGTAGTGGCTCCCTCCACTCAAACAGCACGAGGTTGCTGCGATGGACCAAGTAAAAGAGCACAGTTCAGGTAGGAAAATAAATGAGAACTAATAAACAGTGCAGTTTTTGATTAAAATTCTTAAAAAACGAAATTACAATGCGGCGCTATCGCAGCTTAGCAGGCCTCAGCCTCAGCTTGCTGTCCTCTGTGCGTCGGCACGGTGCTGAATTAATGTAGCCTACTGCTGGTGGAGCAACTGGAGCGTCACCCTACCACAATGGCCGCTCTGCAAGTGCTCACCAGAAGTGAGTGATGTAGTGGCTCCCTCCACTCAAACAGCACCAGGTTGCTGCTATGGACCGGGGAGTACCAAGTAAGAGAGCACAGTTCAGGTAGGAAAATAAATGAGAACTAATAAACAGTGCAGTTTTTGATTCAAATTCTTAAAAAACGAAATTACAATGCGGCACTAGCGCAGCTAAGCAGACCTCAGCCTCAGCTTGATGTCCTTGTTAATGCTCCGGGGTCCCCGCACATGAGCGGGACTATTCAATGCTTATGACTATTGATGAGTATCCCCTGGAAGAGAATTAACAATAACACAGTCTCCCTGGCGTGTTTCCTCCCTCTTCCCACCCCACTCAATTCTTCTAACCATAATAATATGGTAAGCTAAGTGCATCTGACTGTTGCACCACTTTGTTCTTTAAATCATGGGTGTTTTTTCTTGACCTGTCTCTTAGTGGTGGAACGTTAAAATTTATACCAGCGGGGCCAATTCAGGTGAAAGATGGGGTCTGTATCTTGGAATCGGTGGTCGACTGGGGGAACTGTTTGTCTTGGCAAGCTATTGCGAGCCCTCAAATTGTTTTTGACAGCATCAATAGTACCTTAGAGAATGCCACCCTGATCACTAGGACGTCAATATCTATGGCTGTCATGATTTAAGTTACTGGGCCCTATATCCCTAGGTGGAGCAAACTGATGTTTATTGGCTACCACTCAAACTTGGTCACCACCCAACCTGAGAGGGTGACAAGAAGGAGGATATGTACTTGCCATCCCACTACAATACTCTAAGGAGGGATTTAACTGCTCCTCATAGGGATCATTAAGAGTACCTTTGGGATCTGGGTCAACATTGCTCTCAGGGCTAGATTTCACAAGCTTTGACTCTAACAAAGACATTTTCTCCGACAGGCTACGTCATCCTGAATTAACAATTCAATTTTACCCAAAAAACTGTTCAACAGGGATTTGACGCTCAACATTATACGGCCTGTTAAAATGGTTAGAACCTTTTTACCGTTCTGAGTCAAGACGCCATCTTTAGGATAAGGGGCCTCTTCCAATGTGTTCACTTTCTCGCCATAGGTGGCTTTTTTGAGCCCATATCCATTTCTATTTTCTTTTCCTTGTCAGGGAGGGTTGGTTCAAGAGGAGAAGGTGCCTGGGACATAATGGATATCCACTACTGTGATCCTCTTCTGAGTTTCTGTTTTTAGTGGGGAAACTACCTGCTCACATACGTTATCACTCTGAGAATCCTTCGAGGACAAAGTCGGTAATTGGTTCTCCCCAGCTCTTTTTCAGCATACTGGATTTGATCACTTAGGGCTCCCACCACTGAGGTAAAATATGAAATTATAGATGGCCAATCCTAAGAATCTTGTGAAGCTACATCGCTTGCAGAACAGAGGGTTTGCATTTTATCCGTGATATATCACAAACAAGCTATCGAGGAAGTAAGGGATGCCTGGCCGAGGCTCCGTTCGCAGCTGAAATTCAATGCCCCCCTAATGTGATTACGCAATCAACAAGTCAAGCATAAGCAGCCGGTCAGACCCAGTGGTTACGAGGAAATAAGAACCCCCGTAGAATAAAACGTGGACAATACAATCACAAACAGCCATGATAAACACAGAGTGGTAGAAATCAACCCTAGGCAATATGCAATGTGCAAAAATGCAATAAAAAGTTCAGACAGGAAAAGTTCCAAAATAAAGCAGAAATCCCAACCTTGAATGATGTGCAAGAACGCTAAGGACAGTGCAGTCGTGAGGCATTAACTTTGTGAAATATCCAAGTCCCACCCCAGGCAAAGTGCAAACAGGACATCCCACTAGCTACTGGGAGATGAATTACCAACCCAGCTGCTGAGCAAATGTGGAATAAAGTTATGCAATTACATAGTTGCCAAGGTTTCAGATTGTTTATGTGTAACATTTTCATAACTCGTGCACTGGAAAAGTAAGACTAGATCCTCGACGGAAACACATGCAATCTGGGCATGGTCTTGATCAGACAGCACTGAGTCAGAGTCCGCTTGGAATAAAATGGGGACTATGTGCCTTTTGTAATTACTGGTGTTGTGTATCGACTGTTGAAGATACGATTGTGCACCTAATATACTTGAAGAATCTCACAAAAGAGGTTGTTCCAGGTGTTTCATCGTGGCAGTAAAGAAAGTCCTTA
Organism: Lissotriton vulgaris; assembly: GCF_964263255.1. NCBI lineage: Eukaryota > Metazoa > Chordata > Amphibia > Caudata > Salamandridae > Lissotriton > Lissotriton vulgaris. The sequence goes on from NC_141693.1 coordinate 1,333,159,516, forward strand.
GCTGTGTTTTATTCTGCATCCTGCAGAGTGAAAAGGTACCTATCATTAGCGCTGGTGCCTCTCACATCGTGTTTGGTACAGTTGGATCCCACAGTGCCCTTTCATTTCCGGTGAGTTGCTGCAGGTTTAAGATCTTTTTAGAGTTTCTCCTTGCTCTAATGGGTGTAATTTCTGATATTTATGTTTCCCTCATCTTCATTGCTTGATTTTACTCGCGAGAAAGTGTCACTCATAATCACACTGGAATTATGAAAATGTCACACATAAACAATCTGAAACCTTGGCAGCTATGTTTCTGCAGGATGTGTGCGGTGGTTTAATCATTCAACTAGCTGACATTAATTTGCGAGCTTGTGGGGTTCACAGGGAACATTTACAACAAGCTGTCTGCGCAGCAATCGGGCTAATCAGCCATCAGCCCTTCATGCTGCAGAGCTGCAGAGCAAGTTCTCTTCCCCCTCAACTGAATGCTGCTCATTGCGCAATGCCTGGTTTGACACTGCTGTGTAACTCACTGTAGTTAACATAATAGTTTCCCCCCTGTGTGTTCCGTTCACTGCAACATTCAGTTAGAGGGAAGAAACATTCCTGCCCCTAGTACTGACAATGAATGGCATTAGTGAACTAAAAGGCAAGTCAGTTATCATGTCCAATATATTGCAGCCTAGTTTCTTATTATACATAAAGCAAGGAAAATGCTACTTACCCAGTATGCATCTGTTCTTGGCATATAAAACTGCAGCTTCATATGCATTAGCATAGAACGCCATCTGGTGTTGGGTTCGGATGTTTGTACTTTGTTTTTCTTCGAAGAAGTCTTTGTAGTCACAAGGCAGATGACTCCTCCTTTTGGTGATAGTGTACATGGGCATTGACTCCATCCTTAGATTGTTTTGCCATAAGGGTGATGATGGGGTTAGTAAGAGTAGAAAGTGATGTCCATGTATAGTGTATCTAAGTAAGATAATACTGCAACAGGTAAAGGTACCCGGGGAGGCGGGTGGGTGCATATGAATCTACAGCTTTATATGCCAAGAACAGATGCATACTAGGTAAGTAGCATTTTTATGAGCTTTTGATCATATGCATTAGCATAAACTATATAGTAGTTCTTTTCCAAGCGGTGGCTAACCTGTATCTGTTTCAGTGGTCTGAAATAGTGTTCTTAAAACAGCCTGGCCCACACTAGCTTCTTGTTTTGCTAACACATCTACACTTTAGTGTTTTGTCAATGTGTGTGTAGTAGACCATGTCACAGCTTTTGAAATGTCATCTAAGGGTATGTTTCTTAAGAATGCCATGGAAGCCCCTATTTTGCTGTAGAATGCACTTTAGGGGGAACAGTTAAGGTGCGTTTAGCTTTGAGGTAGCATATCTGTATGCCCTTGATTATCCAGCATGCAATACCTGCTTTTGAAATGGGTTTGCCTTTATGTGGTAGTGAAAGTTTTGGTTTTTTCAATGTAATAAAGTATCGCTCTTTTTACATCTAATGTGTGAAGAGCACGTTCTGCTACTGAGTCAGGTTGAGGAAAGAAGATGGGTAACTCAACGGACTGGTTGAGATGAAAAGCAGAAACAACTTTGGGTAAAGATTTTGGTTTAGTCCTAAGAACCACTTTATTTTGGTGAATTTGTAAAAATGGTTCTTGTATGGTTAGTGCCTGGAGCTCACCAACTCTCCTAAGGGATGTGATAGCTATAAGGAAAGCTACTTTCCAGGTTAGAAACTGCAATTCGCATTTGTGCATAGGCTCAAATGGTGGGCCCATGAGTCTTGTAAGTACTATATTAAGATTCCACATGGGAGAAGGTGGAAGTCTAGGAGGAATGATTCTTTTGAGTCCTTCAATAAAGGCTTTGATAGCGGGTACTCGAAACAAAGACAAGTGATGTCTATTTTGTAGGAAACCTTGTAACAACATGAGAGAAAGGAAACAGAACCAACTCTCCTACTCCCCTCGACAGAAATCAAAAAAACAACTGAGGAGCGTCATACCAATAAAGACTAGAAAAGGAGCAAGCATGTAGAGACACTCACAGTCCAGATCAACCGTGAGAGAAACCTCATTAGGCTGTTCAGAAAGCCCTCACTCACCAACCTAGTTGGTGACATGCTTCATCATCGGGCCCCACCAGGAGTGGCCGAATGCAACCCAAGTGTGCTGCAACGACAGGTTACTGCGGAGTTGTTTTTTTTGTGATGCGTGATGTGTGAATTGAGTGATTTAAAAATGTCCCAATCGTGTCAAAAAAGAGATTTATTAATTTTGCCAATTGGACATGAATAAAAACAGAAGTGTAGAATAAAGAACCACAATTAAAAGTCCGGTTTTATCCCTAATGTGAAGTCAACATGTTTATGCCTATGTGAGAGTAGGTAATCAGGCATTCGTCAGGACCAGTGAATTAAGGTGTAATAAAGTGTGATGATGAACCCCGGGGGTATGGGTGCACTACGGCCAACCCTAGCCTGGGGTTAAAAAAGATATTGTCTCAAAAAAACCTGTATTTAGATTCCGTTACATTGGAGTGGAACAGAGTTTATTCTGTAAAACAGAGACAATAACGAACAACAGACAGGACACAAAGAAAGACAAGGCAAATTAGGGATATCCATATCCGTTGTCATAGGGTTAAAAACAACATCTTTAGGTGCTCTTGGAATGGGCTTGTAGCCATATCAAACTCACAAGTGAAATAATGAGTGAACTCGTGCACATACAGGATTAACATCAGCCCCGTGGAGTTGCAGGGACTGGCTATATGCAAATCAGCTCTGACACTGTGCCTAATGGGAACAGTCCAGTCCGAACTACCAAGCCATGTCTTTCCCAGACCGGAATCTTCACTCCGAGTGTGCTGGGTATACTCAGACGTGAGTCCCAGGCTCTCCACACCACTGGAGTCAAGCTATCCAGGCTGATGAAGGCTGATAGCCAGAAACCGGTCCTTGGATGCTTGATTCCGGTCTGGGAAAGATATGGCTTGGTAGTTCGGACTGGACTGTTCCCATGAGGCACAGGGTCAGAGCTGATTTGCATATAGCCAGTGTCTAACCCAGGGTGGTGTGGAGTGCAAAAAAACGATGGATTTAGGCCCAGATCCTTGTACTGGGGTGAATGTATGACATTGTTCTACATTCTGACCATCAACTGTGTTTTTTGCAATTTTCACCCCGAGTGTGCTGGGTTTACTCAGACGTGAGTCCCAGGCTCTCCACACCACTGGAGTCAAGCTATCCAGGCTGATGAAGGCTGATAGCCAGAAACCGGTCCTTGGATGCTTGATTCCGGTCTAGGAAAGACATGGCTTGGGAGTTCGGACTGGACTGTTCCCATGAGGCACAGGGTCAGAGCTGATTTGCATATAGCCAGTGTCTAACCCAGGGTGGTGTGGAGTGCAAAAAAACGATGGATTTAGGCCCAGATCCTTGTACTGGGGTGAATGTATGACATTGTTCTACATTCTGTCCATCAACTGTGTTTTTAGAAACTAGAGGGCAGCAGATCGCTATCAAAGCAATATAGATGAAAGCGGTAGAAGAATAAAGCACACTCATTTTATGCATGTGGAAGCAATGTGTGCCTAGAGACACACCAATTGCAAAACGAAGTACCTGGTATAAGCTATCCAATGTCCGTGCCAAAAGGTGTATATTGGCAAAACAACACAGGAAGTCAGACAAAGGATTATTCAACACCGGTCCAGGATTAACAACAAAATACTCACCGCCCCGCTGGTGGCACATTTCTTACAGAAAAATCACAAAGTGGAGGAATTGAGGTGGACTGTGCTTTCAGTAATCAAATTAGGAGGTGGCGGCGACCCTGAAACACGCCTTTCCCAGAGAGAAGCTTATCTATATACTAAAATTCGATACAGCTAATGCAGGGCTGAATGATCTGTCCGAAATAAACAATTTGTGAATTACCCCTGCTGCTGAACACTGGCATCCTGCTGTCTAACAGAACGTTCTATATCACGTCATCGAATGTCCAAAGTGTTTAGTTACGGTTCTGGCATTTCCCATTACATAACACCGCATGTCCTCAATGTGTGGTTTAGGTTCTGGCATGTCTTGGCCACAATGTTGCAGTATCCAGACCGGCCTCTCCGGGTTTCCACTTCGGTGTTTTTTATAAAATCCGCCGTAGTAATTAACAACTTGCAGGTCACCTCTAACACTATTTATAGGCACTCTGCAGCCTTCCACAGAATTAAAAATTCTAATAAATGGTGCAGCGCTTGGAAAGGTTCATTTTGGTGATTGAATCGACTCAGACAATCGCCACTAAACGCGGACTACATGTCCCATCAACCCCGGGTCCGCACGCGGCTCACAGCGGCCCCTTTAATTATACTTTGTTTGCTCGAGGCGTGCTAATGCCAAACGCCGGCGTCGAGCGATGAGAGCAGACCACACAGACCGACTAATCTCTATAGTAAGTACAGTATACGATCACAGCGTCACTATGTGCTGCCGGAATATGCGAATATGAACGGCATTTTCCAATGCTTAGACTCTGCCATTTTTGCAGGCAATTTCGCTCTGAAAACTGTGGACCAACATAGAAGCACTTGAATGTGCATTGGGGATCCCAGAGCCACGGCGCTGGTCGTCCGTAACTAAGTGAGTGCAAAGTGGTTTTATTTAAACATCGTCTTATTGCGCAGTAAAAACGAGCGGCTCTGCTCTAAAACAATTTATACTCTACTAGGTAGGCTCCTGCCGGAAATTGCCCATTACTACGGATTCCCCAAAAGATCTTCATTATCTTTCATAACAACGCACCGCTAGACAGGTAGGCTTCTGTCCACAATAAATCTACCGACTGATATGTATTGGCACTAGTCTTATAGAGATGTTCTGATTATCATTCCTATTCGGTTATAGAACCTTGAACTGCGTGAGGCCGTTTATCTATCTTACTGCAACTACTAATGAGTGACACCCACCTGCCGTGCCCAGGTACTGTTTCATACTATTTGAGTCCTGAGTCTGAGAGTTTTGTAACTAATTTCAATATTTGCACACAATACTTATACCACTTTCCTTCACCTTCATTATTTTCAGTTACGGCTCCATCCAGTCCGTGTCCTGAGGAGAACCCATACTATCGTTGTGGTTCGAAACTCGTTGATCCTAAGCCTTGGAAAAAGATCAAGGGTGCTACTATGGCCGTTTAAATCTATACAGTGTTATCCCTAGTTTTGTAACCCCCCAATTAATTTCTGTATCCTTGGTTTAGTAAGACAGGCAGGCAGTGCCTTTGAACTGTTTGTCCGCCTGTCTTCTTGTGCCTAATACAAAGGACTGGTTCCTAATGTCAATTTACTGCTAGGTATTGGATTCATTACTTTTGGTGTTGCCTGTATGAACTGACTATGTACATATATTTTTTATTACTTGTATAGCACTTGTACATTATTGCACATTTCACTTGTCTGTATGTATTTTTTCACTGCTCGCTGACTGTTCGTTTGATGACATATATAATCAAATGGTTCAATGTTTTTCTAAAAATACAAAAAAACTCAAATAAAATAGATGACCCTCCAGAAATAATTGACTGGGTGGGATCAAAAATCTTCTAAAAAACAAATCTGTCTGGCCCCTTTGTTTGTTGTGCGTATAGAGACTAGAGGGCAGCAGATCGCTATCCAGAACCAAAGGAAAAGATAAGTAGAAGTAGTTAAGGGAATAAAGTCAAGTCACGAACATGACGATATAAAAGACAGTCCCATAACCAAGGGGAACAACAGTTAAAAGAAAATGACACCCCACAGGCTCAAAGGGATGGCTCACATGTTCAAAATACTCACTTGTTCAAAAATCTCAAGAGAGTAACACACAAAAGGTGCAAAAGTGTCAATAGAGTAACATACATCAGGCTCAGAAGAGTGAAAACCCGCATTGGGTCCGGACAGTAAACTGATATGCAAGCATATATCAGTGGTTCTAGTTCTGCAGCACAGATGCCCAGGGGATGTTATCATTAAGGCCATGCAGGTTTGTGCCAAGGCGGTACACCCACCTTTGTTCTTTCTCAAAAATAATTTTTGGGGTGTTCTTTTTGGTGTCCACCTGTTCAATAACTGTCCACCTCATATCATTAGTGGTGTGATTACTTTGTAAGAAGTGCTCGCTCAGTTTGGTAGTTATCCGATCACATGTGATGTTGCTACGATGTTCGCATATTCTCAACTTTACTTTTCGTGTACTCATACCGACATAACGCAGCCCACAGGGGCAGGATATCAAATACACTACATTTGTGAGTCAGAGTCAAAAACACTTTATTCGATTAAGTTAAAATCATAAAAGTATGCTATACATTCAAAGTTGATCACTGGGATATACAAGAGAATTTTTCTATAAACAACGTTAAAACAAGAGACATTATGTACAAATTTCAATAGTACCAAGATATATTTACAAAGATTTTACAAAGATTTTACATCATATTTACACTGTCTATGGTTTCCTACAAAATTTCACTTCATTTACACAGGTTGTACTAAGGGGTTTGCTTGATGATCTATTTACAGTAATATTTACAAACCTATAATACAATCATTTTATAGTGCTACCCCGACAGGGCGTACAGTTTTTTACAAAAACTAAATCAGGTAGTTGGTGATTGAAGTCTTTTTCGTCTGGACCTAATAGACGTTGTAAGAAAATTTGCTACCCCATACATAATTAAAGGTGTTTCCATTAGCTGTAAGAACAGAAAAGCCGGTTTGACTTGGGTAAACATTTGATCTTTTAAAATAGGCTTAATATATTTCTCTCTAGCATTTCTGAATAATGGACAAAAAAAGAAAAAATGCAAAGAATCCTGGTCTGAGAAGTCGTCACACTTGCAGGGGGCGTTCTCATGGGGCTTACACCATTTACTATATTCACCCAGCAAAAAGTGAGCCTGATTGAAGCGAAATTTAGTCAGAAGCCACCGGTGGAAAGGTTTATTTACTATCGCCAGGTATGGTTCGATAGCTAAAGATGTAATTGTCAGGAAATGTGATCTCACGGTTGGCTTCGTAATTTCGCATGATTCTCTTTCAGCTTCTCTTCTCTTTGTATATTCCAATTTTGCCCTACTAATGTCATCTTTTTTTAGGCCTTCCCAGACAGTGGTGTTGAGAGCTTCACCCAGGACCCTGATGGTATCGCCCTGGGGAATGCTCGTATAGAGACTCTCAATGTCCAAAGTAACCAGTATGGTTTGTTCCATATCACATTGTAAGGTGTTCAAAAAATTCAGAAGAAATTTCGTGTCTTTCAAATAGGTTGAACTCCGTTGGACTAATGGTTTGAGGAAGTAATCACAAAACCGTGATAAAGGCTCAAGGAGGGAGCCAATGCCCAAAAAAATAGGGCGGCCTGGCCGGGGTATCTTGCCTTTGTGTATTTTGGGCAGCATATAAAAATACGGTATAGTGCCCTCTCCCTCGGTCAGGAAGGCGGCCTCGTTCTTTGAAATGTGGCCCTCAGTTTCTGCATCCTCAACCAAATCAGTAATGACTCTCTTTAGGTCGGATGGCGGATCATGCGTGAGTGGTTGGAAATTCTTAGTGTCGCCCAATAGTCGTAGGCATTCATACTCATAATCTGAGGTATTCAGAATCATGACAACCCCAACCTTGTCCGCTGGTTTTATCGTAATCAAGGAATTGCTACGTAATTTATGAAGGGCCTGGAACTCAGTGGCAGTCATGTTTTTAAAGACGGTAGGCGCCTCCAGGTTCTCAATCTTGGTAAAGACTGCCTGTTCAAAGGCAGTAATCTCGGCTGGTATTGTATGGGGGGAGGTGTGAAGGAGGATTTTACTCTTAAGGCAGTGTCCCCTTCACTCCGTTCCTGAGTGTCTGTCTCCCTCCCTTCTAAATAAGCCTTCAACTTCAATTTTCTAAAGAAATTTGAGAGCTCGCAGTGTTGGCGAAATTTGTCAAGATGTGCGGTAGGGACAAAACCTAGGCCCTTCTCCAGGACCCTGGTTTCATTGTCTGCCAAAATCGTATTCAATAGATTTAGGATCAGACTACTTGTGCACTCGTGTCCGCTTGTGGTTGTTTGCTCCGAGTGTGGTTGCCCACAGGGTCGTCTTGTTCCCAGCTCACCTGTGTTTGACCTCTCCTTTTGCCTCTTCCCCTCCGGCCTCTCTCTAAAAAAGGTTGGCCATAGGAATTCGACATCGGCGTCATCTGTGGGTGTTGGAAGTGCATAGGGTGTATGCCTCCGCCTCCTTGCATTGGATATTGAGGCCACATCGGTTGCTGAAAAAAGGGGCGAGATCTACCTCTAAAGCCACCCCTTTGTCTCTGCTTATAACTGCCATTGCTGGAGTCCCTACTGTTTGATGAGTTGTCATCTGAACTGCCCGTGTTTGGGTTAGGCTTGTTGGGTGGTGTATAAGCCGGGTCTGAAAAAAGATAGACTTTGGAGAAGGCAAATTTCTTCAAATCCTTTTGGAATTGCCCCACTTTGGTTTGGGTGAGGTTATCTTTGTATTCATTTATATATCGTTATTAATGTCATCCAACGCTTTTTATATCCAGTTAAGGTAGCTTTAAAATGCGTTTCAGTTTGTGTTATTTCCACCATTATGGCTTCTTATTCTAACAGCTGTCTTAATTATTAGAACGAGCCAGTCGCGTGTACAATGCCACGAGATCATGGCTCATTCTTTTCTAAAGAGTGCATCTTCAAGGAAAATCCTTGGTGCATTAGTAACAAGAAGACCTTTCGGAGTTATGTTAGTCCTCAGGTATTCCGTCAGGATTGTCCCATGTAGGATCGTACGTATTCTGTTCTTTTTTTAGCTCTGATAGTTGGTCCCACTCATTCGTGTGGGTGACCGTTTGTCAAATAGAGGGGTCAGCAAACAGAGACAGGCGTGCTAAAATAGCATCCACCTCAGATTCTGAAAAGGTTAGGCCCAGATTAGCCATATTGAAGACTGAGACCGTAAGGAAACCGTATTTGTTGACGAAAATGCTAAAACTCACCCTTCCAAAGAGAATGGAAAGGGAGGAAAACTCTGACAGCTGTGCGCTGCTAAGTACACTTGTAACAATAGAGAGGAAGGGAATGGAACCAACGCGCCTACTGCCCTCGAGAGAAATCAAAAAAACAACTGAGGAGCGTCATACCAATAAAGACTAGAAAAGGAGCAAGCATGTAGCGACACTCACAGTCTGGATCAACCGTGAGAGAAACCTCATTAGGTTTTTCAGAAAGCCCTCACTCACCAACCTAGTTGGTGACATGCTTCATCATCGGGTCCCACCAGGAGTGGCCGAATGCCACCCTTGTGTGCTGCAATGCCTCCCGAGATCCATGGTGCTCTAAAAGTTAGCGCTTTCTGTAAGGACATTTTTAAATTTCTTTTACATAATTCTTTTGCCCAACAGCACTAGGCAGCTTGGCTGACCGTTCCCCATTTGTGACACGTGATATCTACAAGCATTAGATGGCATATCAACACAATGTTACCCGCATTTTGACTATAGCCACGTTATTAGGTTTGTGAAGGGATGCATGTCCCTGCAACTCCACGGTGTTAATGTTAATCCTGTATGTGCACGAGTTCACTCATTATTTCACTTGTGAGTTTGATATGGCTACAAGCACATTCCAAGAGCACCTAAGCATGTTGTTTTTAACCCTAGGACAACGGATATGGATATACCTAATTTACCTTGTCTTCCTTTGTGTCCTCTCTGTTGTTCGTTATTGTCTCTGTTTTACAGAATAAACTTGGTTCCACTCCAATGCGACGGAATCTAAATACAGTGTTTTTTAAGACAATATCTTTCTTAACACTAGTAACCCCAGGCTAGGGTGGGCCTTAGCGCGCCCATACCACTGGGGTTCATCACTACACTTTATTACACTTTATTTCACTGGTCCTGACGAATGCCTGATTAATTACTCTCACATAGGCAGAAACATGTTGACCTCACATTAGGGATAAAACCGGACTTTTAATTGTGGTCCTTTACCCTACACTTCTGTTTTTATTTCTGTCCAATTGGCAAAATTAATACATCTCTTTTTTTTACAACGAATGGGACATTTTGAAATCACTAAATTCACACTTCACGCACCACAAAAAACCAGCTCCGCAGTAACCTGGCGTTGCAGCACACGAATGAGTGGGACCAACTTTCAGAGCTAAAAAAGAACAGAATACGTACGATCTTACATGGGACAATCCTGACGGAATACCTGAGGACTAACACAGCTCCGAAAGGTCTTCTTGTTACTAATGCACCAAGGATTTTCCTTGAAGATGCACTCTTTAGAAAAGAATGGGCCATGATTGCGTGGCATTGTACATGCGACTGGCTCGTTCTAATAATTAAGACAGCTGTTAGACTATCAGAAGCCATAATGGTGGAAATAACACAAACTGAAACGCATTTTAAAACTACCTTAAATGGCTATAAAAAGCATTTGGATGACATTAATAAAAATATAAATGAATACAAAGATAACCTCACCCAAACCAAAGTGGCCCAATTCCAATAGCATTTGAAGAAATTTGCCTTCTCTAAAGTCTATCCTTATTCAGACCCGGCTTATACACCACCCAACAAGCCTAATCCAAACACGGGCAGTTCAGATGACAACTCATCAAACAGTAGTGGCTCCAGCAATGGCAGTTAAAAGCAGAGACAAAGGGGTGGCTTTAGAGGTATATCTCGCCCCTTTTTTCAGCAACCGATGTGGCCTCAATATCCAATGCAAGGAGGTGGAGGTATACACCCTATGCACTTCCAACACCCACAAATGACGCCGATGGGTTGTAACCCATGGTTTGCACCTTCCCACCTATACCAGTCCAATTCCTATGGCCAACCTTTTTTAGAGAGAGGCCAGAGGGGAAAAGACAAAAGGAGAGGTCAAACACAGGTGCGCTGGGAACAAGACGACGCAGTGGGCAACCACACTCGGAGCAAACAACCACAAGCGGGCACGAGAACACAAGGAGTCTGATCGTAAATCTATTGAATACGATTTTGTCAGACGATGAAACCAGGGTCCTGGAGATGGGCCTAGGTTTTGTCCCTACCACACAACTTGACAAATTTCGCCTACACTGCAAGCTCTCAAATTTCTTTAGGAAATTGAAGTTGAAGGCTTATTTTGAAGGGCGGGAGACAGACACTCAGGAGCGGAGTGAAGGGGACACTGCCTTAAGAGTCAAATCCTCCTTCACACCTCCCCCCTGCATACAATACCAGCCGAGATTACTGCCTTTGACAGGCAGTCTTTACCAAGATTGAGAACCTGGAGGCGCCTATCGTCTTTAAAAACATGACTGCCACTGAGTTCCAGGCCCTTGATAAATTACGTAGCAATCCCTTGATTACGATAAAACCAGCGGACAAGGGTGGGGTTGTCGTGATTCTGAATGCCTCAGATTATGAGCATGAATGCCTACGACTATTGGGCGACACTAAGAATTACCAACCACCCACGCATGATCCGCCATCCGACCTTAAGAGAGTCATTACTGATTTGGTTGAGGATGCAGAAACTAAGGGCCACATTTCAAAGAACAAGGCCGCCTTCCTGACCGAGGGAGAGGGCATCATACCGTATTTTTATACGCTGCCCAAAATACAAAAAAACAAGATACGCCCGCCAGGCCGCCCTATTGTTTCGGGCATTGGCTCCCTCCTTGAACCTTTATCACGGTTTTGTGATTACTTCCTCAAACCATTAGTCCAACGTACTCCAACTTACTTGAAAGACACGAAATGTCTTCTGAATCTTTTGAACACTTTACAATGTGATATGGATCAAACCATTCTGGTTACTTTGGACAATGAGAGTCTCTATACGAGCATTTCCCAGGACAATACCATCAAGGTCCTGGGTGAAGCTCTCAACACCGCTGTCTGGGAATATAACACACCCAAGGAGTTCATTTTGCAATGCGCAACCTTGGCCTTGAAAAATGCCTTTTTTGAATTTAAGGCGAATCTATTCCTCCAGTCCACCGGAACTTGCATGGGCAGCACCTTTGCTCCTAGTGTGGCTGGGCTATATGTCCATGACTTTGAACAGAAGCACATCCAGGACGTCAACAACCCTTTTATCTCTTCCATAGGTTTATGGAAGAGATATATCGACGACGTGATGGTGGTCTGGCAAGGCTCAGGGGAGTCCCTACAGGACTTCTTTCTCTGGATCAACACCCTGGACCCTTATCTTAAGTTTACTCATACAGCTGATAAACATGAGGTTATTTTTCTGAATGTGATAATATCCAAACAAAATGGTTACTTTGCTACGAAAACACACTATAAGCCCACAGCCAGGAACAACCTGCTGAAGTTCACCATCTTTCATCCGAGAGCTTTGCGAGAGAATTTCCCTAATGGACAATTTCTCCGGTTGAGGAGAAATTGTACCTACCTGGAAGACTTTTGGTAACAATCCAATGATCTAACAGCAAAACTGCAAGACCGGGGCTATCCTGCATTGGTCCTGACAAAAGGCTACAAAAGAGCAAGGAATCAACCAATAGAAGCACTCCTTGAAGAGACCCCTAAGGTACAGAGTGAAATCCCTTTGACATGCGTCACAACCTATAGCTCAGTGCCCAACGCCATGAAAAAAACCATCAACAACCACTAGCACATTATTAACAGTAACAATAGAAGTTGGGAAAAACCATTGTTCTCATTCAAACCAGGCCGAGTCTACGAGACACTCTGGTCAATACACGCCCAAAAGAGACTGCAGCGAGAGGATTTCCATCTGTTACGGACGTTTGGGGGCTACCGAAAGTAACTGGTCATTACCCTTGCTCCAACTGCAGTATTTGTCACCTCACGTCACACACCAAAACCTAGAACCTTGAACAGAATAAAGTGTGGACCCAGAAATCACATACCAACTGCAACTCCACAAATGTGGTGTATTTGATAACCTTGCCGTGTGGGCTGCTTTATGTCGGTATGACTACACGAAAAGTGAAGTTGAGAATTTGCGAACATCGTGGCAACATTAGATGAGGTCGCATAACTACCAAACTGAGCGAGCACTTCTTACAAAGTAATCACACCACCAATGATATGCAGTGGACAGTTATTGAACAGGTGGACACCAAAAAGAACACCCCAAAAATTATTTTTGAGAAAGAACAAAGGTGGGTGTACCGCCTTGGCACAAACCTGTATGGCCTTAATTATAACATCCCCATGGCATCTGTGCTGCAGAACTAAACCCCTGATATATGCTTGCATATCAGTTTACTGTCCAGACCTAATGTGGGTTTTCACTCTTCTGAGCCTGATGTACGTTACTCTATTGACACTGTTCGCCTTTTGTGTGTTACTCTCTTGAGTTTTTTTAACAAGTGAATTTTTTGAACATGTGAGTCAGCCCTTTAAGCCTGTGGGGTGTCACTTTCTTTTAACTGTTGTTCCCTTTGGTTATGGGACTGTCCAGTATATCGTCATGTTCGTGACTTGACTTTATTCCCTTAACTACTTCTACTTATCTATTCCTTGGGTTCTGGATAGCGATCCGCTGCCCTCTAGTCTCTAGGTACACATCGCTTCCACATGCATAAAATGATTGCGCTTTATTCTTCTAGCGCTTTCATCTATATTGCTTTGATAGCCATCTGCTGCCCTCCAGTTTCTAGGCACACATCGCTTTTATGCGCTTTATCTTTCGAGCGTTTTCAATATTCATTCTGTCCCGTGACTTTGGAGACTGCCTCTCCTCTCGCGCTCCATCCACGGAGTGTCTGGAATGCCCGTACTGTATTCTGTCTTATAGTTGTATTTTTATTATCAACTGTTCTTGAGCGTGAGGCATCCTTCCTTTGATATTAATTGTGGTTGCCATAACAACATGTAACTCGCTTTGTTGAGCAGACTGGCCATAACAACACGTTACTTGCTATGTTTAGCAGACTCTGATTGGCGTGTTGTCTTTCCACGCTCCATTCCGGCCCATGATTGGCATTCTTACAGTCACAAGGCCGTCCTCCACTAATCCTCTGGCAGTGACGCTCGATGACGCTTACCACGCCCATTACGCGTTTGATGGCGGCGGCGTTTTTCCAACCTCCTCGCCTTTATTTAAACCGATCACCCTGAGCACTATGTTCTTCGGGGTCCGACAAGTGAGGGCTCCCGAAGGAACCAAGCGGGTGCCTAGCGTACAGGGCGTGAGTACAGCGAAAATGAGATGAATACCTTGTTTTATCGTATTATTTTTCACTCATTCTTCAATCCTGCTACTTCCTTTATTTTGCAGGATGTGCCATTTCGCTACCACCCCCCTCCCGAGACCCATGATGCTCTAAACATTAGCACTTTCTGTGAGGACGTTTTTATATATCTTTTACATAATTCTTTGCCCAACAGCACTAAGCAGCTTAGCTGACTGTTCCCCATTTGTGACACGTGATAGCTATAAGCATCAAATGGGCATACCAACACAATTTTGCCCACATTTTGACTATAGCCACGTTATTAGGTTTGTGAAGGGACCCATGTCCCTGCAACTCCATGGGGTTAATGTTAATCCTGTATGTGCACGAGTTCACTCATTATTTCACTTGTGAGTTCGATATGGCTACAAGCACATTCCAAGAGCACCTAAGCGTGGTGTTTTTCACCCTATGACAGCGGATATGGATAAACCTAATTTACCCCTCTTTCTTTGTGTCCTGTCTGTTGTTCGTTATTGTCTCTGTTTTACAGAATAAACTCGGTTCCCCTCCAATGTGACGGAATCTAAATACAGTGTATTTTAAGACAATATCTTTTTTAACATTAGTAACCCCAGGCTAGGGTGGGCCTTGGCGCGCCCATACCACCGGGGTTCATCACTACACTTTATTACATCTTATTCCACTGGTCTTGACGAATGCCTAATTAACTACTCTCACATAGGCAGAAACATGTTGACCTCACATTAGGGATAAAACCGGACTTTTAGTTGTGGTCCTTTATCGTACACCTCTGTTTTTATTTATCTCCAATTGGCAAAATTAATAAATCTCTTTTTTTGACATGATTGGGACATTTTTAAATCACTAAATTCACACTTCACGCATCACAAAAAACCAGCTCCACAGTAACCTGGCGTTGCAGCACACTAGGGTGGCATTCGGCCACTCCTGGTGGGGCCCGATGATGAAGCATGTGAACAACCTAATGAGGTTTCTCTCACGGTTGATCCGGACTGTGAGTGTCGCTACATGCTTACTCCTTTTCTAGTCTTTATTAGTATGATGCTCCTCAGTTGGTTTTTTGTTTTATTTTGTAGGTAAGCCACTATAGCGGCAAGAAGTTATCATATAGACGTATATGCTAAGTTAGCCCGTTGTAGGTGATGTTTTGAGTTGAGGAATCTAACGTATTGATTTGGTTTTTAGTGCAAGAAATTGCTAATCGTTTTCATTTTGCTGCATAGCATGCTCTTGTGGTAGGACGTCTAGCCTGTTTAATGACGTTCATGCAGTCTGATGGGAGGTTAAGGTAGCCAAATTCTAAGACTTCAGGTGCCAGATCGCAAGGTTGAGTTGACTGGGGTCTGGATGTCTTATCTCTCCATGGTTCTGAGTGAGAAGCTTGGGGGAAAGGGATAGCTTTTGAGGAGGAACTATTGATAGTTCCAGGAGGGTCGTGAACCATGGTTGAAAAGCCCATGTGGGAGCAACTAGGATCATTGTGAGGGTGGTTGAGTGAGCTTCTGAACCAGTAATGGAATTAGCAAGTGAGATGGAAAAGCGAAAGCAAACTTTCCTGACCAATTCATCCATAGCGCATTGCCTTTGGACAATGGGTGTGGATACATGGACGCGCAGTTTGGGCATTTTGCATTGTGGTGTGTGGCGAACAGATCTATTTCTGGGTAGCCCCACATTTGGAAGAATGGGAGGAGTACTTGGGGATGTAGTTCCCGTTCGTGAAACTGTTGTCTTTGACAACTGAGTAAATCTGCAATCTGATTGTCTACTCCTGGGAGATGTTGTGCAAGGAGGTATATGTTTTGAGGAATGGCCCACCTCCAAATGCTTGGAGCTAGGCGTGAAAGCTGTAGAGAGTGTGTCCCTCCCTGTTTTTGTATGTAGTGTAGTGTAGTTCCTATATTCCCAATAGGCTCTGCGCATTGGAATAATATATAAAGCAGTGTAGACGTAGGACTGAGGTCGACTAGGTCTCTACTGACTATATTAGACTTAAGGTTTGCCAGCTAGCTCAGAGGTCACTAGAAACTTTCTCGAATAAACGAGGAGGAGTTTAACCTCC
Organism: Lissotriton vulgaris; assembly: GCF_964263255.1. Classification (NCBI taxonomy): domain Eukaryota; kingdom Metazoa; phylum Chordata; class Amphibia; order Caudata; family Salamandridae; genus Lissotriton; species Lissotriton vulgaris. The sequence continues at coordinate 1,333,175,812 of NC_141693.1, forward strand.
CTGGATAGACAAGGGATTAGCTTCCGACAACCATATAACATGACAACTTTGCTCCCTCAGAATACGAGTATATCTCTAGAGTCGTGTGAAAACAATAGACAGCTATTTCACTCAGTCAATTGTGCGTTCTTAGTTTCACCAGAGTGCAGAGAAGAGAGAGACGGGCGTTTTCAATAAAAGAAGTCTTCCTTCTCATGCAAGAGAAATTAATTGAATTGCCACAATTGCAATACTTAATATAAAGTAAAGTGTGTATAGTAAAAGGAGTATTATGAAATAATACTGTAAAAGTGTTGATATGGTTTCTTAGCCATAAGATACTTTAAAATGGATAAAATATATACATACATATATACATTGACTAACGCACCAGGTTCTAAGCGGGGGAAAAAAACAAAAAAAAAACTTGCATCGGATAACTCAAAAGCAAACAAGGTATCTGCAGCAGGATATCTAAAAAAAGACTAAGGCTAGGACCAAGACACTAAGACACTAAAGCGCGATAACGCTATAAACTGATGTAAAACGCAGCAAATAGAAAGAAATTTGCCTTTGACATTCGTTTTCTCTGCTCAGCCCCGCCGTTACTGCTCTGCTCAGCTGTCTGGAAGGATCTGACCTTTTCCCCGGGTTTCAGCTACCAATCACTTGGACGGAGGCTGACAGTGGCTATTTGTACAAGCTGGGAGGGGAAACAACAAAAAAAAAGAGGAGGGGGCTCTAGTCTTAAAGGCACACATTCGCAATATTCCACTAAAGAATGCGAGAAGAGTATCGCTGGAAACGGAAAGTGCTACCTCGGAGAAAGAGAAAAATTGACTTATTATTTGATAAGACGGTCATAAAGGTGGCAGTAACAGTGATAACGACGCAGGAACTTCTTAAAACTCCACAAAGTGGCGATAGGCAATATACGCAATATATGCAGAAGCAATATAACCGTAAATGTCACTGTGAGGTTGTTAATAGCAGATTCAGCTCTCTGTGTCCTCTCTGTCAACCCAAAGTCCAAGGAAACGGAATTTAACGACACATAAGCCTGAGCATCTGTGGCATCTCAAGCATACCAAATTCGGTAAAAACAGGGCGGGGATCAACTACTCCATACCTTAACCAGATCAAGCCAGTTATACAAAGGTACGAAAAAAAGAACAACGAGCAAAGTCTAGGGCAAGAAGTGATAGACAAGATGAATGTAACGGATATAAAAAGGATGGAGGATCTTCAAGAAAGTACTCAGGAGGTGATAAGCGATTTACAGGATCAGAACCAGGTCAGTGATATTTCCATGCTCCGACCGACTATATGGGAAGTACAACAGCATGAAGAGCCTGAGTCTGATGAGCCTAATACGTCTAACAAGAAGGTGCAAGAAGTGGACAGGGGCCATACCTTGAAACCAATGCCGCAAAGACGGGAAACAAGAGGGACCAAAGCCAAAGACATAAAAAATAAAGAACAGGAACAAGATGGAGGGAAGGAGAGAGTTAAAGAGAATGAGAATGAAAAAGAGAAGGGGAAGGAGGACGACAAAGGTAGCAAAGATAAACTAAAAAAGGGGAAAAAAAGCGACAGGCAAGCGGCTAAAGGCAAAGGCAGTGGCATGGAATCAGATAAAAAGAAAGAAAATTAAAGAGAAACATAAGGAGCAGGAAAAAGACTATGAAGACACTGAAGAGATGGAATTAATGATGAAAAAAGCAAAACACCTACAAACCATCAAAGAATTAAAAGCAAATGCAAAGATGACGGGGGAGTCAATGGCATCACAGCCTAGCATATTAAATATTTTTAGCCCAGTGCCCAAAACTGGGGCAAATAAAGGGCTAAGGGAGGCGGTAATAACACAGGAGTCAACAGTACTGGAGGGGGGAAATGCAAGAACCAATCTTGTAGTCGATTGACAAGCAATCCTGAATCCCCCACCTGATAAACCACTGTCGCTAGGAATTGATACAAACTCTAAAGAGTCTGATGTAGACATGTATGAGACAGGGATCTCGACTGCTAGTGAGACGAGTGAAGTTAACAAAAGAAGAGACCAAGAACTATCATCCCCGGAAATATCTGGACGTTCTGAAACAAGGAAGGAGAGTGATCATGGACAAGGAAGTACACCAAGGAAAAAATTTGAGAAAAGAAGAACAAGGAATAAAAGATTAAATAAATCAACCTATGACGAAACCACTGATCAAGGAAGCAACACAGGATAATTAATAGAAACAACGAAGACTCAGGAAAGTGGGGAGGAATCAATTGCGGTCATTTCTGAATATGACGAGGCAGGAGAGGCAAACGAACCATCTTTGAAAGAAATATTGACTTTAATAAAGAAGTTGCATAAAGATGTCAAAAAGGATACTCAAAAGCATCATTTATCTATTCAAAAGCTCCAAGGGGCGGTAAATAAGGTGGGTAGCACATGCCTGGCAATCTCTGAAAGGATGGTATCAGTTGAGACATGAACTGACCATTTAGAAAATGATGTCACTTATCTGCAAAAACAGGAAAAAAGGCAAGAAGGTGCTATTCAGGACCTAATGATAAAGGCGGAGGAACAGGAAAATAGAGCACGGCGGAACAATCTGTGTTTCCTGGGGCTCCCAGAAGGTGTTGAAGATCACGACCCAAGGGGATACATAATTAAACTCCTCAAATCATCTATGCCCGAACTGCAAACCTGGGACCTAGAGAAAGAAGTCCAAAGAGCCCATCGTTTTCCCCTGACTCAACCTAAAAAAACTCAGAATCAATCTCAATATCCAAGGGCAATGTTGGTATTTTTTGGAAATTTTTTACTTCGGGAAACCATATACGATTTAGCTCGCCCCACAAGCAAGAAAGAATACAATGGTAGTACATATTTTGTAAGACCATATTTTGCCCACACAACCGTGGAAAGGAGATGGAGGCTGAGGCAGCTATTTAATCCCTTTGAGCAGATTGGTGCTAAAGTGTATTTACAAAACCCGGCAAGACTGAAAATAATATTCAGAGGATCTACTCGGAGCTTCACTAGCGAAATACAAGCAGAAAATTATCTTAAAGAAATCTCGGAGACTGCAAAAAAACAGACCGGGAATATGAGCAAGAACTAATTCTTTTCCTATGTGGATCAAATAATAATTGTCAAAATAAAAATGTTTAGTTTGTGTAAAATGAAGTGAGAATAATAACAATCATTACCTACAAGTGAAATAATACACAAAAACTTTTTCCAGAGGATTAAAAGAAAAGAATCCTTGATCACAAAGACTTTTCTATGTATGTAAATAATACACTCACGCATGGCTGGGGGGAGGGGCACTGATGCGCTCTGACCATGGGCGCCCACACCTGGATCCGGTTTGGGGAGGGTGGGGGGGGCAAGGGTCAAGGAGGAAGGGGGGGAGGGAGGGTGGAGGGGTGGGATTGGTTGGTGGAAGGGTGGAACAACGAGAAAAAAGGAAAGTGGTACAATTTTGGACAAAGATTCGTTGAGGACAATAACATGATTTGGGATCTGAGTGATGAGATATATAAACAATTAAATGGCAAGCATTAGAATATGCACTATTAATGCGGGAGGACTGAATGACTGGAGGAAGAGGCAGAGACTGGCATTCTTAGTAAGGCATGAAAGGATTGATATTATCTGTATACAAGAAACCCATCTCCCAAGGTCAAAACGCAATCTACTTTCACTGGGTGGCTTTGAGTTAATAGCTTGCTCTACACAGACGTCTACAATTCGAGGTGTAGCTATACTGATTCGAGGTTCCCTAGGTAAAGCAAGGAAAGTGAAGGCCGATAGCAATGGGAGATGGGTAATTGCTGACTTAGACCTCGGTTTCTCGTTATGTGTGGTGTACGGCTTTAATCAAGATGAGCCTGAAATATTCGACTTTTTAGAAACCGAACTTGTGGATTGGGCTACACCGGTGATAATAGCAGGGTATTTTAATATATCGGCTGATTGGGTCGGATCTGAACCATATGCAGGTCGGAAACCGAAGGTCTTTCAATCTATTCGATCTCTTCTAAGCTCTCACGGGATGCTCGATGTATGGGGGCTAAAAACCCCTTGGATTTTGGATACACATACTTCTCTAATCCTGCCCAAAAATACACGAAATTAGATTACTTCCTGATCTCGTCCTCTGAGTTATCGAAAGTAGACATACTTAAAATTCCTAAAGTGGTTTCTGACCACAACCCATTAATTCTATCATATAGTATAGGTCAGAGGGAAAGAAAAAGCAATTCCTGGTCCTTTGAGAAAAAGCTCCTTAGTGATAAAAGATTTATAGATCATCTGAAAAATTGGGTCCCACAATTCTTTGCAGTAAATAGGTACAGTGCGTCTAGAAACACAGTCTGGGAAACTTTTAAGGCAGCATTGAGGGGTGAAACTATTAGCTGTTCAGCAAGATTAAGGAAGATAGAAATAAGATTGAGGGTTTAATGAAAGAGTTAGTAAAAGTAGAAGAACAACATATGACTGATATAATCAAAGGGGTTAATACCACTGCAAGCCAGGAAGCTTTACTGACAATCAAAGCCGCACTCCAGAAAGAAGTAACTATGAAAGTCACAGGAGAATACCAATCAAATAGGGTTAAAAAATATGAGACCGGTGAGCAGGCAGGGAGAGCACTTGCCCTCAGGTTAAGGCAGGAAAAAACAAGAAACACTATTGTATGTATAGAAGAGGATGAGATCAGGTATACAGAAAGTAAGGACATTTTAAGAGTATTCGAAAAAGGTTATCAGCAGCTGTATGAGCAGGAAGAACCTACTACGAAACCAGGGGAAGGAATATGAGATCGGGCCCACTTTTAGAAGACTCAATCAAAAAATAATTGGAAGAAGAAATTACATTATTAGAAGTAACAGTCGCATTGCAGGAATTGGCCTCAGGTAAAGCTTCAGGTCCAGACGGGATACCTTTAGAAGTCTATAAAACAATAGAAACCGAAATAACTCCGCTTCTGGTAGATTTGTTTAATGGGGTTATGTGTACAGGATCAACACCCGCCTCTTGGAAAGAAACAAATATAGCAATCTTCCATAAAAAGGGGAAACCGGCGGAAAAGGCGGGGTCCTACCGACCCATTTAACTAATAAATTCCGATACTAAGCTTTATTCTAAAATTCTGCCAAAGAGGCTGGGTAGGGTAATTGGTGATCTAGTATCCCCATGGCAGCATGGGTTTGTCCCCGGTCGGGGTACAACGGATCATACCTGTAGGGCAATATCTTTGTTTGATGCCCAGGCTGCCGTGGGGGGGGGGATGTCGCTATGATCCTGCTCGACGCAGAGAAGGCATTTGTTCGTGTGGACTGGAGCTTTCTCTGGGCTATTTTAGAGGCGAGGGGATTTGGTCCCAATATTATAGGGGCCCTTAAAGCCATGTATGTAGAACCAACAGCTAAGGTAACAGCAATGGGCGAGAAATCAGGGGTTAAACATATAAAAAGAGGGACTCTGCAAGGCTGTCCCTGTTCCCCTATTCTATTTGCGCTGTATATTGACCCCCTTATACAGTGTATTCTTGACTGCTCAGAGATAGCTCCAGTGATATGCAATGGTTATTCAAGTAAAATACTGGCCTACGCTGACTATCTTGCAGTGTTAACAAATAATCCACAACAAACTCTTCTTATTTCGGGCCATCCCTTTAGCAATAGAGGACAGGATCATGAAACAACTTGAATTCATGTTTATCAGATTTGTATGGCAATACGGCAGGGTAAGGCAATCTACAAACTTAATGGCACTGCCCAGAGAAAGGGGTGGGATGGGATTGCCGAATTTAAAGTTATATCACTGGGCCTGCTTGCTAACCCAAATGACTACTCTATTTCAGGCTGTGCGGGGCAGAAAATGAAGATCTCGAACACCTATTATGTATCTGCCCAAGGCTGAAAGAGGAAAGAGTAGCCCTGTTAAAAACTGCCTTCAACGAACAAAAAATCCGCACACGTAGACAAGCGGTTCTTGCTTGTTTTGACCCAGGCCTTCCCCCACTAAACGGGAAGTTGGTAAAATTCTTGAAATGTCTGGAACTGAAACTAAAAAATCTGGCAGAGAGCACAAGACTGGACTAGTTGAAAAATGGCCAAGACTTTACACCATGACCACATACCCATACCAAAACGTTTTTATTAAGTTCTCTTGTTTTAAAAAATAATATATCTTTCTTTACAATCTTTTATCTGAATGCATGAACTATCAATGTACTTTTGTAATGGTTTTAATTAACCTAAAAACAATAAAAAATACTTACTTACTTACTCTATTTCAATCTACATCTGTACCTGATATAACACCTGGGTTTGTAGATCAACAATGCCCGCCCCAGATATATACGATGCTATTGAGTGAAAAGACTATAAATGTATTTCAGTGTGAATTGGAACTAAGCTTATATAAAAAAACAAGATTGAAGACGCTGATTGGCGCATGGAAGGTTTGGAAAGCAATTATGAAAATGTTTAATATCCCAAAAATCAATTCCTATCTGCAACTGTATAATTCATCTCTCTTTCCTCAACTAAAAAATGATAATAATTTGCTGATGTGGAAAAGGTTGGGGCTTAGATCATTGGGAGATGTAATGGAAGAGGGTGAAATTCTGGGGTTCGAAATGTTGCAGGAAAGATTTGGTATTCCAGACAGTCAATGGCTGGTTTATGGTCAAGTTACCAGGGCAATTAAGGCAGTCAGGCCACAGATTTCACATACAGCAGATTTTCCACTGATTGAGTTATTAAATAGAGGTTGTAGGAAGATTAAGATTTTATATATTTGCTTATTGGACCAAATCCCGGATGATATTGAGAAAGTTGAGTCTAACTGGGCGACAAAATTATGAGATTCTGATGTCGACCTCGATCTCGCTCTCGTATTGAATAAAAAAATATTCTGGGCATCAAACCTTCGCGCACAACACTACAAGACTATTTTTAATATTTACCATACACCCGCGAAGATATTTGCCTGGGGTCTAAGCAAAAATGATAACTGTCCCAGATGTAATGAAAGTCAGACTGACATTATACATATGTTTTCTTCCTGCAAACAGTTGGAAAATGTTAAAAAAAGAAATAATGAAATTTATGAAGGGGCTGCTAGGTCAGTCCATCGACCTATCCCCTACTTTAATTTTACTGGGTACAGACTCTAAGTTTGGTTTAGGCGAGGCTGAAAGAGATCTAATGTTTTTATCTGTTGCTGTACTTAGAATTTTAATTTCTGCGGCGTGGAAAGATACGAACCCTCCATCCTTTCAGATGTTGCTCTCGAGATTTCTAGGAATTCATAACATAGAATCCTGCCTCTATGAATATAAAGGCATGAGGCAGCGTAAGGAGGATTGAAATGGATAAAAACTTTGTTCGTCTCCAATTAATTGAAACTGATTTCTAACCCCATTTATCTATTTATTTTTCCTCGTTCCCGCTAACAAGATGTATTCAAAAATGTATGTAAATATATCAAATATTTATCAGATTCTTATCATGTATGTAACAATTGTTGAAATTTGTCCATTTATGTGCCATCTTTTTCACACACACAAAAAAAAAAGACTATTGTACTCAACTGGTGCTTTTAAAATACGCCTACCCCGGTGTACCTGACCTAAGCCTAATACGTGGGAAGGAGTAAGTGAGTAGCAGTTTAAGTTAAGTTGGTTTTGCCAAGAATCTGACTCAAGAATTCTCTTTAAGGGTTTAGTCAGCACCGTACCTTGGGAATAGAATGCAGGAGGTCTGGTATCTCTCTTTCAGGACTCGATATCCCAGTCACCCGCAAGGGTAGGCTGGAAATGCCGGAGCTGGATTTTCTCAGCTGGAGAAAAAGACAGCGTCTTTCTCAGCGCGTCAAAGAGGAGAGGCGGCGTCCGTGGGCTCTTGCATCAGCTGGGCTCTCGGCAAGTAGATAGCTGCTCTGCTCCAAAACCACCACCGTGTGTTTGCTTAAGGCAACTTTGGTATATTTATACCTGAAAGGTGCCAGGTTTGACGTAAGGTTGGACATAAGACGTCAATAAAGATGTCACTAAGAACTGGCCGTTCTTACAGTGCTCGCAGGAGTTCTATTACAAATCAAAACAAAGCAAACGGGGATTTTCCCGGTTGCTGGAGGTTTGGTGTGTCGAAAGAACTCGGTGTGCTTTCTAGGAATCCAAGGAAGTAGCTTCTGCCGTGCCTTGGACTGCAAGGGCTATTTACTTAAATATGGATCTGATTCTTATGCCATTATAGGGATATTATTGAGTATAGCCGTACAAGGGCATAAAATCGAAATATTGATTCAGGTTCCTAGATAAAAACACAATCTCCACTCCTCGATCTAATGTCCATCATTACTAAAACTAAGCAATAGTAAACATTTAAAGGTGCATGTGTATTCCAACCCACCCCAAAATACATTTTTGCATTTGAAATGGTGTATGCGAAATACACGAAAAGATTATTGGTACTGTACGCTTATCAAGCAGTGTAATCATTCAGTAAAAAAGGATGCATATATATTTAGCTGAACGATTTGCGAAAATTACACATGAAATGTCTCTTAATACAGAAAAGAAGGTCGAGACTATTCCATCACATATAAATACAATTGCTTGTAAATGTGCTAGAGGCTGAGGTAATATATTGCCTCCAGAATTACTAAAAATAGAAGCTCTGTTCTTTAAGAATAGTTCTACTTTAAGCAGAGTACATGTGTCAGAAAAAAGGTAAATATTTTGGAAGTTGAAAAAAAATACTTTCGTTTTCAGGGGAGAAAATAGTTCCAAATGTTTTCAGTAGCTTTTGTTTATCAAAGCTGAAGGCCGAATTCAGAGTTCAGGGGAACGCTGTGTGCTCGTTGCTTAAAAAGTTATTCTTTCTGTTCAGGGGAGAACATCATTTCAGACAGATGTGCAAAAAAGCAGTCTACAGCTTCAGGTGAAAGTTCGACCAAGTTTGAAAATGCTGCAACACTGCAGTCGTGAGAATGATTGCTATCATCGATGTCAGGATCAGCAATGCTCACAGAAGGTCGTACCTGGGTGATGTTGCTCTCATCTCGTACTTCACTGCCACCTAATCGTAGTGGTGAAGTCTCAACGAATGCAGTCATCAGGATTGGTAACCGCTGGGGACAACACGATGCATGAGCCGTTAGAGGACTTAGCAAAGTATCGATATCCATTGGTACTGCTGATTGTAGTGTAAGACAGGTGTCCAACACGCATTCTTCTCCGCATAGCATACATCGAAGCACAGGTAGGATGCAGTTTAGCCATATAGGTCTGAATAAAAGAAACCAGGTCATATTCAGATCTCTTAGCCGGGCTAATCCAAGGACTTTAGTTATGCGGTGCCGATAGCGTATAGCTAGGATCGTTTCTTCCATCGTTGCTGGAGTCTTGTCTGCGACTTGGCTTGCCATATCGGAGCAGGAGGATCAAAAATAAAATTCCAGCTACGAGTCCCAAAATTAGTGGTAGACCGCCAAAGACAGAATGGACAAAATTGGGAAAGATGCCCAGGACTGTTTCAAATGGTGTTAACAGTCCCGAAAAAATTGTCTTAACTACATGTGCGATGCCACTGGTCTCTGACATATTTAGAATTTGGCTTAGCATTTCTACGAAATGCACGGGGCAATTAGTTGAGAAAAGTGTATGTATCTCCGCTGTTGTCCTTGCAACTTGAAGATCATACGTTTCTTTTGATGACGTTAAAGGCACGGTTGTCTGTAAAAGAACAGACTTCATTCTGCTTAAAGTATCAATTCGTATAGAAGAGATATTCAAAGAAGGCCAAATCGCCGCCTTTGTATCAGGAGGGCCATTTGGATACAATACTTGCATACAGCAAGTGACCATGGAACTAGCGCTTACGAGATATGCGTTCCCTGGCACCATGCCACAACAGCTGTGGTCCGTTATTAGAACGTAACTCCTGTTAGAAAGTTGTCTAAAGAATGGCTCTATCTGTGTTGCAGGTGTGCCGTGCTGGTGGCATGAAAGGTTATTTGAAGTCCCCTCACAGGCCCCATGCAAATTAATACCTTGGCACAGAAGTATGCCGCTTAGTGATCGTTTACAATTGTTACCACTAAGAAATACATTCTGTTTCTTGTCACTATAGCATGTGTGTGTGTAAGGTAATTTCCATGATGACTTAATGTACCCTTTATCCAACCTTTCATACTGGCCTGCTGGCATATACTCTTGGCAGTTTTTTTTTTTTCACAACAAATTTTATTTGTAGGATCGGGCAAGTAATACGCGTAGCTCCCCACAATCAGGAGAACATCACCAAGCATTTTGGTACAGTTTCAGCATAGGACCAAGCGTCCAATCTAGGAGTCAAGAGAAAGCATTTATAAGAGAACACAGCTATACCCTCCCCTACCCCTACCAACCCCAACTACCCAACCCCCCCACACACTCCCCTGTGCCCCACCCTAACCCGTGCACGTGTGTACAATTAGCTTCGGTGTTTAATCGTGACATGATACTCGTGGCGTATTGCAAGGACTTGCATACATCAGGGGACTAAAGATCTTCCTCTAGTTCTGCCGGAGGGTCCAGTGTCAATCCCCTATAATCAGCCCACCTTTTCCACACCTTAAAGTGTTTGCGGGGGCACCCTTGTGCTTCAAAGATCGGTCGTTCTAGACCTATACAAAAGTCCATTCCGGCTCTCCATGCACTCAGGGGCGGGCCCTCACATCCTTCCAAGCCCGAGCCAAGTCCCTTTTGGCCACTACCAGTCCCAGGAGCAACAAATGACGTTTGTATATGTTTCCACCAACCCCCTCTAGGATGTGGAGTAGGCCCAGGCGATGAGTGCGAGGAAGAATCCAACCCAGCACCTCAGACAGGCAGCCCCACACCCCCCCCAGAAGCCAACCAGCCTAGGGCACAACCATACCGTGTGGAGCAAAGTGCCCACTGCAACACCAGAGCGCAAACATTCCGGGGATCCAATCAAGCCTGCTTTCCACAGACGCTCACGGGTGTAGTAGGCTCTATGCAGAATTTTGAATTGGATTAGTCTAAACCGTATGGCGATGGCTGCCCCCCTAGGGGATTCTAGGGCTTCTCTCCAACCATCTTCATCTAGGGGGCCAATATCGGCTTCCCAAGTCGTCTTTAATGGAAGAAGGGTGGAGGAACAATGAGTGACCATCGTCTGATATATACGAGAGACTTTCTTATCCCCCAGGTCACCCATAAAGACTTTCACCTCAATTGGACTAAATTCAGGAAGCGAGTCGATGTTGGCAATACTGGGCATTAGTGCGTGTCTGAATTGTAAGTACCTAAAAAATTGGGACTGGGCCATATTAAATTCGGTGCTAAGCGCCTGAAAGGACTTGAGCATTGTCCCGGACATCACATTTCCCAGCTGTGAGATCCCGATCGCGTCCCAGCCGTCGAATCCTGATAAGGCCGACAATTCGGGTAGCAGGCCGTTATGCCACAGCGGTGTCTCAGCGGTCAGTCGACCCCACCAGCCCATGCGGCGCAAGGCCTGTCGCCATACAGCAAAGACGAGTCTTGTGACCCTCGGCAGCTTCTACTCTTGGCAGTTTTTAAATTGGAAAGCTGTTATCGGAATTGTGATTATTCCGTGTATTATCCATTCAATGACAGGTCTTTCTGACATTGTCAATGCTAATCTCTCAAGTTTTTCAATGCTCAGAATCGTATAGTCTGCTCCTTTTTGTGCCAAACTGATTTGTTTATCAGTAAGGTTAAAGATAGAGAATAATGACGTTGTGTTTATCAAACGCCATGGCACGTAGCCTGAACGCAGATTTTGCAACGTCAAGCCTAGCTGTACAATAGAACGTAATTGGGACTGACCGTGTTGTAACATTAGTAAGTCCTGATCTATAATATCGATAGCAGATGATACAATACTGTCCAGTGAATATATTCTGGAGGACAGAGTCATTAACCCATTGTTCACAACAGAAAGTGATTTTTCCAAATTAATACGATCAATTTCTCGTATTTTCTCTGCTGTCTCAATTTGAGTTACTTTCCAAGCTTCGTTGTACGCAGCGTATATACCGGCCGCTATGAAACGTTTTTGACGCTGTTTGCGTGGTCCCATTATGAAATCGCGCAAGTCAGCACCGTCTTTAACCCCTCCCATGCTCATGACGGAGCCGCTCCGTCATGAGCATCGGCTGAGCTGTGCTCATGACGGAGCGGTTCCGTCATGGCCCTGCCGCCGCGCCTGCGCGGCGCTGATTTCGCGCCTGCGCACCGCGTTCTATTAAGCGGGCGGGGCCATGACGGAACCGCTCCGTCATGAGCACAGCGCAACCGCGGCTCGTGACGGAGCGGCTCCGTCACGGAATTGCCGCCGCAGCGAAGGGGTTAAGTAAAGTCAAGTGTTGCTTAATTTCAGCCAGTGTGGATGTCTGTAGCCATTCAAGGCATAGTTTCCCTACACTGTATGTTGTTACTATCCCTGGATGTTGTCTCTGGGAGTATCTAGGGTCTGGTCTGGTCATTTTGAACCCCTGTTTTTTTGTTCAGGAATCTATCTTGACAGTTGCTTGTGTCTGTTGGCCAGATCAACCACTTTTTCCAATCAGGATGTGTTCTGTTTTGGTGTAAAATATGGGATACGTCTATCTCAATATTTGTAGTGGTATTACTATCAGGTATTGGCTTTAGAATAGACTGTTTGCTTAAGTCTTTAATCTTAGCTAGGCCAAGACAAGTAGTCTGTTGAATGGTGTCATTTAAGAACATTATTTGCTCTGGGAACATGCAGGCTTGAAATAATGCTTCTAAACCTTGGACCTGCCATTCTTTTGTACCCCAGATGGTTTCTGTTTCAATGTTGTTTTTCCAGAAATCAAAACCAAATGTAATCATTTTTTCATACAATGTTTCAGAATAAATCAATTTAGTATTTGTCAACATAGTTTTTATCCCTGTCTTATCTAACAGTTTATAATAAAATGTTTCTGCATCACTTGTGTTAAACCCTGAGAAGTATGGGAATTTCTCATAAAATGTTTTCGAACTGCTTTTAGGTGGAGTTGCACAATGTTCCCATTGATTATACTTAAAAACATTTCTAGGTTGAGCAGATTTATGCAAATAGTGATGTGCAAAGTGGTTATAGCAGTACATTTGTTCATAGTTCGATGAACCCTGTAAATAATCATGTTCTGTAAATTTTGCTGACATTACTAAATCTGACATTATATTAGGTATGCTTTCAAAGTCCCAATCATCAGAGAATGTACTTGGTTTTTCTAAGTCACTTAATGAAACCTTGAACTGATGTGGATATTTCAAGAGTTCAACCTGGCCATAGATTTCATAATCCGTTTTGTCCCAAGCTACCCCACCTGGTATTGGAATGGCTGTGACATTCACTGATGATAGTTCTCTTTTCTCGATGTGAGATGACTTGTGTGGCTTTAGGACCAAGTTGATGCTCTGACTTGCTGTGTCCATTGTACTGTATTTTCCCTCAATGAATTTTCCCAAACTAAGTACCATGATGAGCCACAGCAGGAGGAAAAGTACACCTAACACAATCCAAAATTCTATCCATGGAGAAATCAGATAGGTTTCTTTGAGTTGGTGAAAGACTTCAGTTACTTTATCTTTTAAAGTTTTTGTTGTTGGCGCTTCTTCAGGTTCGCTTTGATCTTCAGAAAAGTTATCGAAATTGATGAAGTAGCCTGATGCAGTTCTGTCAATTGTTGGAATTGCTTCAGAATTTTCTTTTGCTTTTTCAATTTTTCTTTCATTAGCATAGTCTGAGGCTACATCGTTGTAGACACGTGTTTCTTGACGAACTGTTTCAATTTGGGTTTCAAGAGGCACAAGTTCCATGGCATTGTTGCATAGTCCTTTTTTATTCACTGCAGGTTTATCAAATGTGATTAGTCTCTCAGTTTGAACCTCTTGAATGGTAGCAAATTTTGGTATTCTGCTAGTTCTTGGGAGTCCACTGGGCCTACTACTTATTATTGGCCACATGATTGTGGTTTTACCAGGTCGATGGATACAACTCGGTTCTCCTTTTTACCAGCAAGGGGCAGTAGTACAACTGATCTTGTTCGGCTGACAGCTAAGACAAGTACTGCTTTTCTGTAAGAAGGCCCAAATTCCTTCTTCACCGCGATCTTCTCTCTGACCAGATCCCCAATCTTTGGAATCCAGACAGGCCTTGCTGGGACAGGTGGTTTATCTTTAGTGGCTGTTGGCTGCTGTTTTAACTTTATGTTGCTCAGGGCTTTTCTTGTTTCATGTAAGTCCTGTAAAACAGCCAAACGATCTTTGATGTCAAAGCATTTCTTCTTATCTTCTACCACTGAAGTCTGACTATCTAAATCTTGAATATACATTCTAGTTCCGAACAATAGTTCGTACGGGCTGAAACCTTTTAGAGATTTTCTTGGCAGATTGTTAAGACTACGTTGGAGACTTGTTAAATGTTGGACCCACCCATCACCCGAACCGAATACCCTTGCCGTTATAGATTGCTTTATGTCCCGGTTTTTTCTTTCCGCAATCCCATTTCCCTCAGGATGGAAGGGACAAGAGTACCGCAATGCAATGCCCATGCTGGTCATGGCCTCCTTATAAGCTCAAGAGCTAAAAGCAGGACCCTGGTCAGAATGTAGCATGCCAATTGTGTATGTGTCGATAAAGACTCGCAAATCTTTTATAACAGTTCTGGCGTCAGCCGAGCGCTGGGGCCACATCCAAACGAATCTCGTGCAGAAATCCACTGCGACCATGATATATTTATAGTTACCATCCCTTTGTAAGGGACCACAGTGGTCCAGGTAAACACATGCTAATGGTTTATCTGAGATTAGAAGGGGTGTCTGCGCAGGTCGTTTCACTGCTGATACTTTCATTCTTTGGCATATTTCGCATTCTAGAACATATTTCCTAGTTTGTATTCTCATGCGCGGCCACCAATATATCTGTTTTAATAATGATATTGTGGCGGAAACACCAGCATGTGCAGAAGCGAGCCCTTCGTGTGCCGCTGTAATTAGTCCTAACCTGTGTTCCATGTTTGGAATTGCCCTATCCCCCACTCCAGGGATTCGAGCAAATGGAACATTACTCGCATCAGTTATGTATGAGTACTTTACTGGAAAGCCTTTCAGGAGTGTTTTTCTGTCCTGTTTTACTGACGCACTGACAGCTTGCATTATATCCCTGTCTATTTTTGTTTTTGACCGGGTGATAGCAGCTACGGAAGCCGTTTGCACACCTGCCTTCGCGGCTTCATCAGCCAATGAATTCCCCGCAACGTGAAGGCCATCACGTTGATGACTCAGTGTGTGTATCACGTGAGTCTTTTGTAGTTCTTTCTGTAAAAGAACTACTTGTTCCCAAGGCATTTTATGCTTGATTGTGCCACCTTTTGCATCTTTGAAATAATTTTCAACCCAATTCTGCAAGTATTCATTATAAGACTGAACGCAGTAATATGAATCGCATACTATAAGTGTGGGGAATTCGCGATCTGTATTTTCAAGCGCCATCTTAAATGCTAGTAGTTCAGCTCGCTGAGGTGTACAATCTCCTAGAGATTGCGTTTTAGTGACCAGTGGTCTAAATTTTCCCTTGTGCCAACCACCTTTAACAATCGCGCACGCAGCACTGTAAGCTTGTTTACCCCCAACTGCGGGTTGTGCTGATCCGTCTGTATATATTATACAGCCGTAGTGTTCTAGAGGCAGGATTTTGGTCGGCAGAGGACATTCATATTCGTATTGTGGAAATTCTTGTGTTTTTAAATTAGGATCAAATTCATATACTACGTCTGTTGCAGCAAGAGAATTAACCCATTGGATCCATCTCGGATGTAGTGCTTTAGCATTTGGAATTCTTGCTTTTGTTACCGCTTCTAGCGCTGGTATCGGTGTAACGATTATTATTCGTTTACCTTGTGCTAGGGCCCTTTCTTTTGCTACAGCAGTCTGAACCGTGGTTAGAATTTTTTCAGTTGAACTGAACTTCATTTCAGCTTTTGTGTACAAATGTGATTTGTAAGCTATTGGTACCGTTTCTCCCTCATTAGAGGCCAGGTACGTGAATCCGCATCTACCTGGGATGACTCGGATTACAAGGTTGCGTGTGTTGTAGCGAGTTTGTAATTTTGTTTTAGCTAACATGTCTGTTCGCAATGATCTCAACATTTCTGTGTGTTTCTGAGTCCAATTGATTGGTTTAAAATCAGGTTTTATTATTTCGTAGAGAGGTTTAACCCTCTCTGCATAATTTAGAATGTAAGTTCTTCCGCAATTCAGAAAACCTAGTATTGATTGTAAGTTCTACAGCGATTTTGGTGCTTGGAGTACAGCGCATTTCTCTAAGAAGTTGTCGGCTAGGCTTTTGCCTTCACTTGATATTTCATATCCTAAAAATAGGACTGTTAAATGGGCAATTTGTGACTTTTTAAAGTTGAATTTGTAACCCTCAGCTGCAAACCCAAGTATTATGGTGTTCACTCTTTTCAAGTGAGTATCCAGGTCATCATCTGTGAGATAGATGTCATTGACATAAGATACTGCCTCATCATCATATATTTGTAGTAACTCTGTTACCCTTGCTGACAATAATCCTGGGTTATTCTTGAATCCCTGTGGGAGTCGACAGAAATTTTTCTGTGACTCCATTATTGAGAAAGCGGTTAAATACCTGCTTTCAGGTGCAATGTTTTGACAAAAGAATCCATTAGAGATGTCTAATGTTGTTTTGTATTTTTTTGCGAACGATGTTATTCATTAGTGCTGCACTGTGCAAGTTTTGTACCGCAAATGTCTTGCAACATGATTTAAGGTGTCTGTAGTCCAAGACTAGACGATATGAATCGTCTGCTTTGGAGACAGGAAACAAAGGATTGTTCATTTGAGAGGTGCATGTTTCGATCACCCCTTGGTATTCAAGTTGATCTAAGATCTCCCCGACCTGTTTTTTAGCTTCTTGCTTAATTGGGTACTGCCTTTGTGCAGTTGGTTGACATTTTAACTGGATTTTGTGAGGAGGAGAGTCCTCATCCCATCCTACATGATTCTTATATAATGCAGGTGCTTGAGCTACTGCCCATTTTCTTGCATATGTGTATTTTCTATGAATTGGAATATGATTTGAGAAGGCAGGCATAATCATTTCTTCGCCACGAGGGCATTCCCTGACAAACTCTGGTGGCCAGTCTTTCTCAGCTAATAGGATGTCATAGCCTTTTGAGAGGTTATCCCAAAACAGACCCCTTACTTTCCTAGTCTTATCTCCCTCCATACGCAATGTTATTTCGTATATTTTACGTGGTTCGCTAACTCTGGTATCTGCAGTTTCCACCTGAATTTATTCATTCGTGTCCACTGTCTCCAGATGATTCATCAGGATCTTGCGAGCTATTGTCACTTCTGCTACGCTGTCTAGCATTGTCTGGGCCCACTCACCGTTTTTCAGCTGTGTCCTCAGTATCCTCGGCATGTTTGATTATTTTAATACTTGCTACCTTCTTTGTTGGAAATTGTAATTTTTTACTTTGAGCAGGTTCCTTGTCTTTGGACTTGACGTGCTCTTCCTTGTGTTCTGACCGTCCTCTTCTTTCCGATTTCTGCGAGGAAGTCTGAAAAGATCGAGAGGGACGTGTATTAATATTTTGATATCTATCAGGCTTTTTCAAATTATCCCTATTTCTAAGTTTGTATCTTTTTTCAGAGGGCTCCTTTTGGGGAGACTTGTGTCTTTGGTCCGGAGATCTTTCTCTCCGTCAAGGAGACCTTCCTCTGGACTGGAATCTTTTTTCTTTGGGAGTGGATTGTTTATTTCCATCCCAGCTCTTTTTTGGAGTGATAGGTTATTTTGAATAAATATCTTTTCAGGATTTTCAGTTAGTTGGGGTTTTACCGGTTTCCCACCCAAACTATCTCTACCTAGTTCTTCATAGGATTTTTCTATGATTCTGGCAAGTTCAATTAATTGGTCTGCTATATCTGTTTCTTTCAATTTCTGACGGATCGCCACAGATGCTGCTTCTCCTTTTATGTTGGCTAATAATATAGCCGAGACCTGCTTGAAGTCTTTCAGTAATTTCATACCCAGAGTTAAAGCAGGTTCTGGACCGTATTCATTTTGAATCTGTCTTAGTACATCTGGTATTACCGCCAGAGACGGAACACCATGTGTTTTTGTGTAAATGGAAGCAAAGACTGTGCCCCAAGTGTCACAATCCTCCACATGGGGTGCGACCCCCATTGCAAGGCAGATAGTCAGAATTCTGTGTTTCTCACTAGGGGAAGTATTCGGAAATACCACCTCTATTTGAGTTATCTTTTGTGCTAGCCCGAATAGAATTTGTTCCCGTTTTGCGGGTGTTTTACCAAGACATGATTGTATGTTCTGTGGTGTAATTTTGTTTGTGTTTCCCTGATGAGGGGTCAGCTGTGGAATTTTAATCGCTGGTTGGACTGTTGCAGTCCGCATTACATATTGGACTAACTGTCTATGAATTTTAATTAGTACTTTTAGCTGGGCTAAAAGTTCCCAGTCTGACATTTTTTCGATGTCTGGATGTGGTGTGTAGCTGGCTAGGACCGGCCACAATGCTCCTGGTCTACCTAGTGGACCGAGCCTGGTGATGTGATTATTATGTTTTAGGGCGCCTTTAAACCAGAGCAAGTGCTCTTGGTAATTTAGTGGGATTTACACATCCTCGAAAGGAGTGTATTCATCCGGAGGTTCCTCTATTTTGTAATAGTGGAATTTGTGTGTTACAGCGTTTGCTGCTGGAAAGTTTATCCATGAATAGAATACCTCTGTCTGCCGATATTCATGGGCCTCTACCACGAATATGACTGTACCACCTCGTGATGTCAGTCCATTTTCTATAAGTTTGATAGTTATAGTTTTTCTTATGTTGACCGGAATGAGTATAGCATTAGGGTCATTCTGTAGGAGACTCGTGTCATCCTCTAGGATTTGAGCTGCTATTCTAGCTGCCTCCCTATCGTCTTCACTTTCCACCATTTTTACTGGCAGAAAGGTTTTTGTTGCAGATCAAGTTTCAAGGAAAACAAAAGATTAGGTGCACAATATTTTGGAACACTGTATCCTTCAACTTTGACTAAACCAGATAGGAATCTCTTCCTACTAAGTTCCCGGGGATTTTAACCTTTTACCCACTCCAGACGTCTTTTGGAGTATTTACGGGAAAAAAGGGTCTGTGTGAAAAAGCACGACTGAGTTACTCTAACGTCTTGCGTTAGTTTTATCGCCTTACCAAACGTTGGGCGCCATGTAGTGTAGTTCCTATATTCCCAATAGGCTCTGCGCATTGGAATAATGTATTCAGCAGTGTGGACGTAGGACTGAGGTCGACTAGGTCTCTACTGACTATATTAGACTTAAGGTTTGCCAGCTAGCTCAGAGGTCACTAGAAACGTTCTCGAATAAACGAGGAGTTTAACCTCCCTGGATAGACAAGAAGGGATTAGCTTCCGACAACCATATAACATGACAACTTTGCTCCCTCAGAATAAGAGATTATCTCTAGAGTTGTGCGAAAACAATAGACAGCTATTTCACTCAGTCAATTGTGCGTTCTTAGTTTCACCAGAGTGTAGAGAAGAGAGAGACGGGCGTTTTCAATAAAAGGTATAATTTATTGAGCAGTCTTACTTCTCATGCAAGAGAAATGAATTGCCACAATTGCAATACTTAATATAAAGTAAAGTGCGTTGTGGTAAATAATATATTACCCTGTCATAATTTCTATACTTAAACAAAGGGTCATGCATATAATGAGAGGCAGAGTCCGTGGTGTCCGATTCAAAAGGGCTTTATTTCAGTAACTCGAGTTAAGGGAGAATCGGGTTCCATCACCACTAAGGTTCAGGAAGGGTCTTCTAAACTTTATTCACAGAATACAATATTTATACATTACATTGCATAAAGAAGGAGGAGCGCTCCAGGCAGAGCAAGAGAGAGATAAGAAAATGTGGGCGTGCAAGAGGGCGTGCATGTGGGCGTTCACTTGAGGAGTCATAGGTGAGTCATAGGTGGGTGGATACCTGAAGGGAGGTTGCATGGCCAGTTTGAACTTGAACCTTTGCCCTACTTGTGTGCGCAACTTGGTCATGGCGTGCAATTAACGTGTAACTGGGGAAAGCTGGGGGGAGCTGACATTCGGTCTAGTAGGGAGGCCTTCAGTGTCAGGACGACCTGCATGTCTGGTATTATCTGATATCTTATTCCGGGGATGTATTATCTGAAGTAAAGGTTGCTCATCACGAAGAGCCAGTGTGGGCATATATTTCTTCGTGCATTGCGTGGGGGCCATGGGCTTTCTATGGATGCGAGCTATACAAATCACTTAAACGGAGACAGAAAGGCTAGGCCCTATCTCTGCAGACGGGTTCTGTTTACCTTCTTCACCAGGCAGGAATGTGATTCTGTAGAGCAAGCAGATAACTGTGTGCAAAATACTGTCTTGGCACCCCGGGCTGGGCCCCTCTCGGTACGGCAGAAAGTATGTGAGAGGTCAGGGATACGTAGCTGCAACTTTCAGAGTGTCTGGAGGCATGAAAATACAATTTCAGGTCCTGGCTCAGGCTGAGCCACAAAACGGGTTCATCTCGATATTAAACGTGTACAATGCAAACACATGGGCAACATAGGCCTCAATGCAGAATTAACGTTTCTTACATGGAAGACTTGGTAACTGTCATTCTAAAGTGGGACGGAAATGCAGAGGCATTATTATTGCAGGTCATAGAGGGAAAGTGCATGGGAGACATGCACATACACTAAACGTTGGGGTACATGCAGGGGACACATTGGCCATGTAAAATTTCATTTTCCTCATTCCCTCCTTGTCCCCTACTGTACCCTTCAGGACACATCTATTTTCATGAGACCGTATATTTGATCATACAGCATCATTTGTTCATCTTTTATCTTTTGTATACGCGGATGTGGTACACAGGCAGTGGCACACAGGCCGCAAATCGCCGGGCCACACTGCAAACAGAGACAGCAGCCGAATATCATAAGCAGTATCATTCCTAGGAACGACAACACTTTCCAGCCCCATGCTGATATTACACTCCAGAGCCAACTGGACCAAGTCCATGTGCCTGGGTCTTGATGTATCTCGTGAGCTATCTTGTGGAGCCTTGTTATTGCTGCGTACACAGATGGCGCGTTATTAGGAATGAAAACGCAACAACTGGAGCCGATCACTCTACAAGCCCCGCCCCTATCTGCCAGGATGACGTCAAGAACAAGGCGGTTCTGATGGCGGACTGCTCCTGGGTCAAGTTAGCTAGGGCAGATGAAGTCTCATTCACTACTGCTTCTAGAGTTCTTGTTAACCTGCGTATGAGTTTACTGTTTTGGACGGGACCTATGAAGAAAAAGAATCCTCTATTGAAATCTGTATATTTCTCCCAGGCTGTCTCAGTCTGATCGATCACGGAGGAATCGGTCTCTCTCCTGTGTCTAACAGGCTCTAGTCGTGAATCTCGATGATAATGGGATGGGGCTAGAAAGACGGGGGCAGCAGGAACGCTATATAACATGTTCCACCCCAGTCTAAGGGCAGATGTGCATAGGCTGTCTGACCGCAAATGAAATAGGTATGGCGAGATGTTTTGAAAGAAGACTTTCCTTTATCATTAAATTCGACTACAGTATTACATTCACTGTGTCCCATATGTACTGATCCTTTCTTTTTAAAGCACAAATCACCTTTTACTGGTAGGACTGTAATAAACGGTGGACCTGTATTTTGCTTGGGCTGAACATTCAGAATCATAAAGCTGAGGGAAGCATTTCCTTGCTCGTACTCTTCATTTTCTAGATCCGTTCCCTTCCTTTGGGGAAGTCCGTCTTCGTCTGGAAAACATGCCTCATTCATTACTTTATTCAAATCTCCCCATATCCAATCACCCAGGGAAACTGTGGACTTTCTGTCTAGTGATGTCATTAAGGCAAACCATGCTCCGCACGAACCATTGTGCGAGAACGGAAAAGGGAAGAAGGGAAGGTGGAAGTTGGCCACATACCCAGCAATCTGTCGCATTGCTGGTCTGATGAGAAAGGTGCAACATTCGAATAAAGGTATTGTTGCGTAGGGCTAGTCGATATGACAGTTCATGGGGTGGCAGATCGCTAAATGTATGCTCTGCTGTGTCATTAACGAAAGAATGTATATGTGAAGCAATAGGAGGAAAGAAAACATGTAGTGTCAAGCTGATAGATATTATATTGATGCACAGAAGAGACATAAAAACCAGAGTTACTATACATCTACTGCGTAATATCTTGCAGTATTTCTCTTTCATTTTACTCCGTTTACTATTCTGGTCCGGGATCTTACACATGTCAGAAACTTGCCTAACCGATTCACCACCTAGTGGACTTAAACAATTAAACGCTGTCTGACTTACTAGATCGTAACTTGGACCTATACTCTTGCTGCGGAGTCTTTTCTAGCAAAGGGGGCTCAAAATCTGTACTGTCTTTTGTCTTTATCAAAGTTCCAGAGTCTCCAAAGTATTTTTTACAATGGTGGGCATGAAGCCATCCTTTTCTTCCTTCAACCTTGATCGCTGTCCTCGTGGTGAGCAATACTAATTTCGGTGTCTTCCAGCGCGGCTCAAGGGGGCTTGATCGATCAAAGTTCCGCACAAAAACAAAATTGCCAGGGACGATGGCGTGCTCCTTGACCTGGGTGTTGTCAGGGAAGGCGGCGGCAACCTGTGAACGACAAGAGTAGTGCAGACATCAAGGAAGCCAGGTAATCTGTCAGCATGTTACTGTCAACATCAGTTATTTTCTTAGGCATAGGCGTACCCCACATATTCGGCGGTCTACCGAAAACCACTTCATAAGGAGATAGGCCTGTTCTGGAATGGGCTACCATACGCATGTTAAAGAGGGCAACCGGCAAGGCTACCATCCAATCCACACCTTTTTCTGCACAGACCTTTGCTAATTTCGTCTTAATTGTCTGATTATGTCTTTCTACCAGTCCTGCTGCCTCAGGGTGTCGTACACAATGAAACTTCCAATTATATCCTAACAGAAGGAACACTTGTTTCATTAATTCAGAAGAAAAAGGCTGACCATTATCTGAGTACACGATACGGGGCAATCCGTATCTGGGGAAGAATTCACGCACCAATTGCCTGGCGGTTGTCACAGCAGTGTAATCTGGGACTGGATACGCTTCTGTCCATCTAGATAGTGCACACACAACTACCAGGACATACTTGTAACCTCTACATCTGTCCATCTGGATATAATCCATCTGGAGGACTTCAAAAGGATGGTCAGGAGGATGAAATCCGCCTTGTTCCACCGGAATGCCTTTACCTGGATTGAACTGGCAACAGATCATACAGGTTTGTACTTTTTGTTTCGCTGCTGCACGCAGGTGCTTGTTAAACCAGATATTCTGTAAACTGTCTAGCATTGCCTTCTCTCCCAAGTGTGCTGGACTATGTGCTGTGTTTATGATCACTTGTACCATGGAGTCTGGGAGAAACCATGTAGCTTTGCCCTTAGTCATCCAACCTTGGTCAGTCTGGACCCCTCCTTGTTCAGTCCATTTCTTTATTTCGTCTGAAGTGGCATGTGTCTGTATGTCGAGTACATCTTGGGAAGGATCCCTGACTGTCATGCTTTTTGTCAGTAATGGTACCTCTGTCTTTGTCGTGTCTGTTGGTGTCTGAGCTGTAAGTTTAGCAGTTCGGTCTGCCAGGTCATTCCCCTTGGAAATGGTGTCTGTGACTTTGGTGTGTGCTTTGCATTTCAGGATAGCTATGGCTGTCGGTAAATGTATTGCTTCTAACAGGGCCTGAATAAGCGGACCGTGCTGAATTTTAGCACCATGAGAGGTCAAGAAACCTCTTTCCCTCCATAATACTCTGAAGTCATGAACAACGCCGAATGCATACTGTGAATCTGTATAAATGTTCACTTTCAAGTTCTTAGCTCTTATGCAGGCTTGTGTCAGAGCGATGAGCTCTGCTGCTTGTGCTGACAGTGTGTCTATTCTTTGTGTCTCTATGACTTCAGTAGCAGTGGTCACGGCATATGCTGCCACTAACTCTCCTGTGCTCGTTCTCAAGCATGATCCATCTACATAGAGTGTCAGGTCAGGGTCTGGAAGGGCAACATCTGTCAGGTCTTGTCTTGGTTTCGTCACTGTATTCATTATTTCTACACAGTCATGTGGTGCAGTGTCTACTGTACTTGAGGGCAAAAGTGTAGCAGGGTTAAGAATATTGCATCGTCTGATCTCTATGTGTGGCTGAAATAACGTCAGTTCATATCCTGTCAGTCTCGCTACAGTCAAGTGTTGTGTCTGTGTCCTGTTCAAGAGAACTTCCACTGCGTGCGGTACTTGTACTGTCAGGGGGTGTCCCAGCACTATGGAGTCACTTTGTCTTATAGCTAGGGCTGTTGCTGCAACTGATTTCAGGCACGCAGGTAGAGCCTGTGCCACTGGATCCAGTGTACTAGAAAAATAAGCACAAGGCTTGTGTTTTCCTGCTTGATCTTGTGTGAGGACAGATAGTGCTGTTCCATCTTTTTCAGTTACGAAAAGCATAAAGGGTTTGCTGTAACAAGGAGTCGCTAAAACTGGCGCTTGACATAAGGCTCTTTTTAATTCTTCAAATGCCAAGGTGTGTTCTTGTGTCCAAGGGAGGACAGTCGAAGACGCTGCCTCCTGTGCTGTCAACTGTATGAGTGGTTTGGCTAGATAGGCATACCGGGGAATCCATTGTCTGCAGTAAGAAGTGAGGCCAATGAAGGCCCGTACTTCCTTTTGTGTCTTGGGCTGTGAAAGGTTAGCAATTAGCTGAATGCGTTCTTGTGTCAGCTGTCTACCCCTCTTGGACAGCAAGTGTCCAAGATACACCACTTGCTGTGCACAGAATTGCAACTTCGAAGGGGACACTTTGTGCCCCTTGTCACCCAGAAAGTGTAAAACTGTCAGTGATGCATGTTCACAGTCTGTTTCTGAACGTGCTGTAATTAGGATGTCGTCTACGTACTGGAGCAGTGCAGTGTTGGAAGGCATATTAATACTGTCCAGTTGTCTTTTTAATGCTTGACTGTAAATGCTAGGACTCTCTGTAAAACCCTGGGAAGCTCTCGTAAATTTAAAGCTGCGTCCACTTAAACTGAATCCGAAGAGATACTGGCTGTCTGGATGGGTTGGAACACTGAAAAAGGCATTTTCAGGTCAATTACTGTAAAGAACATTGCCTCAGAATCAATAGCAGTCAGCAATGAAGAAATGTCTGGGACCACTGGATACTGTGGGACTATACATTTGTTCAATTCTCGAAGGTCAACAACTAATCTGTAAACTGTTGGTGCATTAGGGTCTGATCGTTTAAGAATAGGAATGACAGGTGAGTTACATACATTCGAGTCAGTTTCCACTACCACCCCATGTGTAATGAGTTCGTCAATAATTTTCAATAAGGCCACTTCGGCCTCAGGTGGTAGATTGTATTGTCTGATTCGTGGTAGCACTACTCCTACTTTGAGAGTGACACGGTGTGGTGTTATGTTCATGTAACCTACATCAGTCGGACCTTGTGCCCATAGGTGCTGTGGTACATTCTGGAGTCTGTCGTCAAAATCTTTCAACACATAATGTCCCTTAAAATCACGTAAGAACAGTCGCACTCCTTCCGGAGAACAACAAATAACTGCTCCTAGTTCTTTTAATGTCTTTATACCAAGTAAGTTTTCTGGACATGACTTAGTAAGTAGCAAGTCTGTGGTACGTGACAGTGGACCAACCCCTAGGGAGACTGGTTTCGATACTTCATTAACAATAGGCTTTCCTGAAAATCCCAGGGAAACATTCTGTGAGCCTGAGAGGGGTGCCCCTGGAACCTCGTCATGGCTGATGGTAGTCCTGCTCGCCCCTGTGTCAATCAGAAATTTTCTGTCTTGTCCCAATACACGACTATGTACATAGGGACCCTCTTGATCTACAGGGACCTCAATAAGGGGCAAGCCAACTTCCCTCTCAAGGCTGTTTCATGAGAACTGTTGGTATTCTGGATAGTCTGACTGTGTGTACTGTAACATTTGTTGTGTGGCATGAACAGGTGGTGGTGGGGATAAAATTCGCTACTGTCTGTTGTGTGTTCTGTGGGGTGCTATTCTGCCTAGGAGGATGTGGTCGTTCTTTTGTCTTGCCTGTAGCTATATTGTGTTTCAGGACAGCACAATCTTTTACAAAGTGACCAGGTTGTTTGCAATAATTACAGTTCCCTTTAACAGGTATCGTGCCATTTCTGTTCGTATTTGCCGGTGCCGTTTGGGCAACCAGCACCTTCATTTTTGTCTCTTTCATGCGTCTCTTTTCATGATCCTGCTCTTCTCTAATTCTGTTCTGGTGATATTGTAGCATTTGCAATATTTGTGAAGGGCTATTTGCTTGCCAAGTACTCTCAACCTTCAGTACTCTATTCTTGATCTGGGGTAAGGAATTCTCTACTAATTTGCTCACGAAAAGATGTGGATATGATTCGCTACTGGGCTTAAGGCCACTATTAATAGAAAAGCATTTCTCGAATCTAGAATAGAAATCACTTGTGTCCTCGTCTTGTTTCTGCTTACAGGCTGAAATAGCATCCCAATCTTCCTTTTTAGTAATCAATAGTCTCGGCAAAACCTGTATTAGTAGTTCAGGTAGTTCTTTAGCTTTGTCCCCAAGACCAACCCCAGGGAGCCTGGCTTTATCCTCTGTTTCCAATTCTGTCCAACTTAACTTTTTCTCTCGCACCTCCAAGTCTTTTTCCTTAAGCTTTTCATAAATACCTGCAGGCAACAGAACTTTCAATAGTTTCAGAATGTCAGCGTACGTGTAATCTCCGATACGGAGAATGTCTTTTAACTCACGGTGAACCCCCCCCCCCCCGGGTCTTTATCATGGCAGGGCAGCATCTTTTTCATTTCTAATATTTCTAATTTCGTCAAGGGGGTGTAAACATACACCCGTTGAAGCTCACCGGTTGCATTTTTGACGGGATGTACGTCTCGTAGGGGGTTCTGTCTGTCTATGTATAGGTGCTTTCTGTCGTTGTGTGGGGCGGGAAGCATGCATGTGGTCAGAGAAGTCAAGTACTTATGTCGTTGATCCAGAATAACATTAATTAAATCAGTACCCAGGCCTGTCCATCTGTCTAGGATGATGTCGTCCAGTAATTTATACAAGGGACCGGGATCGGAATATTGACTCTCATACAACGTTATTAAATGTTGAACCATGTAAATACCAGCCAAACGCTGTTCATTCGGCGGGAGGCTCAAGAAAGTCTGGGACACTATATCATTGCTATATATTTTAGAATTGGACACCTAACTGGACGTCTGACAGGGCCAACTCCTTTTCGTGTGGGGTGTGGGATCGCTCGTTCTCTATCCGTCGTTTCAGTGCTTTTTCAGTAGCTTGGAATAGATTTTCAAGGGAATATCTTTCTTTTATAGCCTGTCCCTGCTTTGCCTACATAATTCATTTTGTCCTTTGCTTCGTTTTCCACTTCTAACTCTTCTGTTGATGACTCAAACTTATCGTCAGAGTCTTCTCTGTGTATTCCTAATATTTCCTTTCGTATTTTCTTGTACATGCTGTCTGTCTGTCTCTGTTTATCATGCCGACCGGCATCTATGTTATCACTCCATTTTATCAGACCATGCTTTACATCCCCGTCTCCTTGGTCTTGTTCCCTGATCAGGCAGTTAATCATAAAACGGAGAATGTAGTTCCTAACCTCTACCTTTCTGTGTTCCATGGCCTGTTCTATACACTCGGGTCCCTGTCCCGTTCTAATGAAACGGTATATTTTATCTAGGTGTTCCTTCATGTCAGGTAGTGTGACCAAATAGTCGACGGCTTTTCTTAATCATAGTGAAATCACGAGCATTGAACCCTTTCCTGGTACTGGATCGTATATACAACGTGGAATTGCTACATCTACAGAAAACTTAAATGGCGTTGATGGCGGTTGTGGCGTTCGTGGCGTTGGCGGTGGCCCCCCTCCCCCTACGGCCCCTATCCCTCCGTCGTCTTTCACGATCTGCTGGAGCTGTAGGAGCTGAGCCGCTGTCGGGGGCGGAGGGAAATCTGCGTTTACGTAGTCCGGTGCGGGCTCTTCTAGATAGGAGAAAATAAAAGCCTCGGATGCTGTAGGCTTCTTTCTACGTACTCTAAAGGGTACAGGTGGTGGCGTACGCGACCTACGGGGTGTTTCTGAGGGGGTCGCTCTAGCTAGTTCTTCTGAGAGGACGGGATAAATACCAGCAACAACGGCATTTCTTTCTCTATCAGCCTGTTCTGCCTTGACCCGTTCCCCCTCCTCCCGCAGTTCCTTTTCTTTGGATTTTTCCGCTACTTGTTTACTTCTCTCTGCTTGGTGGAATTCTTTCTCTGATCTCCTATGTGACTCTTTACGCCATAACTCAATGGCATCTTTCTGTGAGGGTCTTGCTTTCCTTTTCCATAACGCTTCCTCTACTCTCATAATACATTCAGGATCCCACGTTCCTGACGCAGGCCATCTATACTTCTCCTATAAATCCTTCATGTAATCTACCCATAAGTCTAAAAACAATATGGCATCTAGGCCGTGCTTATTATACATGTAATGACCAGGTGTGTCTCTAGGCGGGACGGGAACCGACTCTTCTAAGATACCTTTCCTGGTCCCTATCTGACGTAATTTCAAAAACAGTTGCAGGTTGAAGCTAACTTAACGAAAACACAATATACACCAAAAATAGACTGACTGAAACAATCATTCACACTACAACACTAAAACAGATACAGTTTAGCTGATACATGGAGAAAAACATGAACTTGAAAACAGTTAACTTTATGCACTGGAATACAGTACAACCATACCGGTCTCGTAAAGAGACACGTCTTTACCGTGCCCACCGAAATGGACCCGTCTTTACCGTGTACGTATGAACGGACACGACTTTACCGAGCTCAAATAAATGAACCCGTCTTGAATCTTTATGCGTTCCCAATAGCGGTACTCACCGGGAAGCAGAACTTGAAGGCCTCGGAAACTTGATACTGCGCATGCGCCTCGGAACAGGTGGGCCTCTGGAAACCTCGGACCTTGCTCTCTCACGGCTTGGGCTCTGGTTGGGATGATCCGCGATCCTCACTGCCTCGTGTGGATGCCTGGTCGCAGCCCGTCTCCTCGGTGGGCCTGAGGGAGTAAGCAGGAAGTCCCGCTGGCGTGTACACTGCGAAGTCCGTCACGGCTGTAGAAGGGGGCAAGGGCTGGACCTACATCGCCGGCGCGTGGGGAAAGGGATTTGTCCCTATTCGGGCGCCAGATTTATGTGGTAAATAATATATTACCCTGTCATAATTTCTATACTTAAACAAAGGCTCATGCATATAATGAGAGGCAGAGTCCGTGGTGTCCGATTCAAAAGGGCTTTATTTCAGTAACTCGAGTTAAGGGAGAATCGAGTTCCATCACCACTAAGGTTCAGGAAGGGTCTTCTAAACTTTATTCACAGAGTACAATATTTATACATTACCTTGCATAGAGAAGGAGGAGCGCTCCAGGCAGAGCAAGAGAAAGAGAGAGATAAGAAAATGAGGGCGTGCAAGAGGGCGTGCATGTGGGCGTTCACTTGAGGAGTCATAGGTGAGTCATAGGTGGGTGGATACCTGAAGGGGGTTGCATGGCCACTTTGAACCTTTGCCCTACTTGTGAGCGCAACTTGGTCATGACGTGCAATTAACGTGTAACTGGGGAAAGCTGGGGGGAGCTGACTTTCGGTCTAGTAGGGAGGCCTTCAGTGTCAGGACGACCTGCATGTCTGGTATTATCTGATATCTTATTCCGGGGATGTATTATCTGAAGTAAAGGTCGCTCATCACTAAGAGCCAGTGTGGGCATATATTTCTTCGTGCATTGCGTGGGGGCCATGGGCTTTCTATGAATGCGAGCTATACAAATCACTTAAATGGAGACAGAAAGGCTAGGCCCTATCTCTGCAGACGGGTTCTGTTTACCTTCTTCACCAGGCAGGAATGTGATTCTGTAGAGCAAGCAGATAACTGTGTGCAAAATACTGTCTTGGCACCCCGGGCTGGGCCCCTCTCGGTACGGCAGAAAGTATGTGAGAGGTCAGGGATACGTAGCTGCAGCTTTCAGAGTGTCTGGAGGCATGAAAATACAATTTCAGGTCCTGGCTCAGGCTGAGCCACAAAACGGGTTCATCTCGATATTAAACGTGTACAATGCAAACACATGGGCAACATAGGCCTCAATGCAGAATTAACGTTTCTTACATGGAAGACTTGGTAACTGTCATTCTAAAGTGGGACGGAAATGCAGAGGCATATTATTGCAGGTCATAGAGGGAAAGTGCATGGGAGACATGCACATACACTAAACGTTGGGGTACATGCAGGGGACACATTGGCCATGTAAAATTTCATTTTCCTCAGCGTACAGTAAAAGGAGTATTATGAAATAATACTGTAAAAGCATTGATATGGTTTCTTAGCCATAAGATATTTTAAAATGCATAAAATATATACATACATATATACATTGACTAACGTACTCAACTGGTGCTTCTAAAATACGCCTACCCCGGTGTACCCGACCTAAGCCTCATACGTGGGAAGGAGTAAGTAAGTAGCAGTTTAAGTTAAGTTGGTTTAGCCGAGAATCTGACTCAAGAATTCTCTTTAAGGGTTTAGTCAGCACCGTACCTTGGGAATAGAATGCAGGAGGTCTGGTATCTCTCTTTCAGGACTGGATATCCCAGTCACCCGCAAGGGTAGTGAGTTACAACGGGGTAGACCCTGAGAACTCCTTGACCTAGGTCAATTAAAGTAGGTACATATATGAAGGGTCGGAGTCTAATATCAACAACATAGGGAAGAAATCCCAAAGTAGTACTTATTTTCTCAGTATAAAAATACTTTCATGTTTATCATTTTTAACAAAGGCATCAATATAGCTCAACAAACCGAGAAAAGATTCGAGAAAAGATTCAGTACATTCGGTGCATGTTTATTCAGCACATTTTGTATATATAAACTGCATGAATTTCAACCAAGAGGGTAGATGATATTGCAATTAATGCATTGGCAATATAAATTTAGAATCAACACATTTCTAAGTTCTTAAATATACTCAAAAACATGTCAACGCGCTCAAGGTGCATAGAGGAAAAGGGTTAATTAGAAGGGATGGGTAAGTGGGGGTGCAGGTGGGGACCGGGTAAAGGTGGTGTGACTGAGTAAGAATCACAGTAAAAAAATGAGAAGCCTTTACAGCCTAAATCGGTCAGAAGGTTCCAACAAACATTCTCAAACATAGGTTACGTAATCGTTCATTATTTTATCCTATGTTCGGAGACATGAGGAGTAATGCTAGTCGACGTTTCGACCCCTGAAAGGTGTGGGTGATTTAGAACCTCAAGGTGGGGTCTTCATCAGGACGTTGGGATAAAACAGGAGCGCCTATAAATAATGCAGAAGCCATGAATGTATATTGTACTCATATATATTAATTAGAGCACTCGAAAGTAGACAGAAAATTTACCTACTTCGCATGCGGCCCGTTTGGGCCTGCAGCCTGGGGACCTTCAAAGGTTCCTTAATGATGCGTGAAATCTGTAATTAAGTGAAGGTGGTATCAGTGAGAAAGTAGTTGATCCACCTAGGATGAAGCGGACTTGCGCTACATCCACACAGAGAAAGAATAGTAGGGGAAGGAACTTACTGGTAGCTTGTCTCAACGTTATTCAAACTTGTGGGGTTCCGTCGTTCACTGGACCGGCCGGTCCGTGATGGAACACCTTGTGTCTCTGGAAAAAGAGTATCAAACTCAATTATGATGGTTAACCTGTAGTTGCGCGCCTAAAATGTCACAGGGTGCATCGAAAGCGCATTATATTAAAAAACAGGGGCCACCTGTCTGCGTATGGGTCTGTGTTAACATGCCCAAGGTTCTAAGTGAAGGGTGTCCGAGTGGGCGGTAGCGCACTCGAGATACTCAGGAAGAACATTGCATAATTTCGAGCGCAAAACGGGATTAGAGTCCGACTCAAGGAAAAAGTGAGAAGATCTCCATCACTTGGGCAGAGTCTGTTTTACGCGCTACAATGAGGTAGAGGCCTGGGTAATGGCTCACCTGTCCGTAGCGCTAATTTGTCTCCTGGCTCTCCTCTGGCTGTCAGCAGTGAAATGAACCGCGAGGTGCCGGCGCTAGATGCTACCGGGAGGCTCGCCCCGCTCTGGCCAATCAGCTGCCGGTTGCCCAGGGAGTCTCGAGAAAGATGTATTACTCTGTTCATTAAGGGATCGTGATTGCATTGTACGTCTGTGGCCCACGGGAGGCCAGAATAATACAGACTTAACCCATTGTTTGTCCGAACAGTGTTAAAAGTTTGGTATAGAAACAGGCTATTCACGTGGGGCATTGAGAATTGCTCGATTTGATGTAAGAGTAGTATGAAGTCATGCACAGCGTAGTTTATATAATTGATTGATTAGTGTTTCAAACACGTCAGAGGTAAATCATCAATTTATATAGAGTACATATCAATTAAAATGGGTTTGTTCAGTTTGCACCTGAATATTACACACATATGCCTTATTCCCATGTTAGTTGACACAGCGTGATACAGTATACATTACAACAAGTATGATATAAGTATTCAGAGAATAAACCTCTATTGCCACATGTCATATGTATTCTGGTCAGTAGTTCAGTCTGGATCTAAAAGGGCCATCTGGGAGAAGGTGGTTTCCAGTTCATTCAGGCCCGTTTTCACAGAGTCAAAGAATTGCATCCATTTGCATTCACGCACATTTAGGATGGAGTTGAGATTGCCACCCCGTGGTCCCAGTGTAATTTTCTCAATCACCACCCACTTGATTGATTCTGGTGTGTGTGAGTGCTCCTGGAAGTGTTCTACCAGGGGGGCTCCCACCGTTTTGCACCTGATCCTGCTGCAATGTTGTAGCACACGGTTCTTGATCTTTTGTTTTGTCTGGCCTATATATATCATCCTGCAGGGGCAGAAGATGGCATAGATCACTCCCTCAGTGTTACAGTTCGTGAAAGTTTTCAAAGGTACAGACAATCCATTGTGTGTGATAGTTCCAGTTTCCAGACATAAATGACAGGCTTTACAACTTCCGCACTTATGATTTCCCAAGATGGCAGGAAGGTTCCACATTGATTGTATTGTTGGAGTGGTGGGGTTGTCTAGCATCGAACGTACTACAGTGTCTCTGATGCTCTTTGCTTTTTTGAAAGCATGCATTGGTGGGTTGGGCATCTGGATGGTCTCTGATACAATGTTCCAATACTTGTTCACTGTCCTGCGTACCGCATTACTTTTGCAACAGTAGGTAGTCACGCAGATCATCCTGTCATCCAAAGGTTGGCGCGTCTTCGGTGTCAGCAATGATTCTCTGTCGCTGAACCATGCCCTCTTACGTGCCCTCTTCACCAACCTTTTCGGGTATCCTCTTTCAATAAGTCGAAGGATCAGTTCGTCAGATTCACGGAAGTAGTCGTCTTTCCTCGTGCAATTCCTCCTGATCCTGAGGAATTGTCCGAGCGGTAGATTATCCCGGAGAGCCCGGGTGTGGTGACTGGAGTATTGAAGTAAGGTGTTTCTTTCTGTCGGTTTTCTGTATAGAGTGGTAAAAAGGGTTCCCTCACTTTCCTTGATGGTTATATCTAGAAAGTCAATGAATTCATTATTACAGGTGCTTGTGAACTGGATGTCGCTTGATTGTGCATTGAGCCAGTGTGTAAAAGCCTCTAAATCCTCCTTATTGCCTTCCCATATTATCAGTATATCGTCTATGTACCGACGGTACTCCAAGATTTTTTCACGGTATGGGTTATTAGGACAAAGGATCTTGTGTTGTTCATACTCGTTCATGTAGAGTATTGCCAGATCTGGGGCGAAGGCCGCCCCCATGGCTACTCCTTTCATCTGCATGTAAAAGTCATCTTGGAATAGAAAGAAGTTTTTGGTCATGGCAATTTCCAGTAAGTCAGAGATGAATTCAGTTGGCACTTCCGCTGGTTGAGGACGGGATTCCAAAGCCCTTCGTATGGTTATCAAGGCTGGTTCTTGGGGGATGCTCGTGTATAAAGACACGATGTCCATGGTTACCAATAGATGTTTCTGTTTGTCAAAGGTCCGTTGGTCTATAAGGTTTATCACCTGCATTGTGTCTCTCAAATAGGTGTCGGTTGCTTCCGCCAGGGGTTTCAGGAACACATCTATATATTTACAGAGGGGTTCGAGGATGGACCCACATCCCGATATAATCGGTCTTCCCGGTGGTTGGGTGGGGTTCTTGTGAACTTTAGGCAGAACATAGATTGTTGGTATGCGTGGTTGCTCCACATTGAGGTAGGCATGTTCTTTCTCAGACAAGAAACCGGCTTCTTTTGCTTTAGTTGTTAAAGCGACAATCTGTCGTCTGATCTCGTTGGTGGGGTTGGTTGTCAGGCGTCGATAGCTCACATTGTCTCTCAATTGTGAATATATCTCCTGCTTGTAGTCATTTGTCCCCATGATGACAATTGCTCCGCCTTTGTCCGCCGGCTTGATGACCAGCGATTTGTTGTTTTTGAGGGTCTCCAGCGCCGCTCTTTCATCCTTGGATATATTGTGTCTGATATACGGTCTTTCTTTCCACATCTTAAGTACGTCATTCATCACCAGACTTTCGTATGTCAAAATACGGTGGTTGGTCATGGTAGTATACGGTGTGAAGGTGGAAGGCGGCCTTAGTTTGGTGAATGCTCTAGGTTGGGAGAATGGTTTATCCAAGAAATAGCCCCGGAGACGGACCTTACGGAAGAACCTGGTCAGTTCCGTCTTGATGGTAAAAAGGTTTCCTTGGGAGGTTGGTACAAAAGAGAGACCCTTACTCAGGACTGCTGTTTCTGCTGGTGTTAGCGTCTGTTGGGATAGATTCATGATGGGGCTGGGTCTGGTTACCAGCGGTAAGTCTTCCTTCGTGTGTTGATTTCTCCGTGGTTGGCTTGTTGGAATCTCACCTGCTTGCCGGTGTTGTTGTAACCCTGCTGCCTCGAATCGTCCCAGTTCTGATGGCCTTGGCCTCTGTTCGGTCGTCTGTTCCATCCACGGCCTCTCCCTCGGGGGGGTCTCCACGAATCGTTCTCTAAAAAAGGTTGTTGTTGTCTGTTGGAAGATTCTTGTGCCGGTTCGTACCATTCCTCCTGATTTTGGTAATTGCTTGGTCCAGCCGCCTCGCTGTCACTGCCTCCGCTGTACGAGGAGTCTGAGAAATTGGTATATCTTCTTCCTCCTCTCTGTCCACCTCGATACGACCCTCTACCTCTGTAGAAAAAGCGTCCCTGGGTGTCTTGTTTGAAATAATCCTCAGCTAGGTAAGGATAGGTCTTCTTCTTGTTATAATATTGTATGTCCTTTGCTAATTTTTCCAGCTTTTTATTTTGAGTTTCAACATCAAAGTCTTTCAATGTCTTATTGAGGCGATCAAGTGTGTCTTTCGCACTCGCATATGCTGAATGACTGGCAATTTCCTCTTTCAGTTCTGCGATTTCTTTGCTTAACTGTTCCACCTGGCTTTTTGCGGTTTCAACTCCCAAGACCATCCAATGGCGGGAACAGTTATTGGCCACAAAACTGAATCCCTGCTTGAATTTTGGATCATCCACAAAAATTGCCGGCTCGTTGCGAACTTGCAATCCCGTCGGTATAACGTTTGCCCTGAGATATCCAGTGAGCAGGTGGCCGTGTAGTTTGGTGCGGACTAATTTCTTCTCGAGACGTTCAAATTTATTGATTTTCTCATTGAGTGAGAAATCAACTGTGGTGGTGTTGGTTGAGAGAAAGGCTGAACCTGTGTCTTCCCCGATTAATTCTCTAATGTGATCCTCAGTGTAAGAGAGGGTTTCAGATTGAAACATGATAGAGCCCTCAAATTAGAGATGGTGCATAAATGTCAGGAATTTGAGAAATGAACCCTCGCAAGACAGCTCTTGCACAAAGAGTGGTGAGTTACAACGGGGTAGACCCTGAGAACTCCTTGACCTAGGTCAATTAAAGTAGGTACATATATGAAGGGTCGGAGTCTAATATCAACAACATAGGGAAGAAATCCCAAAGTAGTACTTATTTTCTCAGTATAAAAATACTTTCATGTTTATCATTTTTAACAAAGGCATCAATATAGCTCAACAAACCGAGAAAAGATTCGAGAAAAGATTCAGTACATTCGGTGCATGTTTATTCAGCACATTTTGTATATATAAACTGCATGAATTTCAACCAAGAGGGTAGATGATATTGCAATTAATGCATTGGCAATATAAATTTAGAATCAACACATTTCTAAGTTCTTAAATATACTCAAAAACATGTCAACGCGCTCAAGGTGCATAGAGGAAAAGGGTTAATTAGAAGGGATGGGTAAGTGGGGGTGCAGGTGGGGACCGGGTAAAGGTGGTGTGACTGAGTAAGAATCACAGTAAAAAAATGAGAAGCCTTTACAGCCTAAATCGGTCAGAAGGTTCCAACAAACATTCTCAAACATAGGTTACGTAATCGTTCATTATTTTATCCTATGTTCGGAGACATGAGGAGTAATGCTAGTCGACGTTTCGACCCCTGAAAGGTGTGGGTGATTTAGAACCTCAAGGTGGGGTCTTCATCAGGACGTTGGGATAAAACAGGAGCGCCTATAAATAATGCAGAAGCCATGAATGTATATTGTACTCATATATATTAATTAGAGCACTCGAAAGTAGACAGAAAATTTACCTACTTCGCATGCGGCCCGTTTGGGCCTGCAGCCTGGGGACCTTCAAAGGTTCCTTAATGATGCGTGAAATCTGTAATTAAGTGAAGGTGGTATCAGTGAGAAAGTAGTTGATCCACCTAGGATGAAGCGGACTTGCGCTACATCCACACAGAGAAAGAATAGTAGGGGAAGGAACTTACTGGTAGCTTGTCTCAACGTTATTCAAACTTGTGGGGTTCCGTCGTTCACTGGGCCGGCCGGTCCGTGATGGAACACCTTGTGTCTCTGGAAAAAGAGTATCAAACTCAATTATGATGGTTAACCTGTAGTTGCGCGCCTAAAATGTCACAGGGTGCATCGAAAGCGCATTATATTAAAAAACAGGGGCCACCTGTCTGCGTATGGGTCTGTGTTAACATGCCCAAGGTTCTAAGTGAAGGGTGTCCGAGTGGGCGGTAGCGCACTCGAGATACTCAGGAAGAACATTGCATAATTTCGAGCGCAAAACGGGATTAGAGTCCGACTCAAGGAAAAAGTGAGAAAATCTCCATCACTTGGGCAGAGTCTGTGACATTTTAGGCGCGCAACTACAGGTTAACCATCATAATTGAGTTTGATACTCTTTTTCCAGAGACACAAGGTGTTCCATCACGGACCGGCCGGTCCAGTGAACGACGGAACCCCACAAGTTTGAATAACGTTGAGACAAGCTACCAGTAAGTTCCTTCCCCTACTATTCTTTCTCTGTGTGGATGTAGCGCAAGTCCGCTTCATCCTAGGTGGATCAACTACTTTCTCACTGATACCACCTTCACTTAATTACAGATTTCACGCATCATTAAGGAACCTTTGAAGGTCCCCAGGCTGCAGGCCCAAACGGGCCGCATGCGAAGTAGGTAAATTTTCTGTCTACTTTCGAGTGCTCTAATTAATATATATGAGTACAATATACATTCATGGCTTCTGCATTATTTATAGGCGCTCCTGTTTTATCCCAACGTCCTGATGAAGACCCCACCTTGAGGTTCTAAATCACCCACACCTTTCAGGGGTCGAAACGTCGACTAGCATTACTCCTCATGTCTCCGAACATAGGATAAAATAATGAACGATTACGTAACCTATGTTTGAGAATGTTTGTTGGAACCTTCTGACCGATTTAGGCTGTAAAGGCTTCTCATTTTTTTACTGTGATTCTTACTCAGTCACACCACCTTTACCCGGTCCCCACCTGCACCCCCACTTACCCATCCCTTCTAATTAACCCTTTTCCTCTATGCACCTTGAGCGCGTTGACATGTTTTTGAGTATATTTAAGAACTTAGAAATGTGTTGATTCTAAATTTATATTGCCAATGCATTAATTGCAATATCATCTACCCTCTTGGTTGAAATTCATGCAGTTTATATATACAAAATGTGCTGAATAAACATGCACCGAATGTACTGAATCTTTTCTCGAATCTTTTCTCGGTTTGTTGAGCTATATTGATGCCTTTGTTAAAAATGATAAACATGAAAGTATTTTTATACTGAGAAAATAAGTACTACTTTGGGATTTCTTCCCTATGTTGTTGATATTAGACTCCGACCCTTCATATATGTACCTACCCGCAAGGGTAGGCTGGAAACGCCGGAGCTGGATTTTCTCGGCTGGAGAAAAAGACAGAGTCTTTCTCAGCGCGTCAAAGAGGAGGGGCAGCGTCCGTGGGCTCTAGCATCAGCTGGGCTCTCGGCAAGTAGGAACAATTGTTACTTACCTGTAAACAGGTGGTTCTCCAGTATTGGTGTCTTTCATAGATTCACATGCTTGAATATTCCCCGTCGTCGGAGTGGGAGTCCCACGGTAAATAAAATAGCAATAAATGCTAAATATATAATAATATATAATAAATATATATATACATAATAAGGAAAAACCCAAAAAATGCATACAATAACCATCTGGTACCTAACCAAAAGTTTCCACATAGGAATGCATGGGGAAAAAGAAGTTCCAATGCAGCCTATCCTTGTCATTATGTTAGTCCAAACTGCAGCCAATCAGGCGTCAGCAGCCCACTAGAACCTTCTCCTCAGAGCTCAAGCCCTCAGATTTTCGTAGCACAAGAGTGACCACAGAGTCTATGAGGAGAAGCGAGCCTCTGAGGGGAGGATGGGAGGGTCGCATGTTAATCTATGAAAGACACCAATACTGGAGAACCACCTGTTTACAGGTAAGTAACAATTGTTCTTCTCCAGTATTGGGGTGTCTTTCATAGATTCACATGCTTGAATATAGAATAGTAAGCAGTCCGTATCCGAACACAAAGTTTCCAGGATGCAATGTATACACAAAAGGTTGGAATCAACAGGTGTAAACCCATGCCATAGAAGTTATAAAACTATATGTATACATAGAGAAGACATGCATAAGACTGGAAACCATAGGAGGAGGGTAGAACAGAGGCTCACCTTATTGAAAAAGATTACGGAGCACAGCTTGTCCCACTGCGGTATCCCCTTCAGCTATGGCACCCAGATTGTAGTGCTTCGTGAACGTGTGCCTGCTGAACCACGTGGCTGCTCTGCAAATCTGATGCAATGGAACTCCGGCAAAGAGTGCAGTCGAAGAGGCCACCGACCTGGTAGAGTGGGCTCTTACTGTAGACTGTAAAGGCTTTCCCGCTTTCTGATGGCAGAAAGCAATCGCCGAAGCCACCCAGCGGGCTACTGTAGGTTTGGTGACTGGTCGCCCTTTTTGAAAACGGCCATAGGCCACAAGAGCTGATCTGATTTTCGGAACTGGGCTGTTCTGCTGATGTAGAACTTTAAACATCTTTTAATGTCCAAAGAGTGCAAGCGTTGTTCCGCAGGTGATTGCGGGTTGGCAAAGAAAGACTTCAGTATAACAGGTTCATTAATATGGAAGTCTGATGGCACTTTTGGAAGGAAAGTAGGGTTAGTGCGTAAAAGCACAGAATCCGGTTTGAACTGTAGAAATGGTTGTTTAATCGTGAAAGCATGTATATCACTCACTCGACGTGAGGACGTCAGAGCAAGTAAAAGCGCAACCTTCCAGGTGACATACTTGAGGTCTGCTTTATGGATTGGTTCAAACGGAGCAGTCATTAATTGTGACAGGACAATGTTGAGGCGCCACTCTGGAGGAGGACGCCGAACTGGAGGAAAAGTCCGAAGAAGTCCTTTGAAGAATTGACGTATCAATCTGGATGAGCATAAGGAGGCGGAGCCATCATGGCGGAAGCGTGATATTGCCGCCAGAAAAACTCTTAAAGTAGCATGTGACAAACCCGACTGAGCCAGATGGAGAAAGAAAGGGAGGAGCTCAGCGGGCGTGGCACGCAAAGGATGTACTCTGGCGTCTGCACACCAGTGGCAAAAGTGTTTCCATTTCAACTTATAGGTTTTTATAGTTGATGGAGCCCTGGCCTGAGCGAGGATGTTACGACACTCCTGAGGGATGCTTAGATGTGCAAATTCACAGTGCTCAGGTTCCAGGCTGACAAGCTCAGGGAAGAGGGGTCCGGATGGTAGATTTGACCCCTGTTCATGGAGAGAAGATCCATTCGAGGATGAAGAAGAATGGTTTTGCATTGAGACAGGAGTAGCAGCTCTGAGAACCACGCCTGTCGTGGCCACCTGGGAGCAATCAGAAGGATGTGGCAAGGCTCTCTCCGCATCTTCCAAAGTACGCGAGGCACTAGAGGGATCGGAGGAAAAGCGTAGGCGAAGAGATTCGACCAATCCATCAAAAGGGCATTGCCTTGGGATCCTTTGTGGGGATGCCAGCTTGCGTAAGCGGGGCATTTGCGGTTCTCTGGAGTCGCAAAGAGGTCGATTGCAGGGAATCCCCAACGGTGAAAGACCATATCGAGTGTTGGCTGGTGGAGTTCCCACTCGTGGTTGGATGATCGGGATCTGCTTAGGGAATCCGCAAGGAGGTTGGACAACCCCGGAAGATGTACTGCAGTGATTTGGATTTGATGATTGATGGACCAGTCCCAAATCGCCTCTGCCAGGCGGGACAACACCGGAGACTTCGTTCCGCCCTGCTTGTTTATATAATGCATGCAGGTCGTGTTGTCCGTTTGTATGAGAACTGACTCTCCCTGCAGCACTGGTTGAAATGATTTCAGGGCCAAAAAGATAGCCATAAGCTCCAACTTGTTGATGTGCCAGGTCTTTTGATGGAAAGTCCATTTCCCTTTCACGGACAGGTGAGCTCCCCAGCCCTCCAGGGAGGCATCCGTCGTCAGTGTCAGATCTGGGGTGTTGGACAGAAAAGACATGCCTGCTGCTAGCTGGTGTGGTTGTGCCCACCATCTGAGCGCCTTCTTCATGGGAATGGTGATGGAGACCTGATCGTTGAAGGAACCGGTGACTTGACGCCACTGCTTGTCCAGAGCCTGTTGGATAGGTCGTGCTCGTAGTCGGCAATGAGGGACAAGAGCGATGCATGACGAAGCCATCCCTAGAAAAGACTTCAACAAGCGGACTGAAACGCACTTCTTTGCGAGAAGTAGCGAAACTAGTCGGAGGATCCTCTGTTGACGTTCCCGGGAGACAAATGCTTTGGCTAGTTTGGTGTCCAGCGTTGCTCCTAGGAAATCTTTGCAAGTTGTTGGCTGCAATTGAGATTTCTCCAGATTGATGGACAGACCCAAGGAACGGAATACTGTCTGACAGACTGCAGTATGGTGTAGAAGTTGTGCGCGGGATTGTGATTTCAGGAGGCAGTCGTCGAGATATGGGAATATCTGTATGCCTTTGAGACGAAGAAAAGCCATGACCGGAGCCAACATCTTTGTAAAGACTCGGGGGGCTGAACGGAGGCCAAATGGAAGGACCCTGAATTGGAAATGAAGGTGCCCCACCTTGAAGCGCAGGAATTTGCGATGAGCCGCTAGAATTGGGACATGGAAGTAGGCGTCCCGGAGATCGATGGTAGTCATGAAATCTCCGACTGAGAGCAAACGCAAGATCTCTGTAAGCGTTAGCATACGGAAGGTCTGGTCCTTGAGATAATGGTTGAGTGCTCTCAAGTCCAGTATTGGTCTCCATTCTCCGTTCTTTTTGATGACGAGGAAAAAACAGGAATAGAACCCCTTCCCTCTCTGCGACTTTGGCACAACTTCCACCGCACCTTTTAGAATGAGAAGGCGAACCTGATGAAATAGTTCTTTGAGGTGCGGAGGTGGCGGTCCGGAAGGTGGCGTTGGAGGAGGTACCTCGACAAATTCCAATGCATGGCCTCTCTTCACAATGTCGAGTGCCCAACGGTCCGTAGTAATGGAGGACCATTGAGAACCAAACAGAGAGATTTGACCTCCAATTCTCCGTTCGATAGAGGAGTCATTGACGTTTGTTGGATTGTCCTCTGAAATTAGACTTCCCTCTGTAAGTTCTGGCAGGCTGCTGACGGGAAGACTGCTGGCGGTTACCGGTGTAACGCTCGTTACCTTGGTTGAAGGACCGTATATTGACTGCTTCCTCCACGAAAAGTGGATGTAGTGCCACGTCCTCGAGCACCCCGAAAGGGCTGCTTCTTAAACTGAAGGGTACCCAAAGCACGTGCAGTGTCCGTGTCCTTTTTAATGGATTGTAGCGCTTCATCAATATGCGCTCCAAATAATGACTCGCCGTCATATGGCATATCTAGGATTCGTGCCTGAACTTCCTGTCGAAACGAAGTTGAGCGTAACCAACCCTGGCGACGCAGGACGGCCGCTCCAGCGAGCTGGCGAAAACCAGTGCAGGCTACATCCACTGCGCAATCTATAAGTTCTTCTGCCGTCCTTTCTCCTTCTTGCAGAATTTTCTGTGCTTCTGCCTTGGAAGCATCTGGGAGTAACGCTACATAGGCGGACATGTCAGCCCAAGCCTGACGGTCATAACGGCCTAATATGGCCATTGCGTTAGCTACTCGAACTGTTGTAGAGGACATGGAGGAAAATTTTCGCCCAATAGCATCCAGGCGACGGCCCTCACGGTCCGGAGGAGCAGTGATTGTAGACGCCGGATTCTTTGAACCCCGTTGAGCTGCCTGCGTGACGACAGAGTCGGGCTTAGGTTGACCTGTAAGGCATGCTGGAGATCCTACAGGAGCTTTGTATTTCTTTTCTAACCTTGGCAGTTGTGCTGGTAGAGAGTTTGGCGTCTTCATTATTTTCTCCCCTTCAGACCAGATGAAATCTATAATCGGGACTGTGTGGACCTGTTTCAAGGGCTGGTTCTTGAAATCGTATAGGAAGCAATCTTCCTCTCGGTGTGCTCGTGGCAATTTGAATCGCTGCGCTGCCCTATCCATTAACTGGTGGAAGCCCGCGATGTCTACTGGAGGAGAATCCGCTGTAGGCACCTGAGAAGGAGATGGTGTTTGAGCACAATAGTCATCCCACTCCGCCAAATGTTCCTCACCATCCTCATCTACTTCAGAAACTTCACCATCTTCACGCTCTGGAGGATTCTCGTCATCATCATCCTCCGGATAGATGGTAGTGTGAACACGAACTGAGGTAGTTCGGTGAACAGTTACAGGCGACGCTGGTTGAGGAGGAGCCAGAACCGGGTTAGAAACTGGATTCATTACTGATGGGACCGTTGTTACCTGTGGCGTTGGTGGGAAACGCCGATTGTAATCTTCCAACATACTTTGGAGGTTTGATATCATTGAGATAGGCAACATCGCAGTTGGAACTTGAGTGTGAGTCGTTTGATGTTGGCCATAAAGATCTTCCTCGTCGTTACTGAAGTCTTGGCACTTAATATTTAGATCCGAAAGACTGTGAGCTTGGTCATCAGACTCTTGATCAGAATCAGTCGCAAACAGCGGAGATGGAGGATTAATCATCTCTTGCTCTGTAAGAGTCTCGAACTGTGGTTTGCTGGACTGTAAGGGCAATAGAGGCATTGTAGCAAAAGAAGAGGCCGGCGTCGAAATTGTGTCCTGCGTACGCGTCGACGGCATGACATCAATTGACTTCTGCGATGGGATCGACTTGGATGCCATCGTCGACGAGGAGACCGTCGACGGAGCAGTCTTCAGTGGTATCGACGGAGCCATCGTCGACGGAGCCATCGTCGACGGAGTCATCGTCGACGGAGCTGTCGTCGACGGAGCGGTCGTCGACGGAGCAGATGGAACAGGTCCCCTCGTCGACGGGATAGCCGTC
The DNA here is from genome assembly GCF_964263255.1 of Lissotriton vulgaris. NCBI lineage: Eukaryota > Metazoa > Chordata > Amphibia > Caudata > Salamandridae > Lissotriton > Lissotriton vulgaris. The sequence goes on from NC_141693.1 coordinate 1,333,219,833, forward strand.
GACGGTGCGCTCGTCGACGAGAGCGTCGACGGAGTCAAAGCCTTCACACTTCTAGTCGACGACGACCGGGTCGTCGACGAGTGAACTTTTTTCGTCGTTGAAGATGAAATAGGAATCACAGAAGACACGGTCTTAGAACTGAGAACCACTCTCATCGACGATGAAGACGTCGACGCTAAAGCCGACGACGATCCAGAGGCCAGCGTCGTTGTGACCGTCGTCGTCGATTTGGAACCAGAGACAGCCATCTTCGTCGACGGAGCTGAAACTACCGTCGTCGACGGCAAATCCGTTTTCCTCACAGAAAAACTGGACTTTGAAGCAGAAGGAGCCTGAGAGCTTTGTCTCGTGGGCCCAGACGTGGTAGGCAAAGGTGAAGACACCGCAGGGGTCAAAGTGAGGGAAACTTTCCTCTTTTTAAGAAATGGTGAAGGCACCTCCTGCACACTACCACGTTTAGAAGCTGCTTTAGAACGGCCTGACCCAAGACTTTCAGCGTCAGAAAGTACATTGTCTTTGTCTTTAAGCCTCTGAAGCCAGACAAGTAAACGGCCTTCTCTGTCCTTTTGAGTTTTCTCTGAGAATTTTCTACAGAGTTTACAGGTACCCACTTCATGGTCCGGGTAAAGGCAGTAAATACACTTACTGTGTGGGTCATCATGAAATAATCTCAGCTTTCCACAAGAGGAACAAGCTCTGAAGAGAGACTTCTTACTTGAAGACATTTTGGTAGAAACTGGAACACTTGAAGAAAGAAAACTGAGCAGAGCTCAGGGAGACTCCCTTACACACGACGTGCGGTAGAAAATCTGAGGGCTTGAGCTCTGAGGAGAAGGTTCTAGAGGGCTGCTGACACCTGATTGGCTGCAGTTTGGACTAACATAATGACAAGGATAGGCTGCATTGGAACTTCTTTTTCCCCATGCATTCCTATGTGGAAACTTTTGGTTAGGTACCAGATGGTTATTGTATGCATTTTTTGGGTTTTTCCTTATTATGTATATATATATTTATTATATATTATTATATATTTAGCATTTATTGCTATTTTATGTACCGTGGGACTCCCACTCCGACGACGGGGAATATTCAAGCATGTGAATCTATGAAAGACACCCCAATACTGGAGAAATAGCTGCTCTGCTCCAAAACCACCACCGTGTGTTTGCTTAAGGCAACGTTGGTATATTTATACCTGAAAGGTGCCGGGTTGGACATAAGACGTCAATAAAGATGTCATTAAGAACTGGCCGTTCTTACAGTGCTCGCAGGAGTTCTATTACAAATCAAAACAAAGCAAACAGGGATTTCCCAGGTTGCTGGAGGTTTGGTGTGTTGAAAGAACTCGTGCTTTCTAGGAATCCAAGGAAGTAGCTTCTGCCGTGCTTTGGACTGCAAGGGCTATTTACTTAAATATGGATCTAATTCTTATGCCATTATAGGGATATTATTGATTATAGCCGTACAAGGGCATACAATAGAAATATTGATTCAGGTTCCTAGATAAAAACACAATAGTAGTACATTGCTGTCATGTTGCCTGTACGAACAAGGACAGCTTTGCCAACTAGATGTGTCTGAAAATCTTTCAGTGTTAGAAAAATTGCAAGAAGCTTCAGATGGTTTATGTGGAGCTGCTTTTGTTGTAGTGTCCACATGCCCTGAATGGTGTGTGTCTAAAGATGAGATTCCCAACCAGTGAGGGATGCGTCTGCTGTTAGCACGATCTGTGGAACCGGATCAATGAATGGCCGCCCTTTGGAAAGCTTTTATGTATTCCACCACTGCAGAGAGCAAGGAGTGCAGCCGTTCACCAACACCAGATCATTTAAATGACCTTGAGCCTGGTTCCACAGACGTGCTAAACATTCCTATAGGGGACGTATTTGGAGTCTTGCGTAAGGAACAATTGGAATGCAAGACGCCATCATTCTGATCAACTGTGTGAGAAGGTGGCCTGATATGCAGTGATCACTATTCTAGTGAACACTATGTATCAGTCCAGCAACCCTTATTGATGATTGGTTGTAAGTCAACCTTATAGACCAGCTATCCTAGTAGCGTGGATACGAGCAGTCTAAGGCTAAAGACTCGAGAGGGCGTGTTAAGCCAGCTGTTATACCACACATATACCCCTTGAACACCAAGTGAAAGGACACCACACAAGTGTTATGAAAATAAACAAGATATTTATTAAGAATCACAACAGCCCTGTACTCTTTATGAGGACAGGGTACTAAGCACAAAACAAAACTCTTACGAAAATACTTAAGTTAGCACAGTATATACAAATGCCGGAGGCGCACGGAAAACCATATACTCTGAAAGTGGAATGCGAAATTACTAGCAGGTAAGTACAGTACTAATAGGCTTTGGAATCGCTAGGTCTTGACTATAGAATCTTCAGATTACTTCTAGGAGGCCTAGGGGACTCGGGTGCAGAGTGTGCACTCTCACGCTGGACAAAGTCTATGGTAGCTAGTTTTCAGAAAGTTAGTGTTCTCGGGCGAACCCGACCTGGTAGGAGGAAAACGAAAGTGGATTCTGACCCTTGGATAGTGAGGCTATGCTGGGGCACCGAAATGCCGAAGTTACCTAGCCCAGGGGCTGCAGCTGCATAGGTCTCAAAAGACGTCGGGAATCCTCATAGACGGACCAGGAGCCTGGAAGAAAGAAGTTGCTGGCAGGCGACCAGTGAAGAAAGTTCGATGGATCCAAGCCTGGATCGAAGGAAGATGACACCTGAAAGCAGAGGGGACCAAGTTCGAGACTACTAGCCAGTAGTCAGGTGGCACCAGGAGGGCACCGGATGGTAGTCACCTCGACTAGGTGAGTGGGTGACGCTGTGCTCGCAGATCTCACGGACCAGGAGGCGTTGTCGGCGACCAGGATGGAGGAGCGAGCTGTCCCACGATGGAGGAAGCTGTCGGCGTCGCTGGACCCAGGATTGGGCAACAAAGCCTTGGCAAATTCAAGCCCACGCGGTGGACTCAAAATGGCGTCTGGAGTGGACCAGGAGGGTCCGGGGTGCTTCTTTTGAAGAAGGAAGCAAGGGCCAGTCTGGAGCAACCAGACCAGCAGCAGTGATGTCGTCGGGCGTCGTGAAGAAGGCCACAAGCCAGCCGGCTAGTAGCCACACAGCGCGGTGAGCAGGCAAAAGCAGAAGGGCCCCACGCAGATCGTGGAGATGCTGGAGGGCTGATCTTTGGTGCTGGAGCTGCTCAGGGTTGGGGCTTCTCGGACCCCAAAGCACTCACCAGTGGAGCACACGGTGGGCTTGTTGCAAAGAAGTCGTGCAGTCTTGGCGATCGTCGGTCCCTCGAGGTCTCAGCGCACTCACAGTTCTCAGCTTTGCTGTAGAGGTGAGTAGAGGTCAGAGGTGCCAGGGAAGCCGGGTCTCGTTGAGCTGGGTCGTCGGATTCCGGAGGAAGGACTTGCAGCAGACCGCAGTGTTCTTAGGATGGTGCCTGCTTGATGCAGGGTGACTACTCCTTAGCCACAAGGGAGAATCTTGAAGAAGAAAATCTTGATGTCTTTCGCAGAAAGTCGGGTCTTGATTCCAAAGATGATCTAATTTGATTATATAAATATTTGATATACTAAAAAAGGGGGCTGACCCGGTGACTAGGTCCTGCCTATGGGTGGGACTAGGAGGGGGGTGGTTACACCCCTCTCCCATGCCGGACTTTCCCCAGGCCAGGGGCTGGTGTGCCCCTGGAACTGGTTCGGACTGGCCTATGCGTAGTGAGCACCGGGGTGCCACTCAGCAGTCACCTTCCTGTAAAGCCCTGCCTACCCAGGATACACAAAACCCTGTCTGGGACGGTGCTAGCACCGCCCACGACAGGAAACCCTTTGTCCAGGCTCCCTTCGCTGGAAGGACTCCCAGCTGCAGGGGGTCAGACTCGTGTCTGTGGTGGCAGCATCCATTTTGTGGAGCTGAGGCTTCGTTTAACTTTAACCGGGGTTCACAGTTACATATATGTCGTGTCCCTCTAGAAGGATGGAATGCTAACCCCGTCGCCAGAATTGGCGAGGGGTTAGTATTCCAATTCGTATGACACCTTACTCGACATGTTTTGATAAAGCAATACCAAAGATAGCATTTAACCGCGAGGATTATAATGCACTTAAGAGTATATGGTATGCGATATCATGGAACAGCTATTAGGACTTGGTTCCGCAAGCTGCAGACAGGCTCAGCTCATGCCAGAGCACCATCTCACACGATTCCAAGCACTCTGCCTTCAGGATTGTTAAGGCCTGCCATAGGAGTGACTGATAGGAATCTGTGTGTCCATTTTAGGGTTAGATATAGGTATACTATATCTACAGCAAAGGGTGATTACACGACTTTGCCCCAGCTGTCATGCAGCCAGTTGTGTCAAATTTAGGAGGCCAGCCAGGGGTGGCATAATACATGCTGCAGCCCCTGGTAGGCCCTGGGTACACCTATGCCCTGAGTTACAGGGTCTGATAAGGTGGCCCAGTACCAATTGGTAAATGCACCTAGGGTACATGTGGTAATTTAGAGAGAGAACAGCCAGGCTGTGGGTCTGATTGGCAGGCCCACAGCCAGAGAAAGTCGTAAACCAGTGAAACAAAAGCAAATAATCTGGGTGATCATAGGATTGCAAACCCTACTCTCCTACATGACCCCCCCCCCCAAACTTTGGGACAATAAGCTAACCTTGACCAGGTGAGTCTTCTTGTTCTAAGTGGAAATATCTGGAGAGCCCATCGGCATTGCCATGATCAGTGCCAGGTCTATGTTCCACTGTAAAGTCCATCCCCTGTAGGGAAATGGACCACCTAAGCAGTTTGGGGTTTTCACCCTTCATCTGATTTAGCCACAAGAGGGGCTTATGGTCGGTCTGAATCTTGAAGTGAGTGCCAAACAAGTATGGCCTCAGCTTCTTCAGGGCCCAAACCACAGCAAAGGCCTCCCTCTCAATAGCTGACCAATTCTTCTCTCTGGGGGTCAGCCTTCTGCTTATAAAAGCAATGGGCTGGTCTTGACCATCAAAATTCAGTTGAGATAGAACAGCTCCCACACCCAACTCAGAAGCATCTGTTTGGACAATGAATGGTTTGGAGTAGTCTGGACTCTTAAGGATAGGTGCTGTGCACATGGCCTGCTTTAGGTCATCGAATGCTTTTTGACAGCCTGCTGTCCACTGAACCTTTTTTGGCCTTTTCTTACTTGTCAGTTCATTTAATGGAGTTACAATTGATCCATAGTTCCTGACAAACTTTCTGTAGTAACCAGTCAGGCCCAAGAAAGCTCGAACCTGAGTCTGGGTGGTTGGAGGAGCCCAGTCCCTGATTGACTGTATTTTGCTCTCCAGTGGCTGAACCTGGCCTCCACCTACAAGGTGGCCCAGGTATACAACCTGTGTCTGCCCTATCTGGCACTTGGTGGCCTTGATAGTGAGGCCTGCTGCTTGCAGAGCCTCTAACACTTAACTCAGGTGGACCAGGTGATCCTCCCAGGTGGAGCTAAAGACAGCAATATCATCTAGATATGCTGCACAGAAGTCATCCAGCCCAGTGAGGACTTGATTCACCAACCTTTGGAAGGTGGAAGGTGCATTTTTCAGACCAAAGGGCATTACCACAAATTGATAATGCCCACCAGGGGTTGAAAATGCTGTCTTGGGCTTGGCATCCTCAGCTAACCTGATTTGCCAATACCCAGCTGTCAGGTCAAATGTGCTTAAGTAGTTGGCAGAAGCCAATCTATCTATAAGCTCACCTGCCCTTGGTATTGGGTGGGCATCAGTCTTAGTGACTGCATTGAGACCCCTGTAGTCTACGCAGAACCTCATCTCTCTCTTACCATCCTGGGTGTGAGGTTTTGGCACTAGAACTACTGGACTAGCCCAAGGGCTATCTGAGGGTTCAATGACTCCCAACTCCAACATTTTCTGCACTTCAGTTGTTATGCAGTCTCTAACATGATCAGGCTGCCTGTAGATTTTACTCTTGACTGGCAGACTGTCACCAGTGTCAACCTCATGGGTACACCAATTGGTCTGACTGGGTGTCAGAGAGAATATATGTCTGAAAGACTGAAGAACCTGTTTACAGTCTTTCTGTTGATGTTCAGAGAGGCTGCCACAAAAGACAACACCATCCACTGACCCATCATCAGGATTCTGAGTGAGCAGGTCTGGGAGAGGGTCACTCTCTTCCTCCTGTCCCTCATCTATGGCCATGAGCAAGCTCATGTCCTTCCTGTCGACATATGCTTTGAGCCTGTTGACATGGAGTACCCTGTGGGGGCTCCTGGGAGTTCCAAGGTCCACCAGGTAGGTGACCTCTCCCTTTTGCTCAAGAATTGTGTGGGGCCCAGACCATTTGTCTTTGAGTGCTGCTGGGGCCACTGTCTCCAACACCCACACCTTCTGTCCAGGCTGGTAAACAGTCAGGACAGCCTTTTGGTCATGCCAAGCTTTTTGAAGTTCTTGACTGGCCTTAAGGTTTTCAGATGCCTTCTCTTATACTCAGCCATCCTGGAGCGGAGACCAAGTACATAGTCCACTATGTTGGTTGCAGGCTTTCTGAGAGGTCTCTCCCATCCTTCCTTCACCAAACACAGGGGGCCTCTCACAGGATGCCCAGACAAAAGTTCAAAAGGGCTGTAGCCAACCCCCTTTTGTGGGACCTCTCTGTAAGCAAACAGAAGGCAGGGAATCAGGACATCCCATCTACGCCTGAGCTTTTCAGGTAGTCCATGAATCATCCCTTTGAGGGTCCTGTTGAACCTTTCAACAAGCCCATTGCATTGTGGATGATAGGGTGTAGTGAACTTGTAGTTGACACCACATTCCTTCCACATAGCAGTTAAGTAGCTTGACATGAAGTTTGCACCTCTGTCAGAGACAACCTCCTTAGGGAAGCCCACTCTGGAGAACACTCCAACTAGGGCCCTTGCCACTACAGGTGCTGTAGTGGTCCTAAGTGGAATAGCTTCAGGATACCTGGTGGCATGATCCACTACCACCAGTATAAACTTGTGCCCTGATGCTGTCTGGGGTTCCATTGGACCAACAATGTCAATCCCCACTCTTTCAAAGGGCACCCCCACCACAGGCATTGGTATAAGGGGGGCCTTTGTTGTGCCACCTGACTTACCACTGGCTTGGCAAGTGACACAGGAGCGACAAAACTCCTTGGTATCCTCATTCATGTGAGGCCAGTAAAAGTGTGAGACAAGCCTGTCCCAAGTCTTTGTCTGGCCTAAGTGACCTGCTAAGGGAATCTCATGGGCCAAGGTAAGGAGGAAACCTCTCTGAGACATGGGTACAACCAGCCTCCTGGTCATGCCAGGCTTGGGGTCTCTTGCCTCAGTGTACAGGAGTCCATCTTCCCAGTATACCTTGTGGGTACCTGTGGCGTTCCCAGCAGCCTCAGCAGCAGCCTGCTGTCTGAGGGGTTCAAGGGAAGGGCAGTCTAACTGGTCCTTCCCCAGGTCTTCCCTTGAGGGTCCCCCTGAACCCAAGAATTCAACTTGATCAAGTTCAAACTCTCTAGGCTCAGTTTCCCTCAATTCCTGTAGGTCAGCCTCCTCTGAGACTTGATCCACAACCTGGGGCAAGGGGGAAGGCACAGCCTTAACCCTACTGCTCTTCTTCTTGGAAGGTGTCTGGTCCATTGTTCCAGGATCCAGCACCTGTTCAGTGGGGCATTTCCTGACCTGTGACCTGGTCACAGCAAACACATGTGCTGGCAAGCCTAACATTTCCATGTGAGTCCTCTGCTCCACTTCTGACCATTGGGATGACTCCAAATCATTGCCCAACAAACAATCCACTGGGAGGTCTGAACTAACCACAACCTTCTTTTGGCCAGTTACCCCTCCCCAGGAGAAAGCTACAATTGCCATACTGTGACTGGTAGTGACATTGCTTGCATTGGTCACCAGGAAATCTTTACCTGGCATGATCTGTCCAGGGTCCACAAAGTTAGGTGTCACCATTGTGACACTGGCACAAGTGTCCCTATAGGCCTGAGCCATTTTTCCATTAATGAAAGGTGTCTGTCTGTATTTGCCCAAAGTATTGGGACTTATATCAGGGGACATATCCACATCCCCTGTACAAACAAGGACAGCCTGAGTGAGTGTGCCAACTAAGTTGTCATACCCCTCAGAACCCAGGGTTAACCCCACTAAACCCTTGGGAGGTGCACCACCACTGCTGACTGTACTAGGGGGCACAGGTGCCTTAGGGACTGCAGTGGCAGGAGTCTGCCCTCCTCCTTTCTTGGTGCACTCACTAAACCAGTGAGTTTTACTTTTGCAGTATTGGCACCACCTTTTAGATTGGCCTTCTTGGTTTTTCTTCTTCTGGGGAGCCTGACCCCCACCCTCTTTGGGTTGTTGGGGACCTGTCGAAGACTTCTGGTCATTTTGTTCCCCCTTAGAATCTTTACCCTTCTGGTCTGCTTTCTTCTGACCACCTTGATTCTGGCCCTGGTTCTTGTTCTGACCCATCTGTCTGCCTTCTTTCCCAATTCTTGGGGAGAGGTCAGATCTGAGTCAACAAGATGCTGATGCAACAACTGGTTCTGACAATTGTTTAAAATGTGTTCTCTCATGATCAAATTATACAATCCTGTGTAATCAGTAACCTTACTGCCCAGCAACCAGCCCTCCAAAGCCTTAGTGGCACAATCTACAAAATCAGACCAATCCTGAGACTGAGTTTTCTGGGTATCCCTGAACAGCAACCTATACTGCTCAGTGGTTAGGCCAAACCCATCAATCAGTGTACTCTTCAGGACTTGGTAATTGTTAGCATCCTCCACCCTAGTAGTGAGGAGCTTGTCTCTACCTTTACCTTCAAAGGAGAGCCACAAGATAGCTGCCCACTGACTTTGGGGAACACCTTGCACAGTGCAGGCCCTCTCCAAAGCAGTTATCCACTTGTGGATGTCATCCCCTTGCTTAAAGGGGGGCACTATCTTATTCAGGTGCTTTGTATCAAAACTCCTTTCCCTATTGCTAGGTACAATGCTGCCACCAGTGGGGACTACCCCACTTAACTGTTGCTCTCTAGCAAAGGCAAGCCTCTCTTTGGCCAGGGCAAGTTCTTCCCTTTCAATCCTCAGATTGACTGCCCTTTCTTTAGCTTCATACACTCTCCTCTGAGGGGAAGTCATCCCTCTGTGAGAAGAGTTGTGAGAGCCATTGGTTTGAATGGATCTGCCAGAGCCTCTTGACAGAGATCTAGCTCGTCCATTCCCAATGTTAAGCTGGCCTGAGAGGGGTCCCAGGGTTCCCCTAGTACCATTCTCATGCCTGCTTAAGTTGGACCTGGTTAGTCTGCTGACTTCTACCTGTCCCATATCTGCCTCATCCCCAGATGGATCCTCATCCTCCTCCCCCTCTTCAGTCTCTGCTGAGAGGTGGATTAGGTCAGGGTCTCCTCTGGTTCCCTCAAGGGGAGGCATGTTCCCATCTGGATTAGAAGAGCTAAGAAGTTTCTCAGCTTTCCTGGCATCATAAGTCTCTAAGAGACCAATCAGAAAGGAAATTGTGGGGTTAGACCCCTGTTTTATCTTCCTGGAGGTACACACTTGTCTCATCTCCTGGAAGCTAAGAGCAGCATATCTGGAAGTGGGGACCTGTGGAGGGTCCACTGACTTAAGGGGAGACTCAGAGTTTCCTCCTTTGTCTGACATGCTGATTCTAGTGTGGTGTAAGTGATGCACCTACCTACACTATGTGTTTGCCTACTGATCCCTTGCTAAGAGTTGCAGCCAAGGTGTGCTAAGCCTTGAGGAGCTGCAACAGCTGGTTCAGTAGAACTCAGAGTATTCTAAGCTAAGTTATATGTACCTACAAGTACTTATGTGATCTTTCAGCAAGATATTCTTAGGATACGTGTGGTAAAACAACAGCAAGCTCAAATCCCAACCGCTGCTCACCAATGTGAGAAGGTGGCCTGATATGCAGTGCTCACTATTCTAGTGAACACTATGTATCAGTCCAGCAACCCTTATTGATGATTGGTTGTAAGTCAACCTTATAGACCAGCTATCCTAGTAGCGTGGATACGAGCAGTCTAAGGCTAAAGACTCGAGAGGGCGTGTTAAGCCAGCTGTTATACCACACATATACCCCTTGAACACCAAGTGAAAGGACACCACACAAGTGTTATGAAAATAAACAAGATATTTATTAAGAATCACAACAGCCCTGTACTCTTTATGAGGACAGGGTACTAAGCACAAAACAAAACTCTTACGAAAATACTTAAGTTAGCACAGTATATACAAATGCCCGAGGGGCACGGAAAACCATATACTCTGAAAGTGGAATGCGAAATTACTAGCAGGTAAGTATAGTACTAATAGGCTTTGGAATCGCTAGGTCTTGACTATAGAATCTTCAGATTACTTCTAGGAGGCCTAGGGGACTCGGGTGCAGAGTGTGCACTCTCACGCGGGATGGGGGACAAAGTCTATGGTAGCTAGTTTTCAGAAAGTTAGTGTTCTCGGGCGAACCCGACCTGGTAGGAGGAAAACGAAAGTGGATTCTGACCCTTGGATAGTGAGGCTATGCTGGGGCACCGAAATGCCGAAGTTACCTAGCCCAGGGGCTGCAGCTGCATAGGTCTCAAAAGACGTCGGGAATCCTCGTAGACGGACCAGGAGCCTGGAAGAAAGAAGTTGCTGGCAGGCGACTAGTGAAGAAAGTTCGATGGATCCAAGCCTGGATCGAAGGAAGATGACACCTGAAAGCAGAGGGGACCAAGTTCGAGACTACTAGCCAGTAGTCAGGTGGCACCAGGAGGGCACCGGATGGTAGTCACCTCGACTAGGTGAGTGGGTGACGCTGTGCTCGCAGATCTCACGGACCAGGAGGCGTTGTCGGCGACCAGGATGGAGGAGCGAGCTGTCCCACGATGGAGGAAGCTGTCGGCGTCGCTGGACCCAGGATTGGGCAACAAAGCCTTGGCAAATTCAAGCCCACGTGGTGGACTCAAAATGGCGTCTGGAGTGGACCAGGAGGGTCCGGGGTGCTTCTTTTGAAGAAGGAAGCAAGGGCCAGTCTGGAGCAACCAGACCAGCAGCAGTGATGTCGTCGGGCGTCGTGAAGAAGGCCACAAGCCAGCCGGCTTGTAGCCACACAGCGCGGTGAGCAGGCAAAAGCAGAAGGGCCCCACGCAGATCGTGGAGATGCTGGAGGGCTGATCTTTGGTGCTGGAGCTGCTCAGGGTTGGGGCTTCTCGGACCCCAAAGCACTCACCAGTGGAGCACACGGTGGGCTTGTTGCAAAGAAGTCGTGCAGTCTTGGCGATCGTCGGTCCCTCGAGGTCTCGTCGCACTCACAGTTCTCAGCTTTGCTGTAGAGGTGAGTAGAGGTCAGAGGTGCCAGGGAAGCCGGGTCTCGTCGAGCTGGGTCGTCGGATTCCGGAGGAAGGACTTGCAGCAGACCGCAGTGTTCTTAGGATGGTGCCTGCTTGATGCAGGGTGACTACTCCTTAGCCACAAGGGAGAATCTTGAAGAAGGAAATCTTGATGTCTTTCGCAGAAAGTCGGGTCTTGATTCCAAAGATGATCTAATTTGAACAGGGGGCCCGCTCCCATCTTTATACTAAAAAAGGGGGCTGACCCGGTGACTAGGTCCTGCCTATGGGTGGGACTAGGAGGGGGGTGGTTACACCCCTCTCCCATGCCGGACTTTCCCCAGGCCAGGGGCTGGTGTGCCCCTGGAACTTGTTCGGACTGGCCTATGCGTAGTGAGCACCGGGGTGCCACTCAGCAGTCACCTACCTGTAAAGCCCTGCCTACCCAGAATACACAAAACCCTGTCTGGGACGGTGCTAGCACCGCCCACGACAGGAAACCCTTTGTCCAGGCTCCCCTCGCTGGAAGGACTCCCAGCTGCAGGGGGTCAGACTCGTGTCTGTGGTGGCAGCATCCATTTTGTGGAGCTGAGGCTTCGTTTAACTTTAACCGGGGTTCACAGTTACATACATGTCGTGTCCCTCTAGAAGGGTGGAATGCTAACCCCGTCGCCAGAATTGGCGAGGGGTTAGTATTCCAATTCGTACGACACCTTACTCGACATGTTTTGATAAAGCAATACCAAAGATAGCATTTAACCGCGAGGATTATAATGCACTTAAGAGTATATGGTATGCGATATCATGGAACAGATATTAGGACTTGGTTCCGCAAGCTGCAGACAGGCTCAGCTCATGCCAGAGCACCATCTCACACGATTCCAAGCACTCTGCCTTCAGGATTGTTAAGGCCTGCCATAGGAGTGACTGATAGGAATCTGTGTGTCCATTTTAGGGTTAGATATAGGTATACTATATCTACAGCAAAGGGTGATTACACGACTTTGCCCCAGCTGTCATGCAGCCAGTTGTGTCAAATTTAGGAGGCCAGCCAGGGGTGGCATAATACATGCTGCAGCCCCTGGTAGGCCCTGGGTACACCTATGCCCTGAGTTACAGGGTCTGATAAGGTGGCCCAGTACCAATTGGTAAATGCACCTAGGGTACATGTGGTAATTTAGAGAGAGAACAGCCAGGCTGTGGGTCTGATTGGCAGGCCCACAGCCAGAGAAAGTCGTAAACCAGTGAAACAAAAGCAAAAAATCTGGGTGATCATAGGATTGCAGACCCTACTCTCCTACAAACTGCATAAACATTCGGGCTGGAAGTGAGTGTAGCAGTTGAAATTGTAATATTAGAGCTTACATGTTGCTTATTCTGACTGGGTTGGGGTACGCTAGAGCCTTGCGGGTGTTTATTGTAGCTCCTTGATACATTTGCGTGCTTGAGGGTTGCAGATGAGACTTGGTGAAGTTCACAGTGAATCCCAAGTCATGAAGTAGTTCAACTGTTTTTTGAGTGTGGTGTAGGCAGCTGTGTTGCGACTTGAATTTTATTAGCCAGTCGTCTAAGTAAGGGAAGTCGTGAATGAGTTATCTTCTTAAATGAGCTGCTACTACTGCTAGTCACTTGGTGAATACTCTTGGTGCTTTAGTGACCCCAAATGGGAGGACTTTGAATTGGTAGTGTTGTCCGTCCACCACAAACCTGAGATATTTCCTGTGAGCGGGGTGAATGGGAATATGAAAGTAGGCGTCCTTTAAATCTAGAGTGGAAAGAAAGTCGCCTTGCTGAAGCAATGGGAGCACCTGCTGTAGGGAAACCATGTGGAAGTGGTCCGATTAAATGTAGAGGTTTAGCTGTCTGAGGTCCATTATGGGCCTGAGAAAGCCGTCCTTCTTGGGAATCAAAAAGTATAGGGAGTACACTCCTGTTCCTTGGTGATGTATGGGGACTGGTTCTATTGCATGTTTGTCTAACAGAGAGAATATCTCTTGTTTCAATAGGGTGAGATATTCTGGTGACATTGCCCGCTCTCTGGGAAGGATTATTGGTGGAGTGCTGGTAAGTTCCAGGCAATAACCATTTTGGATAATTGGTATTACCCACTTGTTTGAGGTGATGGAATTCCAGACAGGTAGGAAATGTGAGAGACATCCCCGACGGGAGTGGAATGGTCGGTGAGGGGTAGTGGGGAGAAGTCAATGTTTGTTGGGAGGGGAAGTGCGGTGGAGTTGCCTCTCCCTCTGCCATTGTTAACGTTCCCTCTGTAACCTCTGCGAAAAGAGCCTCTGGAGGGACTAGATTGGTTGTTCCTTTTGTAAGAGGAGGAGTGATTTTCTGACAAAATTGTTTTTGAGCCACCCCTGTAGATGGAGCAAAGAAAGGAGCCCCTGCTAGAAGGTAATTGTAGGGCTCCCATGGATTTTGCAGTGTCCGTATCTTTTTTTTTGTTTTTTTGTTTTTGTTTTTTGAAAACCTTTATTTTCGCATTCAGTAGAAATACAAGCATGGGCCTACAACTGCTGGGGCCGGCCGCTAGTCAAATTAAAATTCGCTGATATCACAATACGACACAGCTCATCAGCCGACAACCCAAAGGTCCGGCAGCGATTCAGAGTAAAACTTGTATTGGAATGCATAGCTGGAGTTCAGGATAAGACAGAGGTTTCATTTTATATTATATAAGAGAGGATCAGGTGCCATACAATCAAACAGGAGAATGCGGGGGGCAGGGTGAGAAACAGGATATACATGTAATGACCACTATAATGGAGATTTGGCGTCAGAGCATATAGGTCGGTACAAAAGAACACACAATATACATTTCCATGTTGCGCCAACACTAGAGGCCTGCCCGCCCGTAAATCAGGATGTCATAAAAGCAATAGCACGAAGTACAAGCATACAATAAGAATCCGAATGATTCGTAGCTATACTGAACCCTCGAGAAAGAAAGAGAAAGAAGAAAGGCCATAGAAAATAAAAAAGGCAAAAACCCCCCTCCAGCCCCCCACCCTGCACCCCTGCAAATGGCTACAGCCTAACCCCACTAGCAGCGTGCCTGTCGCCCCTAACAACTAAAACCCCAAAGGGAAGGAAAAAGAAGAGCGGAGGAGGGCATATCCATGTGGGCTCCTAGCCCCTTTAGACCCCCGCCTGAAACAGCCACCCCCTATCACTAAAAGACAAACTTATGACAGCAATGTAAAGAAATTAGAGGGTACCGTGAGACACCGCCCAGCCTCTTAGAGCAAACAGTTGCAGGTCTAACACTTGTAAAAGCCATGCCAACCCATCCCGATCCAGCCGATCTCAACCTTGGCCCTTCCAATCGAAAACACGAACCCCTTCCAGCGAGACCCAAAGGCACACAAAGAAGCAATAAAGAAGAAAAGAGTCAGCAGTAATCAGCCCATGGCTACCAGCAGGCAGTGAGTCCTCAGGAAGTGTAGCTGCAGACGAACTTTCCCTCCTTGATGAACAGTCCCAATGTGTCTTGAACAGGAGTCGTAGCGTCGCCAGGAAAGGAGAAGATGACCACAAAATGGATTGAAAGTCACAGACAAAAGTCTCCGGGAGGGGAACGCCTGAAGATATCTCCAAAGCCAGTAGTGGTGGAAAGTTCAGCAATACCATGCCATCCTCAGAAACACCGTCCACCAGGGCACCATCAGATGGTTCCAGAACTCGTTTCTTCACGGGGTTCTCGCACGGTGTCAAAATGGCCGCGTTTTGAATGGCTGCAGAATCCCGTTTCAACAATAAGGCCGGGCCCGGTTCCACCAGGAGCATTTCAGATAGGGGTATGTCCAATTTGCTCAACAAAGTATCCACATGTGAGCGGAATGCCCAAAGTTCTGCCAGTATGCACCGTTCGATCCATATTCTCGTGCTCGATATCAATCACTATCACCTCCTCGGGTGAATCCGGCATCCGGGGGGACAGACAAGATCTCGAACGTGCAAATGCGAAGGGTGACCAGCCTTTGTTCGCAACCACGGTCAACCGAGTTAGGGCCGCAGGTCGGTGACCCCGAACTACCGAACACCGGCGGGCGGGAACCGGGTCTACGGGACGGGGCACCCACCCGTAGCCAGCAGCACGCAGACTCACTCCTCCGTCGATACTGAGCAATGAAAACGATCGCCACCAAATCCGGGCTGAAACAAAGCCTCCACTCCGGTCGACATGGCCCAGCCTGAGTCTCCTGGCCGATGTTGTTGCACTACAGCCCGGCTGTGAAAGTACTCCAGGCCCCGGCTTCGCCGCTGGAGCAGGCCGCAAACTTAAACTCGATGCAACTCCGTCAAACAAGCCGATAAAAGTTTCCGGATTTCACCATCGGAGTGCGGGACAGTTCATGGACACAGAGACTAGGCGTTAAGTCAGGATAACATGCAGGATATCGCGGCGGGTTACGAGGGTCGACGGAGCCGAGAGCCTAAGCAGCCATCTTGCTTGCTGATGAAGCTCCTCCGTCCGTATCTTTCTTAATTTTTTTTTATGAAGTATCCACTCTTGGCCCGAAAAGATGTTCTTTATCGAAGGTCTGATTAAGTATGGAGGAGTGTACCTCCTGCTTGAATCCAGAGATTCAAAGCCAAACATGTCTCCTGAGGAGTATGCTAGTGTTAATAGCACACAAACCTGTGTCTGCAGCATGAATGAGGTTGTTAGCTTTGGCCTTATGTCCTTCTGGCAAATGCTGTAGAAGTTTTTCTGATTTGTCATAATGTGCCCTGTCTGAACGTGCCAATTGAGCTTGAGCATTTGCAATACGCCACGAGTTGGCAGCCTGGGAAGCTACCTTTCATCCCGATGCATCGATAAGCTTTGACTTCTTATCAGGAGGAGAGGCGTCACAAGCTGTTTGAGAGTTAGCTCTCTTGCGGGCATTAGACACAACAAGAGAGTCTAGTGGAAAGTGACATCTGATGTATACAGGATCTGAAGGAGCGGCCTTGTATTTTTTATCTACCCGAGATGTTAGTATTCGGGCTCTAACTGGATCCTTGAATACCTTGTATGTATGTTTTAACATGCCTTTTAGCATGTGTAGAGTGTTAATAGACCTCTGGGAATGTGTAAACGTTTCTACAAGAAAATCCTCTTCTAGAGGGTCATTATGTACTTCCACTCAGTGACATTGGGCAGCCCTGTTGAAGAGTTGCGCAAAGCCCATATTGTCATCAGGTGGGGAAGGTCTAGAAGGATATAGATCTTGATCATTAGGAATATCTGGATCCTTATCGTAATCATCCCATGGGTCAGTGTCGTGTGGTAAGTTTGTGTCTTGCAGGTCTGATGATCATCCTCCCCAATGTCGTCACCATCCCCATCATCGAAATTGTCATCCTGTGAGTCTGATGACATTGGAGATGGTGATTTTGATGGTGTAATGTTTGGAATAGGAGGAGGACATTGAAGTATATATGGGGGAGAAGGGTTGGTACCCATGTCTCTTTTTTGCTTAAGAGGTATAGGGGCTTCTTGTGGGAGGTCTAACTTCCGTTTTTTGGGAAGAGTAGCCATAAGGTGTCCAGTTTTGGGATCAATACTGAGCTTTTTCTGTTTTATATCAAGAAGTGGTTCTTCAGATGAGGAGGCGTGGTCTGATGCCGATGGAGACAGGAGCCTGAATAGGAGCTCCCACCAATGATCCCCTCTCTGGCACCATCCTGCTCACTAAACAGGAGCCCCGAGGGAGGTGACCGGCCCTAGGGGTGTCGGAACCACGGGGACGTCGGGGACACTCACTGCAGGAGTTTATTAGCCCTCCCCCCGAAGACATAGGGAGGACGGACTGGTGAGGCCGCGGGCTGCGCAAATTGACGGCTGCGCGGCAATAACAGCTCCTGGTGAGAAGCGGAGCTGTGTGCCTGATTGAAGATCGCCTTGCGCTGCTGCCTCTGATGTGGGAAGAGTGACACCGGCGGAGACCGGGACTAACGCCGGTAGGGAGATGGCGCGGGGAATTAATTCAGCGGACCCCGGGCCCTGACGCGTACCCACACACGAGAGAGGAGGCCATACAGGGAGCCCAGAGAAAGGAGGTCGACGCAGGGACTTGCATCCCCAACGCGGCTGGTGCGACATGGGACACGCAACGGCCCGCGTCCCCTCTCCCATGGTGGCGGAGCAGGGAGGAGGACTGGCGGCCGTGTAGGACAGGTGGATAGGAGACAGCACTGTGGAGGGGAAGGTACAGGGCACTGCAGAGGAAAACAGAGGAGAATACGGAGAGAGCGACTGGAGCCTCTGGGGTGTCTCCGGAGATGGGCGAGGCCACGGACTGCATGAAATGGCGTCCACGCAGCAATAACGGCTCCTGGATAGTGGAGGCGCAGACGGGGCTGTGTGACTGGCTACTGGCCACCTTGCACTGCCGCCTCAACCAAAAGAAGAGTAACGCCGGTGGAGGCAGGGGCTGGGACTGAAATAAGTAAGGAGGTGGCGCGGGGAGAAAATAAGGCGGGCCCGCGACATGGGACACAGCTGCACCTGATTGAGGCGGCCGGCCTCCAGGCCATTCAGGGAGCCCAGAAGACAAGGGCCGACGCAGAGACTCAAATCTTTTAACGCAGCGGGTGCGACCAGAAACAAGCGACGACCCATGCACCACCCCATGGTGGCGGGGCAGGGCGGTGGAATGGCGGCAGCGTAGAGCCGGCAAAGTGGAGACAGAACTCCAAAGGTGAAGCCCATGCACCCCCCCATGGTGGCGGGGCAGGGCGGTGGAATGGCGGCAGCATAGAGCCGGCAAAGTGGAGACAGAACTGCAAAGGTGAAGCTACAGGGCCCCGCAGCAGATAAAGCAGGACACAGGGAGGGAGCCACTAGACCCCCTGGGGGGTCTCAGCTGTCGAGGCGAACTGGGATTCATAAAGGATAGCGCAGGGGGCAGAAGACACACCAGGCAGGTTGGGAGATTCGCAATATGTCCCCACAGGTGGTAGCGCTGCCTCAACGGATGTCTGGGGCTGAGATAGGGCTTTCGATAGGACAGCGGATCACGGACCTGCTAAGCCAGTAGTGGAACGGAGGTGACGGCTGGAACCCCACGGTAAGAGCGAGAGAGGCATGGGCTGCCCTGGAGGAGAAGGATCTACAGGCAGCGACCGCAGAGGTGGAGGCTTGGCTCGGGTGAGGCCAGTGCAGTGGATCAGGAGCCTTCAGGCGGAGGGCCTAACACACAAATACAATACAGCAGGTCGGGGCTGAGTGGTGGACCGGCTTTCGCTCCCTCTTTTAGGGGTATCGAGCGGTGCCACAACTGGTCCCACCAGGTCGTCCAACGCATTGAGGACGGTGAGTACCAGTATCAAAGGAACCATGGGGTGGACCACCAAGAGTCGGGACACCGAGCAGCAGGAGGGGCCCAACGAGGAGCATGGGAAATCCAGTGCACGCATGGGGTCCAGGAAGGAAGGGGTTGCACCCCAGGAGGAGCTCTCACTCCATGATATCCTGCAGGCCATAGAGATCGAGGATGGCAGTGGAGACTAAGGTAGACACAATCCAGGGAGACCTTGGTCTTCTACGGGCTGACCATATGAAGTTGGCGGAGCGGGTCACGGTCACGGAAGGAGAAGTGGAAGGACTGAAGTCACCGGTAGCTGCGAAGTCACGCAAAGTAACGGACATAGAAAAGAGGGTCCAGATCCAAGAACAGCGCGCCGAGGATGCATAGAACAGGGCCCGACGAACTAACATCAGGGTCACGGGCCTTCCCGAAAAAGTTGAAGGGAACGACATGGTGGCATACCTCGAACAATGGCTGCGCACAGCGGTAGCAGAGGAGGGGTGGTCAGCATTTTTTGCCTTGGATAGAGCACACAGAGTTCCGGCCCGAGCCCCGCAACCTGCCAGGCCGCCGAGACCGGTGGTGGCCCGCCTGCTATTCTACAAGGACAGAGATCATGTGCTGGGTCAGGTGCGACTCATAGGGCTCCTGAAGGTGGCCTACAGTATCGTGCGGATCTTCCCAGATTTCTCTCGGGAGGTGCAACAGCAAAGAGCATCCTTCACCGGGGTCACAAGGAAACTGCGCTCGATGGGGGTGTCCTACTCAATGGATTTCCCAGCGAAACTTCGCATAGTGCGCCCTGGGGGCACTTTGTTCTTCACCACCCCGCAGGAGGTCTGGGACTGGATTGAGGAGCAGGAACCCCGAAGACCGCAGAATAAGATGGCATAGGCGAACCGGGCCAGAGCCAGTACAAATCCAGCGGTGGCATCGCTGAGTGCGGCGACACCCGGAATCCGCTGTTGCACTCTGGGGAAGAGCAGAGGGACTCGGACTCTGAAACTAGCTCGAGCTCAGTGGGGGATGCTAGCCAGATCCTGCCGCATGTTACCCCCAGATCGGCGGACGACTTGATGTGAAGTGGGTCGCGCAAGCAAGTATTGATGGGGTTATGTTGGGAGGGAGAGTGGCATGCTGTCTGTATAGCCGCCCTATACATTGGCAGGAAGGGTCTCGGCATAATTACCTACGGCATTTTTGCTGGGGGGAATCCAGGGGGGGGGGGCGGAGAGGACGGCGGTCCTCCAGGCGGGCATTGGCCTAGCCACCACTTATGAACTTTGGACTACGACTGTTAAGGCACTAGAGTGCTAGGTTTGGATGGGGGGAAAGATTCTCACTTGTCCTGGGGAGAGGGAGTTGGGATGTTTATTTAGTTTTCTTATTGGCAAGGGGGGGCGCTGCTGTCGAAGGGTTAAGGGTCATGGAATGACATACCACATGGGATTTCTGCGAGCCACACATATGGGAACTCATGCAGCAGACAAAGGCCAGCTATAACATAATGTCGTGGAATGTTAGGGGCATGAACTCCATGAGTAAAAGGTATAAAATATTCTCTCAGCTAAATAGGAGGGGAGTGCAGATAGCGATGCTCCATGATACTCACACACTGGACACGGAGGGGGCGGCGCTGCGCAGGAGATGGAGAGGGCAAGCTTTTTACACATCGTACTCAGTATTTGCCCGAGGAGTCCTGATCTGGGTGCGGGCGGGAGTCCCCTTCCAACCTATTGAGCATAGAATTGATCCCGAGGGAAGGTACGTGATTGTCTCCGGGAGGCTTGATGGACAGGATATCACTCTTGTAAATGTGTATGACCCAAATGTAGATCACATTCGCTTTCTGGAGCGGCTGTCGGGTGTTCTTGCACCGTACATGACTGGGGCGGTCTTAATAGGGGGGATTTTAATTGCATAGCAGATCCCGAAATGGACAGATGGCACCCGCCTCTTCGAGACTCTCCAGTACACACCGTAGCGCGAGCTTTTCAAGACTGGCAAGCTCGCTGGGGGTTAGTGGATGCATGGCGCAGCGCACATCCGACTGGCAGGGACTACTCGCACCTCTCCCACACTCACCATTTGCATGTCCGCTTAGACAACTTTTTAAGCACACCGGACCTCTACACTCATCTTGGGGGGACGGAGTACCTGACCAGAACAGTCTCGGATCATAAACCACTCATGTTTAGGCTCAAGGGGGGGACGTGATCACAGCCCATCCCTACATGGCGCCTCAAGCCGGAAGCACTGGAAGACCTGGTCTTTCAACATCAGACTAGGGAACATATACAATATTTCGCTGACAATGCGGACGCCACTGACTCAAGAATCATGGAATGGGAGGCCTTTAAGGCTGTAGTCAGAGGGCGATGCATGGCTACATCTATTGAGGTCCGTGGGACACTTACAGCAGACATAGAGAGAGTGGATGGGGTACTCAGGAATTTAGAGCGTAGATGGCCGGGAACACCCGGAATTGAGGCAGGAACTTCTAGAGGCCAAAGAGGAGGTGGCAGTGCAGGAAGAGCGTCTACGATACTTTGACTACCAGAAATACACAGGACACACGCTGAGCAAGAAAAAGCAGGGTGACTGTTGGCATGGCTCGCTAACTCGTCCAGGCGGGGAAGTGCTTATACTGACGATTCATGACTGGGGGGGGGCGACCCTTACAGAGACAAGAAGAGATTAGTATCCACTTCCGGGAGTACTATGCCCGCCTATACAAAAGCACTGGCAAACGTGACATAGAAAGAATTACAGAGTACTTATCACTCCTCCCACTCCATACCCTTGGGGCGGAGGAGGCAGAGTTGCTAGGAGCTGCAATAACGGAACGGGAGATTAAGGGAGCAGTCAAAGCTATGGCATGAGGGAAAACCCCGGGCATAGACGGACTACCCCAGGAATTTTATGCCACATACCTAGCAGTGCGGACCCCCAGATTAGTGGAACTCTACGCGGAGACTACCACAAACAACGCGGGAGGCGGTAATGATTCCCCTGCTCAAGCCTGGGAAGATCCCAACGGAGAGCTCAGCATTTTGACCGCTGTCAATGCTAAACCTAGATTTTAAAATTCTCAGTAAGATATTGGCCACCAGACTGCAACCACATATGACCTCTTTGGTACATTCCGACCGAGCAGGATTCATCCCTATCAGAAATACCACCCTTAACATCAGGCGACTGTTCGCAGTGCTACAACAAGGTGCGGAAGCAGCAATGGAGGGGGCGATCTTTGATATCGATATTCAGAAAGCATTCGATAGTCTTGAGTGGGAATTTTTATATGCAGTGCTCACACGAATGGGGCTGGGGCAGGAGTTCGTCCAATGGGTTCAAATACTATATAAGGACCCAGTGGAGAGGGTACCCACGGGACGCACCATTTCCATGCAATACAGCGTGGAGAGGGGCGCGAGGCAGGGGTGTCCCCTTTCCCTCCTATTATTCGCACTTTCAAAAGAGCCACTGGCGTGTGCGGCACGCTCGGGACGCGATATGAGCATATTAGGCTAGCAGAGCAGACACATCACATTGCATTATATGCAGATGATCTCCTGGTATTCCTGAAGGACTCTGTTGCAGCGTTAGGGGGGGGGCGGCACATGATGGACGAGTACGGCACACTTTCTGGACTCTGCGTCAACTGGCAGAAGTCACGACTCTTCCCGATGACAAGGGATGTGCTGCCGCCCGACAGTTTGGGAGACCTACAATGGGAGCCGCGTTGTTTTAGATACCTAGGGGTTAGAGTATATCAGGATCTCTCTGATTTTCAGGAGGGAAATGTAGGGGGGGCTCTGCGATCGCTAAACGGCTGTTTGGCGTTCTGGGGGACGTTACCCCTGTCGGTGGCGGGGCGAATATCCTTGCTGAGAATGGTGGCGTTGCCCCGATTGCCATATTTTTTCACCACACTCCCAGTGTCGATCCCCAGGGCGTGGTTTCACTCCTTCGACTCTCTTATTGCTACTTTAATTGGGGACCCAGCAGGCACAGAGTGGCATTGGCTACGTTGAGAAGGGCACAAGCAGAGGGAGGACTAGCAGTTCCGGATATGGAGAATTATTATCTGGCAGGACATCTCCAACGCTTTACACAGTGGGTGGCAGGTAGTTTAGATCCAGACAGAAGGAAGCCCCCATTCACCCCGAACAGGGCAGATGTCCTGAGCACATTAATGGGCACCATTAAACAGCGAACAATAAGCTCTTCGGAGCACAGAGTAATAGGGAATTGCTGGGTCAGCTGTCTTCAGAAGACCAAAACCAAACATTTTTACTCCCCAGAGATGTCCGGGCGTTACTAGAGGCGTTCCCACATGGGGGTCACTGGAGGGGATTAGAGGAATGGGCACAAGCGGGAGTCACTAAGATAGGGGACTTATACGGAGATGGGGAACTTCTTACATTTGCGGCCTTCCAAGTAAATTGGGACATTCCACATGGACACTTTTTACTATAAGGGGAGGTTACTGGAGCTATGCACAGGCACTGGGGTCATGGGACAATAGAACCACCTACATGTGAATATATAAGTCTAGCAGGGGGTGTAATTAAGGCGGTATCGTGCCTCTATCGAGCCATTCGGCTGGACTTCACGGGCCGCTGATGGGACTGAAAGATAAATGGGAGGCGGACCTGGGGATTCCTATAGCAGATAAGGATTGGGAAAATACGCTTCTCAGAGCCACCAAGGTATCCCGTAACGCACAATTCCAATTAATTTGTTGTTATACCCTGCATAGGGCCTATATTAAACCAAACAGAATTAATCGCCATTTCCATCTAGAGGATGCAAGTTGCCCTCGCTGCCAGGAGATAGGAGCTAGCTACATTAACATGATGTGAAACTGCCCACATATAGAAGGGTACAGGCAGGAAGTGATTCGGGAGATAGCGCGCGTCACAGAGAAGGAGATCTCATGCACCCCCAGTCATGTGCTGCTCAACCTATTCCCCCACCCCGCTAAAATCAAGGTCACAGCCAGGTTCCAAGACCTAGCATATATAATAGCAAAACGCGAACTAAAAAGCAAGTGGAAGGCCCCAACAGGTCCAGGGGTGGGCAATGGGAAACGGGAACTAGAGAAGTGGGCGAGCTGTGAACATAGAATACTGCTTCGGAATGCAAAACGAGGCATAGGACGATTGGAGAGGGCACAGGACTGGGGGGTGTTGGTAGACGACCTGAAGAATGTAGACCAGGAGTCTGCACCCAGCACGCCACAGACTAGATCTCGACCGGCCAGCCCCGATAGCCAAGGCCAAGAAGGTAGGGAAAGGGCGGCATGAGCAGATCATAGAACCCTAGCATCCACGGACATGGTGGTTTATATGAGTACGGCCCACGGTTTAGACTGAAAAGATTGAGGCCCAGACCATACATACGGCGAGAGGCATAGTGGCAGGTTAGTCGGCAGCAGTGGGGGAGGTGGGAGGCGGGGGGGATAGTTGAGGGGGAACTGTTAGACTATTATAATAGATGAGGATCTGTTACAGCTAGAACTGCATAGCGCGGCAGAAAGTCGCATGGCAAGAGGAGATAAGAACAAGAGGCCAGATGACCAGCTGGGAAGGGCAAATCAGAAGGGTCACTGGGAATTTCAATGAATGTGAAACAAATTGTGTGTGTAATGATGATTATTAAATGCCAACAGAATATGTGTTTTTTTTAAAAAAAGAGGTTGTTCTTCAGATGGAAGTTCTTTGGAAGGAGTCTGTATACCTTTTGGAGTGGATTTCAGCATTGAAGATTTCTGGTCAGAGTCTTTGGGTGCCGAGTGTTTGGGATCTAGTTCTTTCGTTTTAGCGGGTTTAGGCTGTGTACTGTTCGGAGTGGTTTGTTTCGGCTCCGAACTTTTCGGCGCTGAGGTTGTCGGCTCCGAGCTTTTAGTTGTGGAGTGTTTCGGCTCCGAGGATTTCGGCTTGGACGACTTAGAGTTTGGCTCCTTTGGGTTGGAGGGTTTTGGCTCTGAGGTTTTCGGTGCCAAAGAGGTCCTCAATACTGACGACATGGGAGTAGTTCCATGTTTGTTCTTATGTTTCAGTGCCAAAGGTGTTGATTCAGCACCAGACTGGGATCGGCGCGAGCCAGAAGGCTTGTGTTTGTGTTTCGTAGCCGGGCCGGAGGGCGGGGCATCTGAAACTTTTTTATGGTGTCGACCGGAGCCCGAGGCGAGGGTGATACCGGAGCCTTTCTCTTAGGTTGAGTGTGCAACTGGGGGTCTGTACTCACGGTCTGTTGAGATGGAGTGAAGCTGAGGTCTTCTTCCATGTTGAGTCGGCTTCGGACATAGAGACCAGTTCTGTCACGTTGCATCTCATGGCGTCGAGGCCAACCATCACGGATGGTCTTATTTGATCGGAATGATCGACATGCTTCACAGGATGATTCTTCGTGTTCCAGGGATAGGCACACGTTGTAGGCCTCGTGCAGATCGGTGCGTGGAAATTTAGCACAACACCCAGGACATAGTTTGAACGGTATCCGTTCCATCGACTGCTGGTGTCGTCGGCAGTGTAGGCCCTACGGCCCGCCTCAAAGTTTCTCGATCGAAGGTTTCACAGTTTGGACAATACGTGAGGAACGGGAAAGAGCAATTGAAGACAATACCGTCAAGGGTAGAGGATTGCGCGGCGAAGGGGTTCGAGAACGATACCAAACCGGAGAGCAGCAATACACATCCGAACCCAATGGCGGTAAAAAAAACAATCTAATGGATGGAGTCGATGCCCATGCGCACTATCACCAAAAGAAGGAGTAATCTACCTTGTGACTACAAAGACTCTTCGAAGAAAAACAAAGTGCAAACATCCGAGCCCAACACCAGATGGCATTCTATGCTAATGCATATGATCTACAGCTCATATGCCTCGAACCATTATTTTCAATTACATCCATCATAAGTTTTTTTATACAGCACATATCCTGAAATCATTTGTTACAAGGTGGTCACATATGTGATATTTAAAAAAAGAGGCAGCTCAGTGAAATGGAGTGAAGCTGAGGTCTTCTTCCATGTCGAGTCGGCTTCGGACATAGAGACGGGTTCTGTCGCGTTGCATCTCATGGCGTCGAGGCCAACCATCATGGATGGTCTTATTTGATCGGAATGATCGACATGCTTCACAGGATAATTCTTCGTGTTCCAGGGATAGGCACACGTTGCAGGCCTCGTGCAGATCGGTGCGTGGAAATTTAGCACGACACCCAGGACATAGTTTGAACGGTGTCCGTTCCATCGACTGCTGGTGTTGTCGACAGGGTAGGGCCTACGGCCCGCCTCAAAGTTTCTCGATCGAAGGTTTCACAGTTTGGACAATACGTGAGGAACGGGAAAATGCAATTGAAG
Organism: Lissotriton vulgaris; assembly: GCF_964263255.1. Lineage (NCBI taxonomy): Eukaryota > Metazoa > Chordata > Amphibia > Caudata > Salamandridae > Lissotriton > Lissotriton vulgaris. Next base: position 1,333,245,866 of record NC_141693.1, read on the forward strand.
ACAATACCGTCAAGGGTTGAGGATTGTGCGTCGAAGGGGTTCGAGAACGATACCAAACCGGAGCGCAACAATACACATCCGAACCTAATGGCGGTAAAAAAAACAATCTAAGGATGGAGTCGATGCCCATGCGCACTATCACCAAAAGGAGGAGTCATCTACCTTGTGACTACAAAGACTTCTTCGAAGACAAACAAAGTGCAAACATGCGAGCCCAACACCAGATGGCAATCTATGCTAATGCATATGATCTACAGCTCATATGCCTCGAACCATTATTTTCAATTACAGCCATCATAAGTTTTTTTATACAGCACATATCCTGACATCATTTGTTACAAGGTGGTCACATATGTGATATTTAAAAAAAGAGGCAGCTCAGTGAAATAAACAATTTTTGCCAAGGATTACACAATTTGATAAAACAGGCAAGCCATATTTAATCCACAATTTCTTCTTTCATATTGACCAGTTCAGACCTTGGGACCTTGTGGCTCACTTCTCTTCCTCAAAACATTAAAGTTGGAAAGAAATTTACACACCACCTGTTTGAAATGTCACCAGCCCCCATTGGTAGAGTGAGACTAATAAGTTATTTATTACCAGTGTAGAGTGTGGTGAGAGACTGAGAATCACAAGAGATTAACCATTTGGGGGGTCTTGTTGCCTCATTCCTCCCTCAACAATGGTATTAAATAACATTACCATGGACACCATTTAAGGATTGCTGTGGGTCGCAGTTACAACACCTGGATTGCCCCTTGTGACCCATGACAATGCTAACACACTCTTTTGATAACTGGGGCTCGGATCTCCTTGTTTATTACCCTTATTTTGTTACACTAATAATGTAGCTTTATAGAGCAATTAACAAGCTCGTCACAGTACCAGGAAACCAGAATCTGGACAGTAATCCAAGCTTTTGTAATACCTTGGCAACCGTTGTCAGAGAAAAAGTAGAGCAGATCTATAATAAGTTTGAGCACAACTATAACGTCAGAAAACACAGTCTCAGCCAACTAAGCAGTCAGACCTACCCACTCTAAGCGAGTACTCATTAATGACTAAATCTCAGGTACTAATACTAATCCACAGCGCTAAGTCAGGGTTACCATTGGACCCTTGTCCCCCCAAGATAATCAAAGTAGCTGCTGATATAATTTTAAACCAGCTTACTGTCATCTTCAGCAGCATGCGCAGGTTACTTCCCCAATCAATGGAAGAGAGCCTCCATCATGCCTTTCTCAGCCAAATTAATAGAAAAGGAAATAGACAACTAGCCAATTTTATTAATCACAATGAGTTGTTAGACGACTCACAATTTGGTTTTAGAACCGGCCACAGCACTGAGACGGCCATAATAAAAACTACTGAGGAAATAAGGATGGCCATAGACAAAGGCGGCAAGGCCGGGTTGATTTTGCTCAACTTATCGGCCGTGTTTGATACAGTCAACCACACTTTGCTGGTCGATCGTCTTAAGGCCTTAGGGGTTGAAGGAACCGCACTTAGCCTATTAAAATATTTTTTTTCAGAACGCACACAAATAGTAGCCTTAGTTCCTTTTGTATCAGACAACTTTTCTCTACCATTCGGAGTTCCACAGGGCGCTTCTATCAGCTCGACACTGTTCAACATTTACGTCACCTCTCTTGCACCTTTAAGTAAATCATATGGCTTTGATCTTAATTCTTATGCGGATGACACGCAGATAGTAGTATCAGTGGCAGTAAATGACATACTCATAGGAGAAAGATTTCAAGGCTGCATGTTAGAAATTAGTAATTAGATGAACACAAACTGCTTAAGCTTAACTCAGCTAGGACTGAGGTTATCCTGTTCGGGAATCAGCCCACCTTTTGGTACCCGTCTTGGTGGCCGGAGAAGCTGGGTTCCTTTCCTGTCCCAGTCAAGAAAGCCAATAACTTAGGCGTTACAGTGGAAGCAAACTAACCTTTAAAGATCAGGTGAATTCAGTGGTCTCCTCAGCATTCTATACTATAGGAACCATTAAGAAAATTCTTCCGTCTTTACCTGAAGATACGAAAAGGACAGTAGACCGTACTTAAATGTTATCAAAAATAGACAACTGTAATGGTTTCTACCTAAATATGCAAAACCAACATCTGCATAAACTGCAAAAGCTGCAGAATGCTGCAGTCAGGTTTCTCATGAAAATTCCTACATTTGAGATAGCCGCAAGGGCAATAAGCAAACTCCATTGGCGTCCTTTCAAACAGCGAACTAAATTTAAGGTTCGTTGTATTGCCTTTAGGGACCTCAATGTTGGTGGCCCAGTATTTAAAAGCCACCCAGATATCTGCGCTCCTCTAGGGCTGACAAATTGGTAATCCCCAGGTTACACAGAGGAAATTGGGGAGGTAGCAGTTTTGTATGGGATGGAACAAACTACCTTCATCTATCAGAGCCATGCCCAACCTACTGGCTTTCAAAAAGACACTTAAGACGTGGCTTTTTGCCTGAATCAGTGTGAGGAAGCACCCTAGGAGCCCACCAGTTACCCCGATCCCGTCTCCATACCACCATCAAGCGTTCCCTTCATCCGAGGGCTAAATGATGACGACAGGAGCCGGAAAAGGACACAAACAGTGAAAACAGACTGTGCTTCTCCTACACAGGAAGGAACTAGAGAGCCTGAAGGAGCCGAGCTCTGAAGAGTCGGAGTCACGCCCAGAGCATCCCAGCCCAAGGCCAGAAGGGAAAGGTGGAGCTGGCCAATAAGAGCGGAGGAGGAAAATTCAGAGGGGTGTGTGTTCGGGAGCGGAAAGGAGGAAGTGTGAAAAGTGCGACCTAAGGAGAATCCAAACACAGGGGAAGAAGACGTCGGAACAGAAGACGTCGTGGGGAAGGATGCGGGAGATCCAGAACCTCCAGACGAGTGGTCTGAGGACTGGTGGGTTCCCGAAGACGCTCAAGAGCCACCACAACTCAGGAGAGTTGCAGCAGCAAGAGGTGTGTGAATTGGAGAGGGGAAGGCGGGCACATCGGGTGTTGGTTTGTGGTTACGTCTCCTGAGATCACGGGACGGGAGAAGCCCGAACATTTGTCACCTGTGTCCCTTTTTTGCATTATGTAAAACAAAGCCCCCCTTTTCACCGTCCAGCCAGCAACGCTTGTCACAGTGGTGTGGTGGTAGCCAATCGGGTCAGATAGAGCACACAGGCTCATTGCTCCTTTCTTTTTTTTTATTCCTTCTTCCCTTGTTCTGCGGTTGCAAACTCCCATGAGAGGTGAACCTGGGGAACCCTGATGAGCTACCGAAGAAGAAGTGAAGGATAACTTCCATGTTGAATGCCAAACCATTAGGAAACAACAAGGATGGTGCAGAACGGTCCCTAGGAATGAACTGAACTGAATTTTACAAATTGTAACACCTAAAGAAACTTTTTATTCATAGACACTTCCTCGTTATAGCTTCCATTCGGCCTCCTTGCTTCTGTTTCCACCCATCCCTCCGACAGGTGGTGTCAGAAGTGGGGTCAGGGGAAATGGAGGCCGCTGTTAACAAGATGGCGGAAAGTCAGGACAGGCTGAAGAAAATTATGGGGAAGTTCCTGGAAGTAGCTGAGGTTGACCGGGAGTCCCTACATAGGACCCTAACACAACAGGGTCAAAGTCGAGAAACTGCAAATGGGAAATTAGCAGAAGCCCTAGGACAACCACAGGGTCTAACTCCCCTCCTTTGGTGGTAATGCAGAAATATGTCTCAGGAGAGGACCCAGACTTCTTTCTAACTGTGAAAGAATGGCGAGAGCTGCCATGTGGCCGGAGGACAGGAGGGGCAATATCTGGGACCTCCATTATCAGGCGACCTACAAACTGCATATCAGGAGGCCAACCTCCTTGAAGCAACCCCATACCCTGACATAAAGAGATGTATCCTAGAGCGAATGGGAGTACACGATAAAACTTACCAGATCAGACTACGCCATATCCGGGAAGTTCCTCAGGAAAACCCCAGAGTTCTTTGTTACAGGATAAGGGATGTAGCAGATAGATGGTTAAAGCCGTAAACGTCGTCAAAAGAAATGATCATGGAAAACATATATCTTGAACAGTTCCTGGCGTCGCTGCACCCTCCAATACAACGTTGGGTGCAACAGCACGTACATCTCACCCGAGAAAAAGCAGTAGAAGTAGAGCTACAAAAGGATTGTAAAGAGACTACATGGAAACAACCTGGAGGTACATCCATTAGAGCAAAAAGACCTCATCCTACTCCTAGAAAACCAGAAACAGTGACCATATTCCCCAGTACCTTACCTGCGGCCCGTCCCCAACCTCCTCTCCCGTCAGTACCCCAATGTTTCCATTGTGGAGGTTTCGGCCATATTGCCCGCTCATGCCCCGGAAGAATGAACCTATGGAGGTAGGCTATACCAGGGCTGTGTATTGTTCCACAGGAGAAGGCACCCCTCCTTTACATCGAAAGGTTACAGTCAACGGAGAACCAGGAGAGGCCCTAATTGATACAGTGTGTTTGTAGAGCGTTATGAGACCCCAAGCCATTCCTGGGGGTGTCGCATTAACTAGCGGAGTAGTCACCATCCATTGTGTCCATGGAGATAGTAAACATACCCCATGAAGAGCGTTGATACTCAGCACCCCCTTCCCCATCCACCTGTGTCCATGAAGGTGGGTTTGACCCCTAAATTACCTGAACTAATGGTTCTGGGAACTGACTACCCCCATATCCACAATCTGCTTAGAGAAACATGGCAAGAAGAAACCGAATGGAGAAATGAGGAGCCTTTTTCTCAAATCCTTGATCCAGAGTGGACAGTAGGAAAGGGCCGGAAAAGCCGTAAACAGCGAAAGAAAGAAAAAAAATCTGGCCTCCAATCTTCCTAACCAACACAGGAAACAAACCATGGGACCATGATAGAAATTTCAGGTCGGCTCAGCAAGAAGACTGCACCCTTCAGGAGGCCTGGAGACAAGCCACTGAACGGGAAGACCCTCTCCAAGTATGTACCCAATTCTTAAAAAAAAGGAGTTATTGTGCAGGAAGGGTGGGAAGAACATGCCCATCCAGTTGTTGGTACCACGTCCCTTTAGAGAAAAAGTCCTATACTTGGCCCACAGTCATCTATTAGGGGGACATTTTGGGGCAGAAAAAAACAAAAAAGGCCATATTGGATAGGTTTTATTGGCCAGGAATATACCAAGAAGTAAGAAACTACTGCAAACAGTGTTCTGTATGTCAGAAAAACAGTCAGTATATACCTCCATGAGCACCACTGAGATCCCTACCTGTCATTGATGAACCATTCACTAGGGTAGGAATGGACATCCTCAGCCCCACCTTTCCTCCCGCAACGCTTATTGCTACGTGCTGGTCCTGGTAGAGTATGTTACCTGCTGCCCAGAGGCAGTAGTCCTTTAGGCAGCCCAATACGACACAAGTACCCAAAGCCAAGATTTCTATTTTTCCCAGGTAGGATTCCCCAAAGAAATCATCACCAACCAGGGAACACCCTTTACCTCCAAGTTAATGTGCCAAGTCTGTCAACAGCTAAATATTAAACAAATCTGGACCACTGCATACCATCCCCAAATGGATGGTTTGGTGGAGCGGTATAACGCCACCCTAAAAACCACCTTAAAGAAGATGCTGAATCTAGTAGCCCGAAAATGGTAAGATATGCTCCCCTTGGCTTTATTCGCCATCAGATGTGGACAACAAAAAAGTCTAGGGTACTCTCCCTTTGAGTTGCTATATGGGAGGCAACCCCATACCCTTATGGACATGGCCCGAGAGGAATTGAAGGAAGAAAAAGACACTGCAAAGCCTCTGTTAGAGTATGTAGCCAGTTTAAAAACCCAACTGAACCAAATAAGGGCCTTAGTCAGAACAAATCTGGAACAGGCACAAGCCAGTCAAAAGACCCAGTATGACAAAAAAGCGAAGGAGAGACAGTTAGTCATAGGAGAGATGGTTCTGGTTTTAAGACCCACCTCAGAGCATAAATTGTTAAGCCAGTGGCAAGGGTCTTATAAAATCCTAGAGATATTGACTCCCGTCATATATAAATTAGAGATGGACCCAAAAGCAGGTCATATTCACATTTACCACATCAACCTCCTAAAAAAGTGGGAGGGTCCCCTCCCCGTATTGGTAGGGATCGACCCCTCATCTTTTGTAGACCAGTGCATAGATGGGGAGTTAGCAGAAGACAGAAGACAAGAACTGAGAGCCACTCTACATCCCGTTCAGTCGGTGTTCTCTTTGGTCCCAGGAAAAACCACAATCCTAAAGCATGAGATACACACTACACCTGGGAAGAAAGTTAGACCACGACTGTACCGTATTCCTGAAACAAGAAGGGAAGTGATTGACGATGAGGTCTTACAGATGATAAAACTCGGCGTTACAGAACCCTCCAAAAGCGAATGGAACTCCCCCATAGTGATAGTCCCCAAGCCAGACGAATCCATACGCTTTTGCATTGACTTTAGGGAAGTGAACAAAATATCTCAGTTTGATGCCTATCCCCTCCCAGGGTAGACAAAATGATAGAGAAATTGGGAAAGGCTCGGTATATCAGCACATTAGATCTCTGTAATGGGTATTGGCAAGTGCTCCTGAAAGAACAGGATAGGGAGAAAACAGCCTTTAGTACCCCAAGGGGCCTATTTCAGTTCAAGGTGTTACCCTTTGGGTTACATGGGACCCCTGCGACCTTCCAGAGGCTTATGAACATTGCACTCTAATCCCATAATGAATACGCAGCCGCTTATATAGATGACATTATCAACTATAGTACAACCTTGGAAGAACTTCTAAGACATCTAACTCAGGTTGTTCGAACCTTAGGAACAAGCGGATTGACAATAAATCTGGCCAAAAGCCACTTGGCCGCAAAATCAGTGAAATATTTGGGGTACCTTCTGGGGGAAGGCTATATAAGGACCCAAGTAGAGAAGGTGGCAGCGACAGCCCAGGTACCTTTTCACAAATCTCAAAAGGACCTCAGGGCCTTCCCGCAGTTTGGCTGAAATTCTTTATTTATCCTCTGTTCTAATGTCCTAGTTACATATTCTGCCCGTGACAGTACGGGACAGAGAAGCTAAAGAAGCAAGGAACAAGCGGAGCGGGGTTCCACGGCACCCGTGGAGAACTGAGGCGGCTGACGATACAGAGCAGCTCTGACCGGGCTGCCTCCCAGACTATCCTGGTACTACGAAAGAGGAAGACTGCACACGCAAGCACTGCGGCGCCCACGAGGCATGTGGGCCGGCGTGGGGAAATGGAGGCAGAGAGCGGGCAGTAAGCTTTCCCCGGGGCGGCAATCCCTAGACTGGACTCCGAATCACATTCAGGGAATCCTAATACCTGGCAGAGATCATCGTGCAGCGGTGGCAGTGGGTAATATCGGCTGAAAGTGCTGTGTAGGCCCCGCAGACAGCAAGAACGTAGGGGTGGCCATGAGAGGTAGACCGCGAGCAGCATAGGCTCGTATCGGCAGGGACCCCGGGTTGGAAGCGCCAAGCTGCATACTTCGTGAGGTGCCCAGGTAAAAGGCAATTGGCACAAGAGGGACCCTACACGAGTACAGCTAAGAACTGAGTGAGCTGTGGGCTGGACAGCGGGAGTGTGGACCACAAAGGACATATAGACAGCCACAGGGCAGACTGGGGGAGGCGCACCGCCACGGTCCCAGAGACACAATGTGAGCGCCATCAAGTAAACGGGCGCAGGAACTGATACTCTGGCAATAGATCACGCTGGGGGCTCCCCTCCCATCACTGGGGCATTCCTCCACAAGGTCGCGTATACTACACCAGGGAGCAACAGACTGGGAGGCACTACTGTGAACGAACGCCATACTGCTTCGCCCCTCACGCCGGGCCTCTCGCTGTGTCCTACAACAGTTGCACGCTACGAGATGGGGAAGTCAGACTCATGCCAACCGCGACTTACATTTGATGCAAAGAAAAGCACATGCCAGCAGGTGGTGGAGGCAGATACTGGGTCTGAAGGGGAACAGCAGGAACGACCAGGCGATGACATGAAATCGATTCTCTCAGAGGTGTGGCAAGGATTTGCGACTATTGCAGACAAGATGGACACATTGACGACACAAATGGATGCGATTGCTCACAAACTCGACGGGCATGAGACGTGCATAACGGAAACTGAACAGCGAATCTCGGAGTTGGAAAATACTACGACTCACCTGAAAACTACAGCGACACAAATGGACAAGCTGTTAAAGATTATAGCAGCCAAGAATGAGGACGTAGAGGCGAGAAGTAGGAGAAACAACTTTTGCGTCCTGGGAATACCAGAGAGCACAAACACAGGCAAGATGGAGGAGTATATTGAGAAACTACTTAAATCAGTGGTTGGAGCGGCTTGTTATCCCCTCATTTCATTGTTGAAAGAGCTCATCGTTCCCTTGGACTGAGCCCTCCCCCTGGTAGCACACCAAGGCCTAATATCGCACGGCTCTTGAATTATAGGGACAGGGACACAGCTCTAAGGTGGCCAGGGAGAAAAAGCAATTGCACTACAAAGGGGTGCCCTTCACCATGTTCCCGGATTTTACAGTGCACGTCCAGGAGAAACGGCGCAAATTCTTATCCGTTAAACAAAAGTTGAGGGAAGCACAAATAGACTATGCTTTACTTTAACCAGCGCGCCTCCACATCACGCATCAAGGGACCCAAACAATATTCACGAAGCAACAGCAGGTAGAAGACTTCCTTAAGCAACAAAGAGTCAAAAGAATACTTCGCACGCACCAAATGACTCACCAAGAGCGCACTCATCAGACGTAAAATTAAATTCGCTGGGATCAATGGGTACACACTGCTGTCTCCTTGTTCGCTCAACACGAACACAGCACTGCCGCGACGCAACGGTAGACCACAAGACGTGATACCCTGTACTTGAGGGACACAATCACAGAGATGATCCTACAACCGGATGGGACATGCAGATAATGAAAAGCCGAACATTCTCGCGAACCTATTCGGAGACTGGTCAGCGATGCAGGTCTCCGGAAAGGCGAGAGATACCCGTGGGCCACCCAGCAGGACTTCCCCAAAAGGGTGTACCCCACCACTTTTTTTGTATCTGTTTTGGTTTGTCTCTTTACCAGATTTAGTCTGGAATGGGTTTGAGACATTTACAGTAATGGTTTGGTTACTGGGCACCAGGGAGGGGGGAGTGCTGATTGTAGGTGGCATAATTGAGATGCTTCAATGGGTGGGGGGTAAGGCTGTGGTAAGTTGCATTCTTTGATACCACTAGTAGGCAATGTATTTTCAGGAAAAAGGACTCCACAATTTAGCAACCTTCGAAATATGTAGCTTTGCAATTTAATAGATATTGTTGTATTGGATGGTATGATGACTTTGGAAGATAAATCCACATTGAGGTTGATGTCTTGGAATGTCAGGGGCCTAGGTGATCCCAGAAAACGCACAGATTATGGCCACCTTAAACAGACAGCAGATTCAAGTGGTTCTGCTACAAGAGACGCACATACACCCACATGCCTCAAACACATTTGCCAGCAAATGGGCGAGTGATAGGCTTTTGTCTTCCTACTCCTCATATGCCCGGGGAACAGCTATATTGATTAAAAAGCAGACACCTTTTGTACTAGCTGGAGTGATAGCAGATCCTCAAGCGAGATACGTTATAGCGTGGGAGAGACTCGGCAGAGAGTCGGTCACAATAGCAAATTGCTACGGTCCTAATGTGGATACTCCTCAGTTTTTTACTAACATATGGGGGAAAATACTGAATGTGGGATTCATTCATATCATATGGGGGGGGGGGCTTGAGGGGGGTGATTTTAACGTAGCTCTGAACCCAGCCCAAGATAGGTCTAATACTGCTTTGCATCACTATAACAATTCCCAAGGGGTCTTGCAGGGAATTATGGAGAAAGGGGGCCTAACAGACAGCTGGCACTACACACATCCGCAGGTGAATGAGGGAGCACACTTCACGTCACACACGGGGACATGGGCACATATTGATTACTGTCTGCTTTCAAGGGGATTGGGATCAACTATCCGTGATGTCACACACCCTGCCAGGACTTTCTCCGATCATTGCCCCGTGAAACTCTTGCTTGTGCCACAAGGGTAAGACAAGCCCAGGCCTAGTTGGAGGTAGCAACCTAATGCTTTGTTAGATACAGTTTTTTAGACTGAACTGTCTGAGGAAATAAAGGATTTGTTCCTCAGAAATAAAGGGTCAGTGAACAGTGTGGAGGTCATATGGGAGGCTTTTAAAGCCCCAAACAGAGGGTACTGCATCTCCAAGAGTTTCGGGGTACTTAGGGACATACAGGGTACAATAAAAAAACTGGAACAGGAGCCGAAGAGGCTGGAGGGGCGGATGGGAGGGGAGAGACAGGGCAGGTACAGAAAGATTTCCGGGAGAAGGTGTCTGAATATGAAGAGACCACGGCAAGGGAGATGAAGTTCAAAGGACGCTACTGGGTAGCGCGTAGGTACAGCGAGGGTGGCCGCTCAGGGAGGGCACTGGCTGAAGTGACAAGAAGTCTGCGTTTTACCACCCACATACTAGAAATTGAGGGGCCCAGGGAGGTAATGCACGCAACACGATTAGCATACTCAAAGCATTTACTACACATTACAGCGCGCTGTACACTACACAACGCCAAGGACCAGTAGATCTGAATGCCTACATGGGAGATGTGGCTCTTGGGTGGCGTAGCGATACGCAAAGGGAATTCCTATGTCTCCCTGTGAGATAGACGAAATCAGCAATTATGCAATTGAAAATGGGAAGGAGCCAGCCTTAGATGGACTCCCTGCTGAATTCTATAAGAGCTATATTGACTTCATGGCGTCAGTCCTTAAAGAAGTGTATGAAGAATACATGGAAGTTGGGATACGGCCCCCCTCCCCCCCCTCAATGAGGGAAGCGCTGGTCATGTCCCTTCTGAAACCTGGAAAAACCCCTAGTTCCTGTGACTCCTACCGGCCGTGTCGCTAATGAACAAGTTACTTACCTTCGGTAACGCTTTTTCTGGTAGATACAGTATCTGCCTGTGGATTCCTCACCTTGTGAGTATCCCCTTGCGTCAACAACATTCGGAAATTCTTTTCGCATTGGGGAATATCAGATAAATGGGCTTTCAAAGGGTCTACAGACTTCTCTCCACACCAGGTGACATATTTGGACCATCTGTAGGAATAAATGGATTTAGTGGAGTCACACCTAGCCGATAAAATTACATCCACCACACTGTGTGGAAGAGAAAAGGAATTCAGGTTCCCACGTTCAATCTCCAGGCATGAAGGTGTAATGTCTGGAGGTGGGGGTATTGAACCTGCCCCTCCATCTGAGAGAGGAGGTCTGCCCTGAGAGGGAGACGGAGCGGCGGGTGAGAGGAGAGGTGGAGAAGATCTGTGTACCACACCCTTCTTGGCCAATCCGAGGCGACCAATATGACTTGGGCCCGGTCTTGGCGAATCTTCCTCAGAACCCGAGGAATCAAAGGTATGGGGGAAATGCGTAAAGGAGTTGTCTTCCCCAACTCAACTGAAACTCGTCCCCCAAGGCTCCTTGCATCGGATACTGAAGACTGCAAAAAGACGGGCAGTGAGCATTCTCGTGAGTGGCGAACAGGTCCACCAGAGGAGTTCCCCACATCTGAAAGATGTCTTGAACTACCTCCGGATGGAGCCTCCACTCGTGGTCGGTCGAGAATTGCCGACTGAGAGTGTCCGCACAAACGTTCAGAACTCCGGCCAGATGATTTGCCACCAGACAAATCTGACGGTCCTGAATCCAGGACCAGAGCCGCAGAGCCACCCTGCTGAGACACTGCGACCCCACTCCTCCCGCAATTCCAGAGGGTTGATATGAAGCAACCTTTCCTCTTAAGACCAAAGGCCCTTGACCTCCAGGTCCCTCAGGTGAGCACCCCACCCTAGAGTGGATGCATCCGTTATTACTGTGGCCACCGGAGGAGGCAGATGAAAAGGCTTCCCTTGAGACAGGTTGCCTTCCACGCTCCACCAAGACAGATCCGCTGCAGCTTCTCTGGAGATCCTCACTGACTCCCTGAGATCTCCGTTGTGTGATACCACTGCCTGTGGAGGCACCACTGGAGTGCCCTCATGTGCCAGCGTGCATGGTTGACCAACAGAATGCATGAAACCATCAGACCGAGCAGACGAAGGACCTTCAGGACTGGAACGACCGCTCCATTGAAAAATAAAGGAATCATTTCCTGAATGTCGCGAATCCTTTGAGGAGGAAATGCATGACATACAGTTGTGTGTAGTACAGCATCTATGAACAGGATGCGCTGGGAGGGAACCCGGTGAGACTTGGGTACATTTTTATCGAAAAACCAAACCTGTACAACAACTGGGTTGTCTCTTGTAGTTGCTGGAGCACTCTCTCCGACGACTCTGCTTTGATTAGCCAGTCGTCCAAATAGGGGAATACTGGAATCCCCGACCTTCTGAGATGTGCTGCCACCACCGCTATCACCTTGGTGAAGACTCGAGGTGCAGTAGTAATTCCAAAAGGAAGGACCGCAAACTGATACTGTTGCGACCCCACCGTAAAACAAAGATACTTCTTGTGCGACTTCAGGATTGGGATGTGAAAATACGCATACTGTAAGTCGAGCGACACCATCCAGTCTTCCTCCAGCAGCGCTTGAAGAACCTGAGCAAGGGTGAGCATCTTGAATTTCTCTTGTTTCAGATAGAGATTCAAGATCCTGAGATCCAGGATTGGACGAAGTCTGCCATCCTTCTTAGGAATCAGGAAATACCTGGAGTAGCATCCCTGACCCCTTTCCTGCTCTGGGACCACCTCTATCGCACCCTTTTTTAATAGAGTCTGCACTTCCTCCTGTAGAAGCAACAGACGTTCCTCCGTGCAAGAACCTTGGCAAGGACGGTAATTGGGAGGGAATTCCCGAAAGGAAAGGGCATACCCATTTTCTACGAGATTGAGAACCCAAAGATCTGATGTAACCGATTCCCAATCCCGTAGAAAGTGGGTAAGCCTACCCCCCACCGGACCCGCATGAACCCGAATGGCGGATCTAGGGCTGCTTTTCTGAGGCTGGGGGATTGGAGGAGGTGGAGGAGGAAGAGGCCTGACGTTCACGAGGACGAGCTCTTTGCTTTCCCCTGTAAGATCTGTACAAGGTACTCTGCTGCTGCTGTTGCTGCTGCTGACCTTGTCGGTAATTCCGAAAGGAAGAGCGTCCAAAACCTCTGAACTTCCTGGCCGAAGAACCTCTGATCTGGAGACCTAAAGATTTAGCAGTAGCTCTACTTTCTTTAAATCTCTCCAAGGCCGAATCAGCTTTCTTGCCAAAGAGACCAGATCCATCAAACGGCAGATCCAGCAAGGCCGCCTGAACATCTGCCGAAAAGTCTGAAGATTTCAGCCAAGCCGATCTCCTAGTGGCAAAGGCTGTGCCCATGATACGCGCCACCGAGTCTGCAGTGTCCAGACCACTCTGTATCACTTGGCGTGCCGCAGCCTGTGCATCTGATAAAACCTCCTCAAAATACTTTCTATTGGCATCAGGGATCTTAGGAGCTAAAGTACGCATTGTACCCATAAGGGCATGCACATACCTCCCCATAAGGCAAGTGGCATTAGTTGACAACAATGCCATACTTGCAGAGGAGAAGGTCTTTTTAGCCACCTGATCCTTTTTCTTTGCGTCTTTCTTACCGTGCACTTGTGGAAAGGCACTCACATTCTTTTTGGAACATGCAGCTTGAATGACTAGACTCTCAGGTGATGGGTGAGACGTCAGAAAAGCAGGGTCTTCAGGTGCAACCCTGTACCTTCTAGCCACACTCTTAGATACTGCAGGAGCTGACAGTGGTTTTTTCCACACCTCCACCTAGCAATGGTTCCACCACAGAGCTAGGTGAATGCAAAACTTCTGTTAGAAGATTGGTCTTAAACTCCACCGTTGGTAAAGTCAATTGCAGATGTTCTGCCGCCTTCCTCATCAGTACATGATAGGGCTGGACGTCCTTTGAAGGTGCATCTGAGCATGAAGGCAATTCCCACTCTGGAGAGAAATCCAAGCTACCAGCGTCAGCCAGATCCTCAAAACAGTCCTCCTCCAGTTCACCTTCCTCCATATCAGGATGTGATTCTATATACCTTTGCTCTTCCAAAAAGGCGTTGTGCCTCCCTTCTGGACCTCTCCTTTACACGCGCCGCAGTGGGATCCACCAACGACTCCAACGGAGTCGCGACCAACGCCGGTATCGAATTTGAAGGCCCAGTGGGATGCTCACGAGGTCGATCTGGAGCGGGCGACGCCGGAACCGGCGTCGATGACCTCGGCGGAGCCGGGAATTGCCAATGCGGCGTCGGAGCCGGCATATAGGGCATGAATGGAGCAGGAGGATAGGAGTGAAGAACTCCTAAATTGAAGGCCAGAGGATCCATGGGACCCAAAGGTGCGCCAGAGGGGTACCACGCCCTTGTAAAGACGCCATACATTGCGTTTAAAAACGCTGATGGGTCCTGGCCTGGGGTTGGGAAGGGTGGCTGAAAACCCTCAGGCTGATCTTGTGGAAGGTTCGGAGTCGGCTCTTCGACAGGCGCAGAATCCACATCCACTTGAACTTCTTCCTCTTCCCGGGCCGGGGACGGCGCCGGAGACGGATTCGAAGTCGGAGCCGGCGACTGAACCTGCGACTCCGCAGGTGAGGCCTCACCTTCATGATCAGAGACTTCAAGCGTGACCACCTTCGAACGTACCTTCTTCGGCGACCTCGAGCCCGACTCCTTACCAGAATGTCGTCTGGACTCATGCCTCTTCTTCTTATGTCTCCTTCTCGACTTCGATGCATGGTCTGAAGGTGACTTCGAAGTCGACTCCTCTCGAGATCTGGATCTAGACTTCGATCTCGACCTCGCCCTATGAGAACGAGACCTCGAAGATTTTCCCTTGCCAGCCTTCAGCTTTGCTACCAGGAGTTTGGTCTCTCTTTCTCTTAGGGCCTTCGGGTTCATCTTCCGACAAGATGAACATCCATCCACATCGCTATCAGAGCTCAAACACCAGATGCAGTCATTGTGCGGATCCGTTATAGACATCATCTTCCAGCACTCCCTGCAGGGCTTGAAGCCGGTCTTCTTTGTCGACATCGCGAAGAGACAAGAAGCAAAAAGCAAATATTAAGGCAACAAAGTCACCAGTTGGCTACTGAGATTCCCGAAACCGTTAGCATCGACGACGCAGAAAAAGGGAACTGATGTCATCACGCCGGCATGGGACTATTATGGGCGTCGGTGACGTCAGCGGAGTCGCGTGCGATGCTGTGTCTCTATGACGTCCAAGTCCACGTCGGCGCGAAGCTACGAAAAGAATTTCCGAATGTTGCTGACGCAAGGGGATATTCACAAGGTGAGGAATCCACTGGCAGATGTATCTATCAAAAAAATGAAGACAAGAAGATATTGGCCAAAGTTTTGGCCAATCGTCTAACTCTCCTAATGGATAAGCTAATACTCCATGACCAGTCAGGTTTCGTCCCTGGCAGGGCCACTACCCATAACTTCTGCACCGTATTCTCTTTGATTTAGACCGTGGCACCTGAGATCCCACTTGCTGCAGTATTTTTGGACGCCATCAAGGGGTTTGATTCTGTAGAGTGGGATTATCTTTTCGGAGTACTGCAGCAGATGGGCTTCCCACTCTTATTCATCTCCTGGATTAGATTGTTACATCACTGACCCGCAGCCAAGGTACTGATAAATGGGCATGTGTCTCCTAGTTTTTCCATCTCGAGGGGCAACCGGCAGGGATGCCCGTTGTCCCACTTCTATTTGCCATAGCAATTGAACCGCTAGCCTCTAGGCTTCGCCAGTATCATCAAGATAGTCCTGATCTCTTTATATGCTGATGAAGTGACATTACATATAAGGGACCCCCAACAAAACATAAACCCACTGTTGAGGGAATTTATAGTGTTTGGTAGACTGTCTGGGGTTAATATTAACTGTGGGAAGTCTCAGGTTTTCCCTCTTACACCATCGGTCCCCACGCTTCAGCTTGACTTTACATTGGAGTGGTGCGACACGGATTCGAGACATTGTGGCATACAGGTGACCAGAGACAAAGAAGACACGATACAGCTTAATTATGGTACAGCCATCGCGCGGCTAACCGGCAATGTCATGCGAAGGATCTCTCTGCCTCTCTCGTTTGCAGGTTGTGCCTCCCTTTTAAAAATGATTGTGCTTCCACAATTCCTCTACCGGTTTTTAAATATACTCAATCACCCTGGGCCTATTTTTGTTAAACCCTGCGCACTGAACTGATTAGATTCTCTGGGGGAGGAAAGCAACCACAGCTCAAATGGTCCACACTTACGAGGCCGTACGACCAAGGCGGGTTTGACATCCCAGACTTTTAAGTTTACTATCTAAGTGCGCAAGCTCATTATGCTTATTACTGGATATACCCCCCCCCCCCCCCCCCCTTAGATATATGCCACAGGTGGCCACTAAAGATTGGCTTGCAGATCTCATACCATTGAACGGTATCATACATGGCCCTACCACTGCCTGTGCAACACCACCCACTACGGTCACGAGTACGGTTGATGCGTGGAATCATATAACCGATCTCCTCTCTTCACCCTTCCTGTACTCCTCGCGGCTCCCATTGACGTTCCACCCTGCTGTGTCACTACTGCAAGAAAAAGGTTTCCAGAACTTATGCAAGCGTATTGAGGAAAATTAAATTTTTGGTCATGTTATGTTCCCTAGCGCGTACCCCACCGACTCCATGTACCAGCTTAAAGTGCATGTAACTTCCCTCCTGTGCCAGCTATGAAGACGCAAATACATTTGCGTCCAACGTTAACATGTCCTCTTTCAGATCCACCCTGAATGGATTATATAGTCCGTTCTTAAATATGCTATGCCACCGTCTTTTTGTAGTACACTTTACATGTTTTCCTGCTCTAGCAGAGTAGGCCCTGAATTTCTGCTATCGAACCTCTTTTGTGGCTCCTGACTCTGGCAGCCTCTGCCCAGGCTACCTCTGTACCCGTGAACTCTGACTTACTTTCAGCGCGGCCCCTCGCGCTCAGCTCAAGCCTGCTTTCTGCCAAGACTGACTATAACCTTCGAGTTATCTGTTCCGCTCCCCGAGAATACATTCCTGCCTACTAGATCCTGTAAACATCCTCCCCAGCTGCAGAGCCAAAGGGCCGACCTGTCTCAATGCAAGTAATTCATAGCCTCTGTTGCCATGCTTCCACGGAAGGCCCCGTGCCCCACGCTTCACATGTAGACACTTAGGCGCTTATACACGCATCCACAGTTAGCATAGAATAGCTTCTGCCCTAGAGACCTTTTCGCCCAGATAGTATAGTTCCTAAACATCAGATATCAGATATGATAGAAGTACAAGTTGATCTGACATGCCAGACTTCTGTCTCTTTCCGTCAGTGTAAATGTCAAGTCCCCTGCACCCGTCAATCACACGTCATGCAGCTGCGCGCGCATCCAAGCTTCCGATTTCTGCTGACATCGCAACAATTCTGTTAGCACCACCCCTTGGTGCCACCCACTTGCGTCACCTATCAGTGACGTTTCTAGCACACACCTCTGGTTCACGCCTAGTTCACGCCTCTTGATTACGTATTAGTATCACGTGTATACTGTTATCTTGTCTTCTCTCAGCTGTTACGCCTCTTGCATTATTCTCGATGATAAGAATTAAGTATATAAGCTATGTACTGTCAATAAAATATAGCGCTCTATCCCTTCTGACACCCCTGTGGTGGTCAGAACATGATATCCTGATCAAGACCATTCCTTTATGAGGAATAAAACCCTTAGAAACTCTAACACCACGGACTCTGTCTTTTTTCATTCTGATTGAGTTATTATTGATTAAGTACTTACCTGCATAGAAATTAAGAGAGTAAATTAATTATTTACGTCATTTTGGCGCCCGAACAGGGACCCCTCCCCCACCTCACGCGCCGGTTGGTGCGTTGCAAGCTATGTCCCCTGCCATCAGTTAGATGGAACAAACGCGTACTGGCAGGATTTCCTGCATCTCCCTCTGACCCACGGAGGTGACGAAGACTGCGATCAGTGCCCAGACGAGGCGGTGAGGAGTACGGAGGATCCCGACCAGAGCCTAGCCGAAAGAAGCAAGGTCCGAGGTGTCAAGAGGCCCACCAGGTTTCCGAAGTTTTCCGAAGTTTTCCGAAGTTCCGAGTCGAGTCCAGTCGAGTTTTCCGAGGCCTTCTGTTTCCGTGCTTCCCGGTGAGTACCATTGCTGGGTCGTATCTAGACGGGTTTGGGTACGCAAGTCCGGTCTGCACTGTTTTTAGGCAGTGTATCTGTACTGTTTAGCAGTATATCTAGTATTCCGAATTTCTGCACTGTTACACCAGTGTATCTGTACTGTTGAGCAGTACATTCAGTATAGGGGGTAGTCATCTATGTCTTCAATGTCCTTATGTGATTAATGTTGTGGTATGAATGTGACTGTTTAAACGTGTATTATTGTGTTTCTCGTATAACCTAGCTGTCAAGAGTATTAAGGAATAAGGATTGAGCATTCAGTAATAAGTAAGCAAAATGCCGTTTTTCAACAAGTTAAAGCAGATAGGAACTAGGAAAGGGATACTGGAGGAAGAAATTCCTATTCCCCCTAGGGACACTCCCGGCAATTTTATGTACAACAAGCATGGCATAGATGCCATATTATATCTAGATTTATGGGCCGATTACACCAAACACCTAGACGAAAGACACAGATGGCCTGTTACCGGAACATGGGATGCCGAGTGCATCATGAGGGTAGAAGAAGCATTGTGGAAAAAGAAAGCTAGACAATCTCAGAAAGACGCCATAGAATTTTGGCGTAAGGAATCACGTAAGCGTGCTGACAAAGCACTCCGTAGAGAAGACAGACTTAAAGAATCAGAGAAAGACCAAGAAAACGAATTAGTTACTGAAGGGATCCGAGTAAAAACAGAACAAATAGACCGTGCCCGAAATAATCTTGTAAACGGTATGTATCTTGCAGCAGACGGCACATCTGAAACCCTATCAGAAATACCGAAAAACTTACCGACACCATTAGTTCCAACTAAAGTAATGCATAAAACCACTAAAGACATATTCCTAAATTCATATTTAGAGGATGTAGCACCAGCTTACACTAATCTGCCTGTTCGTGCCCTGCCTACTGACAGGGATGGGGGTGGCATTACGCCCCCAGATCCGGGTCCGCCGGTACCGCAACAGACCTCCCCTGTTCCGCCAGCTCCGCCGCTTCCCGCACTCAAGACTGACCTACCGAAACCAGTCCTACCTGATCCTACTAAACAACAAATTCAAGTTCAGATACAGACTCCGCGGAGAGATAATACCCAAGTATCTGCCTCAGGAGGTGCGACTGCGGGTCCTCAGACCCCGCCATTGATACACAGATTCAATTTAAGGGACACGCAGAATCCTTTCCAGTCTCCCCACTCAGTACAGTCTCCCCACTTGTCGCGTCTTGACGCATTAAAAGAAAACATGTCAGTTTGCAGATATGATCCAGTCCCCGGAAAGAACGATCTAATGATATTAGCATCACTACGATTAAGATCTGCCACCGATAGCTTGCTATGCTATGTAGGAATGAAGGAACGTCTCGACAGACTATATGAGTTTATACAGACAGGGAAAGACCCTGACAGTGTCAAAGATGCCATGCATAAACAGAAAGTTGACATTCAAGCCCAGATATTACGATTTTTTATAAATTGTCTAATAAGAGAACGAGACAGGCCCGAGACAGATCAAAGTGAATTAGACGGACTAAACAAGTGGGGTCAAAATATAGCCGAAGGAAAACATGATAGGGGGAATTGCATAGCCAGTATGTCCCAGAAAATTAGAAAGGCAGTATTAACCGCACATCGGGAAGAAAATGATAAAGCTTCCTCCGAGGAGGAAGAAGAACATGAAGCACCAGGAAGGTCTACAGATACTATAGCGTATGTAGGTAAGGGAAACTACCTTAGGAAAGGTATTCGTCCGGAAAGCAAAAGAGTTCTTTTCTCTGCTTTAACAAATCCGAATTCTTCTGAACATCAGTTCCAGGAAACTGATAAAAGGCTTCGAGACCGAATGGGGTACCATGTACTCAATTCTATGGATGAACAGGAACTAGCCCGGTCAGCCGTGTTATGGGCCGAAAACCCAGACATATATAATGAGGATACGTTAGTACAGACATTCTTGAACCTTTCCCCGGAAGAGCAGAAAATAGCAGGTGTATACATGATTCAGCACCTCCTTATCAAGTTCAGAAACCATCATTCCGATCCAGGGCCCTTACACGAAACATTAGAAGCACTACTCATGGATAGATGGAGAGGTTTCAGTACCAAATTAATACAAATAATTCTAGAACAACTACGTAAGTATAACACCTTCATAAGCTCTGAATATGTTCCCCCGCCGCCTCCAGAAAGGAAAACGTATCACATGCAATGCGGTAGTGGCATTGAAAGTCAGAACCCCTTACGAGAAGTACACCCAGTTATGGTTGCGGATCAAGTCTTGAAGCGTGTGTATGTTCACACACCACTGACTAAGTTAGAACTGTTAGAAATGAAGAAATTAGTCCCGTGTCACGATAAAGACCCTGCAGGTTTTCACAGAGAGCTCAAAGACATGTTACTGATGGGAGATTACACGTATGATGATATTATGAAAATGTTGAAAGTACTGTTGCCCACGGGCATTTACGAGAAATTAAAGGAAAAGGATTGGGAGGTGGGAGAGTCTAAGATAGCATGGGCAGAAATAGAAGACGAAGAAAGCAAACGAATCCCAGGGGTAGGCCTTGGGGATAAGACTAAAGCATTACCAGGTTTGATAGTACAGGTTTTGCCAAGATTATTGACAACTAGAAAGGAAGATTGGGATGCAATCTCGTCCTGTAAACAGAAACAAGATGAAGATACTAGTGACTTCTATTCCAGATTCGAGAAATGTTTCATTATAAATAGTGGCCTACAACCCAGTAGCGAGTCATATCCACACCTTTTTGTATCGAAATTAGTAGAGAATTCCCTACCATTAGTCAAAAATAGAGTGTACAAAGTTGAAAGTACTTGGCAGGCAAATACGCCATCCCAGATGTTACAAATGTTACAATATCACCAGAACAGAATTAGGGAAGAACAAGATCAGGAACAGAAACGTATGAAAGACACGAAAATGAAAATGCTAGTAGCTCAGACAGTCCCAGCCGACGGTCAAAGAAAAGGTGGGGCCCAGACTAATCATTCTGCAGCTCCCGTTAAAGGGACATGTAATTATTGCAAGCAGCCAGGTCATTACGTACATGAATGTCCAGTCCTGAAACACAACATCGCGACAGGTAAAACTAAAGAAAGACCGCATCCGCCTAGACATGAACATGGTCATCAACAGACCTCACAGAACGAACAGCCAATGCAGAATACACAGCCTACGCATGCTCCACCCCACCCAGCACAGACAGTAGCAGTACCGCAGCCACAGCCCATTGCCGCGACTCAGCAAGTCTCACAACAGATGTACCAGTATGCCCAATCTGCATATCCAGATTACCCCCGATACACATGAAACAGCCTAGAGAGGGAAAGTGATTTGCCTCTTATTGAAATTCCTGTAGATCAAGAAGGTCCTTATGTACACAGTCACGTATTGGGAAAAGACAGAAAGTTTTTAATTGACACAGGGGCAAGTCGCACTACAATCAGTCACAATGAAGTCCCAGGGGCACCCCTCTCAGGCTCACAGAATGTTTCCCTTGGTTTTTCAGGACAGCCTATTGTAAATGAAGTATCGGAACCAGTACCATTAGCTGTGGGTCCATTATCCCGAGTTACAGATTTGTTACTTACAAAATCATGTCCAGAAAATCTGTTAGGAATTAAAACACTGAAGGCTCTAGGAGCTATAATATGCTGTTCCCCGGAGGGAGTCAGACTCTTTCTACGGGATTTCAAGGGTCATTATGTTTTACGTGATTTCGATGTCAGATTGAAAAATGTACCAGATCACTTATGGGCAAAAGGCCCAGCTGATGTAGGTTGTATGCATATCACTCCATATCGTGTTACACTCAAGACAGGAGTTGTCCTACCCAGAATCAGACAATACAAGTTACCACCCGATGCTGTAGTGGCTTTACTGAAAATCATTGAAGAGCTTATTGCCCAGGGGGTGGTCGTAGAGACCGACTCCAATATCTGTAATTCACCCATCATTCCAATTCTTAAACGTACAGACCGCAATGCACCGCCAGTATATCGGCTGGTGATTGATCTTCGAGAGCTGAACAAATGCATTGTACCACAGTATCCTGTGGTCCCCGATATCTCCTCCCTGTTAACTGCTATTGATTCAGAAGCAACGTTCTTTACTGTAATTGATCTCAAGAACGCTTTCTTCAGTGTACCTATTGATCCGGAGAGCCAATATCTCTTCGGATTCAGTTTAAATGGACGAAGTTTCAAATTTTCCCGCGCACCTCAAGGATTTACAGAAAGCCCCAGCATCTATAGTCAAGCACTGAAAAGACAACTAGATTGTATTCAAATGCAAGTTAATACCGCTTTACTGCAATACGTCGATGATCTGCTGATCACCGCACGAAGTGAGCCCGAATGTGAACAAGCATCGTTAACAGTTTTGCATTTCCTGGCCGACAAGGGACACAAGGTGTCTCCTTCGAAGCTACAATTCTGTGTTCAGCAAGTTGTGTACTTGGGTCACTTGCTGTCCAAAGAGGGGAGACAGCTCACTCCCGATCGCATTCAGTTAATTGTAAATATGCCACGACCCCAGACACAAAAGGAAGTGCGGGCCTTCATAGGCCTCACCTCGTACTGCAGACAATGGATTCCTCAATATGCATTTCTAGCTAAACCACTCATCCAGTTAACGACGCAGGAGGTAGCAACTTCCATTGCCCTCCCTTGGACTCAGGAACACACACAAGCCTTTGAGGAATTAAAGAAAGCTTTATGCCAAGCACCAGTTTTAGCGACACCATGTTACAGCAAACCGTTTACACTTTTTGTTACAGAACGTGATGGTACAGCATTGTCTGTCCTCACTCAAGATCAAGCAGGTTCACATAAGCCTTGTGCTTATTTTTCAAGTACATTGGATTCAGTAGCCCAGGCACTCCCTGCGTGCTTAAAGTCAGTAGCAGCAACAGCGTTAGCAATCAGACAAAGCGATTCAATTGTTCTAGGTCATCAGTTAACAGTACAAGTCCCACATTCTGTAGAGGTTCTGTTAAACAGAACCCAGACTCAACACTTGACTATAGCACGACTGACAGGTTACGAGTTGACATTATTCCAGCCACACATAGAAATCAGACGCTGCAGTATCCTGAACCCAGCAACACTGTTACCTACAGTTATGACAGATCCAGCTCCGCATGATTGCATAGAGATCTTTAATGCAGTAACAAAGCCCCGACGAGATTTAACAGATATTCCATTGACAAATCCAGACCTGACACTTTACGTGGATGGTTCATGCATGAGAACAAGTACAGGAGAGTTAGTGGCCGCGTATGCAGTGACCACTGAAACCGAAGTTAAAGAAACACATCGTATTGATACACTGTCTGCTCAAGCGGCAGAGCTCATCGCTCTGACCCGAGCCTGTATTCTAGCCAAGAACAGAAATGTCAACATATACACAGATTCCCGTTATGCGTTCGGAGTCGTACACGACTTCGGCATGCTGTGGCAAGAACGAGGTTTTTTGACCTCTCATGGTGCCAAGATACAACACGGTCCTCTCATTCAAGCACTGTTAGAAGCAATACATCTGCCTTCAGCCATATCCGTCATGAAGTGTAAAGCACATACTAAAGTCACAGATTCTGTTTCCCAGGGTAACGACCTGGCAGATCAGACAGCAAAACATACAGCACTGACTCACACTCAGACAACTGATACGACAAAGACAACAGATCCGACAAACTGTATGACAGTTAGGGATCCCACACTAGATGTTATTGACATTCAGACACATGCTACTCCAGAAGAAATAAAGAAATGGATTGAACTAGGAGGGATCCAGACAGATCAAGGTTGGATGACGAAGGGAAAATCTACATGGTTTCTCCCTGACTCTATGGTTCAAGTCATGATAAATACAGCACATAGTCCTGCACATCTAGGAGAGAAAGCAATGTTAGACAGTTTGCAAAATCTCTGGAACAATAAACACTTACGAGCAGCCGCAAAACAGAAAGTGCGTACTTGCATGATCTGTTGTCAGTTCAATCCAGGTAAAAGCGTCCCTGTAGAGCAAGGTGGATTTCATCCTCCCGATCACCCTTTTGAAGTCCTACAGATGGATTATATCCAGATGGACCGTTGTCGAGGATTTAAATATGTTCTCGTAGTTGTCTGTGCTCTGTCTCGCTGGACCGAAGCATACCCAGTCTCAGATTACACTGCTCCGACCACTGCCAAGCAGTTGGTTCGTGAATTCTTCCCACGATACGGCCTGCCTCGTGTCGTGTACTCAGATAACGGTCAGCCATTCTCATCTGCCTTAATGAAAGAAGTTTCTTTATTACTGGGATATCAGTGGAAGTTCCATTGTGTCCGACACCCAGAAGCCGCAGGCCTTGTTGAGAGGCATAACCAGACACTAAAGATCCGCCTTGCCAAAATATGTCAGGAGAAAGGGGTCGACTGGATAGTCGCCCTGCCAGTGGCACTATTCTACATGAGAATGGTCGCCCATTCGAGATCAGGGCTATCTCCGTACGAGGTGGTCTTTGGAAGACCACCGAATATGTGGGGGACGCCCATTCCAAAAAAGATTACTGATGTTGATTCTAACATGTTGACAGATTACCTTGCCTCCTTGATGTCTGCACTCCAATCATGTCGTTCACAGGTTGCCGCAGCCTTCCCTGACAACACTGATGTAAAGCCACACGACGTCCGTCCTGGTGATACGGTACTCGTCCGAAACTTCGACAGAAAAAGTCCGCTGGAGCCCCGCTGGAAGTCTCCGAAGACCGTACTGCTTACAACAAGGACGGCCGTTAAAATCGAAGGAAGAAAGGGGTGGGTCCACACGAGTCATATAAAAAAAATTTCTGGACTGAACCGTGACCGAGACTCGTCCACCCCCACCAAAGACTGTGTCGAACAAAAAGACTTTACAGAATCTGAACGAGAAAAGACTCCTCAAGAAACTTATCGCATGAAATTACGATCTAGCAAGTCAGACAGTTTAATTGTTTAAGTCCTCCCCTAGGTGATTCGGTTAAATAGTTTCTGACATGTATCCCCTAGATCGAGATAGAGAGAGAGAAGCAAAGAAACGTACATATTGTAAATCACTTCGTAGTCACTGCATAGTGACACTAATAATCATGTTTATTCTCAGTGTTTTAATTATCATTACTAGCATCCTATTGCCTATCTATTACCCTATTTTCAAGCGTGAACAATCTGCTTACAATGTATCTGCTGAACACACTTTTAGTGAGTTACCTCCTCACGAGCTTTCCTATAGACTTGCGCTGCGCAACAACACATTCATTAGTATGCTACATCATTCTCATCAAACTAACAATGCTACAAATTGCTGGATATGTGGCCGACTCCCTCCCTACCAGAATTACAAGGGAGCTCTGCCTCTCTTTCCGTACCCGTTCACTCACAATGGCTCCTGCGGAGCATGGTTTAAAATAATTAATTCTTTAGATCCCGACATTGCTGTTTTCGATGGGGGCTGGGTTTGGGGAAATCTGAACTTAGTCCTACTAGACGTCTGTTACCCAGATAAGGAGGGACTCCCCACTAGAATAGGAACTGATCTAGAAAATGAAGTATATGGATTAGGTAATTATACAATTAGCCTTATGATTCTCACTGTCGAATCCGAAGCTACACCAGTTCTACCCATTATGTCAGTACTGCCAGTCACTGGTGAATTATGTATCAAGAAGAAAGGTTCAGTACACTTAGGTCATAGTAAATGCACTACTGTGGTCGAATTCAGTGATCATGGAAAATCGTCTTTTAAAGCTATCAGTCACTCTTACTTTGTTTGTGGTCATACCGCATACATTCGTCTACCTCCAGATTGGGATGGTACCTGTTACATTGCATTCCTTCTGCCACCTGTTTTTCTAGCTCCTCCTGATTACCATAGAAATACCAATCTAGTAAAGAATAGACCCAGAAGAGATATCCCACTTGTCGACTACACAGAAACGGCATGGGAACAGTACACCGACTTTAATAAAGGATTCTTTTTCTTTCTAGGCCCTGTCCAGAATAGTAAATTAATACGCAGATTAACTAGAACACTTGAAGCAGTAGTGAATGAAACTGCCTCCGCCTTAGGTAACCTAACAGAAGAGCAGTCCGCCATGCGGGTTGTTGTCCTTCAGAATCGTCTTGTAATTGACGTCATCTTGGCAGATAGAGGTGGAGCCTGTAAGGTCATCGGGTCAAGTTGCTGTGTTTTCATACCACAAAACGCACCATCTGTATATCAAGCTATCACCCGTCTTCATAAAATTGCAAATCAGATACATCAGAATCCAGGCACCTGGACTTGGTCCGGTTGGTTCTGGACAACATTAACAGCTTGGGGATGGAAGATCCTATCCTTCCTAGGCATTGGCCTAGTCCTAGTATTCAGTTGCTGCCTGTGCCTGCAGTGTGGGCCAGCGATTTGTGGACTGTGTGCCACCTCTTGTATTGAACACTCCAGTTTTCTCTCAAACCGAAAACGAAAGAAAGAAGAACAAATGATGCTACATGAACAAACTGATCGATTCATGAGGATCGATATTTCATGAAGGGTCCGTAGGGAACAAGGAGGGAATGAGGAAAATTAAATTTTTGGTCATGTTATGTTCCCTAGCGCGTACCCCACCGACTCCATGTACCAGCTTAAAGTGCATGTAACTTCCCTCCTGTGCCAGCTATGAAGACGCAAATACATTTGCGTCCAACGTTAACATGTCCTCTTTCAGATCCACCCTGAATGGATTATATAGTCCGTTCTTAAATATGCTATGCCACCGTCTTTTTGTAGTACACTTTACATGTTTTCCTGCTCTAGCAGAGTAGGCCCTGAATTTCTGCCATCGAACCTCTTTTGTGGCTCCTGACTCTGGCAGCCTCTGCCCAGGCTACCTCTGTACCCGTGAACTCTGACTTACTTTCAGCGCGGCCCCTCGCGCTCAGCTCAAGCCTGCTTTCTGCCAAGACTGACTATAACCTTCGAGTTATCTGTTCCGCTCCCCGAGAATACATTCCTGCCTACTAGATCCTGTAAACATCCTCCCCAGCTGCAGAGCCAAAGGGCCGACCTGTCTCAATGCAAGTAATTCATAGCCTCTGTTGCCATGCTTCCACGGAAGGCCCCGTGCCCCACGCTTCACATGTAGACACTTAGGCGCTTATACACGCATCCACAGTTAGCATAGAATAGCTTCTGCCCTAGAGACCTTTTCGCCCAGATAGTATAGTTCCTAAACATCAGATATCAGATATGATAGAAGTACAAGTTGATCTGACATGCCAGACTTCTGTCTCTTTCCGTCAGTGTAAATGTCAAGTCCCCTGCACCCCGTCAATCACACGTCATGCAGCTGCGCGCGCATCCAAGCTTCCGATTTCTGCTGACATCGCAACAATTCTGTTAGCACCACCCCTTGGTGCCACCCACTTGCGTCACCTATCAGTGACGTTTCTAGCACACACCTCTGGTTCACGCCTAGTTCACGCCTCTTGATTACGTATTAGTATCACGTGTATACTGTTATCTTGTCTTCTCTCAGCTGTTACGCCTCTTGCATTATTCTCTATGATATGAATTAAGTATATAAGCTATGTACTGTCAATAAAATATAGCGCTCTATCCCTTCTGACACCCCTGTGGTGGTCAGAACATGATATCCTGATCAAGACCATTCCTTTATGAGGAATAAAACCCTTAGAAACTCTAACACCACGGACTCTGTCTTTTTTCATTCTGATTGAGTTATTATTGATTAAGTACTTACCTGCATAGAAATTAAGAGAGTAAATTAATTATTTACGTCAGTATTCATGTCACCACATGGGATGACCTTTTCCATGAAGGAATATTCCTGTCCTCCGACCACTTATTGAGGCAAGGGTTCCGGGCGGTTGTTCCAGACTTCCCACAGGAACTAGAGAACCTCACCCCATTACACAACATGCTGGGATCCGCAGATGGGAAACACTTAGTTTCAGGTTTATACAGCTGCATACGCTCACAGCAAGAAGGACTCACTAGTTAGGCCCGTTGGGAATATTGTTGTATTCAAACTTTGCAAATCTCTGCAAGTTGCAGGTTACGGGCGATACATTACAAATTCCAGCAACGCTTATACTACACACCTGTCAAAAAGTACCGCTTTAAATTGACGAATAATGACAGATGCGAGAGATGTGCTAAGCCAGGGACGGGATTCCTACATTTAGCATGGGAATGCTCGGAGGTACAGGAGTTCTGGGAGCTAGTCTATGGAGCACTTGAGAAAAATACTGATAACGTGCTGGAGAAAAACCCCTTGATGGCGATACTGGGTTATACTGCGCAGATACCCAAATCATATCGGAAATTTCTTGCCATATCACTGTTACTAGCTAAACGTAGGGTGGCCTGCAGATGAAGTAGGGGGCGAGCCCTGAAGTTCAAGGATTGGGTAGCAGATTTACTGTACTGCCAGGAGCAAACCTCTACGTATGATGAAATGGTTCCGAGAGCCTCCAGTCCTAAGGATATTTGGGGTCCTCTCCAGAGCTATCTTCTCCTGTGTGATACAGGTGGAATGGACACCACTCCCAAAAATGATATGTGACTGTTGTGTGACACATGCTTATCCCATTGACGCACTGGGAGTACCCCCAGTGCTGTCGTCAACCAGAGATATGAGGTCTGGACCCTACAATGAGTGTGACTGGGCTAATGCTGCATAAATACAGTACTGTGCATCTGATGTTTCGATAATGTCTCACTGTACCATACATGAACATGCAATTTGCTATACATATATGCCTTAGGAGATAGATATACTCAATGTATCACAAATTCGAAGATTTCTAATTAGTTTTCAATGCTGAATATTTACCACTTGCTATGTGGTTGTCAAGCTGTAATGTTGTACTATATGACAAAATCATAAATAAAAGGTTTTAAAAAAAGTGTTAGCAAGGATATAGCGTTATGCTTGGCGTTGGAAACTGAAGGTCAGTCTTGGCTTATAGAGGCACTCATGGTAAAATACTGGCTCTGGCATGCTGCCCACAATACTTAGCACGACGGGCACCTTTCATGAACATCTGGCACTGCCATACCAAAAGAAATTCTTTCCATGGTAACGTACTAATACTGGCTTACTAGAGGTGATTCTTGGCTTTTGGGGTACCTGTGGAAAAATGATGGCACACTGGAGGTTCTTCATGTCATAGGAGAGAATAACGTGACATATGTGAGGGAGACAACCATGACAAAATGATTGTTCTCACATACAAGAGGTAATTGTTGACAGAAGGGTCACCCAAGTAACAACAACAACAAGGTGATGGATAGAACGCTGGAATTAATCTCAGCCACTGGCAATCGCCTGGGCTGCATCCCAAACTATAGTTTTTTTGCCCACCATGCCACCTCAGTTTGGACCCATCTATATGCAAACCACTTTTAACCTTGCTCCTCATGGGAAGAGAACAGCTCAAACTGCAAAGGTAGGCCAGGCCCTCCCTGAACTGGTACACAAGCAACCTTAGAAGGGTCACCGGTGCACAACGCATCATTATTGGTAACATTCTGGCACAGGCATATTGTATGTGATTTTTGGAATTAGAGTCGTCCATGGCATGTGAGGGGCACTCATGACAAAATGCTGGCCCTGGCAAAATTGAGGTAATTTTTAACATATACCCAGAGCTAATTTTGAAAACAACTGTGTCATTTCTGAGGAGCGTCAAGTTTCACTGGCTCTGCATATCATGAAAGAACTTGAATATTTTAGAGCAGGTGGCTTCTTATTAAATTTAGGTGAAAATTGGGTTTTAAGTGGACTGTATGACCCCATTTTCCCTAAATGTACTCAGGGAAGAACTTCCTTAAGCCCTCCTAAAAGAGGTGTGGCTCACTGCTTTCACTCGTTTGCTACAAATCAAGGCAAGAATTACTCTCCTCAACTTTCAAAGATTGTGTCAGCACCCTAATATAGATGGTATCTAAAAAAAGACATTTTTCTGTGTTGTGAATAATTCAGTTATTATGGAACTTGAGCAATTACGATTATTGTGGTATTGAAGGAAATCTGCGTGGCCACTCTAGATTTTTCACTTTTTGATGGACCCTATATTTTATCTGGCTTTAGAACTTTGGGCACTTTACCCCTGCTAATCTGTAGCCAAGTGCCTGTGCTCCCGTTTAAACATGGTTAAATTGGCATACTCCTAATTAGCATATTTACCTTGTCTACACATACTTAGTATATGTGATAAAGTGTACAGAGAGCCTGGAAGTTAAATGCCAATAGTGGACTGCAGCACATATTGTTCCATCCACTACAGTGGCAGTGCCAACATGGCCTCAGGCCTACCACTGTAGCTTTATGAAGTGTAAAAACTCAAATTCGACCTTTCCCCCTTGATGGGTAAAAACCTCCCTTTTAAATATTTGGGGCCTGACTTAGATCTTGGCGAACTGGTTACTTCGTCACCCATATGCCAAAATATAAATGCCAAGATCCAAATCAGGCCCTATGTAGATCTTACAGCCCACAAGGCTGGTTGATTGGTATTTACAAGTAGGACATATAGAAATGTAATATTAGCATCTCCTTTCAGTCACAAGCACCCAACGTTTTCACTGTGGCAGGTCTAGAAGCCCTATGTAGAAAACCAGAGTACAGATTAAAATACTAATACTGTATCCCTGGAATGGAACCAGCTAGAACAATTATTAAACAACTATTTTTAACAGTTATTAAAAATCCAATTCAATGGTAAAGTTGGATTTTTAATAAATATGAAGGGGTTATATTTTTTAGAAAGTTACCTGTTCCCTGCTTGCTAGTTCCCAGAAACTTATTTGACTTCGTTCTCCCAGCTAGTAATCAGCCTTGAATAAGTACACATAGGTGTGAATTTTTTCCAAAAGAAAACAATAGGAAGACCTGAATTGGCAGCGATGCATTCTCCCCACTCCACAAATGTTGTAGGATGGGGGCCGTGGGCATTCTTTTTAATACTGAAGTGGCAATTCCTGCTTGAGTGTTTAATATTCCTAGGCAGACCTTCTAGGGTCACATGCACAGCTTGGGGCACACTTGTGATGGGAACAAACAGGATGTCTAGACAATTCTTATGGGTCCACTGTCTGGTTGCTGAAGCAGGGCTCGAAAAATGTTACTAGACTTGCAGATCTAGTAACCTGATTAATCTACTTGACCTAATTGTAATGCCCCTGACCTATAAACCACTCTCAAATTGTGTGATCCTAGACAAATATTTTATTTCACCGAATCACCTTTTTCTTCATTATCACATACCGGAGTACCTTCAAATATGTGAGTTCAGCATGTCAGCTGTACAAAAAACTATTTTGTGTGAGTTGATAGACTAAACATTTGCTCTATGAATAATAAAAATCTAGTCAGAGGCCCTGACTTGCCTCTTAGTGCACTAATAGCATTGTCCTCAGGGTGGGAGCAGGAATGTTTCTCAGTTCATATTGGAAAACTCTCCCTTTTAATAAATGTATTATTAAAGCATGATGTGGTAGCACACAATCATTTACAAACAGACTTTTTCAATTGAAATTATCATAAACGTATAATATGCAGTTTTATCAAAAAAAGATATAGTATACAAACGATAATGTTTGGAAATTGGGTTTCAGAAAATATTTATCAGATGGACATTACCAAGTAAGTGTTCCGATTTATTTTGATCATATGAAAATCTTTGTTAACATCACACTTCAGAATTACAAAAAAGTGCTTCCCAGCTACTGAAACACATTTTTAAATATGTGTACAGTCAATTGACAAGATATTAAAATGTTGTGTGCCCAGTACGATTGTCAGACAGTACACTTTATAACATTGTCTAACTTTGTAGTCAGAGAAAGAAAATGTAACTTCATTCTCCAGCACAAAATAAGCTGTGATTTTTTAAGAACGCACAAGCTGACAATTAACCTCTGTCTTTGAACGCAAAGCAATTGTGACAAGATAAAACCAAGATTTAAAGGCATATTTATTACTCATTCACTTTCTAAATGAACAGGACACCTGTTCTGTGCCAGCTAGAGCTCTCTCACCAGACCTGGCCAGTAGGCCCGAAAATAGCTCACCCTAATAAAATCCGACTCACCATAGAAAGTGGGCAAGTAGATTTCAAGAGGCCTGTCAAAGACTCTACTTTTGTCCTACCACACTTCTGTCCCTAGGTTTGCCTTGGGTACAGAGGCTGCTTCAACAGGATTTTGGAGTTAGATGTGGGAAGACACTAGCATTACCGCAGTACATTTCCCCCACTCACTTTTAGCGTCCATGTTTAGTGTGGCTGAAGATATTTGCTGTCCTAAAAATGCCTAAAGTGGGCAGAGCAGGCCTCCAGAACATTATCCCCAGTGATTAGGACATGCCCCTGAGTAATGCCCACCCAGTGACTATCACGAGGCACAAATGTGGCAGCTCCACGTACCCACTTCAGAACACTTTCTGAACCAGAGGAAGATTAGAAGCAGTGCATAATTTGAGCTATTGGTTTCGGGTACTCAGCACCAGCACTGAATTCTCAACACCGGTACTAATGACAGTCCACCACGTGGTGGCGCTGTCTGATTAATTTTGATATGAGCACAGCTAGTGTTTAAAAATTCAATATGCATTAAAAGTGAATAGTACCTGCCGCCCTCTCCATTCTTCTAGCTTTAGGTGCCCTGTAATAGTATGAATTATCACACTGGTAGGGGTGTGAAGGTTAGTGGTTGTGTTGGTAATGTCACTGGCTGTGCTGACAGGGGCAATGGGTAGTTCAGGCTGCAGTGTTATTCTGAAAAGGGCCCTGGCATTTACTTTTTTACAAATCAAGCGCTGATCAGAAAATGACTGAGCTTACTGTCTGTGACCTGAGAGAGACACTGAAGGACTGGACCTGTTCCTTCTTGAACCCAGGAAAAGAAGTGGTCTACAAAGGTCAGAAGGCTGACCACCTGTGTGGCTACAGGGATACAAGGTGCAAAAGGATTTTTCCAGTAACTACCCAGCTGACCAGTGGTAACTGGCTCTGGACTCGACCCTGCTGTAGGCCTCTACCTAACATACTGAAAGTCTCCAAGTGCTTCCCTTAGGGTTCTGGGAAGCTTCAGAAGAGTACTCCTGTGGGAGTTTTAGATTTAAAAGACTGACATCCTGATTTAAATTTAGACGGGCAGCCCGCAATAGGGATGGAATAAATTACTCCGGCCTCATGGTGAAGAGGCCGCCCGCCTAATTTACAAAGGACCACCAAACAGTCATTTTTAAAGGTTCTGGTAGGAACGGCCACGTCAAAGGTTCCTGCCAAAGCATATTACTGTGTGCTTCAGGTAGGAAGGAAGCAGCCATGTAACAAAAGTACTCTTTTTTTCTTTTCAAAAAGAATATCCCAAAATAGGATTATCTTTGTGAAAAGAAAAAAAGTACTGCTCCTGTCGCGATGGGGGGTCTCGCTCGTGGCGGGTGGAGCATTATAATTGTTATATTGTTCTTACCGACAGGTTTTACCTGGAAGTAAGGAACAGTAAAAAGTGACTACGTGTTCGTCCATCTAAATTGTGCAGGCAGACGTTTAGCCATTTTTCAACAGCTCTTATTCTCCAGGGCAATCGGACAAGTTTCAATTCGGCAGACATTAGTCTCCACCACGCCCAAACGTAAGGTCCACCCGCAATTACATTTAGGGGTGAGGGGAGGATCACTATATTGGTTCGGAGGGAACTCCGTCACAATGGAGTACCCTCTCTTCCAAAATATAAATCAGGCCATAAGTCAGAATGTAAATCCTCTGAACAGGATGAACCTGTTGGTGTATCCGACCTGCACTCCATCACAGTCAGCCTCAAATTGCGCCTAGGTGCCAGTAAACTGCAGTCATTGACTATCATCAGCACTTCATTCTTTTTTCGAGTTCTTTCTACTTAAAACTTTAAAAATCCAGCAGTACATTTCCCATTATTAAACTTTTGTCATTTAGGTCTCCATTTGTCCGGTAAATTTTACTCTATTTTTCCAATTCAGGTCGGAATTTTCATTATTATCTATTTCAACTTTACTTCTGTTTTGCCCTGTATATTATACTTTGCGCATTGCCCCAAGTAAAGCCTGTCTGCTGCCCAGGTTAATTTAATGATTTTAAGGGTTCACCCTGAGAAAGGTTGTGATTATTCCTTGAAGTGGAGAATCATCCACCCCAAATAATAATCCAATCTGTTACAGGTGTCAAGGTTAAGGTCGTGTGACCACTTTCTTGGAAGAGTGGGGTCATAGGCCATATGATATCACATCTTGTGATGTCATTAAGGTCAAGCGCTGAGTGATCTTACTTCCGAAACACCTGGCATTTTGGTGAATCAACGTCAATGCATATTGAACTCTAGCTGCATATATGGTTTGTGCCATGCTGTTTTGCCATCGGTGCGCCTTCGCAAAAGACCCATTTCCCACCAATCGGCCACCTTTTTCTCAGAATTTGTGCAACTTGCTAGTAAAGATGACCTCCTTCAATAGAGGCCCAGCAAATGTTTCAACCTACCAACATACGTTGTCATTCCCCCCCGCTCGCATATGTATTCCACGCTACACCACTCCTTCCTTGCTGGTGGATCCCGTCTACGTAAAAACACTTCCTCCATCCCCCCTTTTTTTCCCAGTAACCATGTTAAACCTTTTGTTATGACAGACCGATGACTACTTATATGAACACGACACTACTTATCAAACATTCAATTAGACCAACTGTACTTACATGCTAGACTGACATGTGCTATATTGGCAAAAGTGAGTTTCCACCATGCTACACTGTCGACTGTATTTTTCAATTTATTTTCCTAAATCGATTAAAAAAAAATATTTAAAACAGACCCTCACTGAATCGGTAGGCAGTATTTTAGCAAGTCAGTTATGCCTGCTTTGCCAATAGACTGGAATTTGAACTATGCACTGAAGTAATAAATGTGTGAACATGCCTCTGTTAATACAATATATTAGACCTTGCCCTTCTTAGGGGATTTCCCTAAAACCTTTTGCTCTTTTCCTACTGTTTTTTGCGGATTCTCTTTTCGTAGCCTTAGGACGCTTGGCACTTTCCCACTGTAATGCAGTGTGAAAGCATGTGCGCCCATCGTACACATGCTAGGAAGTGGTGCATACTTGATTGGTTTAGGTGCCGCACCTGTGAGTACCCTGTAAAGAGGTATATCACATACACAGGGCAGGTACTGCACTGGCTACTATTGGGCTGTTACACTGATTGGGACACCCACAAGAAAAACCTTTCAAACATGTCTCAAGCCTCTTATTCAGGCCTGTGTTTGTGCAGTTGCACTAATGCTTAGGTTGGCATTTCTAAACCATTAGCCAATGCTGAGTGGGCACTACCAGTTGGACATCCATAGGGTGAGCCCTGAGGGGTGGAGCAAGTGGCAGGGAAAGGCAAGGCAGTTACACGTATGTTACCTGCCCATGTAGTGAATAATCCCCATGTGGGTTTTCTCGATCTAGGAGGACTGCTCTTCCCATGAGTCAACATGGGGGAATTCCTGAATGATTTTAAATTCCAGTTGTAGCTTACAGCAGGAAGTAGCCTCATGGTGTTTCCAAACATGTCTGTGTGTGCGCATTTGCACTTAAGCTCAGGTTGAACTTTCTAAATCATTGGCCAATGTTGAAGAGTACTGTGAGAAGTTGGTCTGGTATATACTGTCCACTAATTAAAGTGGGCACCTTACACCAGTCCAAACGACCCTTATGATGTTTGTGGTCAAAGATAACCTTTAGGAAGCTATCCTAGTGGTAGCTGTGGAGAGCAGCCTTCAGGCTTAATCTTGAAGGAATTTAAAGCAGCTTGTTTTACCAGAATATCATCTCTTGCATTAATTAAATGAAAGGAGAACCACACAGAAATATGTATTTATTAATATAATACTCTCTAGTATGCTCTACCCGAGTATAGAACACAAAGTACGCAATACTTTATCAAAGAAACAGTTGTAAGTAGCACAACACACAGTGAGCTCCAGGGAGAGACCAGACCATATACTAAAATAGTGGTATAAGAACCACGACTGGAGTCGAGATAGTGTCTAGAACACACAGAATCGCCAGGACCCCAAGAAACCACCAAAGGTGAGTAGAAAGGGACCCACGGAGGACTGGTGCAGTGTGCTTACACGACCGTGGGCTCCGTACAATTCTAAGAGGAAGTCGCAGTTACAGTTTTAAAGTTTAAGGACTCTTCTCAGTGGACTTCGAGGAAACCCTTTGGAACTTAAGAGGTAGGAGAGCCACCCCGCCCATGGATACCGAGGTACCTGAGTTACCTATCCCAGGGGAGCCAGGTGCATAGGGTTGAAGTGGTGTCGGACACTGCCATCGTTCTCTATGGAAGGCTCCGAAAAAGTACAGCTGCCGTGAAGCTGAAAAGGGTGGGATGGAATCCAAGGACGGATTCTTGAAGGAAGAAACCTGAAAGTTGAGGGGACAGAGTCTGGGTCACTTCAGAGTAACCAGGGGCTCAGGAGACGAATGCCCACCGATATCGGGTGCCTCAGGTGCGTTGAGGTGATGCTTGACCCTGCAGCCACGAGTACCAGGAGACGTCGAGGACGGCCAGGAGCCAGATGCGAGCTGTCCCTCAAAGGATGTCAAGTGCTGAGGGGGTCCATGTTCGGCTGGAGCACCAACAAGCCTTTCAACAGCAACCCACACAGGAGGGTCAAGCAGGTTACATTGAGGACCAGCAATGTACTGGGGACTCCCCAAGCAATGGAGAGTCAGGGCACATCTGGAACAATCAGGAAAGCCCAAGAGAAATCAGGATGACCCTCAAGAGGACCCACAGGCCGAATGAACAAGAGTCGCGAGGGGACCTCAAGCAAGAACCTGAAGTACCAGGTCACGGTCCACTTGGTGTGAGGAGGCCGGAGTTCTTCGGTGGAAATACTGTTCGGGGTCAGCATTACACGGAGTCTAATGCACAAGCTCGGGAATCGCCAACAAGCATGTGCACTTGCAAATAGACACGGTGCACAGGGGTTCAGGTTATGCAGTCCCCACGAGGGATACTGGCCTCAAACTTGCTGAGAGGGCAGATCAACCTCAGGGACCTTCGAAACCTACCTCCTGTGTTGCTAGAGTCTGGAGGAGCTCGGGAGCAGCAGACTGGTCAGTTTCGTTGTGGTTCCTGCGAATGCAGGGGAGTGACTCCTTCAACCCAAGGGAGATTCTTCAGTTGTCCTTAGTACACCACAGGTCCTGCACAGACACTGTATGGAGCAAGGGCACAGACAAAGCTTTGGACGGAGAGGGAGACGAAGTTGGGCCCAGTCGAAGTCCAGAGTGTCCAGACGGTCGAAGGTCTGTGGTTTCTTCTTGTAGAATCTTGTCCACGTAAAATCTAAAGATCTACAGCCAGGTAAGCCATTTTGTACCCACAGGGGAGGGTTGGACCTATTCAGGGGACCCACCCAGAGGAGGGTCTGGACAATGGGGAGGCTACTCCCCTGTCCTTTGTCCAGTTTCACGCCAGTGCAGGAGCCAACGGCTCCCAGAAGTGGTTTGAACTGCACTATACAGGGACACCAAATGTGCCCCAAGTACAGAATTTCTGGCACTCTCAGAGCGCACCCACCCAGCCCTAATAAACTAAATCCTGTCTGGGAGGTGGTCACACCACCCTGTGACAGGATGCCTATTGTGCTGCCTACCTCTGCTCGAATATGGCTCAGCAGCAGGAGGGCAGAAATGTATCTCTGGTTGGCAGCATCCATTTTGTACTGACCGGATCGAGAAGGCTGGCACCGGATAGACCAGTCACCCCACGAAGCTCGCTTCAGAATGGTGGAATCATACCTCCTACACCAGTTAGCGGTGTAGAGGTATGATTCCAAGGTGTTTGATACCAAACACGACATGTTTTTATGCAGCCGTTTTCGAGATAGTAGTTACTGCGAGGTTATAATGCACCTCCACCTACATGTCTGGCTGAGTCACAGACAACCCCGGAGAATAGACTCAGAAAGCTGCAGAGGGGCTCT
This sequence comes from Lissotriton vulgaris, assembly GCF_964263255.1. Taxonomy (NCBI): domain Eukaryota; kingdom Metazoa; phylum Chordata; class Amphibia; order Caudata; family Salamandridae; genus Lissotriton; species Lissotriton vulgaris. The sequence continues at coordinate 1,333,284,255 of NC_141693.1, forward strand.
GCTCATGCAGGGGGCACGTTCTCACGGAAAACCCAGCACCATGCCTTCAGGACTGTTAAGGCCTGCTATAGGGGTAACGTATACGTTTTAAGTGTAGTGACCTGTAGATATAGTGAACCTTTATCTAAAGAAAGTGGTGCAAGCACCAGCTTACACAGGCTGCAGTAGCAGACTTGTAGTTCCATTTTGCATGGCCTCTCATGGGTGGCATAATACATGCTTCAGCCCATGGGAGCTCTCTGGGGTACCTATGCCTTGGGTACATGGGTACCATATACTAGGGACTTATAAGGGTACCCCAGTATCCAAACTGGAGTTTACCAAAGTACATGCATAACAATTTTAAAAGGGAATGTAGATAAACTGGGGTCCTGATTAGCAGGTTCCCAGTATGACTAGTCAAAACAGTGTAACTGTAACCAGGACGGTTGGCCCCCGCCCCCTGTGCCCTGGAGTGAGCCCGTAACCTGTGACCCCTCCCTCTTGTTTCCACAGACATCAACGGCCCCTGCATGGAACTGACATGAGGAGAGGTATAGTTGTGATGACGAAGAGATGGGCCTAGGGCCTTTTAAGTGGCCAGGTGGGAGTATCGCAGAGGAGGAGTCAGGACACGCCTTAAAGGACGACCGCCCGCAAACTCAGGTGTGTCTTTACACCAGAGGAGCGGTCAGTGAGTGGAGAGGAGCGGCGTGGAGCCAGAGCGTGGACGAGGAGGCGAGAGCAGCATCGGAGGAGAAAGCGAGAACAGTCACGAAGGACGGGACGGAGGACGCCCAGGCAGAGGTGGAGAATTCAGAGCGTTGAGAGGCAGGAGTCCGAAGGAGAGCAGCGGGGTCAACAGAGCCAGGAGGCCAACGATTTCATGCATCGCCCAGCCGCTCCCCTGGAGGGGCGTGGCTAACCGAGGTGCGTGACCGGATAGCGGGTTGGGTTGGCAAAAAAGGTAGAGGTATCCCGTAGCCCTTATTTACAAGACACATTACATTACATTAAAACCCCGGTACTCACGTCATTCACTGCCCTACACTTCCCCGAGCACCTAGGTTGTCCTCACCTCCTTTCCCTAAGACAATCGATTGTGCAAGCTACCTGATACTCCCTCTCTTGTGTCTTCCCCTTCGGCGGAGCCTGGGTCATCACAGAGCCCGAGGAAGGAAGGAGGAGGAGGAGCCCGACTCGACGACGGGAAGAAGGTGTGCTCAGAAAGTGCCGGCGTGAAAGGAGCCGATCCCCGAGAAGAGCCGCGGCCAGGAAGACCTGTACAGACCGTTTGTTTCACCAAATAAAACCTGGTTTCAACATCACTAAGACACGTCTCCTGCCTTTCCCTACCCCGCCGGCTACAGTAGCATCAAGCAAAAAGTGGGGGTAACCATAAGAAGCAGATCCTACTTTCTTACCGGTACATTTCACTAACACTAGAGAACCCCTAGGGTGAGTCCTGGGAGGTGAAAGGTAGGGTAGGTACACATGTGTTCCCTGCTCAAGTAGTGAAGAACCCCCATGTATGTTTTAACTACCTATGAGGTCTGCTTTCCCCATAGGTTAAGATGGGGGAATGGCTAACATAATTTTAAGCTGTAATGGTGCAGGTAGACAGTGGAGCAGCCTCATGTTGTTTACTATCATTGAAGTCACAATGAAAAACCCTCTCCTGTGGTAAAGGTGGGTTTGTCATAATAGCTTAGAAATGACACTTCAAGAAATTGGGCATTTCTCTGCACTAAACTCTTTTGTGTGCCTTTTAGTTTCACTCCAGTCCACATTGGAGCACATCTCTGCATTCCCCAGAGACTGTCCTAAACACTGGGCATGCAACTGGAACGAAAGACCCATGCCAATGGAGGACTTGGCTGGGTAGATTAGGGGGAGAGGTTTTGGCACTGGGAAGCCAGATACTGTCCCCACTAAAGATTCAGATCTGCATTCGAAGACCTCTTGGCAGAAAGGACTGAAATTTAGGGGAGACTTCTGTAGTTCAAAGGGAAAGCCTCTACGCCACCCCACACTTCAAAAGCACACTACAGTATAACCTCTGGTGTCATAGTTCAGCAGGGCAGAGATACACTTGTGGGGAAGACATCCTGGACTGCGTGGTGCACACGACCAGAGGAATCCGTTGTGCAGAAGGAGGAGACTACCACTGGAAGGGGCCATGCACTTTGGCCTGAACAGTGTAAGGCCTGAGCTGACTACCTGCTGCTGGGTGGCGCCCTGAAGTGTTCTCTCCAAGGGCTTGTTGGTTTGCCCCCTGTTTTTTGTGGAGGTGTCAGGGACATCAAAATCCTCTCATGAGGGACCTACACAGTTTAAGTATTTCACCTGGACAGCGGTGCCCTCTCATGCGCCTACATCGCCTGCTGGATCTTGATGCAGCGTGGAACTAACTATTATGCCTGAAGATCGGATTGCATTGTCCTGAGCCCCCAAATCATACCCGCATCTCAGCGCACACAAGCGTCTCGTTGGTGGTGAGCGTATTCACTGGTTGTGGGACTCAGCATGGCCCGCTTCATTGTCTGTGCGCACCTCTCGTGCATGATGCCGACTGCATGCTCATTGCATGCGGTGCCTGACTCACTATTTGCAACCCTCGAAGGGAGGACACATCCGTAGTAGTGCCTCATTCTACCTCGTGTGGTACTACTGAACTTGCGACTCTGTGTGTGGGACTAGAATGTCTGGTGCGACTCTCATTGTGCCTCATTTCAGAGAGGTAGGACGAACCTGACTGTGGGTTGATTGTAACCAGATTGTCTGGTGTGACTCGTATCATCGTGCACCAGATGATGTGCCTCATTCCAGGGGGGTACGGCAAACACGACTGTTGGTTGATTGTGGGTACGTTATCTGGTGCGACTTACATCATCGCACTCTAGACGTGTGCCTCATTTCCAGGGAGGTACTGCAAACCCAACAGTGGTTTGATTGGGACTGCATTGTCTGAGGCAACTTGTATCGCGCACCAGACATTGTGCCTTATTTCAAGGGAGGTACGAAGAATTCAACTCGTGCTTCATTGTGACCGATTGTCTGGTGCGACTCAGATCAACGCATACCAGATGTCCCGTGGAGTGTGGGAACAGCTAAACCCCCTCCCATTCACTGAATGTTACGTCTTGTCCTCAGTGCAGCAAATCAATTGACCTCTCCTCACCCGGTCTAAAGACTTCATGTTGCCAGGTAGTTTTGTCCAGATTGGGCCTGGGTGGTGAGAGTAAGTGACAGGGCTGAGGAACACTTTTGAAAACGATCGGAAGCGAGTTGAGAGACTGCATGACCCCCCTTTGCTTTGCAGAACTGGGCTGGTGCTGGAAGGCAAACTGAGGGGCCTCTTGATTGAACTGGGACAGCCTCTAGCCCATTTCTGCTCCACTCAAAGGGGTGAACTTCCAGAGTGATGGCCAACCCCCATTTGTCAACTGTTGCCTGTTTACCCTGATAAATACTCCAGCCTTTTCCCCTGGACCTCTACATGTGACACCAGCCTTAAACCTGTATGGTAAGGGGTGGGTGGGGTTTGACTATAACCTGTGGGCAGAGTAGTGAGGGGGTAAAAGTGGGGGAGGGATAGTGCCACTGGGTGTGCATTCATATTATCAACTGACCTGTCGGACATCATTTGCACTGCGTTACGGTGTCGAGTGCGTTTGCGTGCGAGTGTGCTGAATGAGAACGGCCTGCTAATAGTTGCACTGCATAGTGGTGCTATCTTACTTGTTTGTTTCATTACCTAACAAATAGTCCATTTTGGCATTGATTTGGCCCAGGCAGCCTTGGCCCACAGTGCTGCAAAAAAGCATTATTAATTTCTGTGCCTACACATTCCTGATATCCAAACCTGGGGTGCACCCTGGCAAATGTGTGGATTTGAATTGTGTTATTTTCCAGGGTGGGCTCAGTTCTGACAACGTATTGCACCGCATACGGGTGTTGGGGTGAAATAGGATTTTTCCCAAGTGTGCATATTACTGATGTCATTTTAACACTGTTGGCCATAGTACTGCTAGTAATATTTCCAAGTGTGATTTATGCCCAGGAAATACATGATGTTCATGTTGTGTTAATTAAAGTGTGTTTTGAATACAATCTTTATTTACATACTCCACATGTGAAGTCTATTTTGTGAGACTCAGTGTTGTGTGAGAATGCTTTACACATTGCCTCTGTGCTAAGCCTGACTGCTCAGTGCCAAGTTGCTTACGTTGCTTACGTTGCTTACCACCTGGTTCAACGATGACTTTAAGAAATCCAAGAAGCTCTGTCGTTCCCTTGAGAAAACTTGGAAAAAAGACCCAAACAATATCACCCAAGCCGCCTTCAAAAACGCTACCCGCAAACACCACCAACTAATCCGGACAGCCAAGAAATCAGCACTCAAAGACCGACTAGACAACAACGCCCACAACAGCAAGGAACTTTTCAACATCAAAGAATTCACCAACCCCACCGCCAGCTCAAACGACATCACCACCTCTCAAGTCCTCTGCGACTCCCTCGCCTCATTTTTCCATGACAAAATCGCCGACATTCATAACAGCTTTGACAACCAACCCGCAAACCAGTCTACCCCACTCACCTCCGAACCTGTACCTCCTCCGAATAACCTTTTCGACTGGAACCCAATCACCACAGAAGACACCATTCGCCTGATGAACTCCATCCACTCAGGATCCCCTACAGACCCATGCCCCCATCACATCTTCAACAAAGCAAACTCCTTCATCGCACCCCATATCCGAGACGTCTTCAACTGCTCCCTCAACTCCGCCACATTCCCAGAAAGCTGGAAACACGCCGAACTCAGCGCCCTTCTGAAGAAACCCACAGCTGACCCCACCGAACTCAAAAACTACCGCCCCATCTCGCTCCTCCCATTCCCTGCCAAAGTCATTGAAAAAGCCATCAACAATCAGCTCGCCGCCTTCCTCGAAACCAACAAATCTCTCGACTCCTCACAGTCTGGCTTCCGAGCCAAACACAGCACCGAGACCGCCCTCATCGCAGCAACAGACGACATTCGAACACTACTGGACAACGGAGACACAGTCGCCCTCATCCTCCTTGACCTCTCTGCAGCCTTCGACACAGTCTGCCACAGCACCCTGATACAACGCCTCAGAAACATCGGAATTCAAGGAAAAGCATTGGACTGGATCATCTCGTTCCTCGCTGGAAGAACTCAAAGAGTTCGCCTCCCCCTTTTTAAGTCAGAAGCCACCGAAGTCATCTGCGGCGTCCCCCAAGGATCATCACTCAGCCCCACCCTCTTCAACGTCTACATGAGCCCCCTTGCAACCATCGCACGTCAACACAACCTCAACATCATCTCCTAGGCTGATGACACTCAGCTGATCCTCTCACTCACCAAAGACCCAATCACCGCCAAAACCAACCTACATGAAGGGATGAAAGAAGTAGCCGAGTGGATGAAGCACAGCCGTCTGAAACTGAACTCGGACAAAACGGAAGTCCTCATCTTAGGTGCATCCCCTTCCGCCTGGGACGACTCTTGTTGGCCAACGACCCTAGGAAAAGCCCCCATACCGACAGACCACGCACGCAACCTGGGCATCATCCTGGATTCCTCACTCTCGATGACCAGACAAGTCAACGCCGTCTCATCATCATGCTTCAACATCCTCCGCATGCTCACAAAAACATTTCGCTGGATCCCCACCGAAACAAGAAAAACGGTCACCCATGCACTGGTTACAAGCCGTCTGGACTACGGAAACACCCTTTACGCCGGTACCACCGCAAAACTGCAAAAAAAACTCCAACGCATCCAAAATGCTTCAGCCAGACTCATAATAGACATCCCTCGCACAGACCACATTTCCGTTCACCTGAATGACCTTCACTGGCTCCCCGTCAACAAGAGAATAACGTTCCGCCTCCTCACCCACGCACACAAAGCCCTATACGAACTTGGACCTGATTGTCTCAACACGCGCCTTTCCTTTTACACCCCCACCCGCCAGCTACGTTCGTTCAACCAAGCCCTCGCCGCTGTTCCGCGCATCCACAAAGCCACCATGGGGGAAGATCCTTCTCCTACTTAGCGGCCAAAACCTGGAATTCCCTTCCCATTCACCTCCGCCTTACTCAAAACCACCTAGCCTTCAGAAAACAACTTAAAACCTGGATATTCGATAAGTAAACATCCCCCCTTCCTCAAGTGCCTTGAGACCCTCTGGGTATGTAGTGCGCTATATAAATTTTGACTTGACTTGACTTGAGTGTACGCAACTGACCCTGATAGAAGTTGCAGGTTCTGCCTGGCTTGACCATCACCTCAGCCATCCAGAAAGTACCAACTCCAACACCATTCCTCTACAAAGACGCTAAAACTCCTTTGCTCATAATTTTACACAACTTTCGGTGGTCAACTGTTCATTCTGATTTCCAAGGATATATTCTTGTGCGTCCCATTTGTGCCCAACACAAATCCTTGCATTCTAAGCCATTTGAACTTACCTGATTCAGGAGCCACTTACCGGTGGCTCCTGAATCAGGCATACAATTGTGACTTTTATTACTGATCTTATACTTTTTAAGTGTGATAATGGGGACAGCTAATATGTTTTCCGAGATGGCCCATTGTCCTCCATCGCAAAAGTTATACACAGCTACAAAAATGGCCAAGGGCTTTCTAATATTTTATCTTCATGGATCCTTTCATACAAGAATCTATGATAAAGGCATTCAGTATTGGTTATATTTTTGGAAAACTATTTGTTAAGCATACCCTCTTTTGGTTATCATTGCCAGTCTAATATACAAACAGTGCATACTTATGGGAGTTTGGTACAATATTTGCAATGCTACCTTATTGGTACTAGATGGTGGTGGCACTTACAAGTACCTAAGTATCTGTTGTCCTGCAAATATCAGGGACTTTATTGATGAAAAGTGAGCAATAATGGGTGTTCCCTGAAGTCGCATGGAGCCAGATGTGCGAGCGTGAGTTCCAGCACCACCGACCGGCAGAGACAATAAACCTAAAAACCAGGAAAGGGGAGGCGGGTGTACCACTGACCCAAATCAAAGTAGTGGGAGGCGCACAGCCTTACCTCAAAATTTTGGCCGCCTGCCTGGGCTGTGCACATTAGCCCGTATCCCAGGAGCACCAGAGACGGGGGATGTGCTGAGGCAAGGCAAGACAGCTGCAGTGCCTGAGGTCAGAGGTGAGTAGAGTCGGGCTAAGGGCCACAGAGACGATTACACATAAGAGCTGCCCAAGGGAGAAAGTTGCAAGGAGGAGCAGACACGAACACTGACGAGCATGCCTGGTGAGGGCCACGGGAGAGAGAGATGGGGTGCTGGTGCCATGTGGTGGCAGTCGGGGCACACTGCAGGGGGCCAGCGCGTGCCTCCAGCATGCGGGCTCTCTGGGCCTCAGCTGGGGTGTTGTCTGTGGCCAGGTATAGCATCACAGGTCTTCCAGAGGGGCGGCAATATGTCTGCTTTGGGGCGACCCTGTGCCTGCACAAGACAAGGCACAAGAGCAGGGGGATGGTGAGGAAGCCTGTTTTGAATTAACAATCCCAGACCTGTGCAAGGCCTGGAGGAGGATAGAGGTAGCCAGCACCATGCTGAGGCTACAGCGAGCCTCACAATAAAGATAGGGACACGCCAAAGGCACACAGCTGACCTGCTGAGATGACTTCCCAAGGCGACAAGAGGGCTAACCTACTGGCCAGCCAGAAACTAGGGGCCAACCCCTTGAGGGTCATACGGTGGCGATACTAGCTGCCATAATGGAAAATAAGACTTCTCTGGAGAAGATAGAGACAGCGACACAAGAGTTGGAATTGCTGCGAGCAGATCATAAAAAACTGGTTGAGCGGGTCGGGCCTTGAGGCAGACATCATGCAATTGACACCCAAGGTGAAGGGCACCCAGAGCTGCCTCAAGAAATTGGAGGTTGACAGGGTGTCAACCTGGAGAGACGTTGATGCTATAATAATGTCCGGATAGTGGCAATCCCTGAATGGGCAGACGGCCCATCGCCAAGCTATATGTAGAGTACTAGCGAAGCACTGTCATGCTGGAGGGCCGGTATTCCAAATTATTTACAGTAGAGTGGGCACACTGAGTACCGGGTGGGCCAGTTCCCCGAGGGGCCACGTCAAGAGGAATGGTGGTACGGCTCCTCAACTTTTATGAAAGGGATCATATCTTACAAGTGGCTCAGGCCCACTGACATTGACAGTTGGAATGTGGGACCATAAACATCTATCCGGATTAAACCAGGAAGGTCCAGAAACAGAGAGAGACATATCAAAGTCAAGAGACACTTGAGAAGTCTGAACCTTAAATATGTGCTACTCTTTCCCACCAAGCTGCACGTATTGGACAACCAGGGAGCCCATTTCTTTGAAACCGCTGCTGATCCATGGCAACGGCTCGAGGCCATTCGTCACCAGACCTCCAAACCCCCAGTTGGCAATGGACACAATAACTGGAGAAGGTAGAGACCTTGATGAGGGTGCAAAAACAGATGAGGGGCAACCCTCATGAAAACACAGAAAGATTGAGTCTGGGTGGGGGCTGAGATTAGAACAGTTGAGCCTGTTGGGCAGGCACCGGATGGGACACACTGACCCTGGACAAGAAAACAACACATGGAGAGACTTATGGAACATGGTGATGAGGGGAGGTCCCCTGTGGTGACTCACATGACGGCCAATTTCCTTGGATATCCTGCATTCCTGTGACACCATAGTCAGCCCTACCACAGCCTAGCACTGAACCACGTGGACAGGCTGTGACACCAGTTTTTAAGTGGGTGCGACAGATGCCTTGAGCATTGGGAGTTGGGGGTATAGATAAGGCTTACTGTGCGAGGTAGCGGGGAGGGGGGTTTTAAGGGGGTGGTGGGATCAGTTTTGGCACCAGACAGCAGCTTGCAGAATGAACATGAAGGCAGATGGACTCTGATCACCTAATGGCATGTCTAACACACGGGGCTCCAGAGGACAGGGGAAGGGAACCTCCAGATTCTCTCATGGAATATCAATGGCTTGAGCAACAGTTTAAAAATTGCGATAAAAGTCATAACCAGACACAATACGGACATAATACTACTGCAAGAGACACATTGAGTTTGTTAAAAAAAGTGGATTCCTTAACAAGGGGCAATACATAATGGTGGGGCACGCAGGATACATATCAGGCTCTAGGGTGGTTGGCATGGTGATCTGTAAAAATACTCCCTTCCAGATTACACAGACATGGGTGACACCGGATGGATGTCAGGCTGCATTTGCAGGCACCTGGAATGTGTTCCCCCTGCCCTGGCATCGTGGTACCCCCTCATCTGGGCTACCAAAGGCTGGACTGGGAAAACTGGGTGACTGGCTGTTAGCAATACAGGACCCTTTTACAATTATAGGGGAGACCTCAACTTGACAGAGCAGGGAGACAAGGACAGGGTAACACAGACCCACATCGTTCCCAAGCCCGATACTCGGTTAGCAACCTTACTGGGTGCCATGGGGCTGGCACACCTGTGGCTGGTCTAACACCAAGATCAAAAACAATTCGCACATGCAGCCAAAGCCACAGGGCGCCCCTGTCACGCTCTACAAGCTCAATAAATAAACACAGTCTTTGGCAAGTCTGGTCAATCTCCTAGTCCAGCAGCAACAAATCCGATGGTAAGGCAACACTCAAACCCTGCCCACAGGTATCTCGGACCACTCCCATGCTCACAATCTTCCAAACGCGACATGGGGGTTTGAGGACGGACTGGAGACTCGACCCATGGGAACTTGTTGATTGGGACACCCAGAAATATCTGACAGAGGCCTCCAAAAATTAGGAGGATAACAAGACTTGGGTGTGGTCTTGTGGGATGCATACAAGACAGTGGTTCATGGACAACAGACATCCCATACTGCGGGAAAGAAAAGGAAGAGGGACTAAGATTGTTGAGACCTGGAGACTTAACTGGTACTAGGGGAGGCGTAATTGGCCATCCAGATTGAAAAGGCTAGAGAGGATTGCTGCACTCTATTGAAAAAGGAGGCTAGGGCCCGCTATCGGGCGAAACAATTGCAGATCTATGAGCATGGGAACAATTTAGGGAAACTCTTGCCCTGGCGAGCGAGAAAAGAGAAATGTATACATAGACAGAGGGAGAGGCGGAGTGATAGTGGAGACGCATTTGAGCATAGCGATGGAGATGGCAATGTACCTGCGAGAAGAGTACGGATCACAAGCACCATGCAATGAGACGGAGTTACTGGACTTTGTCCAGGAACTCCCTATCCCCACACTGCAAGAAGCAGCTCAGCACAAGTTAGACACTGATATATCAGACTATGAGATAGGGAAGGCCCTGTCCCACTTAAAGAGACGAAGGCGATAGACATAACAGTTTCCTGCCAGAATATTTTTTATGTGCCTCCGTGTTCAGATAATACCTCACTTGGAGGAGTTGTTCAGGGGCCCCAGTTGGATGGAAACTGACAGATGACCTGAAGCAAGCCCTAATTATGCTCATATACAAGGCGGGGAAGCCACAGGCCTATCTCAATTGCTCAAAGTGGAGGTAAAGGTCTTGGAGTGAATTCTCGCAAGCTGCATGTTGCAAGTAGTGGAAAATCTGGTGGCAGCCGACCAGTCGGATTTTATGACACAGATCGACGTGACGCAACTTCAAGCGCCTCTGTGTTTGCCTAGCCCGAAGAGAGAGAAATAGGGAACTGGCGTTGATCTATATTTTGACAGGGAAAGCGTTTGCCTCTATGAATGGCATTACTTAACGGCCGTAATGGTGAAAATGGGATTTCAACAGAATTTTTCAGGATGGATCAAACTACTCCATAGTGATCCTGTAGTCAGAATGTGGGTGAATAGCAGGCTGTTGTAAAATATACTGATAGAAAGGGGGACATGGCAAGCATGACTTCTATCCCCCTTGCAGTTTGTGGTGGCCCTCAAACTGCTTTCTAGCACTGATACTCAAATCTGAGCCTACGATGGGACTCAGACTGACAGGACGTAATATCCTTATATGAGGATGACATCCTTCTTTATCTGGCAGATCCACTTTCCAAGCCAATGGGTGACAGGCGGCTTCAAGTATCTAGGTATCTATATCAAAACTCAATGGGAACGGTTCTACAAGGAAAACCTAGGTAGAATCTTGGCGGCAGACAGGATGTGGGCCATTGGAGCAGCCTTCCTTTATTACCGATGAGCAAAGTGGCATTGTACAAAAAGATGCATTTGCTCAAATTTCTTTATGTCCTCCAATATCCACCCTATGCCATTTCAGATAGGTTCTTCCAACAGGCCCCGTAGATTTCTCTAGTAATGCTAATGAGGAAGATATGGGATGGGTGCATAGCACTGCCGAACCAGAGGCTGTACTACTGGACAGCAAACCTTGTGGTGATAAATGACTGGAGATAGAGTGGACAGAACCAGAAGGTGGGGGAGGGTCGAAAGGGGGCTCTCGCCACAGACACAGGTTGTTGTGGACACCTGGAGGAGGGCAGTGCACGTCAAGAGCTGGCAAGGAAAAGAGAGCACGGATGGCACCACTGTGGGAGTTGGAGAAACTGAGGGATCTTCGGGCGATTGCGGGCCACACAAAATGGGACCTACTGGGAATCTCGATGTTGTGGGATGTCTGGAAGGAAGTTAAGCTGATCCCCTTGACAAAACTATGGGCTGAATATGATCTGACGAGCAGTCAATAATTGAGAAACCTGAAGATGCACCATATCCAAAAGAAATGCATCGTCCACTTGTAGAACCCATCAGAGGAATCCCTCCTTGGGTACAGGTTCCTGGTCTCCAGCATGCACAGCCACACCAACTCACTGTTCTACAAAAACCCCCAGCTCCCAGTCCCCCCCCCCCACTGGACTCACTTAGACACAGTTGGAAAGGGACATAGGCAGACCATGTGACGATGCATAGCTCAAACCCTGTTGCTACCCTCAATATGTGGCAATACGAGCGGGCTGCCACATGGTATTGCTAAAATTCTTCCATAAAGCATACTATATGAGGGTGAATATACCCAATATATGAAATTTTAAGACTGACCTGTGCCTAAGGGTTGCATAGGGAGAGGCATCTTGCTCTATACCATATGGGTATGCCATGCCAGTGGGAACGGGTCAGAGAGTGGATATCAGGAGAACTGGGGGTTATTGCACCTTACGCCTGAGTTAGTCACGTTGGGTATCCGGAGAGAGCAAACACTGGAAAAATATACGTTGCCCTTCTGCAAAAATCACCCTGGCAGTGGCCCTACGATACAGCATTCTTGTACCCACAGTCCAGGAATAGACAACAGATCCGATCTAGTGTATTGGGGGCAGAAGAGCGTGTATACAAAGCCTGCAGCTGCGCTTGCAAGTTTAAGAGGATCTGGAACCCCTGAGGAACGAAGAGACATTCAGTTAGTGGGGAACTGATAGCCTTAACTGACCCTACCATATGTATTCTGAGGCTGCCTCTCTGCACAAGTTTGGGGTAGAAAGGGAGGGGCTTGTTGTACATTGTATTTTACAAATGATAATAAAAAGATGTATAAAAAAAATTGAGAAATATTTATGGGTTGCAGAAATGCTCGGGCTAAAATGTTAGAACTGTATGCCATCACAATGTCAGGTGGCTAAGGCTTCCACACATCACTACTTACTATAAAGTGTACTAACTATCTTTACTGGCTTCTCCCTTCTCTCTGAATGAAGACACCTGACTAAGCACTGCTGAAAGGAAGTGTGATGGGCAGGAAAAGCAACCCTGCAATTACACATGGAGAAACAAAAACTAATTATAGATCTGACCAGCCTGTGCTAGAAGAGACAAAGATTATCTGGGACAAGACCCATAAATTGCTGAAAACCATCAATTCCAACATGCTACAGTTCGCTGTGGAACAAGGCAGCAATTCTGACTGATGGCAGGCCACTCTGTTGAAGGAGTGGTCAAATGGAGGTACTCTATCCACAGACCATGTTATGTAAGATGGAAAACTAAAGCCCTTTGAAAAACGTCAAGAAAAGTGTATAATTTCAAGTCCAGTTCTAAAACATTCTACAGTTGTAAAATTGCCTGAATAATGCACTTTGCTAAGGACCTTATGAATCTGCTGAATCACTTATCCACAGTTATTTAAGAAAACGGTGTGATTCCAAAGGTACAACCCTTAGAATTTACAATGTACTGATTGGAGAACTGTATTCCAGGACACTTCGGAAAGGACTGCTGGACAAATGGCAAAACAGGTTGGAAAAAAAGTATATAGGGCACGATTTTGATGTCGGCGTCGGGCTGTTCTCCGCCAGGGCAAGGAAATAATATACTCTGTCGCCTTGGCAGAGGTCCGACTGCCAAATTCAGAAATGTCCGTTGGGCCGACAGACATTCCTAGCATTAACAGGAACCACCAACAAGGTGGTTCCTGTGATGGTGGTTCCTGTGAATACATTGTAACTTTAACGTATGTCTCCGTCAAACATGACAGAGACATACAATAAAGTTACTTTTTTTTGCTTTTTAAAAAAAAGTACCCAAAGCATGATTTTTTTTTTAATAAACATACAAATGGTCCCCCATCAGAAGTCTAAACGCTGACAATCGTTCGAGGTAGCATTTCAATCTATTGTTATTCTGCCACTCTAGCCAAATGCCCAAAGTATTCAAATCAGTATTGACCCTGTTTCTCACAGAGCTGTCTCTTCTACTATAACTTGATGAACTTCTGGCTTTGTAGCCAACAGACCACATCAAAGAGAAATTGCAAACCCAGAACTCATCCATGCACTCACCCACCCATTAACTACCAATCCACCTAATCACATATTCATTCATCTATCCATGCATTCACTCATCCAGCCAATGGTTGCACACTTTCGTAATAAAAGCTCCATCAATAGGATCAACAATCATCTTCAGGTAACTGAAAAAAGCTGAGGTGTGTCTGTGGGGTCATGAATGGCCTTAATCACACAAAATGTAATGGGAGGAATGCTTGCAAAAAGTCTAACCATTGACAAACACTTAGGGTAGCATTTCAACCTTTTGCTTTTCACCCACTGCACCACTCTAGACCACTCTAGACACAGAACTGGGCTCTTCAACTATACCTTGATCACGTTCTGACTTTGTAGCCAAACACCCTTATCAAAAATAACATTACAAATTGTAATTGTAATTTGTAACGCGCATTATCACCCAGGGGTCTCTAAGCGCTGTTAGAAGGCGCACACGGACTAGATGAGGGGAGAGGAGGAGGGGGTGCTAGGTCGTACCCCATGCTTCCAAGAAGAGCATGGTTTTAAACTTCTTCCTGAAGGGCAGGAGATTCACTTCCTTGCGTAGGCTCACTGGAAGGCTATTCCAGGCAAAGGGGATCGCAGCAGAGAACGCTCGCCTTCCCATGCACTCACTCACCAATTAACTACCAATTCAAACAATCACTCATTCATTCATATATTTATTCACTCACTCATCCATCCAATGGTTTTCACACTTTTGCTTATAAAATAGATGGAATCTCTTTGTTAGATTTAGCCTTCAATTTCACACATACTGTATACTTGGGTTTATTGCAATGTGTTCTGTAAGTATTGCTTTTAAGATTGGTGAAGGTGACTGGAGGCATGGCTACTATGATTTTTATATAAACCATAAGGGATTGGAAATAGAATTTGAATCTGGTGTTAAATGTTGATCGCTAGTTTAGGTTGTGATCTTTATGCAATATGGAGTTATAGCTTGTCCAATAGAAAGTTCTTGAGAGAATGTATTTGAATCCAAATATGATGGCTCAGTTGGGTCTTCTGTGTAATCAGCCATGATAGTCATATCTGAAAATGCAGATTACCTAGTTGTAATACTAGTTTTATGAAGTACAGTTCATGTTGAAGTAATATTACTATCCATGAATGCTGAAAGGGCTTATATGTGTAGAATGCCCATTCTATAGCACTGCAAGAATAAATCTACCTTAAACACTGACTCTTGGTTCAAGGAATGCTGTACTTGGCTAAACTGGAAGGAATTTCATAGTGAATGACAATATAAGTCTCTGCCCTTTGAAATGATAAATAGCATAAACATAAATACAACAACAAACCCAATCAAAGAGCAATTGACATGCATCCTAGAGCCTGGCAGTTGCTGCTGTAAAGCCACTACAGGCAAGGCTCACAAATGGCCAAGAGATAGTGACAGGTTGCACCAAATGGCCTCAAAAAGCCCTTGCCGCTGTGGGAAATTGAGCTTCTGTAAGGCAGAGTATTATTTTGACTGAGACTCCAAACTTTCTTGCATAGAAGTTGCCATAAAGTTCTTAACTTCATCAACACAACCATGGTTCTCCTGTTTTGTTCCCTTCCCTATTCTGTCTCGTCTCTACTTCTATCCACTCGCACTCCAACATTATACCTTTTGAACTCAATAAAATTGTTATTTAAACAGGTATAGGTAAAGCCAAACGGTGTACCTTGGCAAGCCAATACAATGTTAATTTTTTAACCCATGGAAGCAAATGCCACAAAACTGGAAAGAAGAATGGTGCAATAAAAAGCTACCATTGGCTTTGACTTACTGTAACCTGAAACTACAGTTTAAACTCACAATGCAAATGTGATAAAGAACGAACACTGTCATTAACAGTAAAAATACCAATTACTGAAGTAGGCTGACCCATTACCCCATGCTGTATGCTGTGGTGGGTGAAAACAGAATGTGAATGACTGCTGAACAGACCAATGGATGAAGAATGCTGCCCAAAAACCCTCTAAATTTCTATAAATATCCATTTGTATTTAAGATTTTTTATTACAACTGCTAAGGCTATCTCTGGCCTATATTTAACACAGTACTACAGAAAAAAAGATAGCAATAATAGTCTTGGTCACTGTAATGGCTGGATTTTCTGTTTAGATGGGATCAGCCTCCAGGGGCCCCTATGACCCAGCCAAAACGTACTCACCTTCCCTCCTCAGATCGTATTCACAATGGATAGATATACAGATATATACAGATCGCACCTAAAATTTACCAAGATTAAACACGAACACCAAGCACACGATAATTCCATAAGAATTAGGATATTTATTAACAATAGACACAAATCACATTACTATGCAACATAACTTCTGCAAAGAAAAGGTAAAGATTAGAGTGCACATTCTATTAAAGCTGGTCGGACGTCACCTGATTAATATGAAGTTTGGACTCGGCAGTCATCTAGGTTCCCTTCTCGTCTCTGTATCCTGGCTCGCCTTGCAGTCACACCCCAGCCGTCACAAGTACACGTCTGTACCGCTAGGCTCAACCTCGTCTGCTTCCCTTCAGGACACCGGAACCTTGCTGATTATTAGCTACCGTCTCTCTCTCTCTCTGTATCAGTGCGCTCCGCGCTACTTCTCGTTCAGTCTTTCTCAGAGAGTTTCGGTCTTAAATCTTTCTCGGACTTCAAAGATGGCGACTGTCCACCATGAGATGAATAATGGCAGAGATGCTAACGGCTAGATGCCGCCTACGGACTAACTGACAAACTGACTAACACCTTCGCTAATATCAAAGCCCGTTCCTTCATGGAAATCCACGGCCAGTAACCTGCCGCCCACCAAATTCTTGTACCTCCCCGTACCAAGGACACGTTCCCAGCCGGCCGGCCTGAAGTTGTGTCTTCGGAGTGGGGAAAAATACATTCCTTCGATAAGGGCCAGTCCGAGCCGGTTCACTCCAAGCGAACAACAGCTTAAAACTAAAACATCACACTTGACCTAAAAAGCCTTCTCGAGCTACCGGGCAGAAAGCAAAATGGAGTCTGTCTCGTTTAAGGCCTACGGAGCCCACAATATGCATAGCTCCATGGAAAATATCCCAGCATGTTAGCAAATGAGCAAATCATGACTAATACTTATATATCTATCCCCTAACTTAAATTCATAAGCCCTACTTTAAGGAAAATGACACGAAATTGCCCTAATATATGTAAGACAGAGGCCCTGTCTATAGTCCTAATCCCTATGCTATGGGGGTGATAGGCTGGAGTCACTCTCCATCATTCTCCCTCTCCAAAGAGCCAGCAGAAGGGCAGCCATTACATTACACCCCTTGACTCCAGTCTATTAACCACAAACTAAATGGAGCTAACATCAGTAGAAGAATAATATGAAACAAAATTAACTGATCTACGACCCTTACTAAGTCTAAAAAATTGGAGCAAGGAAGGGATGCACTGAATAAAGCAACAAATAGCTATCAGGATACAAATAGCGACAATAACCCCCCCTAAAAATCTGTCGTAAGGAATGCAAGTCAGGCAGCCAATTAAAAAGCCAGTCAAAGAAACCCTGATCTATATGTTGTCTAATTTCTGCAGTCAAGTCGTGGAGTTTGTCAATATGGGATTGGATAGCTTTAGAATGGTCAGACAAGTTAAAACAGCACAGACCTTCAAAATCAGAACATTCATGTCCATGTTTCAGCAGGAGATAATCAATGGCGGCCCTGTTTTGCAAAATAGCTCTACGTTCACCTTGGGCATCTAATAAGAGGTCAGATAAAACAGTGGAAGTTTGATTAATGGACTTAACCATCCAGCAGGCCATTTTGCCGATTGTTTTGGCATTATAAACAGCCAATGCAGGCACTCCAATAATAGAAAAAGCTAAACCAAGGTACTCTGATCTGGAATAGAGATGAACAGAGGAATCACAATCTTCATGCAATGACATCGAATCACGTACAATACGGGAATGTGAAGTAGGATGTGAAGAAAACATTAGCAAACTCAATCTAGTGATGGCACATGGGCCACCAGAAATATTGGCAGGAATATAGGGCCAAGATGAATTCCCGCAGGAAAATAGCCATCCAGCTGGCAGTAACATTGAACGATAATGGCTAGTGGCTACTAATAAACGTTTACAAGTCATATTGTTTTTTACTGAAAGACATGAATTCGGAAGTCTCTTTGAACATAGCAATCGTTGATGAGGTGAAAAAGAAGTAGCGGCCTGGAGCTTTAGCTTCAAGCACTCAGTAATAGCCTTAGGGTCACAAGTCATAATGAAACACAAATCTCCAGGGGTAATATTAAAAGTTGTAATACGGGAATGAATAGCAATATCAAGGTCTGGAAGAGCAGTGCATAAGGGGCAGAATTCGTGAGCCGCAAAATCGCCCAAGATAACATTAGGTCGGGCATTTGAAATATTAAAAATGTGTCGCAAAGTCTCAGTAGATGCAGGGACAGCAACCAAACAGGTCGCTAAAATGTCAGTGACAGATTTCATTGGGGTAAGACAGAAATGCGGAGAGTTCGTCACCCGCTTTGCGAGTGTAATCCAAAAGTTAGGAGATGTAGCCCACGCGGACCGCGGGGCTCGGATCATCCCATCAACCGGCGTCGGTGGATCCTCTCCTCTCCCGGCGTAGCAAGCCAAAAGGAGTCCAGCGCCGACACATCCTGCAGCAGCAGTCCAGAGAATGATCTGAAAGAACACAAACACAGACCTTAATCATTCTCGTAAGTAACATTTATCAGCTGGGACAGCTTCCCAGCCATCTTTCCCTGGCTTCATCACCAAAACGGTGTTGTCATGACCGGTCGCAATAATATCAGCCTGTTCAGGAGGATTTTTAGGCGATTGCACCCATATCTTAGCTCCAGGAAGATCAGACGATCCGAAGCCTTTTTGTCCTCGCACTGTTAGCAACGTTGGGGCAGAGCCTTTTTTGATCTCACCACTGAAGACAGGCATAATCAGTAACTGAGCAACGCGGTCAGACTTCTTTATAAACAAATCCGTCTCACTGCTGTTCAGCAGGAGAACCTTAATCTCTCCCTGATAATCACTGTCAATTACTCCTCCGAGCACTTGTACACCCTTCAGGGCTAGGCCAGATCTAGGGGCAATTAATCCAAAGCTACCGGCAGGTATACAAACACCAATGCCAGTTTCAACAATGATTCGATCTTTTCCTGGAAATTTTACGTCATTTAAAGCATGCAGGTCGAGGCCTGCGGAACCTGGGGTCGCTCTACATGGAGCCAAAGCACCGGGGGTAATTTCCCAATACATGACAGCGTTCGATACAGAATTAGGTTTCGCATCAACATTTGGAGGAAACAAACGCATTAAAGGAGATTCAGCATGTAACAAAGGGCGATTATTTAAAATCAATAAAGCTTGAAGTAGAACATCTCTCCACTGGCTGTAACGGTCATCAGTCAACTTGCGCAACTGTTCTTTCAACAAGCCATTCATCCTCTCAATCAGTCCTGAAGCCTGTGGGTAATATGGAATATGAAACACCCAATCAATATTATTTTCCGCACAGAATTCCTGCACCAATCTTCCACGAAAGTGGGATGCATTATCAGATTGAATTTGGAATGGGACACCATAGTACAGAATAATTAGCTCCAGGGTTTTAATGGTATTCACTTGGGTAGCGTTCTTACAAGGGAAAGCGACCAAAAGGCCACTATAAGTGTCAACCACTGTACAAATATATTGACAATTTCTGCTCATAGGGAGCGGACCAATATAGTCAATCTGCCAAATTTGGGCGGGCAATTTACCACGGTGTAAGTGACCTCGAACAATCTGAGGCACCTCTTTTTTCCTAGAATGCTGACAAACGGGACAATGTAGAATGACATCTTTTATTAAGGAAAAGGGAATATGAATTCCTCTATCGGCAGCCCACCTGCTAGTGGCTTTCTCTCCAAAATGTCCTGCTTTCTGATGGGCCCACTTCGCCAATCCCGCCAAATCAGAATCCTGCATGTCCACCACTGCCTCAGAAATTTTAGACTGTTCATCTGCAATGTTATGGAAAAATTTGTCAAGGGAGTCAATTGGAGTGTGAGCATCCACGTGAAAGATTGTTACAGTACTTTGCGGGAGCAACTCCCAAATTTCTTGCCACAGTTCTTTACCCCATAATTCTTTGGAATGCAATTCCCAATTATGAGAATGCCATGTTGGTAACCATACCGCCAATCCATTCGCGGTGGACCAGGAATCAGTGAAAATATGACATGTGCCAGGTAGTTCCTGTTTCAAAACTTGGTAAACTGCATAGAGTTCAGCATATTGGCTACTCTTACCATCTCCAGTTGTGCTCAACAATTTCTGTGTAATCGGGTTGAATGAAACAGCTTTCCAATGTCTTTTATCACCAATGAACTTCGCAGAACCATCCGTAAACCACACATGTTTTCTATCCTCCACGGACAGATCATCAAATGATTTACCCCACTTCACGGGAGACTCCTGCACTACGGGAACCGAACACTCGCTTTCAATCTCATTGGAGGGCGCCTGCGCCACTCGCTCATGCAAAACCGCCACACCTTTCGGACCCACACGTGCCCTGTCCTGAATGTACCATTTCCATTTAATCACACTAGCCTCCTGAGCATGTCCAATTCGATGGGACTTTGGTGAACTCAAAACCCACTGCATAATGGGAATTTCGGGCCTTAAAATCACAGCATGGCCTAGGGTCAATTGCTCGGTATCCACCAGAGCCCAATAACAAGCAAGCAACTGTTTTTCAAAAGGTGAGTAACGCTCACCAGCCTCTGGTAACTTTTTGGTCCAAAAACCTAATGGCACTTTTTGTCTGCCCTGCTTTTGCCACAAACTCCAATTGGCATACAGGCCTTCCACAGACACATTCAAATCCACATCACCTTCACTCACGGGCCACAAATCCAAAGCATACTGAATAGCTTCTTTAGCCAAATTAAAAGCAGTCTGTTGAGGTTCACCCCATTCAAAATTTGACTCAAATGGGGAATATGCTGACGCCAAAATCCAAACAAACCAATAAAGCATTGAGCCTCTTTCCTGTTTCTGGGAACAGCAAAATCAAGTATTTTTCGTTTAACCTGTGGAATCACCTCTCTGTGACCCTCATGCCAATTAATTCCTAAGAATTTCACATTTTGGGATGGAGTTTGTAATTTGTCGGGATTAATTTCCCAGCCTTTCGCTCGCAAACAATCAATGATCTGATCTAAATGGGACTGTACCTGGTCTTGCGTTTCACCTTGAATTAAAATGTCGTCAATATAATGACAAACCTGAACTTGTGGATTCGTGGGCACTTCAGACAAATGCTCCGCCACCAGCCGGTGACAGATCGTAGGACTATGTACATAGCCTTGAGGAAGACTCCGGAACGTCATTTGACGTCCATTCCACGTAAAACTGAATTGTTCCTGACATTCGGGGGCAATCGGGATTGAAAAGAATGCATTAGCAATGTCAATAGAAGCATACCATGTACCTGGATGCTTTTGAATTCTTTGAATCAGCGTGACAATGTCAGGCACTGCCACAGTCAATTTAGGTGTGGTTTTATTCAATTCTCGATAATCAACAGTCATGCGCCAAGAATTATCACTCTTGCGCACGGGCCAAACGGGATTATTCCAAGCAGATGTGACCGGAGTTATGACTCCCGCATCAACCAAATCCTGAATTGTAGCAGTAATCTCTTCATGACCACCTGGGATGCGATATTGCTTTTGAGAAATTACTTTCGTCGCTAAAGGTATTTTAATAGGTGGCATGCGTAAACGGCCAACCCGTACGGGTCTGGTCGAAATGTACTGTCGTGTACCAAATTGATAGCACCCATCATCCAAATGCAAAGTCATACCTTTCAAAATGTCAATTCCAATAATGTATTCCAAAAGTGGCACAACCAACACAGAGTATTCTCTACGAGGAATCCTACCAATTTTAATTTCGAGTGCAGTTTGAACTGCGGGTGTCTCTTTACCACCCAAACCAGTAATCGTGAAAGACTGTCCATGAAATTTCTTCGACTTACCATGAATTAAAGTGGCCTCCGCCCCAGTATCAACTAACGCTCGGGCCCTTTGGATATTACGATGTTTCCAAAAAATCTCAATATCTACATAGGGTCTATAATCTCTGTGAGCCCACTTGCGTACCGGAGCTTGACCTATTTCCTAGTCATTTTTCCTGCGGTCTGTCAACCAAGACAAATCAGGGTAAATGCTCTCAGTTTTCTTTGGTATTAGAATGTCTTGTTCATATCCGTCTCCAGTACGAAACGGATTAGTGTCATGTTCAAAAAGTTGTGAGTTACGATCAGAGAGTCTGTTACGATCCTCTCTTTTTCTCATGTCAGGGGAATAACTCCTTTCATCTCTTCGTCTGTTGGAAACACGATCATCTCTTCCCCTCTCACGATCATCCTCTCTCCCCCTCCCATCATTACGACGAGGGGATCCATCATGTTCATAGCGCCGATCATCACGGCGATCAGAATTCACACGTCGCCTCTCATCACCACTGTCATCCGAACCACGATCATACTCATTCTTTCGCACACGACGGGCACCCTCCTTTCGATCCAAACCACGCTTACGAAACATATCCCATAAGCGATTATTAGGCTCACCGTCAATGTCCTCCCTTTTGACACCATCAGCAATGAGAGCAAGAAACATATCACGTCTAGAGAACTTATAGTCCCCACCAGTACGACCCTCAGGTCGAGATTGTCTTTCAGGTTTAAACCATTCACCCAGCTCACCAAGCTGACGAACAGACTCAAGCACAACAGACAAAGGATTGCCAGTTTGGTTAATCAATAATGTCATCATGACCTGCTTGTAAGCAACAGGAGAAGAACGGATAATGCGATTGCGCACAGAAGATGTTAAAAGACCATCCAATAACTTGTCATCAGTACTAAGAAAGATAGCCGTTTTCATGACTTCCTCTTTTAAATGTTGCGACGCATCGCGCAAAGTGTACCACGGTTTCTCATCAATAGGCCAATCAGATTCAGTTGGATATTTATGATTACAGCCGTCAGACGCAAGCTGGAGCAAAGAAATTTGACCAGCACCATTATAATTCCGAAAATGATCCTGAATCGTAGAATCAGAACTCAAAGAGCAAAATCGTAAGCAATCCACAGCATCAAGCATAATACCGGCAGCGCCAAGTTCATAAAGACGCACCATCCAGGTAAGCAAGGCCTCACCAGGCCGTTGTCGAAATCGTTGTAAAATGTCACTAACCTCCTGTTGAGTAAAATCTTCAATACAATCAAGAGCTATACCACCCGGGTTACCAGGGGCCTGTTGTAATTTTCGTCGAAAAATAGGGTGAGCAGAAACTGCAGGAAGAGCTTCCGAGGAAGCCCGCATCTTAGATTTAGCAGCACAATCAGGGCAAGCTACGTCATCCGCACGGGAAGAACGAGCACGGTCACAGTCAGGACTTAAATCAATACAAGAAGCAGATTTACAATCACGTCCGGAGCTAGAAGACTCGCGCTTGTCACCCTCCTCTGCCGAGGAGTCAGAAGTATGAGAATCCCAGATATTACCGTCCCACTCATCGGGGTTCCAATCCATTCCAGCTTTTGCTACAACCATACGCACTTTGCGTGAAGACACACGTCCACGACGATGTTTGTACTTATATCGTGCAATACGGACCGCAGCCCTTTCGGCAATGGTCTGATATGTTTCAAGTTTGTCGGCAAGCAATTTATTTTGACACCGCAACAAAGTATGTGCATTTTGCAATTCAACACACTGTCCTTCCACATCTTTAAACTGCTTTTGTAGCTGAACAAACCTCTCATGCAATATTCTGTATGCATTAAGAACAATCCAACCTCTGCGTCCTAAAATAGGAAGCTCATCACCCTTCACTACTGGCGCTTTCTGCAAGCACGATACCACATCAGCAGGCTCCGCCTGCTCCAAGCATGAAGACCAATTTTCACTCAAACCAGTAGAATCAGCCCACTCACGGGCCAAGGCCTCATAAGGCGTAGACTCCCAGCCGGGAATCTGAATCGGCAGTTTAAAAACCGACGATGATTTTTTCGCAAACATACTGACACAAAAAATTATATACACAAATTATAAACAAAAGTCAATACTTATAAGCCGAGCGCAAACCAACAAGAGAAAATCAACACAATGCACACAGGCTTCGTAAACAGTTCGTGACGCCAGATGTAATGGCTGGATTTTCTGTTTAGATGGGATCAGCCCCCAGGGGCCCCTATGACCCAGCCAAAACGTACTCACCTTCCCTCCTCAGATCGTATTCACAATGGATAGATATACAGATATATACAGATCGCACCTAAGGACGGGGAATGACAACATACATGTATGGATTTTCTACAATATCTTATTCACATCAGTTGGTCTCGCGGCCACCCTGACCCAGACCGTTCTACCCTAGGGCAGATATGACACACAATCCGGTGCGTCTACACACGGGCCTGCAGAACCCAATGCTCCCTTTTCCAAACTGTTTGCAATCCTGCAAAACTACACACTAGTTCGACCTCCTAGTGCTCTCACTTATTCAAGCCACAATCTAGTGGGTATACACACTGGTAATCCTCCCCAGTGTTCTCACTAACGCCGCATATCAACGACGACCACATTCCTATGAACAGTTATCAGGATAATATCTCAGTTACCTACTTGGGATAAAACTACAAGAATGATTTTGAATATAGTTCCAAATTATATAGTGTACTTCCTGCTCTTGGCATCAAAGGTCCACTCACTCCCTCTTTGTTTGATCACCATTTACCTGATCGGGATTTCGCATCCGTTCACATAAACAATTCCCAACTAGGAGATACATTTACCAAGATTGAACACGAACACCAAGCACACGATAATTCCATAAGAATTAGGATATTTATTAACAATAGACACAAATCACATTACTATGCAACATAACTTCTGCAAAGAAAAGGTAAAGATTAGAGTGCACATTCTATTAAAGCTGGTCGGACGTCACCTGATTAATATGAAGTTTGGACTCGGCAGTCATCTAGGTTCCCTTCTCGTCTCTGTATCCTGGCTCGCCTTGCAGTCACACCCCAGCCGTCACAAGTACACGTCTGCACCGCTAGGCTCAACCTCGTCTGCTTCCCTTCAGGACACCGGAACCTTGCTGATTATTAGCTACCGTCTCTCTCTCTCTCTGTATCAGTGCGCTCCGCGCTACTTCTCGTTCAGTCTTTCTCAGAGAGTTTCGGTCTTAAATCTTTCTCGGACTTCAAAGATGGCGACTGTCCACCATGAGATGAATAATGGCAGAGATGCTAACGGCTAGATGCCGCCTACGGACTAACTGACAAACTGACTAACACCTTCGCTAATATCAAAGCCCGTTCCTTCATGGAAATCCACGGCCAGTAACCTGCCGCCCACCAAATTCTTGTACCTCCCCGTACCAAGGACACGTTCCCAGCCGGCCGGCCTGAAGTTGTGTCTTCGGAGTGGGGAAAAATACATTCCTTCGATAAGGGCCAGTCCGAGCCGGTTCTCTCCAAGCGAACAACAGCTTAAAACTAAAACATCACACTTGACCTAGAAAGCCTTCTTGAGCTACCGGGCAGAAAGCAAAATGGAGTCTGTCTCGTTTAAGGCCTACGGAGCCCACAATATGCATAGCTCCATGGAAAATATCCCAGCATGTTAGCAAATGAGCAAATCATGACTAATACTTATATATCTATCCCCTAACTTAAATTCATAAGCCCTACTTTAAGGAAAATGACACGAAAATGCCCTAATATATGTAAGACAGAGGCCCTGTCTATAGTCCTAATCCCTATGCTATGGGGGTGATAGGCTGGAGTCACTCTCCATCATTTTCCCTCTCCAAAGAGCCAGCAGAAGGGCAGCCATTACAGTCACCTTACCTTTTACTTCTTGAAATGCTCAGAGTGAGGCTATTTTACTGGTGTCAGGTCAGCGGTACCGAGGATAATTTGATGACTTGTTGCACCTTCCAAAAGACCACTCTATTCTTGTGGATGAAGAAGCCATGTTAATGATAGACCTATCACAAAGGAGATGAGTTTATTTTTGTTGTTTAACATAACCTATCAATCCTATTTGGCATGCGATTTATACTCTTGTTGCATCTACAACAATATATAATCTTGAACATATAAATGTATCTATACAAATGGAGAAACCTTTGGAAAATCGAAATTTGCATGAACAGTCCATACAAAACGTATTCCTTGAGGATGTGGAAGACATCCAAGGAATGCAATCTTATAGTAAACATTGTAACTCCCCATTTTATTTTTGCTTTCACTCATTTCTCTGCCTTCTTTCTTTTTCCATTGAGTTGCTGATCCGGTCCATTCAAACCTCTCCAGAAAATTTCCAAGAAACGTGGCTAGTTAGCTCATGCTAAGAAAAGGAAAATGTGTGTGGGATCTGTTGTGTCAGGAAGTCACTTTTCAAGTCCTTATGCCCTTCAGTGAGAAGAGAAAAATAAGCCTCTCTGAGCAACCCCTTGCCTGCCTATTGAATAAACTTACCAGACTACAAACGTATTCCAAGGTGATTTAAACTCATTTCACAAACGATTACAAATTAATCCCAACCTCACAAGCACACGGTGGGTGGTTGGATACTCACAACCAAACAGCTTAGTTTTACTTCAGAAAATATTGATACAGCAGGTACGATTAATATCCTTATAGAGTTTTTATTGAAGCCAGTTTTTGGAGCATGTCACTAACAGGTAATCATATTTATGAATAGGACCAAGATACTTTGGGTACAAATTAAAATCCTGCTGGGCTAATTGACCAGATAGCCCACTGCGGTTCTTGATATAATCTTGAAGGCGAGTCCATCCACCAGGCACCTTCATTCCTAAATTTTGTTGCGCACACATTGTTATCTATAACTAGTAATTTTCTCTTTCGTCTAAACACTGCGCTGAGGATACTCAACTCAGGGTGGTCCTGTTTGCTAATTCTCCTTGACCTTTCCGCAGCCTTCGACACTGTTAATCACAACACCCACCTCAATATTCTTCAACAGAGAATGGGCATGCAGGGCACTGTGCTTAAATGGTTTGCATCCTTCCTCTCTGACAGATCTCAAATGATCAAAATAGCGAACAGTCTTTCTTCTCCTGTGGCGGTGGGTCAAGGTGTTCCCCAAGGCTCTATACTTGCACCCACATTGTTCAATCTCTACTTAGAACCACTGGGAAACCTCCTAAGCAAATCCGGGATTCACTATAATCTCTATGCAGATGACACTCAACTCTACTTCAAGGTTGCCTCCACTCATGACCTCTCCATCCTAAGCTCCACTCTCGACTCCATTCAAAACTGGATGTCATCTCATCAATTGATTCTGAATCCCTCCAAAACTGAATTCCTCCTCTTCTCCTCCTCACTCTCTCCTCCCCCGGTTCAATCATGGATGGATCAGATGAATCTACTCAACAATAAACCCATCATTGTCGACAGCGCAAAATCCCTTGGTGTCATTCTAGACAAAAAACTCAATCTAACTCCCCACATCAATTCTATTGCAAAATCTGCTCGCTACCAACTGTGCCTTCTTTGGGGAATCCGTCGCTTCTTCCCGGAGCAGGAACTTATAACCCTGGTGCAATCGCTGGTCCTCTCCAGACTAGACTACTGCAATGCTCTTCTTACTGGCCTCCCCAAATCTCACCTGTCCCCACTTAAGTCTGTCTTCCATTCAGCAGCTCGTTTCATTTATGGGGCCAAAAGAAGCGATCACATCACACCGATGTTATCCACCCTCCGCTGGCTTCCCTTCGAGGCTAGAGCTATCTATAAGACCGCTTGTATCACCCACAAAGCCTTGCACTCCTCCTCTCCCCGCTACCTGGCGAATAAACTGAAACTCTCTGGAGGCTCTAGACCTTCACGCAATGCGGAGAATCTACTGCTTGAACCTCCCACTTTCAAGAAGGAAAGAACAATGGCCCAATCCTTTTCCGGCAACGCAGTGAGAATCTGGAACTCGTTTCCGCCTCAGCTCCGGACCACCGCCTCCTCCCAGGCCTTCAAAAGGGACCTCAAAGTTCTCCTCCTCCAGAGACACCTCCAAAAGTAATTCACGTCCTCTTGCTATTTGGAGGAAGACTTCCCACTACTGATATTTTCTACTTTCCATGACCATGAAAGTGCCTTCCCAGTGTTTGTCCTGTGGTTGGAGTGTCTGCCTTTTTGCAGTATTCTCCATGTACTTGTGTTCGGTGCCCTTTTGTAACATGCACACACCACTTTGCTCTTGTAACACACGGTTGCTACCTCTCACATGTTTTTACCTTTGATACTTGCACAAGTGCCACCTTACCTACGTAACGCTTGTTCTTGTGCCTAGCACTTATTGCAGTATTATACCTCAAAATATACTCTGTTTTCTCTTATAACTACACACTTGTCACTTTTCCTCTTGTGCACTTTTGACTACCTCATGTATTTTTGGTTGCTCACAATTTTTACTACCTCAAGTATTTTGTTTGCTCACAATTATCACTATTACCTTTACTACCTCATGTATTTTTGGTTGCTCACAATTTTTACTACCTCAAGTATTTTGTTTGCTCACAATTGTCACTTTTACCTTTACTACCTCATGTATTTTTGGTTGCTCACAATTTTTACTACCTCATGTATTTTGTTTGCTCACAATTGTCACTATTACCTTATGTAAGTAACGTATGCTTTTGTAATCTGCTCTTTTGTAATGTTTCTCATTATGTTTCATTTCTGTTCCTAATGTGAAGCGCTCTGACGCCTTCGGGTAAAGTCTGCGCTATATAAAAATGCATAAATAAAATAAATAAATAAACACGGCATACACAACAGTTTTTGTCCTGATGAAGAACCCACTGTGATGTTATTGACACGCATATACCAATAGGGGTCGAAACATCGACTTTCCAGATCTAGCCTTTCTTGCCCAGCTAGACCCATATAATATAAGAGGTCTTTTGTGTAGTATTGTTATGTGTGTAGTCACAATCTGTTACTTTCTATGTCACTATTGTAAATTGTCACGTGTATTTGTTGTTTATATTCAATAATGTCATTTAGTTATTGTCTTTAATTCACGAAATAGTTTTCAAATGCAAATGTTTTTTCAAATTTAATTTGTAATTTTTTTTTTGTGTTGTGCGTTTTTAGGTCTCCGGCGTTAACTGCGCGAAGCGCTATCTCGCCAGAGACCTATTGTGACCGACTCTGCTTCCCAGGAGAGGGGACAGGAGCTGGCCCCGCGCAGGGAATTGATCGGGCCACGCGCACGCGAACGCGCTCACTGTGGCCAGCTCCTGTCTCCTCTCCTGGAAAGCTCCAAGACCCACGCATGCGCACACACAGAGACACACACACGAGTGCCCATGCACGCACGCACATACATAGAGAGACACCCCCCTCTCAAGCATACACACACGCGGCACACACACACAAGTGCACCGAGCCGCCCCCCCCCTGTCGCACACACACACGAGTGCACCTAGACCCGCCCCCAGCCTTTTTCAACTTACCGGGCCAATCTCGGGGGACTCCGCTCTCCGCAGGCGGCAGGCACCGGGCATGTGCAACACTTGCGCAACCTCCTTCTGGCGGCCCCGGGGCTCTAAACCGCTCACAGGAGCCCCGGGCCGCGAGACGCTTTCACTCCGCCTGCCTCCTCTTCCGGTCCGGACGCGGCCCCGCCCCAGTCACAGGCGACCTTGCCTGACTTCCGGTGAGGCTGCGCATCGTTCGCGGTGCTTCAACGCTCCTCCCTCCCCCCCCACCACCACAGAGCGTGTCTCGTTATCGTTGCTTTAGCGGACGCGCAGCCAATGCTTGTTAGGAAAAGGAAAGAGAGTTATAAAACAGACTTCCTAACTGCCAAAGGGTTAACAAACAAGGGAAGTTCAAAAAGTGCGGTGCCACAGATGGAAAACGAGTCCAAAGGTGCACTTTTAACAAAACAGCAGTCCGACCAGGAAAACTGAACAGAAGGTGCACCCTTAATTAAACAGCAGTCTGACCAGGAAAGCGAAATGGACTTACAACTAGTAGGTGAAGCAGTAGCCAGAAAGGATGGACTAAGTCCAGAAGGAACCGCAGACGTTTCAATTCAGAAGTGCGCAGTTAGCACGCACATTACAACAAACTCAGTAAGGAAAATAAAACAAAAGCAGTAATTCACAACCAAATCTTTAGTGAAACTCTCTTTTCCTTCGTTCTTAGCAACCGGGATGAGCAGGGGGAGAGAGTATGTCAATTCCAGCAACAAGAATCAACAAATTCACCTGCCAAAGTTAAAGTACTTGACCACAAACCATCGGAACTGTCAGCAACAACCTCTTCCCCACACAAAAAAAGGATACAAAATTGTAACATTCAACTGACCTCATCAGTTAAAGAGGATGTGTCAGCTCCGTCATTCCATGCTGTAGGGACAGACGTGTGAAAGGCAGAAAGCCCTTTAACTTTAGACAAAGGGACACCATCAAGCTTTTGCTTAATAACAACAGAAAAGTAAAGGGCCACAGACATCACACATCAGCTAGGGGATCAATTCCAAGAACCAAGCAATCATCTCTCTCCAATCAAATATACTCACTTAACAAACATGGAAGATCAAGCATACCCAGTACCTGGGGCATCCTTTTGTCAACATTGGAGTCTATTTCAACAGCAATTTCTCATCAAGCGGACAAACACGATCTCCAAGTGGATCTACTAAACATAATGGCAACATACATAGTAGGTATCGATAGGAAACTACAGACACTCAACGCCCTGACCACAAGAGCTCAACAGCATAACTATATGCAGCAAGTCAACTGCAAGTGCATGACGACATGTGGAAATCCGGAAATTCTAACAACAATCGTGACAGATATACTGATGGAAGTGATAGGCCTAGCTACCAGGCCATCTAAAAGAGAAAAAGACTGGGCGGTGGAGGATTCGCTGAGGAAAACAACAGGACTGCCACAAAAAGATACAAACACTACTACAGTCTGGAAATAACTGTTTTAACAGAAACAAGTGAAAGCAACTCTAAAGGAAAAGATAGTAACCCTATTACAAACAGAACCAAGGACAGGAAAAAAACAGAAATAGCGGAGGTCAAGCCTGTGCTTTCAAAAAAGTAAAAAGGAGGTAAAGAAAAGCACGAAACAAAGGGAAAGCAGTCCAAAAAAACAAAATATGGCCATTATTTATGCAACATAAGAATGTCAGGTCACCAACTTTAAAAAACGAAATGAAAACAGAATCAGAATCTAAAAACCCACTAATAAGCACCCAAGGAACCAATCACACAGGAAACGACCAGCTTACTCTCAAAAGGCGATACCGAAAGCAGATCTATGTTAGCTGCAGGAGAACAAGAGAAATCCCCCATTAGGCAAACCCTCATGGCTCATAAGTGTTGGGAATCCTCCAACACTCGAAAGGAAGGTAATAATAAATCAGAGGGATATGTCCAAATGAGACCTGAAATTCGGGAAATTACTAAAGAGGAAGCCAGAAATAGATGTCCCCCTGGGGTGGAAGGCGAGGATACACCGCTGATGCAGGAGCCACGCACAAACACTCCAAGTATCAATGATTCAAACAAAATAGTGTTTCTCCCAATTTACATCTCAAGAGGTAACTTTGACAGTTTAAATAGAGGCACAATTATAAAACTGGTAAGGGAAGTGCAGGAAATAGCATATATCAATTCTTCCAATTTGTTATCGATTAAATTCAAACTGCATCCATCTATGATTAAGAGAGAGGTAACAGTAACAGCTTGGTCTTCACCGGAAATTGCAGAGCATATAATGACCTATCAGCAAGTTTCAGGCTTGGGGTATTGAATCACAAAGGATAGAGGCCCACGTTACCCTGGTCTGCTTCTCCCCAAAAAGGAAAGTGAGAGATCCTACTGGGAGGAGCCAAAGGTGCAGCAACAAATCAGACAGCTTTTGAAATCTAATAATCACAAGACCCCTAAAAACTGCTTCACTCGTAAGGCGTATAGACAAATCAAATACGACCAAATAGGTGACTAAAGAAAACTGGAAGGGGTTACCGAAACATTGAGTTAACTCGAAATTCTGACGAGCTAAAGCCCCACAAGAAATTCAAAAACTTTCTAATATCTGCTCTTGGAATACTCACGGCCTAGAAAATCTGATAGGAAGCCCTAGTGCATTGGAATTCCTGCAAGCGTATAACATCATCTTAGCCTAAGAAACTTGGAGCACAATTCACTACAATATTATAGGTTTCATCAGTCATGACGAACCAGCAATAAAATCGGAAAAATTTGAACACCCAAAGTGCGGTTTGTCCTCGTATTTTTCAACCAAATTAGACTGGCCATTAGAAAAACACCCCATAGGGATGCGTTGGGTTCTTGTATCCAAGCTGGAACAGCATAGGAATGAAGAGACTCTAACAATACTAATACTACTAAACGTCTACATTCACTCAAGTGAGGATACAAAAGACGAGCATATGAACATGTTGTTTAAAATATTAAAATCATTACAAAGGCTCTATTGTCAGGCACAGTTCATTATCTCAGGCGACTTTAATATCAATTGATGTAACATCCCAGGGAACCTGAACAAAAAGGGAATCAACTTTAGACGACTATATGAAACACTAGGATTGACTCACCTTAATGGAAACACAAAAGAGGATTCACCAGCCGCAATGACCTTTTTAAGCGGGACCAAAAGTTCAACCATTGACCATACCCTAGTGAGTGAAACTGAAGTGCGACAGACGCAAAAATTCCAAATCGCGTCACGCATAGAGAGAGATCACATGCCACAAACTTTGCAATTGGAGCAATTTACAGCAAGGCAGTAAGCTACTTAAAATCTACTCTCAATGCCACATGCCTACAACTTAAAAGATTGACTGGCGAGGAACAGGGATTGAGTAGGTAATGGCTGAAGTATATTGCAAAGTGGGCACGAGTGAAGGAAGTCTAGAGGAATCCGGAATTTCAGAGACACAGCAAGCCGGGAAGGGCAAGAGATTAAGAGCTTGGGAAAATCTAGTGGGAGCCCTAATGGAAAGCTTCGCGGACAACAAGAGGCAATATCCCTCTAAGCATCACAGGAAGCCCATTAGGACTAGCAGTCACCATCCCTGGTGCAGTCATGAATTACGAAAACAGAAAAGCCTAATAGTGCGCAAAATAAGAGCTGTCTCAAACCAGCTAAAAATTGGGGAACACCCAGACAGAAGTAAGCTTAAAAATCAAGAAAGCAATACAAGAATAACTGTTGAATAGCCAAAACCAGATATCGAGTTGCAATATGGAATAAAATTCTTCTGGCAAGTAAACAACGGAACGGAAAACACTTCTGGTATCAGATAAAGTCACTGACACTTGGGGAAAATGGACATCAAACCGCTTAGATAAATGAAGATACATGGGTAGCACACATAATGAGTATGTATAAAGAACCAAAGCTCAAAGCAACACCAGTCAGTCAAATAGCAAAAAAGGACTGCAGGAGGAGTGAGGAACGAAAAACAGAAATTCCCCCTGGGGTCAGCAACTTGAATAGTTTTGTAAAGAACGGGGCCCCTGAATTTTGGATAAATTGCCACAACAGGGAAATCTAACTCTTGGGAAAAAACACCTTGGCAAGGTGGGTCAAACAAATCACAGGTACATCCACAACAATTAATTGTTTAGAATGACCACATTTATGTCGCAAGTACACAACAACCTAATGTTTGATCAATTTCTTTTATTTTCTTTTTTGTTTTTTATTTTATTTAATAACTCTAATTACTTCTTCTTTTGAAAAAAATCCGCAAAGAGGATATCTATTCAAAACAATTATATACAAGGTTGCTTACAGTGTATACATACATTTGTTACTAATGACTACTGTCACATTTCATAATGATCTTATCTCTACATATAATTTAATTATTTACAAGAGAGAAAAAAAATCAACATGTTCATTTCATTTCATCTTATAACACCACAATTAATTTCAATAGACGATTAACATTTTCTTGATATGAGGAGACTGGCGGATTATGTTCTAGCTACCCGCGTTTTGGCTTGCGCCTTCGTCAGGACTCCGTCATGAATACTTATGACGTTGGCATTGGATGGAGTGGCACTCGGTTTCTTATGATTTTTAGTTCTTCGACTGGAGGAGGAGCTACACTAGCAAACAAGATGGCCGCGTAAGCTCCCGGCTCCGCCGACCTCCGATTCCTGCCAGATGATCCTGTCATTTATCCTGATTTTGCGCCCTGCCTCCGTGTGTATGAACTGAACTACAACTTAATGATGCAATCCCGAGATTTCTACCGGTTTGGTGGACGAAGTTACGTAGTGTGGTAGTTTGCGGCCTAGACCAGCTTGGAATCCGGGGTCTCGAGTACTGGCCCAGCTGGGTCTCGGTTGAACAACAACGGCTGTGCTCGTGGGACAGGGTCCGGTCTACCAAAGTGGAAGTTTTTTGGACCGAAGTTGATGGCGATTGGCTAAGTCGGTAACATCGAAGGAGGGGTGACGATGCACATCTGAAGCGGTGGGCGGGGTCCCTGGCCCCTGTGGCCCGGTCTGGCCCTGCCGGTGCTCGCTGGGTTGGGATCTCTGCCTGCGGTAGCTGAGTCCAGATTGATATTGAACCGATTGATAAGTCCCGCTCTACCGTTGTCCGTTCCACATTTATCTGTTCCCCCCAGGGAGACCGGGCTCTCTGGGGCCGTGAACATGACTGAGTCCGACCGAGGAGTGGTGGAGCGGACTGAGAGTGACCCGTCACTACGAACTGTGCTGGCAGCCATTGGGTCACTTCATGATCGTGTTGAAGCCCGCATTCACAAAATGATGGAGCGTTTGTCTGAAATCGGGCGGAGTGGACCGGACCCTACTCCACTACAAGCAATAAAACCACTTGGCACCCCCAAGATGGCCACGTCGTTGGAAGAAGCAGACCCCGAACTGTGGGAGGTGTCGGAGCCTCAGACCAATGTCTTGGTTGATGGAAGCGTGCTCGATGCTGTGAATGGATTGTCTGGCCTACGATCGTTGCCGTTTAAGGAAGGACTGCTAGGTGCTCCCTTTCCGGAGTCTTTTGATGGGAACTGTTGTTGGCTGGAAACCGCGTCTCTCCCCCGTATATCGGTACCACTAAGATGGCAGACGAAATGAAGCTGGGAGTACACAATGGCGAGGAGTTTCTGGACTTGATGGTGTTCTCAGCGTTTTCATCTCTCTGCTACATCTCGATTTGAACTTTGATACATATTTCTCAGGTCCAGACTATCCTGCGGAGGCGACAGTTTGTCCGGAAGGGGCTCGCACGTCTGATCGGACGGGTCAAGGATGAGACTGAGTGACTGGGTTTAGCATTGAGTCTTGCTGGACAAGGGGTTTGCTATCACGATGCGTTCGGGAGGTTGGGCGGTGTTTAAAGTTTCCCCTGTTGCAATACGTATATGCGGCTTAATAGACTTCTTGACCTTAGTTTGGGGACCGGGGGCATGTATGAATATGCCCTCCTCCACTTTCTCTTTCTACTTTTAGAACTTAGTTAGTTGGGGCGACACGCACACTGCTAGTTGGGGTTAGGCAATAGCCATATGTAGGGGTGCAGGGTGGGGGGATGGGTTTTTTATTTTGTCTTTGGTTCTTGTTTTATGGTTTCTTTTTTTTCACTCTCTCTTCACTTTTCGTTATAAATATAGTTGGTGGAATATCCTACTTCGACCGTCTTCTAATATCTGGTGATCATGCTTCAGTTATTATTCGGACTGTTTTGGGTAGACAAGCTCTGAGGACTGGCACTTAACGTGGATCATATATTGTACTATTGCATATCCTGCTTCTCACACGTAAGCGTAGGCGTCTCAACTGTTTTTGCATTTGCTTGTATATATCCTGTTTCTGCCTGTTCACCTCATTATTCTACCGGAATGTATGACACCCGATATGTCTATTTCCTTTTTGTTTTTAAAATAATAAAAAGATTTGCAAAATAAAAAGTTCTTCGACAGTCACTTAATTTCTGCTGGTAAACCTTTTTGAAAATCTGTTGACGTTCTCCAATGGGTTTATTTAAGTGAAGCTCTTTTCACTTCCGACGGTTTATTAGTTGTTTCTTCGTTATTATGCCTACCCCTGACTATATAGGGGCTAGTCCTGCTGTTACTCATACTCAGCTGGACGATTTAACATCTTCAAAGAAGGAAGCAATTTCTCTGATCCTTTTGTTCTTTTTTCTTTTCTTGTTACTCCCAGATTCTGAATTACTTATGAAGGACTTCAATGTATTTAGAGACCGGATTCTTAACAGCTATGATTTTGTATATACTTTCTTCAAGCTGCCATGGATAACTTTCTCAATAGCTGCATAGGGACCACGCCGGTCATCAACTTGAACAACAAGCATATTGCTCTACAACACAAATACTCCAATGAATTAACGTGAGTAAGCGAATTAATAAAAATGATATCGAAACTAAATTTAGAGGGCGCGCCAGGCCCCAATGGAACCCCCAATGCCCTTTTTAGGGGAGACGCCTCATATTGGGCCCATTAATTTACTCCACTCTTCAACGAGTTGTTCATTACAAATGGAACCCCAGAATCATGGAGGGGAAGTATCATCCAGCCAATTTTTAAAGGGGGAAACTAAACGAAGCCGACAAACTACAGATTGATTGCTTTAATTGACGTTGAAGCAAAGTTATATGCAAGCTGCTTGCTAACCCAATTGAAAAAATGGTCAATTACAACTGCATCCCAAGATCTCAAACAGGGTTTCAGGCCTGAGCAGGCACGCTAATAAACCCAACGGCACTAACATTGCTAGCCGAAAAAGCCAAATTTAAGAAACCCGCTTGTTTGCCTGTTTTGTGGACCTTAAGCAAGCTGTCAACAGTGTGCCCTGTAAACGTCTATGGGAAAAACTGGACAGCTGGGGCATCCCTATAAAATTATTAAACACCATCAGAGAACTATATTTGTGCACATGGAGTCAGGGTAAAGTTAGCGGATGGCCGGTGGATAACAAAGAAAATATTCACCCAAAATGGTCTGAAACAGGGGTGCATGTTAGCTCCAACTCTTTTCAATCTGTATATCTTGAAGAAGCTCTTTTGGAAACCAATAGTCATTCCCCATCGATAACTAATGAGGAAATCAGGTGCCTTTAGTACGCCGACGATCTAGTACTATTAAGTCAAACCCCAAATGGCTTACAATGAGGAATGAGTGCCTTAGCCAAATATTTAGGAACAAGAAAGTGCACCTAAACCTCAAATTTCTTTAGTGAGCTTAACTACTTTGGCTCAGAAGAAAAACACATTTATGTTTTATCTCAGTATTTTATTTTACTGTTTCCTTTTCTTTGTTTTTTATGGAATTAATTTTTTATTTTTACACGGATAATAAAACATCATCAAGTCATAATCCAAACTTTTCCAAAAACATTTTAAATATACAAACAAATCACTTGCGTTTACGCAAGGTAGCTGTTGACAGAATAACGCTTCAATAAACTATGAGATAAACTCGAGCCAGCGAAAATCGAAAACAGAATAAACAAGGGCTCCGTGCATCTAGCAAGCTCGGAGCCTGGGCGACTTGAATTACCAACTGAAAGTAAAAAGAATAAGGCTGGCTATCTTCTGCCTTCAACAGGAACACCATTTGCCGTGTAGAGAGTGTCGAAAAAACATCAACCATAAGGAGTACCAAGTACCCTGAAAAGCAGAACGAACGAAAAGATAGCGCTTTATGCACTGCAACCTGATCCCTGGGTGAATACAACAACACTCAGACACAAATTAAAAAGCCCTGATGGGAGTCCAGTGAAAGAAATACCTGAACTCGAAACGCGTCGGCACATTTCCAGGAAACATCCAGGATTTGTGGTTAAAATCCATTTCCTAAAAGAAAAGGAATATTTGTATAAAATAGAAGATCTATTGTAGTCGATTTATGTTTGTGTATCACGTTTTGTTTAGTCTTTTTTCATAGATGTAAAGCACATTTTTGTGATATCTTTGGTGTATAGCACAAGTGATTTCTTTGTATATTTAAAATGTTTTTGGAAAAGTTTGGTTTATGACTTGATGATGTTTTATTATCCTTGTAAAAATACAAAATTAATTCCATAAAAAACAAAGAAAAGGAAACAGTAAAATAAAATACTGAGATAAAACATAAAATTGTTTTTCTTCTGAGCAAAAGTAGTTAAGCTCACTAAAGAAATTTGAGGTTTAGGTGCACTTTCTTGTTCCTACATAGTTAAAATGGCCCAGCCCTATCCTCTCCCAAATGGGCCTGACTCCTTGTTTGTTTTGAACGTTAGCCAAATATTTGGCAGCACAAGGGCTAGAATTGAATTTACTAAAAACAAAGGTTGTATGGCTGGTGGATGCCAAACACAAGAAATTCATATGGCATATAGAGGGTAAAAAAGTTGAAGCAGTCACCTTCTATAAATATCTTGGATTCATGGTACAACAAAAAATGAGCTATAAATCACTGCTCAACTCAATGAGGTCAAAAACTCAAAACCTGATATACGGTTTTAACGTACTATAAAATAAATTATGCTGTCCATCATACGGTAATCTATTAACTATCATGCAGGCATAGTTAATGCCAACAGTAACCTATAGCACTGAAATAATGAAAGGTTGTAACATCACTGCTTTAAACAAAATACAAACAAAAGTCTATAAAAAAGTCTTTCATATCCAACAATGTGCGTCGCCAGCCCAGGTGCGGCTGAAGTTTGTCTTACTGAATCAGGAATTTCGGAGCAAAAGCGCCTTCATTATATTATGTTGGAGGTTGCATGCTTCTGAAAGCGGGGCCATAGACCAACTATGATGGAAAGAAATAGACATACAAAAAGAAAAGAAAATGCACGGATCCTGGGGTAGTTATTTAAACCAGGTGATAGAGGACCTGTCTGCACAAGACATTTGGAATCTCAGCATAGGGAAAAAGGCTTTCAACAAACTAATCAATACTACAATAAAACTCTTCTCTCACTCCACAGATGAGAATACCTTACAGCAAAGACGGCATGACTGGACGGTTATCAGCTCAAATGGGAAAAAGAAGCCTCAGGAATATTTATCAGCTTACTTCTCACCTACCCTAAAACATCAACTTATGAGGCTGCATCTAGGCATGTGGGAAACAAAAGACTTAATCCCAGCATGGACGGATAAAAGTGATTATCGAGACTGCAGACTTTGCTGATACAAACATGAATCTATTCAACATATTTTTTGTTTATTCCCAAAGTTATTAAAAGAACTGAAGTCACTAATAAAAGCACTACTCAATCGAATGAATATAAGAACGTGTAGAAAAGCTGTAATCACCTGGCTCGACGGGGCCTCAATCTAGTATGCAAGGGAGTGAAACTTTTAAATGTGTATTTAAAGGAAATTGGTTGAAACTATGGAGAGATCAAAATAGACTGTCACAAAGACATGAACTCCCAAATATCCATTTTAAACGTAATTTTAAATAATTGATGTACAGAAGTATTTTGTAGGTCAACCGTGTAAATATTCTACCAATGATTTTACGTGTTTATATAAGTATGCAGTAGTACTATTTAAATGTCATTGGTGTAATGGTTTTTGTTTTTAAACGACCGATCACTTAAATAAATAAATCTGAAGTGTCTTCCTTGGAGTAATCCTTGTCGACATCAGTTGTAGTCAAGAAAGAGAGTTTTAGCCAAAAAGCTATGACAAAGAAATATTGGTACCTAATAAACAGAATGATAACCTTTGTTTTAAAAAATACATCTCTAAAAATGAAATGTATTTGGGCTGTAAACTTCTCTAAACATCTTATCTTTTGACATTAAATATTTAATAAAGGGGTGTGAGTCCCATCATTTCCATGTTCCATGACGTTCAAAGAGAAAATGGAAGCAGAGCATTTTTTTAACTATATCATTTAAGCTGTTCCACATGGTCTCAGTGTATCATATATTATAATGATTTTCTGACCTATGGTATTCATAATTTCACTTCGAAACATGGTGACATTTTTGAATCTGTAAAACCCTGGACTACGGTGCCATTATTTGGTGCTCAAATGCTTGTTGTAAATTCACTTCTGGTCCTTCAATCCTATATTTTAATTATGAGTTGTTTATTATAAACAGGATATCAGAAACAAAAGCACCATCCCAACCAAACAAAGATAAAACAAATGAGTTCCTCCACTGAAATCTTTGCTCATGGTAATTAAAGAAGAACTCTTTATTTTTTCTGTAAAATATTTTTATTGGTATTTTTAATTATTACATACATCACATCATTCATTGCCAATGGACTTGGCATACCAATGATCCCACACGGGACTTAATACTGTGACATAATAGCATAGGGATTGAAGGTTGTTAAGCCCTGTCACTCAGTCTACTACTTGGTGATGACCCTCACGGGTCTATGTCTATATATACATGTAACCTTCACATGTGTTACTCGCCACATCACACTGGGGACGTGAGATGTATTTTCTTCCCACACGTGAGCTCGCAGGGGTTTTGAAATATCAGACGTATTCTAAACGTGAATAAACCTGTCTGCGGTAAAAAAAACCTGGGATACACTATGTCTTATGCTGTGGGTACATATATTTGAATGCCTGAGAGCTGAACTATTGTAGAATATCAAGATGTAATTGCACCGAGACGGATTGGGGGAGGGACAACTCTAGGAGCTGTTCGCGCAGGAGTGTGGTGATAGGTCGTGAGCAGCCATTAGGTCTAGCCCGTTGGGTGTTTGGGCCCGTTGCATACCCTCCCGAGCACCCTCAAGGACTCTAGGGGATCCAGTGGTATCACCCTCCTGCTCCTCCGCCGCCGTTTCATGTGCAAAGGAGTGAAGCAGCATGGCCCATGGCATGGAGATAAGATGCTTGCGAATCCCCTGAGCTGCCCCCCCGCAGTATTTCCTCTTCCACAGCACCCCACTTCTTAACTGCATCCACCCAGGCCGCAGGTGGGGGCCATCGGGTACCTTCCAATGCATCAGTATGCACTGTTTTGCCAGGGGGAGCACTAAGGAGGCAAAGTGCATTTCGACTTTCGTGTGCTTGTGGCGCTTACCGATACCAAAGGCGCTAGCTTCCCACATATAGAGGTCCCGGAGTCCCAAGACAGTTCCAAGGGTAGCATGGACGGTGCACCAGTAGTTGTGGAGGGATTGACAGTCCCACAGCATGTGAAAAAATGAGGCAGCGGGCTCCTGACACCTGGGGCAGGCAAAGTCACCATCGGGGAAATACTTTTGGAGCTTCGCAGGAGTGAGATATGCCTGATGTAGGATATGCAATTATATGTTTTTGAAACGATATTTGCGGGATACCTTCTTGGTGTATGCTAGTGCTTTGACCCATTCCCTACCATGTAGAGGCCTGAGAAAGTTGGCTTCCCATTGTTCCCAAAGAGATGCAAGTGTGGGTTGCTTAAGGGATCGTATGGCTTTATATATCCAACTAATTAGGTGTCACCCAGGGCCCATCTGTAGGATTGCGTGGAGGACGCGCAGGGGGGTTTTCTTCATTTGTGTGCCAATGTTTACGACAGTCTTGTAAAATTTGCCTGTGT
This sequence comes from Lissotriton vulgaris, assembly GCF_964263255.1. Lineage (NCBI taxonomy): Eukaryota > Metazoa > Chordata > Amphibia > Caudata > Salamandridae > Lissotriton > Lissotriton vulgaris. Next base: position 1,333,325,732 of record NC_141693.1, read on the forward strand.
AGCAAAAACTGCCCCCTCTGGAGCTCAAAATCATTCACAAGTGTTTCAAACGTCTGCATTTGTCTGTCAAAATAGAGCACCCCAACTTCCATCAGGGCGTGTTCCGTCCATATGTGCAGCATTCCCTCTGTGTAGTGTGTGCGACCTTTGGGAAGCCCTACCAATGGCAAGGAGAGGGGAGTGCTGGGATGCCGCACGGTTGATTCTGTAGATGCGTGCGAGACAGGCGCACGCCGTCATGAGTTGGAGTGGCTTGGTCGAGGGGGGTACAGCTACTGGTAATAGAATGCGATGAATGGCAGGGGTAGGAAGTTGGCCAGCCACAGTGGTCAGTTCTCTTTGCGCCCGGCCCGCTGTCCAGCAGGACACCCATTGCAAATGGGCAGCCAGGAAGTAAGCCTCGAAGGATGGCGCAGCTAGCCCTCCTTGGTCGAGAGGTAACTGCAACTTTGCCAAGGCGATACGCCTACGGCCAGAGCTCCAGATAAGGGTCCCCAGCAAGACATCTAGCTCACTGAAAACTGAGTGGGGGGGAACCACTGGAAGGTTGGAAAAGAGGTATAGGAGTTTTGGGTCTAGGATAATTTTAGCGATCGCTATCTTGCCCATGACTGCGAGTGAGAGATCTTTCCAGAAGTGTATGGATGACCTAATGTCTGACATCAACCTTCGGTAGTTACCTTCGTAGACGTCATGTGGCGTGTGGTACAGTCGAACTCCCAGGTACCGTACTGAGTGGGGGCTCCAGGAAAGGTCGACGTTACCCAGCCTCAGCTGGCACTGGGGCATTGCCTGCACCAGGGGGTATATCGTGGACTAGGACCAGTTAACTTGTAGTCCTGCCACTTCTTCAAAGTCCTGCAAAATGCGTAGAATAGGGGTGAGGTCTGCTGCAATATCCCAGACATATATGAGAACATCATCAGCGTATAATGGCAAAGTATGGGTGGAATTAGCAATAGGAATTCCCCACTCGTCACCCTCGGCACGAAGACAGGCTGCCAAGGGCTCGCTTGCCATGGCAAAAAGTAGGGGGGAGAGCGGGCAGCCCTGTCTGGTACTGCGGCGTACCTAAAAGGAGGCGTGATGAGGGGGCCTTTTCTAGCTCTCGAGGTGGGCTTAGTGTATATGAGCCTAGTATGTGCTTGAAGGCGAGGTCCTATTCCCATATGCTGTAAGACCCGAAATAGGTATGCCCATGAGAGGGTATCAAAGGCTTTTTCTAGATCCAGGACCAGACACGCCGCACGAGGGAAGCGGTCATGGATCTGGTCCTGTATGTGGAACAGCCGCCGGATATTGTAAGACGTGCTCCTGCCCGACACAAATTCCTTTCGATCCGGATGGATCAACTGCGGTAGGACAGTGGCATATCGATCCGCCAGGATTTTCCCGTAGATTTTATAGTCCGCAGGCAATAGGGCTAAGGGCTGGTAAGAGCCCAGCTGTTGGGGATCCCTATCTGGGTTAAGAAGAGACACTTTAACCGATTCGCACATTAATTGGAGTAGAGTGCCTTCATCAAGAGCCACTCGGAATTGCCTCTCTAGTTGGGGGACCAGTTGGGATGCGAAGGTGCGATAAAATTGTAGCAGAAGGCCGTCTAATCCGGGGGCCTTGTGGGTAGCTAATGCCTTCATAGCATGTCTGATTTCTGTGGTTCGGATAGGGTCATCGAGGTCTCGACGGGTGTCCCCGTCTATCTGGGGCAGCTGGTGTCGAGTCAGGAATTAGGAGAGGGCCGCCTCAGATATCTGAGCGTATAATGATATGTAATGCTCTTGAAAGGCGCTCAGGATTGCGTCATGGGAGTATAATAGGAAACCTCGAGTATTGCGAATGGTCGTGATTGGTGGAAGGGTCGAATCTCGCTTGGCAAGCCACGTCAGTAACTTGCCCACCCGGTCACCTTCTGTATGAGTACGTGCCACGTATGCCGCGAAATTATATCTACGCAAGCTTACTAAAGCCTCTTCGCATGCTGTTTTTGCGGCAGCAATTTTGGCCGGTGTGACTTTGTCTGGATCAGTCTCCTTTGTAAGAGCGGCAAGAGCTTGCTCTGTTTTTTTTATATCTCGCTCTAAGACTTGACGGACTCCTGCGACTTGTCAAATACACGTGCCCCTTATAACAACTTTAAAGGCGTCTCATTCTGTCGCACGCGTGGTGGCAGTGTCAGTGTTCTCTTGAAAGTACTGGCTGATATGGTCCGCCTGTGCTTGCTTGAAAACCGGGTCGTCAAGACATTCCCTGGGGAGACGCCATGTGGGGACAGGGGGGTGCCGCGGGCGCCATCGCTTTGTGAGTGTGTGAGCGTCATGGTCTGATATGGTGTTGCCCTGGTAGTCCGTGTCAGAAATGAGAGGTATGATAGTGGGGGAGCAAAGGAAACTGTTCAAGCGCACTCTGAGGTCATGTGGCACTGAGTGGAATGAGTAAAGCCTAGTGGTGGGGTTGCGAGCGTGCCAGACATCTGTGAGGCACCAATGGTGCGCCCATGTCGCAAATCGCTTCGCCTATGCCGCAATGGGAGATATCGGCTGGGGGAGTGGTGGGATCTATCCAGTGTTATGTTTTGTACGCGGTTGTAGTCCCTTCCTAAGATCCAGGAGATCTGTGTGTATGTGCTCAATGGGGTAGAAAGTGGGTCCCAGAATTTACTTTGATTAACATTGGGCCAGACACTCCCCAATAGGACTGCTTGGCCGTCCAGTCGCCCCTGCAAGAGAACATATCGAACATCTGGGTCAACTGTTTGGGACTGTTCCTGGAATGGAACGCTGGGGCGTACCTATATAAGGATGCCTCAAGCAAGGGCTGAATACGTAGTAGCGCATATGATTCCCCTCCACCGCTTACGCAGCTTTGTCACTTCCCCTGCCGCTAGGTGTGTCTCCTGCAAGAGCGCGATTTGCGCATGGTGGCGCTTGATATAAATGGAGACTGAGTACCGTTTACGCGCAGTGCGCATGCAACGCACATTCCGTGTAAGGATGGTGATGGTGCCAGTCTGTGCCATTGAGGTATGTGCATGGTACGTAGGGTTGTGGGGACCCCTGGGCCCTCCCGAACGCCTCTATCTCTAAGCTGTCCCTCCAATTTCCGCTCCGCTATGGTGTCCATGCTGCTACTCATCGGCATGTTAACGGAGACACAGTGCAGTATGGGTGTGCTCAGTGGGGGGGGGGGGGAACTGGAGTGGGGCAAAACGCAGCCCAAACGCAGGGGACCCATCGACAAAGGCGATACATCCAAACTAGCTCTCAGCTGGCTCGAGAGCATCAACGCGCTATGGGGGTGGCGGCATGTGTCTGCGAGGTACCGTAGCTTGTGGGCTATGCTCGCAAGTTAGTGACTGCTTGCTGGTCCGCTTAAGTGAAAAAATGGCTAACCAGGCCTAGGGAGGCATGTGGGCACGCGTGCAGTGAGGTCGCTCATGTCGATGCCGAAGAGGCATCTTCTCCACCCCAGTACTTTCTTCAGGTGACGAACGACCATTTATATCAGGTCATCAGCGGATCTCGGGGTGACCACAGGCAAGGTCACTGAGTCCACTCCAGATTCCGTTGTTTTGCTATCTCCTTCCTCCTTTGAGGTCAATATGTGGGGAACTCGTTCAATGTTCGTTGCAGGGGATGCGGGACGGGGGTTCGCCACCGCTTTCAGAGCTTTCCGTCGTTCCTGAACTATTTGTTCAAGGTCTGGTGACCCCAGGGTGCATAGAAGCAAGTTGGAGGCACCCTGCCGGTTGCGCTGTTGTGAGTGTTGTCTTCTGGCTCCTGGCATTCCTGCGTGTTGCTCGTGGGTACGCTCTGCACGGGGGCCTGTGGTACTGCGCTGGTCCATCCAATCATGCGCCTCCTCCGGAGTCGTGAAGAAGTGAATGGCACCGTCATGCATGGCCTTAAGGCGGGCGGCGAATAGCAGGGAGTATTGCATCTTCTCTGCTCTAAGACGCTGTTTCACTTCCAAGAAGGACCACCTTTGGTGCTGGACCGCTCAGGAATTATCAGGAAAGATCATGATGGTGCTGTTCTCCACCCGGAGCGGCCGAGCCTGACGGGCCCCCCTCAACACCGCATTTTGCCAGCATGGGGCGCGGGGTGCCCCTGGTTGGGGGCGGCGTGCTGGGACACGATGGGCCCGTTCGATGGAGAAAAACGCTGATCGCTCTGCATCCGGCGTGAATGACTCAGTCCAGGTCTCCATTTTCTCCACTGCCTCCGCCTTTTCGATTTCTTCTGGCAGGCCAAGGACGCGTATATTGCAGTGTCCTTGAGCACCCTTCCAAGTCATCGATTCGTTCTTCCATGGTAGACATGCAACCTATTAACGTTTGTATTGTGCCCTGGTGAGTCTGTACCATGGGCTGGAGGGAAGTGACGGCTTTCTAATTATCCGAGACCTTATCGAACAGTTTTCTATTGTCGTCATGGAGGAGGCTAATGTCCGTTGTCAGGGTGCCCAGCTGCTGCTCCATGGAGAGTCTGGATTGCTCTATTGCCATTAGAACCCTGTCCAATTTGGCCAAGAGGGAGACATCTGTTACCGTAGCATTGTCCTTGGGGGGCCCTATAGTGTGATTGCTGGCAGCGTCTGAGGTAGCCCCTTGGGCTGTTGTCGATGCCCTTGGCTTGCCTATTCTCTCAGCTGGGGTTGTGCAAGCGTGCCTGGTGCCGGCTCCCGGGCAAAGTGCAGGCTTGACTGACCGTGCCTCTCCTGACACCGTGACTAGTCGGTGCCCCTTGTCAGTGGAAGTAGTTCAGGAAGGAGCCGGGATGCAGGTAAATCTGCGGGGGCTAAGGGGTAGCTGGAGCGGGCCCCCAACTAGCAGCTGGGGAGGACCTCTGTGTCGTATGTTCTAGTGCAGCACATCCGATTCTTCGTGGCGCCTGATGCTGGAATTACCACCACCCCGACAGTTAAGCAACTTGCAACGCCCCTTCACAGCTCCCTTTCGCCAGGGCACCGACTCGGTAATCAGCCCCTCCTGGCATCAGGGTGCTGGCACAGTCTCTGGCACCTGTTCTGCACTTACCGGCATCCTCGGCTGCCAAGATATCCACCCTGGTAGGTCACAGCAGCAGGCGTGCTCCTATTGCCCCCAGGGAGCTCAAGGGCAGCCCTCCCTGATGCAGTCAGGCCGGTTCTCTCCCGAGTGTCGCTTGGGGTAACACCAGTTCTTGACTGTCTCCAATCTCTGGCAGCCGCTGCTGTGTGTGTTAGCTGTGGGCTTTAGCGGGGGGCCTCACCGCTCACTGCACCTCAGGCTGCATCAGCAGTGTGTGTCCCGTATGGCCGCCATTTTAGGGTCAGCAGGCCGCCTAACGGTCGCCGCCTGCAGCTGATTCAATCTGATGCATCGGGCCTCCCACCAGCCCTCTGCCGTCGCTGACCAGGCTCACCTGGGTGCCGCTGTCAAGCCAATTTCACAAGAGGCTGGCGGCGTAGATCTGCAACGTATCCCACCAGTGGTAAGCTGTCAAAGATGATCGGGGCGGCAGCGTTACTTGCAGGGCTCCCGCTCCCGCGAACCGTCCGCAGTGCTACCTGGGCGCTTACCCCGGCTACAGCAGGTGAGCAGGGATTCTCAACCGCTGCGCAGGCAAGCGAGGATCAGATCTCTCCCCTGTGGCCGCTACTCAGGCAGATTGCTGCTATGGCCCCAGAGTTCCTCCACGGGGCCCCAGTCGCGCTGCGGGCTCAGCTCAGGCATCGGAGAGAGGATCAGCTGAGGGGACGGTCGCCATGTTGTGCTCCGCGCCGTTTCCATATTACTCAGCCAGATTCCAATCAACACAGGGCATCGTGGCTATCGTGGGTGTCAGTGTTGGACGCCTGGTACGTTCCGGTGCCGCTGGACTTCATCGGCGATCAGCTTGCTTCAACGTACTTCGCATTCTCAAAAAGATCTTCCGCTGGATCCCCCTCGAGACAAGAAAGACTGTCACCCACGCATTGGTCACGAGTCGACTGGATTATGGTAACACTCTTTACGCCGGAATCACAACAAAACTACAGAAAAAACTCCAGCGCATCCAAAACGCGTCAGCGAGACTCATATTAGACATCCCGCGCCAAGATCACATCACCGGACATCTAAAAGACCTCCACTGGCTTCCCGTCAACAAAAGAATTACCTTTCGCCTTCTCACCCACGCACACAAGGCCCTCTACAATCTAGGACCCGAATGCCTCAATACTCGACTGTCCTTCTACAAACCCACCCGCCAACTAAGATCGTCCAATCAAGCCCTCGCCGCAGTCCCGCGCATCCGGAAATCCACCATGGGTGGCAGATCCTTCTCCTTCCTGGCTGCCAAGACCTGGAACTCACTCCCCACCAACCTCCGCCTTACTCAGAACCACATCTCCTTCAGAAAAGAACTTAAAACCTGGTTATTCGACAAATAATGAACCCCTTCCCCTAGCGCCTTGAGACCCTCTGGGTGAGTAGTGCGCTATACAAATACCTGAACTTGAACTTGAACTTGAACTGAGTTACTTGGAAAGGGGCGCGGTGGAAGCCCACTTACAGAGCCTCCGTGAAGCACGTTCGCCTTGGTGGTCATCTTGGCCACGCCCCCCCTAAAGAAGAACTCTTTAATAAGCAGAGCAGTCACACAAGAAATATCAGGTCGTTACAAGATCACAATTTTAGTTAGCACAATCCCAAGGAATGTAAAATGCAGAAAAGTGTAGAAAGACCCATAGACAAAGGTATAATAACCATTTAACGGAGGTTAAAGAAACACTATATGGGCTGGTAACTGGCAGTATGGAATCAGCTCACCATCTCTGTAGAATTCTGCAGCCGTCCATATATTTGCTGACAATAACAATGACCAGCCATTGTTATGGTGACGTGGACAAGAGCACTTCTTAGCACAGGCTCTATGCAGCAAGAACACTGATCACGTCTGGAAGTGAAAGGGATAAGGATGCGACCTGACTACGTGTCACTAAGACGCAATGTTTTAAAACCTGGTCTTTTGTTTAATAACTCAATGCATTGCCTGGCCTGTAAACTTAATTTGTATTCAATGATGACAATTGCTTCACACCACCAATTTGTAAAAGGAACTGAGGGGCAAGATTGTGACCTGCCCACATGGCACAGTGTCAACTCTAGTTAGGAGGTAGGAAACTGCATAATCCACAGACCTCTACTTGGTTGATATTCCCGTCCGGTCCAATATTATGAGTCGTACAGTTTTGTGTTTAAGTACTAAGGAATGTAATTCTATTTCATAACAGTAGAGAATTACAGTACATCTAATGGCAGTACTTGTTTATCACAAAACTCCTCGTAGTTTTATTTTATAATAAACACAATCATCTTGCGGGCCACTACTTCTCCTTACACGGCATTTACCTTACTTCGCCAGTTCCTCAACTTAAAACGAAATGAGCAGAACATGTTTATAATGGGAATATTACTCTTTTCAAATAGTCTAATCTATGGCTGGTATATTGACGGTTTACAACTAATACACCTCCTGCAAACAGAGAAATGTAAAACTATCTCCACACTACCTGTAGAGAAATCGAGTGACTTCCCCCGATCCTCTTCCTGCCATGCCTGTTTCCTTCAAAAACTGATCAATCCTAGAATTCCCTTGAGTGAGAGAGAGAAAACTCCTTTACCAGCCACAGTGTAAATTAGCATTCCCTTCTGAAATGTGCAGAACTGGTGCAGGTTTTTTTGTGATAATGCGCAATACCCAGGGAGCAAAAACACAAACTAGGAGAAGGGCTTAGAGCACCGTACTCATTTCCCTCCTGGAGAAAGTTGCACTAGAAAATGTATTGAAATTTAGGATAGGTGTTACGCCCAACCACTTTTAACCCTTCACTAACTGCCACTTTTCTAGACTGCCGACTTTGGTGCTGGAAACCAGCGTTCGAGCCTGTGTCGCGTCCACATCCTGTGATTCTGGGCAAATAATCACTTAATCTCCCCGTGCCTACTAAAATAAAATAAAAAAATTTCCTTGTGTAACGGAACCGGTGCTCATGTAAAGCGCTCCAATACCTTCGGGACGAGTTCGCACTACATACATCAGCACATTCCTCTCACAAATGCTCTCTCCCATTTCATTTTCACATTCCTCGGCTGTCGCTTCTCTTACCTCGCGTACCTTCTTCTGTCCTCTTACATTTCTACTCAATTCATAGTTTCTCGACACAACTCCCGCCACCTTCCACGAGCCCGACCTAGTGCATCACACCTCCTCTAATTTCGCACCTTTCCTAGCAGTTATTCTTCGTACCCTCCACAGCAATTTACTTCCTGCCACGCCCCTTCCTCGAACGCTAGGCCAAATCCAAATTCCGATCGCCTCCAACTGATTTACCATAACATTAAAACAACAGAGAAAGGCAGTTGGGAAAAACCATAAACGCCTGTTGGGGGAGGGGGGCCTTGAAGTAAACGAGAAAACATTCTATTCCGAATCAGTATGTTCTACTCCCAATAAAAAATAATTTACCTTTTTAGGTTAAAATTCTGCCACGGGAACTCCTTTAATACCACAACAAGAGTGAAGAATCCCACTCGCCGTTCCCCCTCTTTCACAAAGATAAAAAATGAGATTTGCCTCTCCACGGCTCTTCGGGGAACTCCAGATGTCGTCATTGTATTGTCGGGGAGTGGCTCCGGAATCCAATTTTTATATTAGACAGACCTATATCCCCCAGTTTGGCAACAATGACGCGCAATTACGTGTTAGAATAGCAATTTCGATACACCTCTACAGATGGCGCTGAACATTCCACTGACAACACGTGGGTTGTGCTTTGGTTGTCAATGGCTACTACAGTAATACTTGCCAAAATCTCAACAGGGTTTTTTAATTATTATGTTTTCATTCTCATTACGGCGTACGCATGTGCGAGAGTACCGCAACGACAATCAGAAACAAAGCATATTTTTCTACAATTTTAGATAAATGTAAAAGAAAATCAAGATTTTGTTTTAGAATTCTGTAGCCTACAATGTCTAAACATAATTAGCATTAGCACAACAGTCAAGCAATAGTTTATTAACGAAGATCACCTGTAAATATGCAGCATTACTTCCTCAACCCATATCTTGTCCCAGGACTTACTATGTTGGGATTTCCCAAAGCAGAAATAGCAACCTGATTCCCATAAATTAGAGAAACTCATCAAATGCAACACATTTAATACTTAAACAAGAATTTGCAAGCATTATTAGAGGAAAAACATTAATTAGGGATCACAGCCACCAGTAATCTGGAAAGAAACAGCAAAGATTGTTGGTTTCCTAAATTACATTTGTAGTGATGTACAAAGGCAAATGGAGCTGCTCAAGTTGCAGCCCTCTGTAGGAGAGTAGGGTCTGCAATCCTATGATCACCCAGATTTTTTGCTTTTGTTTCACTGGTTTACGACTTTCTCTGGCTGTGGGCCTGCTAATCAGACCCACAGCCTGGCTGTTCTCTCTCTAAATTACAACATGTACCCTAGGTGCATTTACCAATTGGTACTGGGCCACCTTATCAGACCCTGTAACTCAGGGCATAGGTGTACCCAGGGCTGCCAGGGGCTGCAGCATGTATTATGCCACCCCTGGCTGGCCTCCTAAATTTGACACAACTGGCTGCATGACAGCTGGGGCAAAGTCGTGTAATCACCCTTTGCTGTAGGTGTAGTATACCTATACCTAACCCTAAAATGGACACACAGATTCCTATCAGTCACTCCTATGGCAGGTGAGGAAAATTAAATTTTTGGTCATGTTATGTTCCCTAGCGCGTACCCCACCGACTCCATGTACCAGCTTAAAGTGCATGTAACTTCCCTCCTGTGCCAGCTATGAAGACGCAAATACATTTGCGTCCAACGTTAACATGTCCTCTTTCAGATCCACCCTGAATGGATTATATAGTCCGTTCTTAAATATGCTATGCCACCGTCTTTTTGTAGTACACTTTACATGTTTTCCTGCTCTAGCAGAGTAGGCCCTGAATTTCTGCCATCGAACCTCTTTTGTGGCTCCTGACTCTGGCAGCCTCTGCCCAGGCTACCTCTGTACCCGTGAACTCTGACTTACTTTCAGCGCGGCCCCTCGCGCTCAGCTCAAGCCTGCTTTCTGCCAAGACTGACTATAACCTTCGAGTTATCTGTTCCGCTCCCCGAGAATACATTCCTGCCTACTAGATCCTGTAAACATCCTCCCCAGCTGCAGAGCCAAAGGGCCGACCTGTCTCAATGCAAGTAATTCATAGCCTCTGTTGCCATGCTTCCACGGAAGGCCCCGTGCCCCACGCTTCACATGTAGACACTTAGGCGCTTATACACGCATCCACAGTTAGCACAGAATAGCTTCTGCCCTAGAGACCTTTTCGCCCAGATAGTATAGTTCCTAAACATCAGATATCAGATATGATAGAAGTACAAGTTGATCTGACATGCCAGACTTCTGTCTCTTTCCGTCAGTGTAAATGTCAAGTCCCCTGCACCCCGTCAATCACACGTCATGCAGCTGCGCGCGCATCCAAGCTTCCGATTTCTGCTGACATCGCAACAATTCTGTTAGCACCACCCCTTGGTGCCACCCACTTGCGTCACCTATCAGTGACGTTTCTAGCACACACCTCTGGTTCACGCCTAGTTCACGCCTCTTGATTACGTATTAGTATCACGTGTATACTGTTATCTTGTCTTCTCTCAGCTGTTACGCCTCTTGCATTATTCTCTATGATATGAATTAAGTATATAAGCTATGTACTGTCAATAAAATATAGCGCTCTATCCCTTCTGACACCCCTGTGGTGGTCAGAACATGATATCCTGATCAAGACCATTCCTTTATGAGGAATAAAACCCTTAGAAACTCTAACACCACGGACTCTGTCTTTTTTCATTCTGATTGAGTTATTATTGATTAAGTACTTACCTGCATAGAAATTAAGAGAGTAAATTAATTATTTACGTCATTTTGGCGCCCGAATAGGGACCCCTCCCCCACCTCACGCGCCGGTTGGTGCGTTGCAAGCTATGTCCCCTGCCATCAGTTAGATGGAACAAACGCGTACTGGCAGGATTTCCTGCATCTCCCTCTGACCCACGGAGGTGACGAAGACTGCGATCAGTGCCCAGACGAGGCGGTGAGGAGTGCGGAGGATCCCGACCAGAGCCTAGCCGAAAGAAGCAAGGTCCGAGGTGTCAAGAGGCCCACCAGGTTTCCGAAGTTTTCCGAAGTTTTCCGAAGTTCCGAGTCGAGTCCAGTCGAGTTTTCCGAGGCCTTCTGTTTCCGTGCTTCCCGGTGAGTACCATTGCTGGGTCGTATCTAGAGGGGTTTGGGTACGCAAGTCCGGTCTGCACTGTTTTTAGGCAGTGTATCTGTACTGTTTAGCAGTATATCTAGTATTCCGAATTTCTGCACTGTTACACCAGTGTATCTGTACTGTTGAGCAGTACATTCAGTATAGGGGGTAGTCATCTATGTCTTCAATGTCCTTATGTGATTAATGTTGTGGTATGAATGTGACTGTTTAAACGTGTATTATTGTGTTTCTCGTATAACCTAGCTGTCAAGAGTATTAAGGAATAAGGATTGAGCATTCAGTAATAAGTAAGCAAAATGCCGTTTTTCAACAAGTTAAAGCAGATAGGAACTAGGAAAGGGATACTGGAGGAAGAAATTCCTATTCCCCCTAGGGACACTCCCGGCAATTTTATGTACAACAAGCATGGCATAGATGCCATATTATATCTAGATTTATGGGCCGATTACACCAAACACCTAGACGAAAGACACAGATGGCCTGTTACCGGAACATGGGATGCCGAGTGCATCATGAGGGTAGAAGAAGCATTGTGGAAAAAGAAAGCTAGACAATCTCAGAAAGACGCCATAGAATTTTGGCGTAAGGAATCACGTAAGCGTGCTGACAAAGCACTCCGTAGAGAAGACAGACTTAAAGAATCAGAGAAAGACCAAGAAAACGAATTAGTTACTGAAGGGATCCGAGTAAAAACAGAACAAATAGACCGTGCCCGAAATAATCTTGTAAACGGTATGTATCTTGCAGCAGACGGCACATCTGAAACCCTATCAGAAATACCGAAAAACTTACCGACACCATTAGTTCCAACTAAAGTAATGCATAAAACCACTAAAGACATATTCCTAAATTCATATTTAGAGGATGTAGCACCAGCTTACACTAATCTGCCTGTTCGTGCCCTGCCTTCTGACAGGGATGGGGGTGGCATTACGCCCCCAGATCCGGTTCCGCCGGTACCGCAACAGACCTCCCCTGTTCCGCCAGCTCCGCCGCTTCCCGCACTCAAGACTGACCTACCGAAACCAGTCCTACCTGATCCTACTAAACGACAAATTCAAGTTCAGATACAGACTCCGCGGAGAGATAATACCCAAGTATCTGCCTCAGGAGGTGCGACTGCGGGTCCTCAGACCCCGCCATTGATACACAGATTCAATTTAAGGGACACGCAGAATCCTTTCCAGTCTCCCCACTCAGTACAGTCTCCCCACTTGTCGCGTCTTGACGCATTAAAAGAAAACATGTCAGTTTGCAGATATGATCCAGTCCCCGGAAAGAACGATCTAATGATATTAGCATCACTACGATTAAGATCTGCCACCGATAGCTTGCTATGCTATGTAGGAATGAAGGAACGTCTCGACAGACTACCGTATTTTCCGGCGTATAAGACGACTTTTTAACCCCTTAAAATGTTTTCAAAAGTCGGGGGTCGTCTTATACGCCGGATACAAAATTTTCAGAGTGCAAGCAACGCTCTACCGACTATGAATTTGCCCCCACGAACCCTCCAATATGACCTGGGCTCTTACTCGCGCGTTCACACTCTCTGTGCCGTATGAGGACTTTATCCGAAGGTGTCTGCCCGCTTCACAATAGGACCGGCAATGGCACGTACATGAAGTACACGTTTACCGCTACATTACATACCGCAATCAAAAATTGCACATGATATCAAAATAGCGCAAAGTTACTTACAGTCCCGTAGTGCTGGGAGAGGGTCTCACGGGGCATTTCGTTATTTTCTTCCTGCGGCTTGAGCCTAGAGACACAGCGGTATATGCGCTGATCTGGCGCCATAATCCTCACGTTCATCGGAAGTAGAGGAGCGTCACTAGCGCACGTCATCTACTGAGTTCATGAACACGGAAAGGGGACTTCAGAAGGTTCCAGCCGGCGGAAGTGGGGGGTCGTCTTATACGGCGAGTATAGGACGAAACCTACATTTCATGATGAAAAGTAGGGGGTCGTCTTATACGCCGGGTCGTCCTATACGCCGGAAAATACGGTATATGAGTTGATACAGACAGGGAAAGACCCTGACAGTGTCAAAGATGCCATGCATAAACAGAAAGTTGACATTCAAGCCCAGATATTACGATTTTTTATAAATTGTCTAATAAGAGAACGAGACAGGCCCGAGACAGATCAAAGTGAATTAGACGGACTAAACAAGTGGGGTCAAAATATAGCCGAAGGAAAACATGATAGGGGGAATTGCATAGCCAGTATGTCCCAGAAAATTAGAAAGGCAGTATTAACCGCACATCGGGAAGAAAATGATAAAGCTTCCTCCGAGGAGGAAGAAGAACATGAAGCACCAGGAAGGTCTACAGATACTATAGCGTATGTAGGTAAGGGAAACTACCTTAGGAAAGGTATTCGTCCGGAAAGCAAAAGAGTTCTTTTCTCTGCTTTAACAAATCCGAATTCTTCTGAACATCAGTTCCAGGAAACTGATAAAAGGCTTCGAGACCGAATGGGGTACCATGTACTCAATTCTATGGATGAACAGGAACTAGCCCGGTCAGCCGTGTTATGGGCCGAAAACCCAGACATATATAATGAGGATACGTTAGTACAGACATTCTTGAACCTTTCCCCGGAAGAGCAGAAAATAGCAGGTGTATACATGATTCAGCACCTCCTTATCAAGTTCAGAAACCATCATTCCGATCCAGGGCCCTTACACGAAACATTAGAAGCACTACTCATGGATAGATGGAGAGGTTTCAGTACCAAATTAATACAAATAATTCTAGAACAACGACGTAAGTATAACACCTTCATAAGCTCTGAATATGTTCCCCCGCCGCCTCCAGAAAGGAAAACGTATCACATGCAATGCGGTAGTGGCATTGAAAGTCAGAACCCCTTACGAGAAGTACACCCAGTTATGGGTGCGGATCAAGTCTTGAAGCGTGTGTATGTTCACACACCACTGACTAAGTTAGAACTGTTAGAAATGAAGAAATTAGTCCCGTGTCACGATAAAGACCCTGCAGGTTTTCACAGAGAGCTCAAAGACATGTTACTGATGGGAGATTACACGTATGATGATATTATGAAAATGTTGAAAGTACTGTTGCCCACGGGCATTTACGAGAAATTAAAGGAAAAGGATTGGGAGGTGGGAGAGTCTAAGATAGCATGGGCAGAAATAGAAGACGAAGAAAGCAAACGAATCCCAGGGGTAGGCCTTGGGGATAAGACTAAAGCATTACCAGGTTTGATAGTACAGGTTTTGCCAAGATTATTGACAACTAGAAAGGAAGATTGGGATGCAATCTCGTCCTGTAAACAGAAACAAGATGAAGATACTAGTGACTTCTATTCCAGATTCGAGAAATGTTTCATTATAAATAGTGGCCTACAACCCAGTAGCGAGTCATATCCACACCTTTTTGTATCGAAATTAGTAGAGAATTCCCTACCATTAGTCAAAAATAGAGTGTACAAAGTTGAAAGTACTTGGCAGGCAAATACGCCATCCCAGATGTTACAAATGTTACAATATCACCAGAACAGAATTAGGGAAGAACAAGATCAGGAACAGAAACGTATGAAAGACACGAAAATGAAAATGCTAGTAGCTCAGACAGTCCCAGCCGACGGTCAAAGAAAAGGTGGGGCCCAGACTAATCATTCTGCAGCTCCCGTTAAAGGGACATGTAATTATTGCAAGCAGCCAGGTCATTACGTACATGAATGTCCAGTCCTGAAACACAACATCGCGACAGGTAAAACTAAAGAAAGACCGCATCCGCCTAGACATGAACATGGTCATCAACAGACCTCACAGAACGAACAGCCAATGCAGAATACACAGCCTACGCATGCTCCACCCCACCCAGCACAGACAGTAGCAGTACCGCAGCCACAGCCCATTGCCGCGACTCAGCAAGTCTCACAACAGATGTACCAGTATGCCCAATCTGCATATCCAGATTACCCCCGATACACATGAAACAGCCTAGAGAGGGAAAGTGATTTGCCTCTTATTGAAATTCCTGTAGATCAAGAAGGTCCTTATGTACACAGTCACGTATTGGGAAAAGACAGAAAGTTTTTAATTGACACAGGGGCAAGTCGCACTACAATCAGTCACAATGAAGTCCCAGGGGCACCCCTCTCAGGCTCACAGAATGTTTCCCTTGGTTTTTCAGGACAGCCTATTGTAAATGAAGTATCGGAACCAGTACCATTAGCTGTGGGTCCATTATCCCGAGTTACAGATTTGTTACTTACAAAATCATGTCCAGAAAATCTGTTAGGAATTAAAACACTGAAGGCTCTAGGAGCTATAATATGCTGTTCCCCGGAGGGAGTCAGACTCTTTCTACGGGATTTCAAGGGTCATTATGTTTTACGTGATTTCGATGTCAGATTGAAAAATGTACCAGATCACTTATGGGCAAAAGGCCCAGCTGATGTAGGTTGTATGCATATCACTCCATATCGTGTTACACTCAAGACAGGAGTTGTCCTACCCAGAATCAGACAATACAAGTTACCACCCGATGCTGTAGTGGCTTTACTGAAAATCATTGAAGAGCTTATTGCCCAGGGGGTGGTCGTAGAGACCGACTCCAATATCTGTAATTCACCCATCATTCCAATTCTTAAACGTACAGACCGCAATGCACCGCCAGTATATCGGCTGGTGATTGATCTTCGAGAGCTGAACAAATGCATTGTACCACAGTATCCTGTGGTCCCCGATATCTCCTCCCTGTTAACTGCTATTGATTCAGAAGCAACGTTCTTTACTGTAATTGATCTCAAGAACGCTTTCTTCAGTGTACCTATTGATCCGGAGAGCCAATATCTCTTCGGATTCAGTTTAAATGGACGAAGTTTCAAATTTTCCCGCGCACCTCAAGGATTTACAGAAAGCCCCAGCATCTATAGTCAAGCACTGAAAAGACAACTAGATTGTATTCAAATGCAAGTTAATACCGCTTTACTGCAATACGTCGATGATCTGCTGATCACCGCACGAAGTGAGCCCGAATGTGAACAAGCATCGTTAACAGTTTTGCATTTCCTGGCCGACAAGGGACACAAGGTGTCTCCTTCGAAGCTACAATTCTGTGTTCAGCAAGTTGTGTACTTGGGTCACTTGCTGTCCAAAGAGGGGAGACAGCTCACTCCCGATCGCATTCAGTTAATTGTAAATATGCCACGACCCCAGACACAAAAGGAAGTGCGGGCCTTCATAGGCCTCACCTCGTACTGCAGACAATGGATTCCTCAATATGCATTTCTAGCTAAACCACTCATCCAGTTAACGACGCAGGAGGTAGCAACTTCCATTGCCCTCCCTTGGACTCAGGAACACACACAAGCCTTTGAGGAATTAAAGAAAGCTTTATGCCAAGCACCAGTTTTAGCGACACCATGTTACAGCAAACCGTTTACACTTTTTGTTACAGAACGTGATGGTACAGCATTGTCTGTCCTCACTCAAGATCAAGCAGGTTCACATAAGCCTTGTGCTTATTTTTCAAGTACATTGGATTCAGTAGCCCAGGCACTCCCTGCGTGCTTAAAGTCAGTAGCAGCAACAGCGTTAGCAATCAGACAAAGCGATTCAATTGTTCTAGGTCATCAGTTAACAGTACAAGTCCCACATTCTGTAGAGGTTCTGTTAAACAGAACCCAGACTCAACACTTGACTATAGCACGACTGACAGGTTACGAGTTGACATTATTCCAGCCACACATAGAAATCAGACGCTGCAGTATCCTGAACCCAGCAACACTGTTACCTACAGTTATGACAGATCCAGCTCCGCATGATTGCATAGAGATCATTAATGCAGTAACAAAGCCCCGACGAGATTTAACAGATATTCCATTGACAAATCCAGACCTGACACTTTACGTGGATGGTTCATGCATGAGAACAAGTACAGGAGAGTTAGTGGCCGCGTATGCAGTGACCACTGAAACCGAAGTTAAAGAAACACATCGTATTGATACACTGTCTGCTCAAGCGGCAGAGCTCATCGCTCTGACCCGAGCCTGTATTCTAGCCAAGAACAGAAATGTCAACATATACACAGATTCCCGTTATGCGTTCGGAGTCGTACACGACTTCGGCATGCTGTGGCAAGAACGAGGTTTTTTGACCTCTCATGGTGCCAAGATACAACACGGTCCTCTCATTCAAGCACTGTTAGAAGCAATACATCTGCCTTCAGCCATATCCGTCATGAAGTGTAAAGCACATACTAAAGTCACAGATTCTGTTTCCCAGGGTAACGACCTGGCAGATCAGACAGCAAAACATACAGCACTGACTCACACTCAGACAACTGATACGACAAAGACAACAGATCCGACAAACTGTATGACAGTTAGGGATCCCACACTAGATGTTATTGACATTCAGACACATGCTACTCCAGAAGAAATAAAGAAATGGATTGAACTAGGAGGGATCCAGACAGATCAAGGTTGGATGACGAAGGGAAAATCTACATGGTTTCTCCCTGACTCTATGGTTCAAGTCATGATAAATACAGCACATAGTCCTGCACATCTAGGAGAGAAAGCAATGTTAGACAGTTTGCAAAATCTCTGGAACAATAAACACTTACGAGCAGCCGCAAAACAGAAAGTGCGTACTTGCATGATCTGTTGTCAGTTCAATCCAGGTAAAAGCGTCCCTGTAGAGCAAGGTGGATTTCATCCTCCCGATCACCCTTTTGAAGTCCTCCAGATGGATTATATCCAGATGGACCGTTGTCGAGGATTTAAATATGTTCTCGTAGTTGTCTGTGCTCTGTCCCGCTGGACCGAAGCATACCCAGTCTCAGATTACACTGCTCCGACCACTGCCAAGCAGTTGGTTCGTGAATTCTTCCCACGATACGGCCTGCCTCGTGTCGTGTACTCAGATAACGGTCAGCCATTCTCATCTGCCTTAATGAAAGAAGTTTCTTTATTACTGGGATATCAGTGGAAGTTCCATTGTGTCCGACACCCAGAAGCCGCAGGCCTTGTTGAGAGGCATAACCAGACACTAAAGATCCGCCTTGCCAAAATATGTCAGGAGAAAGGGGTCGACTGGATAGTCGCCCTGCCAGTGGCACTATTCTACATGAGAATGGTCGCCCATTCGAGATCAGGGCTATCTCCGTACGAGGTGGTCTTTGGAAGACCACCGAATATGTGGGGGACGCCCATTCCAAAAAAGATTACTGATGTTGATTCTAACATGTTGACAGATTACCTTGCCTCCTTGATGTCTGCACTCCAATCATGTCGTTCACAGGTTGCCGCAGCCTTCCCTGACAACACTGATGTAAAGCCACACGACGTCCGTCCTGGTGATACGGTACTCGTCCGAAACTTCGACAGAAAAAGTCCGCTGGAGCCCCGCTGGAAGTCTCCGAAGACCGTACTGCTTACAACAAGGACGGCCGTTAAAATCGAAGGAAGAAAGGGGTGGGTCCACACGAGTCATATAAAAAAATTTTCTGGACTGAACCGTGACCGAGACTCGTCCACCCCCACCAAAGACTGTGTCGAACAAAAAGACTTTACAGAATCTGAACGAGAAAAGACTCCTCAAGAAACTTATCGCATGAAATTACGATCTAGCAAGTAAGACAGTTTAATTGTTTAAGTCCTCCCCTAGGTGAATCGGTTAAATAGTTTCTGACATGTATCCCCTAGATCGAGATAGAGAGAGAGAAGCAAAGAAACGTACATATTTTAAATCACTTCGTAGTCACTGCATAGTGACACTAATAATCATGTTTATTCTCAGTGTTTTAATTATCATTACTAGCATCCTATTGCCTATCTATTACCCTATTTTCAAGCGTGAACAATCTGCTTACAATGTATCTGCTGAACACACTTTTAGTGAGTTACCTCCTCACGAGCTTTCCTATAGACTTGCGCTGCGCAACAACACATTCATTAGTATGCTACATCATTCTCATCAAACTAACAATGCTACAAATTGCTGGATATGTGGCCGACTCCCTCCCTACCAGAATTACAAGGGAGCTCTGCCTCTCTTTCCGTACCCGTTCACTCACAATGGCTCCTGCGGAGCATGGTTTAAAATAATTAATTCTTTAGATCCCGACATTGCTGTTTTCGATGGGGGCTGGGTTTGGGGAAATCTGAACTTAGTCCTACTAGACGTCTGTTACCCAGATAAGGAGGGACTCCCCACTAGAATAGGAACTGATCTAGAAAATGAAGTATATGGATTAGGTAATTATACAATTAGCCTTATGATTCTCACTGTCGAATCCGAAGCTACACCAGTTCTACCCATTATGTCAGTACTGCCAGTCACTGGTGAATTATGTATCAAGAAGAAAGGTTCAGTACACTTAGGTCATAGTAAATGCACTACTGTTGTCGAATTCAGTGATCATGGAAAATCGTCTTTTAAAGCTATCAGTCACTCTTACTTTGTTTGTGGTCATACCGCATACATTCGTCTACCTCCAGATTGGGATGGTACCTGTTACATTGCATTCCTTCTGCCACCTGTTTTTCTAGCTCCTCCTGATTACCATAGAAATACCAATCTAGTAAAGAATAGACCCAGAAGAGATATCCCACTTGTCGACTACACAGAAACGGCATGGGAACAGTACACCGACTTTAATAAAGGATTCTTTTTCTTTCTAGGCCCTGTCCAGAATAGTAAATTAATACGCAGATTAACTAGAACACTTGAAGCAGTAGTGAATGAAACTGCCTCCGCCTTAGGTAACCTAACAGAAGAGCAGTCCGCCATGCGGGTTGTTGTCCTTCAGAATCGTCTTGTAATTGACGTCATCTTGGCAGATAGAGGTGGAGCCTGTAAGGTCATCGGGTCAAGTTGCTGTGTTTTCATACCACAAAACGCACCATCTGTATATCAAGCTATCACCCGTCTTCATAAAATTGCAAATCAGATACATCAGAATCCAGGCACCTGGACTTGGTCCGGTTGGTTCTGGACAACATTAACAGCTTGGGGATGGAAGATCCTATCCTTCCTAGGCATTGGCCTAGTCCTAGTATTCAGTTGCTGCCTGTGCCTGCAGTGTGGGCCAGCGATTTGTGGACTGTGTGCCACCTCTTGTATTGAACACTCCAGTTTTCTCTCAAACCGAAAACGAAAGAAAGAAGAACAAATGATGCTACATGAACAAACTGATCGATTCATGAGGATCGATATTTCATGAAGGGTCCGTAGGGAACAAGGAGGGAATGAGGAAAATTAAATTTTTGGTCATGTTATGTTCCCTAGCGCGTACCCCACCGACTCCATGTACCAGCTTAAAGTGCATGTAACTTCCCTCCTGTGCCAGCTATGAAGACGCAAATACATTTGCGTCCAACGTTAACATGTCCTCTTTCAGATCCACCCTGAATGGATTATATAGTCCGTTCTTAAATATGCTATGCCACCGTCTTTTTGTAGTACACTTTACATGTTTTCCTGCTCTAGCAGAGTAGGCCCTGAATTTCTGCCATCGAACCTCTTTTGTGGCTCCTGACTCTGGCAGCCTCTGCCCAGGCTACCTCTGTACCCGTGAACTCTGACTTACTTTCAGCGCGGCCCCTCGCGCTCAGCTCAAGCCTGCTTTCTGCCAAGACTGACTATAACCTTCGAGTTATCTGTTCCGCTCCCCGAGAATACATTCCTGCCTACTAGATCCTGTAAACATCCTCCCCAGCTGCAGAGCCAAAGGGCCGACCTGTCTCAATGCAAGTAATTCATAGCCTCTGTTGCCATGCTTCCACGGAAGGCCCCGTGCCCCACGCTTCACATGTAGACACTTAGGCGCTTATACACGCATCCACAGTTAGCATAGAATAGCTTCTGCCCTAGAGACCTTTTCGCCCAGATAGTATAGTTCCTAAACATCAGATATCAGATATGATAGAAGTACAAGTTGATCTGACATGCCAGACTTCTGTCTCTTTCCGTCAGTGTAAATGTCAAGTCCCCTGCACCCCGTCAATCACACGTCATGCAGCTGCGCGCGCATCCAAGCTTCCGATTTCTGCTGACATCGCAACAATTCTGTTAGCACCACCCCTTGGTGCCACCCACTTGCGTCACCTATCAGTGACGTTTCTAGCACACACCTCTGGTTCACGCCTAGTTCACGCCTCTTGATTACGTATTAGTATCACGTGTATACTGTTATCTTGTCTTCTCTCAGCTGTTACGCCTCTTGCATTATTCTCTATGATATGAATTAAGTATATAAGCTATGTACTGTCAATAAAATATAGCGCTCTATCCCTTCTGACACCCCTGTGGTGGTCAGAACATGATATCCTGATCAAGACCATTCCTTTATGAGGAATAAAACCCTTAGAAACTCTAACACCACGGACTCTGTCTTTTTTCATTCTGATTGAGTTATTATTGATTAAGTACTTACCTGCATAGAAACTAAGAGAGTAAATTAATTATTTACGTCACAGGCCTTGACAATCCTGAAGGCAGAGTGCTTGGAATCGTGTGAGATGGTGCTCTAGCATGAGCTGAGCCCGTCTGCAGCTTGCGGAACCAAGTCCTAATAGCTGTTCCATGATATCGCATACCATATACTCTTAAGTGCATTATAATCCTCGCGGTTAAATGCTAACTTTGGTATTGCTTTATCAAAACATGTCGAGTAAGGTGTCATACGAATCGGAATACTAACCCCTCGCCAATTCTGGCGACGGGGTTAGCATTCCACCCTTCTAGAGGGACACGACATGTATGTAACTGTGAACCCCGGTTAAAGTTAACTAAAACCTCAGCTCCACAAAATGGATGCTGCCACCACAGACACGAGTCTGACCTCCTGCTGCTGGGAGTCCTTCCAGCGAGGGAGGCTTGGACAAAGGGTTTCCTGTCCGGGGCGGTGCTAGCACCATCCCAGACATGGTTTTGTGTATCCTGGGTAGGCAGGGCTTTTCAGGAAGGTGACTGCTGAGTGGCACCCCGGTGCTCACTACGCATAGGCCAGTCAGAACCAGTTCCAGGGGCACACCAGCCCCTGGCCTGGGGAAGTCCGGCAGGTGAGAGGGGTGTAACCACCCCCCTCCTGGTCCCACCCATAGGCAGGACCTAGTCACCGGGTCAGCCCCCTTTTTTAGTATAAAGATAGGAGCTGGCCCCCTGTTCAAATTAGATCATCTTTGGAATCAAGACACGACTTTCTGCGAAAGGACTTCACGATTTCTTCATCAAGATTCTCCCTTGTGGCTAAGGAGTAGTCACCCTGCATCCGCAGGCACCATCCTAAAGAACACTGCGGTCTGCTGCAAGTCCTTCATCACGAATCCGACGACCCAGCTCGACGAGACCCGGCTTCCCTGGCACCTCTGACCTCTACTCACCTCTACAGCCAAGCTGAGAACCGTGAGTGCGACGAGACCTCGAGGGACCGACGATCGCCAAGACTGCACGACATCTTTACAACAAGCCCACCGTGTCCTCCACGGGTGAGTGCTTTGGGGTCCGAGAAGCCCCGACCCTGCGCAGCTCCAGCACCCAAGGTCAGCCTCCCTGCATCTCCACGATCTGCGTGGGGCCCTTCTGCTGTTTGCTGTGCACCGCATTGTTTGGCTCCTAGCCGGCTGGCTTGTGGCCTTCTGAACGACGCCCGACGACATCACTGCTGCTGGTCTGGTTGCTCCAGACTGGCCCTTGCTTCCTTCTTGAAGAGAGGCACCCCGGACCCTCCTGGTCCACTCTAGACGCCATTTTAGGTCCACCGCGTGGGCTTGAATTTGCCAAGGCTTTGTTGCCCAATCCTGGGTCCAGCGACGCCGACAGCTTCTATCTTCGTGGGACAGCTCGATCCTCCTTCCTGGTCGCCGACAACGCCTCCTGGTCCGTGAGATCTCCGAGCCCAGCGTCACCCACACGCCTTGTCGAGGTGGCTACCATCCGGTGCCCTCCTGGTGCCCACTGACTACTGGCTAGTAGTCTCGAACTTGGTCCCCTCTGCTTTCAGGTGTCATCTTCCATCGATCCAGGCTTGGATCCACCGAACTTTCTTCACTGGTCGCCTGCCAGCAACTTCTTTCTTCCAGGCTCCTGGTCCGTCAACGAGGATTCCCGACGTCTTTTGAGTCCTATGCAGCTGCAGCCCCTGGGCTAGGTAACTTCGGCATTTCGGTGCCCCAGCATAGCCTCACTATCCAAGGGTCAGAATCTACTTTCGTTTTCCTCCTACCAGGTCGGGTTCGCCCGAGAACACTAACTTTGTAATTTCTAGCTACCATAGACTTTGTCCCGCATCTCGCATGAGAGTGCACACACTGCACCCGAGTCCCCTAGGTCTCCTGTAAGTAATCTGAAGGTTCTATAGTCAAGTCCTAGCGATTCCAAAGCCTATTAGTACTGTACTTACCTGCTAGTAATTTCGCATTCCACTTTTCTAGTATATGGTTTTCCGTGCCCCTCGGGCATTTGTATATACTGTGCTAACTTAAGTATTTTTGTAAGAGTTTTGGTTTGTGCTTAGTACCCTGTCCTCATAAAGAGTACAGGGCTGTTGTGATTCTTAATAAATAACTGTTTATTTTCATAACACTTGTGTGGTGTCCTTTCACTGGGTATTCAAGGGGTATATGTATGGTAAACAGCTGGCTTAACACGCCCTCTCGAGTCTTTAGCCTTAGACTGCTCGTATCCACGCTACTAGGATAGCTGGTCTATAAGGTTGACTTACAACCAATCATCAATAAGGGTTGCTGGACTGATACATAGTGTTCACTAGAATAGTGAGCACTGCATATCAGGCCACCTTCTCACATTGGTGAGCAGCGGTTGGGATTTGAGCTTGCTGTTGTTTTACCACACGTATCCTAAGAATATCTTGTTGAAAGATCACATAAGTACTGTTAGTACATATAACTAAGTTTAGAATACTCTGAGTTCTACTGAACCAGCTGTTGCAGCTCCTCAAGGCTTAGCACACCTTGGCTGCAACTCTTAGCAAGGGATCAGTAGGTAAACACATAGTGTAGGTAGGTGCATCACTTACACCACACTAGAAACAGTATGTCGGACAAAGGAGGAAACTCTGAGTCTCCCCTTGTGTCAGTTGACCCTCCACAGGTCATCCCTTCAAGATATACTGTGCTTAGCTTCCATGAGTTACGACAAGTATGTACCTCTAGGAAGATTAAGCAAGGGGCTAACCCCACCACCTCCTTTCTGATTGGTCTCCTAGAGACTTATGATGCCAGAAAGGCTGAGAGACTTCTTAGCCCTTCTAATCCAGAAGGAGGCATGCCTCCCCTTGAGGGAACCAGAGGAGACCCTGACCTCATCCACCTCTCAACTGAGAACGAAGATGTGGAGGAGGATGAGAATGAGGATCCCTCTGGAGATGAGGCAGACAAGGGACAGGTAGAAGTCAGTAGACTAACCAGGTCCAACTTAAGCAAACATGACAGTGGTACTGGGGGACTCCTGGGGCCACTATCAGGTCAGCTTAACATTGGGAATGGACGAGCCAGATCTCTGTCAAGAGGCTCTGGCAGATCCCTTCAAACCAATGGCTCTCACAACTCTTCTCAAAGAGGGATGACATCCCCTCAGAGGAGAGTGTATGAAGCTAAAGAAAGGGCAGCCAATCTGAGGATTGAAAGGGAAGAACTTGCCCTGGCCAAAGAAAGGCTTGCCTTTGCTAGAGAGCAACAGTTAAGTGGGGTAGTCCCCACTGGTGGCAGCATAGTACCTAGCAATAGGGAAAGGAGTTTTGACACAAAACACCTTGGTAAGATAGTGCCCCCCTTTAAACAAGGGGATGACATCCACAAATGGATTACTGCTTTGGAGAGGGCCTGCACTGTGCAAGGTGTTCCCCAGAGTCAGTGGGCAGCTATCTTGTGGCTCTCCTTTGAAGGTAAAGGTAGAGACAAGCTCCTCACCACAAGGGTAGAGGATGCTAATAATTACCAAGTCTTGAAGAATACACTGGTTGAAGGGTTTGGCCTAACCACTGAGCAGTACAGGGTGCTGTTCAGGGATACCCAGAAAACTCAGTCTCAAGATTGGTCTGACTTTGTAGATTGTGCCACTAAGGCTTTTGAGGGCTGGTTGCTGGGCAGTAAGGTTACTGATTATAAAGGATTGTATAATTTGATGATGAGAGAACAAATTTTAAACAATTGTCAGAACCAGTTGTTGCATCAGCATCTTGTTGACTCAGATCTGACCTCTCCCCAAGAATTGGGAAAGAAGGCAGACAGATGGGTTAGAACAAGAGTTAAACAGAACCAGGGCCAGAATCAAGGTGGTCAGAAGAAAGCAGACCAGAAGGGTAAAGATTCTAAGGGGGAACAAAATGACCAGAAGTCTTCGACAGGTCCCCAACAACCCAAAGAGGGTGGGGGTCAGGCTCCCCAAAAGAAGAAAGAAGGCCAATCTAAAAGGTGGTGCCAATACTGCAAAAGTAAAACTCACTGGTTTAGTGAGTGCACCAAGAAAGGAGGAGGGCAGACTCCTGCCACTGCAGCCCCTAAGGCACCTGTGCCCCCTAGTACAGCCAGCAGTGGTAGTGCACCTCCCAAGGGTTTAGTAGGGTTAACCCTGGGTTCTGAGGGGTGTGACAACTTAGTTGGTACACTCACTCAGGCTGTCCTTGTCAGTACAGGGGATATGGATATGTCCCCTGACATAAGTCCCAATACTTTGGGCAAATACAGACAGACACCTTTCATAAATGGAAAAATGGCTCAGGCCTATAGGGACACTTGTGCCAGTGTCACAATGGTGACACCTAACTTTGTGGACCCTGGACAGATCATGCCAGGTACAGAATTCCTGGTGACCAATGCAAGCAATGTCACTACCAATCACAGTATGGCAATTGTAGCTTTCTCCTGGGGAGGGGTAACTGGCCAAAAGAAGGTTGTAGTTAGTTCAGACCTCCCAGTGGATTGTTTGTTGGGCAATGATTTGGAGTCATCACAATGGTCAGAAGTGGAGCAGAGGACTCACATGGAAATGTTAGGCTTGCCAGCACATGTGTTTGCTGTGACCAGGTCACAGGTCAGGAAATGCCCCACTGAACAGGTGCTGGATCCTGGAACAATGGACCAGACACCTTCCAAGAAAAAGAGCAGTAGGGTTAAGGCTGTGCCTTCCCCCTTGCCCCAGGTTGTGGATCAAGTCTCAGAGGAGGCTGACCTACAGGAATTGAGGGAAACTGAGCCTAGAGAGTTTGAACTTGATCAAGTTGAATTCTTGTGTTCAGGGGGACCCTCAAGGGAAGACCTGGGGAAGGACCAGTTAGACTGCCCTTCTCTTGAACCCCTCAGACAGCAGGCTGCTGCTGAAGCTGCTGGGAACGCCACAGGTACCCACAAGGTATACTGGGAAGATGGACTCCTGTACACTGAGTCAAGAGACCCCAAGCCTGGCATGACCAGGAGGCTGGTTGTACCCTTGTCTCAGAGAGGTTTCCTACTTACCTTGGCCCATGAGATTCCCTTAGCAGGTCACTTAGGCCAGACAAAGACTTGGGACAGGCTTGTCTCACACTTTCACTGGCCTCACATGAATGAGGATACCAAGGAGTTTTGTCGCTCCTGTGTCACTTGCCAAGCCAGTGGTAAGTCAGGTGGCACAACAAAGGCCCCCCTTATACCAATGCCTGTGGTGGGGGTGCCCTTTGAAAGAGTGGGGATTGACATTGTTGGTCCAATGGAACCCCAGACAGCATCAGGGCACAAGTTTATACTGGTGGTAGTGGATCATGCCACCAGGTATCCTGAAGCTATTCCACTTAGGACCACCACAGCACCTGTGGTGGCAAGGGCCCTAGTTGGAGTGTTCTCCAGAGTGGGCTTCCCTAAGGAGGTTGTCTCTGACAGAGGTGCAAACTTCATGTCAAGCTACTTAACTGCTATGTGGAAGGAATGTGGTGTCAACTACAAGTTCACTACACCCTATCATCCACAATGCAATGGGCTTGTTGAAAGTTCAACAGGACCCTAAAAGGGATGATTCATGGACTACCTGAAAAGCTCAGGCGTAGATGGGATGTCCTGATTCCCTGCCTTATGTTTGCTTACAGAGAGGTCCCACAAAAGGGGGTTGGCTACAGCCCTTTTGAACTTTTGTATGGGCATCCTGTGAGAGGCCCCCTGTGTTTGGTGAAGGAAGGATGGGAGAGACCTCTCAAAAAGCCTGCAACCAACATAGTGGACTATGTACTTGGTCTCCGCTCCAGGATGGCTGAGTATATGGAGAAGGCATCTGAAAACCTTAAGGCCAGTCAAGAACTTCAAAAAGCTTGGCATGACCAAAAGGCTGTCCTGACTGTTTACCAGCCTGGACAGAAGGTGTGGGTGTTGGAGCCAGTGGCCCCAGCAGCACTCAAAGACAAATGGTCTGGGCCCCACACAATTCTTGAGCAAAAGGGAGAGGTCACCTACCTGGTGGAGCTTGGAACTCCCAGGAGCCCCCACAGGGTACTCCATGTCAACAGGCTCAAAGCATATGTCGACAGGAAGGACATGAGCTTGCTCATGGCCATAGATGAGGGACAGGAGGAAGAGAGTGACCCTCTCCCAGACCTGCTCACTCAGAATCCTGATGATGGGTCAGTAGATGGTGTTGTCTTTTGTGGCAGCCTCTCTGAACATCAACAGAAAGACTGTAAACAGGTTCTTCAGTCTTTCAGACATATGTTCTCTCTGACACCCAGTCAGACCACTTGGTGCACCCATGAGGTTGACACTGGTGACAGCCTACCTGTCAAGAGTAAAATCTACAGGCAGCCTGATCATGTTAGAGACTGCATAAAAACTGAAGTGCAGAAAATGTTGGAGTTGGGAGTCATTGAACCCTCGGATAGCCCTTGGGCTAGTCCAGTAGTTCTAGTGCCTAAACCTCACACTCAGGGTGGTAAGAGAGAGATGAGGTTTTGCGTAGACTACAGGGGTGTCAATGCAGTCACTAAGACTGATGCCCACCCAATTCCAAGGGCAGATGAACTTATAGATAGATTGGCTTCTGCCAACTACTTAAGTACATTTGACTTAACAGCTGGGTATTGGCAAATCAGGTTAGCTGAGGATGCCAAGCCCAAGACAGCATTTTCAACCCCTGGTGGGCATTATCAATTTGTGGTAATGCCCTTTGGTCTGAAAAATGCACCTGCCACCTTCCAAAGGTTGGTGAATCAAGTCCTTACTGGGCTGGATGACTTCTGTGCCGCATATCTAGATGATATTGCTGTCTTTAGCTCCACCTGGGAGGATCACCTGGTCCACCTGAGGAAAGTGTTAGAGGCTCTGCAAGCAGCAGGCCTCACTATCAAGGCCACCAAGTGCCAGATAGGGCAGACACAGGTTGTATACCTGGGCCACCTTGTAGGTGGAGGCCAGGTTCAGCCACTGGAGAGCAAAATACAGTCAATCAGGGACTGGGCTCCTCCAACCACCCAGACTCAGGTTCGAGCTTTCTTGGGCCTGACTGGATACTACAGAAAGTTTGTCAGGAACTATGGTTCCATTGTGACACCATTAAATGAACTGACAAGTAAGAAAATGCCAAAAAAGGTTCAGCGGACAGCAGGCTGTCAAAAAGCATTCGATGACCTAAAGCAGGCCATGTGCACAGCACCTATCCTTAAGAGTCCAGACTACTCCAAACCATTCATTGTCCAAACAGATGCTTCTGAGTTGGGTGTGGGAGCTGTTCTTTCTCAACTGAATTTTGATGGTCAAGACCAGCCCATTGCTTTTATAAGCAGAAGGCTGACCCCCAGAGAGAAGAATTGGTCAGCTATTGAGAGGGAGGCCTTTGCTGTGGTTTGGGCCCTGAAGAAGCTGAGGCCATACTTGTTTGGCACTCACTTCAAGATTCAGACCAACCATAAGCCCCTCTTGTGGCTAAATCAGATGAAGGGTGAAAACCCCAAACTGCTTAGGTGGTCCATTTCCCTACAGGGGATGGACTTTACAGTGGAACATAGACCTGGTACTGATCATGGCAATGCCGATGGGCTCTCCAGATATTTCCACTTAGAACAAGAAGACTCACCTGGTCAAGGTTAGCTTATTGTCCCAAAGTTTGGGGGGGGTCATGCAGGAGAGTAGGGTCTGCAATCCTATGATCACCCAGATTTTTTGCTTTTGTTTCACTGGTTTACGACTTTCTCTGGCTGTGGGCCTGCTAATCAGACCCACAGCCTGGCTGTTCTCTCTCTAAATTGCAACATGTACCCTAGGTGCATTTACCAAGTGTAACTGGGCCACCTTATCAGACCCTGTAACTCAGGGCATAGGTGTACCCAGGGCTGCCAGGGGCTGCAGCATGTATTATGCCACCCCTGGCTGGCCTCCTAAATTTGACACAACTGGCTGCATGACAGCTGGGGCAAAGTCGTGTAATCACCCTTTGCTGTAGGTGTAGTATACCTATACCTAACCCTAAAATGGACACACAGATTCCTATCAGTCACTCCTATGGCAGGTCTTGACAATCCTGAAGGCAGAGTGCTTGGAATCGTGTGAGATGGTGCTCTAGCATGAGCTGAGCCCGTCTGCAGCTTGCGGAACCAAGTCCTAATAGCTGTTCCATGATATCGCATACCATATACTCTTAAGTGCATTATAATCCTCGCGGTTAAATGCTAACTTTGGTATTGCTTTATCAAAACATGTCGAGTAAGGTGTCATACGAATTGGAATACTAACCCCTCGCCAATTCTGGCGACGGTGTTAGCATTCCACCCTTCTAGAGGGACACGACATGTATGTAACTGTGAACCCCGGTTAAAGTTAACTAAAGCCTCAGCTCCACAAAATGGATGCTGCCACCACAGACACGAGTCTGACCTCCTGCTGCTGGGAGTCCTTCCAGCGATGGAGGCTTGGACAAAGGGTTTCCTGTCCGGGGCGGTGCTAGCACCATCCCAGACATGGTTTTGTGTATCCTGGGTAGGCAGGGCTTTTCAGGAAGGTGACTGCTGAGTGGCACCCCGGTGCTCACTACGCATAGGCCAGTCAGAACCAGTTCCAGGGGCACACCAGCCCCTGGCCTGGGGAAGTCCGGCAGGGGAGAGGGGTGTAACCACCCCCCTCCTGGTCCCACCCATAGGCAGGACCTAGTCACCGGGTCAGCCCCCTTTTTTAGTATAAAGATAGGAGCGGGCCCCCTGTTCAAATTAGATCATCTTTGGAATCAAGACACGACTTTCTGCGAAAGGACTTCACAATTTCTTCATCAAGATTCTCCCTTGTGGCTAAGGAGTAGTCACCCTGCATCCGCAGGCACCATCCTAAAGAACACTGCGGTCTGCTGCAAGTCCTTCATCACGAATCCGACGATCCAGCTCGACGAGACCCGGCTTCCCTGGCACCTCTGACCTCTACTCACCTCTACAGCCAAGCTGAGAACCGTGAGTGCGACGAGACCTCGAGGGACCGACGATCGCCAAGACTGCACGACATCTTTACAACAAGCCCACCGTGTCCTCCACGGGTGAGTGCTTTGGGGTCCGAGAAGCCCCGACCCTGCGCAGCTCCAGCACCCAAGGTCAGCCTCCCTGCATCTCCACGATCTGCGTGGGGCCCTTCTGCTGTTTGCTGTGCACCGCGTTGTTTGGCTACTAGCCGGCTGGCTTGTGGCCTTCTGAACGACGCCCGACGACATCACTGCTGCTGGTCTGGTTGCTCCAGACTGGCCCTTGCTTCCTTCTTGAAGAGAGGCACCCCGGACCCTCCTGGTCCACTCCAGACGCCATTTTAGGTCCACCGCGTGGGCTTGAATTTGCCAAGGCTTTGTTGCCCAATCCTGGGTCCAGCGACGCCGACAGCTTCTATCTTCGTGGGACAGCTCGATCCTCCTTCCTGGTCGCCGACAACGCCTCCTGGTCCGTGAGATCTCCGAGCCCAGCATCACCCACACGCCTTGTCGAGGTGGCTACCATCCGGTGCCCTCCTGGTGCCCACTGACTACTGGCTAGTAGTCTTGAACTTGGTCCCCTCTGCTTTCAGGTGTCATCTTCCATCGATCCAGGCTTGGATCCACCGAACTTTCTTCACTGGTCGCCTGCCAGCAACTTCTTTCTTCCAGGCTCCTGGTCCGTCAACGAGGATTCCCGACGTCTTTTGAGTCCTATGCAGCTGCAGCCCCTGGGCTAGGTAACTTCGGCATTTCGGTGCCCCAGCATAGCCTCACTATCCAAGGGTCAGAATCTACTTTCGTTTTCCTCCTACCAGGTCGGGTTCGCCCGAGAACACTAACTTTGCAATTTCTAGCTACCATAGACTTTGTCCCGCATCTCGTGTGAGAGTGCACACACTGCACCCGAGTCCCCTAGGTCTCCTGTAAGTAATCTGAAGGTTCTATAGTCAAGTCCTAGCGATTCCAAAGCCTATTAGTACTGTACTTACCTGCTAGTAATTTCGCATTCCACTTTTCTAGTATATGGTTTTCCGTGCCCCTCGGGCATTTGTATATACTGTGCTAACTTAAGTATTTTTGTAAGAGTTACGGTTTGTGCTTAGTACCCTGTCCTCATAAAGAGTACAGGGCTGTTGTGATTCTTAATAAATAACTGTTTATTTTCATAACACTTGTGTGGTGTCCTTTCACTGGGTATTCAAGGGGTATATGTGTGGTAAACAGCTGGCTTAACACGCCCTCTCGAGTCTTTAGCCTTAGACTGCTCGTATCCACGCTACTAGGATAGCTGGTCTATAAGGTTGACTTACAACCAATCATCAATAAGGGTTGCTGGACTGATACATAGTGTTCACTAGAATAGTGAGCACTGCATATCAGGCCACCTTCTCACACCCTCCATCCTGGAAGCAATCAAAACAAACTGTGTCCCGTATAGCGCAATTCCTCAAGTGGATCTTCCATGAACTGGAAAAGAAAGGGGACATCCTGGACAAGAAATCTTCATAGAGATAACAGACCTAAACCATCTACTCAAAGTAGAAGCACAGGTCTTATGCCTCTGTCCAAAGGTTTCATAGATCACAAAGCTATTTTCAAATTACCTATAGTCAAGGAATTTGGCAAGGTAAACATAGAGAAGAGGATGAAGGAAAATAAGGATGAAAAGAGATCATTACTTTAGGATGAAGCCCATGTGAAACACCAATTTGCCTAAAAAAATGCATACCAACAGTTATTCATAAAGATCCCAATTCTCAGTGCCTTGAGACGATCACGGGTGAGTAGTGCGCTTATAATTCCCTGATTGATTGATTGAATTTGCTCAAATTCCAAGCTTAAGTAATGGACACCAGAAAAAATATTTGAGTATCACATGTTTGAGGTCGATATCTGTAGAGGCTCAAATGAAGGCAAATGTAGAGCCTTAAAGACCAGCGGGGGGAAACAGGAAGGAATGTGTAAACGGGACAGGTGGCCTCCGCCCCCTGTACCCCCGTGCGAGCCTGTAACTTGTGACCCGTCCCTCTTGTTTCCACAGCCCTCACCTACCCCTACGTGGAACCGGTATGAGGAGCGGTACAGCTGTGACGAGGAGGACGCAGGTATCGGGCCCTTTAACTGGTCTGGTGGGAGAGTTGCAGAGGAGGAGTCCGGCGCCGCCTTAAATGACGTCGGAGAGAACGTACAGGTGTGTCTTTACACCGGAGGAGAGGTCAGTGAGTGGAGAGGTGCGGCTTGGAGCAAGAGTGACGGAGAGATCGGAACGTGGAAACAGAAGGAGGAGGAGACGCGGGAAACATCGGTAACGGAGGAGGAGATGCTGGGAACACTGGTAACGGAGGAGGAGACGCGAGGACTAGGAGTCGAGGAGGAGGAGAGATGAGAGTGCGCGAAGGCAGAGACCTGACGGAGCCCAGCTGTAAAACAGAAGCCAGGAGGCCAACGGTTCTACGGGTCGCCCAGCTGCTCCCCCGGAGGGGTGTGGCTAAGCGAGGTGCGTGAACGTATAGCGGGCTGGGTTGGACGGAAAGGGAAGGGTAAAAGCACCCCTGAGCCTTTTTTAATTTATGATTTCCACATCACTCACTTTCACTAGTACTCTAGAGCACTGGGTTTTCCTCACTTCCCCATCCCCTAAACTGTCAGCACTGAAAGCATCTATACTGATACTTCCATCTCTTGTCTGTCACCAACGGCGGAGACGGGTTCACAACGGAGCCAGACGAAGGAACCCGGAGAAGGAGTTCGACGAGGAGAAGGGAGGAAGGGGTGCTAAGAAAGAGTCGCCTGGAGAGGAGCCGATCCCCACGGAGAGCAGTTCCCAGGAAAACCTGTACCGACCTACTTTTCCACCAAATAAAACCTGGTAGTACTTTAACAAAAACACGTCTCCTGCCTTTCCCTGCCCCACAAGTTACAGTGGTGGAGAATGCGGGCAGCCCTACCATCTGCTTAACAAAGATAGACGAAGTGGTGCAAAGCCTGGTTAAGGGACAGGAGCGGCTTGAATGGGTAATGCAGCAACAGATCCTGTTGGCCGAGGCCGGCCGAGAAATCATGAAGGCCGCCATGACCGCCTGCGCGCTGGACCCTCCCATAGTAACTGGACCCGTGTCAATCGGGGGGACCCCTCAGAGCATTAGCGGGGTCTCCCTACAGAAGTACCAACCGGGAGAGGACCCCGATTCCTTTCTCCTAAATTTTGAGAGAGCCGCCAGGGCCTGTGGGTGGCCCGTGGCCAAGTGGCCCTTCTTTCTCGCCCCCTTGTTGGTAGGCGAAGCCCAGGCCGCATACCAGGTGGCTAATCCGACGAGGGACACTGCCTATGTGGACATCAAGAGAATAATTTTGGACCATCTGGGACTTGATCAGGAGGCTTATCGCCTCCGTTTCAGAAAAGAAAGAGGAGTCCCTGGGGAGACCCCCAAAACCCTGTTTGTGCGCTTGAAAATGGCGGCCGACAAGTGGCTAACCCCTAACGTCTGCACCAAGGAGGAAATCCTGGACAGGGTGTACCTTGAACAGTTCTTGGAGGCCCTTCCTTTCGCGACCCAGAGGTGGTTAAGGCAGCATCATAACCTCACTACCTCTCAGGCGGTAGACATGGCAACCACCTTCTCCAGAGTCCAGCAGAGACCCCCCCCCTATATGGGAACAAGAGAGAGATAAAACTGCAGTCAAAACTGAAAAGAAACCAGTGAAATTCCCCGACCCGGTAAAACCGAAACCTTGGAAACCGGAACCCCCGTCGAACAGCGGCCCGCAATGTTTTGAGTGCGGTACGTGGGGCCACATAGCAAGAATGTGCCCCCGAAGGAAACAAGCAGAGGAACCAATGGAAGTTGGATACCTTCCACGGACTGTTTTGTATTCAGCTGAGATGGGGCATGCATTCAGAGTGAGTGTAAGGGTAAACGGTACCTCCATCCAAGCCCTCTTAGATTCCGGCTGTCGACAGTCGGTGGTACAAACTAAATATGTAAGGTCCACCCAGGTTATTCCAAAAGAACGAGTCAGTATTAGATGTGTACATGGGGATGTTCGACCATATCCGGTGGCTCTCCTTCCCATAGTCCCCCTGGAAGGTAAACCCCATACCATCAGAGTAGGTGTGTTGGCGGTCCTCCCTGAGGACCTCATTATAGGGACAGATAATCCGGCGTTTCTAGAGATGTTCAGCCAGAGCCTGAAGCCCCGCATTTCACTAGAAAGGGACCAACAGAGTAACCTGCCTATCCCCGCCCTGGTATCACCGGAGCCGTGGGTACTAGACCGCAGTTTCCGTTTCTCACAGGCCAATGACGCAACCTTGTTCAACGCATGGGAGAATGCCCATAGGACTCAGGACCAAATCCCTCTCCTATACCCTCGTTTTTTTGTGAAAAATGAACTGCTTTATCGGCAGGGACAGAAGGGCGAACCAGAACAACTACTGGTTCCAGTACCGTTTAGGGAACAGGTGCTCTTCTACTCCCATGCGCATCTGGTAGCCGTACATACTGGAGCTGAGAAAACAACACAAAACATCCTTCGACATTTCTACTGGCCCGGGATCTACAAAGACACCATGGTATACTGCCAGGAGTGTGAGGTATTCCAAAAGCGGAACATGACCCGAGCCCCTGCCGTTCCTCTGCAGCCCCTACCCATTATCGGGGTTCCGTTTGAGAGGGTAGGAATGGATCTTATCGGGCCTCTGCCCAAGACTCGGAAAGATTACCAATACGTTCTCATGATGGTGGACTATTCGACAAGGTTTCCGGAGGCTTTCCCATTGTCCACAACTACAACCAAGCAAGTGGCTGACAAGATGCTGGAGTTTTTTTCCAGAGTGGGGTTCCCCAAAGAAATCCTCACGGACCAGGGAACCCCTTTTGTATCGCAGTTGATGAAGGAGGTCTGTCAGCTCCTGAACATCCAGCAAATCCGAACCGCGGTGTACCACCCTCAAACCGACGGGCTCGAGCATTACAACCGAACATTGAAGGTCACTCTACGGAAAATGTTGGAGGTTAACGGAGCAGAATGGGACCAGGTCTTGGCTCTGGCTTTGTATGTGATTCAGGGACAAAAACAGAGCAGTCTGGGGTTTTCGTCGTTCGAATTATTGTATGGACGACAACCGCGCTCGCTCTTGGACATGACTAAAGAGGCATGGGAGAAGGAGACCCCCGAAAAGACCATGAAAACCCTGGAGTACGCCCGGAATCTACGATCCAAACTAGGGAAGTTGAGAGACCTAGCGTACACCAATCTAGACCGGAGCCAAAAAAAGCAAAAGACTCTATACGATAAAGGAAAGAGATGGAGAAAGTTAAAGAAGGACGACTGGGCATTGGTTCTACTGCCCTCCTCAACGCAGAAGTTCAAAGCCGAGTGGGGAGGTCCCTATAGGGTCGTCGCTACCATTGGTAACACCAGTCACAAACTACAACTCAACCCACGGAAGACCCAAGTCTATCACATCAACATGCTAAAAAAATGGCTGGGTCCCCCGCCCGTAGCGGTACATCTTACGGACCCCAAAATCCAGGAGGGCTCCACCACCATAGACCAGTTAGTAATCAATGAGGACCTGAGGGACAAGGAGAAGCAGGAACTGTTGGACACCCTACAAGGACACTCCGCAGTGTTTTCAGACCAACCAGGAAGAACCACCCTCACAGAACACCAGATATAGACACAACCGGGGAAGATAGTAAAAATACATCCATACCGCATCCCCGAAGCAAGGCGGCGCGGTATCAAGCAGGAAGTACAAGACATGCTGAAGCTCGGCGTCATAAGGCCCTCTCGGAGGAACTGGTCCAGCCCAAAAGTGCTGATTCCGAAGCCCGACGGAACGCGCAGATTCTGCATGGATTTTAGGGCCCTCAACGAGATCTCATCTTTTGACGCTTACCCAATTCCCCGGATAGATGAACTGATAGAGAAGCTCGGGGAAGCACGTTTCATCAGTACGATAGACCTAACAAATGGGTACTGGCAGGTACCCCTTAGGGAAGAGGACCGTCACAAGACTGCCTTTTCCACCGAGGACGGTCACTTTGAGTTTACGGTGTTACCGTTTGGGTTTCATGGGGCCCCAGCTACATTTCAAAGGCTTATGAATCACGTGTTGAAGGACCTTACCTCGTTTACCTCCGCATATCTAGATGACATCGTCGTCTTCAGCCCCGACTGGAAGACCCATTTGGCCCATCTACACCGCGTCTTGGAAACCCTGGAAAAAGCGGGTCTGAAAATAAATGCAAAGAAATCGCGTATGGCGTTCCAGAGGGTGAAATATCTGGGGTATGTACTCGGACACGACCTTATCGAGCCCCAAATAGAGAAAGTCCGTGCTATAGCTGAGATGCAGTTCCGAAGCTCAAAAAAGGAGATGCGAGCGTTCCTGGGGCTGATAGGCTATTACAGACGCTTCATCCCTCAGTTCGCACAGCTAGCTGCCCCCCTCACGGACTCGTTACAAAGCAAGGTCAAAGAAAAGGATCTCCTGTCTCCCACAACTGAGATGCTAAGCGCCTTCACCACCCTTAAACGTATGATCACCTCCACCCCCATCCTGACATCTCCGGACTTCTCCCGTCCCTTCTCCCTTCACACAGACGCTTCGGAATATGGGATCGGGCGGTGTTGTCACAGATAGGGGAGGACGGGGCTGACCATCCTATTCTCTATATCAGTAGGAAGCTATTCCCGAGGGAACTCAAATACCCCACTGTGGAGAAAGAGTGCTTGGCTATACGGTGGGCTGTGGATAAGTTGGCTTACTATCTGGAGGGGCGACCGTTTACCCTCTATACTGACCATGCTCCCCTCCAATGGATGGCCCGCAACAAATCGAACAATGCCCGGGTGATACGTTGGTTCTTAGCCCTGCAACTTATGCTTTCACAGTCTGTCACAAGAAGGGCATTGACAATACCGGGGCTGACTATCTACCCAGACATCCACTTCCCGAACGGAAGTGTCTGGGGGGGATGGTGTGTAACGGGGACGGGTGGCCTCTGCCCCCTGTACCCCCGTGCGAGCCTGTAACTTGTGACCCCTCCCTCTTGTTTCCACAGCCCTCACCTACCCCTACGTGGAACAGGTACGAGGAGCGGTACAGCTGTGACGAGGAGGACGCAGGTATCGGGCCCTTTAACTGGTCTGGCGGGAGAGTTGCAGAGGAGGAGTCCGGCGCCACCTTAAATGACGTCGGAGAGAAGGTACAGGTGTGTCTTTACACCGGAGGAGCGGTCAGTGAGTGGAGAGGTGCGGCGTGGAGCAAGAGTGATGGAGAGATCGGAACGTGGAAACAGAAGGAGGAGGAGACGCAGGAAACATCGGTAATGGAGGAGGAGACGCTGGGAACACCGGTAACGGAGGTGGAGACGCGAGGACTAGGAGTCGAGGAGGAGGAGAGACGAGAGTGCGTGGAGGCAGAGACCCGACGGAGCCCAGCTGTAAAACAGAAGCCAGGAGGCCAACGGTTCTACGGGTCGCCCTCCCGCTCCCCCGGAGGGGTGTGGCTAAGCGAGGTGCGTGAACGTATAGCGGGCTGGGTTGGACGGAAAGGGAAGGGTAAAAGCACCCCTGAGCCTTTATTAATTTATGATTTCCACATCACTCACTTTCACTAGTACTCTAGAGCACTGGGTTTTCCTCACTTCCCCATCCCCGAAACTGTCAGCACTGAAAGCATCTATACTGATACTTCCATCTCTTGTCTGTCACCAACGGCGGAGACGGGGTCACAACGGAGCCAGACGAAGGATCCCGGAGAAGGAGTTCGACGAGGACAAGGGAGGAAGGGGTGCTAAGAAAGAGTCGCCTGGAGAGGAGCCGATCCCCACGGAGAGCAGTTCCCAGGAAAACCTGTACCGACCTACTTTTCCACCAAATAAAACTTGGTAGTACTTTAACAAAAACACATCTCCTGCCTTTCCCTGCCCCTCAAGTTACAGAATGGTTGGTCTACTTGGATAAAGCTGAAGAGAGAAACACCTAGGAAATCTACTACCCGGTGCTTCTATTTCAGCAAGTCCACCCCAAAGAAATCTGATTGCCTTAATTGCGCTTAGTGAATATTCAGTGTAGACACAGCTAAAACTTTGTGAAAGCCATCCTTAAGTAACTGAAGACCCAACTTTGGTTCAGTACTAGAGGGTATGAAAGACCAGTCATGTTTGTGGGAGTAAGATGGCGGACGCAATCTAACCTCGCTCCGCTTTACACCCTAATTATCCGTAATTTATCCCATACATTAGTTGCTACCCGACTTCCCAGTGTTATGTTGTAGCTGTGATGTAACAGCTGCGACTGTAAGGGTGCCCCAAAGTATACCTCCCTGCAGGGGAGCCTGGTGTTACACCTGGTGTTACACCCCTGCTGTGACCGGGCCGCATGGTATGGTCCCGTTCAAGTGATAGTGTTACAATAAAACGGCTACCGCGGACATTACGTCAGAGGACGCATGTACGAGGTAGCCATTGCAAGCATAAAATTGGCTATGTTTATTCATTGTAAGCTGACCCCACGTATCGACCCCTGGGTGCGTGCTTACCTGCACCGAAGGCTCCAGGGACGACATAACACTGGCGATGAGGGCGGGCTGTTCCCCCATGTTTCTTTCCTGGGGCGGCCACATGAGGGTTGTGACAGCCCCGCTGTGCTCATGTCCTTGAGGTCCGGCTGCTGGCGCCTGACGTTGCCTGAGTCTCCAGCACATCAGGTCAGAAGCCTCTCCACTGCGGAAGCAGGCACTGCGCTCCACACGCTGGGGCTAACGTTGTGCTCCGCACCCGCACGGCTCGACAGGCCGCGCGCATGCGCACTAAACCCTGTGCTGGAGGAGGAGCAAGCGGCCAAGCTACAGCCCACACGCATGCAGTGCTGTCATCAGGGCGTCCTGCTGTGCCTGGAAGTGCAGCAAGTGAGCTGTCAGCCTGCATGTGACCTGGCAGTGAGGTCATTTACTTGCACCACGCTCACAGAAGTCCTGCTGTTCCTGCAAGTGCTGCCAGTGAGCAGTTGGTTCAAAGGGGAATCCACATGGCAATAGGGTTCTGGGCCCCACCACTTAATTGTCCAACCTGACAGTGCCCTGGGCCCGCAGACCTCCATTTCTAAATGGGTGGCACCCTGTTGCAAGGATGGGGAGTGCTTCAGGTCTACAAGGGAGGACAATTGATATAGTGAACGGCATCACCGCAACACACTGCCCGGCTGAGTTTCACTATGTCCACCATCCTGCCGATTGAGCTGTTCGTAGTGGAAGGACCTCCATCTGCCCTGGCCCCCAAGTTTAAGGAGTGCCTTATCATATACTTTGAGGCCTCGAAAGTCCACAAAGACAAGAAGAGGGCTATGTTACTCCACCTAGGAGGGAAGGATATTCATCGCATCACAATGACGCTGGCAGAGGCGATGCCCAAAACTCATCACAACCTCATTAATGCACTCACAGGCTACTTTGAAACTATGGCCAACCAGGACTACAAACTTTTTATTTTCCGTAAGGCCAGACAACTACCTGACAAATCGCTCAACACGTTTCATGCCCGACTGAAGAACGTGGCGTCCATGTGTGCTTTTCGAGATGAGATGGAAGAGATTAGGGGGCAAATTATCCAGGGGTGTTCTTTGGCGAAACTTTGTGAACGGATCCTGGAAGAGTCATGCAAACCACTCCCAGATATTTTAGCCCTTGGGCGCAAAAGAATTGTCCACAGCCAGAGCGGCGCACATGAAGGAGGCACTGCAGTCGCCCATCAAAGTGGAACCAGTGAATGCAGTCACGACGAGACCGACGGACCGGCGTAACAGGAAGCAGTCCACCAGCGGCCCACAAGGGAAGCAGCGACAATGCAGATACTGTGGAGGCCCACCTCACAAAGCAGCTGATTTTCCAGCGAAGGACAAGAAATGCACTGGATGCAGCCGTTTCAACCATTTTGGAAAGGTATGCCGCTCAAAGCAGTATAGAAAATCCAAGCCAACAGTCAATTTGGTACCCGAGGGAGGCGGTGAATCAAGTGACATGGACGATGATGAAGAAGAAGAAAAGGCAGTACACAAGGTGCACATGATTGGAGCAGCATGGAGCCAAAGCAGGAGGCTGCCCCAATGCCGCATTCAAGTAGGAGCACAAGACGTCACGGCTGTCGTGGACACAGAGGCCACCATCAGCATAATGGCCGCCGCTCTATACAAATCCATGTACCCGGCACCCAAGCTACAGCCCACAAAAATCACTGTCTTCGCTTATGGGCAAGACAAGCCACTGGAGATGAGAAGAAAGTTCAAGACCACAGTGACCCATGAGAACAGGTCGGTCAGCCCCATGGTGTATGTCACGAAGGACGGACAAGGCATGCTTTTGGGAATATCGAGCAGCGGAGGACCTAGGTATCGTGTCTTTCGCATTTGGGATTCACCAAGAATCAGTCCAGCACATACTCACCGAGTTCGCATCGGTCTTCAAGGTAATCGGAAAATATTGAGGGAAGGAGATACACCTCCATATTTACTCCACGGTTCAACCTGAAGCCTTGCGACACCGACGAGGGCCTTCAATCTGAGTGCATTAGTGGAACAGGAAATCCTCAAGCCGGATCAGGCTGGCATAATCGAAAAGGTGTCCGGCTCCAAGCCTTGGGTTTCCCCAATAGTCGTTGCCCGAAAACTGAAGCAACCAGGGGCCGTGAGAATATGTGTCGACATGAGATTGCCGAATGCATCCATCAAAAGAGAGTGACACATCACCCCGACCATTGATAACTTGATCGGAGAAATAGCGGGGCGTGCTGGTTCTCGAAGCTCGACCTGCTGTCAGGGTACCACCAGCTGGTCCTAGATCAGGCCTCCAGAAACATTACAACCTTCTTCACCCATGTAGGACTACGCAGATACACCCGCTTAAGTTTGGGAATATCCAGTGCCGCAGAAGTGTTCCAGAATGTGATCCACAAGTTGATCATGGATATTCCCGGAGTCATCAAAGTGAGTGATGATATATTGAGTACTGAAATAGTGGTTAATGCGTTAGATCCTATTTTAATATGCCTAAGAGATAGCCCTACGCATGATGAAGTTTTAATTGCTTTCAATAGTATCACAGGGATTGTTAGAGACATTCTGTTAAAAAAACCGAAAGGCTCGCCCACCAACACGAAAGTAATTGGTCTACTCTGCAGTCCTTCACCCTTTTCTGTACCATTTATCTAGATAGAAATCTCTTTTTTCGCGGAAGATCATCTTGTTTGAGTACTCTTACCTTGGAGATGTCATTATGTCACCAGTTGGTAAGAATGTTTTTTATCTCTGTCTTGGCATTATTCATCTGGGGCCTATTGATATGTATAGTATGTAACATTACCTACCTCCTTGGTAAATCAGATTGTCCAACCTTTGATATGTATTTATATATGTATGTATATATATGTTTGTATATATATATATATATATATATATATATATATATATATATATATATATATATATATATATATATATATATATTATGCTCTAATTCTTTCGTTTTGTCAAAGAATTACCCACACTCATGGGGTTGATATTTCCAAGGTTGTTTTATTCACAGACAAGATATATATATGTATGTTTAGGTTATCACTCCCTTATCTTTTCTCTTTTGGCTCGCCTTTTTTATTAGAAAGTGAATGTGAGAAACTGGATAATTGCCTTCATTAATAAGGTTTTGCCCATTGTTTTGATTATTGAATGCAATTATAACACAATAGTGACACAATATTGACTAAGTATATTTGATTGCT
Organism: Lissotriton vulgaris; assembly: GCF_964263255.1. NCBI lineage: Eukaryota > Metazoa > Chordata > Amphibia > Caudata > Salamandridae > Lissotriton > Lissotriton vulgaris. The sequence goes on from NC_141693.1 coordinate 1,333,368,238, forward strand.
TTATATGTATTGTCATCCTTTTAAGAGCACAACTTTCAGAGGTGAAACTCCTGATGAAGACAGTGTTTCTTTGAAACGCGCGTTGAGTCAGTCGTGCACCCGGTTCAGATAAAAGACCAGACAGTTCATCCAAGCAAATTACTATTGTTTTGGTCATTATATACCGTGTATCATCCATATCATATTATCTATGAAAATTAATTTCAATATTTAAATCTGTGTGTGTTTGAGAATATATATTATTTTGATTGAAAGTGGTAAGAATGTTGTGCGCCTGTGAAAGTCTCTGTAGCAAATGTTTGTCAATTTCGTTCTCCAATGTATTTATATGTTTTGTAAGATAGTTTTAATAATCAGACAATATTATTGCATTAATAAATATTTTGTATTTTTCTAATATAAATTTGTTTTGAGTGTCACTATTGTGTTTCTATTAATTATGTTATAGGGAATTGCTAAAGTTTGAAGTAGTCCTAGAATTTTTACATTATTGTACATTCCCTGTCTAGGTGTACTTCTCACTAGTTTCAGGGGTCCCCTTACTTATGCAATATTTAACCCGCAGCCTGTCTGTGTGGGGTGTTCTCGTTTGTATTTTTATCTAACATTTGTTGTTTTCTCACATTCCCTTAGAGCTGTCGATATATATGTGTTAACTGTTTACCATAAGGTATTTTCCTTCTTTCTCCATCCAGTTTTTCTAGAAGATCTCTTCTTGTTCCTGACTCAAGCATTACTACATTTACTAGACAGTACTTTGCTGTAAGTAATTGGTTCATCTCGATTTCAGTGTACCTTTAACAGTATCATTTTTTGCACTTGATACTTTATCTTTCCCTCTAAACATCTCTCACTATGGAGAACCTGTAAAGCTTCGGTTTTTCAGATGAACAATTTGCCCTTCTATTTGGAGATCAAGCTGTTTTTGGTCAACCTTCCACTTCATCAGGTACAACAGCCAACAATGATGAGATACGGAAACTCTTAGAGTTAAAAAAGAAAATCAAAAGAATAGAAATGCATGGACACTTCATGCTGCAATATCTTAAAGCTGTTGTAATACAACAAGGACTCAGGGTCCGCAATATACCAGGCATCTTTGTTCATATCAAAGACTTTCTAGAAAAATGGTCATTAATAGCGAACAGGTGTTCGCGTGACCTGATGATGCTTATAGTAACCACTAACAAAGACATGATTCAAATGCTCATAAAATAAATGACAGCTTTAGAGGACAAAATCAGTCAATGTAATGCAAGAGTAGATGCAAAGAAAAAACCATGGGCTAGATGTAGGTAATTCTATTTTACCACTTCTAAAATACCGAATTTTACCGATTCGGTATTTATGAAGTGGTAAAATAGAAGGGGGCACATGTAGGTATTTCAGAATCGGTAAATACCGAATCTTACAGATTCGGTATTTACCGATTCGGTAAATACAGAATCAGTATCCCCCATTGATTCCTATGGGCCTTGAAGCCCATAGGAATCAATGGTGAATACCGAATCGGTATTTACCGATTCGGTAAATTCCTATTTTTGCAAGGTTGCAGGGGTTGTCACTTTGACACCCTCTGGTACCCCAATTCCGGACTTGTGTGCCATGTGGCACACACAGATGTGCATGCACACCTGGATTCGGTATTTTACCATCCAATTGGATTGGGTGGTAAAATACCGAATCTGAAAGGCCTGCGTCACTCAAAGATGTGCTTTTACAGAATCGGTATTTTTACCGAGTCTGTATATACCGATTCGGTAATTTTACCGAATCTGTAAATACAGATTCGGTAAAATACTGATTCTGTAAAGCATGCTCCTACATTAGAAAACCCTAATACCGGTCGGAAACGGCCGAAATCGGCCGTTTCCGACCGGTATTAAGGCTCCTACTTCGGGCCCTAAATGATTTAAATTCAGCGATTGACTTATACAGTGACTATCTACTAAAAAGAAAAACTGCGAAACTAAAGAAAGATATAAGATTATACTCCAAAGAAAGAACTTATCCCTATCTAAATCAACACTTTTTCTCAGATACACGTTATCAAGAATCAGAATCATATGGACAACCGCAACCGAGACATAAGGTGACCACTTTCTCGGATTCGTCCGATACTGACAATGAGTCTTATCCACATCAGTCGAATTATGGACTAGAAAGAGGGAATCATCCTTCAAACTATCGAGGGCAGTCACCTTTTTTAGGCAGACGAGGCCCACGGAGAGGCCCTTGGAAACTGAGATACCAGTCCAGGTTCAACACAAACCACAACTTCCACGACTATCCTCAGAGTCATTCTCAATACCTTGTGACCAGGAATGCACAATATTGGAGAACATAGACACGATACCTATTTTCAATCTGTCAAAACATACCCTTACAGATTCTAAAGTCACTCTTCTATCTAAAGGGATATCATTTGTTCCCTATACTAGAGCAGATATCTTTGAAACGTTTCAAGACCTACATTCCTTTTTCAGAAAAATACGCCTAAAAAAGTTTTTTGAAAATAGACCTTCACAAAATACTCATGAAGACAACTCATCGGGCCTACGCCCGATTTCAGTGTTCACTCTATCTTTGGACCAAGTTGGCCCAGAGGTGGGAACATTTGAATCAGTAGTCATCGAAAAACTAGAGAGGAATATCAAATATGTCCCCAAGCCTACACCTAATTTACATAAAGAGGAACTTCTAGCTCTAAACACCTTAAAATCTCAAAGAAATCTCACAGTGAAAAGCTTTGATAAAGGGGGTGGCATAGTCATAATTGATACGGACACTTATATATCCAACATGAACACCCTTCTAATGAACCCTGACCATTACCGCAAAATCAGTGTAGATCCTACATCGAGAGTTCCACGTAAAATCAGCACTCTCACCAACAATGCAGTGGCACAAGGCATTATATGCCAACAAGAGAGTGATTATATGAATGTGGAAGCACCCCTTATGGCTAGTGTCTACTGGGTCCCAAAAATCCACAAAGACATCCACAACCCTCCCTACAGACCGATCGTCACGACTATAGGATCTGCAACAGAACATATATCCAAATACATTGATCGAGTGTTACGTCCTTATGTCTCTAAAATTCCTTCCTATATTAGAGACACCAAATATATGATTTCAAAAACAGAAGGCCTTGACTTTAACAGATAAACTGACATAGTAGTATCCTTGGATATTTAATCCCTGTATAGCAACATCCCTCAGCTTGAGGCTATTACAGCGGTGGAATGGTTCATCCTCACTTATAACATAGAGTGCAATGTTCCGTTCATTGTGGACATTTTGAAAATTGTACTTGATGAAAATACTTTTGAGTTTAATGGGGATCTTTTTAAACAAGTGAAGGGTGTAAGTATGGGGGCATCTTGTGCCCCCATGATAGCCAATATCTTTATGGCATTTTCTGAACACCAATTCATCCACAACGAAATAGCCCCAATTTTTTGAATCAATACATGAATGGTCCAGGTATATCGATGATATACTGTTTATATGGAAGGATGACCACATCAAACTTCAGGAGTTCATAAAATGGATTAACCTATGTGATACAAACTTGCAGTTCACTGCTAACATCGGTAATGGGCATATTGAATTCCTAGACATAGAAATCAAATAAGTTGACTCCACTCTCCAAGTAGACCTCTATACCAAACCTACAGCTAGAAATACGTTACTGCACTTTTCTAGCTAGCATCCGAAATGCCAACGTGAGAGTATACCCATGGGGCAATTTTTTGCGTTCGGCGCAATTGCACCAGTTTGCAGGATTTTGACACAAGAGCCATCACTATGAAACAAAAATTCATAGTTCGAGGGTATCCTAAATGATTAGTAAGAGTGGCATACAAGAGGGCCAGGTTCTATGACCGAGATTATCTACTTAGAACCAACACCAAGAAAGACCCTCCCCAATTGGTGTCCGTAACCAGACATTCACCATTGAATGAAAAAATTCGACAGACGATAAATGCCCAATGGCACATCCTTAACACCAACTCAGAACCAGAAAAGAAACTACCAGGTCCTATGTTTGCTCACAAACGTAACAAGAACCTCAAGGATTTAATAGTTCATTCAAGAATGCAAACTCAACTTCCATTTATACAAAAAACTTTGGGTGGAAGTTATCCTATCACAAATGCTCCCACTGTAAGGCATGTGATGGAGCAATAATCACAGATACATTTAAGTACCAGACCAATGAGATAAAACTCAGGACCTTTTCCGATTGCAAGACAGACTTTGTCATATATTTGCTACTTTGTCCATGTAACAAATGTTTTGTTGGTGAGACATCAAGACAATTTTCTATACGCCTTACAGAGCATCGCTCTGCTATCAAAACAAAAAAACTTTCAGCCCCCATGGTAAAACACTATGTAGAAATGAACCATTGTGAAACCGACATCAGGTGGTTAATTCTAGAAAAAATTTAAATTAAAAACACTCAATTAGCTGAACCCATAAAAAAACGCAGAGAGGTGTTCTGGATTTTTTTGCTTAAATCCCACATCAATGGATTAAACTCTGAAATCCTGTGGGATCAAGCCATAAGGTATAATTATTAATATGGCTCCAGTTACCCTGTGATTGATCCCCTGTCTTTATATGCTTCTCTGCATCTGTGTATTTCTCTACCATCTTATGTGTCTCTGGATCCCTCAAGGGGATCTACATTTTTGGGACTCCAGCTATATTTTTACCATCGAGAGCGTATGTACTGCCTTGCTTTGTCCAGCTATATCCGAATATCTTTCTATGACATACCATGACAAACTATTGTTAGCTATCTGCATTACCAATCTACATCCCTGTCAACTAATGATATATCCATTGGTCTTTTTTATACATTTTGGGGATTTTTTGTCGTGGAGTTCACGCGTTCCGGAATATACACTATTAAAGAAATAGGATCATATGGCTTCTTTCCACCCTCAGGCGTCTTGTGCATCTTTTTTCTTGCGCCCCTTTTAGAGTACATCTACTCTCTCTATTAAAGTTTGTTATTTTCGTCCGGGCCTGGCTCTGCTCCGTTTTCATCACATGTTTGGTCACATGACCAAATTCCCGGCATTTAAACGCCTAGCGGGCTCCATCTTGGTTTGAAATTTCCGCGGCTCTCCACTGTTTGCACCACATGATGTCCAGAAGCCAGTTACTTATCCCTGCGGTTTCAAACTAGCTTTTTCACTGGTAAGCAGGTTCGCGAGCGTTATTGCTAATGGTCATGTTTGAGCTTAGCTCAGTTATATTTTCTTTGCAGTATCTCAGCAGTATTTCAGTTTTTTGACGTGAGGCATTATGTGCAATTAGTTTACGAGTTCCTTCATATCTGCCAACTGAGTAGCATGATATGCTGTACCTTACTGTGCAATACGCTACGAATTACTTTATATCATCTTATCGGGACCCAAACTTTACTGTAATTCAAAAACCAATTGTTCGTTTTCGCAAAATTGTGGTTGCCCCGTCCATCTTATCTCCGCATAATGGGACTACTCATCAAATTGCGTATTCATGGCAGTTTTGTGAGTGTCTTTTAAATTATTACACCCAGACACTCAATCGTATTCTTCTTTTGATCCTTATCTAGCATTCAGCCTCACCGTATCCAGGACTAGAAGCTTTGTTCGTGCCATGCCCCAACCATTTCTCTTATTATAGGGGTACGTATTATATACTTTTTGTAAATCCTTTCGGTCATTTTCATCCATGAAAGTAGAGATTTAGCTCTCCCTTAGCGACAACTATGTGAAGTAAATTTCTTTACCTTTTTAGGTTTCGACCTGGCCGGAGCACTGCGAAGCAGTGCCCTGCCCAGGCGAAAGCTTTTGTTTACAGTATGGGGGACTTGAATCCGCCCCTTCTTCCATTGGCTAGCTCCATAAATGGAGGCTAGCCATTGGAAGACATGGTTGTCCATCACTGATTCCCCCGTCATGACGCGATTCGGGGGCGTTTCCTTGTCTTTTTTTAAGTCCCGCCCCCACACCCTCCCTCTCGCCGTCCCGTTGTCTGTGCCTTCTCGAAGTTCTCCCTCCCGCCCACCCACTGTCCGTGCCTCCTCCCTCCCGCCCGCCCACTGTCCGTGCCTCCTCCCTCCCGCCCGCCCGCCCACTGTCCGTGTTCGATACTGTCCCTCGTCTTGTTTATTTAGAGAGCGAGCGAAAGCACAGGCACTTCTCAATAGAACCGTAATACTTGTTATTGGAGAATACCGTCACTTCTCAGTTGCACTTTTGTTTTTTCCATTTCAAGTTCTACATAAAACATATACGTTTTGTATCAATAACACCAAAACGTATGTCTATAATAAAAGAGCAATTCAATTGAAACCGTCAACCGACACAGCTGCGTAAAGTGACACCAATGAGGGTGCACCCTGGCTAAACGCAGCGTGGTGTAGTGCTGACGCGTTTTCGGACGAAGCGAAACAGAAAGTGCTGCGTAAGAAGTCGTGGTTATGCGGAGAGGTGAGGCTGTGACACTCGGCAGCTGTTAAGCGAGCACGAGTCAGCGCTTAATTTGTACAAATAAAAAATTGCAGGGGGGGTCACAGATTTTCTTATGAGCCCCAGCACTCCCGAATACAACGAGCGCCCAGTCTTGATTGCACAACGTGCCTCACTCAGGGTCTTTATCACTGCTTTCTTTCTGTCTTCCAATTTCTTTCTCTCTTCTGCCCTGGGTCCAAGTATGATGTGGTAACAAAACCGTGTCCCCAAAAATGACATGCGGCGTACGCCACTTTGAGACCGCTGTACAAATTAAGGACTCAGCCGCGGTCTTTTGAAGAAATTTGCCACTGTGTTTCCCTTCCTAACTTTCTGACTCTTCTCTGGCCCTCCAGCGCCATCTGCTGCCCGCTGCCTGCAAGCGCAGTCCAAAGATAAACAGAGCATCGCGTGCGAACAGCTTGCGGTTGTCATTCACTCTGGAATCCGTCACCTGAATTACAAGGAAGTGAGAGCGACTCATCGAGTAGTGAAAAAAAGCAAACCCAGCAGTGAGATGAGAATCGGTGCACTGTGCAGCTGGGCAATGGTAACTGCCACATACACACAGTCCCGTCCCGGGCAGCCCAGGGAAGAGGAGAGGAAGGCTGTGCAGAGAGAGCAGCAGGCACCATTGGATCACTCTTAGACAAACCCCTTCCTGCTCTTCTTTTTTTGGTGAGCGCAGTTTTTCATCTTCTGAAGGATACTTAGGGCCTCAGGTTGTCTGCCTTCACTTTAGGTAAGTTTTATGCAAGTCCCTTTTGTGTATCTCAAGCACGAAGACAAGTGCCTCTAAAAGCCAAATTAACATTTTAAGCCTAAAAGTGAGTTAATGGAAAGGATGTGGAATTGCTGATGTTGCATTCACCGAATGTTGCACACGTCTTTGCACGCCGCCCCTTCATGCCAGACTTAAGTTTAATTGCTGACTGTATATCACTTGATTTCTAAAAGCACACTTATCCAAGTCACCGGTGTGCATGTGTATGTGTGTTATAAGCATCTTGTATTGAACAAATGCAGTGATTTAAAAACAATGTTTTACAGGGAACCGTGAAACATGGAAAATATTTCTCAGTTTCGTCTGAAATATGAATTCCATCATCAACCCCCATACTATTCTGCAGAGCTTTCCAGTTGTCAGTGCTACTAGGAGTGTGTGGCGTGGAGGATCAAACTAGGTGCTATTATTATCAAAATTATGCAGCAAACCCCTAAATTATGAAATCATGCCCACATTCTTTTGCAATATAATATTCCGCCATTTGAGACAGAAACAACAGGTTTGTGAAATCTGCAAATTAGGCCAATTATGTGGCAAATGCAGTAAATCAATAATTGTGCAATAACTATCTTCACTGTCACATAAATCCGCGGACCCACTCCATTGTCCATTGAGGCATCAACAGTTTTATTCATGAAAGGTAAACAAAACATAAACATTTTAATTCCCGTCAGTGCCCAATTTTACTGACACTTTGAAGGATACAGTATTTTAAAGCTAACGACCCCAAAATAAACATGCAATATTAACAAGCATTTACAATGCAACGGTTTCGCCTTTGGAAAAGTTTGAGCTATTGGAATTGTAAATGACAAAATTTGTAGTTATGTGTTGGTTTTGAAAACAGATAAATAAATGGCATTGTCATTTACATTGCCAATAGCTCTAACTTTTCCAAAGGCGAAACCTTTGCATTGTAAATGCTTGTTTTATCTTTTCAGCATCGGATTTTTTCAAGACTATTGGACCTCTTATCTTCATCTCAGGCTCGAGATAGATCTTCTTATTAGGAGGTAATAGTTTATATTCATATTCTCTAGCTTGTATATATTCACGCATCTTTTTTACACTGGGTTTTATTTCATTGTAATAAATTCCAACCTATGTTGGTTTCTTTGATATTTTATAGAGCCACTAATTAATAGACTCCAGTGTAGATCTGTCCCTCTTCACTACCATATCATCTCGGCTCATTGGATCAACATCGTTTAAGGACATTGTTCCTCTTGATTTCACTTTAATCCTGGGCATTATTTAGGTAAGTATTATCATTTTTCTTCCTTTCCTTCTCTGATCTTTATATTTTCCTGCATTGAGAGATAGGGTAAATTGGTCTATTCTGCACTCCTTCACAATTTTCTGTACCATTTTTCTATCTAGATAGAAATCTCCTTTTTTGCGGAAGATCATCTTGTTTGAGTACTCTTACCTTGGAGACGTCATTATGTCACTAGTTGGTAAGAATGTTTTTTATCTCTGTCTTGCCATTATTCATCTGGGGTCTATTGATATGTATAGTATGTAACATTACCTACCTCCTTGGTAAATCAGATGTCCAACCTTTGATTTGTATATATATATATATATGTATGTTTAGGTTATCACTCCCTTATCTTTTCTCTTTTGGCTCGCCTTTTTTATTAGAAAGTGCATGTGAGAAACTGTATCATTGCCTTCATTAATAAGGTTTTGCCCATTGTTTTGATTATTGAATGCAATTATAACACAATAGTGACACAATTTTGACTAAGTATATTTGATTGCTTTATATGTATTGTCATCCTTTTCAGAGCACAACTTTCAGAGGTGAAACTCCTGATGAAGACAGTGTTTCTGTCGAAACGCGCGTTGAGTCAGTCGTGCACCCGGTTCAGCTAAAAGACCAGACAATCCATCGAAGCAAACTACTATTGTTTTGGTCATTATGTACCGTGTATCATCCATATCATATTATCTATGAAAATTTATTTCAATATTTAAATCTGTGTGTGTTTGAGTATATATGATTTTGAGTGAAAGTAGCAAGAATGTGGTGAGCCTGTGAAAGTCTCTGTAGCAAATGTTTGTCAATTTCGTTCTCCAATGTATTTATATGTTTTGTAAGATATTTTTAATAATCAGACAATATCATTAATAAATCTTTTGTTTTTTCTAATAATTTGTTTTGGGTGTCACTGTTGTGCTTCCCTCAATTATGTTATAGGGAATTGCTACAGTTTAAAGTAGTCCTAGAATTTTTACATTATGGTTTGATAAGAACTGCACACTCAGCCTTAAAAATTTTAAAACTGCCCTACAGTGCGAGGAGAGAGACATGTTCAAGATTAGGGCATATAGGAAAACGTATACAGAAGCTGGGAATCATAGGATTAAATAGTTGAAAGATACGGCTTGGAAGGACTTAATTGATGCCGCAGAGTCCAAGGACAGTGCCAAATTTTGGCAGGCGGTAAATGCTCCCTTTCTTGTGAGCACATTGGATGTACCAACCATTGAGTTAGCGATTAGCGAACAGACCTGGATCCATTTTTTCTCTAGCATATTTGCAAAACAGAAACCCAATGAGGGTACCACAGGGAGGCTAGGGTCCTTGAATACCGAACAACCATTTGTCCCTATTAAACTTGATATCTTGTTGCAGGACGTTATTGCCGCAGTAAAAGCTAGCAAAAGTGGGAATGCGGCCGATTCTGACAGGATACCGATTGACTTCTATAAGTCAAACCTGGAGGTCTGGGGTTCCATTTTAACTAGAGTATTACAAGGATGTTGCGAGAGAGGATTTATTAAAACATGGTCCGAATCAATTATGGTCCCTATTTTCAAAAAGGGAGACCGAAATGATCCTGCCTGCTACCGTCCGATATCCATGTTGCACTCTCTGATGAAGGTTGCAGGCAGGATCCTTTTAGACCGTTTGCAGGGATGGACTGAAGAAAACGACATCCTAAGTGACGTCCAATATGGTTTTAGGGTAGGCTTAGGCACAAACAAGCAGATTTTAAACTTAAGTATTTTAATTGGCAAATATATCAAGGCAAAATCCGAAGAGTTTTATTTGGCCCTTGTAGACCTTTCCGCAGCTAATGACTGCGTAGTTCACGAAAGGTTATGTGGGGTGCTAGAGGAACTAAAGGTTGACCCTGTTTTAATTCAATTTTTAAAGTATCTTTACACTGGAGCTAGGACAAAGGTCCTCTATGGTAGTATGGGAGAGTGCACTGCCCTTTTTGAAATTGAACAAGGCGTAAGGCAGGGATGTGTGTTGGCATCACTCGTCTTTTATTTATATACCAACGTCTTAGAGCAGGAGTTGGTGTCACATACTATTGACCCACCTTATGTAAATTCTCACCCTATTGCATCCCTTCTTTACGCCAATGATGCTGTCCTTATGGCCCTTAGTCAATTCAATTTCAATTTCAATTTCAATTAAGCTTTATTCGATTTTAAGTTGCAAAATCATAAAAGCGTACAGTCAAACATTCCAATACAAATTAAAAAAATACTTTAAGATTAAAATACAATATTAAAAATATAAAAAGCCAAAAGCTAACAGTGGAATCGGTTCTCAAAGTTCATTTCGTGTAACCTCTGTACAATTTAAACGAGAATATAATATATGAATGTGCCTTCAAACATTGAGAAAATCGAAATTCTCTTTGCAACTTGCAATCACTTAATTGGAACAATTAATAACATTCAAAGAAAGTAAAATTTGCAAATTAAGATAAGTGATGGAAAGGGAAACAGCCTATAATGTGTAAAAGTTGCAGTAGCCTATAAATGGAAAAATAAATTAATGGTTTCTAGTTTAGCTTTGTTCAGTCCAGGTTCTTTCGATGATGAACAATACACTTCAGGAGATTAACTATTATGAAAACCAACCTTTCGCCCTCCAGGAGCTGTAGAAAAAGAAATGCTGGGCGACAAGTTCTGTAACCCGTTTCTTTTAACAATGGAATGAGCTATCTCTTTCTAGAATCACTATTGAATTTACAGAAAAGTATGGTATGCAGAGTGGACTGGAAAAAGGAATCATCACAGGGACAGGGCGGGAGTTCTTTTACCCAATTTTTTTGAGACGGGAAGGCGACCAGGCGGTGGTTCAGCCTAAACCTGACTAAGAGAAAACGTTCATAGCTGGTGGTGTTGTAAGTGAGGTAAGGCTGAATGGCGAGTGTCGTTTGGACCACCAAGCTATGTATGACTGATGGTTTCATAACCTCGCTCATCAGTCGCAGTTCTTCGAGGTGAGCAAGACATTTCGCCTGGAGGACCTTCCTTGTGACTTCACGAATTGAGGGGGGTCATGATAGTATTTTTCCCATCCTAAATCGTAAAAGAACCTTTTCACATATGAGAGCCACCAGGATTTATCCACATTCTACATGGCCATACAGTCGGAAATTATCATCTGTGAAAAGTGTTTTTTTTCCGATGACCAAATTCGACGCCGCAACGAAATGGGTTGGACCTTCGTTATGTCAGTCACCTGGGAAATCCCCAACTCCATATGACAGGAGAAAGTGCTTGTGCTCTTGGGTACTGAAAGAAGGTACCTCAAAAAGGTATTTTCTACCCTCTGAATGCTGGCCAATTCCACAAAACCACAGACTCCCGCCCGGTACAGTGTAAAGATATTTTAAAAATTGAATTAAAACAGGGTCAACCTTTAGTTCCTCTAGCACCCCACATAACCTTTCGTGAACTACGTAGTCAAAAGCTGCGGAAAGGTCTACAAAGGCCAAATAAAACTCTTCGGATTTTGCCTTGATATATTTGCCAATTAAAATACTTAAGTTTAAAATCTGCTCGTTTGTGCCTAAGCTTGCCCTAAAACCATATTGGACGTCGCTTAGGATGTCGTTTTCTTCAGTCCATCCCTGCAAACGGTCTAAAATGATCCTGCCTGCAACCTTCATCAGAGACTCTAACATGGATATCGGACGGTAGCAGGCAGGACCATTTCGGTCTCCCTTTTTGAAAATTGGGACTATATTTGATTCGGACCATGTTTTAATGAATCCTGTCTCGCAACATCCTAGTAATACTCTAGTTAAAATGGAACCCCAGACCTCCAGGTTTGACTTATAGAAGTCAATCGGTATCCTGTCAGAACCGGCCGCATTCCCACTTTTGCTAGCTTTTACTACGGCATTAACGTCCTGCAACAAGATATCAAGTTTAATAGGGACAAATGGTTGTTCGGTATTCAAGGACTCTAGCCTCCCTGTGGTACCCTCATTGGGTTTCTGTTTTGCAAATATGCTAGAGAAAAAATTGATCCGGGTCTGTTTGCTAATCGCTAACTCAATGGTTGGTACATCCAATGTGCTCACAAGAAAGGGAGCATTGGGGGAGGAGCCAAGATGGCGACCTGAGCGGACGTGCAGTCTTCGGCTCCGCCGGCCCCGGATTCCCGCACCACGATCCTGATTGCCTTGCTTTACAGTTTTTGTCCTGAAAGGTGCGGGCGACGAAGCTGATGCTACCGGTGTTCCGCCGGCCTCTCCACCCGCCCGGGATCCGAAGCAGTGGACGGATGAACCCCGGCCCGGGACCCAGCTTGATCCGCAACGAGTTGCGGACCTCCCGTCCCCTTCCGTGATTGTTCTGCTGCGGGGGTGGTGCGCCTGAACGGCTCTTCCCTGTGGGGTTGCGGTCTGTGCGTAGCCTGCCGACAGCCACCACTGTACACGCCCTGGGCTGACGCGGCGGCGGAGGACGGAGTTGCCGGACCAGCGGGTCCTTTGTTCTCGGCCGCCATGCTCCGTTTTCCAAGTCATTCTGGCTGAAGCTGGTGCGCCCTGCCCGGCTCCGAGTGCCTCGCCACGCAATTGTAGACCTTCCAGCGTTGTTTTCGATTGAACTGAGGAACGCTAGCCTGGGGACGGCTGATAGCTGCCTGATCGTGCCCCGCTGCTTCACTGGATCTCCCCCCGCACTATCTCACTGGGAAGCGGACAAGATGGCGGTTTGTTGCTAAAAGGACACCCACACATCCCCCTTGAAAGCAGCTAGCTCCCCGGCAGGAGAGGGGTCGGCGTATTATTTTTCCTACAAGAACTGCCGACATGAGTGCTCCACAGCCTGAACCCACCCTCGCAGATGTGATGGCAGCCCTGGGTGAGTTACGAGCAGCGATGAAGACTGGCTATAGCGCGCTTGCTGTATGCACCCACATTTCCAACCAGCAGCGAGGGGACTGTCTCCTGCAAAACTCCGGCCAGGAGTTCTCGCAGCATACTACCGCAACATTGTCTCCGAGAGAAGCAGTGGCTGATACAGTAATTATTGCTGTGGACGGTGGCGGAGTGTTGCCTCTTACTGGTACGGTCACTGCTACAGTGTTTCCCCCCTGCTCAGTGCTGGACTGTGTGCGATCCTTCGAGATGTCGGGGAATTGGCTGCTAGTGTCCTGCCCTCCTGCTTCAGTACCAGCATATTTGTTTTGGATTTTGACCGCCTTGCCTAGTGACTTTCACGGATGGATTATGCCAGATACGACTGAGACCGAGGGGGATTCCTTTCCTTGGGCCGGACGCCATTCTTTCTCTGTGTATGCACCTCCCCCCTCCTTCGAGCGGCCATTTTCACCTGTTCTCCAGAGTTCCAGATCTGGCCAGGGCTAGGAGGCTTTCTTTGTTTGGTGAGCGGGCGGGTGGGTGGAGGTGGGGTGGACCTCGGATTTGGCCTGTTTTGCCACGAACTGGACATTGACTCTCCCCAATTGCTTGCTTATTGATGCTCAATCTAATGTTGCTAATGGGGCGGGGAATGTTTATTGGACCGGCGGAGTTCGTAAGTGTGTATAATGTATCCTCCTCCCAGATCTTCCCTTACGGGAGCTCAGGGACGGGTTTCTGTTCCTACTCCCTAAGTCAGGGGATTGTACTTTTTATTTTTATTTTCTCTTTCGCTTTCTCTTCTACCCTTTCTTTTCTCTCACTATATTTCGGGTTTATGGGGCGACAGACACTCTGCTGGGGGGGGGGGGGGGGGGGGGTAGGCCATAGCCTCTGCATGTGTGTAGGGTGGGGGGTTAACTTTTAGTTCGAGGATCTTTTCTATGGTGCCTTTTTTTGCTCTTTTATGATTTTTCCCTTCTTTCTTTGGCCCGTGCTAGGCATGCTGGGGGATGGGTGGCGGTGTATATACAGATGGGTTGTTGAGGCAGCTTCCTGTGGACTGACTATTTTGTTGCCATCCTCTGGTCGGGACTTGCATGTTATGAATCGAATTGCCTGATGATGATGTTTTTTGTCAAGTCCCACCTGCATGGACCTTGCTCTCCTTTTTTCATTGATTAAGTACGGAATATTATGACCTGATCTTAATGCTCGCACAAAAATTTAAAATTAACCTACATTGCTCCTGTGCCTGGGTACCGCGGCGCTTTCCAGTTTGCTCTAATACCGTAATCATTGCCAAGCCGTGGTGCCTTGTCGCCGTATTGCATGCACTGGTGCTACGCGAGAGTTTGTGGCCGGCCGGATGGTTGTGGGCCCGTATTTGTACTGTTTCTGTGCACAATAAAGGTTTTCAAAAATTAAAAAAAAAAAAAAAGAAAGGGAGCATTTACCGCCTGCCAAAATTTGACACATTTTGCTGTGTAAATCTTAAGATGTTCCTGGGGGGCTCTCTTCCCCAAATCCCTCGAAAAATTAATGAGAGCTTTGGTGGTTCTCATAAAAAGGAGTTTCCTGGTATCTATGGCCGGTTTCCAGGAAAGATTACGATCAAACATTATTTCCAGATAGGGGTATTTCTTAGTTGACGCTAGTTTTTCCTGCTTCAAATAGATATCCCTCATTTTGCCTTTATGGCCTGCACCCGCCCTCATAACAAAAGTTTTTCCAATATTAATATTAAGGTCCAGGTCTGCCATAAATGTGGAATATCTATTCAGAGCCTTTTGGAGTTCAAGGGGGGTGCGGGCTAGTATCACATCGTTGTCTGCGTAGAGCAACGCAGGAATTGGGCAGTTGTTCACTACAGGAAGGTCCTGGCACCCCTTAATCATCTCTCTCTCCAATCTGTTAGTATATAGTGTGAAGAGGAAGGGGGCCAGGACACAAACTTGCCTTACCCCTTTCTCTACTGCAAACCCCGCTGTTAACTCTCCCCCAAGCCCGAAACGCACCCTTGCCGTCGCGTTTGAATATAGTTCCCTCAGAAACTTGACCAGATTCGATGGTACCCCCATCTCTGACAGAATTTACCAAAGTTTAGAGTGGGACACACAATCAAACGCAGACGATAAGTCCACGTATACCATATACAGGTCTCCTTTTTTAATATTGACGTACTTATCTAACAGGAGTGACAGATTTAGGGCTTGGTCAAGGGTCCCCAGTCCCTCACAAAACCCATATTGGAGATCTGAAATAATCCTGCCATCGTCCGTCCAGTCCTGAAGACACTTGAGGATAACACGACCCGCCACTTTGCCGAGAGAGTCTAACAGGGAGATTGGACGATAGCAGGTTACCAACCCCCGATCCCCTTTTTTAAAAATTGGGACCAGTATTGATTTGGACCATGACTCTATAAGGCCTGTTGCGCAAGGTGCATTTAGGACCCTGGTCAGGAGTGGGGTCCAAAGGTCCAGCTGAGCTTTAAAGAGGTCTATGGGAACCCAGTCTGGGCCCGGAGCCTTCCCATTTTTGCTAGCTCTCAGGGCGAGAGTGACCTGATCTATCGAAAACTCTAGATCAATGGGGTAGGGGGAGTCTGTATGATCTCCGACTTTGGCTCCATGTATATTAACACCCGCTGTGACATTCTCAAAGATCCTAGAAAAGTGCTGAACCCACTCCCTTTCATCTATCGCTACCTCTATTTTTGAGGAATTAGCATTGTCACATTAAAAAAGGGGATTTAACCACTAGCCAAAAGGCTGTGCTATTTTTATAGATGCAGCTTTCGTGGAGTTGATCCCACAGCTGTTGCTTTAATTCTGCTTTCCTAACCTTTAGTGCGTTGTTGTATGTTTTCCTTAAGCTTGTAATCTCATGGGGTATCCTGACTGATTTCCTTAGGGCCAATTTTAAATTTGAGTAGGCAACCGTGCAGTTATGATTGAACCATCCCTTCCTCTTCTTTGGTTTATGTTTAACTTCTACCCAAAGTGCTTCATTTATGGCATTCATGACCACACCAAAGTTAGAGATAACTTCTACATCTGTGCTATCTGTTGCTAGACACTTCAGATGGAGGAGAAAGCCTTTGATATCACTAGTTTGGTGATTACTGTAGGATCTACCTTTCCGCACTTTAGCGCATAGCCATTTAGCCTATCAAGTGTCAAATTGTTTTGTGCCAGGATGCTCACAGGGCTGCTTTTAGGGTGTTGGGACAGGGGCTGAGTGATTCTAAGTGGGTAATGGTCACTCAGCGCGATCGCATGTGGGGTGAAATATGTATCTGTGATCCTCTCTTCATTGGAAACGAGGATAAAATCAATAATGGTTGGAAACCCTCTCCCATGGAAGGTGGGAGCCATTGGTGTGTCCACATTTATCAATTTATTCGCTTGTACGAAGTCTAATTCAAACATCGTTTCATTTAGACTGGTACCTAGACTTGAATGTCTGAAGTGTGGAATAGGGTTATCTCTTTCATCGTGCATACTGCAAATATTGCGATTGCCATCTAAGCAAGGTAGCACGTTAAAGTCTCCCCCCCAGATAATTACCACCTCTCTAGCAGTTTTCCTTGTTTTGGATATAAGTAACGAGCGAATCCGGCATACCAGGTTCACTGAGTCTCCCTCGGTGAGATTATTATAAAAATTCACTACGAGGAAAGTGCCCCTTTTACTTAAACTTATACTGAGAACCTGATAGTTAACATCCAATTTAATGGGGATTATTTCAAATATTTGGACTAAATTTGAGATGTAAATCGTTAATCCTCCCTTCGCTCGACCCGATGCCGAAGGCTGGGCAGGTGAGAAGTAGGTTTTGTACCCATTTATATGGATCTCATTAAGCGACCAGGTCTCCTGAAAGCATAGACTTTCAAACTTGTGAATAAAGCTAGTCCATACGTCGTTTGTTAACTTTGAGCGCTGGCCTGCTACATTCCAAAATAGGACGGTAAATTGGGGTTTACTACCGTTTCTTAATGCATCCCACCAGGCCTGTTGTTGCTGCGACTGTTAATTCAGGATTTATATCCATTAAGGGCACAGGGACACCTGGTTGCACCCCGGTGGTCTTATCCGATAACTCAGTGCCCGTGACCAGGGCCAGCCTGGGCTTAAGATTAATTTCGGTTGAAAGGGGACAAATGTTAGAATCATTACTCTTAAGTGTTTCCCTGTGTTTATTATCTACGTTCCCACTCGCTTTCGCTGTGGTCGGGGAATGGAGTCAATCCACTTCTTCCAGTCCCGAAAGGGCAGCGAAACGATTGTAGATGGGAATATGAAGGTTAGGTCGTACAGTCTGATAACGTGGTAGTTTGTCAATGAGGATCGAGGGTAGAAATAAGTAAGGTCATAAGTTGTTATGCCACTGTTTCCATTTTTGGAGAACCGATCAGTAATGTATGTAACTGCCCTATGATCTCTAAAATTAATAATAATTATGTCCCCCTGCATTTCTTTAGGTCTGTGTCCCACCCAGGGGAGTCGCCGTACGTGTAGGATTTGCCCGTTGATGTTTGGGGGAGAGGTCTATATTGTCGTAACCAATATACGACTTTGTTCTTTAATTGGTAATAGCCTTCTCTTTTCCCATTCTCTAATTCTGGGACCCCCGTGAGTACCACAACGAACGGCACTGCCTCCGGTGGCAAAACTACTTGTATCATTTTCGGCTTCTTCACCCCAGCCAGGTTTTCTCAAGCAGGGGAGTTCGAGGGTCCTCCTAGGGCATATAATTGCCCTCCTACATTTGCCTCCTTACTGATTGTTACAGCATTTGCCTTCAGCCTTGATGATTTGGCATTTACTGCGGGTGGGCATTTATTGAGCTGTGGATTGGTTGACCTAGTTACGTCAGATTCTTTGTGTTCAGCTATTTTTGTTAATGAGGCAGTGGTTGGGTGTGTCAAACTACTCTTTGATATATCATTAATTAGCCCAGAGTTTTTTCATTTGCTAATTCCAGTGACCCCAATTGCTGTGCTATTCTCTTCATCCTCTCCGTAAAGGGCAATAGGAGCGATCTAAGTAAATGTTCGATATTCCCCATTAGGTCATTAGCTGGTGTGTCTATGGTTACGTGTTGCTCAGATTGGGTAGATCTAGGTGTTACAGTTATATTATTTAAAGCCTTCTTTGTATGATTACCTTGTTTGTTTTGGTAGCTACTACCCCCCTTTCTTCTTCTTTTTGGTGGCGATCCCTGGGCTAGACTATTCTTCTTATGCTGCTGGTCCAGTTTTTGGGGGGGTTTTACCATAGATACAGACATCTCCGATAACACTTCCACCTCTAATAGCGAGCTAGTAAGAGAACTCGAAACATTGATGTTTTGCTCGGTGGGTGTTTTAGGTGGGGATGTTCTATTTCGGGAAAGTAGTGGGATGCTTTCATCGCTGGGTGAATCATTCCCTACAATGTCTCTTTTTTTGTGGTATGTGGGGTAGTAGCTAATTGTATCGATCCCAGTGATGAGCGCTTATTCTTAAGTAGTTCTGCGGACAAACGCCGCTCTGCTATTACAATTTCTTTTTCCAACACTGAGGTAGCCCTAGTGATAAAGCTATCTAGTGTTCCTCTAATTGAACCTCCTAGTGTAGAAGGTCTGCCTATAGACAGGCGTGAGGCCATAATGTAAAGCGTTCAAAACTTAAATCCAAACAATGTGAGCCACTTAGTAGATAATAACGTACAGGGGATTGCCTAATTCCAAATATTAAGATAGTATAAGGAGATACCAGAGTCAATAATAAGAGGCAATTAGCTTACTTATTTAGTCCAGAACAGAAATGTGTAAAGGAAAATCGTAGAGACAGGGCCCAGCCCGGCCTCCTTTGGCCCACGACGGGCTCAGACCCCCGCGGGAGGGAGGGATCCGTGCTTTTTATGCGCCTCCGGGGGCTAGGTGTAGGTGATATTGATTCAGATGCTCCGTCCATCACCACCCCCTTTTGTACCTCAGGTGTAGGTGGCGGCGCAAAGGCTTATGCGGGCTGTAGTCCCCCCCTCTCGGCGGCCGCGACGCGAGATGTTATGGCGTCACTGGTGGCAGGGGGAGACCTGGGCAGATGTCAGGAGCCCACAGCGAACAGGCAACAGAGCAGCAAAGATCCCGGGCGAATGTCAGGAGCCGGTCAATGTTTCCAGCAAAGGAGCACCAAAGGTATGCGGGCGTTTAGAGCAGAGTTTTCCCACTCTGCCGTGAGGGTCCGTGCTTTTTATGCACCTCCGGGCGCCAGGTGTAGGTGATGGTGCAAAGGCTCTTGGGGGCTGTAGTCCCCCCCTCTCGGCAGCCACGACGCGAGATGTTATGGCGTCACTGGCGGCAGGGGGAGACCTGGGCAGATGTCAGAAGCCCACAGCGAAAAGGCAACAGAGCAGCAAAGATCCTGGGCGAATGTCAGGAGCCGGTCAATGTTTCCAGCAAAGGAGCACCAAAGGTATGCGGGCGTTTAGAGCAGAGGTTTCCCACTCTGCCGTGAGGGTCTGTGCTTTTTATGCGCCTCCGGGTGCCAGGTGTAGGTGGCGGCGCAAAGGCTCTTGGGGGCTGTAGATCCCCCCTCTCGGTGGCCGCCACGCAAGATGTTATGGCGTCACTGGCGGCAGGGGGAGACCTGGGCAGATATCAGGAGCCCACAGCGAACAGGCAACAGAGCAGCAAAGATCCCGGGCGAATGTCAGGAGCCAGTCAATGTTTCCAGCAAAGGAGCACCAAAGGTATGCGGGCGTTTAGAGCAGAGGTTTCCCGTAGTCAAATTGGATTACAGAGGGCACTTTCCTTTTATTCCATTTTTATTGACAGGCTCGGCCTGAGACTAAATGCCAAGAAAAGTTTTATAATGTCCCGTGGAACAACTAAAAATACTTGAAGAAAATTCCAGGCGGGGGGAGTGAAGTTGAAACCACTAATTCATTTAATTATTTGGGCATTCTTTTTGATAGGAAAGGTTCTTGGGCACCAGCGGTTAAGGCAAGGAACCTTCTATACATGAAGTCTATAGCAGCCCTTTTTAACTTTTCTAAAAAGCTGGGGAAAAGGCCCTTGGAAATCATGCTGAGGATCTACAGCACAAAATGCGGGAGTATAGCCCTTTACGGGGCAGGAATTTGGGGATTCCAAGATTGTATCCCAATCCAGCGTACTGAAAATGCTTTTTTGATGTCCCTACTGAGTGTTCCAATTAGCGCATCTGTTTTTAACTGCCATTCTGAGCTGGGAGTTATATACATCTCTGACTTGATTACGGCCCAGCCAGTCCTCTTATGGCATAGAATTTGGACCACAGAGAATTCTACATTAAATAGGGAGATAATGAGGGATGCCATGAAGCTAGATAATACTCACAAAATTCCATGGCTAAAATATGTGTAAGATTTTATGCATGATATCGGCCACCCCGAATATTTTTCCGTGCCCGACAGCCTAAATGTCAAGCAACGTAAAGAGTTTGAAGGAATCATTATGGCCCATCTTGAAGATAACAGGCTAGCTTTTGCCTTGAATAAACAAACAGTGATTAACCATCAGCAGATTATAACCACGTGTAGCATTCAACCATACTTGCAATATGTACCAAGCAGATACAAAAGATATTTCCTGACCAGATTCAGACTCGAAACTCTTCACCATCTGATTTCATACTCAAATATCAATGATTGGTCAAGAAATTTATGTCATTGCCCGTGCGAAAACGTATCGCAACAAAGTACGATTCACATGGTTTTATTCTATAAATTTTATCTTACAGAGAGGCAAAGGTGGTTAAAACCTTTATTAAAAAAGGGAGGATGGAGACAATGTCGGCCTGCCTTCATTCACCTGCAGATGTTGGATAGCTTCTACTGTATTGGCTCTATGGCAGGGTTTTTAAAGAATGTAATAAGAATCAGGAAAGTCAACAACCTGTGAACTTCGGGGAGTGGTCGCTTGATAACTCTTTTAAAGAACGATTTATATGTCTGAAAGTAAAGTCTGAAATTATTATTGTAATCTAGCCGATTGGTGTATTTAGATGTTTTTAGATCGTGTTACCAGAAGATTAATTTGTTTTTATATGCCTGTACGCTTTTATGATTTTACTACTTGAAATCGAATAAAGCTCGTTTTTATTGATTGATTGAGTGATGATATCATGGTGCATGCCAAATCCATCCCTGAACACCATTCCCACCTAGTGCAAGTTCTCCAAAGGATAAGAGATGCTGGACTAACAGTGCACCGAGAAAATGCGAATTTCTAAAAAACAAGCTACAGTTCTTTGGTTATACCTTCCCGGCTGAGGGAGTAAATCCGGACCCCGACAAGGTCAGAGAAATTAAGAATGCACCTGCCCCCGTCAACGTCACCGAAGTATGCAGTTTTCTCGGCATGGTGAACTATTGTGAACTTTCATCAAAGATCTCACGATGCTCACTCAACCCCTGAGGGATCTCACCAAGGACTCTGTCCCATGGATGTGGGGTGAACCACAGGCCAAAGCGTTCCAGGACATTAAAGATGCCCTGTCCGCTGCCACCACCCTGGCGTTCTTTGATCCAAAGAAGCTAACTCTAGTTGCGATATTCGCCGGCCCAAAGGGACTGGGCGCAGTGCTAATGCAACGCTGCACTGCAGAAGAGGAATGAGCCCCGGTGGCCTTCGCGAGCCGCTCGCTCACTGACACCGAGAAGAGGTACTCCCAGATTGAAAAGGAAGCTATTGCCATTCACCGAGGGGTGTCGCCACTTCCACCTTTACGTATACGGCAAGCTATTTGTGGTAGCCACCGACCACAAGCCCCTTTTGCCTCTCTTTTCCGGCACCTCTTCAAAATCTCCACTGAGGATAGAAAAATGGATATTGCAGCTGCAGAACCATAATTGTCTAAATGAGTACCAGCCTGGGAGACGTAATCCAGCTGACTATCTGTCGAATCATCCCAGGAAGGCTACAGCCCAAGAGGAGGAAGAAGCTACAGACCCGGAAAAATATGTCCGATGCGTCACAGAAAGATCATGTACTATTCCACTCTCAATGGAGAATCTGAAGATTGAAACTGACAAGGATGACTGCTTACAAAGAGCCAAGCAAGCAGTGAAACACGGCAACTGGCACAAGGCCAGGGAAGAATGGAAAATTCTCACCCCGGAAGTTCAACGTATATTGGAGAGCCTGTATCATGTCAGTGAAGAGCTGACGGAAGACATCACAGGATGTCTCATGTGAGGACACCGGCTGATGGTTCCCTCCTCATTGATCGCCAGAGTCATTCAAGTGGCCCACAGTGGGCATCAAGGGATGGTTAAAACCAAATCGGGCCTGCAAACCAAAGTGTGGTTTTCCTTAATGGATGAGCTCGTGGAGGCAGCTGTCCGTGAGTGTCAGTGGTGTCAGGTGACTGGAGGAAGTCCCAAACCTGCTCCCGTGATCACCAAACCGAGGCCCCTGTACCTGTGGGTGAGCGTCAGTCTTGATTTCGGAAGGGAGACATACTTTTGTGGCCATTGACGATTACTCTAAATATCCGGAGATTGAGATTATCAACACACTGAGTGCCACTGAGATAATCCCTAAATTAAAGAAGATGATAGCGACGCATGGTATCTTTCAAGAACTCAAAGCCGACAATGGACCGCCTTTTCAAGGCCAAGAGTTAGCCACCTATCTAGCCTTGCTAGGCATCAAACATCAGTGGATTACCCCTTGCTGGGCGCAAGCCAACGGGGAGGTAGAGCGGTTTATGCGAACATTAACCAAGATCATCCGCATAGCACACGAACGTCACCAGCCCATAGAGCTAGCTCTGTTCACGTTCCTGAGGAATTACCGGCAAACTCCTCACACCACGATGGGCCTGGCCCCAGGACACCTGTCAATGGGACGAGTGGTCACAGACTCCATTCCCCATCATACCCGGTGGCGCCCGGCACACCCAGATGATCGCAGGATTGATGAGCAGAGGCGGAGGTTGCATGAGCAAGTCAGCCAGCGCAGATGAGCCCAACAGGTGCATCTGGAACAAGGAGATAAGGTGCTGCTCAAGAACTGCATGTCGAAAAGCAAGTTTCACCTCCTGTATGAAAGGCACCCCTACACCATTATCAGAGTGCACGGCACAAGGGTGATGGCCCACGGGGGCGGAGAGATCGTAACAAGGAACATTTCTCACTTCAAAAAGTGTCATCTTGCGAGACCCCCGCGTTGGACTTAGGGACGGAGAGACTGACCCTGTTCCCTGTCGACCCTCAGTCTGTCCCCTGGTTCTTTCACCCGCAGGGCTCCTTGCTCTCCTCGGTGTTTCAGCTTCCTTGTCATTTGCAGCTGTTTTGTTAACGGCCGCTCTTCCTCCTGCATTAACTTCCTCATGCCTTTCATTTTCTGTTTGGACTTGTCCTTCCTCCTGGCTCTCCCCCCCTGCAGCCATCTCTTCTACCTCGTCGGCTTGACTCAGGTCCTCAGTCTCTTCCTCCTTGCTGGCGGGCCACTGTATGATCCTGTTGATTTTCGCCATGCGGTCTTCGGACCACACCCTGCCATCACTGAGTAACGCCGCTCTTCCTCGCACTTCTTCCACCTGCAGGGGTTTGCTGTATTTGCTTTCGCCTTTTCTTTTGAGCATTGCAAGTCTGACTCTGACCCACTCCCCTTTTTCCAAATCAGTGGTCCTGGTGTTGTGCCTCCTGTTGAAGTGCTCCGTATACACTCTTTGTGCTCTTTCCAGGTTGTGCTGTACTACAGCGGGCAACCACTTGCTCATTACTGTTTTTTCTCTCCATACCACATTGTCCTTGGTAAAGGGGAGTCTGCCTCTCAAGATCTGGAAGGGGCTATATCCTAGCCCTGTCGGGGTGATTCTATAGGCCCACAACATGCTCTGGATTTCTGTTTCCCAATCTTTACCTTGCATTATTGCGGCTTGTATGGACCCCATCAGGACACGGTTAAACCGTTACCACTTGTCTGTTGCACGCGGGATGGCATACTGCTGTGTGCTTAGACTTGATTCCATTTCTCGCCATGTACTTTGTCCATTTCTCCGAAGTGAACTGGGGCCCATTATCGCTTAAGATGGTTCTGGGTATTCCTTCACAGAGAAACACTGACGTGAGAAATTTCAGCACGGTGTCAGAGTCCATGACCTCCTGCACATCTACCTCCAGCCATTTTGAATATTTGTCTACAATGACACACAGGTATTTGTCCACTCCTCTGGCGTCCAGCACGGGGCCTAATATGTCCACCGCTATGTCTTCCCATGGATTTTGAGGTTGCTCAAACGTGCCCAAGGCTGGCCTTAACGATCTCAAGATCTTGTCTGCTCCCTGGCACTGGACACATTCTCTCACTTTCCGCTCTATCTGGTTGTCCATTCCCGGCCACCAGTACATTTGCTTCACCCGCATCTTCGTCTTCACAATGCCAAGGTGCCCCTCATGGAGCTGGTTCAGCAGCAGTGGGACCAATGTCGCTGGTGGGACTACCTTGTCCCCTCGGTA
This sequence comes from Lissotriton vulgaris, assembly GCF_964263255.1. NCBI lineage: Eukaryota > Metazoa > Chordata > Amphibia > Caudata > Salamandridae > Lissotriton > Lissotriton vulgaris. The sequence continues at coordinate 1,333,393,172 of NC_141693.1, forward strand.
CATGAAGATCCCCGAGTCACTCACTGATAACTCTTCACACACCTCGTAGTATTTCCTCAGAGTCTCTTTGAGATGTTTTTTTTCTGGCCATCCGGAGACCAAAAATTGTTTGACCTCCTTCATCTTGCTGTCAAAGTCAAAGTCAAAAGATAGCTTTATTCGGTTTTTGACAAACACCATATAAGCAGACACAGCAAAATACAATAAAAAACACAACATTTAACACTTGGATTAAAAAGGAAATTACTGCGACAAACTCTTTTTCGTTACCCTTGTCGATCAAGTAACCTAATATTGAAAACCATAAAATCATTTCATAAAAACATTTGGTACAAAGATGAATTCATAGGATTATTAAAAAGGTTGAGGTAAATATAACATATTTGTGTATTATGTGGTGTTATTAGGCACAGAATAATACTCCAACAAACCCTCAGCCTTCTAGTCATTTCTCATGGTTCCTCTACATTTTACAATGAACGACAAGAATTTTATCACCACTACGATAGTGAGCTCATCTTGAAGCAAATACAGTCTATGAAGGGCAGTCTTACAGCTTCTCAAACCCCACAGCTTTAATAGTGGCAACAAGTGTTTTTTCCTCCCCCACTGGTAATACTTGCAGAAAAGAATACAATGAATATTGGACTGGGTGGCTACTCCGTCACACGGACATTTCATCAATTTCCCAGACCAATCATTTGGGACAGGGAACGTTATTAGCCTGTAAAAAGAATCCGTCCTCAATCGTGCTAGGAGCATTCTATGATAGCATGAAAAATTTGGCCCCAAATAAGGATGAAGGCCATGATCGTGGAGGATCTGACGATGGGCTATGATGGTAGGCTTATTCCCATCTAGATAATATCTCCTCTCCTCCAGTAGACCAAGGCATGTCTCTTTTATTACTTTTTTTGACACTTGGGCACATGAGGTTGGGTTCGAGAAGAATTCTGGTTGGCCGATAGAATTCAGGAATTTTTTAACATAGGCCAGCCATGGCTGTTTAGCGCCGTTAGCTTGCTGCAAACAATCATGAATTACTTCCCTATTGAAGGTCGTGTCCTCGCATGTCCAAATCTTGTGCCACAACATGACTGGCGCTATCTTTATCAGATCACTAATGTGGGATCTGTCAAGTTCATTGTGGCATATAGTAGTAGATGTGGAACGCGGGACACCTAAAAGATACCTCAGGAAAGCATTTTCCACCCTTTGAATTTCCGAACTATCTGCAAGTCCCCAGATCCCCGCCCCATAGACAGCTGTAGACACACATTTTGCTGCATAAATCTTAAGTAGTGTGTCTACCGGTTTCCCGCCAAGTTTTTTAGCAAATTGCTTGACCGCCCCTATTGAGCGGGCAAAGGCCAGGTTCCAGGAGGTAATCGCTGCAGACCATGTCCCCCTATTATTAAAAATAATTCCCAGATAAGAAAAGGTTTTGGTCATTGCTATCTTTGAATCGTTAACAAAGGTTTTGCAGTCAGGTGCTTTTTTTCTGGTGGTACAAGACATCGTGAAAGTTTTCCCCACGTTTATTTTTAGGCCTCTAGAGCTCATGAAGGTTGCAAAGCCCGTTAATGCCTTTTGGAGTCCCCGCTGAGTGCGGGCCATAATCACCGCATCATCGGCGTATAACAGTAATGGGACAGCGAGACCATTTATCTTGGGGTAATCCACCTCCAGATCATTCAAGAAAGCTGCTACCTCGTTAATGTATAGGTTAAATAAAAAAATAAAAAAGGCGCAAGAATGCAGCCCTGGCGAACGCCTTTTGCTATTGGAAATTTTCTAGTTCGCTCGCCATTTTTGCCAAATCTCACAGTGGCGCCTGCGTCTCTATACAGCTCCTGGATAAAGCTTAAGATGTTTTTATCTATTCCCATTGTGGTCAGTGTTTTCCATAATATTCCGTGATCCAAACAATCGAACGCCGAGGTTAAGTCGACGAATGTTAGGAACAGGTTCCCTTTTTTTGAACCAATGTATTTATTCATTATGAGGGACAGGTTTAAACCTTGCTCTATTGTTCCCAAACCCGACTTAAAACCATACTGGAATTTAGAAAGTATCCCATTGCTCTTGGACCAAGTTTGCAATTTGGTTAGCAAAACCCTGCCTGCCACTTTCATTAGGTTGTCTAGCAGGGAGATGGGGCGGTAACATTTTGGGTCTTGTCTGTCCCCTTTTTTAAATATCGGGATGACTATTGCTTCATTCCATGTGTGGGGGAAACCTAGTTTAGTGTAAGCGTTCAAAACATTTGCTAGTAAGGGGGCCCAAAGATCTACATTCCCTTTGAACAGGTCAATGGGGACTCCATCAGGTCCCGGGGCCTTTAAGCTAGCGCTCTGGCAAATCGCTAGTTCCAGGTCTGCAAGAGTGAACATTACTTGTAGTGGGAAATTTCCCTGAAGCTGTGGGTGAACCTCTCGCCCCACATCCATCTCATCTCCTAAAGCAAGTGATTCTTTCTTGTAGAGAGAGGTGAAATAATTGACCCAAACGTCTTCTGATATGCCTATTTCCAGGGAGTCTACCTTCCTATCCAGGAAGAAGGGGGCATTAATTTCTTTCCAGAACGACGTGTTGTCCCTTAGGGCACTTGCCTTTATCAGGGCTTCCCATGCTGCATTTTTAAGTTCTTTCTTTCTGGTCAGGAGGGTCAGCTTGTAAGCTTGTCTAGCCTCCTTAACTCGGCCGCTATCCCTGGGGACGGTCTTTAAAGCCTGTAAAAGGACTTTGTGTGCATTAGTACAGGCTCGATTGAACCAGCCATGTAATCTCGTATCATCCCCTACCTTTAATTTTTTAGTTAACTTGGCGTTTATTGTGGCTTTAATCCCTTCATACGCCTGTATTATTAGCCCGGGGTTGATATTTGGTTCCAGACAGGTGGCAAATTGACTAGATTCTTTCTGCACCAGATCTTTCAGGAAGTTTGTGGGTTCAATTTTTGCCCATTTGATGGCGTAGCCATTTTTTCTGGCCAGCGCCACTGAACGACCATGCAGAATATTCATAGTACTTATTTTTTGGGTCCCAGATTTCCCTAATCTAAGGGAGGTGCTAATGGGAAAATGGTCGCTTATTGCTAGCTCCTCCGTATCATAACCCCTCACCCAGCCTTGATTCCTATTGGAGACTAGGATGAAGTCAATTACAGTGCCTGCCCCGTGGCCAAAAAAAGTTGTCTGAAACGCTACGGGTGGCTGACAAAGTTCATTTGCAAAGGCCAAATCCCATTCATGCATGAATTCATTTAACAAATTGCCCCCTATGGAATGTTCAAAGTGCGTGGTAGGGTCCCCTTTTAAGTCAAAAATGCCACAATTTTTTGTTTGACTATAGGGGCATAGGTGACAATTAAAATCCCCAGCTATAAGTAAGCAGTCTGCCGCCTGCCCACCTCTCTTTAACAATAAGTCCAATTCCACCATTAAGGTTTTAACCTCAACTTTTGGCGCGTTATTATAAAGGTTAATCAGAAAAACGGAGCGCCCATTTGATTTAATAAACAGGCCTTGTAATAAGCTCCCTACGCCTGCTTTTGGTCCGCTTGCCTCATGCATAGTCTGCTCTACGTTACAGAGGTTAGAAGTAAAGATACACAGTCCCCCAGAGCCTCTGCCTCTGTTGCCCTGAATCGAGGGAACATAAAAAGTGCTAAAACCCTCAATGTGGGTCTCATCTAAGTCCCAGCACTCCTGTAGGCAGATTATGTCCTGCCTTTCCATAAAAGTTAGGAATAGCTGGTCCCGCACTTTTTTAGCCAGCCCAGCAATGTTCCACGATGTTATTTTTAGCGAACATTTCTCCACATTGGTTGTACTGGATTCTTCCTGGCTAGTTAGTGAGACAGTACCCACGGGCAGGGCTCCAATCTCATTTGCAGTTTGAGCCTTAGTCATATCTGCTGTGCTCAATTGTGAGTGCGTGCTTGTGGTTTCAGTTGTAAACTCAGGTCCGCACTCCATCAGTGGCTTACTAGGTTTTTCTATTAGATGCTGGTCTGGCAAGTTTCCACCACCCGTGTCAAGCTCTAATGTAATCTCTGTCATCGTGGGGTTAGTGTTTTCTAACTGGGGAGAGACATCATAGATCTTTAGCTGGGGGGCTGGGACTTGTGATACCCCTGTAGTGACCTTTATTGGTCAATCGACCATGTCTAAGCAGTCATATCTGTTCCTTGTGGGAACCCCCCCCCCAATAATCAGGATTTGGGTTACCTCTACTATGATACCAGGGGCGAGAATCCCAGCCTCTGTTCCAGTAATTATTATTGTTCCTATTTCTACTTCTATTAGTGTACCCCACCTGTGTCCAAGGCCAGTCTTGGACTTCATCCCAGCCAGTTGTATTCTCATAATTGGGAATATTTAACGGTGGATAAAAGAAGGAGAGACGCTGTACGTCCACCCCCCCCCCCCCTTTTTTCTAGCGCTGGCCAAGAAGCGATATAGTCAACCATGGCAGGATCGTCACAATTGACTATAACACAGTCACCCTGTAGGCTTTTTTTTCGTGTCCCCAATCCAAAACACTCTTCTGACTGAGTTTATTCTGCTAAGATGTGATGGCTGAATAGGTCTGTTTTGGCTTAGCCATTGGAGAACTTTGTTCCTTAGTGACCACGGGGGCTCCTCCGAGCCCTCTGGCAGTTCTGACACCCCTGTTAGGACAACAGTGTACGGGGTAGCTTCAGGTGGGAGATGGAACGGCCGCCTGAACCTAGTGCCCGTCCTCTGTTTTCCCTGAGGTTGGAAGGGCTGAGTTTTTTGTGATTTCTGTGTCGTATCCTTATAATTGGCTAGCTGTGTGTTTAAAGCCACTAGGGCTGGGGTGGGTTGTGCATTATCGCTAGGAATATTGGGTTGGCCATTCCCATCTGCATTTAGGGGTTTAGGGGTATTTTGTGCGTTTTGCTTAATACTTTTAGTCTGGGTGTTTCCTTCTTTCTCTTGTACACGGGGTTTTGGACACACAACTGGTAAGGTAAGTGGTTGAGCCGGTTTAGCCGGTTTGACTGGCTGTTTGGTTTTCCCCTCCCCCGTGTCTAGAGTACTCAATGACTTCTGAGTAAATGCGGGGGTATTCAATTTAGCAAGTTGTTTTTCAATTATCCTAATGCTTTTTTCCAAAGGTTTCAGATGGTATTTTAACAATTCCCCCATGCTGTTTGTGAGAAAGTCATGTAGTGTCACACATGTGGTGCATGGTTTATGTATACCGCCTGCTGCACCTAATGCATCCAGGTTCCCCAGTGGCGCATTGTTCTGTAGGGATCACACTGATGGTAGGTGGTGGGGTTTGGAGCACTACAATATTTTTACCATTCTTATTCAGGTTGCAAGGGTTCACACAATTAGGTGGAGCCGATGTGATCTCATGTGTAATCAACCCCTTGCTTGGCTTCTTAGGTATGGCACCCTCCCTTTCCCCCGTGGAGTTAGGTTCTAACGCCGTGTCTTGGTTTTGTATGAGTTGTAAGTCCGGTGTTTTTTCCAGATCCTCCACAGAATCAGATCCTAAAGACAATTGTGTAGCTGACAGGTCCACAGTATTTGGAACTGTGTGAACCAATGCACTTGCTTGATTTAACAGGGGAGTGATCGGACCCTTATGAATTGGAGTTTGTGCTAAAGCCATAGGGCCCATCGACGATCTTTTTCTGGCCATCTCCAGTTCGTGAGACACCCGCCGATCTATCAATTGGATAGTATTGTCAATGGCTGCATTGGCCTTATTTAGAAATAAGTCAAGTGGACCAGTTATGTCCGTGGTTTTATCTGTCTTTTTGCTTCTGGTAGCTCTGGTCATGATCGGGCGCTGTGAGTCTCAGACGTAATGAGTGCTAGGTCACGAGCAGACCGGTCTCACTGTTGAATATTGACTAGGATGTAGAACCCCACAATTATTATATCAACACAGATATACAGATGGGTAGGGAAAAAATAAAAAACACAAATACCGTGGCCCAGTCCAGTCTCTCACAGTCTGGAACGGGCTGAAACGGGCCCGCCCTTGGCCCGGGCTTCGCCTCGCGCTTCTCCTCGCGCGCGTTGCGTGTGATGCGGTTTGCTTTGAGGGAAGGTGTAAGGGGCGTTACCGCCGGGGGAAGAGGCACCAGGTGGTAGAAGCAAAGGCTTCTGGTCCTCGCAGTCCCCCGGTGCAGGCAGCCAATGGGAGTGGGGTCAAGCGCACGCTGGGAGCTGTTAGGCACTCCGTCGATCACGGAGGAGCTCCCACCAGCAGCGCGACCTCCAAGGAGTCCGAAAAGCAATTAGGCGCGAGTCCGCTGAAAATCGCCCTTCGTCTGACAGCAGCAAGGATTCCGTGAGTGGCACCCGCGAAGCGGGTGTCACGAAAGGTAAATAGGCAACCGCAGGTGATGGGCGTTACCGCCGGGGGAAGAGGCACCAGGTGGTAGAAGCAAAGGCTTCTGGTCCTCGCAGTCCCCCGGTGCAGGCAGCCAATGGGAGTGGGGTCAAGCGCACCCTGGGAGCTGTTAGGCACTCCGTCGATCACGGAGGAGCTCCCACCAGCAGCACGACCTCCAAGGAGTCCGAAGGAGTCCGAAAAGCAATTAGGCGCGAGTCCGCTGAAAATCGCCCTTCGTCTGACAGCAGCAAGGATTCCGTGAGTGGCATCTTGCTGTCTTCCTCATAGGCCTGGGCCCATTCTTGCCTGCTGATATTTTTCTCAGAGTCGCCCATTTCAGCTACCATCTCGTCTGTGCCCGGTGAGACTACCAGCGCTTCCTCCATGGCTGAGGCCCGGCTCAAATAGTCTGCTACCTTATTGCGTGTCCCTGGTAGGTACTCAACATCATAGGTGTAGTCTAACAGTTTGAGTGTCATTTTTGCAATGCGGGGCGTCGCTGTATCATGTCCGCTAGAGGTCAGTACTTTGACCAGTGGTTTGTGGTCCGTTTGCAGTTTGAAGCGGGTGCCCCACAGAAACTGTCTGAATTTACCCATGGCCCATGTAACCGCAAGCATTTCTTTCTCTATGACGCTATATTTCTGTTCAGTGGTTGAAAGTGCTCGGGAGGCGAAGCTAAGTGTTTCCATCGTGTTATCGTCTCTCTCCTGTGCTAACACAGCTCCCAAACCTCTTTCGCTGGCATCTGTTGTCAGGATCGTGTGGCCCAACGGGTCGTATCCATGCAACGGTACTGCCTGGCTTATGTTGTTTTCCAGCTCCTCAAATTCTCCTTGGGCTTCCTCGTCCCATTTGAATGTCGACTTGTCTCTGATCAGTTGTCGGAGCCTATGAGTCTTGGTGGCAAAATGTCTGACGAATTTGCTGTAATACTCCGCCATTCCCAAAAATGACCTCACCTCCTCTTTGTTGGTCGGAGCTCTGGCGTCACAAATGGCTCTCACGTTCTGCCTTTTGGGTGCAATACCTTGACTCCCTATCTCGTGTCCCAGATAGGTGACCGCAGACATGCCCAGTTTACACTTGCTCCACTCGGCTGTAAGGCCCCTCTCCTGGAGCACTGTTAAGACTTTGGTCAGTTTCTTATCATGGTCCTTTCGGCTTGTGCCCATGATCAGGATGTTGTCCTGGAAGTATTGGACGCCCTGAGTGTCTTTGAACAGGCGGTGCATTAGCTTTTGGAAGACTGCAGCTGCGGATGCCAATCCGAATGGCATTCGGCGAAATTGATAACACCTGAAGGGCGTGATGAAGGAGGTGAGCCTTCTGCTCACAGGGTGCAAGTCAATTTGATGATACGCGGAGGTGAGGTCGATAGTGGAAAACCATGACACCCCTCTCGTTCTCGCCAACATTTCCTCAATTCTTGGCAATCGAAACTTTTCAACTATCAGGCATTTGTTAAGTTCGTGCAGGTCCCCGCACAGGCGCACCTTGCCATTCGGTTTCCTAACCACCACTAAGGGGGGCCAACCATTCCGAGCTGTCGATGGGTTCAATTATCCCTTGCTCCTCCAGTCTTCTCAGTTCCTGTTGGACGGCATCCTTTACAGCAATGGGAATGCTCCTGACTTTGTGGGACACCGGGCAAGCGCCTTCCTTGAGCTGGATCCTGTGTACAAACTTGTCTAGTTTCCCAACCGTGCCTCCAAACACCTTGGGGAAGGATTGCTTCAGCTTCTCTAGTTCTGTTCCACAACTGTCTTCCGTTAGCAGTATTTGTTCTTTGCCTCCAGGGTCTAACTTTATACCCAAGTCACCCTGGTCTCTCCACCCCAGTACCGAGGGTCCTCCTTCTGCTACATACAGTTTGCATAATGCTGACCTTCCTCTGAATTCAAATTTCAGGGTGCGGAACCCCACTATTGGAATTGCGTTGCTGGTGTACGATATCGGTCGTATGTCAGGTGGGTTTAACTGCGGGCCATGGGTGGGCACAAAGTCTTCCTCCCACACCGATCTCTGCACAATGGAGTACGGTGACCCCGAGTCGATCGCTATGTGAACTTTTACCCCTCCGATCAGCATGTCTGTACGGGGTTTGTCCGAATGTTTACCTGTTACATCCAACACTTGTTCCTCAACACATAAGACCATGTCATCGTCTTCCATGTCATCTTCCGTTTGGTCTTCAGACTGATGCTGTTCAATGCACTTCACCATGGATTTCTTTCCCTTCTTGCGGCATACCTTCTCATAATAGCCCACCAGCCCACAGAACGAGCACCTGGCCCGAAATGCTGGACACCACTTATCCTGCGCCATGTGTGCTGAGCTCCAGCACCGGTAGCATGAGAACCTGTTGTCCGTGGACTGTTTCCCAGCTGAACTTGGTTTCCCTGTCCACCTTGATTCGTGCTTCCCTTCTCCTGTGGGCCTCCTTTGCCTGGCTGAGGATTGCGCTTCGTCTATTTTGTTGACCATCAGCTTCTGGGGGTTCTCTTTTTTCGCTGCTTCAGCACAGCGTTTGGAAAGTTCAGCCTTTTTAACCATTGCGATCACGTCCTTTAGGGATGCTTCACCTTGAGACCATAACTTGTCCTGAACAGACTTGTTTGTGGTGTGCATGACTATCTGGTCCTTGATGTACTCATCCTGGAGCTGGCCATATTTGCACGTGATGGCTAGTCGCGTCAGCACTGCTACATAATCATCTATGGACTCGCCTTCTTCCTGCTTCCTTTGCTGGACGTTGTACCTGTCAATAGATACACACACCGCTGGGCGATAGTGGTTGTCTAAGTCTTCCAGGGCGTGTTTAAAGACATCGTCGTCCGCAGCTTGTCTTGTCGCTTGTACCATGTTTGCAAATACTCTTACACCTTACGGCCCTAGGTTGTGCAGCAGTAGTCTTTTCTTCCTAGCGCTTGGAAATGGTTCTCCGTTTTCATCTTCCAATGCCTCCACATAATTTTTGAAGTATTCCCTCCAGTCCTCCCACTTCATCAGGGGTTCTCCTGGTCTGGGTAGGAAGGGAACAGGTGCGGTGAGGGCCGTTATCTGGTTGCTCATCTTGGGCACCCTTTCTGGTTCTTCACTGCGGCTCCCGGGGCTGCCTGGCGTGCTGAGGTTATCCTCTCGGTTTGTCCCCTTGGCTTTTGGGGCTGCCGGGTGCACCAGTACTCCCACCACGTGAGCTGCTAGGGAGGCTTCCTTTATCGTCTCCCGTGTCACTGTCGCCTTTCTCTGCCAGGATTTCAGCTGTGTGCACCCTCTCCTCTTCGGTTGGCTTGGGGATGTGGCTTCAGGCTCTGGGCCACGTGGCTCCTAGGCTATCAAGGCTTTGCGCTGCTGCTGCGCTCTTCTTGTGAATAGCGTGTATGCGCCCCTGTTTACTCTCTGTAGGGAGTTCCCCGCAACGATTCCTGACCTTCCTTGCTACTGGAGCAGCTGTGTCGTCGTGTCGATCGTTGATAATCAGGGTAGGGTTGGTGGGGGCTATCCCACTCCTCGTCACAACTGTAACGAGTGAGGTGGCCGAAGAAGGATCCACTGGGCGGGGAAGTTCCCAGTATCAGCTCCGATGCAACCATGAGCCTGTAATGATGTTCTTTGTCCCCACAATGATGACAGAGAGGCAAGGAGTGCTGGAACAGGTTCGCTTTATTAAAGATTTAAGTTGCTATCACTAAAGAGCGCCGAGTGTCTAACTGGGGCAAGCTCCGGTCGCTTAATGAAGCGGGCGTTGCTTCGCGCGCATTCTCATGCCGAGCTGCGCATGCGCGTGTGTTCCGCTCTGGCTCCGGCGCACCGCGTCATCACGCTGGCGCGTCCGAAGCTAGAGCGCAACACTACAGAGCCGAACAGGAAGCTGAGAGACTATTTCATGTAAGACTTTTCCTTTTTGGGTATTAAATATATGGAGTTATTGTTGCAAAGTTCCGTGGACTAGTGTTTGAGTAAACTTTTGTTTTTGGGAGGAATGTTATGTTGTAGCTTTGACGTAACAGCTGCGACTGTAAGGGAGCCCCAAAGTATACCTCCCAGCAGGGGAACCTGGTGCTACACCCCTGCTGTGACCATGCAGTATGGTATAGCCCCAGTCACATAATAGGGTTACAATAAAACGCCTACCGCGGACATGACGTCAGAGGATGCCTGTACGCGATAGTCATTGCAAGCATAAAATTGGCTCTGTGTATTCATTGTAAGCGGACCCCACGTGTCGATCCCTGGGTGCATGCCTACCTGCACCGAGGGCTCTAGAAATGACATAACACCCGGGACTCTCCTGCTGTACCCTGGACAGCTCCCTGACCATGCTGGTGCCCCTAAAACCCGAGTCTGAGGGATTTGACTGGGGGGCTGGGGGGCTGGTGTGCTTCACAGACTGAGGCCGTGCCGCAGGAAGCACGAGCCGATACGAGCAAGTCAGAAAAGCCAGCTTGGAGCTGGTCATGCTTGTAGTGGAGCGCGGCACACCATTCAGGCATCAGCGGTGAGGAGCGCCCCTGCTGTGGCGGACTCGGTGCTCCCTGAGGCTGGGGTGAGAGCAGCAGCCAAATTACTGTGCCCACTGCGGCCCCATTCCTGAGGTGGGGGAGCTGTGATTATGAAGGAGCGACAGGTGTCAGAAAGGGCCGATTTGTGGAGCGGCTGCATACTGGAGCTAGCTGCGGCCTGTGCTGGGGCTGGGCGTGCCAGCCGGTGCGGCCCCAAAGCTTATCATCAGCATATATCAAAGGTGACGGCTGAGGCGAGTGTGAAGGTGCTCATCACTGCTGCAGGGCGAGACTATAGCTGTATCATTAAGAACTACTGAGAGGCTGCTAGTCGAGCGCTCAGTTGCTGCTTTTATTTGATAAAGAATTATACTTGATTTATCCCTTGTGTCCGATCCCCCCTGCATTTAGAACTACTTTTTAGGACGAAAAAAACTGAGTTTTAAAATCGCTTTTAAAATTGTTTTTCTGAACGATCCTACCCTCGTTAGGCAGATAATTCATTTCCATCTGTCCCCGATCCCTGGGTGCTGGGTTTAGACCGGCCCGGGCTCGATCCAGTTTTGACGGCCATCTTAGGTGGGGGCACATTCGCCGAGCGGTCTAGTCGCCCTATAAAAGGAGGGCTTAGTGACCAGACCGGGGATTAAGAACTACTGAGAGGCTGCTAGTCGAGCGCTCAGTTGCTGCTTTTATTTGATAAAGAATTATACTTGATTTATCCCTTATGTCCGATCCCCCCTGCATTTAGAACTACTTTTTAGGACGAAAAAAACTGAGTTTTAAAATCGCTTTTAAAATTGTTTTTCTGAACGCTCCTACCCTCGTTAGGCAGATAATTCATTTCCATCTGTCCCCGATCCCTGGGTGCTCGGTTTAGACCGGCCCCGGGCTCGATCCAGTTTTGGCGGCCATCTTAGGTGGGGGCACATTCGCTGAGCGGTCTAGTCGCACTATATAAATAGTCCCTTATGGCTCCGCGCAGCGGACGCGAGCAGCGGACGCGCCGGACTAGCGCCGGAGTTTCGCCAGAGTTAAGCCCGTCTGTGCCCGTCCGGGCCCAACCGGGTCCGGGGCCAGTAGCTATGCCCAATGCGAGTCCCCAGCACTCCATCCCGATCAGGTATACGAAGGATGAGCTCCTATCCTACCGAACACCGAAATACGACAAATGCTGCTATGTTGCCAAAGACGGAAAGTGCTTTAGGGAATGTAGAGTTTGCCACCTGGATGTAGAAGAAGCCATCCCCACTACCTTGTGTCGGCTTGCCCTGCTTAACTGAAGATCACTCCCCTGCCACGCTACAGAGATTAACTCCCTACTACTGGACCACAAGGTTGTTGCCTTGTTTCTCACTGAGACTTGGCTATCTGACACCTCAGGTCCGGATGCGGTAATAGCGCTGGCGCCGGGATATCTGATCTACCATCTTGACAGAGGCACAGGGAGAGGGGGGGGGGTCTGGCCATTTTATACAGGGAGTCACTGAGTTGTAAGGCACGTGAGGCAGGGGTCAAGGACTGTGAGAGCTGCCAATTCTCGCTTCAATTTTCCCCTACCTACACGTTGACAGGCCTCCTAGTCTACCGGCCCCCTGGAAACATGGGTGATTTTACATCGTCACTAATGGAAACTACTACTCTGTTGGCTGCGGCCGCATCCAACTTCATCTTGCTAGGAGATCTCAATTGCCATTTCAATGAAGAAATTGACCCTAGGGCTACTAATTTGTTGAGCGAGCTGAGCGCCCTGCAGATGAAACTGATAAATACTGGGGCCACCCATGTCAAAGGTCATCTTCTTGACCCAATCTTTTCGAACATGACGGGTATATCCGCCATGCCTCCCCTCTCTCTTCCTTGGTCTGACCACTCACTGATCATGGCTAACTGGGAGATTAAGTGTGATGACACGCTCCCACTCAGGGAATTTAGAATAGATAGGGCATGGTCAAGGCTCCCGGTAGACACTTGGAATGCCCGTCTGGAGGACACTCAGCCTGAGAAGGGCTGTGACCCGGTGACTGCAGATGTTATAGTGAGGAACTGGTTGACCAATGCACTGGACCATGTGCTTCCCCTCAAGAAGATGCTTATTAGGGACAAGAGAATGGGGTCTGCCCCTTGGTATACCCCAGAGCTTAGAACCCTGAGACAGAACTGCAAACGCGCAGAGAGATTATGGAGAAGGTGCCCGGAGATAGATAGCAGGGAAAAATATTGCATCGAACTTAGAATATACAAACGTGCTATACGTACTGCTAAGGCCTACTTCTATGGGGAGAGAGTAAACCATGCTGCGTCCTCATCCAGGGAAGCTTTCCTAGTGATGAAGGAGCTTCTTAAACCACCTGAGCCTACTCCTGTCTATGATAGACCACAGGAAAAATGTCTGGAATTAGCCACCTACTTCAAAAACAAAATCGACATTATTATTAGTTCTCTCCCCTCGGTCTTGGGAACATCGCCCCCTTCTGAGGACTTCAGCATGTCGGAAAATCGACTGACGTCATTTGGCCCTGTATCTACAGGTGAAGTACTGAAGGTCCTCGGGAGCATGAAAAGTGGCTCACCTCGGGACCTTGTCCCGATGCGGTACCTTAAGCAGGCCGCCCTGGCGATAGGAGAGCCCTTGACCGATCTGATCAATCTCTCTTTCACTCAGGGGATAGTGCCGCCTGACTGGAAAAGCGCGGTTGTCAAAGCGCTTCTGAAGAAGCCGGGCTTGGACCCGCAGAACTTGGCCAATTTCAGGCCCATCTCCTTACTACCAGGAGTGAGTAAGATTGCCGAGAGGCTGGCGAACCATCGGTTATCAAACTTTCTTGAGGAGAATGGCCGGTTGAGGAACTCCCAGACGGGATTTCGACCAGGGCATGTTACGGACACGGCTCTGCTAGCAGTGGTAGAGGAGGCCAGAAACACTTTGGATGCAGGGGGATCAGTGGCAGTGATCCTCCTGGACCTCAGTGCGGCCTTCGATACCGTCAACCATGGGGTGCTGATACAACGTCTAGCTGAGTCGGGTGTCACAGGAGTGGCCCTGGAATGGTTGGCCTCCTTTTTGGAGGGGCATACCTTCGAGGTTTGGGAAGGAAATGCAAAATCCCCTCCCCTCCCACTCCACTGCAGGGTGCCACAGGGCTCATCCCTTAGCCCCACGTTATTTAACGTGTATATGGCACCCCTGGAGGGTGTGGTGTCTCCGTTTGGCTTTAAGACCATAAGCTACGCGGATGACACCCAGCTAGTGGTGAGTCTTACACAGCTGGAGAAACAGCCTGAGACACTCCATGCTTGCTTGAGAGATGTGTTTGATTGGATGTCCAGGTCATCGCTCAAACTGAATGGCTCAAAAACTGAGCTGATGATCTTGGGCCATTCAAGTTTTGCCCTCTCGCCAAGCAGCTGGCCCAACTGCATGGGCACCCCGCCTGACCCAAAAAAAGAGATCAAGAGCCTGGGGGTCTGGCTGGAGCTGGACTTGTCCTTTAGGACACACGCCAAGAAGATCGCGGGCGTTTGTTATGGAATGCTCCGGTCGGCCCGTAAGGTTCTCCCCCTGTTACCAGAACTCTCCCGGAAGCTGTTAGTCCAAGGATTAATCATCTCACGCCTGGACTACAGTAACGCGCTCTTTCTTGGAGCACCAGAGTCAACGTTTAAGATCCTGCAACAAGTGCAGAACGCAGCAGCAAGGCTGCTGCGGAATGTTCCGGCCAGGCAGTCAGCCAGGCCTGCTTTAAAAGCACTCCATTGGCTCCCTGTTAAAGAGAGAGTTACCTTTAAGGCCCTGTGCATCGCCCACAAGAGCATACAGGGGAAAGGACCAGCTATTCTGAAGGACATGATTCGCCCCTATAAGTCTACAAGAGCCTTACGCTCTGACAATAAACATTTCCTTCAGACTAAGAGAATCAGGAGAGCCCGCTCAGGGGGCAGGAGTTTTTCTATCCATACAGCGCTCGCCTGGAACTCCCTCCCATTCTCGCTGCGGTCCGAACCAAACCTTCTCAGATTCCGGAAACATCTGAAAACGTATCTGTTCCCAGAATAACTGTAGCTTCTCTGTTTTCTATTAGTAGCCTGCTCTTGGTTTCTATAAGCGCTGGGATGCCCCATGGTAACCGTGCGCGGTACAAAATTCAATAATAATAATAATAATAATCAGCAATGTTACAGCCGGACTGCTTGGGATGGTCATGCCCGGCCGAAAGCTGTAAATGAGAACCCCTTGGGATGGTATGGCTTCCTCCCCCCACCTCTCTGCTTGATTGCACAGGGGCCATACGAAGCTGCTGAGCCACATATCTGGACAGGAAACATATGGCTATGTAACCCTCCAGTAGTCACTGAAACACCTACCCCTCACTGACTTCCAAGATAGTAGACAAATGGCCTCTTTTGACCGCGCCATTTGACAAGGGGAGTCTCTAAGGTTCAGACGGGGTCCCAGAAACAGGAGAGCGGCCCCATCTACTCCAAGAAACAGGGTTCCTTCTACAACAATCTATCAACAAGAAGACTGATATTGAGAAGTATTTGGTTGTGACAACAGTGTAGTGTGACTTATCTGTTTAATAATTCCTCCAATAAATCTCTTCTTGTTGATTCACACGGGGTCCTGTGTGAATCATTATTCCATTCCATTATTCCTAAAGCACGCTGCCTTCCCCACACCAAACTACGGCCCAGCTGGGGAACGCCTGAGCACAGGAGCAGATCAATAGCTGATTCGGAAGGTGGGTTACAGACTTCACTGACATCTCACGGAGGAGTGAGCACACAAATAACCCATCATAGTGGGGTGCAGTTGTACCACCACACGACACGCCGCGATGGGGCGCTCCAGGGATGTAGACCTCCGGACTTCTTCGCCAGCCTCTTCAGCAATGGAGATGGAACAGCAGAGCTCCCAGAGTACCCAAAACCTGTCGCCAGAAGACAGAACAGACACAATTCTCTATGCCAGATAACGCTCCAGACTCACCCTGGAGTCCAAAATAGATAGCATGGCGGCAGAACTCACACTCCTACATGCGGACCACAATAAACTGACCGCGTCACAAATGTGGAACACGCCCTTGCAGAGGTACAGCCAGCCATGGACCTTTTGGAGAAACAAATGAGGGAACATGAAATAAGACTCCTACATCTGGAACCAAGGGTGAAGGATGCAGAAGGGTGCTTAAAACCCAAAACCGTCCACTTGATAGGGCTGCCAGAGGGGGCGGAGGGTCAGGAGCCAGGGGAGTTCACTGAAAAATGTCTGAAGGATTTCATACCAGAAGATTTACTATCCCCCCTACTTCTCAGTTGAAAGAGCACACCGCGTTCCCTCTAGGAGACCCGCTCCAGGATCAAACCCCTGTCCATTTCTATTTAAGGTGCTTCACTATCGGTATAGGGACTCAATCTTAAGGGAAATGTGGAAGATACAAGAAATACGAGGGGACAATGTCAAGGTGATGTTTTTCCTGGACTACACTGTGGGAGTCCAACATCAGCACAGTTCCTTTTTAGCAGTAAAGCAGCAACTTCGGCAGCTAGACATCCAATACTCGTCGTACTTCCCTGCGAGACTGGAAGTGTTGGCAGATGGTAAAACTCGATTTTTTCATGCACTACAAGATGCACGGGACTGGCTCCAATCCTCTGGCAGATACACAGGATCTGGGCCAACTGGAGGGGGAGGTGTGTGTGGAGCCACTGGGAATACTGCCAGGAGATGTGGACGACTGCTGAAAACTCAGGTGCCTCAGCTGACAGCGGTTCCAAACCTGGAACAAATAATTGAGGAACGGCGACAAGCAGTCCAAGAGGCGGAAAAGATATCAGAATGAGCTAAAGTCTCGGACAGAGAACTGACAACGGCCTGAATGTCTGAAGAGGGAGGCTCCTTGGTGGTTTGTCCCTCTGGTACCAACTCTCTAATTTTTTTTTTTAATCTGTTTTATTGGCATTTTGAAAATAAACAATCATCACAATCATTGGCATTAAGTATGGGCAGTAGATTTACAGACTGTTAACAAAAAAACAATGTTAGGAATGCATTGGAACCTTGCTACCTACCTTACCTGCACAGGACACCACCACCGCCAAGAGTCAAGAGGGCCATATCCCACGCCGCCACCGGCCAAGAGTCAGCCGCATCATTTTTTGCGCTGCCGCGCACAGGTGACGACGCGCCCGCACCAGGAGGTGCATAAAGCAAGCGCTGAGCCCCGCTTCGCGGGACGCGCCGGGCGAAGCCCGGGCCAAGGGCGGGCCCGTTTAAGCCCGTTCAAGACCGGACAAGGACGGGACGGTCCACCCCCCTTTCATCTGCTCCCGTGGATTAAGGTCAGTCTATTTTTTCTTCTTTGCTACTGTACCTGACCCCTCCCATAAAGGAGTATAAGTGACAGGCCCTCGAAAGTAATCATGTCAACTGCACCACCTGAAGCCCCGAATATTAGGAAGTCAACCGGAGGTTCACTATTAGGCACTCTGGATAACTTTCTAGTTAGGGTATCAACAGCACTGGCCAAGGATATCGAACTCACTGAGTAGAGACTCTCCTTGGATACCCCATTTGATAAAAGATCTTCATTGGGAAGCCTGACGAGGGCAAGATCCCCAATTCGCCATCCATCTAACTCCCAGGACACATTGCCTCCCTCGGGAGTCGTGGAGCGAAGTAACACGTCACAGTCCGTTGTTATCCATGATATAAGCTTAAACTCCCCTACTGGGACGGATGTCCATAATGCCCCAAAGATTATCCCCTCTCCCAATATTAAAACCCGCTCAACCTCCCACGCAAAATTAGGTCTTCCACAGCGAGATGCGGGAGCGCCTGCTAAAAGGAAGCGCACTGGCGCACAAACAACTCTAGGAGGCAAAAAAGCTAAAACTGGCAAAATGGATGTGCCTAATGAAATTCCAGCTGCCAGACTTCCTCCTACCCCACCCCATTCACCCACAATTGTCATAGAAGAGCATAGCGGACCAAATACTACTTTGGGGGGAGAAGAACAACCTGATATGGGCCCATTGTTTTGGAAGAGACTGGAAACCACTTTGAAAAAATGTTGCACCCCAATTACCACACAACTGGACTCAATTGAGAATAGATTAGTCTGCCTTGAACTCTCACTCGCATCACTCCAGAAGCAAGCGGGTCTGAGGGCTAATGACTCTACTCACAGGCAGACAAAATTCCAGGCCAAAGCCCAATGGACATCAGCGCTGCTGCAGCATCAAACAGTCGTACTGTCCCCACTCAAAGATCTCCTGCCTTAACCTCTGTCGACGACCAAGCTCCCAGCCTGCCAGCAGTTGCAAACACAGCTATAAGGGACAAACACCATCAAACTGCTGCTGGCACATCAGCATCCAGACTACAAAAACTGCCCTTGGTCCAGAGCGCTGATCCCCTGCCCAATATCGATCTTCCACCCCAATCAGCGCCCTATGTGGTGGTTTTGGCGGGGGTTCCCGCTCTGGCACAGGGGAAAAGGGAGACATATGCAGAACTCAAAAATAAGTGCACCTTCTGGCTCAATCAGAAACGACCGCTTCCGATAAATATAACAGCAGAAATTCTGTTTGCCAGGAGGGTGAACTGGATTGGCAAGAGCACCAAAAACATGGTGGGGGACTGTGTTATAATTAATTTTAGAGACTGGAGGTGCATCAAATTTATTTGCAATTGGCCCCAAAATATTTTGTTGCCTGGAATTCTTACACTACCATTGTCCCACTTTTATGAACGCCGGTATCCAACCATAAGAGACCTATTCCCACAGGACAAAGCGCCGAACACATGCCCTTTGGGGAACATCACGCTCTATAATAGATTTGATGCCCTCTCAGGTCTGGGGGACTGCGACTGACGCTCTGTGTCCCAAACTTTAGTATAGAATAGTATATCTCTAAGTAAAGGGGGATCTGTGGAAAAGGGGTTTGGACAAGATACTGGCCAGCCGCTTCTAGATGTTATAGGGAGATTGGAGCAGAAGGCTGCAGAAGATCTTATTGACCTGCTATCTTCCAGTGACGAATTTTCCCTGGATAGGGAATCATCGCCAAGAGGATCAGCAATAACCTTACCAACAGCTTACATCACTGTCCCTACTACTGCACCATCTGACCCAGTACGAAATGGGCCTACGAATGCTCCTGGTGGTTTGAATAATTTGGTTAATTGTGGTAATCAGTCACCTAGAAACTATAACCAAAATTCAACCTTACAAATTCTAACCTGGAACATAGCAGGTCTCGCCGCCAGCCAAGATAATCCTGACTGGTGTGCCTTTGAAGACCTCCACGGGATATGTATATTCCAGGAGACATGGGCTCTTAACCCCATACATAGACTGGGCTATTCCACGTTTATAGAGCCAGCTCTGAAAGGTCCTAGAGGCAGACCATCGGGGGGACTATGCATCTGGATAGGTGCCCATCTTGGGTTTTCTGCGAAAAGAATAGACACCAACTGCCCTGATATAGCCTGCATCATATTGTCTCATACCAAAACACCTAAACTGGCACTTATTAATATCTACTCGAGGCCAGTAGGACAGGGGGTCACCTCCAATTCCTTAGACTCCTTGTCCTCTCTTTTGCACTCCCTTCCGGGAGATGTTGCGTTGATGATTGGTGGTGACTTCAACTGTCATTATGAACCACTTATTGGAGTCCCCCAAATCTCAACAGATGAGGACGAAATATGGTCTATCCCCCACTCAAATATGTATCCAGCTAAACAATGGTCAGCCATGGTACTTCAGCTAACCTCCATAACCTACTCCTTTTCCATTAGAGCATGTAATGGGCGTTTTAAGCGTGATAGCCCAGGGCAACCAACCTACAGCGAAGGGGTCACACTTCTGTAATTGATTATTTTATGGTTAGTATGCCCCTACGGTCCAAGATTCTCAACTTCCAAATCTCCAGTTGCACGGAAAGCGACCACAATCCCCTGTCAACCGAGATTAACTATGATCTGATAACTGAGGCCAATGAAACCTACGAAAATAGCGACCTCAGAATAATTCAAGGTGGGAGGAGAATCAGATGGGCAAACATGAAGAAATCCACTGATGATATGGGTAAATTGTACCTGAGCATAATTCCCCTCTTAGAAAGGGCAAACTTAATCATGACTCTTCCATTTGGAAACAGCGTACAAAGGTCCCTGTCAGGGTTGCATGAGGAACCTACTATCTTATTGGCAAACTCCTTTTATAAAACAACCCCTATTAAACACAAGCCTCTTGTTACTAAACACCCTTGGTTTAATAAGGGTTGCAAAGAACTGAAGCAGGGGTTACTTAAGGCACTGAAACAGGGCTCCCCGGCCGCCGTGACTGAAGCCAGGCGTGCTTATAAACTAATGACTTTTAATGCAAAAAAAGAGTGGGAAGAAGATCGATGGCACGCCATCAGATTTGCACTCGAGGCCAAAGACCCACAGGCGCCTAGCTAGGGGGTGCGGTGGGGGCGGTCCTCCCCAGGCGGCACCATTTATGGGGCAGCGGCCAGCGGCACTGCTTGCAACTGCCTTTATAATTTATTTGGGGACACTCACTGACACTACTGTCAGTCATTACAGTAGTGTCAGTCAGTGTCCCCAAATAAATTAGAAAGTCCGCCGCAACCACGGGTCACCAGCGCCCCACGACTTTTAAATTTGCTGCAGCTTCCATCTTTATGCAGACCAGACAAACGCGCCGCAAATATCAGAGGCATAAGGCGGGGCGGGTTTGAGAGTAGAGAAATTGCGCACGCGGCTAAAAGAACGACGTGCTTCTCACGTGACTGTTAGCAGTATCCTGTGCCGGTTGCTGGACGCGGGCTGTTACCTGGCTTGGACCTACAGCACTGTTTGCAAACATGGTGAGAATATCCTCAAATGGGCAGTGCAGTTCGTGCTAACCATCTGTTCCTTTTCGAACAGACGCCCTTCCTTAGCCCTGCCCAGACTCATGGTGTGTGCTTTCGTTAGAAAGCAAATCTAGGCAATTGACTGCCCTCAGTTTCTGTCACAGTGGGATGGTAACGATGCCATGGAAAAACAGCTAGGAAGGTTGCTGTTTGATAATTTCTGATAGTAACAGAGCAGCATTCTGATAATGTGTATTTGACTGCTAACGGGTTATGAGCTTATTTGCATTTTTCACTCCAAACTGTGCTGCTGAACCATCTACGGAATGAACACTGAACACTGGGGAGCTGCGGCCTGCTGCTGCTTGCTTGCGGTGAGTCTAGTTTACGGCTGGGGGAATGGGGGGCTATGGACAGCTGCAGGACCCTCACACCATTTTCCTATACCTCCTTCTTCGGGGAGGAGAAAGATTGTTAAAGTACAAACCCCCTCTTTTAAATTGTTCTTCAAATCATACAACAATACCCTACTATCGTAAAGAGTGATCTGGGAACCTGAGTTATTTACAGCGCCTACAGACGTCATATGCTTTATTTAGAGCTGTATAGAAAAGTAAGTTATCACTTCTGACCCATCTCGCACATACTGCCTGTCTTTCCTACCCCATGTCTGCTCCTACTTCCCATCTCCATTTGCCCCAATTCCATCTCAGATCACACGCCCGCTCTGCCCACCTGGCTCATAAGGTGTACTTCTCAGGGCACAACTCTACCTCTCACAGCTCTACTCCTACAGTCATGGTCAACTGTGTACCACATTTATGCAACTCTGCCAGCTCAGCTTCTACTGCCCAGATCTACCCGGCTCTCTGACATCCCAGCTTCCTCTCCAGCTCACCCAATAATAGTTCATGCCGCAGAGTTTACGTTGCCCACCTCTATTCCAGCTCCACTTTCAAATGAATATTGCCCAGCTCTACCCAAATCTGAGATAAGTTCTCAGAGCTTACCCCCCCCCCCCCCCTCCATCCCAGCTCAGGTAATACCAGCTCTACTCCTCAATGTATACTGCCCAGCACTTCCCCATCTGAGTTAATATTGCAGATGTGTTCCCCAGCACAGGTATTACCAGTTCTTACCAGCTCTGCTCCCTTTATGTTGCGCAGCTCTTCCGCAAATTCATCATGCTCTGACTGGTTTACATACTAGCATAGGGCAGAGTGCCTTGGCATACTGCTATTTCTACTCACCATTTCAAGGCTCACTACCAGGTCTACACTGTTTTTTAAAAAAATAATTTTTATTGGTATAACAATAAAGTAGCAAAGTTAACTGTTAAGATGGAACAGTAGAGTGATAAAACATATATCATCAAAATATATTATAGCAAGGAACCCTTCCTGGGTCCACCTCCTGAGCTGGGGGTTGCTGGCTGTGGGGAGTAGCAGCGGGACGAGCGGGGCACCTCAAGTGAACACCGGAGCCAATAGAGGTGGGAGCATTCTCGGTGCCGGTGAGAGGGGGCACGCTGCCACATCATTCGCCGAGTTGAGTGAGAATTGCGAAGAACAGCTTGCTGTCTCCTGTGGTGCTGCACATTGGAGTCTGGGCGATTTTGTCAGTTGCGGGGATGCTGCCAGTTGGTTAGGAGGAGCGCTTCATTGCGAGGCTGTTTTTATCTCCATGGCGATCTCGTGGGTGGTGCCTGGCCCTAGAATGGCGGCTAGGTGGTGACTGATAAGAGCGTCTTGTCTTTTCATGGGGTGCTGCGCGAATGAGACCTAGGTGTTTTGGACGATGGTTGCTGATTCTGTAAACGCAGATTAAGAGGAGTGTTTCATTGACGGGCCAATTTTGTCTCCACGATGATCTTTACATTAATAAGTGGATGAAATGTCTCTGCCCCAGTGTTTTAGTCCTGATCTCAAGATGGCCGCCCTCCCACGTCCCTTCTGGACTATAGGGATTCATGGGGGCTGACTGAATTCGACCTCTCAAGGACTTGTCTCCCTTGCCTGACTTCTGGCTGCCTCAGTGAGACCCTCCATGATGCTATTTCCTCCCCTGGTCTATATTCATTGATCATCATCTGGACCTCAACCAGCCTTCACCAGACCCTGTTTCCCGCTCACCCACTAGGACCTTTACTTTGAGAACTTTCCTCGATAGCTGAGACCTAGCCATTTTGACTGATGCCCAGTGGACCTACCTCACGAGCTAAAGGGGAGATGGACTTTGGATTCTCTCCTTGACCATCACCTACCCAGCCGGACTTTGGGCAAACCCACCCTGACCTTATCTCCCCCTTCCCCTATCCCCCACCTCACCCCGATCCGCCCTACTCTTCTCCTGATACTGACCTTTGCCCTCATCTGTCCTTGCCCTTAGTCCCCACCCTGTTTATTTGTGAACTTTCCTTCGCCACTTGAGACCTAGCTATTTTGACTGTTGCCTGATGGAGTTACCTTGTTTAGCTACAGGGAGACGGGCCGTGGATTCCCTCCTTGGACGTCACCTACCCAGTCGGTCTTTAGACAGACTTCCTTTCATGTCTCCTGTCGTCTCTTCCCTCATCCTCCCTCTTCTCACCTACCCTTTCCCCCTCCACTATTTTTTCTCTCCTTTCTCTCCTCTCTCAATGTATTGCTTATTTTTTGACATAATATGTAATTGTGATCATTTTCTGTTACATTGTGGAACCTAATGTAAAGCGCTCTGATACCTTCGGGTCAGCCAGCACTATATAAAACTCTTTAAATGAAATATAAATAAATAAATAAAAATGCTCCGACCCGCTCTACCTTCTGGACTAAAGCAGTTTGCGCCACCTCTGAAGACCCACGGTCCTTCTGGAATCTAGTTCACACAGGGAAACCAGAAGGTAGGACCTCAATTGATCCAAATATACCTGAAAAATCTTGGTCTCTACATTTTAAAGAGCTTTATTCTACTCCCCCAATATCAAAAAGCTCAGCCCCCACTGCTTTGATGGTTATGGACCCTAACTGCCCCACACCGCCTATTACCTTGGATGAGGTTCTTATTGCAGTGCATTCCCTGCAATCGAACAAAGCGCCTAGGCTAGATAGGATCCCAGGCGACCTCTTCAAAGAAGAACCAGTAGTCTGGCCCCCTATCTTTTATTACTCTACAACGCAATTTTGACGGGCCTACCTCTCCCAGCCATTGGTTGGGGGCGGAGATAATTCCCATCTTTAAGAAGGGTTCTCCGCTTGAACCATCAAATTACAGGCCAATCAGCCTTATCGATGTAAGCCAGAAAATCTACGCGAGACTACTCTTACAACGCCTACTGGACTGGGTAAATGATAATAATATACTGACTCCCCTCCAGGCAGGCTTTAGGGCTAAAACATCCACAATTGATCAACTGTTCCGGCTTCAAGTCCTTTACTGGAAGCACGTTGTCCTGGACCAGGGAAGTTTATATCTAACGTTTGTGGACCTAAAGTCAGCTTTCGATATGGTGTATCGGAACCAACTCTGGGCTATTTTACTATCGATGGGGATGCCACCTTACTTATGCCACCAATTCAAACACCTTCACGATGGCACCTATGCCAGAGTACGCTTTGGGAAGTATGGTCAGCTAACTGGGCCCTTTCCGGTCGAGAAAGGGGTTAAGCAGGGCTGTGTTCTTGCCCTAACCTCTTCTCCCTTTTTCTTAATGGGCTCATTGAAGACCTACTATCAATCAAAGATATCGACTCCCCAAAATTAGTCTCGCAGAGATTTCCTGCACTAATGTTTGCAGATGATACTCTGCTTCTCACAAAATCCCCCATGGGAATGCAGAGGGTCTTAAACCAGTTCATTACATTTTGCAAACATAGAAATCTGGTAGTTAACATCGATAAGACCAAGTATATGGTATTTAATGCCAACACCACTAATTGTCCACATCCCATGATGGAAGGAAGACCGTTAAAAAGAGTCCCAACATTTGATTACCTCGGGTTGACTCTAACTGACAGAATGCAGTATTGCATCTGCATCTTCCTCTTCATCTGACGGAGGCAAAGGCATATCTAATGGGTTTAAGGCTGGTGTAGTCAGTGTGTATAGAACACAGACTACCTTTCCAAGGAAATTATGATAAGGTTATATGCACAATTGTGGTAATAATTCCTTCAAGCTTGATTAATCAACAGCCAATAAATAGGATATCTCACCTAATCAGTGTGCCAACCCACTGCAGAAGTCTATGGTTTTTGTGAGAAGGGGTCTCTTAGAATAAGCACAACTGAGCTACTCAGATTCTACTGTTAAATAAGTACCAAGCCAAATGTTGGTGGCGCCATGTAGTGTAGTTCCTATAGTATTCCTGCAGGACCTGAGCTTTTGGACAACATACACTGTGAGTCGGGTGGTAGACTGACTGTGTGCACCCCAACCGTTTATGTTAGCCTAATTTGCATCAGCTAGCTCACAGTGCCACTAGAATCTCCTTTTATCAGAGAGATTAATTTTTGGCAATCTCAGAACACAACAAACCCCGATTCCTCAGACTCGTGGAAACAATATACTACTTTTCACTCAGTCACTCGTGCTTGCTCATTTTGTCTCAGAGAGATACACAGAAGGAACAGTTGAGCGTGTTTACAATAAGAATTGATTGTACCATTGTTCTTCTGGTGTAAAATATATTCGCTGCTACAACTGTTACATAGTAGCAGAGATATAGGATTAGCAGTACAGTGAATAAAAAGGAATAGTACAGTTCTACCATTTTGCAATAGTCATGAACTTATACATGAATATAAAATGCATTCATAAAATAAAGTGCACACTCCTAAGGTGGCTGTCTAGATGTACTTAAGTGTACCTAGCATGTGAGTAGGTGTGAAAAAGCTAATAAGCCTAAGAGCCAAGAATCCCGCTAGAGAGTGTAGGACCTCGTCGCGGTCTCGAGTTGGACACCCCGCAAGGGATGTTCAGACCACTGTCAGCTGGAACGACTGCATGCAGGAGTCTCAGCGTCTCTGGTCAGTGTGTCAGCCTTGAATTCTCAGTTCCCTCCTGCCTACTGATAGCAGGAGGTGCTGTATTTATACAGTTCTTCTGCGTGTGTTAGCCATTGTTCAGTATGAGGATGACGTTGGGGATTAAACCTTGTGCATAGATAGGAGAGGTGAAGTATACCCCCTTGGCAGTGTTCTCATAAATTATTCATATGTGCTAAGGATGACGTCTTAGCAATATCGATTGGGAAAAACCCTCCCTCTGCATGGAACTAGGTGAAAGGTTTAGCCCATTGTGGGAGGGTGGGTTTGATAAACAGGCAAGGAGGCTGTATGAATTTACAAAAAGGTCGGTTTTTATTGTCAAGAGTAGAAGTGGTAGGTTGTTCAGGTTGTTCTCCTTCCTGTTCTTCTCCTGATGCAACCTGGGTTGAGCTTGATGGGGATCCTGAGGTTGGTGTTCCCGGCTCCTCCTCCTCGTTCCCAAGGTGATCTCCCCGGAGGCTCATAGGATGGAAAAAAGAGGGAGCCTTCAGACCCTCGCACCACCTCTCATCCGGTTCCGCGTCTTCTCCTTTCGCTCCGTTTCTTCTTCGTCCACGACGTCCTCGCTCCTGGGTTCTTCTTCGGTTGTCTGCGCACAGGGTCTGTCCTCGTTCTTCTGCTCTCCTGACTTTCTTCCTGTTGCTAGTGTGCCACCGGTCTGAGACGCCTCCCCTTGAATTTCGCCTGATTTAATTGGATAGCGGTAAATACTTCTGGGGTCGTTCCCTCCCACTTCCGGGTCTCCGTCGGCGTCTCGTTGTGGATAGACAGGAGAGGATTATGGTTT
Organism: Lissotriton vulgaris; assembly: GCF_964263255.1. Taxonomy (NCBI): domain Eukaryota; kingdom Metazoa; phylum Chordata; class Amphibia; order Caudata; family Salamandridae; genus Lissotriton; species Lissotriton vulgaris. The sequence continues at coordinate 1,333,419,745 of NC_141693.1, forward strand.
TTGTAGTCCTCTGACATAGTCCTGGCTGCTGAAAGAATCCTGTTTTGTAAAGTCCTCCCACAGCGACACCCCGGTAAGTCCTTCCTGTGTTTTCTCACATCCCCTTTCCCTTGCTGTCCTTCTACTAGGGTTCTGGTTTTAGGGAAATCTAGACAAATAATCCACCTTCCCTTGTTCGCTCCCTTTTCTGTGCTTGGTTTGGATTCGGTATGGTTGTAGTGAGAGAAACCATCGGAGGACTCTTTCGTTGTGACCTTTGTTCCTGGCTAGTCATTCTAGGGGGTTGTGACCAGTAAACAGGGTGCACTCTCGACCTTCCAGATAATAGCGCAATGATTCTATGGCCCATTTAATAGCTAGTGCTTCCTTTTCTATTGTGATTCAGAAAAGGGGGTGGTGATGGACAGAGCATCTGAATTAAGCAGAACACTCCTACCCAGTCCAAAGATCAGGGCTTGATCCACCACCGTTTTTTAGCTCACTGCACCATCCCAGCTCAGAACCTGGCTACATGCAAATTAGTCTGTCCCTGGCCCAGTGCATCATGGGAACAGGGCAGACCAAACTACCAAGCCAATTCTTATACTGGGAAGGAAACAAGCTTCCGGGGACCGGTTTCTGGCATTTCAGCCGTCTTCGGCCCGGCTTGCTTGAATCCTGATGGTGCAGTGAGCAAGGGACTCACATCTGAGTATACCCTTCCACGCTTATGGTGGACAAAACGATTCAGAAAAGGGGGTGGTGATGGACAGAGCATCTGAATTAAGCAGAACACTTCTACCCAGTCCAAAGATCAGGGCTTGATCCATCACCGTTTTTTGTTCCCATGAGGCACTGGGTCAGACTAATTTGCATATAGCCAGGTTCTGAACTGGGGTGATGCAGTGAGCTAAATAACGGTGATGGATGAAGCCCTGATCTCTTGACTGGGTAAGAGTGGTCTGCTTAATTCAGACACTCTGTTCATCACCACCCCCTTTTCTGAATCGTTTTTGGCCACTACAGGTGTGGCAGGGTATACACCGACACTGTCTTGCTAGCAACGCTAGCAAGACAGAAATCCTCCCTATGGGAAAAAATGCTAATTTCTGTCCCAGCCTATGGTGGCCAGAGGACTCCACAGCTCCCCCCAGACCGTAGCGACAGCAAGGAATCTCGGAGTCCTGTTCGACACTGAATTATCCTTCGACCAACATGTCAGGAATGTGGCCGGTCGCTGCTTTGGCATCATAAAATCTCTCAAAAATGTTTTCGACTTCTTACCCACTGACTCAAGAAAGGCTGTAACAGTGGCTCTAATCCTCGCCCGCCTAGATTACTGCAATGGTCTTATGGCAGGTGCAAAAAAATCTACACTTAAAAAACTTCAAAGTGTACTACATTCGGCAGCCAGATTAATTTTAAAACTATCCAGAAAATCTTCAATATCAGCTGCCCTAAAAACTCTCCATTGGCTCCCTTTGCATAAAAGAATATTTTTTAAGATTCTAATTGTCGCATTCAGGGCATTCAATAACACAGGCCCTAAATAGCTCATCAGGCGCTATCCCCACTACAACCCTACTAGAAATCTACGATCCTCCAATGACAATCAAATACAGCTAGCTAGGTTTAATCTCAAAACCAAAGGTGGCAAAACCTTGACTTATCTGTCCTCTAAAGCCTGGAACTCTATGCCCAAAAGTCTTAGGTCCCAAACCCAGGAAACCAAGTTCAGGAAGCTACTAAAAACCTGGATCTTTAATCTCCCAGACGATTATACCATGGCCGCCATCTAATCTTTTCTTATGTAACTGAATGCTTACCTTCAAACAGCGCCAAGATGCTCCTTTCGGAGCAACCGTTGCGCTCTACAAATACCACTACAAAATTACAAATTACAAATTACATGAGTCCCTTGCTCACTGCACCACCAGGATTCAAGCAAGCCGGGCCGACGACGGCTGAAATGCCAGAAACCGGTCCTCGGAAGCTTGTCTCCTTTCCGGTGAAGAATTGGCTTGGTAGTTTGGTCTGCCCTGTTCCCATGAGGCACTGGGTCAGACTAATTTGCATATAGCCAGGTTCTGAACTGGGGTGATGCAGTGAGCTAAATAACAGTGATGGATGAAGCCCTGATCTCTTGACTGGGTAAGAGTGGTCTGCTTAATTCAGACATTCTGTTCATCACCACCCCCTTTTCTGAATCGTTTTTGGCCACTACAGGTGTGGCAGGGTATACTCAGACATGAGTCCCTTGCTCACTGCACCACCAGGATTCAAGCAAGCCGGGCCGACGACGGCTGAAATGCCAGAAACCGGTCCTCGGAAGCTTGTCTCCTTTCCGGTGAAGAATTGGCTTGGTAGTTTGGTCTGCCCTGTTCCCATGAGGCACTGGGTCAGACTAATTTGCATATAGCCAGGTTCTGAACTGGGGTGATGCAGTGAGCTAAATAACGGTGATGGATGAAGCCCTGATCTCTTGACTGGGTAAGAGTGGTCTGCTTAATTCAGACACTCTGTTCATCACCACCCCCTTTTCTGAATCCTTTTCTATTGTGGCATAATTTCTTTCTCTCTGAAAGAGTTTGCGGCTGATATATAGAATAGTTTTTTCTCCTTGGGGTGTCTCTTGTGACAAGACAGACCCTAGACCCTGATCTGAGGTGTCTGTCTGAAGTATAAAGTGAAAGGAATAATCAGGACTAGTCAAGACAGTATCTGAGGTCAGCAGGGCCGGACTGGCTACCGGGCAGTTTAGAAAGCTGCAGAGCTGGGGGCTGATTTCACTGCGGTAGGGTCTGATTTCGCTCATAGAGACCTGCGTGTGCTTTGAAATAATTCATTTAAAACGAATTTCGTTTAGCACACGCAGGTCTCCATGAATGAAATCACCCCCAGCTCAGCAGCATTCTAAACTGCCCGGTAGCCAGTCCGGCCCTGGAGGTCAGTGAATTTTTCAGGGACTCAAAAGACTGTATCACATGTGAGGGAGGGGATCTCAGTATCTCTTTGGTTTTGGCATTTTTTGGAGCAGATTAGTCAAAGGAGCTGCCATTTGTGGGAACACGGGGATAAACCGCCAGTAATAGCCAAGTAACCCCAGGAAAGCCTGCAGATCTTTCTTGTTTCCTGGTAAGGGTATTTGGGAGATGGCAGTCAGTTTAGAAGTCTGTGGTCTTATGACCCCTTCCCCTAATAAATATCCCAGGTAACGAACGGTCTGAGGCTTTTGGCTGGATTTATCTTCAGACCGTGTTGCCCAAAGGTCTGTATTACTCGAGAGAGATGCAACAGGTGCTGTTCCCAGGTATCACTATAAATGATTATATCGTCAATATATGTGCCAGCATATTTCTCATGGGGTTGTAACACCACATTCATGGCCCTTTATGTCGCAGGCGCCCAATGTAAGCCAAAAGGCAGCACTTTAAACTAATATAACCCATCTGGGATAGGAAAGGCTGTTTTTTCTCTATCCTGTTCTCTGAGGGGCACCTGGCAATAGCCTTTGCATAAATCCAAAGTGCTGATATATTTAGCTCTGCCTATTCTCTCCACCATTTCATCCACCCTGGGAAGGGGGTAGGTGTCAAATTCTGATATTTTATTGACTTCTCGGAAGTCGATACAAAATCGCACCAATCCGTCTGGCTTTGGCATGAGTACGATGGGTGCGTTCCACTCACTCACAGATGGTTCGATGATATCCATATGTAACATTTTTTGTATCTCTTCTCTTATGGTCTGGCGACGAGTTTCAGGAATACGGTAGGGTCTCAGGTGGACCTGTTCCCTGGGAGGGGTTTTTATAGAGTGTTCAATAAGTGTAGTTCTGCCCGGAGAGGTTGAAAAGGTGTCCGCAAGGGGTTGTAATACTTGGGATAGGCTATCTCTTAGAATCGGAGGCAGATCAGGATCGATACATTGGTCAAACAAGGGAACCTGAGCTTCCACAATGCCCACAGATACCGACAAGGGCCCCTTCCTTTTTTTAAGCAAATTAACATGATATATTTGGGAGATGTGTTTAGCCGAATCTGTTTCAATGCGGTAGGTTACAAGGGTTACCCATTCAACTATAGTGTAAGGGCCCTGCCACTGCCCCAATAACTTCTGGCCTGAGGAAGCCATCAAAAGCAATACAGAATCCCCCACTTGGAAAGTCCTCTCTTTGGTTCTTTTATCATATTGCCCTTTTTGTGTCTTCTGGGCGTCCTCCATGTTATTCCGAACAATAGTCCTAATCTGACCCAGATGTGTACGCAAGTTGGACACATATTCAGTCAGGGGTTTGGAATTATTTTGTTCTCTTTCCCATCTTTCTTGGGCCATATCTAACAAGGTGCGGGGTTTGTGCCCATATAGTAATTCAAAAGGTGAGTACCCTTTGCTTTTTTGTTCCTTACACCTGATAGCAAATAAAGCCAGGGACAGCAGGTCTTCCCATTTCGGGATTCCAAAGCTAACAGCTTTTTAAGGGTGATTTTGATGGTGGTGTTATACCTTTCAACCAACCCGTCACAGACCTGTTTCTTCAATCTGGACACGAAGGGTGTCCCCTGATCGGTTAGGATCTCCTTTGGGAATCTTACCCTTGAAAAGACACTAATCATGGCTTTGGATATGTTAGAGGCATCAAGCCGACGTGGGGGCATGGCCTCCGGAAATCGCGTAGCATAATCCACTATAACAAGGACATACCGACACCCACTACGAGAAGGCAACAAAGGTCCTATTACATCCATGCCTATGCTGCGGAACGGTTCATCTATGATAGGGAGTGGCTGTAACGGGACTCGGGTGAATGGTATCTACTGTTTATTTGACATACTGGAAATTCCCTACAATATCGCTTGACTTGTTGGTATATCCCGGGCCAATAGAACCGCTCCATAATCAGTTTCTCTGTCTTATCTGCCCCAAAAGGACCCCCTAATAAGTGGCTAAGGGCAAGGTACAACACTTTTTCCCTGAAGGGACCTGGAATCAGTAACTGAGCTTTCTGAGAGGGATTCCCTTTTCTATATAACAAATCATTTTTCTTAAAGCAGTAAGGACCTACGTGCTGTGGGTCTTCACCCTCGAGGTCCTTGCTCCAAGCTTCTTGTAACACTGGGTCTTCTCGCTGGGCAGCGTGGAAACTTCTATCAGTTTCCCAGGGGTTTTCATCTTGTAGGATAGGTAACACCAACGGGTCTTTCTCTTTTTCGGCTCTCCTTTGTTTTCTGCTCTTTCTAGCTGTCGCTGGGGGCCATTCTTTGTCCTCATCCTGGGAAAAAGGGGCTGAAGACAACCATTCTTCTTCTGAGGGACTGAGGCCATGTAACAACTGAGATAACTTTGAATAATCATTCCCAAGAATAGCTTGTTCAGGCAAGCCGGGTACTAAACCAACTGTTAAGGTGGTTTCTGGATAGTGGGGATGTTGTATTTGTACTTTTGTGGTGGGATAGGGTTTCGCCATGCACACAACAGATAACCATGGTTCTATCTATTGGACCAATATTATTGCCCAGGTCTTGAGGTCGTACTACACTGTGCAAACACCCTGTATCCGCCAGCGCAGTTACTGGATGACCATTCACTGATACTGTACACCTATGTGGGGGTAATTTCCTTTCTGAGGGAGAGCAATAATAATTGCGGGCCATCCCTATTTCCATTGGTTCCCCCTTCTGGGGACAGAACCTGGCGATGTGTCCCATCCCTCCACATTGGAAACACTGAGGACCCATAGTTGGGGGTCGAATGAGAGGGGCGCCAGGTACAATGGTTAGGGGTTTGGGCTTCTTGAGTACTGGAGGACGAGGAGGACGATGTGATGCCGGGCCCCCAGATTTTCCAGTAGGATCCTCTCGTCCCTTTTGTATCTCCTGTGCTCTATTATAGGCACTGGCAATCTCAACGTCAGTTTCAAAGGTGGGATTAGCCTGTTGTCGTACCCACCATTGTATGGGAGGATAAAGAGAGGATAAGTATTGTTCTAAATAGATTTTGGCCATAATCCGTCCTTGTCAGTAGGAGCTGATTTTAACCATCGATCCGCCATATCTTTCACCCTAAAATATAAGGCTTGAGGTGTCTCTTGAGGGCCTTCCTTCATTTGTCTTAGTTTTAGCGATATGTTTCATCGTCCACCCCCAACCTCTCCATAATACATTGTTTTATCTCTGCATAGGAAACCACCCCTTGGATCGTAGTGGCTTGATATGCTGCCTGTAAGTCTCCTGATAAGAGAGGACCCAAGTACTGGCCCCATTTATCTGCGGGCCATGAGTCTGCCGTTGCCATCCTTTCAACGTTATTAAAGAAATAATCTGGGTCCTCCCCACTCACGTATCGCTGCAAGACTACAGAAGGAAGGGTTGTGGGACCTCTCTGGTGTCCAAGAGCCTCGGTAATTTTGTCAATTGCGGCTAAATGAGTTTGACTTTGTCCGGTGGGTACTTGCTGTAACTTGCCACGGTCTTCTTCAACTACTGTGAGGAAGTACTCCATCACTTTCCCTAGATGCTCCTGGTTTTCCGCCATTTTTTCTAAGGCAGCCTCCACGTTTCCTTTCAATCCCACTTCTGACACCCCCTGTGGGAGGGCGGGTTTGATAAACAGGCGAGGAGGCTGTATGAATTTACGAAAAGGTTGGTTTTTATTGTCAATAGTAGAAGTGGTAGGTTGTTCAGGTTGTTCTCCTTCCTGTTCTTCTCCCGATGTATCCTGGGTTGAGCTTGATGGGGATCCTGAGGTTGGTGTTCCCAGCTCCTCCTCCTCGTTCCCAAGGTGATCTCCCCGGAGGCTCATAGGATGTAAAAAAGAGTGAGCCGTCAGATAGGCGTTTTGATTATGTAAGTTTGCTTTAGACCCATCATCACACCTTCTAGTGTTGGGGCTTGCTTCTCTTGTGCTGGTTGGGGTAGGGGGAAGGGGTTGTTATCAAGTGCCTAGGGGTTCTGGTAGTGCTCGGTTCAAAAACGTATTTGCTTTGCAAATGCCACACAAAATTAACAGGATGCGGTTCAGCTAGGGAAAACACAAAGGGGGCCACTTGTTTGGGATACCACAGGGCTCACAACACTCAGGCTTTGAAAAGCGAGATCACCCGCTTCCCCTAACCCCACTCCCTGGTCCCTCGAGACGCTCACACTCACCGGCTCCGCCGCAACTCTCTAGAGTTGTGGCAGCTCCCCAGCATCCTCCGGAGGGCACCACCAATCCTCGCAAGTCCCTATAAGGCGTTATGTCCCTATAAGGCATTCTGTCCTTATTAGGAGTTATGTCCTTATAAGGATTGTTCATATGAAACGAAGGGGAGATGATGTAGGGAAAGTGTATGATGTTCCCATGACCTATATTAGGGTACCGATATGAAATATAACAATATTTACTGCCATCCTTTTTCATACCAATTGAACGTCACATGGAATAACCTCACATGGAATACCTCTCGCTGCAGAGTGGCAAGCAAGAATTTGTACCTGAAGATGGGTCAGGTGGGGCTGGCTGTACCCCACTAGAGCACTATTAAATAGCCCGCCGGGTGGAGGTCAGACAACTATCAGACACAGCGGGAAGGGAAACTCCACTTGCTACCTTTTATACTTTCCAGCCCTCCGGCCGGAAGAGTGACCCACACCCCTTCTTGCTGCAAGTAGCCTATTGTTGTTTTCGCAGAGCACTATTACTCACTAGACATGTAAAATCATATGCTCCAGTGGTTAAATTGCATGGAACACCCAGAGGAAACCGAATTACTGCCCCGCCTGACTTGGTGGACTGGCACAATGGGGCATACATACACTCGGAGACTTGTATCTAAATGGAGCGCTCAAGCATTTCAGCAACCTTGTGCGAGAGGACGGAATGCCCCAAGGACATTTTCTCGTACATGCCTCCTGGATCAGTCTGCTGCAAAGCAGATGGGGGAGATATTATGCAAGCATTACAGACAAATCTAGTACTCCAGTATATTCATGTTATGGGAAATGGCAGCCACCTTTCTCGCTGGTTTGCGGTTGCGCTTCGCTTCCACACAGCAACAGATCTGACCCCATTGCGCAAGAAATTCGAATCTGACATAGGTTGCTCGTGCACAGACACAGAATGTAGTATGATACTAGCAAGTCCAACATATTGTTCCTCGCAATGCTAGGGTCAAATTAATGAAATTCTGTGTAGTGCCCCGAGCATACAGTACTCCAGTGAAAATGAATTGTTACTTTCATAGAAACGATTCGCACTGTCCCCAGTGCACTCATTTGGATGCAGACATCACACACATGTTATGGGCACGCCACAACTTTAAACAAAACTGGGAAGGGGTATTGCTACCCCTATCTGAATGTACAGGAAGACAACTCCCAAACACCTGGGAAACATGTATAATGGGATTATTCCCTGAAGCACACAGAGCCACAGGTCGGTTCTTAGATTTGGGTCTTGTGGTGGCTAAAAGACCTATAACAAAATGTGGGAAATCTCAGGAACTACCACGATTACTGGCTTGTCTCACTCTGTACTCAACTGGGCAAAGGCTGAGGGGGTGTCCCTTTTTAGGGACGACACCCTGGGGTTACGCAAATTTCCAATCTCAGATAACTGGAATTCAATTCTCACAGCATTTCAAAAAATCTACACCCCAAATCAGGTATACATACTTCACAGCATATTGAACCGGCAATTAGCTAAAAGGGGGGGTTAGTGCTATCTCACCTTGAGCTGGGAGGAATGATGTGATTTGTGTAGTGACACATACATGGGAGAATGCATTAACTGGGAAATGCTGGACAAGGGGTACAGTTACTATATGCAACATTTGTCACGGGGAGGACGCCTTGAGTACTATTTTGCCTGAAATTAACTAGTTTGTTATTTTTGTAAACCCATTGATCTTTTTTATTTCTACTAGAGGCCGACAATGACATATGCAATTACTCTGTATTTCAGAATGTGTATCACAGAATTTATAATTACACGGACATTCATAAAATTAATGAATGAGAATATCTGCTATAATGTGACCTTTCTATATCCTTGTGTAAACATTTCTTAAACACTCGTGCTAAACACCTGGAGGAAGCTGTTTTTCTTATTTATGTCTTCCTGCTAAATAATAAACATATCAAACAATTTTTTAAAAAAAAAACCCCAAAAAACATGAAGGACCAGTCACCCTATAATGAAGAAAAAGATGCCCACTGATGTTTGGAAGACCATCTGGTAGGCAGATGGCAAGGCTCCTTGACTGAAGTTGCAACAGGAAAAGAAACAATCAATTTCTTTAAATCTATCCTTTCAATAGCCAGATCAATAGACTCATCAGATGGAATTAGCATTGGGAAAGTTAAGTACTCAGCAGAGTCAATGTATGATGTAATCAAGGATGCTTTCAGAACGCATGCCTTTACAACGCGGGCAATACAATGAACGCGTCGTTACCATGTGTTCCCTTACAAAGCAAGTCGTTACACCGACTTGTCTTAGGGAAGCGCTGGACTTTGGAATAGTATATTTTACTATTCCAACTCCAGTCCGTGCAATAGTAGGGTAGGTGTTGCATTTAAAATCGAACAACACATTCCCTAAAGCAAGTCATTGTAACGATTTGCATGGTAATGGAACGCTTGCAGCTGCGGCCCGTGGAGGGAGTTATGGTGGGGCAGGAAGGCGGGGACGGGCAGGATGGGGGTTGCTAAAAACCTGAATATGGATAATTGGAGGTAAGTAAACAATTTAATAAATAAAACGAATTTTGTAGCGGCCCTGCATTGCAAAATGCGATGCAGCGCGAGCTACGAAATTCGTTTTACACACATCAGCTCATGGCAGCCAGATATTGCACTGTGACTGTGGTCCCCATTCGCACCAACATGAGTACGGAGACCGCTCTTCTTGAAGTTACCCATGCCATCCGGGAAGTTCTAGATACTGGTGGAAAGGCCATATTAGTTATGCTGGATTTGTCGGCGGCCTTCGACACCGTCCCTCATGACGGTCTCCTTTCAAGACTCTGGGAGATCGGATTGCGTGGGGCAATGTTGAAGTGGTTTGAGTCATTTTTGGCCGGCCACCGGCAAACGGTCTGGGCGCCACCTTTCTCCGCCGACATGCCGCCATTGGAGGTGGGGGTGCCTCAGGGTTCCATCCTGAGCCCCACCCTTTTTAACATCTATATGGCCCCTCTGGCGGCAGTCGCGGAGTCGTTTGGTGCCCAGATCGTTTCCTACGCTGATGACACCCAGCTCCTTTTTACCTGCACTAAGGGCTCTGACTTTGACGGTACGCTTATCAGAGACTGTTTGGGAGCGGTTTTCAACTGGTTTAAACAACACAGTTTGAAATGCAATTCCGATAAATCGGAACTGCTTTTCTTTGGTTGCTCTCCTGATCCGAGGTGGAAGGCCTGGTGGCCGCCCGATATGTACCCTCCGGCAGACGCCTCTTCCAAGGCGAAGAATCTCGGTTTCCAGATTGACGATGGCCTTTCCTTTGGGCCTCAGATTCGCAAGCTCACAGGGAAATGCTTTGGCATCCTGAAAATGCTAAGGAAATTCCTTCCGATCTTGTCCCTGGAGCATAGAAAGACTACTGTACAGGCCTTGATAGGCTCACGCCTAGATTATGCGAATGTGCTCTACTTGGGACTGCCAAAATTCCTTCTCGCGCGCCTTCAGCTGGTGTAGAACTCCGCTGCAAGGGCCATTTATGGCCTTCATCGTAGACTGAGTGCATCGGAGTTGCTTAAAATGCTTCACTGGCTCCCTGTCGCCAGACGGATTACTTTTAAAGCACTGACCCTCGCCTTCAAGGCGCTTCATCTTACAGGGGCCAGATACATCAGGAGGCGCCTAGCCTTTTATCTGCCCTCTAGATCTTTGAAATCGGCGTCCCTGGCTTCTGTTCCTTCCATCAGACGGGCTAGAATTGGAGGCCGCTCTTTTCGATACTTGGCTCCCCGATGCTGGAACTTCCTGCCCGTCTCCCTTAGGAAAATCAGCAATCTACTGGTTTTCATTAAGGAGCTGAAGACTTGGCTTTTTACCCAGTAATTTCTGCTACCCTGCATCTGCCCTGGATTTCTCTCTCTCGGGTGTTTGTTAAAGCGCCTGGACACTCCTTAGAGTAGCCGTGCGCTATAAAAGAGCCGCACTAACATAACATAACATTGGCATGCTAACCCCATTGCATGGTGCCCGAAGAGGCATCATGGCAAGCCAGCCCCTCTAGAGAGCCCCGTAATTGTAAGAAATGGCTACGGGTGGGACGGCATATACCTGCCCTCACCAGTCCCATGCCATGGTGGTCTATGGGATGCAGATGAAAAAACTAGTTGAGTTCAGGGTCTTCCTTCCCTTTGTTCCCCAAGTAAGAGGCGGTTCCATGGAGTAGGAAGGACATGGAAGCCAAGGGTGGTAGATTTTAAATTCTGCTGGGTCACATGGAGCTTGAAAGTAGGAGGTGAAACCTCAGATATTAAGTATTGTAATGAGATAAGAGATGAGGAACTAATGGATGGGAAAAAACTGAGTTTTCAGAAGCTTGCAGATGTTGATATTCTTAAAGATGGCCCTAAGAGAGGAAAGGTTGGTCAACCCATAAGACTGCTTGAAAAAAGCAGGGAAACCCAAGCAACATAAGGTCCTTTGAATGGGGCAAAGACTAGGAAAATACTTGAGACGCTTAGGTTTCAAAGAGCTAAGCTATAGATAGTGTAGGCAATGGCCTTAGTCTGATTCTGATTCATGTGAGTAGTCAGTGCATCACACAGCATAATGGAGTTGCTGAATCTAGCACCAGTGCTCACTTGAGAAGCATCATTTTGAATTATTTGCTGCAAGTGATTGAGAGAGGCTTAGGGAAGCCCCGACCGGATGTGACTGCAGAGATGTGATCAGCTGATGCGAGGCAACAACAGTTGATCAAAACAGGCTGGGAAACTGCTGACATCTGAGGTTCTTGGGCAAAGACCTGATCAACCTAATCGTCTTCTTGCCTTGGGAAAGGATCCCATTTCTTGTAGGAATATGGTAGACCTTTATTGTCCATACTGCCTACAACTACCCAAAGCAACTTCTAAACAAAAAACCTTTGACATATTCCTGAAAATATGTAATGAGCTATACAAAAGTAATTGTAAGGAGGAAACATTCTAGTTAGTCTGTCAGTAAGTTGTCCTTCCCCCCGAAAGTGGGTGATTGACAGAGCCAGAAGATGATTTTCTGCCGACATCACTATTGCTGAGGAAGATACGGTCAGAGATTCTGTTTCTGTTTAGGACAATCTTTAGTAATTGTGTTGTCTGCCTGAACCAATACTACCAGTCCTTCAAAAGAGGAACAAAGTAAATGAGGGCACAAAGGATAGCCATCGACTCCCTCCGATTCGATGAATGAAGGCTCTATCTTGAGATCCACTCTTCCTGAACTATTTGAGTACCTACAGTGTTTCCCAGTAGTCTCTGTGGTAATGACTACTTGTGGAGGGAAAAAGCAGGGCATCTCAAAGAGAGACTCCTCAGTAGAGATTCCGAATGAAGTAGCCACCATGGTAGATCCTCTTGAATTCTGTCAGGTAATAAAACAGTTGAGATTGTGCGATGACAGAGACTGTAGTAGTAGATTTTAAAACACAGCACCCAGAAGGAGGTGAGCCCATGCTACCATAAATATAGAGGATGCTTGCAGGAAACATAATAAAAACCAAACAGCTTGCTATCTCTTGATGGAAGCCTGAGGTCTTCACTCTATGAACCAGGACTTAGCACATGACTCTGGACTCAAAGTCACTGCTGTCTCCTGACTTGGAAGGCTAGTCAAATGTTGTCACTGTCTGATTGCCCTCAAGTAAAACCCACAGTTTTGAGGTGAGTTTGAAATTGGGCTCCAGTGAACTCCAGTTCCTAAGAAGGCATGTGATGGAATTTCTTGAAGGTGGTGAGAATGTTTTAACATCAGCTGGCACACTGTTGTTGTGTCTTGTTGAACTTGAGAACAGAAGAAGAATGCATCAACCAGTCATCCAGGCAAAGGTGAACCACAATTTCTTTGTTGTTAAGAAGTGCCAGCAGCAGTGCTAGTAGTTTAGTGAATACCATTAGAGGAAAATGTAGGCTGAAATGAAAAATCTGGAACTGCCAATGACGATCTTCCACAAAGAATCTCAGAAACCTTTAATGAGGTGGTAATATTGGGAAATGGAGATAAGCATCTTGAAGGTACAATGCTGTCATCCATTCTTGAGAGAGATCGGAGGAATTACCCCCTAAAGAATGTTTATTTTGAAATGATTTGAATATATTTACCCTATTGAGATTTATAGTCAATCTGAAATCACCTGCAGCCTTTTTCATAAAAAACAAATGGAAGTAAATTCCATTTTCAATCTCTTTTGACAAAATCAGGATAATGGTCCTTCTCCATGCTAATTCTGTTGTTCCCTGGTTGAAAGCATTTTCCTTTATGGGATCCTGAGGTAAAACTCTATGGACTACATAGATTCTGTTGGGATGTAATTCAAGTCAAAAAAAAAAAAAAAAAAAAAAAAGGCTTTATTTCGACATAAAAAATATCTTAAAAAGCATACATACATATAAAATTCATTTCAAAGCATTGAGAATAAAACGTATAAAAGACCCCTAGCATGATGTAAATCTGCAATTTTTACTATTATTTTTTTAGGGGAAGAATATATAAATTACCTAAAAAAGGTGTGTTTATGAAACAGACCGCAAAGGTAAAACATGATTAAACAATTTGTCTAAGTCTTTTTGACCGAATCCGCCATGCCCACCCAAGATACTTCGAGGTGGCGCATGCGTAAAATGTGCGAGTGTCTGAAAGTAATATCCTTAGTGCCACATTACAATGTCTTGTTCCCAGTGTAAGACACATGGGTTTTAGCCATTTCATCCGTGGAACTTTATAGGCAGGACACTCGAATAAAAAGTGAGGGACAGATTCATGGCGCTGTGGGCAGAAGGGGCACCACGGAGCAGTCTGGTAAGGAATTTTCCAATGGCTTGTGAGTTCCATTACGGGGAGAAGACCTATTCTAAATTTAAAATACAGGGATCTTTCCCAAGGGGCTGAGATAATGTCCAAATACAGTTCTCTAATGGGGACATCTTTGGACTCCATAAAGTTTCTAGTCGATTTACAAATCGAGGCAGAAGAGTTTCTTCTGTTTGCCACCCAATTCCAGTAGAGTTGTTTTAACAATGATTTGGGCGGGGCCGTCTGTTGGTACCATGCTTCTTCCAGCCCCAGATTAGTAAGTAGTACTTTGATGTCCGTTAGCCACTTTATTTTTGCCCAACCTGTAGATCTGATTATCTCCCGCAGGCCATCCGCATAACTTGAGAGCTCAGGAACTCTCCAGATGCGGGCCCACAGAAGCAAAGGGCGTAACTTTGCTTGATCTTCTATCGCCCGACAGCCCATGTCCAATTGCAGTGGCAGAATGGGGACCGATGGACCGAGGGACATCAAACTTCTCAAGAAGGTGTTCTCAGCTAGGCGTGGGCGGAAAATCCGTTCCGCTCGCGGATTTTGCGGATTTTCGGGAAATCCGCAATCCGCGAGATTTGCGAATTTCCCGCAAAATCCGCAAATCCGCGAGCAGCGGATTTTGCTCGCACTGCTCGCACTGTTCGCGTGAGTTCGCGCCCCGCGAATAAGTGCAAAATTGCAGAAATACGATCTTAGCAAAACTGAAAGTAACTACTTACCAGGTTCAAAAGTTCAGGCTCATCATTAGTAGCCATTTCCTGGAGTGCTTCCTGAGGGGCCCCTCCAGAGTTCAGTTGCCAGTTGAAACTATTATGTGACCCTGCTCTGAACCTCAGAATAGTTACACATATGCCACAAAGGTCCTGAATTACAGCTAAGGGAGACAAGCAGGAGCCAGGCTGGAAGTTAAAATCCATTAATCAGCCCCTAATTCATTATTGTCAGTTGGGGCAGGGCAGGTGTTGTAACTAATTTTGCAACAATGAAAGCAGTTAGCAAGTGCAAAAGATCACTAATCAGGGCGCACTAAGGAAGCAGGTGCCAGCTAAAAAAATATTCTGTGACACATGAATCAGCCCCAAATTAATTCAGGTCACTTGAGGCAGGGAAGGTGTGCTTTGCTTTGCCGAAAATAATGTACACTGGACAACCAGAGGGTGTGGTGATGAAACAGAGGGTGGCATGGGTGGGCCAGAGGGTGGCATGAGTAGTCAGAGAGTGGCAGTGGTGACAGAGAGTGGCAGTGATGAAGAAGAGTGTCCCAAACAGGCTGGACACGTAGAAACAACAAGTTCGCGAAACTTGCGACCCGACAGGTAAGTTCGCAATTTGCGAAAGTGTACAAAACCCTCGCGAACTGGCAGAAACACGGGCGAACACAAAAAAAAAAAAATCCGCAAATTCGCGGGAATTCGCGGATTTTGCGGATTGCGAATCCGCAAATCCGCAAAATTCGCGAACGCGAGATCCGCAAAATTCGCTCATGCTTATTCTCAGCTCGAGTAAGCTCTTTCATATTTGACATTCCCCAGAGTTCTGCCCCATAGAGAGCGGCGCTTACTCCTCTGGCCGAGTAAATGTCCATTACTGCTGCTATAGGTTTAGTGGAGGCAGCTCTCTGCTCTTTCAGCAGTGCCCCAGTTACTCTTTTCAAATTTAGCAACATTTTGGTCAAATGATAGTCCCATTTCATGGAATCCACCAGCCGGATACCCAGATAATCGAATGTCTTAGTCCTTTCCAGTGCCACGGACCCCAGTGTTGGAGGAGGGCCAAGCTTTTGCGGGGGATTCAAGATAAGATACTTTGTTTGAATTCCAGTCAGTAACCCCAATTTACTACTTCCTAAGCCCATGAATCCATGATGGTTTCTTCACAGACGTGATAAAAGCAAGTGACCTGCCCTCCTGGGATTTTAGATTCGGGAGCAGGGTAGTTATAATCACGTCTTAAGTTTGTCAGGAGAAGCAGTAGCCCAAATATCTTGATTTCTGAATTTGTCCTGCTGCTGCTCAAAAAACACTATGTTGATATTTCTCCGAAGAACGTTGATAAGGATCAGCATTGTCGTGTTCCCCGACCCAAGTAACACACGCAGGACGCCAGATGATTGCCAGAGGTACTTTTATTTGTCGATACAGCAATGCTTATCTGCGACCTCTTGCCCCGAGGTCCTGGTCCAGTCTGCCCCCTGATCCCCGCCCCTGACCGGATGTGGTGTCCGGTGTCCCCTGTTCCCACCCAGGTCCCCTGGGTCCTAGTGTCCTAGTGCCATAGTCGTGTCACAACATTTCCCCCCTTGTTGAACAAACATTGTCTTGCCAATCGTCGAGATACTGATAGTGTGATGTAGATACATAGAGAGAGAGAGAAGAGAGAGAGAGAGAGAGAGAGAGGGAGAGAGAGAGAGAGAGAGAGAGAGAGAGAGAGAGATGTAGAGAGAGATGAAGAGAGAGAGAGAGAGATGTTCTGCTCTCTTGCCGCGTCGGCTTCTGTGTCTCTGTCTCCTCAGATCTCTTCGATCAGTCTTTTTGGCTTTCTACATTCTCGTCTCGGTCGTTCTTCTTGGATGCCCTGTGGTTGTTCATCCAGTGGTAGTGGTGCATCTCCTGTCAGTTCTTGTTTCGGCAGGTCTTCTTCTTTTGGTTTTAGTTCCTTGAAATAGGAGCTGTTTCTCGTGATGTGGTGTTGGCCCGCTGAGGCTGTGATCATGTGCCCGCTTACTTTCGTCACTGTCAGCGGGTCTTTTAAGAAGGTGCTGTCTAACTTCCTTGCCTGTCGCTGTTTCACAAGCACTGTGTCTCCTTCTTCTATGTCGTTGCTGGTGGCATGTTGAAATAAAGCTTGATTCAATGGCAGAAGTTGAATGTTGGAATCTTCTTTATTATTAAAGTAGCAACACCCACAGGAAAAAGCCGCCGCTCGACTCCAGGACTCCGGGCAACTGACTAGCGTTGCCCAGAGTGCTAGAACCGAACGGGGCGATAGAACGGCAACACAGAAGGAGACAAGAAGCAATCCCTCGTGCTGGGTGCAGCACGAGGATGGACATATACTACAACTTCTCCCTCTTCACAACATTTCAAAGCAAGGAAGGAAAAGAAAGCAAAAACATGTGAACTGAGACATCAAAAGTATTTTGAACTGAAACATGAAAATAAGTTTCAACTTAAAACATAATCATTAAACCTGACAGGTAACTTCCTACATCGAACAGAAGGAGCAGAAGCTTGATGTATAACTTTCCCACCAATCTCAGAATCAATGGAAGAGGGAGAGGGACACATCAATGAAGCGGAGGGATCTGAAGAAGAAGAGGAATCTGTTAATGATGCGGATGCATCTGACAATGGACTGGACGAAGATGAGTCAGAAGAACATGGAAGATCTAACCAAAAAGACCAGTCACACTGATCAAATTGTTCTTTGGTCAAACTTAATAAGGAGCGAGCCTGTGAGTTGGACAAGTGAACTAAAGCTTTCTTGTTCCACCATCCTCTGCTGCCAAGTAAAGCAGAAGCCCTACTGACAGCAGTTACCTGAACTGGGGTAGAGAATTTAGAGAGGCCTTTAGCAACTTTTCTTGGGTTTTTGATGAGAACCCAATCACCAACTTTTAAAACAATAGAACTGAAACATTTACCTGAATCATGTCTGGTCTTCATTAGAAACTGTTTTTGTGAGACTTTTTCAGATAAAGAAACATCAGAAGGTTGAAGGGTCTCAACGTTTTTCTCGGATAACCATGTAGGACACAATTTGGTGTGAACACTCCTATTTCTTAACAAAGAAAAGGGAGATATGCCAGTTGTACAATGGGGAGAAATGTTGTATGACCAAAACTTCTCTTCAACAAAATTCCTTTCATCATTGTGGGAGGAAATGTCAGTTTGAACAGCATCTTTGAGCAGTCTATTAGCCCGTTCAACTAAACGGTTTCAAGTGGGCGAATAAAGTGCAACTTTGAAATGAACAACGTCATGTTCCATTAAAAATTAGTTACATTTTTCGGATACGAAATGGGAACCATTATCGGTAACTACAACAGAAGGACAACCTTCAATGATGAACAAATTCTGCAAAAATTTGATGGCATTGGCAGAGGAGGGAGAGTCACAAAACATGTGGTACAACCATTTTGAATGATAGTCAATTAGAAGAATGACATATTTCATGTAATGGGGAAGGACATCGAATGGGCCAGAAAAATCCAACCCAACCTTTTCCCAAGGTCTGACCGGAAAAGGAACAGGAGGGAGGGGCGTACTAATGAGTTTCCATTTCTTATCCGAGAGTAAACATTCATTGCAGGAATCAATGTAAAACTTTACCTGGGACTCAATAGAAGGCCACCAATAATGGGATTTGATGAGTTGAGATGTTTTTGTTATGCCTAGATGCCCTTGATGTGCGAATTTAATGATATCGGGTCTGACATCAGAAGGAGGAACAAAAACATCATGCCTCATTATTAAATTGTCAACAAGAGAGAGTTCAGAAGAAATCATGGAAAAGGCTTTCAGCTCACTAGACAATTTTCTATTCTCAGGCCAGCCCTTAGAAATGTATTGTGCAACCAATTTTAAATTGTGATCATTCTCATAGGCTTTGGACCAAGAATCCTCCGTAATGTAAGGGCACAATTTGGTGGCGTCAAGGGTGGCAACTACACACTCAACGTCACCAATTTCTTGAAAATCAGATGCATTATTGAGTGACATACGAGATAAACAGTCAGCACGAAAATTTTTACCACCTGAGATGTGCTTAATATTGAATTGAAACTCATGTAATTTGGACAAGAGCCTGACAAGTCTTGAAGAGGCTTTACCTAGGCCATCCCAGTTGAGGAGTTGAGTGAGTGGCTTGTGATCGGTAAATAAATCAAATTCTCGTCCCCAAATGTAGTTTTTGAACTTCTCAATTGCCCAAACGCAAGCCAATGACTCTCGTTCAATGGTGCTATAGTGGGTTTCGGAATCCTTAAGTCTTCTAGAAGAAAAGGCAACTGTGTGTTCTCTACCAGAAACCCACTGACCCAAGACGGCACCTAAACCAGTCAAACTGGCGTCAACCATAATGAAACATTTGGCAGAATCTTGAAAGGGATGCAAAGCGGGGGCACCAACAATCATGTTCTTGACGTGGGTAAAAGAGGCATCGATCTCTTCAGACCAAGAAAATTTAGAACCTTTGCGAAGCAAAGAACGAAGGGGTTCAACAATTTGTGCATAGCCTTTTACAAAACGGGCGTAATACTCTGCTAAACCCAAAAAGGAGCGGAGGGCGTCCTTGTCTTTGGGAGGGGAGGCATGAGAGATAGCCTCAATGAGAGAGGACTTGGGTTTTATGCCTTCGGGAGTTAAGGTATGACCTAAGTATTCCAGGGATTGAGAGCCAAATTTGCATTTGGCAGCTCTGACAGTCATGCCAGTTTCATTGAGCTTGCTCAAAACAGGAGATAGGTGAGACAAGTCAGAATTCCAATCAGGTGAAAAAACCAAAATGTCATCCTGATAGGCCTGCACCCCGGGAACAGACTCGAAAAGATGATCCATTATTTTTTGGAAAACACTAGCTGCACTAGCAAGTCCAAATGGAAGTTTCAAATATTTAAAAACACCAAATGGGGTCACAAAAGTGGTGAGATCTTGAGAAGGCTCAGTGAGGGGTACCTGATGGTATGCCGAACGCAAATCGATTAGAGAAAAATATTTTGCACCACCTAGGTTGGCAAGTAGGTCGTGAATTTTGGGAAGGGGATGGCAATCAACCAAAATATTTTTGTTTAGCGTGCGAAGGTCGGCACATAGCCTAACCTCACCATTCTTTTTGCGAACGATAACAATGGGCGAAACCCATTCGGAAGAGTCTGAAGGTGCAGTGATACCATCCTTTTTAAGAGAAGTGAGCACAGATTTAAGCTCATCCCTGGTACTGATAGGGACAGGGCAAACTTTATGAACAATGGGTCGAGCAGAAGCTTTCAGCTTACTTTCATGTTGAAAGCCTTTGACAGTACCTGGTTGGTTGGAAAAATATTGGGGAATTTGTCCAAGATTTGTTTGATGTCTGACTCATGATCATTAATGAGGAGACAAACTGGAACAAAAGGTGGAACAGGAGAATAACCCTCAGGAGGATCACCCACTCTAATGGGATCATCCGAACCAGGAACTAGGAAAATACCCATTTTGGCGAGATCTTGCCAGCCAACTATATTGGGACCCTTGGTCGCAACATAAATCTTTGTAATTATAGATCTGCCAAAACACTCTAGCCTATAGTTAAAGTAGCCAAGCATAATAATATCAGACTCGTTAAATGCCTTTGGACTAAGGTCAGATTTGAACAAAGAAATGGAATTGTTCCATTTTTCATGAAAGAATACTTCGTTGAGAATGGTTATTGGAGATCCAGAATCTGCCATGACTGTAACTTCAATGTTCCCAAACAGTGCAGAGCAGTATGGACCTTTGACTAAATTAGAAGTATCGATGAAATTGCAATGGCTAGATACAACCATGTCTTGGAATTCATCAATGCAATCATCCAAATTAGGACATACAATATTATTTACAGAAGGTCTGAATGTCTTTTTGACAGATTTGCACATACCTTGGAAATGTCCTAATTTTTTACATAAAACACACCTTTTTCCTGAAGCAGGACAAGAGGGGTTATTGCCAATATGGGATTTAGAACCACACCTGTAACAATAAGGGTTAGGTTTCTTTTGTAATTGTCTAAAAGACTTATTAGTGCTAACTAAATTAACAGAAGTAGAATTATCAAATGAAGAAGTATGAACAGAAGTATGAGGTTGATCTTTCTAAAGAGCATTGGAAGTAGTGATGGATCTTTCAATGCTCTTGGCAATGTCAATAGTTTCTTGAAGTGTAGGCTTCTTGCAGCTCAACAGGCGTTGTTGAATCTTTTTAGAGAAACAAGCGAACACGAATTGATCTCGAATGTAAATGTCGGGATTAGATTCAAATTCGCAAGTAGACGCCAAGATTCTCAACTGAGCAATGTACTCCTCAATGGATTCGTCTTCTCGTTGTCTTCTCTTAAAGAAGTGATGTCTCTCAAGCATTTCATTAGGTTCTTCACCATAATGTCTTGCAAGGCGAGATAAAGCTTCTTATACTCGTCCCAATTATCACCCGCATCACCAGAGGGAGGAGAAGACCTTGGGAGATTTTCAAAGACATGCTGTGCAGCAACTCCCAAGCAACCATATAAAATAGCGACTTTTCTCTCAGGAGTGAACTTAACTGCATCAATTGCTACAATATGGTTGGCAAAAGCTCTAACCCACTGACGCCAAGGAATAGTAGGTTTCCCAGGAAGTTGAAGAAAAGGTGGGGGTTGAGCAAATTGTTGAGAAGACGCCATTTAAAATGAAAAGTTTCACAGTTATGGTTGAAAAAAATAAAAATAATAATTAAAACAATTACAAGTGCTCAAGAAATAAAACGCATGAATTAAAGCTTATAACGTTAATTGAAATGCAGGCAGAGGTGTGCCTGTCACCGAAAGAGCACACACTTGAAATAACAAATTTTTGTCATGTAAAAAATGTAGCGAAAGATTGTGAAAATACCAGTATTTGAATCCTCAGTATGATGAAGAAATGTCAATAAAATGAAGCGAAGGTCGCGCTTCAGCGTTAAATTCCAGCAAACTGACTCCGTGTGAAGATTTAACGCGGCGCGTATAGCTGTAGCTAAGCAACCAGCTAAGATGGCTGCCGTACGTGAGCGTGATGACGAGGAGGCGTGGTGAGGTGAAGCGCTACAGCGTCAAGTGCACGTTAGGAGGTAATGACGTGCAGGGGTTGATGACGCTAGGGGAATGCTGCGTACTCACGGGCTGAAGCTCGAGACCAACCGTCACCGTTAATCGCACGAGTTGCGAGGCAATCCAGCAAAACAGGCAGAAAGCAAGCTACCGGAGGCTTGAAGTGCAGGTAGATGAGCAGGATTTGAAGATATTTGATGAGTGATGAAGCGCCTGATGGGAGTTGAGAGGGCGAGCATAGAAGGGTCGGCCGAGTATCTCCTGGTGGGTGTTCGGTAGGTTCAGGACCCGCTCTTCGCCAAATGAAATAAAGCTTGATTCAATGGCAGAAGTTGAATGTTGGAATCTTCTTTATTATTAAAGTAGCAACACCCACAGGAAAAAGCCGCCGCTCGACTCCAGGACTCCGGGCAACTGACTAGCGTTGCCCAGAGTGCTAGAACCGAACGGGGCGATAGAACGGCAACACAGAAGGAGACAAGAAGCAATCCCTCGTGCTGGGTGCAGCACGAGGATGGACATATACTACACATTGCTTCTTCGATCTGCGTATGCTTTCATCTTCGCTTTCTGTTCTTTATCTCTCGTGGCAATGTCTTTGGGTTCCCTTTTCTCTCCTTCTTTGATTTGTGGTAGTCGTGTTCTGCTCACCCTTCCTAGTACCAGATTTGCGGCACACCTTCCCGTGGAGCTGTGGGGTGTGTTTCGGTAGTCCCTAAGTACTTGACACAGTGCTTGTCCAATCGATATTTTTGGTCAATTTTGCTCTTTGCACTGCCTTCTTGATGGTCCCCATGAACCGTTCGGCCATCCCATTTGCTTGTGGCCACAACGGTGTTATCCGTCTGTGATTTATGCCCTGGTACACCATGTCAAGTCAAGTCAAGTCAGAGAATTTATATAGCGCGCTACATACCCAGAGGGTCTCAAGGCGCTTGAGGAGGGGTGGGGAATTACTTGTCAAATATCCACGTTTTAAGTTACTTTCTGAATGCTAGGTGGTTCTGGGTAAGGCGAAGGTAAGTGGGAAGTGAGTTCCAGGTTTTAGCTGCCAGGTAGGAGAAGGATCTACCTCCCATGGTGGTTTTGTTGATGCGAGGTACAGTGGCAAGGGCTTGGTTGGATGATCGTAGCTGGCGGGAGGGGGTGTAGAAGGACAGTCGTGCGTTGAGGCATTCTGGTCCGATTTCGTAGAGTGCTTTGTGTGAGTGGGTTAGGAGTCGGGAAGTGATCCTCTTATTGACGGGAAGCCAGTGGAGGTTTTTCAGGTGACCAGAGATATGTTCTTTACGCGGGATGTCTAATATGAGCCTGGCTGAGGCGTTTTGGATTCGTTGGAGTTTTTTCTGGAGTTTAGCGGTAGTCCCGGCGTAGAGGGTGTTTCCATAGTCCAGTCGGCTCGTGACCAGAGCGTGGGTGACCGTTTTCCTAGTTTCGGTGGGGATCCAACGAAATGTTTTTTTGAGCATGCGAAGAGTGTTGAAGCAGGATGAAGAGACGGCGTTGACTTGTCTGTTCATCGAAAGTGAGGAATCCAGGATGACGCCCAGGTTCCGTGCGTGGTCTGTCGGGATGGGTGCTTTTCCAAGGGCTTCTGGCCACCAAGAGTCATCCCATGCAGAGGGGGAGGTACCTAAGATGAGGACTTCTGTTTTATCTGAGTTCAGTTTCAGACGGCTGTGTTTCATCCATTCGGCTACTTCTTTCATTCCTTCGTGTAGGTTAGTTTTGGCGGTGCTAGGGTCATTGGTGAGTGATAGGATCAGTTGAGTGTCATCCGCGTAGGAGATGATGTTGAGGTTGTGTTGGCGGGCGATGGCCGCGAGGGGGCTCATGTATACGTTGAAAAGGGTGGGGCTGAGTGAAGATCCTTGTGGTACGCCGCAGATGACTTCAGTGGCCTCTGACTTGAATGGTGGAAGGCGGACTCTCTGGGTTCTTCCGGTGAGGAACGAGGTGATCCATTCTAGTGCTTTTCCTTGGATTCCGATGTTTCTGAGGCGCTGTAGAAGGGTGCTATGGCAGACTGTGTCGAAGGCTGCGGAGAGGTCGAGGAGGATGAGGGCGACTGTCTCTCCATTGTCCAGTAGGGTTCGAATGTCGTCTGTTGCTGCGATGAGGGCGGTCTCAGTGCTGTGTTTTGCTCGGAAGCCGGACTGTGAGGAGTCGAGGGATTTGTTGGCTTCGAGGAAGGCGGCGAGCTGGTTGTTGACAGCTTTCTCGATGACTTTGGCCAGGAATGGAAGGAGCGAGATGGGGCGGTAGTTTTTGAGTTCGGTGGGATCCGCTGTGGGTTTTTTCAGAAGGGCGCTGAGTTCAGCGTGTTTCCAGCTTTCCGGGAAGGTGGCGGAGTTGAAGGAGCAGTTGATGCAGGCGTGGTTTCTCCTTGAGGGCGTCGGGGCTCCGCCCCCTTTACTTTAGCTGGCACAGTGGCACTTGTCAAAAAAAGCAAAGTGTTGTGTTTCACTGTTTTGTGTTACAGACACAGTGAACACAAACAGCCTAAACATGCAGCACTCGTTTTCGTTTCTTCCTTTTGTTTTCAAGGTCTGGGGTGCGCACACACTGCCTGCGATGATTCATTCTGCAGCGCCAGCAAGGCTGACGCTGAGTGACAAAGTCTACAGCTTTTGCCGGGCTGACGATCTCACAGCCCTGGGGCTTGTGATGTCATCAGCTCGGCAAAAGCATGGACTTGCAGACCAGTCTCCACCCCCTGATGCCGTGGGAATGAAATCCGCCCTGGGCGTTTTACAGTGAAGCCCTGTAGCGCCAGGGCTTCACGTCAATCAGGGAGTTGAGAATTGGTCACCCCACCCTTTCCCAACTCGTCACTGTGACGTGTTGGGAAAGGGTGGGGTTGAGGCTGTAAACAGACTGGAAGCTGAGAAATCGAGTCTGCGCAGACTCGAGATGGCTGCTTCCAGTGTGTTACACGTGGGTTGTTTTCAGAGCAGCCAGAAACCAACTCGTGGTCGGACCAAAGCCTCGTCTCATAGGCTGTAATGAGCAGGCGATTTTTGTTCTTTCAGGTATTTGTTTTTTTTAAAAAAAGTTTCGTTCATTGTGGCCTCACATGACATCTCTTTTCACACTCTCTTCTTCTCCCCCCCTCCCCTTGCTGTTCACAAATTACGAGTCCCCTCCCTCCCACCTCCCTCCCCTTGCTGTTCACTCGCACCTTTCTGCTCACACTGGCCCTCCTGCATACATTGCCTGCCAGCTCCGTGATAATGTGCGGTATTTTCTGTAATGGCCCGGCTTTAGCACTCAGTAATTACAGGGTGGAGCATCCACTGATTCTTCCCTCAACCATGGTAATTTGCTGCTCTCACTACTACGAGTCTTGCTGATGAACTATGTGAAGGCGCAAATCTTACGTGAAAGGTGTTAAGTGTGTCTGTTACGGCATAACATGTTGTTTGTTAATTGATTGTGCACTACTCAATCTTTGCAATGAAGAGATACTGGAAATGTTGCTTGGGAAACGGTTAAAATATAGGACCTTGCTTGACAAGTGATCTGGGATGGCCTTTTGTCTTCCAAAGGGAGCACAACATACCTTAATGCACGTGGTTATATTCAGCTTTATTTGGGGTTGTTCACTCATTTTTCACTGTTAAGTGTTTCAAAGAAGACAATGAGGATGGATCTTATGGCTCTGTCAAAGTTATGTTTCATTTGCTGTGTGGTCCTAGCGCTGTGTACTGAGTGTGGAAGCATTGCCATTCATAAAACGAAGCGTTAAAAAAAAGTAAGTTTTGCCTGCATAGGGTGGATACGTATTATGATCCTTCTCACAGAGGCCAGATCCATGCTATTCTCTACGACACACTATTTATGTTAGTAGTTCACCTAGTAATGGTAACTTTTGTTTTTTTAGCTGCATAGCATCCAGAAAACAAACGTTATTCACCAACACTGCAGCTTTTATAGACGATTGTGTGCTACGCCTGTCCTGCTTTATGTACATTTTTTAGAACCCTGTACAATTTTTAGATTGTGTGTCTGCCTTTGCTATTACTGGATCTCCCTGCATTGGCAGATATGATTGTCTAGACATCTTCGGCATTACAACCAGAAAAGAGATAAGTGTCACACTGGCCCTCCTGCATACATTGCCTGCCAGCTCCGTGATAATGTGCGGTATTTTCTGTAATGGCCCGGCTTTAGCACTCAGTAATTACATATTGCTGTGGGTGCCAGAGGGTGTCCTGGTTAGCACACCTATATCATGGGCCATGGAACACTCGTGTAAAATCACAGCAGCTCACTGATGGACTACTGACTGTTTGTGAACTCCCTGACATATTTTCTCAATCTTTGACAAGCAGTAGGTGTAACAGTTCAATCCCTTTGTCGTTTGGTTGTTTCTACATTCAATTGGATGCAATAATAATACTTCCTTAGTGATTTCCTTGGTTTTCTCGCCAATGATGAAATTAGCATTTGAATTTTCTAATTTCTACTCCCCTTATTTAATTTGGTTCATTAACATGGCTTCCACTGTGCACCACAGCGTGCAAACAGCACTTCACCCTCTGTGTTTATGTATGCATGTACTTTGCATTTCAATAGGCAAAAGCCAATACCCTGACTGTTTTTCATTATTATTAGAGCTTTCTTTCAATTTAACTGTGAACTTTAACGAATAACCAGTGATATGGCTGCTGTGGAAGGCCTTCAGTGGTGTAGTTGTCGGCAAGGACTTTTTGGAAAACTCTTGGAAGCCCTTGTGTCACTTGTGATATTTTAAGGAGAGGGGACCAAGCTTTACTTGCTAGGTGAAGTTTCAGAGGAATTACGTAACCACTAGAGTACAATTTTGTCTGTGCCAAAAGTGGTCACTGGCACATTAGAATATATTTTTTTAAGCTACTGTATCAAATACATTAAGCATGTCTACGAGGATCCTTATTCTCAACAACAAAGGAGTGACTTTAGTGAAAAAAAGGTGATAATAAAATTAGAATCACAAGATAACGCTTCACTGTATGCTGCACGCGTGATCAATACTCACACGCGTGCAGGGAATACAGTCAGGCAGTCTGAGAAGTCCCTAGGGTGGCCCGGGCGACAATCTTCAATCGGAAGAGAGTCAAAGCGTTCTTTAGTCACCATCTAATGGGAGGGGGGAGGACCTAAGTTCTTAGAAGGACCCTCACTCACCACTAGTTGGTGACATGCTTCATCATCGGGTCCCCGCTGGGGTGACCGAATGTCTCCCCAGCGTGCTACGACGCCTGATTACAGCGGAGCAGGATGTGGTGGGTGCAACAGTGCCCAAATCAGGAAGTGACTAAACGTGATAGTGCAAAAGTGTATTAAACAATTAAAAAATGCAGAGGTTGTGCCCTTAGAAATTTTTTTAATAATGACCAACCCGCATTGGTTAAAAACAAAGTGTGCGGACTCCCACGGTTCTTAATTAAGGAACCGGAGTCCTAAGTCAGAAATAAAATTTGGTCGACATGTTTCAGCTGTTAGGGTTGCATGTAGCTCAGCTTTCTTCAGGACCTACAACAAAAGTCCTCCGGTGGTATGCACGCTCTAAGGTGCACCCTTCCGTGAGGCTCTAAGTGTGAAAATTTTTTGAAAATTTCATTTAAAATCAAAGGATGGAAGGACATTCCATCTCAACCACACTACCCACTCTGGTAGGGGTAAAAAAAACGGGAACTTTCTGAGGGAACAGATTATGCTCCTTCGGAAATGGCAGCCTGGGTTATTTTCACGCGGCGTTATATTCCACGCCTGCGGCTCCCCACCGTGTACCTACACGGGCTCTGGCTGTCGTCCCGGGAGACAAAATGCACATGATGTAAATAGGTCAGTGAGTCACTGCTTTTGTCAGAGAGATCCTTTTGTTACTTGCAGTTTGTAAGTTAAAATCCTAACATACAAATGCGAGCTAATAACGGTCATCTAAGAGCTGCATGCAAACTGCAAGGATAAAATTGGAGTGGTATGTATGAAGCTCTGTGGTTATACTGAATAAGCAGCTACCTATGTTATGACATCTATTAATGTAAGAACTGCACTTTCACAATTGCTTTATTAACCTTCCTGCTTTCTCAAATTTGCTTGAAAATGCACCATTTGTCCACGCTTTTTTCAAAATTTTCACGGGGGGAAATCCCCCCGAACCCTCCTTAGGGGGTTCAGGCTCGCTCGCTGCGCTCGCTCGCTACGGTGCAGTATGATTATCAATTTACGCCCCAACACTTACAAAAGTCACCAGCCGCCACTGAGTTGATGACGTCTCGGAGGTGCGGTGCTATGATGGAGTCTGCTTTGTTGAAGATGTGGTGAGGGCATGGGTCTGTGGGGGATCCTGAGTGGATGGAGTTCATCAGGCGGATGGTGTCCTCAGTGGAGATTGGGTTCCAGTCATTAAGGATGTTCGAGGGGGGTGAAGGTCCAGCAGATGGTTGGGTGGGTTGGTCTCCGGGTTGGTTGTCGAAGCTATTGTGGATGTCTGCAATTTTGTTGTGGAAGAATGAGGCTAGGGAGTCGCAGAGGGCTTGAGAGGGGGTGATGTCGTTAGAGTTGGCCGAGGGATTGGTAAATTCCTTGACGATGTTGAAAAGTTCCTTGCTGTTGTGGGAGTTGTTATCTAGTCGGTCCTTGAAGGCGGTTTTCTTGGCCTTTCGGATCAGTTGGTGGTGTATGCGGGTGGCGTTTTTGAAGGCGTCCTTGGTGCTGGTGGTTGGGTCTTTTTTCCAGGCCTTCTCAAGGGAGCGGCAGAGTTTCTTGGATTTCTTAAGATCATCGTTGAACCAGGAGGCCTTCTTGCTGCCAAGTTTGCTTTGTCGTTTTTTCAGTGGTGCTAGGATGTCGGCGCTGTTGGATAACCATAGGGTGAGGTTGGTGGCGGCTTGGTCGGGGTTTGAGGAGTGGGCTGGGGGGTTTAGAAGAAGCGATGAGGAGATCTGGTCGATGGTGATTTTGTTCCAGTTTCTTTGCAGAGTTGGTTGGGGTGGTTGTTGGGTTTGGGCTTGTTGTAGGTAAAGTGAACGCAGCTGTGGTCAGTCCAGAGTGTGGCTGAAGGAGACATGATTGCTGGAGGTGAAGATAGGGTCGAGTGTGTGACCTGCGATGTGGGTGGGGGAAGTGACCAGTTGTTTAAGTCCGAGGTTGGCAAGGTTGTCCAAAAGGGTGGTGGAGTTGTGGTCGTTGTTCTTTTCAAGGTGAAAATTGAGGTCTCCCAGAAGGATGTAGTCTTTGGAGGGGAGCGCGTGTGGAGTGATGAAGTCCGTGATGTCCTCACTAAATTGTGCGCGGGGTCCTGGAGGTCTGTAAAGGAGGGTGCCTCTGAGTGTGGTCTTGGGGTCGATGTGGATCTGGAAGTGAAGGTGTTCAGAGTTGGCGAGATTGACGCCTGAGAATGGTGGACTATTGTCCGTCTTGAGAGTTTGTGGTGAACCCTAATGCTGCGAAGATATCGTCTAGCACAGGCAGTGTCGCATTTGCTGATGTAGATGATAGCGGTTGTACTAGGGGGAATCTTGAATACTCATCAATTATGACCAGCAAGTAGCTTCCTATTTCTAGGGGCCCGTAGAAATCCGCTGCTAGCTCTGTCCACACTGTCGCTGGTAGCGGGGACATTTGTAGAGGTTCCGGTTTTGAAGGTAGTCCTGTTACCTGACACACTTGGCACCTTGTCACTATGTCTTCCACCATGCTGTCTAGTCCTGGGAACCATACCTTTTTCCGCAGCATTTTTTTTGTGGCCACCATTCCTCGGTGTGATTCGTGTTCCAGTTCCACTGTTCTTCTTCTCAGCGTCCGGGGAATCACTATCCTAGTGCCTCTCATCATGATCCCATTGTTACACTCTGACAGTTCCTCATGTATTCTCTTGAATGCTAGTAGCTCTTCCTTGTCTACTCTGCTTTCTCTACTAGCGTAGCCATTCACATGCCTCCATCTTTGCATCTTGGTGATCCTCATTGCTTCTTGCAGAGTGTCATCTTGCTTTGTCTCCTTCTCTAGTTCATCCAGTGTAATCGTAGCTGGTGTGCTGAGCTTTAGTGCGAAATTTAGGTATTCTTCCGCCATCGTGGTCACTTTTGAATTTTGTGGCAGAGGGTGTCGTGACACGTAGTCTGCAGGGTTCTGCTCTTTTCCTGGCTTGTGAATTATCTTGAAATTATAATCCATGAGCCTGATTCCCCATCTTTCTATTCTTGGCGGTATCTTTGCATTGGGATTGCCGTAGATTGTGATCAACGCCTGATGGTCCGTAATGATTGTAAAAGGCTTCCCATAGATGAACATTTGGAAATGTTCGCAGGCCCACACTCCCGCTAGACTTTCTTTTTCCGGTTGGGAGTATCTCTTCTCAACCTCCGTCAGACTTGTGCTCCCATATGCCACTATGTGTCGTGGGGAGTCTCTCCCTGGCTGGTGCTGTGCCAAGATTGCTCCCAATCTGACCGGGCTGGCGTCCACTGTCAGCTCTGTGCATAACTTTGGGTCAAAGTAGGCCAGGTGATCCACTGCTGTCACTGCCTTCCTTATTTCTTCAAAACCCTTGTCACACTCTGGGGTCCACAGGAAGCTTTGTCCTTGTTTGGTTAGGTCTCGTAGCGCGCACACTTACAGTGGCGAAGTCTTTGATGTAACGCGCACAGTAGCTTGCTAGCCCCAGGAACGATCTCACTTCCGCCACATCAGTGGGCTTCTTCGCCTTTTCTAGTGTTTCCACTTTACTTGGGTCTGGGCGCATTCCTCTTTTTGAAAATATGTGACCGAAAAATACCAGCTCAGTTCGCCACAACTCGCACTTTTTCTTATTCAGTGTCAGGCCTGCTTCCTCTAGATGTGAGCACACCTCTCTTAGAGCCGTGTCGTGCTCCTCATTAGACTTGCCAAATACAAGGATATGGTCACTGTAGTTCAAACTGTTTTTGACTGGTCTGATCACTTGCCATATTGTCTCTTGAAATATTTCTGCAGCTGATGAGATCCCAAAGCTCAAACGCTTGTATCTCAACAGCCCTAGGTGAGTGGAAAATGTCGTGATATACCGCGACTGTGAGTCTAGTTCCAATTGGTGATACCCTTTGCATAAGTCCAGCTTTGAGAAACACCTTGTTCCTGTGAGACAGCTAATCATGTCCAAATGTGGCCCCGGATGTCGTTCACGCTCAATGGCTCTATTTGGGATCCTCATGTTTACACATATTCTTATTTTCGATTTGTCTTTCTTCGGGACAGCTACTATTGGTGACACCCACGGCGTCGGTCCTTCTGCTGGCTCTATTATGTCCTGGCGGAGTAGGGCCTCTAGTTCTTCTTCCACTTGTGGCTGCAGGTGTATGGGCACTCTTCTGTGGTGTTGTGCCACTGGCCTTACTGTCTAGTCGATGTGCAGTGTTATCTGTCTTCCTCTCAGCTTGCCTAACCCTTGTAGTAGCCTGGGGAATTCTTTCAGGATATTTTGTTCTTACGACATGTTGTATGTCATTTCCATCAGCCCCATCACTTGAGCCGTGACATTGCTCAATAGGCATGGCGCCGAGATGTCTCCGTTGAGCACATGTATTTCTTCTGTCAGTCTTTGATTTTTGTATGTTAGATTTTCTTTGAATTTCCCCATGTTGATCACCGGTCTTTTTGCCCCCCAAGTAAATACTTGTACTCGGGATGGCGTGAGAATGGTCTTCACTTTCATTCTTTCGTACTCCGAGATGCACATGATGTTGCATGTCTCGCCACTATCTAGGACGAATTTGGTATCATGTGGCTCCACTTTTATTGTTACTGACTCTGTCTTCTTTTTATCTATTAGCCATATTGTTTCCTCCCCTTTTTCCTCGTCTCCATCAGACTCTGTGGTGACGTCCGTCATGAGGTACAGCCGTTCCGACTTTTCTTCTTCGTGGTCCTTTCCTGATTCTGCGGATGAGCTCCTCACCCCGGTTTCTACATGCCTGATGTGTCTGTTTGTCGGCATTCGCGCTCTTCCTGATCTTCCTCGATCATTTCTAAATTGTACTCCTTGACACACGCTGGCGTAGTGGTTCCTCCCATTGCATTTTCTGCAGGTCTGGCCAAATGCTGGGCATTGGCCTCGGTGTGGGAATTCCAGTCCGCATCTGTAACATGTTCCTTCTTGTTGCTTCTTTGTGGTCTGGTCACCTCTGTCTTGGCTCCAATTTCCCGACCTGTGGTTGTTCGTCATCCGATGAATCTGTTCTCCACCCCTTACTTTGCCCCGTTCCATTTCTTTCGCATGTGCAGTTGCTCGTGCTTCTGCCCTTCCAAGTGTGAGGATACTCTCCAGCGATATTGGTTCCTTTAATACTCTGGCTCGGAATTCTATGTCGCGACAACCCTCTATGATGCGTAGCCTTATCGCCTGCTCATTGTCAAACTTGTCAAATTCGCAGTATGTCACTAGCTTCCGCAGCCTTGTCGCGAAACCATCTAGTGACTCTTCAGCTTCTTGGAAGGCAATCATGAAACTGTATCTCTCGAAATCAACGTTTCGTTGCGGATCAAACTTGTCCGTTAGACATTTTATTAACTTGTCGTAGGTGGCTATTTCTTCTTTCGGCAGTGTCGCGAGTAGATCCTCCACTTCATCTCCCACCAAGTTCAGAAATAGTCCTCGTTTCTTTGCATCCGTGACATCTGTTGCATCTACATAGGTCTCAAACCGTCTGACCCATTTCTCCCATCTTATTCCTGTTTGTGGTTCTGCTAAACTGAATGGCAGTGGCCTCCTGCATTGTGCATTTGGTTTGGGGTCTGCCATCTTGCCTCTTTTCCTTGTTTCTCTTTTTTTTTCTTCTATTTGCGCCTTTTCTGGCACTTATTTGTTTTAGTTTATGTCTTTCCTGCGACACCACGTGGCCTTGGTGTGTTTCTGTCACTTTCTGTCACTTTTTCTCTTTGTTTGGTGTCTTATCTTGTTCTTTTTTTTTTTACTTTAGTTGCATTCTTGCCTTTTATATTTTTCCTTTGGAGCCCTTTTTTCTTTATGTGTGCTTTATTTCGCCCTGTTTTGTTGCTTTGCCGGTGCTTTTTCACTTTCCACCCTTTATTTCCCTTTTTCGCCGATCTTTGCGCTGTGCCTGACTCTTAAAATGGCTGCCGGTGTTTCCTTTGATCTGATTGGCTCCTGCGCCTGTTCTTAAAATGGCCGCCGGTGCTCTCGCAGGACTTCGCATCCAATCAACGCGATGCCTGACTCCAAAATGGCCGCCGCTCTCATTCGCTGTTCCTATTGGCTCTCGCGCCTGACCCCAATATGGCCGCTGAGACTCTTGCGAGAGCTCGAGCTGCTTTTTCTTAGTCTTTCAGCTTTCGCGCTTTTCTTTCTGCGCTTACCGGGAAGGTCGCTTTTCTTCGTGGCTCTTTGTGCAGCGATCGGGGTGGGCTCCCACGTCGCTGCTGGCCTCCTGATGATGCCGCACCTCTTCTTCTGTTTACGACGCAATCCAGGGTGGGCTCCTGGTTTAAAATCGCGATTTCTCCACGCTGGACAACCGGATCCCGCCTTCGTCGACAGATGTCGTGTTCACCGACCCAAGGAAAACACGCGGAT
This sequence comes from Lissotriton vulgaris, assembly GCF_964263255.1. Classification (NCBI taxonomy): domain Eukaryota; kingdom Metazoa; phylum Chordata; class Amphibia; order Caudata; family Salamandridae; genus Lissotriton; species Lissotriton vulgaris. Next base: position 1,333,453,090 of record NC_141693.1, read on the forward strand.
GCCAGATGATTGCCAGAGGTACTTTTATTTGTCGTTCGTCATAGGTGATACAGCAATGCTTATCTGCGACCTCTTGCCCCGAGGTCCTGGTCCAGTCTGCCCCCTGATCCCCTCCCTGACCGGATGTGGTGTCCGGTGTCCCCTGTCCCCACCCAGGTCCCCTGGGTCCTAGTGCCATCGTCGTGGCACAACAAGCATTGTTGGGACTGAGCCCTAATATGCTTCTAATATTTGAAAGCACTGCGAAGCATCTCTTCCAGTTACACTCCAATACAAAAATACTGCAAAAGGGATATGTAATTTCCTCACCTTTTGAGCACCTTCTGCCCTCCACTCGCTAAGATAAAAATTGACAAGCAGCCAAATTGTAGACAGTAGCTAAAATAGAGGCTTTCAAAATATCACAGGTCACATCAAGTAAGAACTTTGCATACATTTCCATGTCAGACAATATATTGGCACATTCCACAGCCTCGTGAACATCAGAAGCCACAGCCTGAAAATACTTAACTAGAGATTACGAAGTATAAACAGCATAAATGTTTGCACTAATGGTAAGGTTTGGACCAGAAAAACAGTTATTTTCCTCGCGATCAACTATGGCAGATAATATTAATTCTTCAGAAATAAAAGAACAGTCTGCATAGGGTTAAGCTCAAAGGAGGGAGGCAACTCCAGCTCACCTTTTGCCAAAGGATGTCAATGAGTTAAAAATGTATGTATTCACAAATGTTTGACCTTAATATCGTTAAATCCTTAATAAGAAATATTCTTAAATAGTAACTCAGGTGTCTGCACAAATTAGGCCATCAATGGAAATCAGAGGATAACAAACGCAGAATACAAGCTGCTTTTAATGTATAAACAAATAGCTACTCCATTTATGCCTGGTCCAGAAGAGGGACAGCTACTTACCCAACGCCTGGTCTCTTTGCTATACTTGCATGGTGACCGGAGAGTACTCAAGGCAAGGCAGCCTCTCCAGAGTGCCCCGCGATTATGAGAATTTAGTCTGGCCTGGAAGCCTACAGCCAGATTCATAAACCTGCTCCCCACCAGTCCCTCACCACAGTTGTCTGCGGGATGCAGATGGAAAAACAGGGTGAGTTCAGGGTCTTCCTTCCCTTTGTTCCCCACTTAAGAGTCTAGTCCAGGTAGTAGGAAGGACCAGAGAGTGGAGGGAGCTTTGACGAAGATATTTCAGATGATAAAAGCAGGCTAAGAAACAGCTGAAGTAAGAGGATCTTGGGAAAAGTCTTGATCAATCTGACCATCTTCTTGCCTTGGGCAGGGAAGCCCAAATCTGTAGGCAGACTGCAAATGGTCATACTAACTATATTTACCCAAATTGCAGCGTTGGTTGCACTTCACCTAAACAAGTTTGGAAATATTCAGGCCACGTTTACAATCATTCCATGTTGCAATTTGCCAACAGTCAGACCGTGGTCACCTTTCAAACAGAAACTTTCTTATCATTGCCATGCTTAAAGAAATTAAGGGCCAGTGAGCAGAAGAGTATGGCCAGCAGTTTAAGGTAGACTTTAAGGATGCTGGTGGAAAGCGAGAAGCCGTTGGAAGACATATGATTACATTGATTCTTTGAAAGGTGTTTCCTGCTGACCAAACAGGACCTAAACTACTCAAGGAATAATCCCTCTAAGAGCTCATGTAGGTAAATCATTATGATAGTTCGCTCATTGGTGTCAAATGTTCCGTGCTGTCCCCTCCCAGCTTTTGCAGCACTTCCTGCATCTTAATGGTAAAAATGGAAGGAGACAATATTTCTAGGCTTTCTAAAATGATGAACCGAGGCACTCACCAGATTTTTCAATCTGGGCTCCTTAACCCTACCTTCAAGTCCACCCATACTATTCTTGTCAAGCCTGCTCATCACCAAAGCTAAACCTGTAGGAGAAATCAAGTCGATGGAAGCAGTAAATAACTTTCGTTGTATAGGAGCAACTCAGAAAACATCTGACTCCCAAGCAGAATATCACAGATTTCCAGGACCCAGTCTGGTCTTCCAGAACACTTAGCATATAAACACATTCAACACTAATCCTTTATGGGTTCTGGAGTGGCGTGCTACTCGCCAGAATAGCATTTCACTACCCATCAGGGGTAACAAGTGCTATATAAAAAAAACTTTCTTCCCCTTTTATCCCTCCGCTATCCTTCTCACTCCAAGTAACAGACTAATATCCACCACTGAAATTACTTCATATTTCACCATATTCATTTACCACTAATCCTTTCTAGGCTTCCTGAATAGCATGCGTCAACAAGCACTGAAATAAATACAAACCTCTGTCCTCGCTTATCCTTCTGCTATCATTCCAAATCCAAATAACTGACTAACCTAACCACCACTTAAAATGTACTTGCATGTTTGACTACACTAATTCAACACTAATCCCCTGTGGGTCCCGGAGTAGCATGCTACTCGCCGAAAAAACGCTTCGATGCCTCGTCAGGGGTAGTAAGCGCTATACAAATGCAATTACAATACAATACAATACATTGCAGAACACCAGAATGGTAAACGCACAAAGCCACAGGGAGAGTACCATGCACATTTTATTTATTTATGTTTATTTATAGTTTTTCTAGAGCACACTCCAAACTGGTATTTCGGCGCTAAAAGCAGAAATTGTCTACAGGGGAGACAGAAAACAGAGAAAAGAATCTCCTCACAGGCATCCATCATTTAGGAAACAACCACGTTTTTAAGGCTTTCCTGAATTTCAAAAAGTATGTCAGAGCTCTCAGATCAGATGGTAACCTGTTCCACAGATGGGCAGCTTTCACTTTGAAAGCGCGTCCCCCTTGTCGAACCTTCTGAAACTTGTGTTCCCGAATAAGATTAGCAGTTGCTGGCTGTAGAACCGTCCACCGAGCATATATTCTCAGTCAACACTGCAGCAGTGCAGGACACTTATTCTGAAGGGTTTTAAAACAATGCACATTGATTTAAAGAAAATCCTTTGCCCCACAGGGAGCCAATGAAGTCTCCTAAGAACATTGGAGGTAGAGGATCTCTGTGATCTGTTTAACCTCAATTTAGCTGCAGCCACCTGGACTCTGCAATCTCGTAATCAAGTAATCAGGAGCTCCGCGAAGGAGAGCATTAGTCCAATCTACTGAGTATAACACTCTGGGCAATAAGGCTTTAGTATGAGCAGGTAGGACAGGGAATAACTTTCTAAGGCCACAAAGCAGTGCAAAGCAAACACAACTTTGTTAACATGCGTCTCTAAACACAGCCGTTCATCAAAAAGTAACTCCAAGATTGCGTACTGCCTCCAAGGAGGCCGGCTTAGTCTTGGTAGATAATCACAGGAGATTTGAGGGTAGTGGCATTTGGATTTTCTTTGCCGAGCAGCATACAAAATCTGCCTTATCCTGTTTAGTTTAAGGGTGTCTGCGCTCAACCGTTGTACAATGTCCACTGAACTGGTCTGAAAAGTTTTTACAGCATCTGGCTAATTATTGTTAAGAGAGTAGACAGGATCAACTGTGTATCATCAGCATAGTTATCCATGGAAGTAGTGTGTAGTTTTTATTGAAGATATTAGTAGCTTTCTATAAATGTTGAACAGCACCAGGCTGAGTGCAATGATGTTACTAAATGCAATAAAAACAGTTAATAGGTGAGCCACTACTATACATCTTCCCCCTCCACAAAGACAAATAACACCGATAAACAACACAAAATTAAGAGTATTAGACACATATCCAGACAGTTCATCCCTTTTACACTGGTATTGGAAACATCCCATGAAGTGAAATCAGGAATATCTTATTGACACTCCCCATCAGTCTCCAGACTAACATTCACATTTCCCAACATTACGACTCAATTGAAACTCCATCTATTACCATCATCCATCTTAATTGACGTTCTAGCCATTTCAACCACTATGTGGCAGAATAATTCATGCAGCCTTTTCTTACCCATCTAGGTATCCTGCCAAAGTCGTCTTTTTTATCACAGAATATTTTTGAAGATTGTTACATGTACACCACTGTGAATTTACTTTGTTTACCCTTTATGTTTCTTCCTGAAATGTCATACATCTCTGATCTTAAATTCTGACATTACTAAATGTAAACTTCCACAGTCACTTTAGATAGAGTTCTGATGGGGATCCTGGTTTCTCAATTTCTGAAAGGGTGAACATTTGTAGTAGAATGCGGTGTGTGATGGCAGACCTACAATCTTTGTTGAACATATTTGTTAACTTTAAAACCATAATTGAGAGCGTTTTGGTTTTCTACACAATCAATCCTGTAAACCCTCTTAATCAACCTTTGTTCATATGAGGATACTATTATGTGTGTTTGTGTGCTATACCACTTTCATGTGGCTATATGCTACAACAGTGCCTGCTGCTTGTATTTCTATGAAGGCAATTAACTAGTTTCCGCTCGTGTTTGCCGGGCTGCTTACCCTTTGTAGTCAAGCTAAATCTGGTTCACCTGCTGATCTGCTTAAACCAGACCTGTTTCTCAAGCTTTGTGACCTCCTCCTCCTACCGTGCTTAGAAGTGATCAATCTTACCTTGTCTTTGGCCCATGTATCGGTCCCTTAGAAATATGCCAAGCTTATCCCTCTCCTGAAGAAACCGGCTTTGAATGCCTCCAAACCTGAAAATGTCTGTCCGATCTCCCATCTACTATTAACAGAGAGACATGTTAATGGAAATTTGACTAAGTTCCTGTATGATAACCTCACCTTGGATATCTCCCAAAACAACTTTTGGCCAGGGCACAGCAGAGAGTCTGCGCTTCTCGCAGTTACTGAACAACTTTGTTGTACCCTAGAAGAAGGCCAATTTTCAGCCCTGATTATGCTTGATCTGAGCGCCGCATTTGATACAGTGTCTCATAAAATGTAACTGCAGTGCTTAGAAGGCATTGGCATAGGTGGGGCGGCATTGTCCAGGATTGCGTCTTATTTTACTTGAATGCATCTTCCAGGCCATTTCTCCCCCTACAGTTCCCAACCCCACACTTTACATCACAGCATTCCCAGGGCTCTTCATGGAGCCTACCTTGTTCAACGTTTATATTCAACCATTGGCACTGGTTATCAAATATGCTGGAATTACGCTGATTTCATATGCCAATGACACTCAGCGTGTGCTCTGTTTCACAGATAATCCCATGCTTGACCGGGCTAACTTTCAAAGAGGATTGCTAGCTGTTGGGGAGTGGATCAACACCAATTGTGTTCACTTCAATGTGAATAAAATGGAAGTACTTTTCCTGGGAATAGACATCCACTTTTGGGATGACCACTGGTTTCCTTCCTCCATCACGTCCCCCTCCATGCCTAAAACCTCCATCAAAAATCTAGGTGCCTTCATTGACAGCATCTTGGCCTTTGAGGCTCAAGCCAAATCGGTTGGGGGCACCTGTTTCAGGCTCTCGAAAGCCTCAATCCCATCCTCGGTCTTTTCAGCCCTAGCACCCAACAAACTATCATTCAGTTGGATTCATGGCCGGGTTAAACTACTGTAGGATCGAGTATCTGGGACCAACAAAATTACAGCTGGCCAAAAATGCTGTGGCAAGGCTGCCATTCTCCCTCTCGAAATGTTGCTCTGTCTCCGGTCTTCTTCATAAATTGCATTGGCTCCCAGTGAATCAGTGCATTCACTTTAAGACCTTTTGTGTCGCTCATAAAATTCTACACTCCCAGGGGGGCCCCACCTTGTCTAAACTTGTATTCCCTGACCGTCCCTTTCGCTCCTACGCTCAGCGGATCTCAATTTGGCCATTGTCCCTTGAGTTAGGAGAGCGGGAGGCTGCTGTTTTCATGCCAAGGTCCCTGTTCTCTGGAACTCGCTGCCCCTTTCCATCAGGAACACCAAGAACCACCTGCATTTTAGAAAACCCCTGAGATCATGGCTTTTTAAAATCTAGTATTTAGTCTTTCTTCTTCCCTCTGTTATTTGATAGATGCAGAACTATTACCCTTTAGGTCCAGTTCTGGGAAGTTCCGTTGTTGGAACAGCTTTTTGCTTTATAAACACTATAACATAACATAATATATAAAAACAATCCACCCTGTTCCCAAAAGTAAACTGAACACCATTGACTGGTATTAATTAAAAACAAAGGCCCAGATTTAAAGTTTGATGTGCGGACATTAACCCCTTGGGCACGGCTGCGATTCTGCGCCTATGCGGCACTTTTATTGAGTGGGCGGGTTCATGACGGCCCCCAGCCGTCATCAGCACACGAGCACCGTGATGCATGACGGCTGGGGGCCATCATCAGCATTGAAGGGGCAAACCCGCCACCCTGACGGCTTACTGATTTAGTGGTGAGCTCTGTATGTTAATCGGAACCGGCGTCATCACAATTCCTGTTAAGCTACAAAAACTATGGTTTTGACAGCTGTCTACCAAACTTTAAACATGTTTTTGTTTTTTTTGAAACACCTAGTTTTCTCCCAAGGTGTGGATATTGTTATTTTTAGGTCTCGACCTGTCAATGCGCAGCATTGCTGGCGAGACATATAGAGGGCCAACAGCAAATTCTACCAAGAGGTTTTGGATGGTGGATTCTCCCCAATGCATGTGAGGCCTTCGAGCGCGAAGCTTCGCCAGCGCGCTCTCGTCCTCACTTCTCACTCACACCCCATGCTCGTTCCCTCCCGCTTGCTCGCTCCCCTGCTCCCCCGCCAAGCCCCCCTCCACCCCCCAGAAGATATGCAGAGAACTGCCGCTTGGCTGTGATAACAACCCTTTTCCCCTTCCACTAACTTGGTTGTCAGGCTCCCCCATGCTGCTTGCTCGAGCCAGGGTCACTTCCCCTGTGCATTGCTCTCTGGCTCAGAAAGCGATGTTTCTCACTTTTTTCCCCTCACCCTCACACCCCCTCACACACCCTCACACCCCCTCACCCTCTATCACCCTTTCACCCTCACACACCCTCTCACCCACCCTCTCACCCTCATCCACCCTCTCACCCTCACCCACACACACCCTCTCACCCACCCTCACCCACCCTCACCAACCCTTACCCACCCTCACAACCCCTCACCCTCACACCCCCTCATCCTCTCAGCCTCGCACACCCTCACACACCCCCCTCACCCCCACACCCCCTCACACCCCCACACCCTCACACACCCTACCACCCCCTCACCCTCACTCACCCTCACACACACCCTCACCCTCACACACCCTCACCCTCACACCCCCTCACACCCTCACACACTCCCTCACCCCCACACACCCTCACACCCCCACACTCCCCTCACCCTCACACACCCTCACCAGCATAGCATAACAAAACATAGCATAGCATAACAAAACACAGCGTAGCATAGCATAACAAAAAAGCATAGGATAGCAAAACAAAACATAGCATAACAAAACAAAACATAGAATAGCAAAACACAACAAAGCATAGCATAGAATAACAAAACATAGCATAACAAAACAAATCATAGCATAACATAAAGCACAGTAAAACAAAACAGCATAGTTTAACAAAACATAGCATAGCATAACAAAACACAACAAAACATAGCAGAACAAAACATAGCATAACATAACAAAACATAGCATAACATAACATAAAACATAGCATAGCATAACAAAGTATAGCATAGCATAACAAAGCATAGCATAGCTAAACACAACAAAACATAGCATAGCATAACAAAACACAACAAAACATAGCATAGCATAATAAAACAAAGCATAGGATAGCAAAACTAAACATAGCATAACATAACAAAACAAAGCATAGGATAGCAAAACACAACAACACATAGCATAACAACACATAGCATTGCAAAGCAGAGCAAAACATAGAATAGCATAACAAAACACAACAAAACATAGCATAGCATAACAAAACACAACATAGCATAACAAAACAAAGCTTAGCATAACAAAACATAGCATAACAAGACATAGCATAACAAAACATAGCATAACATAATAAAACACAACAAAACATAGCATTGCATAACAAAACATAGTATAGCATAACAAAGCATAGCATAACAAAACACAACAAAACATAGCATAACAAAACACAACAAAACATAGCATAGCATAACAAAACAAAACATAGGAGAGCAAAACTAAACATAGCATATCATAACAAAATAAAGCATAGGATAGCAAAACACAACAACAGATAGCATAACAAAACATAGCAAATCACATCAAAACATAGCATAGCTTAACAAAACACAACAAAACAGCATAGCAAAACAAAACATATAATAGCATAGCAAAACATAGCATACCAAACACAACAAAACAGAGCATAGCATAGCATAACATAACAAAACATAGCATAGCAAAACAAAGCATAGCATAATAAAACACAACAAAACATAGCATAGCATAACAAAACATATCATAGCATAACCAAGCATAGCATAGCAAAACATAGCATAGTATTATTATTATTATTATTATTATTAAAGGCTTTTATATCGCGCTCTATTACTAAAAAAATAGTATCCTGGCGCGTTGAAGGCAGAACAGTTTGGGAGAGGACTAATATCTAATAACAGAACATAAAAGAAAAGGGCAAATTTAAACTATTGTATTAAAAAGGTGAGTTTTTAGTCCTTTCTTAAAAACACTGAGAGTCGATGCAGTTTTTAGGTGAAGGGGAAGAGTGTTCCAGGATTTTGCTGCTCTTACCGAAATTGATTGGCCGCCGAGTCTACAGTATTTAAATTTGGGGACGGACATTTGGCACAGATTGGCCGATCGCAAAGGGCGATTAGGGACATACAAACAGAACCTTTTCCTCAAGTAGATAGGGCCAGTTTGATGAATAGCTCGGTAGGCCAGCACTAGAATTTTGAACTGAATCCTGAGGGCAACTGGAAGCCAGTGGAGAGCACATAGCAGGGGGTGAGCACTGGAACGCCTAGGAACATTGAACAAGAGTCTGGCAGCGGCGTTCTGAATGACCTGGAGGCGGTGAATCAAGTATGCCGGTAATCCACCGAACAGTCCATTCGAGTAATCCAACCTAGAGAGAATCAAGGCACGAATAACGGTCTCTTTAGCTTCTTTCGGCAGGAGAGGGAAGAACCTACGTAGAGTTTTTAGGGTAGCAAAACAAACCCCCGTGAGTTTCTTTATGTGGTCCTCAAACTTAAGGTTCTTACCGAACCAAACTCCTAAGTTTTTTACTGGGCCAGATGTGGCTTTTGGTGGGGGTAGGTCGGCAGGCCAGAGACGCTCATTAAAGTCCTCAGGAAAAGAGCCGTACAACAGGATCTCAGATTTACTTTCGTTGCATTTTAGCTGGGCATGTGCTAACCATTGAAAGACAGAGGACAAACAATGTTGGGCCACCGACGTATCTAAATTATCTCTGGACCAGGTAAACAAAAGCTGTGTGTCGTCGGCGTATGCCATAATTTTAGCCCCCAACTGTTCAGCAAGGTAAATCAGAGGGGTAAGATAAATATTAAAAAGTAGAGGACTTAAGATGGACCCCTGGGGAACACCTGTAGAAAGTAATTTAGGGGTGGAGGCAAAAGGAGGCAGCCAAATTTGTTGTGTGCGGTTATTTAAAAATGAAGTTAGCCAATCAAGTGCAGGGCCGGTAACACCAATATCGGCTAGTCTGGCGAGTAGGAGGGAGTAAGGCACCGTATCGAAGGCAGCAGAGAGGTCTAATAAAATCAGAGCCGCTCTGCCACCTTCGTCAAGACAATCCCGAATAGCCTCCGAGATTTCAACTAAGGCCGTCTCGGTGCTATAAGCGGCCCTGAAACCAGACTGAGCTGGATGTAGGGCCTCTGTTGATTCGACAAATTTATCCAGCTGCTTGAAGACAGTCTTTTCACAGATTTTTGCAAGAGCTGGGAGCAAAGATATAGGCCGAAAATTGGACGGCGTCTAGTCCATTTTTTTTAAGCAATGGGAGCAATTTTGCTTGCTTCCAACAAGCGGGGACGGTAGCCGTAAGGAGTGAGAGGTTAATAAGCTGGGTAACCTCATTTCCCACTGTTTCCGCTAAACCCGCAAATACTCTAGCCGGGCAAGGGTCAGAAGGAGATCCTGATTTTAAAGCAGCAATAGTAGAGCTGATGTCAGAATTTAGTTGGGGGGTGAATTCAGCCAGCTGCTCAGTGCGTGGGGGCATTGAGGGAAGCAGGGTAGTTAGAGGTAATGTGGAGCCATTACAAACACTTTGCAGGTCCTCCTGGATTTTGACGATTTTTTCAATAAAGAACTCAGATAGTTCTTCACACCATTCCTTTGATGCAGGTAACATAGGTTGAGACGCACAGGGAGATGTAAAACTTTTTACAATCGTAAAGATTTCCTTACTGTTGTTGTTCGCTTTATTAATACGTCCTACAAAGTAGCTACGCTTGGCAGATCTGATGGCTGCATAATACTTTTTTTGCGCAGCCCGCAGATCTTTTTTTGCCTCGGGGAGATAGGCTTGTCTCCACACCCTCTCAAGCTATGCTATGCTATGTTTAGTATAACAAAACATAGCATAGCATAGCAAAACACAGCATAGCATAGCATAACAAATCCAAATATAGGATAGCAAAACATAGCAAAGCATAAAAAAACAAAACATAGGATAGCAAAACAAAACATACAGCATCGCTTCGCACCACCACAGCATTACTCAGGGGCACCACAACATCACTATGCGCTTCCAGAGCATCACTGAACGCCACAGCATCACTCGTTCACCATCACAACATCACTCAGCGCCACCACAGCATCAATCTGTGCAGCCATTCAACAACACTGGTTCAAATATGTTCTCTCAATGTTTCAAGCTTTATTGCAAATGTAACAAAAGATGTTAATATTTCACTTCTGTTCTTGGATTTTCGTCACAATAAAATACACTGAACATAATCTTCACAAAAGTTATTTAAAAAACTTTAAGCTATTGACATTATAAATTACAATAACTTTTACTTAAGTATTAATTATTGAAAAAAAATTAAAAGCCATTGTTATTTGTAATATCAATACATGTAAGTCACATAATACAACACATATTGCATTACAAATGCTACAGGTGTCACATTTGTGAAAGCTATAACTATTGGCATTGTAAATGACAAAGCTATTAATTTCGCTATTTTCAAAAACAAAACATAAATAAAAAATGTGTCATTTACAATACCAATAGCGCAAACTTTCCTAATGCGAGACCTATTGCATTGTAAATGCTTGTTTTTTCTGTCCCTCGCCTGCACCTTTTTTCTGGGGATGACAGACAGGAAAAAACCCCACCAGACAGTCCACTCTAAATAGAGTTGGCATCTAATGGCACCTACTATGTTGATAGCTAATGGTCTCTAAATGAGGAAGGTGGACCATCAGTTTGTCAGACAGAGTACTCCATCACGTCAGCAACAGAGTACTCTGTCACATCATTTCCATAGTCCTTTTCTATTGAGTGATTCACTTACAAAATTGAAAACCAAATCTCTACTCAACGATTAAATTTAAAACTGCATAGGTTGTGAGTTCCACTCCACTGTCTAAGAATATGATTCCAGCAGCAATATAACATACTTCAGATAACTTTTAAAGTTATAAATTGGAAACAGATAGTCCTTTCCCAAATACTGCCAAGCATATTTTAGTAATCACACAGGATTCATGTAAATGGTGTGACTCTTGACTCTTTTCAAATTTGCCACAAACAACATATGCCTTTAAATAGCTGTCCAAATTGTCTTTCATGTGCAGCCACCAACATGTAGCTCTGACAAGTTTTTCATGGATTTTTCTCCTTAATGACCCTTGAGGAAAAATCAGTAATTTTCTATATAATAACAACATATGCGGGGGTGCTAGGTGGCGCACAAAAGGAATGGCCGCCATGGAGTGAGGCTTCCGCAACCTGGTGCAAGAATCCTGAATTTATCCTGGTCCCGAGGCTGAGACTGGTCATAAATGTAGCGACGAAGATAGCTCATAATCTGAAACGTTAGCTAGCCAAGTTTGGGAGCGCGCTGATGCAGTCAGCCGGCATAGCAGATGTCTGTTTGAGTGGCCGAGACAGAGCGGTGCACTGCCCTGTGCTGTCCTGCGGCGCTGTCCATCACGTGAGCGCCGTGGTCCCCACGTGGAGGCTAGGCCGCACCGAAACAACAGAGACGATGCGTGTGCGGTGAGTGTCCCCCGGAGCAGCGCTGAATCTCGCGCACTCATACCTCTGCGGGGAACTTGCGGCACAGTTCTCTACCCGTGTGGCTCAATGGTTAGAGCGGCAGACCCTGATGCAGAGGTCTAGCCCAGGACCAGGGTTCAATTCCCCGCATCGGCGGGTCTTGGGCTCAAAAATTCCATGGACCTGATAATTCTCACCTCGGTGCCTATTCTAATCCTAGAGTCCCACTCTGCAACTCTGGGCAATAGCTTGCTTAATCTCCACAACGGCCCCCACAACGCTAAGGATGCCTGGCCTTCACCCTGTGGGTGCCCAGGAGTGGACGCCTCACAGGGAAAGCCAGGACGGGTTCCACAGCGGTATTCGTACAAGCGCCTTGAGACCCTTGCGGGTGAGTAGTGCGCTATACAAGTATCAATTTACAATTTACATTTACCCGCCGGGAACAGCGGGGAGGTGGTGGAATAGCCAGAGGGCTGCAGCGGCGCATGAATGGCAGATCGGCCAGAGGCAAGGGCCGCATAACGGGCGCACACTACGGAGCGTGCTGAACTTGCTGTGTGAGGCAAGGCAGGGCACGCGGAGGCCTACGCTACCCTGGGCAGTGGTAGAGGCGGGGAACCTGATGTTGACACTGCCCTGACTAGTGAACTCACTACAATATGCCCGAGTGGAGCAGGGACTTTGGGGGCCTAGGGGGCAGTTAGTTAATAATCCTGGAATATTCCCCCCGGCCCCCCGATTGTTGAGGCGGGGTACTAGCCACCATAAGTACTGCCACTGTTGTGGACTTGGAGCACGCATAGCAGTTGTGCATTGACTAGACACACTCACGATTGGCCTAGCTCCAGTGTCTTTCACCCTCACGTTCCTCTTGTTTCACTGTGCTATTCAGCATGGGGAGAACGGGTGCGTGACAGCCGCGTCTTACTTTTGAGGCGAAGAAAGGCACTCGTCTTCCGATAACAGATACAGACCTTGCCGCGGAAGGCTCCTCGCAGGATTCGCAGTCCATGCCAGGTAATGATATGCAGGCGATCCTCCAGGAAGTGCGCCAGGGTTTCGCGAACATGGCAGACAAAATAGACACCCTATCTACACGTATGAATGCGATAGTTCACAAAATGGATAAACATGAGGAGCACATCAAGGAGGTGGAACACTGCATTTCTGAGACTGAGGACAATGTAAACCACACTCACGCACCAGTGACGCAGATGGAAAAATTGCTCAAAGTAATAGCTGCAAAAAACGAGGACATTGAAGCGCGCAACCGGAGGAACAATATACGGGTGCTAGGAATACCAGAGCGTGTCAATACGGGTAAAATGGAGGAGTACATTGAAAAGTTATTGCGGGAAGTGGTGGGTGCAGAATTACTATCACCTCAGTTTATCAGTGAGAGGGCCCAATGATCTCTCGGGCCGAAACTTCCTCCTGGCAGTACCCCTAGACCCATCAACGCACGCTTATTGAATTATAGGGAGAGGTATGTGGACCTAAAGGTGGCACGGGAGAAGAAGCAGATGCACTATGAGGGAGTGCCTTTCATTATGTATCCAGACTTTACCCCCTGTGTGCAACAGGAGCAATGCAAATTCATAGCTGTGAAGCAGAATTTGAGGTAGGCCCAAATCGATTATGCTCTCTTATACCCTGCGCACCTGCGAGTTATCTACCAGGGCAAACAGTCGCTCTACACCAAGCCACAACAAGTTGAGGAAATCCTGAAACACCTTAAAAAACACAGAGCGACATCCTCCACACAGCAGGGCTCGCCGAGATCGCACTCACCTGCTTCGAAGTGACGGCTGCTTGAGCAGCTAAATTGCCCATGTGACCTTCGCTACTAGACATAGACTTTACACTACATGGACGATGGAACTGCCTCTCATACGCGGCCTCATGGTATTGGGGCGAAGGATGGCAGAGATGAGCGTTTTCATGCATAGGGGACATGTAGATTGGGAGCAACCAGGCACCCCTCGAGGCCTATTAAAGGATGTGCTTGACGACACAGGCATTCCCCGAACGGCGAGGGTTACTCGTGAACCACCGAGCAGTATTCCCCCCTACGGGTGATCCCCGTTTTGTTTGGACACATTTTGGTTTTGTATCAGGAAGAGTTATAAGAACGGTTTGCATAATGGGTATCGGGTGGGGGGAGGGATGGACAGTACTGGCATGATTGGGATGCTTCAGTGGGAGGGGGAGGATGGGGTGTGGGTTAAGAAATGCATGTACAGGCACTTCTCATGATATGGAGTTCATAACTGTGTCTCTCGTGATAATCGAATGAGGTGCTATGTAACACCACAATATTTTAGGTATCACAGTGCGCAGGGACATGACGGATAGGATAGAGAACAAGCAACTGAATATCATGTCATGGAATGTTAGGGGTTTGGGGGATCCGAGGAAGCGCAGCAGATATTGTCATACCTAGACCGGCAGCAAATAAGCATAGCATTATTACAAGAAACCCATATTGACCTACTGTCCTCAAGTGTGTTTGCTGGCAAGTGGGCGGATAATCGTTTTTTCTCATCATACTCCTCATATTCATGTGGCACTGCCATTTTGATAAAGAAGAGAACGCCCTTTGCGTTGGCGGGAGTGTTGACAGATCCGCAGGGATGGTATGTCATAACATGGGGTCGACTGGGCAGGGATTCTGTTACAATAGCCAATTGCTATGGCCCTAATACTGATACATTAGACTTCTTTCACACCATATGGGGCAAGATCGCAGGGGTAGGCTCTACGCATATTGTTTGGTGTGGGGATTTCAACATAGCCCTTAACCCGGTCTTGGATTGATCCAATACTGCAACACACCACTATACCAACTCGGAAGCAGCACTGCAGGGTATACTGGAGGAGGGGCGACTGATAGGTAGCTGGCGCTATGCTCACCCATATGTAAAAGAAGGCACGCACTTTACGGCGCATGCAGGCACATGGGCACGTTTGGATTATTGTCTGCTTTCCAGGGGATTGGGACAGGCTATACGGAAGGTGCTTTATCCTCCCCGCACATTCTCTGATCACTGTCCAGTGAAACTTGCACTCACACTTCCAGGATATGATACACCAAGGCCTAGCTGGAGGCTGCAGCCTACTGCCCTATTAGATACGATCTTTCACACCGAACTGGGGGAAGAGATCCAGGATTTCTTTGTGCGGAATAAAAGTTCAGTGGACAGCGTGGAAACGATATGAGAGGCCTTCAAGGTCACAATTAGGGGATTTTGTATATCTAAAAGTTTCGGAGTGCTTAGGGACATTCAAACGCGGCTCTAGGCAGCTGGTGCGAGAAATACGGGCATTGGAGGTGTGAATTTATTTATTCAATTTGTAAAGCACGCTATCACCTAGCAGGCATCCTGGCGCTGGAAACATTAATCAAGGGGGGAGCGAGTAAAAACCGTGAACCACCACTACGTCCTGGGAAATAGCTAGGTTTTTACACTTTTTCTAAAGGGAAGAAGCTCTCTAAGTTGCCTGATTTCACAGGGGAGACTGTTCCACAATTTAGCAGCTGCCACCCCAAATGATCTACCCCCTCCGATCTGACCTTACGAAACCTAGGAACCTTCACTAATCTAGCCGACGAGGAGCGCAATGTTCTTGTCGGGGTGTACCAGTTGAATTTTTTGCGCATACGCACAGGTCCTATCCCGTGAAGGGCTTTAAAAACAAGGCAGAGAGACTTAAAATGCACTCTCTGTCTCAGGGGGAGCCAGTGAAGTTCAGCTAAGGCTGCAGAAGCGGAGGAGCTTCTAGGCAAGCCTAATACTAGTTTGGCCGCTGCCGACTGGATTCTTTGCAATCTGTCCAACAGGAAGTTAGAGGAGTCCAGCAGGAGAGCATTGCAGTAATCAAGCCTACTAATAATAGTGCATCTGGCCACTTGTGCACGCACCTGGGAAGGTAGTAGCGGGAAACATTTTTGAAGGGATCTGATGATCGCGAAGCAGGAGGCAGTAGTTTTTGTAACCTGACTTTCCAGAGTAAGCTTGTCTTCGAATATAATGCCCAGGTTGCGGACACTAGCAGCCGGCTGAACTGTGGACACAGTACTCGAAGGCCAAAAGTTGCTAGGAAGACGAGGAGAGATCCTGTTTGCCGAACAGAAGATCACCTCAATCGTACCTGCGTTGAATTGTAGCGAGGTATCCTGCAGCCAGCGGGCCGTGTCCTGCAAACAGTTATGAAAAGCTTCCACAGTAGTCGACTCCTCACCCTCAAATGACAGGATCAACTGAGTGTCGTCTGCATAGTTTATGATATCGATATTATATGCCTTGACAACAGCAATCAGAGGTTTTAAGTACACATTGAAAAGAATAGGGCTGATAACTGAGCCCTGAGGTACCCCATGCAGCACCTTGGAAAAGGCGGATTGAAAGGGGGGGAGATACCGCCTGCTGTCTGACCTGTAAGAAGAAACGGAACCACCACAAGGAGGAACCCCTAACCCCATACTCACTCAGCTTCTCAGCAGAATCACATGGTTGACCGTATCAAAGGCGGCAGACAGTTCAAGCAGAATCAATGCAGCTGCCTGTCCCCTGTCTGCCCGCCTATGAAGCTCGTCCATGACGATCAACAGGGCCATCTCGGACCCATGAGCCGTCCGAAAACTAAATTGAGCCTCATCCAGCAGTTTGTGTATGAAAGAGTCATACTAACAGCCCGCTCTACAATTTTAGCCGGGAACGGCAACAGAGAGATAGGTCTGTAGTTTTTTGAAAATTCAGGATCAAGGGAGGGCTTCTTGAACAGGGGAGAAACTAAAGCTTGCTTCCATTGTGGAGGAACCGCACCACTGATAAGTGACTGGTTACAAATCAGCCATAGGGCGGGGAACAGCTCTTCCTTGTGCTCTTTCCAGATCTTATGTGGAACTGGATCAAGGGGGAACCAGAGGAAATGCCCTGTGCCAGGCTGCAGAACTCCTCCACAGTAAGGGGTGTAAACCCACGGAGTGGTTCAGGGACTTGGTCAGAGAGGCCAATGACAAAATCCTCTGATTTGCCCACCTCGTGCCTTATAGTGCATTCTGCCGCCAGGCCAGGATTCCCTGTTGCTTGCTGACCACTCACAAGGTCGTCAATGATCAGCTGGATCTTATTCCGAAAGAACCCGGCCAAGTTCTCACACAATTCCGGCGATGGTGTAATTACATTCTTGGAACAGTCGGGGTTGATAAGACTGTCCAGAATGTTGAAAATGCTTCTGGAGCTATTAGAAGCGTTACCGATTACAGAGGAGAAATGATCAGCTTTTGCCCTTTTAATCTCATTCTTATACTCACCAATTTTCTCTTTTCATAGCAGCCTATCAGACTCCTTATAGCCTCGCCTCCATCTCCTCTCCGCCTGTTTACATGTAAGTTTGAACACGCTCAGTGATAATGAATGAGTGTGGTGTGAATGAGTGAGGGAGAAGTGGGCCAAATGCAGGCTGACTTCCGAGAGAAATTTTCAGAGTATATGGAGACGGCGCCACTGGAGGTGAAGTTCAGGGGTGGATTCTAGGTAGCCGGCAGATACGGGGGAGGGCGAGCGCCCGGGTAGAGCATTGGTAGAGGTAAATCGGCGCCCACGTTTCTCTTTTATTTTTTTTATTTTTTTTAACATCATTTTTATTGCATCACCAAAATAAAAGTACAGACAAGATATTCATCAACATCAGTATAAACATGGACCAATTCGATTGAGGAATGTCACGTCTTCCTTCCCGGGGGCTCTCCCCGCTTGTGATGCGGGCTGTTTCATCTTCCGTCTTGGTCTCGTGCTTCTTACATTGTCTGACCGCTTTATTGTGCCCATAACCCTGGAATGCTTTTGTGGTTTACGCCCCTCCCCCTCCCCAAATTTTGGTGCCCCAACATCCCTCCAAATCCGCTTCCTACCCACCCTCCCCCGTGGTCGCGCTGCGCTTGAGTAACCAAGTGTCAGTGCCTGGTGTGTTGCAGGAGGAAGCAAACAATCGCTACGGCGTGTTCACCTGTATAGTGTTAGGGTCTGCTCCTGCTAGTTCGCTCTCGCCTTCCTGCTCCTCATCGCCCACATCCCTGAGCGCCTGCACCATCACCTCCCATGCAGTCGCCCTTTCCAGTGCTTTCTCGTCATTCGACCTCCAGGCCATCTGGTATCGCAGGGTGCTATCACACGCGGCCCACCTCAGACACTCCCCATACCATCTCTTATACGTGGGCCCCACTCTGGACTTCCAATTTCGTGTGATCTCCCGCTTGGCCAAGATAAGCCCTAAATCTATAAATTTACTTGACATCGTATTTCTGGGTGTATGTGGGAACCAGTGAAGGATGCCAACTGCCTTAGTATACTGAATATCTCTATCCGTCGCCTCGTTAAGGGCCCGCCCAACTTCCTGCCAATAGTCGCCCAGAGAGGGGCAATCCCACAGCATATGACATAGATCCGCCCCCACTGTAGTACATCTGGGGCAAGCAGCGTCGGCCGCCCCAAAGTATTGTTGGATTTTCCCGGGCGTGAGATACGCCCTGTGGACAACATAAAAGTTGGAACCTGGCGTTCCTCGAGCTCTTCCGCGCCCTCCTCAGCAGTTGGCCCCAGGTCGTGTCTGGTATCTCCACCTGGAGGTCCAACTCCCACTTGGCCTTCAGGGCTGCCAAAGGTTGCAGGGCCTCCCGCTGCATTCTCGAGTACAAGCACGTGACGGCCTTAAAGGTTCCCGCCGCCATCATGGCGTATTGGCATGCCATTGAGGTACCTGGTTCCTGCTGCCCTTCCCCCCAATGGGCTCGCATGGCGCCTGTGACTGCCGCGTGCAGCAGATAGTCACCCCTCGGTAGGTCAAATCTCTCTTGTAGGTCCCGAAACGGCAGCAACACCCCATCTTCGTAGAGGTCACCCAGCACGTGTACTCCTGCCTCCTCCCACCCGAGCAAGCGCGACCAGTCACCTCCATGTGGGAGGGCAGTGATCATTCCCAGCGGTATTTCGGGGGCGTACATAAGGCGGACACCCGCCCGCTTACGGGCCCGGTCCCAGCACAGACGGAAAGTCTGCTCCTCGACCGTCAGGTCTCCCACTCGGAGTTTCTGGTGCAGCGTGATATACGCCAGAACGTGTCGCGGGGTGCCTTCGATTCTCGCATCCTCGGGACCTCTATATACTCTCGCCACCTCCTGAGTAAAAGTCTGCAGCTGGGCAGCGAGGTAATATCCCTCGAAGTCCGGCACTGCCATACCTCCCTCATCTTTGGGGCGCAACAGCGTGTCGAGCGCTATGCGTCTCCTGCCCGTGCCCCACAGGAACATTATGATCAGTGACCTCAGGCGTTTGAAAATCGAACTCGGGATCCATACCGGCAGTGTCCTAAAATAGTACAAAAGCCTGGGCAGGGCTATCATTTTCAGCAGGGAAATTCTACCAGCCAGAGATAGCGGCAGAGTCGCCCAGAAGTCCATAGATCCACGCAGAGCGTTAATACAACGAGTTACGTTGCCATCTAGCAGGTCGGATGGGGTGTGGTAAACATAAACCCCTAGATAATGTAGGCAGCGCGGTTCCCACCGGAGTTCCTGAGCAGTGAGTGGGCACGGCTCTCCCGGCCTCAGGGGGAACAGACAGGATTTGGGCCAGTTGACCCTCAGGCCCGATAACCTACCGAACTGCTCCAGTAGCCTCCGTGCCCCCTGGAGTTCAGCGCCGGCATCAGCCAAAAACATTAACAGGTCATCCGCATAAAGGGAGATGATGTGTGGCCTCCCCCTAAAAGGCAAACCTGCGTAGTGGCGGCCCAGTCTGGCTACCGCAGCGAAGGGTTCCATTGCTAACGCAAACAGTAGCGGGGATAGGGAACAACCCTGTCTAGTGCCACGCCTGATCGGGTATTGTCTCGAGATCAGCGCACCCACCCGGACCCTTGCTACCGCCCCAGTATAGAGGACCTTGGTCCACTGTATGTAACCGTCTCCCAGTCCAAAGCGACGCATCACCTCATACAGGTATCCCCATTCGAGGCTGTCAAACGCCTTTTCAATGTCGATGGACAGGACAAAGGGGGAGGTGGTGTCTGGCCAGTCCACACCCATCAGTCTCGTGAGTCTACGGATGTTATGAGTGGTGTTGCGTGTCGGTATAAAACCGCACTGGTCACCATGAACCAGGCTCGTCATATGCACAAGCAATCTGTTGGCTAGAATCTTACTGAGGATTTTGTAATCCGTCGTCAACATAGACAACGGACGGTACGAGGACAGCGCCGTACCCTCCCTGCCCGGCTTTAAGAGTGGGATCATAAGGGCCTCGCACATGGAGCCCGGGAGTCGGCCCTTCTCCTGCGCCTCATTATATACCTCGCGCAGCCGCGGAGCAAGATGCTCCAGGTATTTGCCATAAAATTCGATCGGGAGACCGTCAAGGCCCGGGGTCTTGTTCCTAGCCATCTGTTTTACAGCGCAACCTATTTCTCCAAGGGAGATGGGCCGCCCTAACTCCTCTGCCTCCGAGTCCTCCACTCGCGGCAACTCCAGCCCGTCCAAGAACTCCTCAAGCTCCTCCGTCCCTCCAGTATCACCACTCAGATAGAGCCCTTCATAATAGGCTCGGAACTTGTTCAGGATCCCGGGTTGGGAGTGGCAAGGCTCCTCCCCTGGCACCTGGATCCTCATGATCGGCCCTCCCCCCCGGGTAGGATTAGCAAGCCAAGCCAACATCGCCCCCGCCTTATCACCTTCCGCATGCGCCCTCGTCACGTACGCCTTGTGGTCGAAGCTACGCAGCCGCTCTAGCTCTACCGCCAGCCCCTCCCGCGCCCCGCTAAGCCCCTCCTGCAATTCTGGGTGATTTGGGCGCCTCTTCTCAAGATCCCTCAGCCGCGTCTCAGCCTTATCTAGGTCATCCAACAAAGTCTTCCGTGCCCCTGCCGTGTGCCCAATACAGTGTCCCCGCACCACCACCTTGAAAGCATCCCATTCAACCGCCCTCGTGGAAGCCGAGCCACTGTTCTCTTCAAAATATCTCTCAATACGGTCACTCAGGGCCTCCCTGAACAACAAGTCGTCCAGGGTGTCAGGTTGCAGGCGCCATGTCGGTACGCTGTTAACAGTCACCATCCATTCCAGAGACATCAACAAGGGGTTGTGGTCCGATATCGTCCTTGCCAAGTATTCCGCCCCACCCACCGCAGGGAGCACACATTCCGAACAAAGAAACGCATCCAGTCTCACATGTAAATCATGCAGGTGCGAGTGAAAGGAGTAATCCCTAGTGGTGGGGTGCAACACCCTACATGCATCCGTGAGGGCCCAGCTCTCCTGCCACTCTAATCTACGCTTGGCGATCCTATGTGCTGGGGATGCGCGAAGCGGGGGATGGGACCTATCTAGTAGTACATCCTCAACCGAGTTGAAGTCCCCCCCCAGGAGGACCGGCCCTGCCAAGTAACCCGCCAATTTGCCCGAAACGTTAGATAAGAAAGCGGGCAGGTCTACATTAGGAGCATACACATTGCATAGCGATATCATCCTGCCTCTCAGCCTTCCTTCCACAGCCACATATCTGCCCTCTGGGTCTATCGACGATTTCGAGACTTGGAAGGGGACCCCCGCCCGTATCCAAATCAATGTCCCCCTCGCAAATGCCGAAAATGTCGTGTAGAATAACTGCCCCCTCCAGCGCCTTTGTAGAGCCGCCCCTTCCTGCTTATTTAGGTGCGTCTCCTGCAGGAACGCTATGTGAACCCCCCTACGCTTGAGGTATGCCTGAACCTTATGTCTGCGCGTCATGGATTGCATGCCCCGCACATTCCAGGTAACACATTTCAATGCTCCAGTGCTAGCCATTCCCCCCTACACAACCGGACCATACAACAAAGAACAGTGTTCGCCTAAGTCCCGCGACCACGGGCCCTCCCCCCCACCCACTCCAAACAGGAAGCCAAACCCCTCCAACAACTACAACCCCTCGAACAACCCCAACGGCCCACAACACCCACCCCCCCAGGACAGGCCCCCCCGCAACTGGAAGTACCCCCATCCAAACCAACACTCCCGACCACCCCTCAAGGAAAGGTGGTAATATTCGCAGTCCCCACTGCGATGACCTTAGGGGCCAGTAAGGCGCGGCTCAATGCTATAAGACCTCCAACAAATCAGCCCCGCGTGCTCCACCCCACAATCCCCACATTACAGTTCCCCAAAACCTCAATCAATGTCTTTCCACTGCTGTGGGTCCATCGCCCCGGTGGCCAACCAGCGAGTCCATTCCGCCAAACCAGTTCAGCACGCCTCCAGTATCTCTCCCGAGGTCTGCGGCGTCACAATAGGGCCCCGGGCTCCACCAAACTCCGATTGTCCTGTCTCTGAGCCCGTTCCCGGGGCCTCCGAGTCCGTGCCCTTCCCAGATTGAGTCCTGGCGGCTCTAGATAAGTCCACCACCGCCTGCAGGGCCGCCTGCCTCTCCGCCTCCGTCTGTGACATCGAGGGTTTCCCGGTCCTCCTGCGATTCTTCCTGATCCGTTGGGACTGTCTGATCGGCCTCTCCGCCCTGGCCTCTTCCTCCCTGACCTTGGCACCGTCCGTTCCTGCCTTATAAGTGTCCCACCAGTCCCATGCTTCCGCGGAAGTCGTGAAGAATAAAGACTTTTCGTCCACCACCACTCGTAGTTTGGCAGGAAACAACAGGGAGTACTTGATGCCTTCCTGGCGGAGCTCACGCTTGAGGGACAAGAAGTTTGCCCGAAGCCGCTGAGTCTCAAACGTGTAGTCCGGGAACATGGTGACTCTGTTGTTTTCAACTTGGAAGGGCCCTGCCTCTCTCGCCCTCTGCAAAAGCCAGTCTCTGTCCCGGTAATGGAGCAACTTGAACACCACCGGGCGAGGAGGAAGGCCAAAGGCTGGCGGACGCGCCGGAACTCTATGCGCTCGTTCCAGGGAGAAGAAGGGGGACAGACCTTCAGGTGCCACCTCCGTCCGCAGCCAGTTATCCAAGTAGCCCACCATGTCGTCGCCTTCAATTTTCTCCGGCAGGCCCACTAGGCGTACGTTGTTGCGCCTATTCCTGTTTTCTGCATCCTCGGCCCTCCTTTCCAGTACCTTCAGACGGTCCATCACATCGGCCATCTGGGCCTTCACCGTTGCCTGGGCCGGGGCTAAATCCTTAACCGTGGTCTCCACGGATTTCACCCTGTCCTTCAGTTTGTCGTGGTCGGCCTTCAGGAGGCCCAAGCCCGTCGCCACCTGAGCTATATCTTGCTGCAGGGCATCCTTTGTGGTGGCGATGGCTTCCAGGATACGATCCTGCATCCGTTGTAACGCCGCCTGGTCTCTCTCCGCTCCTTCCGCCGCCTCAGTGTCGGTCGCGCCATCTCCCTTCCCCTTCGGTTTCCCCATCTGGGCCGGGATGGGCGGTGGTCCTCAGAATATGTTCCTGGTCGCCCTCCAAGCGTCGCCGGGCACCGTCCTCCGGTCGGGTCCTGAGGTCCAGAAGTATCGCCAAGAGGCAGGAAGCACCGAGCAGTCGTGGCTCGGCCAGCGCCAGTTGCACCTGAGATCCGGGGTTCTCGTCTCCGAGTCACTGTCGCTCCGTTGTCGCCCCAGTCAGGGGACGGTCCTCAACCACCGCCCAAGGGTGTGCCCAAAGTTCTACCAGTGCCGGGGGAGAGGCGCGACGCAGCCGCCAGCACCTCTTGCGTTTCCGGAACGATCTTCAGTGGGTCTCCGGGCAGATGTCTCCGTCACCAGCGATCTCATGCCATCGCCGCCATTTTGGGGTCCGCGACTTCTCGGCCGAGTTCAGCTTTCGAAGTTACGATACTGCTGCGGGAATGCTCGGTGTCGTCCTCCGCGGGTCCCGGACCCTCCGCAGTACCGTCCAGTACCGGATTATGCCCTTTATCTCGGGGTTCGAATGGATTTTCAGGATATTTTCCGGGATCGGGCACGGAGCTCCGAGCTCACGCTGCCTACCTCCTCGGCATCCAAGCCACGCCCCGGCGCCCACGTTTCTCCACGCATATTCTGAAGATTGTAGGTCCAGGGAAGGTACTCCATCGGGACACAAGGGACATACTCGAAGTGTTCACCTCACACTATAGTACATTGTACATTACTCAGCGCAGGGGGTCACTGGATATGGATGATTTTTTGGGAGTGGTAGTGCTTGGGTGGTTAAGTGACACACAGAGAAAGTTCTTGTGCCTTCCGTTTGAGCTGGATAAAATGAGGGAAGCAATAATGCAACTGAAAAATGGAAAGGTGCCGGGGTTAGATGGTTTACCCGCCGAATTCTATAAACACTACATCAACATTATGGCCCGATCCTTTAGGAGATATACGAGGAATCCTTGGAACAGGGAATGCTCCCCCCCTCGATGAGGGAAGTGCTAATAACATCTCTTCTGAAGCCAGGCAAGCCCCCAGAGTCTTGTGACTCGTAAAGGCCACTTTCTCTTATGAATTGTGATACGAAAATACTTAAAAAAATATTAGCTAATAGACTGACCCTTCTGCTGGATAAACTAGTTCTCCCCGATCAATCAGGATTCGTCACAGGCAGAGCCACAACTCACAACCTTAGGACTTTATCCTCTCTCCTTCAGAAGGTGGCGCCTGCCTTCCCACTAGCTGCTGTTTTTTTTGTTTTGCCACCAAGGCGTTTGATTTCTGTGGATTGGGATTACTTATTTAGTGTATTACAATGTATGGGATTCCCCCCTTTGTTTATCTCCTGGATTAAGTTGTTATATCAGCAACCTACTGCAAAGGTGTTGATTAATGGTCATCTCTCTCCTGCGCTCTCCATCTCGAGAGGTACGCGGCAGGGGTGCCCATTATCCCCATTGCTCTTTGACATACCGGTGGAGCCACTGGCATCCCGGCTCCGTCAGCACCACGCGAGAGGGCGTTTCGCTGTTGTCTGCGCCAAATCCTAATATCCCTATACTCGGACGACATCACACTATATGTTAGGGAACCGCAACAAAATGTAAACCCTATACTGAGGGACTTTCCCGTCTTCGGTAGTTTGTCTGGGATTGGTATTAATTGGGGAAAATCTCAGTTTTTTTCCTCTAACACCTGCGGTTACCAAGTTCACACTGGACTTCCCATTAGACTGGTGTGATGCTGACTTGTGTTACTTAGGCATACATTTGGCCCAGGAAAAAAGATACTGTTGTGCGTCTCAACTATGGTACGGCCGTTATGAAACTTGCGGATAATGTCACTCGCTGGATATCGTTGCCCCTCTCGCTTGCAGGCCGCGCATCCCTAATCAGAATGGTGGTTCTCCCGGAATTTTTATATTTATTTATGAATATACCCTATAACCTGGCTCGAATTTCTTTAAAACTTTACGCACTGAGCTATTACGGCTTCTGTGGGGAGGCATGCAGCCGCGACTGAAGTGGTCTGTGCTAACAAGACCCTACGCCCAGGGTGGCTTCGATATACCTGATTTTGAGGTTTATTTTCTCAGTGCACAGGCCAACTATGCATATTACTGGGTCAACCCCCCTAAATATATGCCACAGATCGCCACAGAGGACTGGCTTGCAGACCCTATCCCATTGACTGGTCTCATACAACCTCCAGTTCGCATGCGTGCATCACCACCCACCACGGTTACCAGTACGGTGGACGCCTGGAATAGAATCACGGGCCTTCTCAGTGTTCCTCTGCTGTACTCCTCGAAGCTGCTGCTGTCTTATCACCCCAGCATACCACTGTTGAAGGAAACAGGCTTTCAATAAATATGTCAGAGGGTTAAGTTCGCAACATGGGGGGATTTGATCCATGAGATGCAGCCATCGCCTCTGGATGTTTTCTTATACATCAGGCTGCGACAGGGGATACGTTCAATCGTCCCTGATTTTTTACAGGAGCCCATTAGTCTTGTTCCCCTGCACCTCATGCTGGGGTCTAAGGATGGCAAGCAATTGGTGTCTGGTCTGTATAATAACATACGCACGCAGCAGGTGAGTGCTCCTTGTTTTGCTCAAGCACATTGGGCTGTGGAACTGGGGGAGGAAGTGGATGATGGAAAATGGTCATATTGTTGTCACCAGACTTCGGAGATTTCTGCTAGTTGTAGGCTGCGTGTGATACACTATAAATTTCTACACCGTTTGTACTACACCCCGGTAAAAAAGTTTAGATACCAGTTGTCCGATACTGATTGTTGCGAGAGGTGTACAAGGCCAGCAGCTGGATTTCTCCACCTGGCGTGAGAATGTCCCAGGGTGTGGGAGGTTTGGGAACAGGTCCATGAGGCGCTTGAGACAATGACGAATAGCACCTTGGTCAGGGATCCCCTAGTGGCGCTCTTAAGTTATACTGCGCAGGTACCCAAAACACATCGCTTCACGACTATCTCCTCCTTCAAGACACAGAGGGTTCTGAGAATGCCCCTTCAGAATGGGATGCTTAGATATACTAGGTAGTTGCCATTTCCTGGGACTGTTGCCTCTCCTGCTGCGGTCTTGCAGTGCTCACTTGCTGTTGTAAAGCCCGCGTGCTGGCCCTCCTCCGCTACCCTATTGGCAACACTGGTCATTATGTGAAGAACAGATTGGGTGGGTTACAAATGGGATTGCGTTATGCTTCTAATGTATTGTGCCCAGGACAATACTACTGCATGCTCACCTAATACTGTCTATGACATGTGGAAGTTAGCTGATAGACATGGAACAATCGATTTATCTGCTTGATGCATTTACTCCATTCGATGAAGTTTGTTGTAAGAGAACACATTGTAAGAAGCGGCCTGTATTGTTTATTCTTGAAGTACTACTACACAGAAGATGTAATGTATGTTGCTTATGCTAAAATCAATAAAAAAGTAAGGGGCATATTACCAACAACTAGCGATAATTTTTGTCTCTAACTTGTTTAGAGACAAAAATTATCGCCGCACATCGGCGATTTTTATCGCAGATAAACCTTGCTATTAACAAGGTTTATCGCAAATGCGATAAAAAACGGCCGAAATGCATGAATATCGCTGAAAAGTCAGCGATATTCATGCATTATCGAGCAAATGCTCTTAGCCATGTTATCCACCTCCCATTGGATAACATGGCTAAGAACTGCTCAGGGCAGGTGTTAGCTTTTGGAGATATTCCCGCTTAGCGCGAATATCTCCAAAAGTTGGTAATAGGAGATAGCGATGTTAGCGACTGTTTTCAGTCTCTAACATCTTGGCACGCCCACTTTGCATCTCATTAGTGATAAATATCACTGACATGCAAAGTGGGGCCCAAGATGGTCGCTATCTCCTACTAGCTGTCGCTAACTGGTGTTAGCGACAGCTTGGTAATAGGGAGATAATTTTATCTCCGCTTTCTTGGCTTTTAAAGCCAAAAAAGCGGAGATAAACCCCCTTGATAATATGCCCCTAAATGTTTATAATAACAACATATGCCTTTAAATAGCTGTAAAACATGTCATTCATATGCAGCCTCCAACATGTAGCTCCAACAAGTTTTTCATGGAAGTCTCTCCCTAATGGCCATTGAGGCAACATAAGTAGTTTTCTATATAACACTATCATAGCTTTATATCCCACCATAGTGGGCTATACTGGCCATTAAATGCACGTTTCAGCGTGGAGAGGGACTTTAACAAGGGAGAGGGCCTTTAATGGCTGACATAGCCCAGCTACGGCAGGCTTTAAAGCTATTAGAACATTCTGCCCCTAAGGGCAGAATGTACTAATGAGTAAAACAAAGGGCTCAAGGAGCCTGAGGGGATTGAAATCCCTTCGGCTCCATGATGCCTTTGTTCACAGCTGTTGCTGTGAATTTTCTACAGCTAACAGCTGCATCTAGGGCCACAGCTGCTAGCTTTTGAAAATTCACAGCTGTGAAAAGGGGCTGAAGTCAGACCCTTATTCTCCCTGGCTTGGCTGAATTGCTTTTTGTAGTTCAGCCAAGCCAGAGAGACCCAGAAGCTGAGGAGCATTCCCCCTCACTTCTTCTGATGCTCAAGTGACTCTAAGCTAGAGAGGAGGGAGGGGCAGGATTCTGTGTGCCCCGCAGCACAGCCTCTGCCTTTCCCCTGCCCACTCCATGTATCTTAGACAGGCAGGGAAAGAGAAAGGCAGAGGCTGTTTATTAGAACTTTGAAATGTTGAGTGCAGCAGGCCTATACCAGTTTATATAAGCGGCTATTGCTATAATGTCTTCAAAGTGGCTCTCAACATTCCAATGTTCTACTAGATGGTACAAAAATATCTGCCTTAAAAACAACTTTGTCCTCACATCCTAACTGTGCAGCTGTTATCTTCCCACCAGACCCGCTATCAACAACAAACATTGTAACCTCTGTAAACACATTGTCCACATTAATAGTGCTAGGGCAATCATGTTTATTACCTTCTTTTTCTGCTGTAATATTTGCATCATTATAGAATCAATACAAATCCAACTACATAATCCTCATTCTTAGTTAAATTACCCCCATCTTGGAGGGCCTGGATTGCCGAGCCAAGATGGTGGACGCACTTTGAGGGTGCTCCCAGACACCTCCGCCATCCGCCCGTAATCCTCACCTGATTCGAGCCATCCACTCTTGAAATTTGCAGAGCACCTGGTGCAGTAGCCCCGGCTGCACACCCGGGAGTGCGGAGCCTTCGCCTCGTCGCCCTGCTGATGTGGGCCGCCTCACCGCGCCTAGCTGACAAAATGGTGGCTCCCCTCTGCTAATCACGGCGCCGGCCGCCCTGGGAGTGCCCTGCCCGGATTTGGGTCTGATCGCCCCTGTGTGAGCGGGAGGCTCCTCCACAGTGAATCCTGCCCGAGAGCGGCTGCCGGCTTTGGGTGGCTCCTCTCCCCGCCTCCTGGTCACGCCCCATTGGCACGGGGTGGCGGGTTTGGTGTCTGGCGCTTCGGCCGCCTGCTCTCAGCGGCATAAACTCACCCGTGCCTAGGGGGCCCCCAGCGCCGGGGCCACAACATTGGCTGCCGCTTCGGGCAGTGGAGGCGTGCGGACGAGGCTGATACCGCATTTGCACTGGGGGCACATCTGAGGATCCCGAGGTCGTTGGTCGAAGAGCTGCAGAGAAGGGCGGTGGTGGGGGTCCGGGACGATTGCTTGGGGGGGCCCCCTGCGCATACAGGAGTCCAGAAGAGTGGGCGCCGGCCCCTGTGGCCTTGTTCTCTGTGTGGACTCCCCCCACCGGGCTGAATGATGCTTTAGCCAGTGCCCCCGGATATTGCAGACATTGAGGGGTGACACCCCGGGCCGCGTGGCGGTCCCTGGGCTGGGGCTTGCCCGGAGGAAACCCTCGGCGGCATCAATCGGGCGGTGGGAGGTCCGTGTTTGGGCCAATTATCCGCTCCTTGGCCCGGACAGCCACCCGTGGGGACTGTGCTGGAGCGGGTTCAGGCCGGGCCCTTGCCTGGCCTTTTCACGCACCCTGGTTTTTCCCCCAGGCTGCGTCAGCAACTAGGTACCCTAAAAGAAGGTCTTTCGCCCACGCGCTTTGAGTGGAGCCCCGCTGTGTGTGAGGGCCCCCGCCGGGTCCCACGTCCTCCGTCTCCTATGCTGCTACATCTCTCCCGTTGGGCTGGGGTTTGGATCGTCCCCCTGCCCATACCCTGCCCATGTTGGACAGCTGGCCTAGGGGGGTGAGGCTACCTGCTGACTTGACTGCTACTGCCCTGGCGGGGTGTGCTATGGCCCTGGCGAGCAGGAGCCCACTTGCGTCCTTGGCCCTGGACTCTCTCCTTCCTTTCCTCCCCCACCCCTTGTTGCAAGGATTCTGCTCCTACACAGAACTGTACACAGAGACCCAGGACCGCAGTGAATTGACTCTCATACCAGTCCACAACAGGAGTTAAAAAAAGAGACACAGGAAAGGTTAAAATATTTATTTTAACGATGTGCTCTCAGATGCAGTATTTTTGCTAACATAAGCAGACATATGATTAGAAATAATATGATCAGCATTGTTACAATTCCATAAAACACAAAAGGAGAAATCATGTTACAATGATGGTGAAATCAGGTCTTGTAGCACTTAGTTATATCACCCTCCCTATGTAAGAACTTTGTTTTATAAAATATAGAAGGTCTCTCAGGCATGTAGGGGGGACCCCATTACCTCTGAGATCAACAAGAGTGAATCACATCAGGATCTGCAAAAGCTCTCTGTCTCACTGGAAACGGAAAATCTTCCAAGTGTTTGAAATCATGCCCATGATGCAATATTAAAGGCGCCAGGATCGCCGTTGTCTTGCAGCTGCATGTATGTTATGTCTAAAGACGTGAGCCGATAAGACCGAACAATAGCTACCTTGTTATGATGACCTTGGAGGCTTTAGCACTCACTGTGCAGACTAGGGTCGCAATGTAAGTCTAGGGATGCCAAAAATAAACCTTTCTCATGTGAAGATATTCACGCAGCTTAACTTACAAAAAACAGCAAAAGGTAAAATGGTGTTTAAACTTCTATTGAGCAATGCTAACATAGCAATATGTGCAAACCAGGGCTAGCGCACACTACACCCTCCCTTGATCGGAGAACGCACAATAAGGGGAGCAATTTTGCAGAACGCAGTGTTCAAGTTCGAATGAGAAAGAACCTAGTTAAAAGTTTTGCCAAACATGATAATTGGGAGTTAAATCCGAATTCATTAAACAAAAAAAAGCTTCCACAGCGGGCCCGTTATCAAGGAAAAGAAATGTGTGAAAAATTCACGAATCCAGTACGTGTTTATGAAGCAAAAAAGTTGTCACTTCATTCCAACAGTGTATAGGCACAGTACGTTGCAACCACCTCCAATAGGAAGTCGTTGTTATCATCAGCGAACATTTCAGCCATCCAGTTCGGTAAAGGAAAGAACACACATGTTCTTCAACAGCCGGAGCCTCTAGCACCATCAGAGGACAACTTGGGTGTTCTTCGAGATAACTGCGTGCTAAGAAGTCATGGTCTGCAGTCTATATATACCAATTCCTAGGACCTCATGAGCCGCTGCACAGGCCATAATCCCGACACCAGAACACTCTAGTTCAGAGGTCTTCAAAATTTTGGATGCCGAGACCCCCCTGTCAACATTTTCCGGCGTAAGGACCCCATTCTGACAAAAACGTCTAAACCTGTAGGCAGGGCTACTGGAATTATGAGGCAGGTGAGGTCTAAATTATGCGACAGGCTTGACTAAATTGTGTGTGTAGAAAATGTAAATAATGTTCTGTGAGGCCACGTATTTTGGGATAGCATTGCTTTATTATTTTGATATGTTTTAAACACAGTAACACTGAGGAAAGATTTCACCACATCAGTACCAGTTTATAACCAAAATACAGCAATTAACATCAGAAAGATGTTTAGTCAACCTTTGTGAAGGGCCTCCCACTCCACACGTTCGGCTGTAAGTGCAGAGTGGGACAAATTAATGCATGGTTAGTGATGGCCTTGTTTTAATGAGCTACAGATGTGCAGTGAGGGTGGACAGGTGAGTGAAGTGTCACATGAGTGCAGTGTGAGTTGTGCGCTTGTGTGACTGCATGGTGAGGTACAGGGTGAACAATGCAAGCGCATTGTTAGTGCAGAGTGATCACTGTGAGTGCAGGGTGAGCGGGTGAATGTTGTGAGTGCATGGTGATCAGTGTGAGTGCATTGTGATCACTGTGAGTGCATTGTGATCACTGTGAGCGCAGGGTGAGCGGGTGAATGGTGTGAGTGCATTGTGATTAGTGTGAGTGCATTGTGATCGCTGTGAGTGCATGGCGATCGCTGTGAGTGCATGGCAATCGCTGTGAGTGCATTGTGATCGCTATGAGTGCATTGTGATCACTATGAGTGCATGGTGATGAGTGTGAGAGCATTGTGATCACTGTGAGTGCAGGGTGAGCGGGTGAATGTTGTGAGTGCATGGGGATCAGTGTGAGTGCATTGTGATCAGTGTGAGTGCATTGTGATCACTGTGAGTGCAGGGTGAGCGGGTGAATGGTGAAGGTGCATGGTGATCAGTGTGAGTGAGGGTGAGCGGGTGAATGATGTGAGTGCATTGTGATCACTGTAAATGCAGGGTGAGCGGGATAATGTTGTGAGTGCATGGTGATCAGTGTGAGTGCATTGTGATCAGTGTGAGTGCATTGTGATCAGTGTGAGTGCACTGTGATAGCTGTGAGTGCATGGCGATCGCTGTGAGTGCATGGTGATCAGTGTGAGTGCATTGTGATCGCTGTGAGTGCAGGGTGAGCATGAAATTTAAGGCGAGAAAGATGAGTGCGTTGTCTGAATGCAAGGTGCATTCACAGAAACTTGAAGCATAGGATTTCAGATATAAGTTAAACTATTGCTATAATGGCATTAATCAGGGATCGAGGGGGGATGAAATAAATAATGTGCTGATCCTGCAACAAACTTCCAGTCTTATGATCAGGGTTACCAGCTCATTATTTCGATGGCCCAAAAATAAGCAGTCACCTAAAGCTGTATTTTTAGCACTTATCTGTGAATACTTAGAACAGCAAATATAAATAAAAAACACTTTTAATTGTGTTACTTTTAATTGTGTTCTAGGGCTGCCTCAATGATCCATGACTGAAAATTAAAGAGAACAAAGACAGAAAAGTCACATAACTAATTATTATATACTTTTTTATTTATAACTCTATTTAGTGTCAAGAGCAGGTCTCTGCAGGCTCTTTAAACAACACACAGCCGGCATTTTTCTTTAGGCAACCCAACTTTATATTTCTTTTTATTTAATGTGTTCTCACCCTACAGCAGTAAGTGTAAAAATACAAATGTAAGGAAGAGGCAGAGTGGGGGCCCAGGGGGTACTGGAACCATAACAAAAACTAAACCTGTGTAACTAGTTAACAAAGGCATGTAAATATGCAAATGGTCTTTAAAGACCTGTGAAAAACTCTGGCCTGCTGGAGATAAGACTCCAGACACTGCCCAGCCAATCCCCCATCATCGCGAGCTGCACTGCAGCAGCCCGTGCTGAGACACAGGAAGGGGGAGGAGGGAAGCTGAAGCCCTGTAGGCCAGGGCAGAAGTCTGACTGTGAATGCGCGACCCCCTTCACTTCACTCCACGGCCCCCCTGGGGGTCGCTCCCCACAGATTGAAGACCCCTGCTCTAGTTCATGAGTAACTAAGGGACTCATTAGTAGATCATAATCTGGGTTAGGAGACACCGTGTTGCAGAGACACAAATCAAGAGCCTATTCAAAACTGCAATCCAGGCAGTGGAAAACTGGCCGCATGCATGTAAAATACAAGAACCGGAAGGATAAATCATATGCCACTCTCAAAGTAGCCAGAGGTAACGATCCATAGTATTCAAGCATCCGGTTACCAAGTTGGAGCAGCCAGGGCAGATTGTCGTTGGGCACAGGATATGCAACCATTTTTCAGCAAGCAAATCAACAGTAGTACACCGGCAACCAAAGCGAGAATTAACGGGAAAATGCCAAAGAAGCTGGAAAAAATGCCGGTATCACACCAAATATAGTTTGGAATGAGGTCACAAGGCCAGAACTTACTACTTTAAAAAAGTGTGTCAAGCCCGTGGTGGAAGAGGCATTGAATATAGTGTGAATCAACGCTCCAAAATGCAGGGGGAGATCAGTATTTAATAAGGCATGTACCTCGGTACAAGGGTTAGCCATGTGAAGGACGAATGTTTCACACGCAGATGTATGGGCGACTTCTTTTTGAGACAAAAGAGCCCTTATTCGACTCATCTTATTGAACTCTGCTTTTAAGGTCGGAATGGAAGGCCAGATGGATACATCGCACTAAGTTACTATGGGGTAACTCAGTATCCCTCAGAACCAGGGAGTATTGGCAATATAAACAATGGTTCCGTCGGGTAAGAGATTATTTCAAGTTTAAGTAAATCAATTCATATACTTTTTAAACTGCAGTATTTAACTTGCTTTCAGTAAACAAAACACAAAAATGCAAATCCAGAACAGCTAATAGGGTATAGGTAGATTATTTTATGAATTTAGTGTCATTCATAGTTACCTTGTATTCAATACATACATTTGAAGGTTGTACCAAAACGGCGCATCAGGTGATTGTGATATTTTAGTGCAGTGATTTATCATGCAGTGGTGATATAAAACCAGTGGTTAGATAGTAAACTTAATTCGGTTTCAGTATGATTGGTGCTGTGAGCTGTCAGCAAGAAGGAAACGATACGCTGCAGCTCTAGATTCTTTCCCAGCTTCACAAAAGATGACACACGCATGGAGAATGTGAATCATTGAATTATGAATTAGGATCCCCACTGGAACCTGAGTACTCAGCCTTTGCGAGCCAGTGGAAGTCTGGGTGCGTGCTCCCTCACCTTTCTTTCCACCCACGGGCCCCCCAGAGGCGACATCAACCCTCTCCTACCACAACTCCCCCATGTCCTGATGAAGACCCACTCTTTATTGGTCCACAGGCTTCTTTGTCGACAAAGAAGCCTGTGGACCAATAAAGAGTATTCCATAGCAATCGCCAACCGTAGTGGCATAGAGGAATATCTAATTGAGTACTGTCTTGGCCAACATTTTTACCCCAACCATTGCTTCACCTGTACATAAGGCACTGGTTTTATCTCACCACTGCACGATAAATTACTGCACTAAAATATCACAATCACCTTATTCTGATGCGCCGTTTTGGTACAACCTTCAAATGTATGTGAAAAAAGTATATGAATTGATTTACTTAAACTTGAAATATTCTCTTACCCGACTGAACCATTGTTTATATTACAGATGGATACATCGAGCTTCCTATGTAAAGGTGGAAACAGCACATTCTTACAGCAGACAACACGTTGGGAAACAGTCACTATGGACGGAATAACCTGCAAGCATACCACAGCAATCTTCATTATTTAATAACAAATAACTACAGTTTGCTAACAACGTGAAAGTAGGTGTAATAGCAGGGGCGGGAGTGCCTTTTAAAACACAAGCCAAATTCGGGGCTTCTTGATTACACAAGCCGTGCAGTTATACATTTCTAAAGACCAATGAGTGATTGGGTGTGGAAGTGCAATCATCACCTTTCAGATAAACTTCTTTACCCTCCCTCAGTCACCTATAGGTGAATGGCAGAGACCAAACTTCATGGAGGTATGGGCTACCTAACGGTTCATATCTAACCATGGCGTAATGTTTCATGCATGCTTCAAATTTAAACAGTGGAAAAGGTAGCGTTATTTACCCATGAATAGGCCAGACAGCAGAATTTGTTTTGACCAAAGAAAACGGTAAAGGTTCTAACTTCAATATGCAATAGTGAAAAGGTAGCATCTTTCATTGACATAAATTGTTGTTTAACAGTCAAATTAAAAGGCACAAATAGCAAAGAAGTGTTCATGTAGTCCCAAGGCACTTACCCAGCCTTCAAAGTTTGTAAAGTCCATGCAAACGGCATAATAGAACGCAATTGATTTTGACCATGGTACAAAACTGAGACATCATCTTGCACAATATTAACAACAGAAGAAACAATATTATCTAACGTGTAGATTCGGGAAGAAAGTATGTTAATGCTAATATCTATGACTGCAAGCACTTTTTCTAAATTAGCTTGATCAATAGCCCGTAGCCTAGAAGCAGCTTCAACTTGGGACAGTTTCCAAACTTTGTTGTAAATAGCATATATCCGTCTTTTGAACCTGCCTGCTGCAGGACCTTTTACAAAATCATTTAAATCAACATTGTCAGTTAATTTAGACAAATGGAGTTTTACCGACGCTAAAGTGGAGTGTTTGAGCCAGTTCTGACATAGCTTGCCTACAGAATAGGTAGTGACAGAATGGCCTCTCTCAAAACGGGGATCCACCCTAACCTGTGTGTAGCCAGGGGCCAAATGTAGAAAACGATGCTGGCATAAATCTGCACTTTTTTGCCATAATAGCCAGCCTTAGGGATTCAAACTGGAAATGTTAAAGGACGATTTTTGTAACAGGGTCTGTAGATCACTAAGGGGCCCACTGGTGTGATTATTCCATTGGGGATATTCTCCCAACTCAGGAAAAGAAGGAGCATTTAATTTTTTAGATGTAACCAATACAAGCAGGTAGTTTGTGAAATAGTCGAATTCAGAAACAACATATGGTTCGGGATGAGACATGCACGATGCAAAGCCTCAGTGCCTTGCACTTGCCAATGTTTAGAACCCCAAAGGATTTAAGATCAATAGTATCTTTCCACAGCTCATAGCCCCCTACAGCTAATTGGTCTATAAAGGGCTTCAAATACAATAACTTTGTGTGGGTAAGTCTAACTTTGGAAGAGGACTTCTCAGTTATCTTAAAATAAAATGCATCAGGATTTGAGTGGTTAAAATCAGTACAGTAAGAAAACTTTTTCAAAAGAGTCTTAGAGCTGCCTTCAATAGGAGCCGGACAATGTTCCCATTGTGTGTAATTAACCATATTTCTAAATGTGTTTGCTTTGTGCAGAAAGTGATTGCCAAAGTGTTGATAACAGAACAAATCAGCGGAATTAGCAGAATCTAAATACAAATCTTCAGCATCAAAGGCAGCATAATATTTCAAATCAGAAAACAATGCCTCTACGGCTTGGATATCCCAATCATCAGAGCGTATATTTTGTTTAACCACATCCCCCATTGAAATACGAAGTACATTAGGGACATTAATAACCTCTGTTGGACCGTGAATCTGAAATTTGACAGCATCACATACATTTCCATCTAAGACAGGCCAAGCAGTGATATTCACGAAAGTCTGGTCCCTCTTCATTCTGTGTGATGAGGATTGGGGTGCCAAAGTTCCATCAATTAGTCTAATTGTAGTTCTTTCTTTAACATAGTGGCCATTCACAAGACAGAAAAAATACACCACAAATCCAAAGGACATAAATTGAAAAATAAAGAAAAGCACAAACTAAAGTTAAGTCCAAGGGGGAATTAAAACATGTTTTTTAAACCAGACAGCAAAAATCGAAACTTTTGAGGGGGACTTTGATGTAGCAGGTTCAGTGTCAAATGAAAAACGTGATTGATTAGCCACACAGGTCTCTAAATCAGGCATGGATAAGTCTGTGGGGTACGTGTACTCAGTATCACCAAGAGCATCACCAGCCGGTGGATTCAATAAAGGATTAGTAACTGTATTCATCTCAATGGCAACAACAGGCCTGGTGGTAGGTGCCGGAACCAAAACAGAGTTTCGCAGCATTGCTGGACAAGAGACTGCAGGTGTCATACTAAGAAGAATCAGCCACTCTGTGTAGTTTGTCAATGGAGATGTACCTGTTTCCATTTCGCCCAGGAAGAGGAGGTAAAATGACTGTTCTTGTACCCTGTACTCCAAGCACAGGAACTGGAGCATGATATGAGGGGCCAAACTCCTTCTTGTTCTCGACCTTCTCTCGGATCAAATCTCCAACTTGGGGTAGCTGTAAGGATTCAAGAGCAGTTTCCACTGGAGTGCCAGGAACCGACGAATAGCCCAGCCCTTCCCCCCTACACCTCTTGCGTCTATCAGACACTAGAACGCGAGGGTGATATGGAGGGAAAGGAGGTAACAAAACAAGGAAAGTAAGGGAAGAGACACTGGACTTCGTGGACGTTTCTCCCACTGCATGGAAGTAGGCCCTGAAAAGATTGGTTAAATTAATACAGCCACAGTCAAGACACATTCACTTAATCACAATACCTGGACAACCTTTACCTGGCTGTGCATAAGGTATCAAGAGGTGTTATACTGGGATCCTAGTTGTATTCAATGTGCCTGGAGAGCCATGGAATTCCTGGTGTGAATAAGATGGATTACCCCTGGATACTAGAGTATCTAAGTAAATTGTAACCTAGATCTACGGCGCCTTACCCTGAAATGGCTATCTCTTGGGCTGTGTGGTGAATATTGATAGGGTTAGGTCCCAGAAGTAGCTCAACTGAAAATACAGTAAATACAGACAAGAACATCAGCTGAATCCAACAGGGAACGCTATATAAATATAGGGCGCTACAAGCGCTTTACCAGGTCTTCGAGCCCCATGCACTGTGACGAATCCCAGCATCAAAATAAGTCCAGAGAACAGCAAAATCAAATATAATGGGGACTGGGATTACACGGAGGATTTGCCAGGCGGACCACAACTCCCACAATGCCCCCCCTGAGTATCTACACCCACGCCTCCACTCAGCCAGCCGTCCGACGGGACACAAATTCAGCCGAAAGACAAACCAAACAGCAGCCCGGGTCAGGTGAGCTTTGAAGGAACAGAGAGAGAGAACAGTCCGCACGGACAAAGGGAAGTGAGGGTTAGACTCGGAGGACCGAGTACACGCCACAAAACAGGTGAGGCGTGAGAAGGACAAGAGAAATAGAGCTTCAGGATAGCGAGGAGAACGCTATGCTCTATAATTCCAGGAAACAAGGCATAGAGTACGGCTCCGTAACAAACAGCCGCGACGGGATTTCAGATGCAAAGAAACCAAAAGGGGCGAAGCGAAAGTGACGCGCTGAAAGAACGAGAATCTAGAGCGCGAAGCGCTGAGCCTTGGGCAGGTCGGGCTTTGACTCCTGCTCGGTCTCCTCGCGCATGCGCAATATAATGAGGCCATCTTGGATTGGTCTCGCTCGTGTCATGCGTTCTCCGTGAGACTGGCAGGCGTGACAGTAGCCAGCCAACTACCGGAATCTGCAACGCAGCATCAGATGTGGAGGGCAAGTGTTTCTATGCAAGACTGTCACTGGTCTTTTGTAGATTCTGGAAAACAGTACAATGTTCATCTACGTCAAAGGGAGTGACAAAAGCTGCCTGGACCCTCAAGGTCCGGAACCAACATTTTGATACCAAAGAGCATCTCGTATGGGGTCCGTCCACGCAGAGACCTTCTAGGGAGATTATTAAGTACATGCTGAACGCTTTTGAGGTGGGCTAGCCAGTTCCGGCCTGTACCTAA
This sequence comes from Lissotriton vulgaris, assembly GCF_964263255.1. Classification (NCBI taxonomy): domain Eukaryota; kingdom Metazoa; phylum Chordata; class Amphibia; order Caudata; family Salamandridae; genus Lissotriton; species Lissotriton vulgaris. Next base: position 1,333,492,154 of record NC_141693.1, read on the forward strand.
TACCCTAGCTGTCAAGGATTGCTTTAAGTCACGGTTCATTCGCTCCACAACACTATTGTCCTCAGGTCGGTATGGAGACGAAAATTTGACTTGGACCCCCATTGAACGCATTGCATCCTTGTACGCCTTAGAGGCAAACGCTGGACCCTGGTCCGAGCTGAAGGTACCACATGCAAAAATTCCCACAAAGACACGGAAATCCCTTACGACAGTTCGAGAATCAGAACTCCTTTGGGGCCACACCCACACAAAGTGCGCGCAAAAATCAACTGCAACTAAGATGTACTTTCTATACGCAGTATCTGAGGAGAAAGGAACGCAGTGATCTAAGTAAACACAACCAAGTGGTTTATTAGATATGTACAACTGTGTCTGGGGCGGGGTTGCAGCAGTAGAAGGTTTAATCTGCTGGCAAATGTCACAATGAAGGACATAATCACACGTTTGTTTGTACAATCCGCGACACCAGTTACGCTGGTGTAGGAGAGATACAATAGCTCACACGCCGGCATGCGCCGAGTCCATACCCTCGTGAGCTGCTTTAATCAAAGTCTGCTTGTGGTCCGTGTTGGGAATCAACCTGTCACCAACGTTGTTAATTCTCACATAAGGAACTTTATCAGGACTTAAATGATAAGAGTATTTAGAAGGGAAACCTTTCGGGTAACTACCTCCCTTCTCTGTTGCGGCAATAGCTGCCAAGATGTCATCATCAATCTTACTTTTGTAACGTGCAACTGCTGCTACTACGTATGTTGCAACTGCCGTCTTGGCCGCCTCATCAGCAAGACTGTTGCAAACAGCGTGAACTCCAACACGCTGGTGGCCAAGAGTATGAATTACAAACACAAGTGGGAGCCGTTTTTTAAGTTCAGCCACTCGAAACCAGATCATTTCATGTTTTATTGTGCGACCTTTGGAATCACAGTAGTTATTTTGAGTCCAAAAGAACAAATTGTCATTGTATGATTGAACACAGCAGTAAGAGTCACTTACGACAAGCGTAGTCACACTAGGATCTGCGTACTCTAATGCAAGCATCAGAGTACGAAGCTCTGCCAATTGGACGGTACAGTCCCTTAATTTCTGTGTATGCACGACATCGGACTTGAATTCTCCATTCACCATAGTACCAACCACAATTGCGCAGGCCACAGAAAATGCGTGCTTTGAGCCCGTCGCGGGTTGCGCCAAACCGTCTGTGTAAATGGTACAATGTAAATCCTCCAGTGGGCGCATGGTCAGAGGAATGGGATGAACAAATTCATACTGCAAATACTCCTGAGTCTGCAAGGAGGAATTGTAAACGAACGTGACATCCGGGGATGTCACAGACGTAGCCCATTGTATCCACTGTGGGTGCAAAGCTTTAGAATTAGGTAGACTGGCTTTCGTCACTGCCTCCAAGGCAGGATAAGGGGTAACAACCAAAATGCGTTTTCCCTGTGACAGTGCACGTGCTTTCAGAATCGCCTTCTGCACTGCTGTCAAAGCTTTTTCCACAGTTTAAAACCGCAACTCAGCCGAAGTGTACAAGTGTGAATTGTAAGCGATAGGGACTGTGTCACCCTCATAAAAAGTCAGGTAAGTGAAACCCACCACCCTAGGGACGATTCTTATCACCAGGTTGGTGTGGTTATCACTAGTCAACAAGAATTTAGATTCTAGAAGATCAGCCTGCAAAGATTGCAAGATGGCTGAATGAGCCGGCAGCCAGCAAGATTTGGAGAAAGTTGGTTGAACCAAAGCATAAAGAGGCTTGATTCGCTGGGCATATTTGGGAATGTAAGTACGCCCGAAATTCAAAAAGCCCAGTAAAGATTGTAGTTTCTTCAGCGTTGTAGGAACGCGCAGCTGTGCGCATTTCTCCAAGAAGTGAGGTGCTAAACCTCAACCTTCATTGTTGAACTCATAGCCCAGGAACAACACTGTGTAATCTGCAATGTGAGATTTTTGCAAAGTTTCATTTATAGCCAAAATCCGCAAAACAGCAAATTATGCGGTCAACTCGACACAGATGCGGCCATAATTCGTCGTCTGTGAGATAAATGTCATCCACATACGAACAAGCATCTGGGTCGAGTCCCTCCAAAAAAGAGACTATGCGGGTGGCAAAGACCCCTGGACTGTTCTTATAACCCATAGCCAAACGACGGAATTGGCAATGTTTGCCACCACTGGTAAAAGCTGCCCATTGACTACTAATAGAGGACAGGTTGTGGGCGAAAACTGTGAGTGTTTTGCACCACGCACGTACGACAATAAGAGTTTAAGTGCCCGTAATTCAATACCAAACGGTACGAGCCATCAGGCTTAGTCACAATAAAAAGAGGGTTATTCATTGGAGCCACACATTTTAATCACACCCTGATATTCCAATTGTTCATGGATTTCTGCCACGGGAGCTTTCGCTTCACGTCGCATGGGGTATTGGGGGTAGAGGCTGATACATAGACTGAAATGCAACTTCATGTCTGAGGGATAATTTGTCCCAAACACAGTGAGTATGGTACACCTTAGCCCAATCTTCCTCAAAATGCAGAGCCTGCTCCTTCGGCTCCTTGTGTGCGAAACTAGGGAGGATTACCTCCTCCCCTTGTGGAGCAGCTAAGACAAAAGGTGGGGGTCCTGTTGACTGCCACCAACAAAATGTCATAGGTAGTAGTCAGATTCTCCCAAAATACCCCTTTTATAGTACGTTGTATGTCACCTTCAATCAAAAGGTCAATTTCAAAAAGCCTTTGAGGGGGAGCCACTCTAGTGTAAGCTGTCTCAACAACGTGTCAGTCGCTGTCACCTTCAGTAGTGGACGCAGTGCCTCTCAGACTATGGCAATCTCCTCAGCGCTGCCCAACAGCGTCAGCCCCCTTGTCAGGTTCCGAAGCTGTGTTCTCACAATCTGTGGCATATGTCTCTGCTGAAAGCGCTGTGTGCTGGTGGTGCTCGCACGAGCTCTTTAATTTTTAACTCGTTTTAACTTGTTTTGCTATTCTGCTGATAAAGTACTATTGTTGCTACAAGGTACGGGAAAATAAAAATTCACATTAGAAAATTTAGCCGGAATCCGTATTTGCATTTGCTGCTTGTGAAATACCTTTTAACTGCTGTCCTCTTACTCGCACTATAAAAAAAAATCACTCCAAATGCACTCCGCTACTTCAGCAGGTTTCGGGGAATACTATCTACCCCAGCGCCCTCTAGTGGTTGGATCGCCTGCAACTGCTTATCTATTTAAGCAGTCCAATGCAGGCACGCAGCGAAGTGCCGGAGATGCGCCAGAGATAAGCCCTTCTGTGCCCGTCCGTGTCCCGGCCACGTCGAGCGCCATGAGGGCTATCACTTTAAGGTACTCAAGGGAGGCTTTATTGAGTATAGGAAAGAGGGGAAGGGGCGGGCCTCAAAAAGATCTAAAACATACCTCTGTCACCTTGGGGTGTGGTCTGATTAACAGTAGATCCCTGGTTAAACACCATCAGAAGGTGTCGGACCTGTTGGAGGATATGGATCTGGATGCCCTTTTCATTACAAAGACCTGGGCCAGTGCGGACTCCTCTGCTGAGCTGGGCCAAGCGTGCCCGGATGGGTACAAGATGTTTCACAAACCCAGGTCCCAAGGATGAGGGGAGGGTGTTGGGGTGATCTATAAGGACAGGTGGAACTTTGCCTCCTTACAGGTTGACGCAGTTGCAGGGATTGAACTGATGGGCTTTACCCTACAAGAAACCAAAGGAAGGATACTAACTGGCATGATCTGCTATAGACCACCCGGCCTGGATACGGGGTACCAGGCACTGTTTGATACTATCGGCCCCCTTGCTCTAATTCATTCCAGACTGCTGCTCCTGGGGGACTTAAACCTATGGGACAATGGGGCCCTAGGGAGCCACCTGAAGGATTTACAATATATATGTAGAAACTGTGGTCTTGTTCAGCTGATACTGGAACCTACCCACTTAGGCGGGCACGCACTGGACCTGGTGTTCGCAAACCAGACAGAGACTAAGGTAATTGGTATTCTACCCCAAAGTTGGACTGACCATTCCCTGATTCATTTCCAGATCACGGTACCTATTCAGGTGAATAAAAATGCTTGCCCTGTAATTTACCGAAAGGGAAGGGACTGGTCCAAATTACCAAAGGACAAGACACATTTTTTCTTTACCAATCAGACTCCCTTTGATCCAGATGAGTCAGTGGGCCAGAACTACCATGTCTACTGTGACTATATCACCGAGACCCTTGATAAACTTGCCCCCCTGAAAAAGATAAAGAACAGAAGTAAACCTTCAGCCCTCTGGTTCAGTGAGGAGCTGAAATCACTACGTAATCAATGTAGACAGGCAGAAAGGAAGTGGCGAAGACTCTATTTAGAGTCTGATAAGAGACTGCTAAAGGTAGAACTGGCTAAATATAAAGAGGCCATTGCCAAAGCAAAGGCACTTTTTTATGCTACTGCCATACTTCAGTCTCCGAACAGCACAAAAACTCTCTTTAATATTATAAAAGACCTCTCCAACCCCGCCTGCATGAGCAACAAGGTGGTTGCAACTCAAAAACTTTGCAACAAAATCGCCGTCTTCTTTGAAGAAAAAATTGCCAAAATAATGGGGGGGGGGGTGTTTGCTCAGGGTGAGGCTAGCTGTCAAGACGCACCACTTCAGATGGTAGAGGAGGAATTACCGGTAGTATCATCGATGGAGAGCTTTCCCCCTCTGACAGATGAGCTCTTTACCAGCTTGGCGCTCAGCATATCCTCTGGATGCGTATGATTTACTGCCAATCCCTGGAGGAAGGAGTAGTGCCGGAAGCATGAAAACAGGCAGTGGTAACCCCTCTACTCAAGAAGCCCTCGCTGGATCCAACAATCCCAGCCCAATTTAGGCCTATATCTCTTCTGCCCTATCCTATAAAAATTCTGGAGAAAGCTGTTAGCAGGTCCTTGTCAAGCTACCTGGAAGATAACTGTCTATTGGATGGGGATCAGTTTGGATTCCGCCCAGGCCATGGGACAGAAACTGCATTAGCAACCATGCTGGACACTCTGCGAATGCGAGCCGACAATGTCAACTCCTCAGTACTCGTGCTGTTGGATATGTCGGCCGCATTTGACACGGTTAGCCACGCAGTTCTGATAAATAGACTGGAGAAACTGGGCGTGAAAGGCAAGGCTCTGAAATAGCTACAATCTTATCTGTCTGGTAGACAACAGACAGTGACCATGATTCCGTTTGCCTCCCCCAAGTCCCCGGTCCACTATGGAATGCCACAAGGCTCGTTGATCCTTTTTAATATTTACTTGCAGCCTTTGATCCCTATTATAAAATCTTATGGGATCGAATTGATTAATTACGCTGATGACACCCAATTGGTGTTCTATTTGGAAGGGAAACATGCGGTGCCCAATGGGCAGATTTCAGGATTGCATGGGTCGGGTCTCCGGCTGGCTTAAAGCAAACTCCCTTCAATTTAATGAGGGGAAAACGGAGGTAGTCTACTGCTCGACGGTTAAACTAAATCAACAGATACCGTGCAAACTTAGGCTTTGGCCGGGGGCCGACCCCTGCGTCCCAGTAAGGACGGTGCAGAATCTGGGAGTACTGTTTGATGAAAACCTTCAAATGGTGTCGCAAACTAATACAACAATTAGTGTCTGTTTTGGTCTGCTAAAAGCACTCAGGCACATTCTCCCTCTCCTGCCCGATGACACTAGACCCTTGGTGGTAAGGAGCATAATCTTGGCTAGACTGGATTACTGTAACTCCCTTTACTTGGACGCCCCTTTATACATCTTGCAGGGGCTGCAGAGAGTCCAGTCGATAGCGGCCAAGTTGGCGCTTAACAGACTACGTAGCTCCTCTACCACAATGGCCTTGAGAGACCTTCATTGGTTGCCTGTACGGGACAGAGTCACTTTTAAATCTCTGTGCATAGTCTACAGAGCGTTACACAGTACGGGTCCTCTACCAATGCAGGAAAGATTCACATGGTACAAGCCCACTAGGTCTCTTCGCTCTTCCAGTCTAAGTCTGGCAACTACCACAGGGCCGGCCCTAGGCATGTGCAAACTGTGCACCTGCACAGGGCCGCCAAACGCCAGGGGCCGCCACGACGAGGATCGGATCGGAAGGATCACTGGAGTGGCGGCCCCCTGGCAGGGATTAGGAATATAGTGACAGGAGGCTTTTTGAAATATGTGGTCTGCAGGGGCGTAACACCCCCCCCGCTACACCCGCATTGCGGGGGGGCCACGCTCCAGGAGGGGGCCCCGCCGGGGCCCCTCATTGCATGCATTGATTGACTGAGACTGAGGAGTAGATTTAAAAATATGGACGGACCGTCCCGGCCGGAGCCCCATGAGGGGCGAGGCTGGCAGCGGTGCGGGCCCCGGCTGGGGCCCATGTGAGGCAGCTGGCTGGCAGTGTGGCAGCATATTGGCCCCGGGCAGGCCGGGGGCACGGGGCCCCAGGCGGGTCCCCACTGGTGAGGCTGGCTGGCACTGCAGAATGGTGCGGGTGCGGGCCCCCGGCCGGCCCGGGTCCCGTGTGTGGCTGGCAGCAGCAGGCTGGCTGACTGAGCAGCAGACTCAGTCAGCAGAGTGAGTTGTGAGCACGTCGGGCCGGGGCCCGGCGTGAGGCTGGCAGCACAGTGAGAGTAGAGACTGAGTAAGTTGATGAGCAGTGCATGCTGGTGCATGCGTCGCGCGCCAAGTCCGTCCGGGCCGGGGGCCCGGCCCAGTCCTGGGCCCCGTGATGAGCACTGCAGCAGGATGGTGCGCGGGGCCCCGGCCGGCCCGGGGCCCGCCCGCGTGTGACTGTGTTTGACTGGCTGGCAGAGCGGCTACACTTGCTGACTCTGAGCAGTTGAGGTCGAGCCTAGGAGCAGTGACACGATAGTGCGGGGCCCGGCCGGGCGGGCCGGAGTGTGACTGGATTGCCATCAGGACTGGATGCCATGCCAAATTGCCAATCATCATGCCACCATTAGCCAATGATGAATGAATGATTGCAGGAATGGACGGTGCGGGCCTGCCTCTGTGAGTGACTCAGTTGAGTAGTTTTAAATTGGTGGTGGGGATATTCACTCTTTACTCCTCTGACTCAGTGAGTCTCTGGTGACTTTCACTTTCTCTTCCGCGGCCTGCCTTCCGGGACACGTATGCGCGCCGCGGGGGCACTGGGGGGGAAGCGGGGGGGGGGGGGGGGGGCTGGCTGCTGTTGACTTGACTCACTGACCAATGGCCTCATAACATTTGTCAGGGGGCAGGGACAACACATGCGCATTGCGCAATGAGGTCATGACGACACACGCAAATAAGCGTGTTTACCGTTAGTTAAGTGTGTAGGTGTGGCAGCGGAGCAGAAGACAAAGGAAAGGATTCGAAGCCTGAACTTAAGCCCCCCACGGCAGCCCACCTGACCACACTGACCCTGGTTGACGGACGCTCGTCGCTCAGGACTGAGGAGGACTCATCATCAGGTACACTGACACACTCTCTCCGAGTTTATCTGAACCGGGCAGCCACTAGTAGTACCGGTCCGGCCAATTTAAAGCACTTCCCCTAAGCCTAATGCTCTCAAAATTTGTCCGAAGACGCACGCAGAGTACCTCTGTGGTAATACCCAAGCCCTTCCACTGTGGTAGTGCAAACATGTGGTCTCAACAGAACCCTACATCATGCCCTCAATACATGGCCGGCCGAGACGTGTGTGTCCCTGTGTGGCAAGCCATGAGCCCTTCCTTTGTGGCAGTGCAAAGCAAACCTCTGTGGTCTGAACAAGCCCCTTAACGCACCCGAGTATATGTCCAAAGAAGACGCACGCAAAAGTCCCTGCCTTTTAATGTGAGGCGGCACGGCATGTAAGTAATCCCTTGCCCTTATGTTATCAGAATAGCTGAACACTCCCGCACTGCTCACGCCTTGCAATCCACGTGTCCGGTGTCATGCATGCCCCAAGCAAGTAAGCAACCCTGTGGGCAGGGCAGCAAATGGCTGAAAAGTGAAAAGGCAGGCAGTTGAAGCGGGAAGGTGAGAGTGCTCACATATAATACCGTATTTGCTGCCCATTCAGCTGGCTTGGCGCTGTCCCTTTAAGAAATATTGCAAATCAGCTGAAAAACGCACGTTCTCTGCCTTAAAGCAGAAATATGCCATTGCCTTTGCTCTCTGCTTCAAAAGAAGGAAGTGCAGCCGAGCTCCCGTGTACAGAAGTGAAGGCGCTCGGAGCCTGAGTGCACATGCCTGCGTGCCGCGCACTGCTGAACACAGCCCTCCTGCACCTGTCCTGCCAGTGCCAGCGCCAGAGCGCCTCCAAACCCGAGTGACTCTGACTCACTGTCCACAGAATGGATAAATACCACACACCACGTATTACAACTCTCAGGGGAGGGGGGGTCCCTTCCCACGTCCTGTGCACCCGACCCACGGGCTTGCTGTGCTGCAAATAAGTGAAACATTGGAAACAGCAGGGGCTGGTGGCGGGTAGTGAGTGAATTATGATTGTAAAACACATTAACAGTGCATTTCAAGTTTAAACCTAATGACATTTCCAAAGCAGAGCTGGTTGTCTCGTTTGCACACCCAGGAGGAGGTCATTTATGAGCAGGGTATGACAGCTATGATGTATGCCAGCCCATTCCGCCCATTCCAAGGCCGAGAATTCAAATATCTTTCCTCATGTCCGTCTCTCCAGCAGTGTAATGTACTACCCTTGTATGTCGGGGTGAGTGCGTTTGGACAGGAGGTGTCGCTGCCATCTAAGAATCATATGTAATGGAAATTAAGAGAAAGTGAATAATGCTAAAATATCTAATTACTTGGCTTAACTAGTGTCACCTTCCTGAGCTCCGCCCCGTCCGGACCCTCTCTTCTTCCGGGGCCCCCACCTACGCTCCCTGCACAGGGCCACCATGAGCCTAGAGCCGGCCCTGACTACCACCAGATTTAAGAGATCCAGGATGGGAGGTAGAGCCTTCAGCACAGTAGCGTCTCGCCTATGGAACGAGCTGCCCCAGAACATCAGGCAAGCCGACTCCCTGATAGGCTTCAGAAAGAGCCTAAAGACATGGCTATTCGCCAAAGTCTGAGACCCTGGCGACCATCATCTAGTCTTTTAATTTGCGGTTTCCATCTGATAGTGTTTTTCCTCAAGAGCGCCAGGATACCCATAGGGTAACAGTCGCGCTATACAAGAGTAAAATAAAATACAATACAATACAATGTCGCTGTTAAAGCAGCAACTTTTTTCTTCTGAAACTAGGGCCTCTGACGTGGAGAGTCGTCCTGCTTTCCTTTACCGTCAGTCTTGCGGGGTTGCTCTTGTCTTGCACCACGTCCTCTGCCGCCGTCTCCTCTACCAGTTCGTGAGACCGATGTATCCTACAAAGAGCGAGGAGAACGTTGATCAGGAACCTGAAAACGATCAGGTGACTTAATCGTAGCGGGGTCGAGCAATTCATAAGTGCGCTCAGTAGACGCAGGTATTGGTGAAGCTGGGCGGGACCCCTGTTTCTGTTGCGGTTTCCCCTGTTTCTTAGTCTTTTTCCAATTCTGTTTTGGAACAAAGTAGCGATCATCTTTGTCGGACTTTTCTGCCTGAGTTTGCTTTTGCGCCGCCTTGGCAAAAGGCTTAACACCTAAACTATTACTGCCAATGGTTTTATAAGTCGCCGTAATAATTTTCTGTAGCTGACGGGGTTTCTCTGCTTCGGGGACATTGCACATAGCATTAGACACCTGGAAGCTTACCGCATCTCCCTTAACATTAGCGAGGACGAGATCGGAAACTACGTCAAACACTCCAACGAGTCTCATTCCCAATTCAACAGCTGCCTCCGGTCCGTGCTCATCCTGAACATGCTTAATGACAGAGGGTAGGACAGCCATAGACGGCGTGCGGAAGCATCTCGTATAGACTGCCGCAAATATCATACCCCATGTAGTACAATTAGTCACCTCAGGCACTAAGTCTTTCTGCAAACTAATTGTAAGAATCCTGTGTTTCTGCACAGGAGTCGTATTAGGAAATACTGCCTACAGGTGGTCAAATTTCTCACCAAGCCAAAAAGGCATTTCATCCTTATCTTGGGGACACTTGCCCATAACCGCATTAACCATAACAGGACTAAGTTTCATCCCATTCGGTCCAACTGGATGTGCCGCAGATCCGGGTGCCCCGCCCTGGAGGTTGCGGGAAATGTCATGAACTAAGACCCTGAATTAAGGCCCTACTGCAGAGGCATAAAGGGGCCTTAATTCACCAATGGGACATGCCCCCGCACGTGGTTGCGGGGTAAATCCAGTCGAAACAGGCCAAGAAGCTCCTGGAATGGACAAAGGACCTAATATAACTGACGTTAGAGAGTAGGGGAGGGCGCCATTAAACCAAACGCTGTGCTGCCAAGCAGAAATCGTAACCTCCTGTGTCCTATATGGAGTGTACTCCATAGGCACGACGGTGTGAGTGTAAGTATGAAGTAAATTGGCATCTGCATTGACCGCAGGAAACGTAACCCATGAGTAGAACAGCTCAAATGGGTAAGATGCATCTGCACTCACAACAAAGACAACTGCCATGCCTTCTGGGAAGGACATGGCTTTTGTAGTTCGGACTGGACTGTTCCCATGAGGCTCAGGGTCAGAGCTGATTTGCATATCGCCATTGTCTAACCCAGGGTGGTTAGGAGTGCAAAATAACGATGGATTTAGGCCCAGATCCTTGGACTGGGGTGAGTGTGTGACATTGATCCACATTCTGTCCATAACTTGTTGTGTTTGCAATTTCCGCCCTAAGTGCGCTGGGGATGCCCAGACGTGGGTCCCAGGCACTCCACACCACTGGAGTCAAGCTAGCTGGGCTGATGAGAGGTGTTACCTCGAAACCGGTCCGGTCCTCGGATGCTTGATTCCGTTCTGGGAGGGACATGGCTTTTGTAGTTAGGACTGGACTGTTCCCATGAGGCTCAGGGTCAGAGCTGATTTGCATATCGCCATTGTCTAACCCAGGGTGGTGTGGAGTGCAAAATAACAATGGATTTAGGCCCAGATCCTTGGACTGGGGTGAGTGTGTGACATTGATCCACATTCTGTCCATCACTTGTTGTGTTTGCAATTTCCGCCCTAAGTGCGTTGGGGATGCCCAGACGTGGGTCCCAGGCACTCCACACCACTGGAGTCAAGCTAGCCGGGCTGATGAGAGGTGTTACCTCGAAACCGGTCCGGTCCTCGGATGCTTGATTCCGTTCTGGGAAGGACATGGCTTTTGTAGTTCGAACTGGACTGTTCCCATGAGGCTTAGGGTCAGAGCTGATTTGCATATCGCCATTGTCTAACCCAGGGTGGTGTGGAGTGCAAAATAACGATGGATTTAGGCCCAGATCCTTGGACTGGGGTGAGTGTGTGACATTGATCCACATTCTGTCCATCACTTGTTGTGTTTGCAATTTCCGCCCTAAGTGCGCTGGGGATGCCCAGACGTGGGTCCCAGGCACTCCACACCACTGGAGTCAAGCTAGCTGGGCTGATGAGAGGTGTTACCTCGAAACCGGTCCGGTCCTCGGATGCTTGATTCCGTTCTGGGAGGGACATGGCTTTTGTAGTTAGGACTGGACTGTTCCCATGAGGCTCAGGGTCAGAGCTGATTTGCATATCGCCATTGTCTAACCCAGGGTGGTGTGGAGTGCAAAATAACAATGGATTTAGGCCCAGATCCTTGGACTGGGGTGAGTGTGTGACATTGATCCACATTCTGTCCATCACTTGTTGTGTTTGCAATTTCCGCCCTAAGTGCGTTGGGGATGCCCAGACGTGGGTATCAGGCACTCCACACCACTGGAGTCAAGCTAGCCGGGCTGATGAGAGGTGTTACCTCGAAACCGGTCCTGTCCTCGGATGCTTGATTCCGTTCTGGGAAGGACATGGCTTTTGTAGTTCGGACTGGACTGTTCCCATGAGGCTCAGGGTCAGAGCTGATTTGCATATCGCCATTGTCTAACCCAGGGTGGTGTGGAGTGCAAAATAACGATGGATTTAGGCCCAGATCCTTGGACTGGGGTGAGTGTGTGACTTTGATCCACATTCTGTCCATCACTTGTTGTGTTTGCAATTTCCGCCCTAAGTGCGCTGGGGATGCCCAGACGTGGGTCCCAGGCACTCCACACCACTGGAGTCAAGCTAGCCGGGCTGATGAGAGGTGTTACCTCGAAACCGGTCCGGTCCTCGGATGCTTGATTCCGTTCTGGGAAGGACATGGCTTTTGTAGTTCGGACTGGACTGTTCCCATGAGGCTCAGGGTCAGAGCTGATTTGCATATCGCCATTGTCTAACCCAAGGTGGTGTGGAGTGCAAAATAACGATGGATTTAGGCCCAGATCCTTGGACTGGGGTGAATGTGTGACATTGATCCACATTCTGTCCCTCACTTGTTGTGTTTGCAGTTTCCGCCCTAAGTGCGCTGGGGATGCCCAGACGTGGGTCCCAGGCACTCCACACCACTGGAGTCAAGCTAGCCGGGCTGATGAGAGGTGTTACCTCGAAACCGGTCCGGTCCTCGGATGCTTGATTCCGTTCTGGGAAGGACATGGCTTTTGTAGTTCGGACTGGACTGTTCCCATGAGGCTCAGGGTCAGAGCTGATTAGCATATCACCATTGTCTAACCCAAGGTGGTGTGGAGTGCAAAATAACGATGGATTTAGGCCCAGATCCTTGGACTGGGGTGAGTGTGTGACATTGATCCACATTCTGTCCATCACTTGTTGTGTTTGCAATTTCCGCCCTAAGTGCGCTGGGGATGCCCAGACGTGGGTCCCAGGCACTCCACACCACTGGAGTCATGCTAGCCGGGCTGATGAGAGGTGTTACCTCGAAACCGGTCCGGTCCTCGGATGCTTGATTCCGTTCTGGGAAGGACATGGCTTTTGTAGTTCGGACTGGACTGTTCCCATGAGGGTGAGAGCTGATTTGCATATCGCCATTGTCTAACCCAGGGTGGTGTGGAGTGCAAAATAACGATGGATTTAGGCCCAGATCCTTGGACTGGGGTGAGTGTGTGACATTGTTCCACATTCTGTCCATCACTTGTTGTGTTTGCAATTTCCGCCCTAAGTGCGCTGGGGATGCCCAGACGTGGGTCCCAGGCACTCCACACCACTGGAGTCAAGCTAGCCGGGCTGATGAGAGGTGTTGCCTCGAAACCGGTCCGGTCCTCGGATGCTTGATTCCGTTCTGGGAAGGACATGGCTTTTGTAGTTCGGACTGGACTGTTCCCATGAGGCTATGGGTCAGAGCTGATTTGCATATCGCCATTGTCTAACCCAGGGTGGTGTGGAGTGCAAAATAACGATGGATTTAGGCCCAGATCCTTGGACTGGGGTGAGTGTGTGACATTGATCCACATTCTGTCCATCACTTGTTGTGTTTGCAATTGCCGCCCTAAGTGCGCTGGGGATGCCCAGACGTGGGTCCCAGGCACTCCACACCACTGGAGTCAAGCTAGCCGGGCTGATGAGAGGTGTTACCTCGAAACCGGTCCGGTCCTCTGATGCTTGATTCTGTTCTGGGAAGGACATGGCTTTTGTAGTTCGGACTGGACTGTTCCCATGAGGCTCAGGGTCAGAGCTGATTTGCATATCGCCATTGTCTAGTCCAGGGTGGTGTGGAGTGCAAAATAACGATGGATTTAGGCCCAGATCCTTGGACTGGGGTGAGTGTGTGACATTGATCCACCTTCTGTCCATCACTTGTTGTGTTTGCAATTTCCGCCCTAAGTGCGCTGGGGATGCCCAGACGTGGGTCCCAGGCACACCACACCACTGGAGTCAAGCTAGCCGGGCTGATGAGAGGTGTTACCTCGAAACCGGTCCGGTCCTCGGATGCTTGATTCCGTTCTGGGAGGGACATGGCTTTTGTAGTTAGGACTGGACTGTTCCCATGAGGCTCAGGGTCAGAGCTGATTTGCATATCGCCATTGTCTAACCCAGGGTGGTGTGGAGTGCAAAATAACAATGGATTTAGGCCCAGATCCTTGGACTGGGGTGAGTGTGTGACATTGATCCACATTCTGTCCATCACTTGTTGTGTTTGCAATTTCCGCCCTAAGTGCGTTGGGGATGCCCAGACGTGGGTCCCAGGCACTCCACACCACTGGAGTCAAGCTAGCCGGGCTGATGAGAGGTGTTACCTCGAAACCGGTCCGGTCCTCGGATGCTTGATTCCGTTCTGGGAAGGACATGGCTTTTGTAGTTCGGACTGGACTGTTCCCATGAGGCTTAGGGTCAGAGCTGATTTGCATATCGCCATTGTCTAACCCAGGGTGGTGTGGAGTGCAAAATAACGATAGATTTAGGCCCAGATCCTTGGACTGGGGTGAGTGTGTGACATTGATCCACATTCTGTCCATCACTTGTTGTGTTTGCAATTTCCGCCCTAAGTGCGCTGGGGATGCCCAGACGTGGGTCCCAGGCACTCCACACCACTGGAGTCAAGCTAGCTGGGCTGATGAGAGGTGTTACCTCGAAACCGGTCCGGTCCTCGGATGCTTGATTCCGTTCTGGGAGGGACATGGCTTTTGTAGTTAGGACTGGACTGTTCCCATGAGGCTCAGGGTCAGAGCTGATTTGCATATCGCCATTGTCTAACCCAGGGTGGTGTGGAGTGCAAAATAACAATGGATTTAGGCCCAGATCCTTGGACTGGGGTGAGTGTGTGACATTGATCCACATTCTGTCCATCACTTGTTGTGTTTGCAATTTCCGCCCTAAGTGCGTTGGGGATGCCCAGACGTGGGTCCCAGGCACTCCACACCACTGGAGTCAAGCTAGCCGGGCTGATGAGAGGTGTTACCTCGAAACCGGTCCGGTCCTCGGATGCTTGATTCCGTTCTGGGAAGGACATGGCTTTTGTAGTTCGGACTGGACTGTTCCCATGAGGCTCAGGGTCAGAGCTGATTTGCATATCGCCATTGTCTAACCCAGGGTGGTGTGGAGTGCAAAATAACGATGGATTTAGGCCCAGATCCTTGGACTGGGGTGAGTGTGTGACATTGATCCACATTCTGTCCATCACTTGTTGTGTTTGCAATTTCCGCCCTAAGTGCGCTGGGGATGCCCAGACGTGGGTCCCAGGCACTCCACACCACTGGAGTCAAGCTAGCCGGGCTGATGAGAGGTGTTACCTCGAAACCGGTCCGGTCCTCGGATGCTTGATTCCGTTCTGGGAAGGACATGGCTTTTGTAGTTCGGACTGGACTGTTCCCATGAGGCTCAGGGTCAGAGCTGATTTGCATATCGCCATTGTCTAACCCAAGGTGGTGTGGAGTGCAAAATAACGATGGATTTAGGCCCAGATCCTTGGACTGGGGTGAATGTGTGACATTGATCCACATTCTGTCCCTCACTTGTTGTGTTTGCAGTTTCCGCCCTAAGTGCGCTGGGGATGCCCAGACGTGGGTCCCAGGCACTCCACACCACTGGAGTCAAGCTAGCCGGGCTGATGAGAGGTGTTACCTCGAAACCGGTCCGGTCCTCGGATGCTTGATTCCGTTCTGGGAAGGACATGGCTTTTGTAGTTCGGACTGGACTGTTCCCATGAGGCTCAGGGTCAGAGCTGATTAGCATATCACCATTGTCTAACCCAAGGTGGTGTGGAGTGCAAAATAACGATGGATTTAGGCCCAGATCCTTGGACTGGGGTGAGTGTGTGACATTGATCCACATTCTGTCCATCACTTGTTGTGTTTGCAATTTCCGCCCTAAGTGCGCTGGGGATGCCCAGACGTGGGTCCCAGGCACTCCACACCACTGGAGTCAAGCTAGCCGGGCTGATGAGAGGTGTTACCTCGAAACCGGTCCGGTCCTCGGATGCTTGATTCCGTTCTGGGAAGGACATGGCTTTTGTAGTTCGGACTGGACTGTTCCCATGAGGGTGAGAGCTGATTTGCATATCGCCATTGTCTAACCCAGGGTGGTGTGGAGTGCAAAATAACGATGGATTTAGGCCCAGATCCTTGGACTGGGGTGAGTGTGTGACATTGTTCCACATTCTGTCCATCACTTGTTGTGTTTGCAATTTCCGCCCTAAGTGCGCTGGGGATGCCCAGACGTGGGTCCCAGGCACTCCACACCACTGGAGTCAAGCTAGCCGGGCTGATGAGAGGTGTTGCCTCGAAACCGGTCCGGTCCTCGGATGCTTGATTCCGTTCTGGGAAGGACATGGCTTTTGTAGTTCGGACTGGACTGTTCCCATGAGGCTATGGGTCAGAGCTGATTTGCATATCGCCATTGTCTAACCCAGGGTGGTGTGGAGTGCAAAATAACGATGGATTTAGGCCCAGATCCTTGGACTGGGGTGAGTGTGTGACATTGATCCACATTCTGTCCATCACTTGTTGTGTTTGCAATTTCCGCCCTAAGTGCGCTGGGGATGCCCAGACGTGGGTCCCAGGCACTCCACACCACTGGAGTCAAGCTAGCCGGGCTGATGAGAGGTGTTACCTCGAAACCGGTCCGGTCCTCTGATGCTTGATTCTGTTCTGGGAAGGACATGGCTTTTGTAGTTCGGACTGGACTGTTCCCATGAGGCTCAGGGTCAGAGCTGATTTGCATATCGCCATTGTCTAGTCCAGGGTGGTGTGGAGTGCAAAATAACGATGGATTTAGGCCCAGATCCTTGGACTGGGGTGAGTGTGTGACATTGATCCACCTTCTGTCCATCACTTGTTGTGTTTGCAATTTCCGCCCTAAGTGCGCTGGGGATGCCCAGACGTGGGTCCCAGGCACACCACACCACTGGAGTCAAGCTAGCCGGGCTGATGAGAGGTGTTACCTCGAAACCGGTCCGGTCCTCGGATGCTTGATTCCGTTCTGGGAAGGACATGGCTTTTGTAGTTCGGACTGGACAGTTCCCTTGAGGCTCAGGGTCAGAGCTGATTTGCATATCGCCATTGTCTAACCCAGGGTGGTGTGGAGTGCAAAATAACGATGGATTTAGGCCCAGATCCTTGGACTGGGGTGAGTGTGTGACATTGATCCACATTCTGTCCATCACTTGTTGTGTTTGCAATTTCCGCACTAAGTGCGCTGGGGATGCCCAGACGTGGGTCCCAGGCACTCCACACCACTGGAGTCAAGCTAGCCGGGCTGATGAGAGGTGTTACCTCGTAACCGGTCCGGTCCTCGGATGCTTGATTCCGTTCTGGGAAGGACATGGCTTTTGTAGTTCGGACTGGACTGTTCCCATGAGGCTCAGGGTCAGAGCTGATTTGCATATCGCCATTGTCTAACCCAGGGTGGTGTGGAGTGCAAAATAACGATGGATTTTGGCCCAGATCCTTGGACTGGGATGAGTGTGTGACATTGATCCACATTCTGTCCATCACTTGTTGTGTTTGCAATTTCCGCCCTAAGTGCGCTGGGGATGCCCAGACGTTGGTCCCAGGCACTCCACACCACTGGAGTCAAGCTAGCCGGGCTGATGAGAGGTGTTACCTCGAAACCGGTCCGGTCCTCGGATGCTTGATTCCGTTCTGGGAAGGACATGGGTTTTGTAGTTCGGACTGGACTGTTCCCATGAGGCTCAGGGTCAGAGCTGATTTGCATATCGCCATTGTCTAACCCAGGGTGTGTGGAGTGCAAAATAACGATGGATTTAGGCCCAGATCCTTGGACTGGGGTGAGTGTGTGACATTGATCCACATTCTGTCCATCACTTGTTGTGTTTGCAATTTCCACCCTAAGTGCGCTGGGGATGCCCAGACGTGGGTCCCAGGCACTCCACACCACTGGAGTCAAGCTAGCCGGGCTGATGAGCGGTGTTACCTCGAAACCGGTCCGGTCCTCAAATGCTTGATTCCGTTCTGGGAAGGACATGGCTTTTGTAGTTAGGACTGGACTGTTCCCATGAGGCTCAGGGTCAGAGCTGATTTGCATATCGCCATTGTCTAACCCAGGGTCGTGTGGAGTGCAAAATAACAATGGATTTAGGCCCAGATCCTTGGACTGGGGTGAGTGTGTGACATTGATCCACATTCTGTCCATCACTTGTGTTTGCAATTTCCGCCCTAAGTGCGTTGGGGATGCCCAGACGTGGGTCCCAGGCACTCCACACCACTGGAGTCAAGCTAGCCGGGCTGATTAGAGGTGTTACCTCGAAACCGGTCCGGTCCTCGGATGCTTGATTCCGTTCTGGGAAGGACATGGCTTTTGTAGTTCGGACTGGACTGTTCCCATGAGGCTCAGGGTCAGAGCTGATTTGCATATCGCCATTGTCTAACCCAGGGTGGTGTGGAGTGCAAAATAACGATGGATTTAGGCCCAGATCCTTGGACTGGGGTGAGTGTGTGACATTGATCCACATTCTGTCCATCACTTGTTGTGTTTGCAATTTCCGCCCTAAGTGCGCTGGGGATGCCCAGACGTGGGTCCCAGGCACTCCACACCACTGGAGTCAAGCTAGCCGGGCTCATGAGAGGTGTTACCTCGAAACCGGTCCGGTCCTCGGATGCTTGATTCCGTTCTGGGAAGGACATGGCTTTTGTAGTTCGGACTGGACTGTTCCCATGAGGCTCAGGGTCAGAGCTGATTTGCATATCGCCATTGTCTAACCCAGGGTGGTGTGGAGTGCAAAATAACGATGGATTTAGGCCCAGGTCCTTGGACTGGGGTGAGTGTGTGACATTGATCCACATTCTGTCCATCACTTGTGTTTGCAATTTCCGCCCTAAGTGCGCTGGGATGCCCAGACGTGGGTCCCAGGCACTCCACACCACTGGAGTCAAGCTAGCCGGGCTGATGAGAGGTGTTACCTCGAAACCGGTCCGGTCCTCGGATGCTTGATTCCGTTCTGGGAAGGACATGGCTTTTGTAGTTCGGACTGGACTGTTCCCATGAGGCTCAGGGTCAGAGCTGATTTGCATATCGCCATTGTCTAACCCAGGGTGGTGTGGAGTGCAAAATAACGATGGATTTAGGCCCAGATCCTTGGACTGGGGTGAGTGTGTGACATTGATCCACATTCTGTCCATCACTTGTTGTGTTTGCAATTTCCGCCCTAAGTGCGCTGGGGATGCCCAGACGTGGGTCCCAGGCACTCCACACCACTGGAGTAAAGCTAGACGGGCTGATGAGAGGTGTTACCTCGAAACCGGTCCGGTCCTCGGATGCTTGATTCCGTTCTGGGAAGGACATGGCTTTTGTAGTTCGGACTGGACTGTTCCCATGAGGGTCAGAGCTGATTTGCATATCATCATTGTCTAACCCAGGGTGGTGTGGAGTGCAAAATAACGATGGATTTAGGCCCAGATCCTTGGACTGGGGTGAGTGTGTGACATTGATCCACATTCTGTCCATCACTTGTTGTGTTTGCAATTACCGCCCTAAGTGCGCTGGGGATGCCCAGACGTGGGTCCCAGGCACTCCACACCACTGGAGTCAAGCTAGCCGGGCTGATGAGAGGTGTTACCTCGTAACCGGTCCGGTCCTCGGATGCTTGATTCCGTTCTGGGAAGGACATGGCTTTTGTAGTTCGGACTGGACTGTTCCCATGAGGCTCAGGGTCAGAGCTGATTTGCATATCGCCATTGTCTAACCCAGGGTGGTGTGGAGTGCAAAATAACGATGGATTTAGGCCCAGATCCTTGGACTGGGGTGAGTGTGTGACATTGATCCACATTCTGTCCATCACTTGTTGTGTTTGCAATTTCCGCCCTAAGTGCGCTGGGGATGCCCAGACGTGGGTCCCAGGCACTCCACACCACTGGAGTCAAGCTAGCCGGGCTGATGAGCGGTGTTACCTCGAAACCGGTCCGGTCCTCAAATGCTTGATTCCGTTCTGGGAAGGACATGGCTTTTGTAGTTAGGACTGGACTGTTCCCATGAGGCTCAGGGTCAGAGCTGATTTGCATATCGCCATTGTCTAACCCAGGGTCGTGTGGAGTGCAAAATAACAATGGATTTAGGCCCAGATCCTTGGACTGGGGTGAGTGTGTGACATTGATCCACATTCTGTCCATCACTTGTGTTTGCAATTTCCGCCCTAAGTGCGTTGGGGATGCCCAGACGTGGGTCCCAGGCACTCCACACCACTGGAGTCAAGCTAGCCGGGCTGATTAGAGGTGTTACCTCGAAACCGGTCCGGTCCTCGGATGCTTGATTCCGTTCTGGGAAGGACATGGCTTTTGTAGTTCGGACTGGACTGTTCCCATGAGGCTCAGGGTCAGAGCTGATTTGCATATCGCCATTGTCTAACCCAGGGTGGTGTGGAGTGCAAAATAACGATGGATTTAGGCCCAGATCCTTGGACTGGGGTGAGTGTGTGACATTGATCCACATTCTGTCCATCACTTGTTGTGTTTGCAATTTCCGCCCTAAGTGCGCTGGGGATGCCCAGACGTGGGTCCCAGGCACTCCACACCACTGGAGTCAAGCTAGCCGGGCTCATGAGAGGTGTTACCTCGAAACCGGTCCGGTCCTCGGATGCTTGATTCCGTTCTGGGAAGGACATGGCTTTTGTAGTTCGGACTGGACTGTTCCCATGAGGCTCAGGGTCAGAGCTGATTTGCATATCGCCATTGTCTAACCCAGGGTGGTGTGGAGTGCAAAATAACGATGGATTTAGGCCCAGGTCCTTGGACTGGGGTGAGTGTGTGACATTGATCCACATTCTGTCCATCACTTGTGTTTGCAATTTCCGCCCTAAGTGCGCTGGGATGCCCAGACGTGGGTCCCAGGCACTCCACACCACTGGAGTCAAGCTAGCCGGGCTGATGAGAGGTGTTACCTCGAAACCGGTCCGGTCCTCGGATGCTTGATTCCGTTCTGGGAAGGACATGGCTTTTGTAGTTCGGACTGGACTGTTCCCATGAGGCTCAGGGTCAGAGCTGATTTGCATATCGCCATTGTCTAACCCAGGGTGGTGTGGAGTGCAAAATAACGATGGATTTAGGCCCAGATCCTTGGACTGGGGTGAGTGTGTGACATTGATCCACATTCTGTCCATCACTTGTTGTGTTTGCAATTTCCGCCCTAAGTGCGCTGGGGATGCCCAGACGTGGGTCCCAGGCACTCCACACCACTGGAGTAAAGCTAGACGGGCTGATGAGAGGTGTTACCTCGAAACCGGTCCGGTCCTCGGATGCTTGATTCCGTTCTGGGAAGGACATGGCTTTTGTAGTTCGGACTGGACTGTTCCCATGAGGGTCAGAGCTGATTTGCATATCATCATTGTCTAACCCAGGGTGGTGTGGAGTGCAAAATAACGATGGATTTAGGCCCAGATCCTTGGACTGGGGTGAGTGTGTGACATTGATCCACATTCTGTCCATCACTTGTTGTGTTTGCAATTACCGCCCTAAGTGCGCTGGGGATGCCCAGACGTGGGTCCCAGGCACTCCACACCACTGGAGTCAAGCTAGCCGGGCTGATGAGAGGTGTTACCTCGTAACCGGTCCGGTCCTCGGATGCTTGATTCCGTTCTGGGAAGGACATGGCTTTTGTAGTTCGGACTGGACTGTTCCCATGAGGCTCAGGGTCAGAGCTGATTTGCATATCGCCATTGTCTAACCCAGGGTGGTGTGGAGTGCAAAATAACGATGGATTTAGGCCCAGATCCTTGGACTGGGGTGAGTGTGTGACATTGATCCACATTCTGTCCATCACTTGTTGTGTTTGCAATTTCCGCCCTAAGTGCGCTGGGGATGCCCAGACGTGGGTCCCAGGCACTCCACACCACTGGAGTCAAGCTAGCCGGGCTGATGAGAGGTGTTACCTCGAAACCGGTCCGGTCCTCGGATGCTTGATTCCGTTCTGGGAAGGACATGGCTTTTGTAGTTCGGACTGGACTGTTCCCATGAGGCCCAGGGTCAGAGCTGATGTGCATATCACCATTGTCTAACCCAGGGTGGCGTGGAGTGCAAAATAACGATGGATTTAGGCCCAGATCCTTGGACTGGGGTGAGTGTGTGACATTGATCCACATTCTGTCCATTACTTGTTGTGTTTGCAATTTCCGCCCTAAGTGCGCTGGGGATGCCCAGACGTGGGTCCCAGGCACTCCACACCACTGGAGTCAAGCTAGCCGGGCTGATGAGAGGTGTTACCTCGAAACCGGTCCGGTCCTCGGATGCTTGATTCCGTTCTGGGAAGGACATGGCTTTTGTAGTTCGGACTGGACTGTTCCCATGAGGGTCAGAGCTGATTTGCATATCGCCATTGTCTAACCCAGGGTGGTGTGGAGTGCAAAATAACGATGGATTTAGGCCCAGATCCTTGGACTGGGGTGAGTGTGTGACATTGATCCACATTCTGTCCATCACTTGTTGTGTTTGCAATTTCCGCCCTAAGTGCGCTGGGGATGCCCAGACGTGGGTCCCAGGCACTCCACACCACTGGAGTCAAGCTAGCCGGGCTGATGAGAGGTGTTACCTCGAAACCGGTCCGGTCCTCGGATGCTTGATTCCGTTCTGGGAAGGACATGGCTTTTGTAGTTCGGACTGGACTGTTCCCATGAGGCTCAGAGTCAGAGCTGATTTGCATATCGCCATTGTCTAACCCAGGGTGGTGTGGAGTCCAAAATAACAATGGATTTACGCCCAGATCCTTGGACTGGGGTGAGTGTGTGACATTGATCCACATTCTGTCCATCACTTGTTGTGTTTGCAATTTCCGCCCTAAGTGCGCTGGGGATGCCCAGACGTGGGTCCCAGGCACTCCACACCACTGGAGTCAAGCTAGCCGGGCTGATGAGAGGTGTTACCTCGAAACCGGTCCGGTCCTCGGATGCTTGATTCCGTTCTGGGAAGGACATGGCTTTTGTAGTTCGGACTGGACTGTTCCCATGAGGGTCAGAGCTGATTTGCATATCGCCATTGTCTAACCCAGGGTGGTGTGGAGTGCAAAATAACGATGGATTTAGGCCCAGATCCTTGGACTGGGGTGAGTGTGTGACATTGATCCACATTCTGTCCATCACTTGTTGTGTTTGCAGTTTCCGCCCTAAGTGCGCTGGGGATGCCCAGACGTGGGTCCCAGGCACTCCACACCACTGGAGTCAAGCTAGCCGGGCTGATGAGAGGTGTTACCTCGAAACTGGTCCGGTCCTTGGATGCTTGATTCCGTTCTGGGAAGGACATGGCTTTTGTAGTTCGGACTGGACTGTTCCCATGAGGCTCAGGGTCAGAGCTGATTTGCATATCGCCATTGTCTAACCCAGGGTGGTGTGGAGTGCAAAATAACGATGGATTTAGGCCCAGATCCTTGGACTGGGGTGAGTGTGTGACATTGATCCACATTCTGTCCATCACTTGTTGTGTTTGCAATTTCCGCCCTAAGTGCGCTGGGGATGCCCAGACGTGGGTCCCAGGCACTCCACACCACTGGAGTCAAGCTAGCCGGGCTGAGGAGAGGTGTTACCTCGAAACCGGTCCGGTCCTCGGATGCTTGATTCCGTTCTGGGAAGGACATGGCTTTTGTAGTTCGGACTGGACTGTTCCCATGAGGCTCAGGGTCAGAGCTGATTTGCATATCACCATTGTCTAACCCAGGGTGGTGTGGAGTGCAAAATAACGATGGATTTAGGCCCAGATCCTTGGACTGGGGTGAGTGTGTGACATTGATCCACATTCTGTCCATCACTTGTTGTGTTTGCAATTTCCGCCCTAAGTGCGCTGGGGATGCCCAGACGTGGGTCCCAGGCACTCCACACCACTGGAGTCAAGCTAGCCGGGCTGATGAGAGGTGTTACCTCGAAACCGGTCCGGTCCTCGGATGCTTGATTCCGTTCTGGGAAGGACATGGCTTTTGTAGTTCGGACTGGACTGTTCCCATGAGTGTCAGAGCTGATTTGCATATCGCCATTGTCTAACCCAGGGTGGTGTGGAGTGCAAAATAACGATGGATTTAGGCCCAGATCCTTGGACTGGGGTGAGTGTGTGACATTGATCCACATTCTGTCCATCACTTGTTGTGTTTGCAATTTCCGCCCTAAGTGCGCTGGGGATGCCCAGACGTTGGTCCCAGGCACTCCACACCACTGGAGTCAAGCTAGCCGGGCTGATGAGAGGTGTTACCTCGAAACCGGTCCGGTCCTCGGATGCTTGATTCCGTTCTGGGAAGGACATGGCTTTTGTAGTTCGGACTGGACTGTTCCCATGAGGCTCAGGGTCAGAGCTGATTTGCATATCGCCATTGTCTAACCCAGGGTGTGTGGAGTGCAAAATAACGATGGATTTAGGCCCAGATCCTTGGACTGGGGTGAGTGTGTGACATTGATCCACATTCTGTCCATCACTTGTTGCGTTTGCAATTTCCACCCTAAGTGCACTGGGGATGCCCAGACGTGGGTCCCAGGCACTCCACACCACTGGAGTCAAGCTAGCCGGGCTGATGAGAGGTGTTACCTCGAAACCGGTCCGGTCCTCGGATGCTTGATTCCGTTCTGGGAAGGACATGGCTTTTGTGGTTCGGACTGGACTGTTCCCATGAGGCTCAGGGTCAGAGCTGATTTGCATATCGCCATTGTCTAACCCAGGGTGGTGTGGAGTGCAAAATAACGATGGATTTAGGCCCAGATCCTTGGACTGGGGTGAGTGTGTGACATTGATCCACATTCTGCCCATCACTTGTTGTGTTTGCAATTTCGCCCTAAGTGCGCTGGGGATGCCCAGACGTGGGTCCAAGGCACTCCACAACACTGGAGTCAAGCTAGCCGGGCTGATGAGAGGTGTTACCTCGAAACCGGTCCGGTCCTCGGATGCTTGATTCCGTTCTGGGAAGGACATGGCTTTTGTAGTTCGGACTGGACTGTTCCCATGAGGCTCAGGGTCAGAGCTGATTTGCATATCGCCATTGTCTAACCCAGGGTGGTGTGGAGTGCAAAATAACGATGGATTTAGGCCCAGATCCCTGGACTGGGGTGAGTGTGTGACATTGATCCACATTCTGTCCATCACTTGTTGTGTTTGCAATTTCCGCCCTAAGTGCGCTGGGGATGCCCAGACGTGGGTCCCAGGCACTCCACACCACTGGAGTCAAGCTAGCCGGGCTGATGAGAGGTGTTACCTCGAAACCGGTCCGGTCCTCAAATGCTTGATTCCGTTCTGGGAAGGACATGGCTTTTGTAGTTAGGACTGGACTGTTCCCATGAGGCTCAGGGTCAGAGCTGATTTGCATATCGCCATTGTCTAACCCAGGGTCGTGTGGAGTGCAAAATAACAATGGATTTAGGCCCAGATCCTTGGACTGGGGTGAGTGTGTGACATTGATCCACATTCTGTCCATCACTTGTGTTTGCAATTTCTGCCCTAAGTGCGTTGGGGATGTCCAGACGTGGGTCCCAGGCACTCCACACCACTGGAGTCAAGCTAGCCGGGCTGATGAGAGGTGTTACCTCGAAACCGGTCCGGTCCTCGGATGCTTGATTCCGTTCTGGGAAGGACATGGCTTTTGTAGTTCGGACTGGACTGTTCCCATGAGGCTCAGGGTCAGAGCTGATTTGCATATCGCCATTGTCTAACCCAGGGTGGTGTGGAGTGCAAAATAACGATGGATTTAGGCCCAGATCCTTGGACTGGGGTGAGTGTGTGACATTGATCCACATTCTGTCCATCACTTGTTGTGTTTGCAATTTCCGCCCTAAGTGCGCTGGGGATGCCCAGACGTGGGTCCCAGGCACTCCACACCACTGGAGTCAAGCTAGCCGGGCTCATGAGAGGTGTTACCTCGAAACCGGTCCGGTCCTCGGATGCTTGATTCCGTTCTGGGAAGGACATGGCTTTTGTAGTTCGGACTGGACTGTTCCCATGAGGCTCAGGGTCAGAGCTGATTTGCATATCGCCATTGTCTAACCCAGGGTGGTGTGGAGTGCAAAATAACGATGGATTTAGGCCCAGATCCTTGGACTGGGGTGAGTGTGTGACATTGATCCGCATTCTGTCCATCACTTGTTGTGTTTGCAATTTCCACCCTAAGTGCGCTGGGGATGCCCAGACGTGGGTCCCAGGCACTCCACACCACTGGAGTCAAGCTAGCCGGGCTGATGAGAGGTGTTACCTCGAAACCGGTCCGGTCCTCGGATGCTTGATTCCGTTCTGGGAAGGACATGGCTTTTGTAGTTCGGACTGGACTGTTCCCATGAGGCTCAGGGTCAGAGCTGATTTACATATCGCCATTGTCTAACCCAGGGTGGTGTGGAGTGCAAAATAACAATGGATTTAGGCCCAGATCCTTGGACTGGGGTGAGTGTGTGACATTGATCCACATTCTGTCCATCACTTGTGTTTGCAATTTCCGCCCTAAGTGCGCTGGGGATGCCCAGACGTGGGTCCCAGGCACTCCACACCACTGGAGTAAAGCTAGACGGGCTGATGAGAGGTGTTACCTCGAAACCGGTCCGGTCCTCGGATGCTTGATTCCGTTCTGGGAAGGACATGGCTTTTGTAGTTCGGACTGGACTGTTCCCATGAGGCTCAGGGTCAGAGCTGATTTGCATATCGCCATTGTCTAACCCAGGGTGGTGTGGAGTGCAAAATAACGATGGATTTAGGCCCAGATCCCTGGACTGGGGTGAGTGTGTGACATTGATCCACATTCTGTCCATCACTTGTTGTGTTTGCAATTTCCGCCCTAAGTGCGCTGGGGATGCCCAGACGTGGGTCCCAGGCACTCCACACCACTGGAGTCAAGCTAGCCGGGCTGATGAGAGGTGTTACCTCGAAACCGGTCCGGTCCTCAAATGCTTGATTCCGTTCTGGGAAGGACATGGCTTTTGTAGTTAGGACTGGACTGTTCCCATGAGGCTCAGGGTCAGAGCTGATTTGCATATCGCCATTGTCTAACCCAGGGTCGTGTGGAGTGCAAAATAACAATGGATTTAGGCCCAGATCCTTGGACTGGGGTGAGTGTGTGACATTGATCCACATTCTGTCCATCACTTGTGTTTGCAATTTCTGCCCTAAGTGCGTTGGGGATGTCCAGACGTGGGTCCCAGGCACTCCACACCACTGGAGTCAAGCTAGCCGGGCTGATGAGAGGTGTTACCTCGAAACCGGTCCGGTCCTCGGATGCTTGATTCCGTTCTGGGAAGGACATGGCTTTTGTAGTTCGGACTGGACTGTTCCCATGAGGGTCAGGGTCAGAGCTGATTTGCATATCGCCATTGTCTAACCCAGGGTGGTGTGGAGTGCAAAATAACGATGGATTTAGGCCCAGATCCTTGGACTGGGGTGAGTGTGTGACATTGATCCACATTCTGTCCATCACTTGTTGTGTTTGCAATTTCCGCCCTAAGTGCGCTGGGGATGCCCAGACGTGGGTCCCAGGCACTCCACACCACTGGAGTCAAGCTAGCCGGGCTGATGAGAGGTGTTACCTCGAAACCGGTCCGGTCCTCGGATGCTTGATTCCGTTCTGGGAAGGACATGGCTTTTGTAGTTAGGACTGGACTGTTCCCATGAGGCTCAGGGTCAGAGCTGATTTGCATATCGCCATTGTCTAACCCAGGGTCGTGTGGAGTGCAAAATAACAATGGATTTAGGCCCAGATCCTTGGACTGGGGTGAGTGTGTGACATTGATCCACATTCTGTCCATCACTTGTGTTTGCAATTTCTGCCCTAAGTGCGTTGGGGATGTCCAGACGTGGGTCCCAGGCACTCCACACCACTGGAGTCAAGCTAGCCGGGCTGATGAGAGGTGTTACCTCGAAACCGGTCCGGTCCTCGGATGCTTGATTCCGTTCTGGGAAGGACATGGCTTTTGTAGTTTGGACTGGACTGTTTCCATGAGGCTCAGGGTCAGAGCTGATTTGCATATCGCCATTGTCTAACCCAGGGTGGTGTGGAGTGCAAAATAACGATGGATTTAGGCCCAGATCCTTGGACTGGGGTGAGTGTGTGACATTGATCCACATTCTGTCCATCACTTGTTGTGTTTGCAATTTCCGCCCTAAGTGCGCTGGGGATGCCCAGACGTTGGTCCCAGGCACTCCACACCACTGGAGTCAAGCTAGCCGGGCTGATGAGAGGTGTTACCTCGAAACCGGTCCGGTCCTCGGATGCTTGATTCCGTTCTGGGAAGGACATGGCTTTTGTAGTTCGGACTGGACTGTTCCCATGAGTGTCAGAGCTGATTTGCATATCGCCATTGTCTAACCCAGGGTGGTGTGGAGTGCAAAATAACGATGGATTTAGGCCCAGATCCTTGGACTGGGGTGAGTGTGTGACATTGATCCACATTCTGTCCATCACTTGTTGTGTTTGCAATTTCCGCCCTAAGTGCGCTGGGGATGCCCAGACGTTGGTCCCAGGCACTCCACACCACTGGAGTCAAGCTAGCCGGGCTGATGAGAGGTGTTACCTCGAAACCGGTCCGGTCCTCGGATGCTTGATTCCGTTCTGGGAAGGACATGGCTTTTGTAGTTCGGACTGGACTGTTCCCATGAGGCTCAGGGTCAGAGCTGATTTGCATATCGCCATTGTCTAACCCAGGGTGTGTGGAGTGCAAAATAACGATGGATTTAGGCCCAGATCCTTGGACTGGGGTGAGTGTGTGACATTGATCCACATTCTGTCCATCACTTGTTGCGTTTGCAATTTCCACCCTAAGTGCACTGGGGATGCCCAGACGTGGGTCCCAGGCACTCCACACCACTGGAGTCAAGCTAGCCGGGCTGATGAGAGGTGTTACCTCGAAACCGGTCCGGTCCTCGGATGCTTGATTCCGTTCTGGGAAGGACATGGCTTTTGTGGTTCGGACTGGACTGTTCCCATGAGGCTCAGGGTCAGAGCTGATTTGCATATCGCCATTGTCTAACCCAGGGTGGTGTGGAGTGCAAAATAACGATGGATTTAGGCCCAGATCCTTGGACTGGGGTGAGTGTGTGACATTGATCCACATTCTGCCCATCACTTGTTGTGTTTGCAATTTCGCCCTAAGTGCGCTGGGGATGCCCAGACGTGGGTCCAAGGCACTCCACAACACTGGAGTCAAGCTAGCCGGGCTGATGAGAGGTGTTACCTCGAAACCGGTCCGGTCCTCGGATGCTTGATTCCGTTCTGGGAAGGACATGGCTTTTGTAGTTCGGACTGGACTGTTCCCATGAGGCTCAGGGTCAGAGCTGATTTGCATATCGCCATTGTCTAACCCAGGGTGGTGTGGAGTGCAAAATAACGATGGATTTAGGCCCAGATCCCTGGACTGGGGTGAGTGTGTGACATTGATCCACATTCTGTCCATCACTTGTTGTGTTTGCAATTTCCGCCCTAAGTGCGCTGGGGATGCCCAGACGTGGGTCCCAGGCACTCCACACCACTGGAGTCAAGCTAGCCGGGCTGATGAGAGGTGTTACCTCGAAACCGGTCCGGTCCTCAAATGCTTGATTCCGTTCTGGGAAGGACATGGCTTTTGTAGTTAGGACTGGACTGTTCCCATGAGGCTCAGGGTCAGAGCTGATTTGCATATCGCCATTGTCTAACCCAGGGTCGTGTGGAGTGCAAAATAACAATGGATTTAGGCCCAGATCCTTGGACTGGGGTGAGTGTGTGACATTGATCCACATTCTGTCCATCACTTGTGTTTGCAATTTCTGCCCTAAGTGCGTTGGGGATGTCCAGACGTGGGTCCCAGGCACTCCACACCACTGGAGTCAAGCTAGCCGGGCTGATGAGAGGTGTTACCTCGAAACCGGTCCGGTCCTCGGATGCTTGATTCCGTTCTGGGAAGGACATGGCTTTTGTAGTTCGGACTGGACTGTTCCCATGAGGCTCAGGGTCAGAGCTGATTTGCATATCGCCATTGTCTAACCCAGGGTGGTGTGGAGTGCAAAATAACGATGGATTTAGGCCCAGATCCTTGGACTGGGGTGAGTGTGTGACATTGATCCACATTCTGTCCATCACTTGTTGTGTTTGCAATTTCCGCCCTAAGTGCGCTGGGGATGCCCAGACGTGGGTCCCAGGCACTCCACACCACTGGAGTCAAGCTAGCCGGGCTCATGAGAGGTGTTACCTCGAAACCGGTCCGGTCCTCGGATGCTTGATTCCGTTCTGGGAAGGACATGGCTTTTGTAGTTCGGACTGGACTGTTCCCATGAGGCTCAGGGTCAGAGCTGATTTGCATATCGCCATTGTCTAACCCAGGGTGGTGTGGAGTGCAAAATAACGATGGATTTAGGCCCAGATCCTTGGACTGGGGTGAGTGTGTGACATTGATCCGCATTCTGTCCATCACTTGTTGTGTTTGCAATTTCCACCCTAAGTGCGCTGGGGATGCCCAGACGTGGGTCCCAGGCACTCCACACCACTGGAGTCAAGCTAGCCGGGCTGATGAGAGGTGTTACCTCGAAACCGGTCCGGTCCTCGGATGCTTGATTCCGTTCTGGGAAGGACATGGCTTTTGTAGTTCGGACTGGACTGTTCCCATGAGGCTCAGGGTCAGAGCTGATTTACATATCGCCATTGTCTAACCCAGGGTGGTGTGGAGTGCAAAATAACAATGGATTTAGGCCCAGATCCTTGGACTGGGGTGAGTGTGTGACATTGATCCACATTCTGTCCATCACTTGTGTTTGCAATTTCCGCCCTAAGTGCGCTGGGGATGCCCAGACGTGGGTCCCAGGCACTCCACACCACTGGAGTAAAGCTAGACGGGCTGATGAGAGGTGTTACCTCGAAACCGGTCCGGTCCTCGGATGCTTGATTCCGTTCTGGGAAGGACATGGCTTTTGTAGTTCGGACTGGACTGTTCCCATGAGGCTCAGGGTCAGAGCTGATTTGCATATCGCCATTGTCTAACCCAGGGTGGTGTGGAGTGCAAAATAACGATGGATTTAGGCCCAGATCCCTGGACTGGGGTGAGTGTGTGACATTGATCCACATTCTGTCCATCACTTGTTGTGTTTGCAATTTCCGCCCTAAGTGCGCTGGGGATGCCCAGACGTGGGTCCCAGGCACTCCACACCACTGGAGTCAAGCTAGCCGGGCTGATGAGAGGTGTTACCTCGAAACCGGTCCGGTCCTCAAATGCTTGATTCCGTTCTGGGAAGGACATGGCTTTTGTAGTTAGGACTGGACTGTTCCCATGAGGCTCAGGGTCAGAGCTGATTTGCATATCGCCATTGTCTAACCCAGGGTCGTGTGGAGTGCAAAATAACAATGGATTTAGGCCCAGATCCTTGGACTGGGGTGAGTGTGTGACATTGATCCACATTCTGTCCATCACTTGTGTTTGCAATTTCTGCCCTAAGTGCGTTGGGGATGTCCAGACGTGGGTCCCAGGCACTCCACACCACTGGAGTCAAGCTAGCCGGGCTGATGAGAGGTGTTACCTCGAAACCGGTCCGGTCCTCGGATGCTTGATTCCGTTCTGGGAAGGACATGGCTTTTGTAGTTCGGACTGGACTGTTCCCATGAGGGTCAGGGTCAGAGCTGATTTGCATATCGCCATTGTCTAACCCAGGGTGGTGTGGAGTGCAAAATAACGATGGATTTAGGCCCAGATCCTTGGACTGGGGTGAGTGTGTGACATTGATCCACATTCTGTCCATCACTTGTTGTGTTTGCAATTTCCGCCCTAAGTGCGCTGGGGATGCCCAGACGTGGGTCCCAGGCACTCCACACCACTGGAGTCAAGCTAGCCGGGCTGATGAGAGGTGTTACCTCGAAACCGGTCCGGTCCTCGGATGCTTGATTCCGTTCTGGGAAGGACATGGCTTTTGTAGTTCGGACTGGACTGTTCCCATGAGGCTCAGAGTCAGAGCTGATTTGCATATCGCCATTGTCTAACCCAGGGTGGTGTGGAGTCCAAAATAACGATGGATTTACGCCCAGATCCTTGTACTGGGGTGAGTGTGTGACATTGATCCACATTCTGTCCATCACTTGTTGTGTTTGCAATTTCCGCCCTAAGTGCGCTGGGGATGCCCAGACGTGGGTCCCAGGCACTCCACACCACTGGAGTCAAGCTAGCCGGGCTGATGAGAGGTGTTACCTCGAAACCGGTCCGGTCCTCGGATGCTTGATTCCGTTCTGGGAAGGACATGGCTTTTGTAGTTCGGACTGGACTGTTCCCATGAGGGTCAGAGCTGATTTGCATATCGCCATTGTCTAACCCAGGGTGGTGTGGAGTGCAAAATAACGATGGATTTAGGCCCAGATCCTTGGACTGGGGTGAGTGTGTGACATTGATCCGCATTCTGTCCATCACTTGTTGTGTTTGCAATTTCCACCCTAAGTGCGCTGGGGATGCCCAGACGTGGGTCCCAGGCACTCCACACCACTGGAGTCAAGCTAGCCGGGCTGATGAGAGGTGTTACCTCGAAACCGGTCCGGTCCTCGGATGCTTGATTCCGTTCTGGGAAGGACATGGCTTTTGTAGTTCGGACTGGACTGTTCCCATGAGGCTCAGGGTCAGAGCTGATTTACATATCGCCATTGTCTAACCCAGGGTGGTGTGGAGTGCAAAATAACAATGGATTTAGGCCCAGATCCTTGGACTGGGGTGAGTGTGTGACATTGATCCACATTCTGTCCATCACTTGTGTTTGCAATTTCCGCCCTAAGTGCGCTGGGGATGCCCAGACGTGGGTCCCAGGCACTCCACACCACTGGAGTAAAGCTAGACGGGCTGATGAGAGGTGTTACCTCGAAACCGGTCCGGTCCTCGGATGCTTGATTCCGTTCTGGGAAGGACATGGCTTTTGTAGTTCGGACTGGACTGTTCCCATGAGGCTCAGGGTCAGAGCTGATTTGCATATCGCCATTGTCTAACCCAGGGTGGTGTGGAGTGCAAAATAACGATGGATTTAGACCCAGATCCCTGGACTGGGGTGAGTGTGTGACATTGATCCACATTCTGTCCATCACTTGTTGTGTTTGCAATTTCCGCCCTAAGTGCGCTGGGGATGCCCAGACGTGGGTCCCAGGCACTCCACACCACTGGAGTCAAGCTAGCCGGGCTGATGAGAGGTGTTACCTCGAAACCGGTCCGGTCCTCAAATGCTTGATTCCGTTCTGGGAAGGACATGGCTTTTGTAGTTAGGACTGGACTGTTCCCATGAGGCTCAGGGTCAGAGCTGATTTGCATATCGCCATTGTCTAACCCAGGGTCGTGTGGAGTGCAAAATAACAATGGATTTAGGCCCAGATCCTTGGACTGGGGTGAGTGTGTGACATTGATCCACATTCTGTCCATCACTTGTGTTTGCAATTTCTGCCCTAAGTGCGTTGGGGATGTCCAGACGTGGGTCCCAGGCACTCCACACCACTGGAGTCAAGCTAGCCGGGCTGATGAGAGGTGTTACCTCGAAACCGGTCCGGTCCTCGGATGCTTGATTCCGTTCTGGGAAGGACATGGCTTTTGTAGTTCGGACTGGACTGTTCCCATGAGGGTCAGGGTCAGAGCTGATTTGCATATCGCCATTGTCTAACCCAGGGTGGTGTGGAGTGCAAAATAACGATGGATTTAGGCCCAGATCCTTGGACTGGGGTGAGTGTGTGACATTGATCCACATTCTGTCCATCACTTGTTGTGTTTGCAATTTCCGCCCTAAGTGCGCTGGGGATGCCCAGACGTGGGTCCCAGGCACTCCACACCACTGGAGTCAAGCTAGCCGGGCTGATGAGAGGTGTTACCTCGAAACCGGTCCGGTCCTCGGATGCTTGATTCCGTTCTGGGAAGGACATGGCTTTTGTAGTTCGGACTGGACTGTTCCCATGAGGCTCAGAGTCAGAGCTGATTTGCATATCGCCATTGTCTAACCCAGGGTGGTGTGGAGTCCAAAATAACGATGGATTTACGCCCAGATCCTTGGACTGGGGTGAGTGTGTGACATTGATCCACATTCTGTCCATCACTTGTTGTGTTTGCAATTTCCGCCCTAAGTGCGCTGGGGATGCCCAGAAGTGGGTCCCAGGCACTCCACACCACTGGAGTCAAGCTAGCCGGGCTGATGAGAGGTGTTACCTCGAAACCGGTCCGGTCCTCGGATGCTTGATTCCGTTCTGGGAAGGACATGGCTTTTGTAGTTCGGACTGGACTGTTCCCATGAGGGTCAGAGCTGATTTGCATATCGCCATTGTCTAACCCAGGGTGGTGTGGAGTGCAAAATAACGATGGATTTAGGCCCAGATCCTTGGACTGGGGTGAGTGTGTGACATTGATCCACATTCTGTCCATCACTTGTTGTGTTTGCAATTTCCGCCCTAAGTGCGCTGGGGATGCCCAGACGTGGGTCCCAGGCACTCCACACCACTGGAGTCAAGCTAGCCGGGCTGATGAGAGGTGTTACCTCGAAACTGGTCCGGTCCTTGGATGCTTGATTCCGTTCTGGGAAGGACATGGCTTTTGTAGTTCGGACTGGACTGTTCCCATGAGGCTCAGGGTCAGAGCTGATTTGCATATCGCCATTGTCTAACCCAGGGTGGTGTGGAGTGCAAAATAACGATGGATTTAGGCCCAGATCCTTGGACTGGGGTGAGTGTGTGACATTGATCCACATTCTGTCCATCACTTGTTGTGTTTGCAATTTCCGCCCTAAGTGCGCTGGGGATGCCCAGACGTGGGTCCCAGGCACTCCACACCACTGGAGTCAAGCTAGCCGGGCTGAGGAGAGGTGTTACCTCGAAACCGGTCCGGTCCTCGGATGCTTGATTCAGTTCTGGGAAGGACATGGCTTTTGTAGTTCGGACTGGACTGTTCCCATGAGGCTCAGGGTCAGAGCTGATTTGCATATCACCATTGTCTAACCCAGGGTGGTGTGGAGTGCAAAATAACGATGGATTTAGGCCCAGATCCTTGGACTGGGGTGAGTGTGTGACATTGATCCACATTCTGTCCATCACTTGTTGTGTTTGCAATTTCCGCCCTAAGTGCGCTGGGGATGCCCAGACGTGGGTCCCAGGCACTCCACACCACTGGAGTCAAGCTAGCCGGGCTGATGAGAGGTGTTACCTCGAAACCGGTCCGGTCCTCGGATGCTTGATTCCGTTCTGGGAAGGACATGGCTTTTGTAGTTCGGACTGGACTGTTCCCATGAGGGTCAGGGTCAGAGCTGATTTGCATATCGCCATTGTCTAACCCAGGGTGGTGTGGAGTGCAAAATAACGATGGATTTAGGCCCAGATCCTTGGACTGGGGTGAGTGTGTGACATTGATCCACATTCTGTCCATCACTTGTTGTGTTTGCAATTTCCGCCCTAAGTGCGCTGGGGATGCCCAGACGTGGGTCCCAGGCACTCCACACCACTGGAGTCAAGCTAGCCGGGCTGATGAGAGGTGTTACCTCGAAACCGGTCCGGTCCTCGGATGCTTGATTCCGTTCTGGGAAGGACATGGCTTTTGTAGTTCGGACTGGACTGTTCCCATGAGGCTCAGAGTCAGAGCTGATTTGCATATCGCCATTGTCTAACCCAGGGTGGTGTGGAGTCCAAAATAACGATGGATTTACGCCCAGATCCTTGGACTGGGGTGAGTGTGTGACATTGATCCACATTCTGTCCATCACTTGTTGTGTTTGCAATTTCCGCCCTAAGTGCGCTGGGGATGCCCAGAAGTGGGTCCCAGGCACTCCACACCACTGGAGTCAAGCTAGCCGGGCTGATGAGAGGTGTTACCTCGAAACCGGTCCGGTCCTCGGATGCTTGATTCCGTTCTGGGAAGGACATGGCTTTTGTAGTTCGGACTGGACTGTTCCCATGAGGGTCAGAGCTGATTTGCATATCGCCATTGTCTAACCCAGGGTGGTGTGGAGTGCAAAATAACGATGGATTTAGGCCCAGATCCTTGGACTGGGGTGAGTGTGTGACATTGATCCACATTCTGTCCATCACTTGTTGTGTTTGCAATTTCCGCCCTAAGTGCGCTGGGGATGCCCAGACGTGGGTCCCAGGCACTCCACACCACTGGAGTCAAGCTAGCCGGGCTGATGAGAGGTGTTACCTCGAAACTGGTCCGGTCCTTGGATGCTTGATTCCGTTCTGGGAAGGACATGGCTTTTGTAGTTCGGACTGGACTGTTCCCATGAGGCTCAGGGTCAGAGCTGATTTGCATATCGCCATTGTCTAACCCAGGGTGGTGTGGAGTGCAAAATAACGATGGATTTAGGCCCAGATCCTTGGACTGGGGTGAGTGTGTGACATTGATCCACATTCTGTCCATCACTTGTTGTGTTTGCAATTTCCGCCCTAAGTGCGCTGGGGATGCCCAGACGTGGGTCCCAGGCACTCCACACCACTGGAGTCAAGCTAGCCGGGCTGAGGAGAGGTGTTACCTCGAAACCGGTCCGGTCCTCGGATGCTTGATTCAGTTCTGGGAAGGACATGGCTTTTGTAGTTCGGACTGGACTGTTCCCATGAGGCTCAGGGTCAGAGCTGATTTGCATATCACCATTGTCTAACCCAGGGTGGTGTGGAGTGCAAAATAACGATGGATTTAGGCCCAGATCCTTGGACTGGGGTGAGTGTGTGACATTGATCCACATTCTGTCCATCACTTGTTGTGTTTGCAATTTCCGCCCTAAGTGCGCTGGGGATGCCCAGACGTGGGTCCCAGGCACTCCACACCACTGGAGTCAAGCTAGCCGGGCTGATGAGAGGTGTTACCTCGAAACCGGTCTGGTCCTCGGATGCTTGATTCCGTTCTGGGAAGGACATGGCTTTTGTAGTTCGGACTGGACTGTTCCCATGAGTGTCAGAGCTGATTTGCATATCGCCATTGTCTAACCCAGGGTGGTGTGGAGTGCAAAATAACGATGGATTTAGGCCCAGATCCTTGGACTGGGGTGAGTGTGTGACATTGATCCACATTCTGTCCATCACTTGTTGTGTTTGCAATTTCCGCCCTAAGTGCGCTGGGGATGCCCAGACGTTGGTCCCAGGCACTCCACACCACTGGAGTCAAGCTAGCCGGGCTGATGAGAGGTGTTACCTCGAAACCGGTCCGGTCCTCGGATGCTTGATTCCGTTCTGGGAAGGACATGGCTTTTGTAGTTCGGACTGGACTGTTCCCATGAGGCTCAGGGTCAGAGCTGATTTGCATATCGCCATTGTCTAACCCAGGGTGTGTGGAGTGCAAAATAACGATGGATTTAGGCCCAGATCCTTGGACTGGGGTGAGTGTGTGACATTGATCCACATTCTGTCCATCACTTGTTGTGTTTGCAATTTCCACCCTAAGTGCACTGGGGATGCCCAGACGTGGGTCCCAGGCACTCCACACCACTGGAGTCAAGCTAGCCGGGCTGATGAGAGGTGTTACCTCGAAACCGGTCCGGTCCTCGGATGCTTGATTCCGTTCTGGGAAGGACATGGCTTTTGTAGTTCGGACTGGACTGTTCCCATGAGGCTCATGGTCAGAGCTGATTTGCATATCGCCATTGTCTAACCCAGGGTGGTGTGGAGTGAAAAATAACGATGGATTTAGGCCCAGATCCTTGGACTGGGGTGAGTGTGTGACATTGATCCACATTCTGCCCATCACTTGTTGTGTTTGCAATTTCGCCCTAAGTGCGCTGGGGATGCCCAGACGTGGGTCCCAGGCACTCCACAACACTGGAGTCAAGCTAGCGGGCTGATGAGAGGTGTTACCTCGAAACCGGTCCGGTCCTCGGATGCTTGATTCCGTTCTGGGAAGGACATGGCTTTTGTAGTTCGGACTGGACTGTTCCCATGAGGCTCAGGGTCAGAGCTGATTTGCATATCGCCATTGTCTAACCCAGGGTGGTGTGGAGTGCAAAATAACGATGGATTTAGGCCCAGATCCCTGGACTGGGGTGAGTGTGTGACATTGATCCACATTCTGTCCATCACTTGTTGTGTTTGCAATTTCCGCCCTAAGTGCGCTGGGGATGCCCAGACGTGGGTCCCAGGCACTCCACACCACTGGAGTCAAGCTAGCCGGGCTGATGAGAGGTGTTACCTCGAAACCGGTCCGGTCCTCAAATGCTTGATTCCGTTCTGGGAAGGACATGGCTTTTGTAGTTAGGACTGGACTGTTCCCATGAGGCTCAGGGTCAGAGCTGATTTGCATATCGCCATTGTCTAACCCAGGGTCGTGTGGAGTGCAAAATAACAATGGATTTAGGCCCAGATCCTTGGACTGGGGTGAGTGTGTGACATTGATCCACATTCTGTCCATCACTTGTGTTTGCAATTTCTGCCCTAAGTGCGTTGGGGATGTCCAGACGTGGGTCCCAGGCACTCCACACCACTGGAGTCAAGCTAGCCGGGCTGATGAGAGGTGTTACCTCGAAACCGGTCCGGTCCTCGGATGCTTGATTCCGTTCTGGGAAGGACATGGCTTTTGTAGTTCGGACTGGACTGTTCCCATGAAGCTCAGGGTCAGAGCTGATTTGCATATCGCCATTGTCTAACCCAGGGTGGTGTGGAGTGCAAAATAACGATGGATTTAGGCCCAGATCCTTGGACTGGGGTGAGTGTGTGACATTGATCCACATTCTGTCCATCACTTGTTGTGTTTGCAATTTCTGCCCTAAGTGCGCTGGGGATGCCCAGACGTGGGTCCCAGGCACTCCACACCACTGGAGTCAAGCTAGCCGGGCTCATGAGAGGTGTTACCTCGAAACCGGTCCGGTCCTCGGATGCTTGATTCCGTTCTGGGAAGGACATGGCTTTTGTAGTTCGGACTGGACTGTTCCCATGAGGCTCAGGGTCAGAGCTGATTTGCATATCGCCATTGTCTAACCCAGGGTGGTGTGGAGTGCAAAATAACGATGGATTTAGGCCCAGATCCTTGGAATGGGGTGAGTGTGTGACATTGATCCACATTCTGTCCATCACTTGTGTTTGCAATTTCCGCCCTAAGTGCGCTGGGGATGCCCAGACGTGGGTCCCAGGCACTCCACACCACTGGAGTCAAGCTAGCCGGGCTGATGAGAGGTGTTACCTCGAAACCGGTCCGGTCCTCGGATGCTTGATTCCGTTCTGGGAAGGACATGGCTTTCGTAGTTCGGACTGGACTGTTCCCATGAGGCTCAGGGTCAGAGCTGATTTGCATATCGCCATTGTCTAACCCAGGGTGGTGTGGAGTGCAAAATAACAATGGATTTAGGCCCAGATCCTTGGACTGGGGTGAGTGTGTGACATTGATCCACATTCTGTCCATCACTTGTTGTGTTTGCAATTTCCGCCCTAAGTGCGCTGGGGATGCCCAGACGTGGGTCCCAGGCACTCCACACCACTGGAGTAAAGCTAGACGGGCTGATGAGAGGTGTTACCTCGAAACCGGTCCGGTCCTCGGATGCTTGATTCCGTTCTGGGAAGGACATGGCTTTTGTAGTTTGGACTGGACTGTTCCCATGAGGGTCAGAGCTGATTTGCATATCGCCATTGTCTAACCCAGGGTGGTGTGGAGTGCAAAATAACGATGGATTTAGGCCCAGATCCTTGGACTGGGGTGAGTGTGTGACATTGATCCACATTCTGTCCATCACTTGTTGTGTTTGCAATTTCCGCCCTAAGTGCGCTGGGGATGCCCAGACGTTGGTCCCAGGCACTCCACACCACTGGAGTCAAGCTAGCCGGGCTGATGAGAGGTGTTACCTCGAAACCGGTCCGGTCCTCGGATGCTTGATTCCGTTCTGGGAAGGACATGGCTTTTGTGGTTCGGACTGGACTGTTCCCATGAGGCTCAGGGTCAGAGCTGATTTGCATATCGCCATTGTCTAACCCAGGGTGGTGTGGAGTGCAAAATAACGATGGATTTAGGCCCAGATCCTTGGACTGGGGTGAGTGTGTGACATTGATCCACATTCTGCCCATCACTTGTTGTGTTTGCAATTTCGCCCTAAGTGCGCTGGGGATGCCCAGACGTGGGTCCAAGGCACTCCACAACACTGGAGTCAAGCTAGCCGGGCTGATGAGAGGTGTTACCTCGAAACCGGTCCGGTCCTCGGATGCTTGATTCCGTTCTGGGAAGGACATGGCTTTTGTAGTTCGGACTGGACTGTTCCCATGAGGCTCAGGGTCAGAGCTGATTTGCATATCGCCATTGTCTAACCCAGGGTGGTGTGGAGTGCAAAATAACGATGGATTTAGGCCCAGATCCCTGGACTGGGGTGAGTGTGTGACATTGATCCACATTCTGTCCATCACTTGTTGTGTTTGCAATTTCCGCCCTAAGTGCGCTGGGGATGCCCAGACGTGGGTCCCAGGCACTCCACACCACTGGAGTCAAGCTAGCCGGGCTGATGAGAGGTGTTACCTCGAAACCGGTCCGGTCCTCAAATGCTTGATTTCGTTCTGGGAAGGACATGGCTTTTGTAGTTAGGACTGGACTGTTCCCATGAGGCTCAGGGTCAGAGCTGATTTGCATATCGCCATTGTCTAACCCAGGGTCGTGTGGAGTGCAAAATAACAATGGATTTAGGCCCAGATCCTTGGACTGGGGTGAGTGTGTGACATTGATCCACATTCTGTCCATCACTTGTGTTTGCAATTTCTGCCCTAAGTGCGTTGGGGATGTCCAGACGTGGGTCCCAGGCACTCCACACCACTGGAGTCAAGCTAGCCGGGCTGATGAGAGGTGTTACCTCGAAACCGGTCCGGTCCTCGGATGCTTGATTCCGTTCTGGGAAGGACATGGCTTTTGTAGTTCGGACTGGACTGTTCCCATGAGGCTCAGGGTCAGAGCTGATTTGCATATCGCCATTGTCTAACCCAGGGTGGTGTGGAGTGCAAAATAACGATGGATTTAGGCCCAGATCCTTGGACTGGGGTGAGTGTGTGACATTGATCCACATTCTGTCCATCACTTGTTGTGTTTGCAATTTCCGCCCTAAGTGCGCTGGGGATGCCCAGACGTGGGTCCCAGGCACTCCACACCACTGGAGTCAAGCTAGCCGGGCTCATGAGAGGTGTTACCTCGAAACCGGTCCGGTCCTCGGATGCTTGATTCCGTTCTGGGAAGGACATGGCTTTTGTAGTTCGGACTGGACTGTTCCCATGAGGCTCAGGGTCAGAGCTGATTTGCATATCGCCATTGTCTAACCCAGGGTGGTGTGGAGTGCAAAATAACGATGGATTTAGGCCCAGATCCTTGGACTGGGGTGAGTGTGTGACATTGATCCGCATTCTGTCCATCACTTGTTGTGTTTGCAATTTCCACCCTAAGTGCGCTGGGGATGCCCAGACGTGGGTCCCAGGCACTCCACACCACTGGAGTCAAGCTAGCCGGGCTGATGAGAGGTGTTACCTCGAAACCGGTCCGGTCCTCGGATGCTTGATTCCGTTCTGGGAAGGACATGGCTTTTGTAGTTCGGACTGGACTGTTCCCATGAGGCTCAGGGTCAGAGCTGATTTACATATCGCCATTGTCTAACCCAGGGTGGTGTGGAGTGCAAAATAACAATGGATTTAGGCCCAGATCCTTGGACTGGGGTGAGTGTGTGACATTGATCCACATTCTGTCCATCACTTGTGTTTGCAATTTCCGCCCTAAGTGCGCTGGGGATGCCCAGACGTGGGTCCCAGGCACTCCACACCACTGGAGTAAAGCTAGACGGGCTGATGAGAGGTGTTACCTCGAAACCGGTCCGGTCCTCGGATGCTTGATTCCGTTCTGGGAAGGACATGGCTTTTGTAGTTCGGACTGGACTGTTCCCATGAGGCTCAGGGTCAGAGCTGATTTGCATATCGCCATTGTCTAACCCAGGGTGGTGTGGAGTGCAAAATAACGATGGATTTAGGCCCAGATCCCTGGACTGGGGTGAGTGTGTGACATTGATCCACATTCTGTCCATCACTTGTTGTGTTTGCAATTTCCGCCCTAAGTGCGCTGGGGATGCCCAGACGTGGGTCCCAGGCACTCCACACCACTGGAGTCAAGCTAGCCGGGCTGATGAGAGGTGTTACCTCGAAACCGGTCCGGTCCTCAAATGCTTGATTCCGTTCTGGGAAGGACATGGCTTTTGTAGTTAAGACTGGACTGTTCCCATGAGGCTCAGGGTCAGAGCTGATTTGCATATCGCCATTGTCTAACCCAGGGTCGTGTGGAGTGCAAAATAACAATGGATTTAGGCCCAGATCCTTGGACTGGGGTGAGTGTGTGACATTGATCCACATTCTGTCCATCACTTGTGTTTGCAATTTCTGCCCTAAGTGCGTTGGGGATGTCCAGACGTGGGTCCCAGGCACTCCACACCACTGGAGTCAAGCTAGCCGGGCTGATGAGAGGTGTTACCTCGAAACCGGTCCGGTCCTCGGATGCTTGATTCCGTTCTGGGAAGGACATGGCTTTTGTAGTTCGGACTGGACTGTTCCCATGAGGGTCAGGGTCAGAGCTGATTTGCATATCGCCATTGTCTAACCCAGGGTGGTGTGGAGTGCAAAATAACGATGGATTTAGGCCCAGATCCTTGGACTGGGGTGAGTGTGTGACATTGATCCACATTCTGTCCATCACTTGTTGTGTTTGCAATTTCCGCCCTAAGTGCGCTGGGGATGCCCAGACGTGGGTCCCAGGCACTCCACACCACTGGAGTCAAGCTAGCCGGGCTGATGAGAGGTGTTACCTCGAAACCGGTCCGGTCCTCGGATGCTTGATTCCGTTCTGGGAAGGACATGGCTTTTGTAGTTCGAACTGGACTGTTCCCATGAGGCTCAGAGTCAGAGCTGATTTGCATATCGCCATTGTCTAACCCAGGGTGGTGTGGAGTCCAAAATAACGATGGATTTACGCCCAGATCCTTGTACTGGGGTGAGTGTGTGACATTGATCCACATTCTGTCCATCACTTGTTGTGTTTGCAATTTCCGCCCTAAGTGCGCTGGGGATGCCCAGACGTGGGTCCCAGGCACTCCACACCACTGGAGTCAAGCTAGCCGGGCTGATGAGAGGTGTTACCTCGAAACCGGTCCGGTCCTCGGATGCTTGATTCCGTTCTGGGAAGGACATGGCTTTTGTAGTTCGGACTGGACTGTTCCCATGAGGGTCAGAGCTGATTTGCATATCGCCATTGTCTAACCCAGGGTGGTGTGGAGTGCAAAATAACGATGGATTTAGGCCCAGATCCTTGGACTGGGGTGAGTGTGTGACATTGATCCGCATTCTGTCCATCACTTGTTGTGTTTGCAATTTCCACCCTAAGTGCGCTGGGGATGCCCAGACGTGGGTCCCAGGCACTCCACACCACTGGAGTCAAGCTAGCCGGGCTGATGAGAGGTGTTACCTCGAAACCGGTCCGGTCCTCGGATGCTTGATTCCGTTCTGGGAAGGACATGGCTTTTGTAGTTCGGACTGGACTGTTCCCATGAGGCTCAGGGTCAGAGCTGATTTACATATCGCCATTGTCTAACCCAGGGTGGTGTGGAGTGCAAAATAACAATGGATTTAGGCCCAGATCCTTGGACTGGGGTGAGTGTGTGACATTGATCCACATTCTGTCCATCACTTGTGTTTGCAATTTCCGCCCTAAGTGCGCTGGGGATGCCCAGACGTGGGTCCCAGGCACTCCACACCACTGGAGTAAAGCTAGACGGGCTGATGAGAGGTGTTACCTCGAAACCGGTCCGGTCCTCGGATGCTTGATTCCGTTCTGGGAAGGACATGGCTTTTGTAGTTCGGACTGGACTGTTCCCATGAGGCTCAGGGTCAGAGCTGATTTGCATATCGCCATTGTCTAACCCAGGGTGGTGTGGAGTGCAAAATAACGATGGATTTAGGCCCAGATCCCTGGACTGGGGTGAGTGTGTGACATTGATCCACATTCTGTCCATCACTTGTTGTGTTTGCAATTTCCGCCCTAAGTGCGCTGGGGATGCCCAGACGTGGGTCCCAGGCACTCCACACCACTGGAGTCAAGCTAGCCGGGCTGATGAGAGGTGTTACCTCGAAACCGGTCCGGTCCTCAAATGCTTGATTCCGTTCTGGGAAGGACATGGCTTTTGTAGTTAGGACTGGACTGTTCCCATGAGGCTCAGGGTCAGAGCTGATTTGCATATCGCCATTGTCTAACCCAGGGTCGTGTGGAGTGCAAAATAACAATGGATTTAGGCCCAGATCCTTGGACTGGGGTGAGTGTGTGACATTGATCCACATTCTGTCCATCACTTGTGTTTGCAATTTCTGCCCTAAGTGCGTTGGGGATGTCCAGACGTGGGTCTCAGGCACTCCACACCACTGGAGTCAAGCTAGCCGGGCTGATGAGAGGTGTTACCTCGAAACCGGTCCGGTCCTCGGATGCTTGATTCCGTTCTGGGAAGGACATGGCTTTTGTAGTTCGGACTGGACTGTTCCCATGAGGGTCAGGGTCAGAGCTGATTTGCATATCGCCATTGTCTAACCCAGGGTGGTGTGGAGTGCAAAATAACGATGGATTTAGGCCCAGATCCTTGGACTGGGGTGAGTGTGTGACATTGATCCACATTCTGTCCATCACTTGTTGTGTTTGCAATTTCCGCCCTAAGTGCGCTGGGGATGCCCAGACGTGGGTCCCAGGCACTCCACACCACTGGAGTCAAGCTAGCCGGGCTGATGAGAGGTGTTACCTCGAAACCGGTCCGGTCCTCGGATGCTTGATTCCGTTCTGGGAAGGACATGGCTTTTGTAGTTCGGACTGGACTGTTCCCATGAGGCTCAGAGTCAGAGCTGATTTGCATATCGCCATTGTCTAACCCAGGGTGGTGTGGAGTCCAAAATAACGATGGATTTACGCCCAGATCCTTGGACTGGGGTGAGTGTGTGACATTGATCCACATTCTGTCCATCACTTGTTGTGTTTGCAATTTCCGCCCTAAGTGCGCTGGGGATGCCCAGAAGTGGGTCCCAGGCACTCCACACCACTGGAGTCAAGCTAGCCGGGCTGATGAGAGGTGTTACCTCGAAACCGGTCCGGTCCTCGGATGCTTGATTCCGTTCTGGGAAGGACATGGCTTTTGTAGTTCGGACTGGACTGTTCCCATGAGGGTCAGAGCTGATTTGCATATCGCCATTGTCTAACCCAGGGTGGTGTGGAGTGCAAAATAACGATGGATTTAGGCCCAGA
Source organism: Lissotriton vulgaris (assembly GCF_964263255.1). Taxonomy (NCBI): domain Eukaryota; kingdom Metazoa; phylum Chordata; class Amphibia; order Caudata; family Salamandridae; genus Lissotriton; species Lissotriton vulgaris. Next base: position 1,333,537,129 of record NC_141693.1, read on the forward strand.
TCCTTGGACTGGGGTGAGTGTGTGACATTGATCCACATTCTGTCCATCACTTGTTGTGTTTGCAATTTCCGCCCTAAGTGCGCTGGGGATGCCCAGACGTGGGTCCCAGGCACTCCACACCACTGGAGTCAAGCTAGCCGGGCTGATGAGAGGTGTTACCTCGAAACTGGTCCGGTCCTTGGATGCTTGATTCCGTTCTGGGAAGGACATGGCTTTTGTAGTTCGGACTGGACTGTTCCCATGAGGCTCAGGGTCAGAGCTGATTTGCATATCGCCATTGTCTAACCCAGGGTGGTGTGGAGTGCAAAATAACGATGGATTTAGGCCCAGATCCTTGGACTGGGGTGAGTGTGTGACATTGATCCACATTCTGTCCATCACTTGTTGTGTTTGCAATTTCCGCCCTAAGTGCGCTGGGGATGCCCAGACGTGGGTCCCAGGCACTCCACACCACTGGAGTCAAGCTAGCCGGGCTGAGGAGAGGTGTTACCTCGAAACCGGTCCGGTCCTCGGATGCTTGATTCCGTTCTGGGAAGGACATGGCTTTTGTAGTTCGGACTGGACTGTTCCCATGAGGCTCAGGGTCAGAGCTGATTTGCATATCACCATTGTCTAACCCAGGGTGGTGTGGAGTGCAAAATAACGATGGATTTAGGCCCAGATCCTTGGACTGGGGTGAGTGTGTGACATTGATCCACATTCTGTCCATCACTTGTTGTGTTTGCAATTTCCGCCCTAAGTGCGCTGGGGATGCCCAGACGTGGGTCCCAGGCACTCCACACCACTGGAGTCAAGCTAGCCGGGCTGATGAGAGGTGTTACCTCGAAACCGGTCTGGTCCTCGGATGCTTGATTCCGTTCTGGGAAGGACATGGCTTTTGTAGTTCGGACTGGACTGTTCCCATGAGTGTCAGAGCTGATTTGCATATCGCCATTGTCTAACCCAGGGTGGTGTGGAGTGCAAAATAACGATGGATTTAGGCCCAGATCCTTGGACTGGGGTGAGTGTGTGACATTGATCCACATTCTGTCCATCACTTGTTGTGTTTGCAATTTCCGCCCTAAGTGCGCTGGGGATGCCCAGACGTTGGTCCCAGGCACTCCACACCACTGGAGTCAAGCTAGCCGGGCTCATGAGAGGTGTTACCTCGAAACCGGTCCGGTCCTCGGATGCTTGATTCCGTTCTGGGAAGGACATGGCTTTTGTAGTTCGGACTGGACTGTTCCCATGAGGCTCAGGGTCAGAGCTGATTTGCATATCGCCATTGTCTAACCCAGGGTGTGTGGAGTGCAAAATAACGATGGATTTAGGCCCAGATCCTTGGACTGGGGTGAGTGTGTGACATTGATCCACATTCTGTCCATCACTTGTTGTGTTTGCAATTTCCACCCTAAGTGCACTGGGGATGCCCAGACGTGGGTCCCAGGCACTCCACACCACTGGAGTCAAGCTAGCCGGGCTGATGAGAGGTGTTACCTCGAAACCGGTCTGGTCCTCGGATGCTTGATTCCGTTCTGGGAAGGACATGGCTTTTGTAGTTCGGACTGGACTGTTCCCATGAGGCTCATGGTCAGAGCTGATTTGCATATCGCCATTGTCTAACCCAGGGTGGTGTGGAGTGCAAAATAACGATGGATTTAGGCCCAGATCCTTGGACTGGGGTGAGTGTGTGACATTGATCCACATTCTGCCCATCACTTGTTGTGTTTGCAATTTCGCCCTAAGTGCGCTGGGGATGCCCAGACGTGGGTCCCAGGCACTCCACAACACTGGAGTCAAGCTAGCGGGCTGATGAGAGGTGTTACCTCGAAACCGGTCCGGTCCTCGGATGCTTGATTCCGTTCTGGGAAGGACATGGCTTTTGTAGTTCGGACTGGACTGTTCCCATGAGGCTCAGGGTCAGAGCTGATTTGCATATCGCCATTGTCTAACCCAGGGTGGTGTGGAGTGCAAAATAACGATGGATTTAGGCCCAGATCCCTGGACTGGGGTGAGTGTGTGACATTGATCCACATTCTGTCCATCACTTGTTGTGTTTGCAATTTCCGCCCTAAGTGCGCTGGGGATGCCCAGACGTGGGTCCCAGGCACTCCACAACACTGGAGTCAAGCTAGCCGGGCTGATGAGAGGTGTTACCTCGAAACCGGTCCGGTCCTCAAATGCTTGATTCCGTTCTGGGAAGGACATGGCTTTTGTAGTTAGGACTGGACTGTTCCCATGAGGCTCAGGGTCAGAGCTGATTTGCATATCGCCATTGTCTAACCCAGGGTCGTGTGGAGTGCAAAATAACAATGGATTTAGGCCCAGATCCTTGGACTGGGGTGAGTGTGTGACATTGATCCACATTCTGTCCATCACTTGTGTTTGCAATTTCTGCCCTAAGTGCGTTGGGGATGTCCAGACGTGGGTCCCAGGCACTCCACACCACTGGAGTCAAGCTAGCCGGGCTGATGAGAGGTGTTACCTCGAAACCGGTCCGGTCCTCGGATGCTTGATTCCGTTCTGGGAACGACATGGCTTTTGTAGTTCGGACTGGACTGTTCCCATGAAGCTCAGGGTCAGAGCTGATTTGCATATCGCCATTGTCTAACCCAGGGTGGTGTGGAGTGCAAAATAACGATGGATTTAGGCCCAGATCCTTGGACTGGGGTGAGTGTGTGACATTGATCCACATTCTGTCCATCACTTGTTGTGTTTGCAATTTCCGCCCTAAGTGCGCTGGGGATGCCCAGACGTGGGTCCCAGGCACTCCACACCACTGGAGTCAAGCTAGCCGGGCTCATGAGAGGTGTTACCTCGAAACCCGTCCGGTCCTCGGATGCTTGATTCCGTTCTGGGAAGGACATGGCTTTTGTAGTTCGGACTGGACTGTTCCCATGAGGCTCAGGGTCAGAGCTGATTTGCATATCGCCATTGTCTAACCCAGGGTGGTGTGGAGTGCAAAATAACGATGGATTTAGGCCCAGATCCTTGGAATGGGGTGAGTGTGTGACATTGATCCACATTCTGTCCATCACTTGTGTTTGCAATTTCCGCCCTAAGTGCGCTGGGGATGCCCAGACGTGGGTCCCAGGCACTCCACACCACTGGAGTCAAGCTAGCCGGGCTGATGAGAGGTGTTACCTCGAAACCGGTCCGGTCCTCGGATGCTTGATTCCGTTCTGGGAAGGACATGGCTTTTGTAGTTCGGACTGGACTGTTCCCATGAGGCTCAGGGTCAGAGCTGATTTGCATATCGCCATTGTCTAACCCAGGGTGGTGTGGAGTGCAAAATAACAATGGATTTAGGCCCAGATCCTTGGACTGGGGTGAGTGTGTGACATTGATCCACATTCTGTCCATCACTTGTTGTGTTTGCAATTTCCGCCCTAAGTGCGCTGGGGATGCCCAGACGTGGGTCCCAGGCACTCCACACCACTGGAGTAAAGCTAGACGGGCTGATGAGAGGTGTTACCTCGAAACCGGTCCGGTCCTCGGATGCTTGATTCCGTTCTGGGAAGGACATGGCTTTTGTAGTTTGGACTGGACTGTTCCCATGAGGGTCAGAGCTGATTTGCATATCGCCATTGTCTAACCCAGGGTGGTGTGGAGTGCAAAATAACGATGGATTTAGGCCCAGATCCTTGGACTGGGGTGAGTGTGTGACATTGATCCACATTCTGTCCATCACTTGTTGTGTTTGCAATTTCCGCCCTAAGTGCGCTGGGGATGCCCAGACGTGGGTCCCAGGCACTCCACACCACTGGAGTCAAGCTAGCCGGGCTGATGAGAGGTGTTACCTCGTAACCGGTCCGGTCCTCGGATGCTTGATTCCGTTCTGGGAAGGACATGGCTTTTGTAGTTCGGACTGGACTGTTCCCATGAGGCTCAGGGTCAGAGCTGATTTGCATATCGCCATTGTCTAACCCAGGGTGGTGTGGAGTGCAAAATAACGATGGATTTAGGCCCAGATCCTTGGACTGGGGTGAGTGTGTGACATTGATCCACATTCTGTCCATCACTTGTTGTGTTTGCAATTTCCGCCCTAAGTGCGCTGGGGATGCCCAGACGTGGGTCCCAGGCACTCCACACCACTGGAGTCAAGCTAGCCGGGCTGATGAGAGGTGTTACCTCGAAACCGGTCCGGTCCTCGGATGCTTGATTCCGTTCTGGGAAAGACATGGCTTTTGTAGTTCGGACTGGACAGTTCCCTTGAGGCTCAGGGTCAGAGCTGATTTGCATATCGCCATTGTCTAACCCAGGGTGGTGTGGAGTGCAAAATAACGATGGATTTAGGCCCAGATCCTTGGACTGGGGTGAGTGTGTGACATTGATCCACATTCTGTCCATCACTTGTTGTGTTTGCAATTTCCGCCCTAAGTGCTCTGGGGATGCCCAGACGTGGGTCCCAGGCACTCCACACCTCTGGAGTCAAGCTAGCCGGGCTGATGAGAGGTGTTACCTCGTAACCGGTCCGGTCCTCGGATGCTTGATTCCGTTCTGGGAAGGACATGGCTTTTGTAGTTCGGACTGGACTGTTCCCATGAGGCTCAGGGTCAGAGCTGATTTGCATATCGCCATTGTCTAACCCAGGGTGGTGTGGAGTGCAAAATAACGATGGATTTAGGCCCAGATCCTTGGACTGGGGTGAGTGTGTGACATTGATCCACATTCTGTCCATCACTTGTTGTGTTTGCAATTTCCGCCCTAAGTGCGCTGGGGATGCCCAGACGTTGGTCCCAGGCACTCCACACCACTGGAGTCAAGCTAGCCGGGCTGATGAGAGGTGTTACCTCGAAACCGGTCCGGTCCTCGGATGCTTGATTCAGTTCTGGGAAGGACATGGCTTTTGTAGTTCGGACTGGACTGTTCCCATGAGGCTCAGGGTCAGAGCTGATTTGCATATCGCCATTGTCTAACCCAGGGTGTGTGGAGTGCAAAATAACGATGGATTTAGGCCCAGACCCTTGGACTGGGGTGAGTGTGTGACATTGATCCACATTCTGTCCATCACTTGTTGTGTTTGCAATTTCCACCCTAAGTGCGCTGGGGATGCCCAGACGTGGGTCCCAGGCACTCCACACCACTGGAGTCAAGCTAGCCGGGCTGATGAGAGGTGTTACCTCGAAACCGGTCCAGTCCTCGGATGCTTGATTCCGTTCTGGGAAGGACATGGCTTTTGTAGTTCGGACTGGACTGTTCCCATGAGGCTCAGGGTCAGAGCTGATTTGCATATCGCCATTGTCTAACCCAGGGTGGTGTGGAGTGCAAAATAACGATGGATTTAGGCCCAGATCCTTGGACTGGGGTGAGTGTGTGACATTGATCCACATTCTGTCCATCACTTGTTGTGTTTGCAATTTCCGCCCTAAGTGCGCTGGGGATGCCCAGACGTGGGTCCCAGGCACTCCACACTACTGGAGTCAAGCTAGCCGGGCTGATGAGAGGTGTTACCTCGAAACCGGTCCGGTCCTCGGATGCTTGATTCCGTTCTGGGAAGGACATGGCTTTTGTAGTTCGGACTGGACAGTTCCCTTGAGGCTCAGGGTCAGAGCTGATTTGCATATCGCCATTGTCTAACCCAGGGTGGTGTGGAGTGCAAAATAACGATGGATTTAGGCCCAGATCCTTGGACTGGGGTGAGTGTGTGACATTGATCCACATTCTGTCCATCACTTGTTGTGTTTGCAATTTCCGCCCTAAGTGCGCTGGGGATGCCCAGACGTGGGTCCCAGGCACTCCACACCACTGGAGTCAAGCTAGCCGGGCTGATGAGAGGTGTTACCTCGTAACCGGTCCGGTCCTCGGATGCTTGATTCCGTTCTGGGAAGGACATGGCTTTTGTAGTTCGGACTGGACTGTTCCCATGAGGCTCAGGGTCAGAGCTGATTTGCATATCGCCATTGTCTAACCCAGGGTGGTGTGGAGTGCAAAATAACGATGGATTTAGGCCCAGATCCTTGGACTGGGGTGAGTGTGTGACATCGATCCACATTCTGTCCATCACTTGTTGTGTTTGCAATTTCCGCCCTAAGTGCGCTGGGGATGCCCAGACGTTGGTCCCAGGCACTCCACACCACTGGAGTCAAGCTAGCCGGGCTGATGAGAGGTGTTACCTCGAAACCGGTCCGGTCCTCGGATGCTTGATTCCGTTCTGGGAAGGACATGGCTTTTGTAGTTCGGACTGGACTGTTCCCATGAGGCTCAGGGTCAGAGCTGATTTGCATATCGCCATTGTCTAACCCAGGGTGTGTGGAGTGCAAAATAACGATGGATTTAGGCCCAGATCCTTGGACTGGGGTGAGTGTGTGACATTGATCCACATTCTGTCCATCACTTGTTGTGTTTGCAATTTCCACCCTAAGTGCGCTGGGGATGCCCAGACGTGGGTCCCAGGCACTCCACACCACTGGAGTCAAGCTAGCCGGGCTGATGAGAGGTGTTACCTCGAAACCGGTCCGGTCCTCGGATGCTTGATTCCGTTCTGGGAAGGACATGGCTTTTGTAGTTCGGACTGGACTGTTCCCATGAGGCTCAGGGTCAGAGCTGATTTGCATATCGCCATTGTCTAACCCAGGGTGGTGTGGAGTGCAAAATAACGATGGATTTAGGCCCAGATCCTTGGACTGGGGTGAGTGTGTGACATTGATCCACATTCTGTCCATCACTTGTTGTGTTTGCAATTTCGCCCTAAGTGCGCTGGGGATGCCCAGACGTGGGTCCCAGGCACTCCACAACACTGGAGTCAAGCTAGCCGGGCTGATGAGAGGTGTTACCTCGAAACCGGTCCGGTCCTCGGATGCTTGATTCCGTTCTGGGAAGGACATGGCTTTTGTAGTTCGGACTGGACTGTTCCCATGAGGCTCAGGGTCAGAGCTGATTTGCATATCGCCATTGTCTAACCCAGGGTGGTGTGGAGTGCAAAATAACGATGGATTTAGGCCCAGATCCCTGGACTGGGGTGAGTGTGTGACATTGATCCACATTCTGTCCATCACTTGTTGTGTTTGCAATTTCCGCCCTAAGTGCGCTGGGGATGCCCAGACGTGGGTCCCAGGCACTCCACACCACTGGAGTCAAGCTAGCCGGGCTGATGAGAGGTGTTACCTCGAAACCGGTCCGGTCCTCAAATGCTTGATTCCGTTCTGGGAAGGACATGGCTTTTGTAGTTAGGACTGGACTGTTCCCATGAGGCTCAGGGTCAGAGCTGATTTGCATATCGCCATTGTCTAACCCAGGGTCGTGTGGAGTGCAAAATAACAATGGATTTAGGCCCAGATCCTTGGACTGGGGTGAGTGTGTGACATTGATCCACATTCTGTCCATCACTTGTGTTTGCAATTTCCGCCCTAAGTGCGTTGGGGATGCCCAGACGTGGGTCCCAGGCACTCCACACCACTGGAGTCAAGCTAGCCGGGCTGATGAGAGGTGTTACCTCGAAACCGGTCCGGTCCTCGGATGCTTGATTCCGTTCTGGGAAGGACATGGCTTTTGTAGTTCGGACTGGACTGTTCCCATGAGGCTCAGGGTCAGAGCTGATTTGCATATCGCCATTGTCTAACCCAGGGTGGTGTGGAGTGCAAAATAACGATGGATTTAGGCCCAGATCCTTGGACTGGGGTGAGTGTGTGACATTGATCCACATTCTGTCCATCACTTGTTGTGTTTGCAATTTCCGCCCTAAGTGCGCTGGGGATGCCCAGACGTGGGTCCCAGGCACTCCACACCACTGGAGTCAAGCTAGCCGGGCTCATGAGAGGTGTTACCTCGAAACCGGTCCGGTCCTCGGATGCTTGATTCCGTTCTGGGAAGGACATGGCTTTTGTAGTTCGGACTGGACTGTTCCCATGAGACTCAGGGTCAGAGCTGATTTGCATATCGCCATTGTCTAACCCAGGGTGGTGTGGAGTGCAAAATAACGATGGATTTAGGCCCAGATCCTTGGACTGGGGTGAGTGTGTGACATTGATCCACATTCTGTCCATCACTTGTGTTTGCAATTTCCGCCCTAAGTGCGCTGGGGATGCCCAGACGTGGGTCCCAGGCACTCCACACCACTGGAGTCAAGCTAGCCGGGCTGATGAGAGGTGTTACCTCGAAACCGGTCTGGTCCTCGGATGCTTGATTCCGTTCTGGGAAGGACATGGCTTTTGTAGTTCGGACTGGACTGTTCCCATGAGGGTCAGAGCTGATTTGCATATCGCCATTGTCTAACCCAGGGTGGTGTGGAGTGCAAAATAACGATGGATTTAGGCCCAGATCCTTGGACTGGGGTGAGTGTGTGACATTGATCCACATTCTGTCCATCACTTGTTGTGTTTGCAATTTCCGCCCTAAGTGCGCTGGGGATGCCCAGACGTGGGTCCCAGGCACTCCACACCACTGGAGTCAAGCTAGCCGGGCTGATGAGAGGTGTTACCTCGTAACCGGTCCGGTCCTCGGATGCTTGATTCCGTTCTGGGAAGGACATGGCTTTTGTAGTTTGGACTGGACTGTTCCCATGAGGCTAAGGGTCAGAGCTGATTTGCATATCGCCATTGTCTAACCCAGGGTGGTGTGGAGTGCAAAATAACGATGGATTTAGGCCCAGATCCTTGGACTGGGGTGAGTGTGTGACATTGATCCACATTCTGTCCATCACTTGTTGTGTTTGCAATTTCCGCCCTAAGTGCGCTGGGGATGCCCAGACGTGGGTCCCAGGCACTCCACACCACTGGAGTCAAGCTAGCCGGGCTGATGAGAGGTGTTACCTCGAAACCGGTCCGGTCCTCGGATGCTTGATTCCGTTCTGGGAAGGACATGGCTTTTGTAGTTCGGACTGGACTGTTCCCATGAGGCCCAGGGTCAGAGCTGATGTGCATATCACCATTGTCTAACCCAGGGTGGTGTGGAGTGCAAAATAACGATGGATTTAGGCCCAGATCCTTGGACTGGGGTGAGTGTGTGACATTGATCCACATTCTGTCCATCACTTGTTGTGTTTGCAATTTCCGCCCTAAGTGCGCTGGGGATGCCCAGACGTGGGTCCCAGGCACTCCACACCACTGGAGTCAAGCTAGCCGGGCTGATGAGAGGTGTTACCTCGAAACCGGTCCGGTCCTCGGATGCTTGATTCCGTTCTGGGAAGGACATGGCTTTTGTAGTTCGGACTGGACTGTTCCCATGAGGGTCAGAGCTGATTTGCATATCGCCATTGTCTAACCCAGGGTGGTGTGGAGTGCAAAATAACGATGGATTTAGGCCCAGATCCTTGGACTGGGGTGAGTGTGTGACATTGATCCACATTCTGTCCATCACTTGTTGTGTTTGCAATTTCCGCCCTAAGTGCGCTGGGGATGCCCAGACGTGGGTCCCAGGCACTCCACACCACTGGAGTCAAGCTAGCCGGGCTGATGAGAGGTGTTACCTCGAAACCGGTCCGGTCCTCGGATGCTTGATTCCGTTCTGGGAAGGACATGGCTTTTGTAGTTCGGACTGGACTGTTCCCATGAGGCTCAGGGTCAGAGCTGATTTGCATATCGCCATTGTCTAACCCAGGGTGGTGTGGAGTCCAAAATAACGATGGATTTACGCCCAGATCCTTGGACTGGGGTGAGTGTGTGACATTGATCCACATTCTGTCCATCACTTGTTGTGTTTGCAATTTCCGCCCTAAGTGCGCTGGGGATGCCCAGACGTGGGTCCCAGGCACTCCACACCACTGGAGTCAAGCTAGCCGGGCTGATGAGAGGTGTTACCTCGAAACCGGTCCGGTCCTCGGATGCTTGATTCCGTTCTGGGAAGGACATGGCTTTTGTAGTTCGGACTGGACTGTTCCCATGAGGGTCAGAGCTGATTTGCATATCGCCATTGTCTAACCCAGGGTGTGTGGAGTGCAAAATAACGATGGATTTAGGCCCAGATCCTTGGACTGGGGTGAGTGTGTGACATTGATCCACATTCTGTCCATCACTTGTTGTGTTTGCAATTTCCGCCCTAAGTGTGCTGGGGATGCCCAGACGTGGGTCCCAGGCACTCCACACCACTGGAGTCAAGCTAGCCGGGCTGATGAGAGGTGTTACCTCGAAACCGGTCCGGTCCTCGGATGCTTGATTCTGTTCTGGGAAGGACATGGCTTTTGTAGTTCGGACTGGACTGTTCCCATGAGGGCCAGAGCTGATTTGCATATCGCCATTGTCTAACCCAGGGTGGTGTGGAGTGCAAAATAACGATGGATTTAGGCCCAGATCCTTGGACTGGGGTGAGTGTGTGACATTGATCCACATTCTGTCCATCACTTGTTGTGTTTGCAATTTCCGCCCTAAGTGCGCTGGGGATGCCCAGACGTGGGTCCCAGGCACTCCACACCTCTGGAGTCAAGCTAGCCGGGCTGATGAGAGGTGTTACCTCGAAACCGGTCCGGTCCTCGGATGCTTGATTCCGTTCTGGGAAGGACATGGCTTTTGTAGTTCGGACTGGACTGTTCCCATGAGGCTCAGGGTCAGAGCTGATTTGCATATCGCCATTGTCTAACCCAGGGTGGTGTGGAGTGCAAAATAACGATGGATTTAGGCCCAGATCTTTGGACTGGGGTGAGTGTGTGACATTGATCCACATTCTGTCCATCACTTGTTGTGTTTGCAATTTCCACCCTAAGTGCGCTGGGGATGCCCAGACGTGGGTCCCAGGCACTCCACACCACTGGAGTCAAGCTAGCCGGGCTGATGAGAGGTGTTACCTCGAAACCGGTCCGGTCCTCGGATGCTTGATTCCGTTCTGGGAAGGACATGGCTTTTGTAGTTCGGACTGGACTGTTCCCATGAGGCTCAGGGTCAGAGCTGATTTGCATATCGCCATTGTCTAACCCAGGGTGGTGTGGAGTGCAAAAAACGATGGATTTAGGCCCAGATCCTTGGACTGGGGTGAGTGTGTGACATTGATCCACATTCTGTCCATCACTTGTTGTGTTTGCAATTTCCGCCCTAAGTGCGCTGGGGATGCCCAGACGTGGGTCCCAGGCACTCCACACCACTGGAGTCAAGCTAGCCGGGCTGATGAGAGGTGTTACCTCGAAACCGGTCCGGTCCTCGGATGCTTGATTCCGTTCTGGGAAGGACATGGCTTTTGTAGTTCGGACTGGACTGTTCCCATGAGGCTCAGGGTCAGAGCTGATTTGCATATCGCCATTGTCTAACCCAAGGTGGTGTGGAGTGCAAAATAACGATGGATTTAGGCCCAGATCCTTGGACTGGGGTGAATGTGTGACATTGATCCACATTCTGTCCCTCACTTGTTGTGTTTGCAGTTTCCGCCCTAAGTGCGCTGGGGATGCCCAGACGTGGGTCCCAGGCACTCCACACCACTGGAGTCAAGCTAGCCGGGCTGATGAGAGGTGTTACCTCGAAACCGGTCCGGTCCTCGGATGCTTGATTCCGTTCTGGGAAGGACATGGCTTTTGTAGTTCGGACTGGACTGTTCCCATGAGGCTCAGGGTCAGAGCTGATTAGCATATCACCATTGTCTAACCCAAGGTGGTGTGGAGTGCAAAATAACGATGGATTTAGGCCCAGATCCTTGGACTGGGGTGAGTGTGTGACATTGATCCACATTCTGTCCATCACTTGTTGTGTTTGCAATTTCCGCCCTAAGTGCGCTGGGGATGCCCAGACGTGGGTCCCAGGCACTCCACACCACTGGAGTCAAGCTAGCCGGGTTGATGAGAGGTGTTACCTCGAAACCGGTCCGGTCCTCGGATGCTTGATTCCGTTCTGGGAAGGACATGGCTTTTGTAGTTCGGACTGGACTGTTCCCATGAGGGTGAGAGCTGATTTGCATATCGCCATTGTCTAACCCAGGGTGGTGTGGAGTGCAAAATAACGATGGATTTAGGCCCAGATCCTTGGACTGGGGTGAGTGTGTGACATTGTTCCACATTCTGTCCATCACTTGTTGTGTTTGCAATTTCCGCCCTAAGTGCGCTGGGGATGCCCAGACGTGGGTCCCAGGCACTCCACACCACTGGAGTCAAGCTAGCCGGGCTGATGAGAGGTGTTGCCTCGAAACCGGTCCGGTCCTCGGATGCTTGATTCCGTTCTGGGAAGGACATGGCTTTTGTAGTTCGGACTGGACTGTTCCCATGAGGCTATGGGTCAGAGCTGATTTGCATATCGCCATTGTCTAACCCAGGGTGGTGTGGAGTGCAAAATAACGATGGATTTAGGCCCAGATCCTTGGACTGGGGTGAGTGTGTGACATTGATCCACCTTCTGTCCATCACTTGTTGTGTTTGCAATTTCCGCCCTAAGTGCGCTGGGGATGCCCAGACGTGGGTCCCAGGCACACCACACCACTGGAGTCAAGCTAGCCGGGCTGATGAGAGGTGTTACCTCGAAACCGGTCCGGTCCTCGGATGCTTGATTCCGTTCTGGGAGGGACATGGCTTTTGTAGTTAGGACTGGACTGTTCCCATGAGGCTCAGGGTCAGAGCTGATTTGCATATCGCCATTGTCTAACCCAGGGTGGTGTGGAGTGCAAAATAACAATGGATTTAGGCCCAGATCCTTGGACTGGGGTGAGTGTGTGACATTGATCCACATTCTGTCCATCACTTGTTGTGTTTGCAATTTCCGCCCTAAGTGCGTTGGGGATGCCCAGACGTGGGTCCCAGGCACTCCACACCACTGGAGTCAAGCTAGCCGGGCTGATGAGAGGTGTTACCTCGAAACCGGTCCGGTCCTCGGATGCTTGATTCCGTTCTGGGAAGGACATGGCTTTTGTAGTTCGGACTGGACTGTTCCCATGAGGCTTAGGGTCAGAGCTGATTTGCATATCGCCATTGTCTAACCCAGGGTGGTGTGGAGTGCAAAATAACGATGGATTTAGGCCCAGATCCTTGGACTGGGGTGAGTGTGTGACATTGATCCACATTCTGTCCATCACTTGTTGTGTTTGCAATTTCCGCCCTAAGTGCGCTGGGGATGCCCAGACGTGGGTCCCAGGCACTCCACACCACTGGAGTCAAGCTAGCTGGGCTGATGAGAGGTGTTACCTCGAAACCGGTCCGGTCCTCGGATGCTTGATTCCGTTCTGGGAGGGACATGGCTTTTGTAGTTAGGACTGGACTGTTCCCATGAGGCTCAGGGTCAGAGCTGATTTGCATATCGCCATTGTCTAACCCAGGGTGGTGTGGAGTGCAAAATAACAATGGATTTAGGCCCAGATCCTTGGACTGGGGTGAGTGTGTGACATTGATCCACATTCTGTCCATCACTTGTTGTGTTTGCAATTTCCGCCCTAAGTGCGTTGGGGATGCCCAGACGTGGGTCCCAGGCACTCCACACCACTGGAGTCAAGCTAGCCGGGCTGATGAGAGGTGTTACCTCGAAACCGGTCCGGTCCTCGGATGCTTGATTCCGTTCTGGGAAGGACATGGCTTTTGTAGTTCGGACTGGACTGTTCCCATGAGGCTCAGGGTCAGAGCTGATTTGCATATCGCCATTGTCTAACCCAGGGTGGTGTGGAGTGCAAAATAACGATGGATTTAGGCCCAGATCCTTGGACTGGGGTGAGTGTGTGACATTGATCCACATTCTGTCCATCACTTGTTGTGTTTGCAATTTCCGCCCTAAGTGCGCTGGGGATGCCCAGACGTGGGTCCCAGGCACTCCACACCACTGGAGTCAAGCTAGCCGGGCTGATGAGAGGTGTTACCTCGAAACCGGTCCGGTCCTCGGATGCTTGATTCCGTTCTGGGAAGGACATGGCTTTTGTAGTTCGGACTGGACTGTTCCCATGAGGCTCAGGGTCAGAGCTGATTTGCATATCGCCATTGTCTAACCCAAGGTGGTGTGGAGTGCAAAATAACGATGGATTTAGGCCCAGATCCTTGGACTGGGGTGAATGTGTGACATTGATCCACATTCTGTCCCTCACTTGTTGTGTTTGCAGTTTCTGCCCTAAGTGCGCTGGGGATGCCCAGACGTGGGTCCCAGGCACTCCACACCACTGGAGTCAAGCTAGCCGGGCTGATGAGAGGTGCTACCTCGAAACCGGTCCGGTCCTCGGATGCTTGATTCCGTTCTGGGAAGGACATGGCTTTTGTAGTTCGGACTGGACTGTTCCCATGAGGCTCAGGGTCAGAGCTGATTAGCATATCACCATTGTCTAACCCAAGGTGGTGTGGAGTGCAAAATAACGATGGATTTAGGCCCAGATCCTTGGACTGGGGTGAGTGTGTGACATTGATCCACATTCTGTCCATCACTTGTTGTGTTTGCAATTTCCGCCCTAAGTGCGCTGGGGATGCCCAGACGTGGGTCCCAGGCACTCCACACCACTGGAGTCAAGCTAGCCGGGCTGATGAGAGGTGTTACCTCGAAACCGGTCCGGTCCTCGGATGCTTGATTCCGTTCTGGGAAGGACATGGCTTTTGTAGTTCGGACTGGACTGTTCCCATGAGGGTGAGAGCTGATTTGCATATCGCCATTGTCTAACCCATGGTGGTGTGGAGTGCAAAATAACGATGGATTTAGGCCCAGATCCTTGGACTGGGGTGAGTGTGTGACATTGTTCCACATTCTGTCCATCACTTGTTGTGTTTGCAATTTCCGCCCTAAGTGCGCTGGGGATGCCCAGACGTGGGTCCCAGGCACTCCACACCACTGGAGTCAAGCTAGCCGGGCTGATGAGAGGTGTTGCCTCGAAACCGGTCCGGTCCTCGGATGCTTGATTCCGTTCTGGGAAGGACATGGCTTTTGTAGTTCGGACTGGACTGTTCCCATGAGGCTATGGGTCAGAGCTGATTTGCATATCGCCATTGTCTAACCCAGGGTGGTGTGGAGTGCAAAATAACGATGGATTTAGGCCCAGATCCTTGGACTGGGGTGAGTGTGTGACATTGATCCACATTCTGTCCATCACTTGTTGTGTTTGCAATTTCCGCCCTAAGTGCGCTGGGGATGCCCAGACGTGGGTCCCAGGCACTCCACACCACTGGAGTCAAGCTAGCCGGGCTGATGAGAGGTGTTACCTCGAAACCGGTCCGGTCCTCTGATGCTTGATTCTGTTCTGGGAAGGACATGGCTTTTGTAGTTCGGACTGGACTGTTCCCATGAGGCTCAGGGTCAGAGCTGATTTGCATATCGCCATTGTCTAGTCCAGGGTGGTGTGGAGTGCAAAATAACGATGGATTTAGGCCCAGATCCTTGGAATGGGGTGAGTGTGTGACATTGATCCACCTTCTGTCCATCACTTGTTGTGTTTGCAATTTCCGCCCTAAGTGCGCTGGGGATGCCCAGACGTGGGTCCCAGGCACACCACACCACTGGAGTCAAGCTAGCCGGGCTGATGAGAGGTGTTACCTCGAAACCGGTCCGGTCCTCGGATGCTTGATTCCGTTCTGGGAAGGACATGGCTTTTGTAGTTCGGACTGGACAGTTCCCTTGAGGCTCAGGGTCAGAGCTGATTTGCATATCGCCATTGTCTAACCCAGGGTGGTGTGGAGTGCAAAATAACGATGGATTTAGGCCCAGATCCTTGGACTGGGGTGAGTGTGTGACATTGATCCACATTCTGTCCATCACTTGTTGTGTTTGCAATTTCCGCACTAAGTGCGCTGGGGATGCCCAGACGTGGGTCCCAGGCACTCCACACCACTGGAGTCAAGCTAGCCGGGCTGATGAGAGGTGTTACCTCGTAACCGGTCCGGTCCTCGGATGCTTGATTCCGTTCTGGGAAGGACATGGCTTTTGTAGTTCGGACTGGACTGTTCCCATGAGGCTCAGGGTCAGAGCTGATTTGCATATCGCCATTGTCTAACCCAGGGTGGTGTGGAGTGCAAAATAACGATGGATTTTGGCCCAGATCCTTGGACTGGGATGAGTGTGTGACATTGATCCACATTCTGTCCATCACTTGTTGTGTTTGCAATTTCCGCCCTAAGTGCGCTGGGGATGCCCAGACGTTGGTCCCAGGCACTCCACACCACTGGAGTCAAGCTAGCCGGGCTGATGAGAGGTGTTACCTCGAAACCGGTCCGGTCCTCGGATGCTTGATTCCGTTCTGGGAAGGACATGGCTTTTGTAGTTCGGACTGGACTGTTCCCATGAGGCTCAGGGTCAGAGCTGATTTGCATATCGCCATTGTCTAACCCAGGGTGTGTGGAGTGCAAAATAACGATGGATTTAGGCCCAGATCCTTGGACTGGGGTGAGTGTGTGACATTGATCCACATTCTGTCCATCACTTGTTGTGTTTGCAATTTCCACCCTAAGTGCGCTGGGGATGCCCAGACGTGGGTCCCAGGCCCTCCACACCACTGGAGTCAAGCTAGCCGGGCTGATGAGCGGTGTTACCTCGAAACCGGTCCGGTCCTCAAATGCTTGATTCCGTTCTGGGAAGGACATGGCTTTTGTAGTTAGGACTGGACTGTTCCCATGAGGCTCAGGGTCAGAGCTGATTTGCATATCGCCATTGTCTAACCCAGGGTCGTGTGGAGTGCAAAATAACAATGGATTTAGGCCCAGATCCTTGGACTGGGGTGAGTGTGTGACATTGATCCACATTCTGTCCATCACTTGTGTTTGCAATTTCCGCCCTAAGTGCGTTGGGGATGCCCAGACGTGGGTCCCAGGCACTCCACACCACTGGAGTCAAGCTAGCCGGGCTGATTAGAGGTGTTACCTCGAAACCGGTCCGGTCCTCGGATGCTTGATTCCGTTCTGGGAAGGACATGGCTTTTGTAGTTCGGACTGGACTGTTCCCATGAGGCTCAGGGTCAGAGCTGATTTGCATATCGCCATTGTCTAACCCAGGGTGGTGTGGAGTGCAAAATAACGATGGATTTAGGCCCAGATCCTTGGACTGGGGTGAGTGTGTGACATTGATCCACATTCTGTCCATCACTTGTTGTGTTTGCAATTTCCGCCCTAAGTGCGCTGGGGATGCCCAGACGTGGGTCCCAGGCACTCCACACCACTGGAGTCAAGCTAGCCGGGCTCATGAGAGGTGTTACCTCGAAACCGGTCCGGTCCTCGGATGCTTGATTCCGTTCTGGGAAGGACATGGCTTTTGTAGTTCGGACTGGACTGTTCCCATGAGGCTCAGGGTCAGAGCTGATTTGCATATCGCCATTGTCTAACCCAGGGTGGTGTGGAGTGCAAAATAACGATGGATTTAGGCCCAGATCCTTGGACTGGGGTGAGTGTGTGACATTGATCCACATTCTGTCCATCACTTGTGTTTGCAATTTCCGCCCTAAGTGCGCTGGGGATGCCCAGACGTGGGTCCCAGGCACTCCACACCACTGGAGTCAAGCTAGCCGGGCTGATGAGAGGTGTTACCTCGAAACCGGTCCGGTCCTCGGATGCTTGATTCCGTTCTGGGAAGGACATGGCTTTTGTAGTTCGGACTGGACTGTTCCCATGAGGCTCAGGGTCAGAGCTGATTTGCATATCGCCATTGTCTAACCCAGGGTGGTGTGGAGTGCAAAATAACGATGGATTTAGGCCCAGATCCTTGGACTGGGGTGAGTGTGTGACATTGATCCACATTCTGTCCATCACTTGTTGTGTTTGCAATTTCCGCCCTAAGTGCGCTGGGGATGCCCAGACGTGGGTCCCAGACACTCCACACCACTGGAGTAAAGCTAGACGGGCTGATGAGAGGTGTTACCTCGAAACCGGTCCGGTCCTCGGATGCTTGATTCCGTTCTGGGAAGGACATGGCTTTTGTAGTTCGGACTGGACTGTTCCCATGAGGGTCAGAGCTGATTTGCATATCGCCATTGTCTAACCCAGGGTGGTGTGGAGTGCAAAATAACGATGGATTTAGGCCCAGATCCTTGGACTGGGGTGAGTGTGTGACATTGATCCACATTCTGTCCATCACTTGTTGTGTTTGCAATTTCCGCCCTAAGTGCGCTGGGGATGCCTAGACGTGGGTCCCAGGCACTCCACACCACTGGAGTCAAGCTAGCCGGGCTGATGAGAGGTGTTACCTCGAAACCGGTCCGGTCCTCGGATGCTTGATTCCGTTCTGGGAAGGACATGGCTTTTGTAGTTCGGACTGGACTGTTCCCATGAGGCCCAGGGTCAGAGCTGATGTGCATATCACCATTGTCTAACCCAGGGTGGTGTAGAGTGCAAAATAACGATGGATTTAGGCCCAGATCCTTGGACTGGGGTGAGTGTGTGACATTGATCCACATTCTGTCCATCACTTGTTGTGTTTGCAATTTCCGCCCTAAGTGCGCTGGGGATGCCCAGACGTGGGTCCCAGGCACTCCACACCACTGGAGTCAAGCTAGCCGGGCTGATGAGAGGTGTTACCTCGAAACCGGTCCGGTCCTCGGATGCTTGATTCCGTTCTGGGAAGGACATGGCTTTTGTAGTTCGGACTGGACTGTTCCCATGAGGGTCAGAGCTGATTTGCATATCGCCATTGTCTAACCCAGGGTGGTGTGGAGTGCAAAATAACGATGGATTTAGGCCCAGATCCTTGGACTGGGGTGAGTGTGTGACATTGATCCACATTCTGTCCATCACTTGTTGTGTTTGCAATTTCCGCCCTAAGTGCGCTGGGGATGCCCAGACGTGGGTCCCAGGCACTCCACACCACTGGAGTCAAGCTAGCCGGGCTGATGAGAGGTGTTACCTCGAAACCGGTCCGGTCCTCGGATGCTTGATTCCGTTCTGGGAAGGACATGGCTTTTGTAGTTCGGACTGGACTGTTCCCATGAGGCTCAGAGTCAGAGCTGATTTGCATATCGCCATTGTCTAACCCAGGGTGGTGTGGAGTCCAAAATAACGATGGATTTACGCCCAGATCCTTGGACTGGGGTGAGTGTGTGACATTGATCCACATTCTGTCCATCACTTGTTGTGTTTGCAATTTCCGCCCTAAGTGCGCTGGGGATGCCCAGACGTGGGTCCCAGGCACTCCACACCACTGGAGTCAAGCTAGCCGGGCTGAGGAGAGGTGTTACCTCGAAACCGGTCCGGTCCTCGGATGCTTGATTCCGTTCTGGGAAGGACATGGCTTTTGTAGTTCGGACTGGACTGTTCCCATGAGGCTCAGGGTCAGAGCTGATTTGCATATCACCATTGTCTAACCCAGGGTGGTGTGGAGTGCAAAATAACGATGGATTTAGGCCCAGATCCTTGGACTGGGGTGAGTGTGTGACATTGATCCACATTCTGTCCATCACTTGTTGTGTTTGCAATTTCCGCCCTAAGTGCGCTGGGGATGCCCAGACGTGGGTCCCAGGCACTCCACACCACTGGAGTCAAGCTAGCAGGGCTGATGAGAGGTGTTACCTCGAAACCGGTCCGGTCCTCGGATGCTTGATTCCGTTCTGGGAAGGACATGGCTTTTGTAGTTCGGACTGGACTGTTCCCATGAGTGTCAGAGCTGATTTGCATATCGCCATTGTCTAACCCAGGGTGGTGTGGAGTGCAAAATAACGATGGATTTAGGCCCAGATCCTTGGACTGGGGTGAGTGTGTGACATTGATCCACATTCTGTCCATCACTTGTTGTGTTTGCAATTTCCGCCCTAAGTGCGCTGGGGATGCCCAGACGTTGGTCCCAGGCACTCCACACCACTGGAGTCAAGCTAGCCGGGCTGATGAGAGGTGTTACCTCGAAACCGGTCCGGTCCTCGGATGCTTGATTCCGTTCTGGGAAGGACATGGCTTTTGTAGTTCGGACTGGACTGTTCCCATGAGGCTCAGGGTCAGAGCTGATTTGCATATCGCCATTGTCTAACCCAGGGTGTGTGGAGTGCAAAATAACGATGGATTTAGGCCCAGATCCTTGGACTGGGGTGAGTGTGTGACATTGATCCACATTCTGTCCATCACTTGTTGTGTTTGCAATTTCCACCCTAAGTGCACTGGGGATGCCCAGACGTGGGTCCCAGGCACTCCACACCACTGGAGTCAAGCTAGCCGGGCTGATGAGAGGTGTTACCTCGAAACCGGTCCGGTCCTCGGATGCTTGATTCCGTTCTGGGAAGGACATGGCTTTTGTAGTTCGGACTGGACTGTTCCCATGAGGCTCAGGGTCAGAGCTGATTTGCATATCGCCATTGTCTAACCCAGGGTGGTGTGGAGTGCAAAATAACGATGGATTTAGGCCCAGATCCTTGGACTGGGGTGAGTGTGTGACATTGATCCACATTCTGCCCATCACTTGTTGTGTTTGCAATTTCGCCCTAAGTGCGCTGGGGATGCCCAGACGTGGGTCCCAGGCACTCCACAACACTGGAGTCAAGCTAGCCGGGCTGATGAGAGGTGTTACCTCGAAACCGGTCCGGTCCTCGGATGCTTGATTCCGTTCTGGGAAGGACATGGCTTTTGTAGTTCGGACTGGACTGTTCCCATGAGGCTCAGGGTCAGAGCTGATTTGCATATCGCCATTGTCTAACCCAGGGTGGTGTGGAGTGCAAAATAACGATGGATTTAGGCCCAGATCCCTGGACTGGGGTGAGTGTGTGACATTGATCCACATTCTGTCCATCACTTCTTGTGTTTGCAATTTCCGCCCTAAGTGCGCTGGGGATGCCCAGACGTGGGTCCCAGGCACTCCACACCACTGGAGTCAAGCTAGCCGGGCTGATGAGAGGTGTTACCTCGAAACCGGTCCGGTCCTCAAATGCTTGATTCCGTTCTGGGAAGGACATGGCTTTTGTAGTTAGGACTGGACTGTTCCCATGAGGCTCAGGGTCAGAGCTGATTTGCATATCGCCATTGTCTAACCCAGGGTCGTGTGGAGTGCAAAATAACAATGGATTTAGGCCCAGATCCTTGGACTGGGGTGAGTGTGTGACATTGATCCACATTCTGTCCATCACTTGTGTTTGCAATTTCTGCCCTAAGTGCGTTGGGGATGTCCAGACGTGGGTCCCAGGCACTCCACACCACTGGAGTCAAGCTAGCCGGGCTGATGAGAGGTGTTACCTCGAAACCGGTCCGGTCCTCGGATGCTTGATTCCGTTCTGGGAAGGACATGGCTTTTGTAGTTCGGACTGGACTGTTCCCATGAGGCTCAGGGTCAGAACTGATTTGCATATCGCCATTGTCTAACCCAGGGTGGTGTGGAGTGCAAAATAACGATGGATTTAGGCCCAGATCCTTGGACTGGGGTGAGTGTGTGACATTGATCCACATTCTGTCCATCACTTGTTGTGTTTGCAATTTCCGCCCGGAGTGCGCTGGGGATGCCCAGACGTGGGTCCCAGGCACTCCACACCACTGGAGTCAAGCTAGCCGGGCTCATGAGAGGTGTTACCTCGAAACCGGTCCGGTCCTCGGATGCTTGATTCCGTTCTGGGAAGGACATGGCTTTTGTAGTTCGGACTGGACTGTTCCCATGAGGCTCAGGGTCAGAGCTGATTTGCATATCGCCATTGTCTAACCCAGGGTGGTGTGGAGTGCAAAATAACGATGGATTTAGGCCCAGATCCTTGGACTGGGGTGAGTGTGTGACATTGATCCACATTCTGTCCATCACTTGTTGTGTTTGCAATTTCCACCCTAAGTGCGCTGGGGATGCCCAGACGTGGGTCCCATGCACTCCACACCACTGGAGTCAAGCTAGCCGGGCTGATGAGAGGTGTTACCTCGAAACCGGTCCGGTCCTCGGATGCTTGATTCCGTTCTGGGAAGGACATGGCTTTTGTAGTTCGGACTGGACTGTTCCCATGAGGCTCAGGGTCAGAGCTGATTTGCATATCGCCATTGTCTAACCCAGGGTGGTGTGGAGTGCAAAATAACGATGGATTTAGGCCCAGATCCTTGGACTGGGGTGAGTGTGTGACATTGATCCACATTCTGTCCATCACTTGTTGTGTTTGCAATTTCCGCCCTAAGTGCGCTGGGGATGCCCAGACGTTGGTCCCAGGCACTCCACACCACTGGAGTCAAGCTAGCCGGGCTGATGAGAGGTGTTACCTCGAAACCGGTCCGGTCCTCGGATGCTTGATTCCGTTCTGGGAAGGACATGGCTTTTGTAGTTCGGACTGGACTGTTCCCATGAGGCTCAGGGTCAGAGCTGATTTGCATATCGCCATTGTCTAACCCAGGGTGTGTGGAGTGCAAAATAACGATGGATTTAGGCCCAGATCCTTGGACTGGGGTGAGTGTGTGACATTGATCCACATTCTGTCCATCACTTGTTGTGTTTGCAATTTCCACCCTAAGTGCACTGGGGATGCCCAGACGTGGGTCCCAGGCACTCCACACCACTGGAGTCAAGCTAGCCGGGCTGATGAGAGGTGTTACCTCGAAACCGGTCCGGTCCTCGGATGCTTGATTCCGTTCTGGGAAGGACATGGCTTTTGTAGTTCGGACTGGACTGTTCCCATGAGGCTCAGGGTCAGAGCTGATTTGCATATCGCCATTGTCTAACCCAGGGTGGTGTGGAGTGCAAAATAACGATGGATTTAGGCCCAGATCCTTGGACTGGGGTGAGTGTGTGACATTGATCCACATTCTGCCCATCACTTGTTGTGTTTGCAATTTCGCCCTAAGTGCGCTGGGGATGCCCAGACGTGGGTCCCAGGCACTCCACAACACTGGAGTCAAGCTAGCCGGGCTGATGAGAGGTGTTACCTCGAAACCGGTCCGGTCCTCGGATGCTTGATTCCGTTCTGGGAAGGACATGGCTTTTGTAGTTCGGACTGGACTGTTCCCATGAGGCTCAGGGTCAGAGCTGATTTGCATATCGCCATTGTCTAACCCAGGGTGGTGTGGAGTGCAAAATAACGATGGATTTAGGCCCAGATCCCTGGACTGGGGTGAGTGTGTGACATTGATCCACATTCTGTCCATCACTTCTTGTGTTTGCAATTTCCGCCCTAAGTGCGCTGGGGATGCCCAGACGTGGGTCCCAGGCACTCCACACCACTGGAGTCAAGCTAGCCGGGCTGATGAGAGGTGTTACCTCGAAACCGGTCCGGTCCTCAAATGCTTGATTCCGTTCTGGGAAGGACATGGCTTTTGTAGTTAGGACTGGACTGTTCCCATGAGGCTCAGGGTCAGAGCTGATTTGCATATCGCCATTGTCTAACCCAGGGTCGTGTGGAGTGCAAAATAACAATGGATTTAGGCCCAGATCCTTGGACTGGGGTGAGTGTGTGACATTGATCCACATTCTGTCCATCACTTGTGTTTGCAATTTCTGCCCTAAGTGCGTTGGGGATGTCCAGACGTGGGTCCCAGGCACTCCACACCACTGGAGTCAAGCTAGCCGGGCTGATGAGAGGTGTTACCTCGAAACCGGTCCGGTCCTCGGATGCTTGATTCCGTTCTGGGAAGGACATGGCTTTTGTAGTTCGGACTGGACTGTTCCCATGAGGCTCAGGGTCAGAGCTGATTTGCATATCGCCATTGTCTAACCCAGGGTGGTGTGGAGTGCAAAATAACGATGGATTTAGGCCCAGATCCTTGGACTGGGGTGAGTGTGTGACATTGATCCACATTCTGTCCATCATTTGTTGTGTTTGCAATTTCCGCCCTAAGTGCGCTGGGGATGCCCAGACGTGGGTCCCAGGCACTCCACACCACTGGAGTCAAGCTAGCCGGGCTCATGAGAGGTGTTACCTCGAAACCGGTCCGGTCCTCGGATGCTTGATTCCGTTCTGGGAAGGACATGGCTTTTGTAGTTCGGACTGGACTGTTCCCATGAGGCTCAGGGTCAGAGCTGATTTGCATATCGCCATTGTCTAACCCAGGGTGGTGTGGAGTGCAAAATAACGATGGATTTAGGCCCAGATCCTTGGACTGGGGTGAGTGTGTGACATTGATCCACATTCTGTCCATCACTTGTTGTGTTTGCAATTTCCACCCTAAGTGCGCTGGGGATGCCCAGACGTGGGTCCCAGGCACTCCACACCACTGGAGTCAAGCTAGCCGGGCTGATGAGAGGTGTTACCTCGAAACCGGTCCGGTCCTCGGATGCTTGATTCCGTTCTGGGAAGGACATGGCTTTTGTAGTTCGGACTGGACTGTTCCCATGAGGCTCAGGGTCAGAGCTGATTTACATATCGCCATTGTCTAACCCAGGGTGGTGTGGAGTGCAAAATAACAATGGATTTAGGCCCAGATCCTTGGACTGGGGTGAGTGTGTGACATTGATCCACATTCTGTCCATCACTTGTGTTTGCAATTTCCGCCCTAAGTGCGCTGGGGATGCCCAGACGTGGGTCCCAGGCACTCCACACCACTGGAGTAAAGCTAGACGGGCTGATGAGAGGTGTTACCTCGAAACCGGTCCGGTCCTCGGATGCTTGATTCCGTTCTGGGAAGGACATGGCTTTTGTAGTTCGGACTGGACTGTTCCCATGAGGCTCAGGGTCAGAGCTGATTTGCATATCGCCATTGTCTAACCCAGGGTGGTGTGGAGTGCAAAATAACGATGGATTTAGGCCCAGATCCCTGGACTGGGGTGAGTGTGTGACATTGATCCACATTCTGTCCATCACTTGTTGTGTTTGCAATTTCCGCCCTAAGTGCGCTGGGGATGCCCAGACGTGGGTCCCAGGCACTCCACACCACTGGAGTCAAGCTAGCCGGGCTGATGAGAGGTGTTACCTCGAAACCGGTCCGGTCCTCGGATGCTTGATTCCGTTCTGGGAAGGACATGGCTTTTGTAGTTCGGACTGGACTGTTCCCATGAGTGTCAGAGCTGATTTGCATATCGTCATTGTCTAACCCAGGGTGGTGTGGAGTGCAAAATAACGATGGATTTAGGCCCAGATCCTTGGACTGGGGTGAGTGTGTGACATTGATCCACATTCTGTCCATCACTTGTTGTGCTTGCAATTTCCGCCCTAAGTGCGCTGGGGATGCCCAGACGTTGGTCCCAGGCACTCCACACCACTGGAGTCAAGCTAGCCGGGCTGATGAGAGGTGTTACCTCGAAACCGGTCCGGTCCTCGGATGCTTGATTCCGTTCTGGGAAGGACATGGCTTTTGTAGTTCGGACTGGACTGTTCCCATGAGGCTCAGGGTCAGAGCTGATTTGCATATCGCCATTGTCTAACCCAGGGTGTGTGGAGTGCAAAATAACGATGGATTTAGGCCCAGATCCTTGGACTGGGGTGAGTGTGTGACATTGATCCACATTCTGTCCATCACTTGTTGTGTTTGCAATTTCCACCCTAAGTGCACTGGGGATGCCCAGACGTGGGTCCCAGGCACTCCACACCACTGGAGTCAAGCTAGCCGGGCTGATGAGAGGTGTTACCTCGAAACCGGTCCGGTCCTCGGATGCTTGATTCCGTTCTGGGAAGGACATGGCTTTTGTAGTTCGGACTGGACTGTTCCCATGAGGCTCAGGGTCAGAGCTGATTTGCATATCGCCATTGTCTAACCCAGGGTGGTGTGGAGTGCAAAATAACGATGGATTTAGGCCCAGATCCTTGGACTGGGGTGAGTGTGTGACATTGATCCACATTCTGCCCATCACTTGTTGTGTTTGCAATTTCGCCCTAAGTGCGCTGGGGATGCCCAGACGTGGGTCCCAGGCACTCCACAACACTGGAGTCAAGCTAGCCGGGCTGATGAGAGGTGTTACCTCGAAACCGGTCCGGTCCTCGGATGCTTGATTCCGTTCTGGGAAGGACATGGCTTTTGTAGTTCGGACTGGACTGTTCCCATGAGGCTCAGGGTCAGAGCTGATTTGCATATCGCCATTGTCTAACCCAGGGTGGTGTGGAGTGCAAAATAACGATGGATTTAGGCCCAGATCCCTGGACTGGGGTGAGTGTGTGACATTGATCCACATTCTGTCCATCACTTGTTGTGTTTGCAATTTCCGCCCTAAGTGCGCTGGGGATGCCCAGACGTGGGTCCCAGGCACTCCACACCACTGGAGTCAAGCTAGCCGGGCTGATGAGAGGTGTTACCTCGAAACCGGTCCGGTCCTCAAATGCTTGATTCCGTTCTGGGAAGGACATGGCTTTTGTAGTTAGGACTGGACTGTTCCCATGAGGCTCAGGGTCAGAGCTGATTTGCATATCGCCATTGTCTAACCCAGGGTCGTGTGGAGTGCAAAATAACAATGGATTTAGGCCCAGATCCTTGGACTGGGGTGAGTGTGTGACATTGATCCACATTCTGTCCATCACTTGTGTTTGCAATTTCTGCCCTAAGTGCGTTGGGGATGTCCAGACGTGGGTCCCAGGCACTCCACACCACTGGAGTCAAGCTAGCCGGGCTGATGAGAGGTGTTACCTCGAAACCGGTCCGGTCCTCGGATGCTTGATTCCGTTCTGGGAAGGACATGGCTTTTGTAGTTCGGACTGGACTGTTCCCATGAGGCTCAGGGTCAGAGCTGATTTGCATATCGCCATTGTCTAACCCAGGGTGGTGTGGAGTGCAAAATAACGATGGATTTAGGCCCAGATCCTTGGACTGGGGTGAGTGTGTGACATTGATCCACATTCTGTCCATCACTTGTTGTGTTTGCAATTTCCGCCCTAAGTGCGCTGGGGATGCCCAGACGTGGGTCCCAGGCACTCCACACCACTGGAGTCAAGCTAGCCGGGCTCATGAGAGGTGTTACCTCGAAACCGGTCCGGTCCTCGGATGCTTGATTCCGTTCTGGGAAGGACATGGCTTTTGTAGTTCGGACTGGACTGTTCCCATGAGGCTCAGGGTCAGAGCTGATTTGCATATCGCCATTGTCTAACCCAGGGTGGTGTGGAGTGCAAAATAACGATGGATTTAGGCCCAGATCCTTGGAATGGGGTGAGTGTGTGACATTGATCCACATTCTGTCCATCACTTGTGTTTGCAATTTCCGCCCTAAGTGCGCTGGGGATGCCCAGACGTGGGTCCCAGGCACTCCACACCACTGGAGTCAAGCTAGCCGGGCTGATGAGAGGTGTTACCTCGAAACCGGTCCGGTCCTCGGATGCTTGATTCCGTTCTGGGAAGGACATGGCTTTTGTAGTTCGGACTGGACTGTTCCCATGAGGCTCAGGGTCAGAGCTGATTTGCATATCGCCATTGTCTAACCCAGGGTGGTGTGGAGTGCAAAATAACAATGGATTTAGGCCCAGATCCTTGGACTGGGGTGAGTGTGTGACATTGATCCACATTCTGTCCATCACTTGTTGTGTTTGCAATTTCCGCCCTAAGTGCGCTGGGGATGCCCAGACGTGGGTCCCAGGCACTCCACACCACTGGAGTAAAGCTAGACGGGCTGATGAGAGGTGTTACCTCGAAACCGGTCCGGTCCTCGGATGCTTGATTCCGTTCTGGGAAGGACATGGCTTTTGTAGTTTGGACTGGACTGTTCCCATGAGGGTCAGAGCTGATTTGCATATCGCCATTGTCTAACCCAGGGTGGTGTGGAGTGCAAAATAACGATGGATTTAGGCCCAGATCCTTGGACTGGGGTGAGTGTGTGACATTGATCCACATTCTGTCCATCACTTGTTGTGTTTGCAATTTCCGCCCTAAGTGCGCTGGGGATGCCCAGACGTGGGTCCCAGGCACTCCACACCACTGGAGTCAAGCTAGCCGGGCTGATGAGAGGTGTTACCTCGTAACCGGTCCGGTCCTCGGATGCTTGATTCCGTTCTGGGAAGGACATGGCTTTTGTAGTTCGGACTGGACTGTTCCCATGAGGCTCAGGGTCAGAGCTGATTTGCATATCGCCATTGTCTAACCCAGGGTGGTGTGGAGTGCAAAATAACGATGGATTTAGGCCCAGATCCTTGGACTGGGGTGAGTGTGTGACATTGATCCACATTCTGTCCATCACTTCTGGTGTTTGCAATTTCCGCCCTAAGTGCGCTGGGGATGCCCAGACGTGGGTCCCAGGCACTCCACACCACTGGAGTCAAGCTAGCCGGGCTGATGAGAGGTGTTACCTCGAAACCGGTCCGGTCCTCGGATGCTTGATTCCGTTCTGGGAAGGACATGGCTTTTGTAGTTCGGACTGGACAGTTCCCTTGAGGCTCAGGGTCAGAGCTGATTTGCATATCGCCATTGTCTAACCCAGGGTGGTGTGGAGTGCAAAATAACGATGGATTTAGGCCCAGATCCTTGGACTGGGGTGAGTGTGTGACATTGATCCACATTCTGTCCATCACTTGTTGTGTTTGCAATTTCCGCCCTAAGTGCTCTGGGGATGCCCAGACGTGGGTCCCAGGCACTCCACACCACTGGAGTCAAGCTAGCCGGGCTGATGAGAGGTGTTACCTCGTAACCGGTCCGGTCCTCGGATGCTTGATTCCGTTCTGGGAAGGACATGGCTTTTGTAGTTCGGACTGGACTGTTCCCATGAGGCTCAGAGTCAGAGCTGATTTGCATATCGCCATTGTCTAACCCAGGGTGGTGTGGAGTGCAAAATAACGATGGATTCAGGCCCAGATCCTTGGACTGGGGTGAGTGTGTGACATTGATCCACATTCTGTCCATCACTTGTTGTGTTTGCAATTTCCGCCCTAAGTGCGCTGGGGATGCCCAGACGTTGGTCCCAGGCACTCCACACCACTGGAGTCAAGCTAGCCGGGCTGATGAGAGGTGTTACCTCGAAACCGGTCCAGTCCTCGGATGCTTGATTCCGTTCTGGGAAGGACATGGCTTTTGTAGTTCGGACTGGACTGTTCCCATGAGGCTCAGGGTCAGAGCTGATTTGCATATCGCCATTGTCTAACCCAGGGTGTGTGGAGTGCAAAATAACAATGGATTTAGGCCCAGACCCTTGGACTGGGGTGAGTGTGTGACATTGATCCACATTCTGTCCATCACTTGTTGTGTTTGCAATTTCCACCCTAAGTGCGCTGGGGATGCCCAGACGTGGGTCCCAGGCACTCCACACCACTGGAGTCAAGCTAGCCGGGCTGATGAGAGGTGTTACCTCGAAACCGGTCCAGTCCTCGGATGCTTGATTCCATTCTGGGAAGGACATGGCTTTTGTAGTTCGGACTGGACTGTTCCCATGAGGCTCAGGGTCAGAGCTGATTTGCATATCGCCATTGTCTAACCCAGGGTGGTGTGGAGTGCAAAATAACGATGGATTTAGGCCCAGATCCTTGGACTGGGGTGAGTGTGTGACATTGATCCACATTCTGCCCATCACTTGTTGTGTTTGCAATTTCGCCCTAAGTGCGCTGGGGATGCCCAGACGTGGGTCCCAGGCACTCCACAACACTGGAGTCAAGCTAGCCGGGCTGATGAGAGGTGTTACCTCGAAACCGGTCCGGTCCTCGGATGCTTGATTCCGTTCTGGGAAGGACATGGCTTTTGTAGTTCGGACTGGACTGTTCCCATGAGGCTCAGGGTCAGAGCTGATTTGCATATCGCCATTGTCTAACCCAGGGTGGTGTGGAGTGCAAAATAACGATGGATTTAGGCCCAGATCCCTGGACTGGGGTGAGTGTGTGACATTGATCCACATTCTGTCCATCACTTGTTGTGTTTGCAATTTCCGCCCTAAGTGCGCTGGGGATGCCCAGACGTGGGTCCCAGGCACTCCACACCACTGGAGTCAAGCTAGCCGGGCTGATGAGAGGTGTTACCTCGAAACCGGTCCGGTCCTCAAATGCTTGATCCCGTTCTGGGAAGGACATGGCTTTTGTAGTTAGGACTGGACTGTTCCCATGAGGCTCAGGGTCAGAGCTGATTTGCATATCGCCATTGTCTAACCCAGGGTCGTGTGGAGTGCAAAATAACAATGGATTTAGGCCCAGATCCTTGGACTGGGGTGAGTGTGTGACATTGATCCACATTCTGTTCATCACTTGTGTTTGCAATTTCTGCCCTAAGTGCGTTGGGGATGTCCAGACGTGGGTCCCAGGCACTCCACACCACTGGAGTCAAGCTAGCCGGGCTGATGAGAGGTGTTACCTCGAAACCGGTCCGGTCCTCGGATGCTTGATTCCGTTCTGGGAAGGACATGGCTTTTGTAGTTCGGACTGGACTGTTCCCATGAGGCTCAGGGTCAGAGCTGATTTGCATATCGCCATTGTCTAACCCAGGGTGGTGTGGAGTGCAAAATAACGATGGATTTAGGCCCAAATCCTTGGACTGGGGTGAGTGTGTGACATTGATCCACATTCTGTCCATCACTTGTTGTGTTTGCAATTTCCGCCCTAAGTGCGCTGGGGATGCCCAGACGTGGGTCCCAGGCACTCCACACCACTGGAGTCAAGCTAGCCGGGCTCATGAGAGGTGTTACCTCGAAACCGTTCCGGTCCTCAGATGCTTGATTCCGTTCTGGGAAGGACATGGCTTTTGTAGTTCGGACTGGACTGTTCCCATGAGGCTCAGGGTGAGAGCTGATTTGCATATCGCCATTGTCTAACCCAGGGTGGTGTGGAGTGCAAAATAACGATGGATTTAGGCCCAGATCCTTGGAATGGGGTGAGTGTGTGACATTGATCCACATTCTGTCCATCACTTGTGTTTGCAATTTCCGCCCTAAGTGCGCTGGGGATGCCCAGACGTGGGTCCCAGGCACTCCACACCACTGGAGTCAAGCTAGCCGGGCTGATGAGAGGTGTTACCTCGAAACCGGTCCGGTCCTCGGATGCTTGATTCCGTTCAGGGAAGGACATGGCTTTTGTAGTTCGGACTGGACTGTTCCCATGAGGCTCAGGGTCAGAGCTGATTTGCATATCGCCATTGTCTAACCCAGGGTGGTGTGGAGTGCAAAATAACAATGGATTTAGGCCCAGATCCTTCCTTGAACTGGGGTGAGTGTGTGACATTGATCCACATTCTGTCCATCACTTGTTGTGTTTGCAATTTCTGCCCTAAGTGCGCTGGGGATGCCCAGACGTGGGTCCCAGGCACTCCACACCACTGGAGTAAAGCTAGACGGGCTGATGAGAGGTGTTACCTCGAAACCGGTCCGGTCCTCGGATGCTTGATTCCGTTCTGGGAAGGACATGGCTTTTGTAGTTTGGACTGGACTGTTCCCATGAGGGTCAGAGCTGATTTGCATATCGCCATTGTCTAACCCAGGGTGGTGTGGAGTGCAAAATAACGATGGATTTAGGCCCAGATCCTTGGACTGGGGTGAGTGTGTGACATTGATCCACATTCTGTCCATCACTTGTTGTGTTTGCAATTTCCGCCCTAAGTGCGCTGGGGATGCCCAGACGTGGGTCCCAGGCACTCCACACCACTGGAGTCAAGCTAGCCGGGCTGATGAGAGGTGTTACCTCGTAACCGGTCCGGTCCTCGGATGCTTGATTCCGTTCTGGGAAGGACATGGCTTTTGTAGTTCGGACTGGACTGTTCCCATGAGGCTCAGGGTCAGAGCTGATTTGCATATCACCATTGTCTAACCCAGGGTGGTGTGGAGTGCAAAATAACGATGGATTTAGGCCCAGATCCTTGGACTGGGGTGAGTGTGTGACATTGATCCACATTCTGTCCATCACTTGTTGTGTTTGCAATTTCCGCCCTAAGTGCGCTGGGGATGCCCAGACGTGGGTCCCAGGCACTCCACACTACTGGAGTCAAGCTAGCCGGGCTGATGAGAGGTGTTACCTCGAAACCGGTCCGGTCCTCGGATGCTTGATTCCGTTCTGGGAAGGACATGGCTTCTGTAGTTCGGACTGGACAGTTCCCTTGAGGCTCAGGGTCAGAGCTGATTTGCATATCGCCATTGTCTAACCCAGGGTGGTGTGGAGTGCAAAATAACGATGGATTTAGGCCCAGATCCTTGGACTGGGGTGAGTGTGTGACATTGATCCACATTCTGTCCATCACTTGTTGTGTTTGCAATTTCCGCCCTAAGTGCGCTGGGGATGCCCAGACGTGGGTCCCAGGCACTCCACACCACTGGAGTCAAGCTAGCCGGGCTGATGAGAGGTGTTACCTCGTAACCGGTCCGGTCCTCGGATGCTTGATTCCGTTCTGGGAAGGACATGGCTTTTGTAGTTCGGACTGGACTGTTCCCATGAGGCTCAGGGTCAGAGCTGATTTGCATATCGCCATTGTCTAACCCAGGGTGGTGTGGAGTGCAAAATAACGATGGATTTAGGCCCAGATCCTTGGACTGGGGTGAGTGTGTGACATTGATCCACATTCTGTCCATCACTTGTTGTGTTTGCAATTTCCGCCCTAAGTGCGCTGGGGATGCCCAGACGTTGGTCCCAGGCACTCCACACCACTGGAGTCAAGCTAGCCGGGCTGATGAGAGGTGTTACCTCGAAACCGGTCCGGTCCTCGGATGCTTGATTCCGTTCTGGGAAGGACATGGCTTTTGTAGTTCGGACTGGACTGTTCCCATGAGGCTCAGGGTCAGAGCTGATTTGCATATCGCCATTGTCTAACCCAGGGTGTGTGGAGTGCAAAATAACGATGGATTTAGGCCCAGATCCTTGGACTGGGGTGAGTGTGTGACATTGATCCACATTCTGTCCATCACTTGTTGTGTTTGCAATTTCCACCCTAAGTGCGCTGGGGATGCCCAGACGTGGGTCCCAGGCACTCCACACCACTGGAGTCAAGCTAGCCGGGCTGATGAGAGGTGTTACCTCGAAACCGGTCCGGTCCTCGGATGCTTGATTCCGTTCTGGGAAGGACATGGCTTTTGTAGTTCGGACTGGACTGTTCCCATGAGGCTCAGGGTCAGAGCTGATTTGCATATCGCCATTGTCTAACCCAGGGTGGTGTGGAGTGCAAAATAACGATGGATTTAGGCCCAGATCCTTGGACTGGGGTGAGTGTGTGACATTGATCCACATTCTGTCCATCACTTGTTGTGTTTGCAATTTCGCCCTAAGTGCGCTGGGGATGCCCAGACGTGGGTCCCAGGCACTCCACAACACTGGAGTCAAGCTAGCCGGGCTGATGAGAGGTGTTACCTCGAAACCGGTCCGGTCCTCGGATGCTTGATTCCGTTCTGGGAAGGACATGGCTTTTGTAGTTCGGACTGGACTGTTCCCATGAGGCTCAGGGTCAGAGCTGATTTGCATATCGCCATTGTCTAACCCAGGGTGGTGTGGAGTGCAAAATAACGATGGATTTAGGCCCAGATCCCTGGACTGGGGTGAGTGTGTGACATTGATCCACATTCTGTCCATCACTTCTTGTGTTTGCAATTTCCGCCCTAAGTGCGCTGGGGATGCCCAGAGGTGGGTCCCAGGCACTCCACACCACTGGAGTCAAGCTAGCCGGGCTGATGAGAGGTGTTACCTCGAAACCGGTCCGGTCCTCAAATGCTTGATTCCGTTCTGGGAAGGACATGGCTTTTGTAGTTAGGACTGGACTGTTCCCATGAGGCTCAGGGTCAGAGCTGATTTGCATATCGCCATTGTCTAACCCAGGGTCGTGTGGAGTGCAAAATAACAATGGATTTAGGCCCAGATCCTTGGACTGGGGTGAGTGTGTGACATTGATCCACATTCTGTCCATCACTTGTGTTTGCAATTTCTGCCCTAAGTGCGTTGGGGATGTCCAGACGTGGGTCCCAGGCACTCCACACCACTGGAGTCAAGCTAGCCGGGCTGATGAGAGGTGTTACCTCGAAACCGGTCCGGTCCTCGGATGCTTGATTCCGTTCTGGGAAGGACATGGCTTTTGTAGTTCGGACTGGACTGTTCCCATGAGGCTCAGGGTCAGAGCTGATTTGCATATCGCCATTGTCTAACCCAGGGTGGTGTGGAGTGCAAAATAACGATGGATTTAGGCCCAGATCCTTGGACTGGGGTGAGTGTGTGACATTGATCCACATTCTGTCCATCACTTGTTGTGTTTGCAATTTCCGCCCTAAGTGCGCTGGGGATGCCCAGACGTGGGTCCCAGGCACTCCACACCACTGGAGTCAAGCTAGCCGGGCTCATGAGAGGTGTTACCTCGAAACCGGTCCGGTCCTCGGATGCTTGATTCCGTTCTGGGAAGGACATGGCTTTTGTAGTTCGGACTGGACTGTTCCCATGAGGCTCAGGGTCAGAGCTGATTTGCATATCGCCATTGTCTAACCCAGGGTGGTGTGGAGTGCAAAATAACGATGGATTTAGGCCCAGATCCTTGGACTGGGGTGAGTGTGTGACATTGATCCACATTCTGTCCATCACTTGTTGTGTTTGCAATTTCCACCCTAAGTGCGCTGGGGATGCCCAGACGTGGGTCCCAGGCACTCCACACCACTGGAGTCAAGCTAGCCGGGCTGATGAGAGGTGTTACCTCGAAACCGGTCCGGTCCTCGGATGCTTGATTCCGTTCTGGGAAGGACATGGCTTTTGTAGTTCGGACTGGACTGTTCCCATGAGGCTCAGGGTCAGAGCTGATTTACATATCGCCATTGTCTAACCCAGGGTGGTGTGGAGTGCAAAATAACGATGGATTTAGGCCCAGATCCTTGGACTGGGGTGAGTGTGTGACATTGATCCACATTCTGTCCATCACTTGTGTTTGCAATTTCCGCCCTAAGTGCGCTGGGGATGCCCAGACGTGGGTCCCAGGCACTCCACACCACTGGAGTCAAGCTAGCCGGGCTGATGAGAGGTGTTACCTCGAAACCGGTCCGGTCCTCGGATGCTTGATTCCGTTCTGGGAAGGACATGGCTTTTGTAGTTCGGACTGGACTGTTCCCATGAGGCTCAGAGTCAGAGCTGATTTGCATATCGCCATTGTCTAACCCAGGGTGGTGTGGAGTCCAAAATAACGATGGATTTACGCCCAGATCCTTGGACTGGGGTGAGTGTGTGACATTGATCCACATTCTGTCCATCACTTGTTGTGTTTGCAATTTCCGCCCTAAGTGCGCTGGGGATGCCCAGACGTGGGTCCCAGGCACTCCACACCACTGGAGTCAAGCTAGCCGGGCTGATGAGAGGTGTTACCTCGAAACCGGTCCGGTCCTCGGATGCTTGATTCCGTTCTGGGAAGGACATGGCTTTTGTAGTTCGGACTGGACTGTTCCCATGAGGGTCAGAGCTGATTTGCATATCGCCATTGTCTAACCCAGGGTGGTGTGGAGTGCAAAATAACGATGGATTTAGGCCCAGATCCTTGGACTGGGGTGAGTGTGTGACATTGATCCACATTCTGTCCATCACTTGTTGTGTTTGCAATTTCCGCCCTAAGTGCGCTGGGGATGCCCAGACGTGGGTCCCAGGCACTCCACACCACTGGAGTCAAGCTAGCCGGGCTGATGAGAGGTGTTACCTCGAAACTGGTCCGGTCCTTGGATGCTTGATTCCGTTCTGGGAAGGACATGGCTTTTGTAGTTCGGACTGGACTGTTCCCATGAGGCTCAGGGTCAGAGCTGATTTGCATATCGCCATTGTCTAACCCAGGGTGGTGTGGAGTGCAAAATAACGATGGATTTAGGCCCAGATCCTTGGACTGGGGTGAGTGTGTGACATTGATCCACATTCTGTCCATCACTTGTTGTGTTTGCAATTTCCGCCCTAAGTGCGCTGGGGATGCCCAGACGTGGGTCCCAGGCACTCCACACCACTGGAGTCAAGCTAGCCGGGCTGAGGAGAGGTGTTACCTCGAAACCGGTCCGGTCCTCGGATGCTTGATTCCGTTCTGGGAAGGACATGGCTTTTGTAGTTCGGACTGGACTGTTCCCATGAGGCTCAGGGTCAGAGCTGATTTGCATATCACCATTGTCTAACCCAGGGTGGTGTGGAGTGCAAAATAACGATGGATTTAGGCCCAGATCCTTGGACTGGGGTGAGTGTGTGACATTGATCCACATTCTGTCCATCACTTGTTGTGTTTGCAATTTCCGCCCTAAGTGCGCTGGGGATGCCCAGACGTGGGTCCCAGGCACTCCACACCACTGGAGTCAAGCTAGCCGGGCTGATGAGAGGTGTTACCTCGAAACCGGTCCGGTCCTCGGATGCTTGATTCCGTTCTGGGAAGGACATGGCTTTTGTAGTTCGGACTGGACTGTTCCCATGAGTGTCAGAGCTGATTTGCATATCGCCATTGTCTAACCCAGGGTGGTGTGGAGTGCAAAATAACGATGGATTTAGGCCCAGATCCTTGGACTGGGGTGAGTGTGTGACATTGATCCACATTCTGTCCATCACTTGTTGTGTTTGCAATTTCCGCCCTAAGTGCGCTGGGGATGCCCAGACGTTGGTCCCAGGCACTCCACACCACTGGAGTCAAGCTAGCCGGGCTGATGAGAGGTGTTACCTCGAAACCGGTCCGGTCCTCGGATGCTTGATTCCGTTCTGGGAAGGACATGGCTTTTGTAGTTCGGACTGGACTGTTCCCATGAGGCTCAGGGTCAGAGCTGATTTGCATATCGCCATTGTCTAACCCAGGGTGTGTGGAGTGCAAAATAACGATGGATTTAGGCCCAGATCCTTGGACTGGGGTGAGTGTGTGACATTGATCCACATTCTGTCCATCACTTGTTGTGTTTGCAATTTCCACCCTAAGTGCACTGGGGATGCCCAGACGTGGGTCCCAGGCACTCCACACCACTGGAGTCAAGCTAGCCGGGCTGATGAGAGGTGTTACCTCGAAACCGGTCCGGTCCTCGGATGCTTGATTCCGTTCTGGGAAGGACATGGCTTTTGTAGTTCGGACTGGACTGTTCCCATGAGGCTCAGGGTCAGAGCTGATTTGCATATCGCCATTGTCTAACCCAGGGTGGTGTGGAGTGCAAAATAACGATGGATTTAGGCCCAGATCCTTGGACTGGGGTGAGTGTGTGACATTGATCCACATTCTGCCCATCACTTGTTGTGTTTGCAATTTCGCCCTAAGTGCGCTGGGGATGCCCAGACGTGGGTCCCAGGCACTCCACAACACTGGAGTCAAGCTAGCCGGGCTGATGAGAGGTGTTACCTCGAAACCGGTCCGGTCCTCGGATGCTTGATTCCGTTCTGGGAAGGACATGGCTTTTGTAGTTCGGACTGGACTGTTCCCATGAGGCTCAGGGTCAGAGCTGATTTGCATATCGCCATTGTCTAACCCAGGGTGGTGTGGAGTGCAAAATAACGATGGATTTAGGCCCAGATCCCTGGACTGGGGTGAGTGTGTGACATTGATCCACATTCTGTCCATCACTTGTTGTGTTTGCAATTTCCGCCCTAAGTGCGCTGGGGATGCCCAGACGTGGGTCCCAGGCACTCCACACCACTGGAGTCAAGCTAGCCGGGCTGATGAGAGGTGTTACCTCGAAACCGGTCCGGTCCTCAAATGCTTGATTCCGTTCTGGGAAGGACATGGCTTTTGTAGTTAGGACTGGACTGTTCCCATGAGGCTCAGGGTCAGAGCTGATTTGCATATCGCCATTGTCTAACCCAGGGTCGTGTGGAGTGCAAAATAACAATGGATTTAGGCCCAGATCCTTGGACTGGGGTGAGTGTGTGACATTGATCCACATTCTGTCCATCACTTGTGTTTGCAATTTCTGCCCTAAGTGCGTTGGGGATGTCCAGACGTGGGTCCCAGGCACTCCACACCACTGGAGTCAAGCTAGCCGGGCTGATGAGAGGTGTTACCTCGAAACCGGTCCGGTCCTCGGATGCTTGATTCCGTTCTGGGAAGGACATGGCTTTTGTAGTTCGGACTGGACTGTTCCCATGAGGCTCAGGGTCAGAGCTGATTTGCATATCGCCATTGTCTAACCCAGGGTGGTGTGGAGTGCAAAATAACGATGGATTTAGGCCCAGATCCTTGGACTGGGGTGAGTGTGTGACATTGATCCACATTCTGTCCATCACTTGTTGTGTTTGCAATTTCCGCCCTAAGTGCGCTGGGGATGCCCAGACGTGGGTCCCAGGCACTCCACACCACTGGAGTCAAGCTAGCCGGGCTCATGAGAGGTGTTACCTCGAAACCGGTCCGGTCCTCGGATGCTTGATTCCGTTCTGGGAAGGACATGGCTTTTGTAGTTCGGACTGGACTGTTCCCATGAGGCTCAGGGTCAGAGCTGATTTGCATATCGCCATTGTCTAACCCAGGGTGGTGTGGAGTGCAAAATAACGATGGATTTAGGCCCAGATCCTTGGAATGGGGTGAGTGTGTGACATTGATCCACATTCTGTCCATCACTTGTGTTTGCAATTTCCGCCCTAAGTGCGCTGGGGATGCCCAGACGTGGGTCCCAGGCACTCCACACCACTGGAGTCAAGCTAGCCGGGCTGATGAGAGGTGTTACCTCGAAACCGGTCCGGTCCTCGGATGCTTGATTCCGTTCTGGGAAGGACATGGCTTTTGTAGTTCGGACTGGACTGTTCCCATGAGGCTCAGGGTCAGAGCTGATTTGCATATCGCCATTGTCTAACCCAGGGTGGTGTGGAGTGCAAAATAACAATGGATTTAGGCCCAGATCCTTGGACTGGGGTGAGTGTGTGACATTGATCCACATTCTGTCCATCACTTGTTGTGTTTGCAATTTCCGCCCTAAGTGCGCTGGGGATGCCCAGACGTGGGTCCCAGGCACTCCACACCACTGGAGTAAAGCTAGACGGGCTGATGAGAGGTGTTACCTCGAAACCGGTCCGGTCCTCGGATGCTTGATTCCGTTCTGGGAAGGACATGGCTTTTGTAGTTTGGACTGGACTGTTCCCATGAGGGTCAGAGCTGATTTGCATATCGCCATTGTCTAACCCAGGGTGGTGTGGAGTGCAAAATAATGATGGATTTAGGCCCAGATCCTTGGACTGGGGTGAGTGTGTGACATTGATCCACATTCTGTCCATCACTTGTTGTGTTTGCAATTTCCGCCCTAAGTGCGCTGGGGATGCCCAGACGTGGGTCCCAGGCACTCCACACCACTGGAGTCAAGCTAGCCGGGCTGATGAGAGGTGTTACCTCGTAACCGGTCCGGTCCTCGGATGCTTGATTCCGTTCTGGGAAGGACATGGCTTTTGTAGTTCGGACTGGACTGTTCCCATGAGGCTCAGGGTCAGAGCTGATTTGCATATCGCCATTGTCTAACCCAGGGTGGTGTGGAGTGCAAAATAACGATGGATTTAGGCCCAGATCCTTGGACTGGGGTGAGTGTGTGACATTGATCCACATTCTGTCCATCACTTGTTGTGTTTGCAATTTCCGCCCTAAGTGCGCTGGGGATGCCCAGACGTGGGTCCCAGGCACTCCACACCACTGGAGTCAAGCTAGCCGGGCTGATGAGAGGTGTTACCTCGAAACCGGTCCGGTCCTCGGATGCTTGATTCCGTTCTGGGAAGGACATGGCTTTTGTAGTTCGGACTGGACAGTTCCCTTGAGGCTCAGGGTCAGAGCTGATTTGCATATCGCCATTGTCTAACCCAGGGTGGTGTGGAGTGCAAAATAACGATGGATTTAGGCCCAGATCCTTGGACTGGGGTGAGTGTGTGACATTGATCCACATTCTGTCCATCACTTGTTGTGTTTGCAATTTCCGCCCTAAGTGCTCTGGGGATGCCCAGACGTGGGTCCCAGGCACTCCACACCACTGGAGTCAAGCTAGCCGGGCTGATGAGAGGTGTTACCTCGTAACCGGTCCGGTCCTCGGATGCTTGATTCCGTTCTGGGAAGGACATGGCTTTTGTAGTTTGGACTGGACTGTTCCCATGAGGCTCAGGGTCAGAGCTGATTTGCATATCGCCATTGTCTAACCCAGGGTGGTGTGGAGTGCAAAATAACGATGGATTTAGGCCCAGATCCTTGGACTGGGGTGAGTGTGTGACATTGATCCACATTCTGTCCATCACTTGTTGTGTTTGCAATTTCCGCCCTAAGTGCGCTGGGGATGCCCAGACGTTGGTCCCAGGCACTCCACACCACTGGAGTCAAGCTAGCCGGGCTGATGAGAGGTGTTACCTCGAAACCGGTCCAGTCCTCGGATGCTTGATTCCGTTCTGGGAAGGACATGGCTTTTGTAGTTCGGACTGGACTGTTCCCATGAGGCTCAGGGTCAGAGCTGATTTGCATATCGCCATTGTCTAACCCAGGGTGTGTGGAGTGCAAAATAACGATGGATTTAGGCCCAGACCCTTGGACTGGGGTGAGTGTGTGACATTGATCCACATTCTGTCCATCACTTGTTGTGTTTGCAATTTCCACCCTAAGTGCGCTGGGGATGCCCAGACGTGGGTCCCAGGCACTCCACACCACTGGAGTCAAGCTAGCCGGGCTGATGAGAGGTGTTACCTCGAAACCGGTCCAGTCCTCGGATGCTTGATTCCATTCTGGGAAGGACATGGCTTTTGTAGTTCGGACTGGACTGTTCCCATGAGGCTCAGGGTCAGAGCTGATTTGCATATCGCCATTGTCTAACCCAGGGTGGTGTGGAGTGCAAAATAACGATGGATTTAGGCCCAGATCCTTGGACTGGGGTGAGTGTGTGACATTGATCCACATTCTGCCCATCACTTGTTGTGTTTGCAATTTCGCCCTAAGTGCGCTGGGGATGCCCAGACGTGGGTCCCAGGCACTCCACAAAACTGGAGTCAAGCTAGCCGGGCTTATGAGAGGTGTTACCTCGAAACCGGTCCGGTCCTCGGATGCTTGATTCCGTTCTGGGAAGGACATGGCTTTTGTAGTTCGGACTGGACTGTTCCCATGAGGCTCAGGGTCAGAGCTGATTTGCATATCGCCATTGTCTAACCCAGGGTGGTGTGGAGTGCAAAATAACGATGGATTTAGGCCCAGATCCCTGGACTGGGGTGAGTGTGTGACATTGATCCACATTCTGTCCATCACTTGTTGTGTTTGCAATTTCCGCCCTAAGTGCGCTGGGGATGCCCAGACGTGGGTCCCAGGCACTCCACACCACTGGAGTCAAGCTAGCCGGGCTGATGAGAGGTGTTACCTCGAAACCGGTCCGGTCCTCAAATGCTTGATCCCGTTCTGGGAAGGACATGGCTTTTGTAGTTAGGACTGGACTGTTCCCATGAGGCTCAGGGTCAGAGCTGATTTGCATATCGCCATTGTCTAACCCAGGGTCGTGTGGAGTGCAAAATAACAATGGATTTAGGCCCAGATCCTTGGACTGGGGTGAGTGTGTGACATTGATCCACATTCTGTCCATCACTTGTGTTTGCAATTTCTGCCCTAAGTGCGTTGGGGATGTCCAGACGTGGGTCCCAGGCACTCCACACCACTGGAGTCAAGCTAGCCGGGCTGATGAGAAGTGTTACCTCGAAACCGGTCCGGTCCTCGGATGCTTGATTCCGTTCTGGGAACGACATGGCTTTTGTAGTTCGGACTGGACTGTTCCCATGAGGCTCAGGGTCAGAGCTGATTTGCATATCGCCATTGTCTAACCCAGGGTGGTGTGGAGTGCAAAATAACGATGGATTTAGGCCCAAATCCTTGGACTGGGGTGAGTGTGTGACATTGATCCACATTCTGTCCATCACTTGTTGTGTTTGCAATTTCCGCCCTAAGTGCGCTGGGGATGCCCAGACGTGGGTCCCAGGCACTCCACACCACTGGAGTCAAGCTAGCCGGGCTCATGAGAGGTGTTACCTCGAAACCGTTCCGGTCCTCGGATGCTTGATTCCGTTCTGGGAAGGACATGGCTTTTGTAGTTCGGACTGGACTGTTCCCATGAGGCTCAGGGTCAGAGCTGATTTGCATATCGCCATTGTCTAACCCAGGGTGGTGTGGAGTGCAAAATAACGATGGATTTAGGCCCAGATCCTTGGAATGGGGTGAGTGTGTGACATTGATCCACATTCTGTCCATCACTTGTGTTTGCAATTTCCGCCCTAAGTGCGCTGGGGATGCCCAGACGTGGGTCCCAGGCACTCCACACCACTGGAGTCAAGCTAGCCGGGCTGATGAGAGGTGTTACCTCGAAACCGGTCCGGTCCTCGGATGCTTGATTCCGTTCTGGGAAGGACATGGCTTTTGTAGTTCGGACTGGACTGTTCCCATGAGGCTCAGGGTCAGAGCTGATTTGCATATCGCCATTGTCTAACCCAGGGTGGTGTGGAGTGCAAAATAACAATGGATTTAGGCCCAGATCCTTCCTTGGACTGGGGTGAGTGTGTGACATTGATCCACATTCTGTCCATCACTTGTTGTGTTTGCAATTTCTGCCCTAAGTGCGCTGGGGATGCCCAGACGTGGGTCCCAGGCACTCCACACCACTGGAGTAAAGCTAGACGGGCTGATGAGAGGTGTTACCTCGAAACCGGTCCGGTCCTCGGATGCTTGATTCCGTTCTGGGAAGGACATGGCTTTTGTAGTTTGGACTGGACTGTTCCCATGAGGGTCAGAGCTGATTTGCATATCGCCATTGTCTAACCCAGGGTGGTGTGGAGTGCAAAATAACGATGGATTTAGGCCCAGATCCTTGGACTGGGGTGAGTGTGTGACATTGATCCACATTCTGTCCATCACTTGTTGTGTTTGCAATTTCCGCCCTAAGTGCGCTGGGGATGCCCAGACGTGGGTCCCAGGCACTCCACACCACTGGAGTCAAGCTAGCCGGGCTGATGAGAGGTGTTACCTCGTAACCGGTCCGGTCCTCGGATGCTTGATTCCGTTCTGGGAAGGACATGGCTTTTGTAGTTCGGACTGGACTGTTCCCATGAGGCTCAGGGTCAGAGCTGATTTGCATATCGCCATTGTCTAACCCAGGGTGTGTGGAGTGCAAAATAACGATGGATTTAGGCCCAGATCCTTGGACTGGGGTGAGTGTGTGACATTGATCCACATTCTGTCCATCACTTGTTGTGTTTGCAATTTCCACCCTAAGTGCGCTGGGGATGCCCAGACGTGGGTCCCAGGCACTCCACACCACTGGAGTCAAGCTAGCCGGGCTGATGAGAGGTGTTACCTCGAAACCGGTCCGGTCCTCGGATGCTTGATTCCGTTCTGGGAAGGACATGGCTTTTGTAGTTCGGACTGGACTGTTCCCATGAGGCTCAGGGTCAGAGCTGATTTGCATATCGCCATTGTCTAACCCAGGGTGGTGTGGAGTGCAAAATAACGATGGATTTAGGCCCAGATCCTTGGACTGGGGTGAGTGTGTGACATTGATCCACATTCTGTCCATCACTTGTTGTGTTTGCAATTTCCGCCCTAAGTGCGCTGGGGATGCCCAGACGTGGGTCCCAGGCACTCCACACCACTGGAGTCAAGCTAGCCGGGCTGATGAGAGGTGTTACCTCGAAACCGGTCCGGTCCTCAAATGCTTGATTCCGTTCTGGGAAGGACATGGTTTTTGTAGTTAGGACTGGACTGTTCCCATGAGGCTCAGGGTCAGAGCTGATTTGCATATCGCCATTGTCTAACCCAGGGTCGTGTGGAGTGCAAAATACCAATGGATTTAGGCCCAGATCCTTGGACTGGGGTGAGTGTGTGACATTGATCCACATTCTGTCCATCACTTGTGTTTGCAATTTCCGCCCTAAGTGCGTTGGGGATGCCCAGACGTGGGTCCCAGGCACTCCACACCACTGGAGTCAAGCTAGCCGGGCTGATGAGAGGTGTTACCTCGAAACCGGTCCGGTCCTCGGATGCTTGATTCCGTTCTGGGAAGGACATGGCTTTTGTAGTTCGGACTGGACTGTTCCCATGAGGCTCAGGGTCAGAGCTGATTTGCATATCGCCATTGTCTAACCCAGGGTGGTGTGGAGTGCAAAATAACGATGGATTTAGGCCCAGATCCTTGGACTGGGGTGAGTGTGTGACATTGATCCACATTCTGTCCATCACTTGTTGTGTTTGCAATTTCCGCCCTAAGTGCGCTGGGGATGCCCAGACGTGGGTCCCAGGCACTCCACACCACTGGAGTCAAGCTAGCCGGGCTCATGAGAGGTGTTACCTCGAAACCGGTCCGGTCCTCGGATGCTTGATTCCGTTCTGGGAAGGACATGGCTTTTGTAGTTCGGACTGGACTGTTCCCATGAGACTCAGGGTCAGGGCTGATTTGCATATCGCCATTGTCTAACCCAGGGTGGTGTGGAGTGCAAAATAACGATGGATTTAGGCCCAGATCCTTGGACTGGGGTGAGTGTGTGACATTGATCCACATTCTGTCCATCACTTGTGTTTGCAATTTCCGCCCTAAGTGCGCTGGGGATGCCCAGACGTGGGTCCCAGGCACTCCACACCACTGGAGTCAAGCTAGCCGGGCTGATGAGAGGTGTTACCTCGAAACCGGTCCGGTCCTCGGATGCTTGATTCCGTTCTGGGAAGGACATGGCTTTTGT
This sequence comes from Lissotriton vulgaris, assembly GCF_964263255.1. Classification (NCBI taxonomy): domain Eukaryota; kingdom Metazoa; phylum Chordata; class Amphibia; order Caudata; family Salamandridae; genus Lissotriton; species Lissotriton vulgaris. The sequence goes on from NC_141693.1 coordinate 1,333,581,184, forward strand.
AGTTCGGACTGGACTGTTCCCATGAGGCTCAGGGTCAGAGCTGATTTGCATATCGCCATTGTCTAACCCAGGGTGGTGTGGAGTGCAAAATAACGATGGATTTAGGCCCAGATCCTTAGACTGGGGTGAGTGTGTGACATTGATCCACATTCTGTCCATCACTTGTTGTGTTTGCAATTTCCGCCCTAAGTGCGCTGGGGATGCCCAGACGTGGGTCCCAGGCACTCCACACCACTGGAGTCAAGCTAGCCGGGCTGATGAGAGGTGTTACCTCGTAACCGGTCCGGTCCTCGGATGCTTGATTCCGTTCTGGGAAGGACATGGCTTTTGTAGTTCGGACTGGACTGTTCCCATGAGGCTCAGGGTCAGAGCTGATTTGCATATCGCCATTGTCTAACCCAGGGTGGTGTGGAGTGCAAAATAACGATGGATTTAGGCCCAGATCCTTGGACTGGGGTGAGTGTGTGACATTGATCCACATTCTGTCCATCACTTGTTGTGTTTGCAATTTCCGCCCTAAGTGCGCTGGGGATGCCCAGACGTGGGTCCCAGGCACTCCACACCACTGGAGTCAAGCTAGCCGGGCTGATGAGAGGTGTTACCTCGAAACCGGTCCGGTCCTCGGATGCTTGATTCCGTTCTGGGAAGGACATGGCTTTTGTAGTTCGGACTGGACAGTTCCCTTGAGGCTCAGGGTCAGAGCTGATTTGCATATCGCCATTGTCTAACCCAGGGTGGTGTGGAGTGCAAAATAACGATGGATTTAGGCCCAGATCCTTGGACTGGGGTGAGTGTGTGACATTGATCCACATTCTGTCCATCACTTGTTGTGTTTGCAATTTCCGCCCTAAGTGCTCTGGGGATGCCCAGACGTGGGTCCCAGGCACTCCACACCACTGGAGTCAAGCTAGCCGGGCTGATGAGAGGTGTTACCTCGTAACCGGTCCGGTCCTCGGATGCTTGATTCCGTTCTGGGAAGGACATGGCTTTTGTAGTTTGGACTGGACTGTTCCCATGAGGCTCAGGGTCAGAGCTGATTTGCATATCGCCATTGTCTAACCCAGGGTGGTGTGGAGTGCAAAATAACGATGGATTTAGGCCCAGATCCTTGGACTGGGGTGAGTGTGTGACATTGATCCACATTCTGTCCATCACTTGTTGTGTTTGCAATTTCCGCCCTAAGTGCGCTGGGGATGCCCAGACGTTGGTCCCAGGCACTCCACACCACTGGAGTCAAGCTAGCCGGGCTGATGAGAGTTGTTACCTCGAAACCGGTCCAGTCCTCGGATGCTTGATTCCGTTCTGGGAAGGACATGGCTTTTGTAGTTCGGACTGGACTGTTCCCATGAGGCTCAGGGTCAGAGCTGATTTGCATATCGCCATTGTCTAACCCAGGGTGTGTGGAGTGCAAAATAACGATGGATTTAGGCCCAGACCCTTGGACTGGGGTGAGTGTGTGACATTGATCCACATTCTGTCCATCACTTGTTGTGTTTGCAATTTCCACCCTAAGTGCGCTGGGGATGCCCAGACGTGGGTCCCAGGCACTCCACACCACTGGAGTCAAGCTAGCCGGGCTGATGAGAGGTGTTACCTCGAAACCGGTCCAGTCCTCGGATGCTTGATTCCATTCTGGGAAGGACATGGCTTTTGTAGTTCGGACTGGACTGTTCCCATGAGGCTCAGGGTCAGAGCTGATTTGCATATCGCCATTGTCTAACCCAGGGTGGTGTGGAGTGCAAAATAACGATGGATTTAGGCCCAGATCCTTGGACTGGGGTGAGTGTGTGACATTGATCCACATTCTGCCCATCACTTGTTGTGTTTGCAATTTCGCCCTAAGTGCGCTGGGGATGCCCAGACGTGGGTCCCAGGCACTCCACAAAACTGGAGTCAAGCTAGCCGGGCTTATGAGAGGTGTTACCTCGAAACCGGTCCGGTCCTCGGATGCTTGATTCCGTTCTGGGAAGGACATGGCTTTTGTAGTTCGGACTGGACTGTTCCCATGAGGCTCAGGGTCAGAGCTGATTTGCATATCGCCATTGTCTAACCCAGGGTGGTGTGGAGTGCAAAATAACGATGGATTTAGGCCCAGATCCCTGGACTGGGGTGAGTGTGTGACATTGATCCACATTCTGTCCATCACTTGTTGTGTTTGCAATTTCCGCCCTAAGTGCGCTGGGGATGCCCAGACGTGGGTCCCAGGCACTCCACACCACTGGAGTCAAGCTAGCCGGGCTGATGAGAGGTGTTACCTCGAAACCGGTCCGGTCCTCAAATGCTTGATCCCGTTCTGGGAAGGACATGGCTTTTGTAGTTAGGACTGGACTGTTCCCATGAGGCTCAGGGTCAGAGCTGATTTGCATATCGCCATTGTCTAACCCAGGGTCGTGTGGAGTGCAAAATAACAATGGATTTAGGCCCAGATCCTTGGACTGGGGTGAGTGTGTGACATTGATCCACATTCTGTCCATCACTTGTGTTTGCAATTTCTGCCCTAAGTGCGTTGGGGATGTCCAGACGTGGGTCCCAGGCACTCCACACCACTGGAGTCAAGCTAGCCGGGCTGATGAGAAGTGTTACCTCGAAACCGGTCCGGTCCTCGGATGCTTGATTCCGTTCTGGGAACGACATGGCTTTTGTAGTTCGGACTGGACTGTTCCCATGAGGCTCAGGGTCAGAGCTGATTTGCATATCGCCATTGTCTAACCCAGGGTGGTGTGGAGTGCAAAATAACGATGGATTTAGGCCCAAATCCTTGGACTGGGGTGAGTGTGTGACATTGATCCACATTCTGTCCATCACTTGTTGTGTTTGCAATTTCCGCCCTAAGTGCGCTGGGGATGCCCAGACGTGGGTCCCAGGCACTCCACACCACTGGAGTCAAGCTAGCCGGGCTCATGAGAGGTGTTACCTCGAAACCGTTCCGGTCCTCGGATGCTTGATTCCGTTCTGGGAAGGACATTAATTGAATTAATTAATTAATTGTGGGTTTATATAGCGCTAGGATAGACTCCCGGAGGAGTATCTCCGCGCTTCGACCGCTGCGAAACCCTTCCTGGCTTCCCTGAGAGATGGTCCCTTAATGGGTATCTCCAGGGTGAGACCAGGCATCCCCGGCGGTCTGGTGGGGCCGTTAGTGCAGATGAGGCAAGCTTATGCCCAGAGTTGCCGAGTGTGATCGCTGATCAGAGTGGGCACCGAGGCGAGAGAATTATCGAGTCCGCTGACCCTGGTCCAGAAACCTGCCGCGTCGGGAATCGAACCCTGGTCCCGGGCCGTCCTCTGCTCTCGGGTCTGCCGCCTCTAACCAGTGAGCCACACTACTGCATGGCTTTTGTAGTTCGGACTGGACTGTTCCCATGAGGCTCAGGGTCAGAGCTGATTTGCATATCGCCATTGTCTAACCCAGGGTGGTGTGGAGTGCAAAATAACGATGGATTTAGGCCCAGATCCTTGGAATGGGGTGAGTGTGTGACATTGATCCACATTCTGTCCATCACTTGTGTTTGCAATTTCCGCCCTAAGTGCGCTGGGGATGCCCAGACGTGGGTCCCAGGCACTCCACACCACTGGAGTCAAGCTAGCCGGGCTGATGAGAGGTGTTACCTCGAAACCGGTCCGGTCCTCGGATGCTTGATTCCGTTCTGGGAAGGACATGGCTTTTGTAGTTCGGACTGGACTGTTCCCATGAGGCTCAGGGTCAGAGCTGATTTGCATATCGCCATTGTCTAACCCAGGGTGGTGTGGAGTGCAAAATAACAATGGATTTAGGCCCAGATCCTTCCTTGGACTGGGGTGAGTGTGTGACATTGATCCACATTCTGTCCATCACTTGTTGTGTTTGCAATTTCTGCCCTAAGTGCGCTGGGGATGCCCAGACGTGGGTCCCAGGCACTCCACACCACTGGAGTAAAGCTAGACGGGCTGATGAGAGGTGTTACCTCGAAACCGGTCCGGTCCTCGGATGCTTGATTCCGTTCTGGGAAGGACATGGCTTTTGTAGTTTGGACTGGACTGTTCCCATGAGGGTCAGAGCTGATTTGCATATCGCCATTGTCTAACCCAGGGTGGTGTGGAGTGCAAAATAACGATGGATTTAGGCCCAGATCCTTGGACTGGGGTGAATGTGTGACATTGATCCACATTCTGTCCATCACTTGTTGTGTTTGCAATTTCCGCCCTAAGTGCGCTGGGGATGCCCAGACGTGGGTCCCAGGCACTCCACACCACTGGAGTCAAGCTAGCCGGGCTGATGAGAGGTGTTACCTCGTAACCGGTCCGGTCCTCGGATGCTTGATTCCGTTCTGGGAAGGACATGGCTTTTGTAGTTCGGACTGGACTGTTCCCATGAGGCTCAGGGTCAGAGCTGATTTGCATATCGCCATTGTCTAACCCAGGGTGTGTGGAGTGCAAAATAACGATGGATTTAGGCCCAGATCCTTGGACTGGGGTGAGTGTGTGACATTGATCCACATTCTGTCCATCACTTGTTGTGTTTGCAATTTCCACCCTAAGTGCGCTGGGGATGCCCAGACGTGGGTCCCAGGCACTCCACACCACTGGAGTCAAGCTAGCCGGGCTGATGAGAGGTGTTACCTCGAAACCGGTCCGGTCCTCGGATGCTTGATTCCGTTCTGGGAAGGACATGGCTTTTGTAGTTCGGACTGGACTGTTCCCATGAGGCTCAGGGTCAGAGCTGATTTGCATATCGCCATTGTCTAACCCAGGGTGGTGTGGAGTGCAAAATAACGATGGATTTAGGCCCAGATCCTTGGACTGGGGTGAGTGTGTGACATTGATCCACATTCTGTCCATCACTTGTTGTGTTTGCAATTTCCGCCCTAAGTGCGCTGGGGATGCCCAGACGTGGGTCCCAGGCACTCCACACCACTGGAGTCAAGCTAGCCGGGCTGATGAGAGGTGTTACCTCGAAACCGGTCCGGTCCTCAAATGCTTGATTCCGTTCTGGGAAGGACATGGTTTTTGTAGTTAGGACTGGACTGTTCCCATGAGGCTCAGGGTCAGAGCTGATTTGCATATCGCCATTGTCTAACCCAGGGTCGTGTGGAGTGCAAAATAACAATGGATTTAGGCCCAGATCCTTGGACTGGGGTGAGTGTGTGACATTGATCCACATTCTGTCCATCACTTGTGTTTGCAATTTCCGCCCTAAGTGCGTTGGGGATGCCCAGACGTGGGTCCCAGGCACTCCACACCACTGGAGTCAAGCTAGCCGGGCTGATGAGAGGTGTTACCTCGAAACCGGTCCGGTCCTCGGATGCTTGATTCCGTTCTGGGAAGGACATGGCTTTTGTAGTTCGGACTGGACTGTTCCCATGAGGCTCAGGGTCAGAGCTGATTTGCATATCGCCATTGTCTAACCCAGGGTGGTGTGGAGTGCAAAATAACGATGGATTTAGGCCCAGATCCTTGGACTGGGGTGAGTGTGTGACATTGATCCACATTCTGTCCATCACTTGTTGTGTTTGCAATTTCCGCCCTAAGTGCGCTGGGGATGCCCAGACGTGGGTCCCAGGCACTCCACACCACTGGAGTCAAGCTAGCCGGGCTCATGAGAGGTGTTACCTCGAAACCGGTCCGGTCCTCGGATGCTTGATTCCGTTCTGGGAAGGACATGGCTTTTGTAGTTCGGACTGGACTGTTCCCATGAGACTCAGGGTCAGGGCTGATTTGCATATCGCCATTGTCTAACCCAGGGTGGTGTGGAGTGCAAAATAACGATGGATTTAGGCCCAGATCCTTGGACTGGGGTGAGTGTGTGACATTGATCCACATTCTGTCCATCACTTGTGTTTGCAATTTCCGCCCTAAGTGCGCTGGGGATGCCCAGACGTGGGTCCCAGGCACTCCACACCACTGGAGTCAAGCTAGCCGGGCTGATGAGAGGTGTTACCTCGAAACCGGTCCGGTCCTCGGATGCTTGATTCCGTTCTGGGAAGGACATGGCTTTTGTAGTTCGGACTGGACTGTTCCCATGAGGCTCAGGGTCAGAGCTGATTTGCATATCGCCATTGTCTAACCCAGGGTGGTGTGGAGTGCAAAATAACGATGGATTTAGGCCCAGATCCTTGGACTGGGGTGAGTGTGTGACATTGATCCACATTCTGTCCATCACTTGTTGTGTTTGCAATTTCCGCCCTAAGTGCGCTGGGGATGCCCAGACGTGGGTCCCAGGCACTCCACACCACTGGAGTAAAGCTAGACGGGCTGATGAGAGGTGTTACCTCGAAACCGGTCCGGTCCTCGGATGCTTGATTCCGTTCTGGGAAGGACATGGCTTTTGTAGTTCGGACTGGACTGTTCCCATGAGGGTCAGAGCTGATTTGCATATCGCCATTGTCTAACCCAGGGTGGTGTGGAGTGCAAAATAACGATGGATTTAGGCCCAGATCCTTGGACTGGGGTGAGTGTGTGACATTGATCCACATTCTGTCCATCACTTGTTGTGTTTGCAATTTCCGCCCTAAGTGCGCTGGGGATGCCCAGACGTGGGTCCCAGGCACTCCACACCACTGGAGTCAAGCTAGCCGGGCTGATGAGAGGTGTTACCTCGTAACCGGTCCGGTCCTCGGATGCTTGATTCCGTTCTGGGAAGGACATGGCTTTTGTAGTTCGGACTGGACTGTTCCCATGAGGCTCAGGGTCAGAGCTGATTTGCATATCGCCATTGTCTAACCCAGGGTGGTGTGGAGTGCAAAATAACGATGGATTTAGGCCCAGATCCTTGGACTGGGGTGAGTGTGTGACATTGATCCACATTCTGTCCATCACTTGTTGTGTTTGCAATTTCCGCCCTAAGTGCGCTGGGGATGCCCAGACGTGGGTCCCAGGCACTCCACACCACTGGAGTCAAGCTAGCCGGGCTGATGAGAGGTGTTACCTCGAAACCGGTCCGGTCCTCGGATGCTTGATTCCGTTCTGGGAAGGACATGGCTTTTGTAGTTCGGACTGGACTGTTCCCATGAGGCCCAGGGTCAGAGCTGATGTGCATATCACCATTGTCTAACCCAGGGTGGTGTGGAGTGCAAAATAACGATGGATTTAGGCCCAGATCCTTGGACTGGGGTGAGTGTGTGACATTGATCCACATTCTGTCCATCACTTGTTGTGTTTGCAATTTCCACCCTAAGTGCGCTGGGGATGCCCAGACGTGGGTCCCAGGCACTCCACACCACTGGAGTCAAGCTAGCCGGGCTGATGAGAGGTGTTACCTCGAAACCGGTCCGGTCCTCGGATGCTTGATTCCGTTCTGGGAAGGACATGGCTTTTGTAGTTCGGACTGGACTGTTCCCATGAGGCTCAGGGTCAGAGCTGATTTGCATATCGCCATTGTCTAACCCAGGGTGGTGTGGAGTGCAAAATAACGATGGATTTAGGCCCAGATCCTTGGACTGGGGTGAGTGTGTGACATTGATCCACATTCTGTCCATCACTTGTTGTGTTTGCAATTTCCGCCCTAAGTGCGCTGGGGATGCCCAGACGTGGGTCCCAGGCACTCCACACCACTGGAGTCAAGCTAGCCGGGCTGATGAGAGGTGTTACCTCGAAACCGGTCCGGTCCTCAAATGCTTGATTCCGTTCTGGGAAGGACATGGTTTTTGTAGTTAGGACTGGACTGTTCCCATGAGGCTCAGGGTCAGAGCTGATTTGCATATCGCCATTGTCTAACCCAGGGTCGTGTGGAGTGCAAAATAACAATGGATTTAGGCCCAGATCCTTGGACTGGGGTGAGTGTGTGACATTGATCCACATTCTGTCCATCACTTGTGTTTGCAATTTCCGCCCTAAGTGCGTTGGGGATGCCCAGACGTGGGTCCCAGGCACTCCACACCACTGGAGTCAAGCTAGCCGGGCTGATGAGAGGTGTTACCTCGAAACCGGTCCGGTCCTCGGATGCTTGATTCCGTTCTGGGAAGGACATGGCTTTTGTAGTTCGGACTGGACTGTTCCCATGAGGCTCAGGGTCAGAGCTGATTTGCATATCGCCATTGTCTAACCCAGGGTGGTGTGGAGTGCAAAATAACGATGGATTTAGGCCCAGATCCTTGGACTGGGGTGAGTGTGTGACATTGATCCACATTCTGTCCATCACTTGTTGTGTTTGCAATTTCCGCCCTAAGTGCGCTGGGGATGCCCAGACGTGGGTCCCAGGCACTCCACACCACTGGAGTCAAGCTAGCCGGGCTCATGAGAGGTGTTACCTCGAAACCGGTCCGGTCCTCGGATGCTTGATTCCGTTCTGGGAAGGACATGGCTTTTGTAGTTCGGACTGGACTGTTCCCATGAGACTCAGGGTCAGGGCTGATTTGCATATCGCCATTGTCTAACCCAGGGTGGTGTGGAGTGCAAAATAACGATGGATTTAGGCCCAGATCCTTGGACTGGGGTGAGTGTGTGACATTGATCCACATTCTGTCCATCACTTGTGTTTGCAATTTCCGCCCTAAGTGCGCTGGGGATGCCCAGACGTGGGTCCCAGGCACTCCACACCACTGGAGTCAAGCTAGCCGGGCTGATGAGAGGTGTTACCTCGAAACCGGTCCGGTCCTCGGATGCTTGATTCCGTTCTGGGAAGGACATGGCTTTTGTAGTTCGGACTGGACTGTTCCCATGAGGCTCAGGGTCAGAGCTGATTTGCATATCGCCATTGTCTAACCCAGGGTGGTGTGGAGTGCAAAATAACGATGGATTTAGGCCCAGATCCTTGGACTGGGGTGAGTGTGTGACATTGATCCACATTCTGTCCATCACTTGTTGTGTTTGCAATTTCCGCCCTAAGTGCGCTGGGGATGCCCAGACGTGGGTCCCAGGCACTCCACACCACTGGAGTAAAGCTAGACGGGCTGATGAGAGGTGTTACCTCGAAACCGGTCCGGTCCTCGGATGCTTGATTCCGTTCTGGGAAGGACATGGCTTTTGTAGTTCGGACTGGACTGTTCCCATGAGGGTCAGAGCTGATTTGCATATCGCCATTGTCTAACCCAGGGTGGTGTGGAGTGCAAAATAACGATGGATTTAGGCCCAGATCCTTGGACTGGGGTGAGTGTGTGACATTGATCCACATTCTGTCCATCACTTGTTGTGTTTGCAATTTCCGCCCTAAGTGCGCTGGGGATGCCCAGACGTGGGTCCCAGGCACTCCACACCACTGGAGTCAAGCTAGCCGGGCTGATGAGAGGTGTTACCTCGTAACCGGTCCGGTCCTCGGATGCTTGATTCCGTTCTGGGAAGGACATGGCTTTTGTAGTTCGGACTGGACTGTTCCCATGAGGCTCAGGGTCAGAGCTGATTTGCATATCGCCATTGTCTAACCCAGGGTGGTGTGGAGTGCAAAATAACGATGGATTTAGGCCCAGATCCTTGGACTGGGGTGAGTGTGTGACATTGATCCACATTCTGTCCATCACTTGTTGTGTTTGCAATTTCCGCCCTAAGTGCGCTGGGGATGCCCAGACGTGGGTCCCAGGCACTCCACACCACTGGAGTCAAGCTAGCCGGGCTGATGAGAGGTGTTACCTCGAAACCGGTCCGGTCCTCGGATGCTTGATTCCGTTCTGGGAAGGACATGGCTTTTGTAGTTCGGACTGGACTGTTCCCATGAGGCCCAGGGTCAGAGCTGATGTGCATATCACCATTGTCTAACCCAGGGTGGTGTGGAGTGCAAAATAACGATGGATTTAGGCCCAGATCCTTGGACTGGGGTGAGTGTGTGACATTGATCCACATTCTGTCCATCACTTGTTGTGTTTGCAATTTCCGCCCTAAGTGCGCTGGGGATGCCCAGACGTGGGTCCCAGGCACTCCACACCACTGGAGTCAAGCTAGCCGGGCTGATGAGAGGTGTTACCTCGAAACCGGTCCGGTCCTCGGATGCTTGATTCCGTTCTGGGAAGGACATGGCTTTTGTAGTTCGGACTGGACTGTTCCCATGAGGGTCAGAGCTGATTTGCATATCGCCATTGTCTAACCCAGGGTGGTGTGGAGTGCAAAATAACGATGGATTTAGGCCCAGATCCTTGGACTGGGGTGAGTGTGTGACATTGATCCACATTCTGTCCATCACTTGTTGTGTTTGCAATTTCCGCCCTAAGTGCGCTGGGGATGCCCAGACGTGGGTCCCAGGCACTCCACACCACTGGAGTCAAGCTAGCCGGGCTGATGAGAGGTGTTACCTCGAAACCGGTCCGGTCCTCGGATGCTTGATTCCGTTCTGGGAAGGACATGGCTTTTGTAGTTCGGACTGGACTGTTCCCATGAGGCTCAGGGTCAGAGCTGATTTGCATATCGCCATTGTCTAACCCAGGGTGGTGTGGAGTCCAAAATAACGATGGATTTACGCCCAGATCCTTGGACTGGGGTGAGTGTGTGACATTGATCCACATTCTGTCCATCACTTGTTGTGTTTGCAATTTCCGCCCTAAGTGCGCTGGGGATGCCCAGACGTGGGTCCCAGGCACTCCACACCACTGGAGTCAAGCTAGCCGGGCTGATGAGAGGTGTTACCTCGAAACCGGTCCGGTCCTCGGATGCTTGATTCCGTTCTGGGAAGGACATGGCTTTTGTAGTTCGGACTGGACTGTTCCCATGAGGGTCAGAGCTGATTTGCATATCGCCATTGTCTAACCCAGAATGTGTGGAGTGCAAAATAACGATGGATTTAGGCCCAGATCCTTGGACTGGGGTGAGTGTGTGACATTGATCCACATTCTGTCCATCACTTGTTGTGTTTGCAATTTCCGCCCTAAGTGCGCTGGGGATGCCCAGACGTGGGTCCCAGGCACTCCACACCACTGGAGTCAAGCTAGCCGGGCTGATGAGAGGTGTTACCTCGAAACCGGTCCGGTCCTCGGATGCTTGATTCTGTTCTGGGAAGGACATGGCTTTTGTAGTTCGGACTGGACTGTTCCCATGAGGGCCAGAGCTGATTTGCATATCGCCATTGTCTAACCCAGGGTGGTGTGGAGTGCAAAATAACGATGGATTTAGGCCCAGATCCTTGGACTGGGGTGAGTGTGTGACATTGATCCACATTCTGTCCATCACTTGTTGTGTTTGCAATTTCCGCCCTAAGTGCGCTGGGGATGCCCAGACGTGGGTCCCAGGCACTCCACACCTCTGGAGTCAAGCTAGCCGGGCTGATGAGAGGTGTTACCTCGAAACCGGTCCGGTCCTCGGATGCTTGATTCCGTTCTGGGAAGGACATGGCTTTTGTAGTTCGGGCTGGACTGTTCCCATGAGGCTCAGGGTCAGAGCTGATTTGCATATCGCCATTGTCTAACCCAGGGTGGTGTGGAGTGCAAAATAACGATGGATTTAGGCCCAGATCTTTGGACTGGGGTGAGTGTGTGACATTGATCCACATTCTGTCCATCACTTGTTGTGTTTGCAATTTCCACCCTAAGTGCGCTGGGGATGCCCAGACGTGGGTCCCAGGCACTCCACACCACTGGAGTCAAGCTAGCCGGGCTGATGAGAGGTGTTACCTCGAAACCGGTCCGGTCCTCGGATGCTTGATTCCGTTCTGGGAAGGACATGGCTTTTGTAGTTCGGACTGGACTGTTCCCATGAGGCTCAGGGTCAGAGCTGATTTGCATATCGCCATTGTCTAACCCAGGGTGGTGTGGAGTCCAAAATAACGATGGATTTACGCCCAGATCCTTGGACTGGGGTGAGTGTGTGACATTGATCCACATTCTGTCCATCACTTGTTGTGTTTGCAATTTCCGCCCTAAGTGCGCTGGGGATGCCCAGACGTGGGTCCCAGGCACTCCACACCACTGGAGTCAAGCTAGCCGGGCTGATGAGAGGTGTTACCTCGAAACCGGTCCGGTCCTCGGATGCTTGATTCCGTTCTGGGAAGGACATGGCTTTTGTAGTTCGGACTGGACTGTTCCCATGAGGGTCAGAGCTGATTTGCATATCGCCATTGTCTAACCCAGGGTGGTGTGGAGTGCAAAATAACGATGGATTTAGGCCCAGATCCTTGGACTGGGGTGAGTGTGTGACATTGATCCACATTCTGTCCATCACTTGTTGTGTTTGCAATTTCCGCCCTAAGTGCGCTGGGGATGCCCAGACGTGGGTCCCAGGCACTCCACACCACTGGAGTCAAGCTAGCCGGGCTGATGAGAGGTGTTACCTCGTAACCGGTCCGGTCCTCGGATGCTTGATTCCGTTCTGGGAAGGACATGGCTTTTGTAGTTCGGACTGGACTGTTCCCATGAGGCTCAGGGTCAGAGCTGATTTGCATATCGCCATTGTCTAACCCAGGGTGGTGTGGAGTGCAAAATAACGATGGATTTAGGCCCAGATCCTTGGACTGGGGTGAGTGTGTGACATTGATCCACATTCTGTCCATCACTTGTTGTGTTTGCAATTTCCGCCCTAAGTGCGCTGGGGATGCCCAGACGTGGGTCCCAGGCACTCCACACCACTGGAGTCAAGCTAGCCGGGCTGATGAGAGGTGTTACCTCGAAACCGGTCCGGTCCTCGGATGCTTGATTCCGTTCTGGGAAGGACATGGCTTTTGTAGTTCGGACTGGACTGTTCCCATGAGGGTCAGAGCTGATTTGCATATCGCCATTGTCTAACCCAGGGTGGTGTGGAGTGCAAAATAACGATGGATTTAGGTCCAGATCCTTGGACTGGGGTGAGTGTGTGACATTGATCCACATTCTGTCCATCACTTGTTGTGTTTGCAATTTCCGCCCTAAGTGCGCTGGGGATGCCCAGACGTGGGTCCCAGGCACTCCACACCACTGGAGTCAAGCTAGCCGGGCTGATGAGAGGTGTTACCTCGAAACCGGTCCGGTCCTCGGATGCTTGATTCCGTTCTGGGAAGGACATGGCTTTTGTAGTTCGGACTGGACTGCTCCCATGAGGCTCAGGGTCAGAGCTGATTTGCATATCGCCATTGTCTAACCCAGGGTGGTGTGGAGTCCAAAATAACGATGGATTTACGCCCAGATCCTTGGACTGGGGTGAGTGTGTGACATTGATCCACATTCTGTCCATCACTTGTTGTGTTTGCAATTTCCGCCCTAAGTGCGCTGGGGATGCCCAGACGTGGGTCCCAGGCACTCCACACCACTGGAGTCAAGCTAGCCGGACTGATGAGAGGTGTTACCTCGAAACCGGTCCGGTCCTCTGATGCTTGATTCCGTTCTGGGAAGGACATGGCTTTTGTAGTTCGGACTGGACTGTTCCCATGAGGCTCAGGGTCAGAGCTGATTTGCATATCGCCATTGTCTAACCCAGGGTGGTGTGGAGTGCAAAATAACAATGGATTTAGGCCCAGATCCTTGGACTGGGGTGAGTGTGTGACATTGATCCACATTCTGTCCATCACTTGTTGTGTTTGCAATTTCCGCCCTAAGTGCGCTGGGGATGCCCAGACGTGGGTCCCAGGCACTCCACACCACTGGAGTCAAGCTAGCCGGGCTGATGAGAGGTGTTACCTCGAAACCGGTCCGGTCCTCGGATGCTTGATTCCGTTCTGGGAAGGACATGGCTTTTGTAGTTCGGACTGGACTGTTCCCATGAGGCTCAGGGTCAGAGCTGATTTGCATATCGCCATTGTCTAGTCCAGGGTGGTGTGGAGTGCAAAATAACGATGGATTTAAGCCCAGATCCTTGGACTGGGGTGAGTGTGTGACATTGATCCACATTCTGTCCATCACTTGTTGTGTTTGCAATTTCCGCCCTAAGTGCGCTGGGGATGCCCAGACGTGGGTCCCAGGCACTCCACACCACTGGAGTCAAGCTAGCCGGGCTGATGAGAGGTGTTACCTCGAAACCGGTCCGGTCCTCGGATGCTTGATTCCGTTCTGGGAAGGACATGGCTTTTGTAGTTCGGACTGGACTGTTCCCATGAGGCTCAGGGTCAGAGCTGATTTGCATATCGCCATTGTCTAACCCAGGGTGGTGTGGAGTGCAAAATAACGATGGATTTAGGCCCAGATCCTTGGACTGGGGTGAGTGTGTGACATTGATCCACATTCTGTCCATCACTTGTTGTGTTTGCAATTTCCGCCCTAAGTGCGCTGGGGATGCCCAGACGTGGGTCCCAGGCACTCCACACCACTGGAGTCAAGCTAGCCGGGCTCATGAGAGGTGTTACCTCGAAACCGGTCCGGTCCTCGGATGCTTGATTCCGTTCTGGGAAGGACATGGCTTTTGTAGTTCGGACTGGACTGTTCCCATGAGGCTCAGGGTCAGAGCTGATTTGCATATCGCCATTGTCTAACCCAGGGTGGTGTGGAGTGCAAAATAACGATGGATTTAGGCCCAGATCCTTGGAATGGGGTGAGTGTGTGACATTGATCCACATTCTGTCCATCACTTGTGTTTGCAATTTCCGCCCTAAGTGCGCTGGGGATGCCCAGACGTGGGTCCCAGGCACTCCACACCACTGGAGTCAAGCTAGCCGGGCTGATGAGAGGTGTTACCTCGAAACCGGTCCGGTCCTCGGATGCTTGATTCCGTTCTGGGAAGGACATGGCTTTTGTAGTTCGGACTGGACTGTTCCCATGAGGCTCAGGGTCAGAGCTGATTTGCATATCGCCATTGTCTAACCCAGGGTGGTGTGGAGTGCAAAATAACAATGGATTTAGGCCCAGATCCTTGGACTGGGGTGAGTGTGTGACATTGATCCACATTCTGTCCATCACTTGTTGTGTTTGCAATTTCCGCCCTAAGTGCGCTGGGGATGCCCAGACGTGGGTCCCAGGCACTCCACACCACTGGAGTAAAGCTAGACGGGCTGATGAGAGGTGTTACCTCGAAACCGGTCCGGTCCTCGGATGCTTGATTCCGTTCTGGGAAGGACATGGCTTTTGTAGTTTGGACTGGACTGTTCCCATGAGGGTCAGAGCTGATTTGCATATCGCCATTGTCTAACCCAGGGTGGTGTGGAGTGCAAAATAACGATGGATTTAGGCCCAGATCCTTGGACTGGGGTGAGTGTGTGACATTGATCCACATTCTGTCCATCACTTCTGGTGTTTGCAATTTCCGCCCTAAGTGCGCTGGGGATGCCCAGACGTGGGTCCCAGGCACTCCACACCACTGGAGTCAAGCTAGCCGGGCTGATGAGAGGTGTTACCTCGAAACCGGTCCGGTCCTCGGATGCTTGATTCCGTTCTGGGAAGGACATGGCTTTTGTAGTTCGGACTGGACAGTTCCCTTGAGGCTCAGGGTCAGAGCTGATTTGCATATCGCCATTGTCTAACCCAGGGTGGTGTGGAGTGCAAAATAACGATGGATTTAGGCCCAGATCCTTGGACTGGGGTGAGTGTGTGACATTGATCCACATTCTGTCCATCACTTGTTGTGTTTGCAATTTCCGCCCTAAGTGCTCTGGGGATGCCCAGACGTGGGTCCCAGGCACTCCACACCACTGGAGTCAAGCTAGCCGGGCTGATGAGAGGTGTTACCTCGTAACCGGTCCGGTCCTCGGATGCTTGATTCCGTTCTGGGAAGGACATGGCTTTTGTAGTTCGGACTGGACTGTTCCCATGAGGCTCAGAGTCAGAGCTGATTTGCATATCGCCATTGTCTAACCCAGGGTGGTGTGGAGTGCAAAATAACGATGGATTTAGGCCCAGATCCTTGGACTGGGGTGAGTGTGTGACATTGATCCACATTCTGTCCATCACTTCTGGTGTTTGCAATTTCCGCCCTAAGTGCGCTGGGGATGCCCAGACGTGGGTCCCAGGCACTCCACACCACTGGAGTCAAGCTAGCCGGGCTGATGAGAGGTGTTACCTCGAAACCGGTCCGGTCCTCGGATGCTTGATTCCGTTCTGGGAAGGACATGGCTTTTGTAGTTCGGACTGGACAGTTCCCTTGAGGCTCAGGGTCAGAGCTGATTTGCATATCGCCATTGTCTAACCCAGGGTGGTGTGGAGTGCAAAATAACGATGGATTTAGGCCCAGATCCTTGGACTGGGGTGAGTGTGTGACATTGATCCACATTCTGTCCATCACTTGTTGTGTTTGCAATTTCCGCCCTAAGTGCTCTGGGGATGCCCAGACGTGGGTCCCAGGCACTCCACACCACTGGAGTCAAGCTAGCCGGGCTGATGAGAGGTGTTACCTCGTAACCGGTCCGGTCCTCGGATGCTTGATTCCGTTCTGGGAAGGACATGGCTTTTGTAGTTCGGACTGGACTGTTCCCATGAGGCTCAGAGTCAGAGCTGATTTGCATATCGCCATTGTCTAACCCAGGGTGGTGTGGAGTGCAAAATAACGATGGATTTAGGCCCAGATCCTTGGACTGGGGTGAGTGTGTGACATTGATCCACATTCTGTCCATCACTTGTTGTGTTTGCAATTTCCGCCCTAAGTGCGCTGGGGATGCCCAGACGTTGGTCCCAGGCACTCCACACCACTGGAGTCAAGCTAGCCGGGCTGATGAGAGGTGTTACCTCGAAACCGGTCCAGTCCTCGGATGCTTGATTCCGTTCTGGGAAGGACATGGCTTTTGTAGTTCGGACTGGACTGTTCCCATGAGGCTCAGGGTCAGAGCTGATTTGCATATCGCCATTGTCTAACCCAGGGTGTGTGGAGTGCAAAATAACAATGGATTTAGGCCCAGACCCTTGGACTGGGGTGTGTGTGTGACATTGATCCACATTCTGTCCATCACTTGTTGTGTTTGCAATTTCCACCCTAAGTGCGCTGGGGATGCCCAGACGTGGGTCCCAGGCACTCCACACCACTGGAGTCAAGCTAGCCGGGCTGATGAGAGGTGTTACCTCGAAACCGGTCCAGTCCTCGGATGCTTGATTCCATTCTGGGAAGGACATGGCTTTTGTAGTTCGGACTGGACTGTTCCCATGAGGCTCAGGGTCAGAGCTGATTTGCATATCGCCATTGTCTAACCCAGGGTGGTGTGGAGTGCAAAATAACGATGGATTTAGGCCCAGATCCTTGGACTGGGGTGAGTGTGTGACATTGATCCACATTCTGCCCATCACTTGTTGTGTTTGCAATTTCGCCCTAAGTGCGCTGGGGATGCCCAGACGTGGGTCCCCGGCACTCCACAACACTGGAGTCAAGCTAGCCGGGCTGATGAGAGGTGTTACCTCGAAACCGGTCCGGTCCTCGGATGCTTGATTCCGTTCTGGGAAGGACATGGCTTTTGTAGTTCGGACTGGACTGTTCCCATGAGGCTCAGGGTCAGAGCTGATTTGCATATCGCCATTGTCTAACCCAGGGTGGTGTGGAGTGCAAAATAACGATGGATTTAGGCCCAGATCCCTGGACTGGGGTGAGTGTGTGACATTGATCCACATTCTGTCCATCACTTGTTGTGTTTGCAATTTCCGCCCTAAGTGCGCTGGGGATGCCCAGACGTGGGTCCCAGGCACTCCACACCACTGGAGTCAAGCTAGCCGGGCTGATGAGAGGTGTTACCTCGAAACCGGTCCGGTCCTCAAATGCTTGATCCCGTTCTTGGAAGGACATGGCTTTTGTAGTTAGGACTGGACTGTTCCCATGAGGCTCAGGGTCAGAGCTGATTTGCATATCGCCATTGTCTAACCCAGGGTCGTGTGGAGTGCAAAATAACAATGGATTTAGGCCCAGATCCTTGGACTGGGGTGAGTGTGTGACATTGATCCACATTCTGTTCATCACTTGTGTTTGCAATTTCTGCCCTAAGTGCGTTGGGGATGTCCAGACGTGGGTCCCAGGCACTCCACACCACTGGAGTCAAGCTAGCCGGGCTGATGAGAGGTGTTACCTCGAAACCGGTCCGGTCCTCGGATGCTTGATTCCGTTCTGGGAAGGACATGGCTTTTGTAGTTCGGACTGGACTGTTCCCATGAGGCTCAGGGTCAGAGCTGATTTGCATATCGCCATTGTCTAACCCAGGGTGGTGTGGAGTGCAAAATAACGATGGATTTAGGCCCAAATCCTTGGACTGGGGTGAGTGTGTGACATTGATCCACATTCTGTCCATCACTTGTTGTGTTTGCAATTTCCGCCCTAAGTGCGCTGGGGATGCCCAGACGTGGGTCCCAGGCACTCCACACCACTGGAGTCAAGCTAGCCGGGCTCATGAGAGGTGTTACCTCGAAACCGTTCCGGTCCTCAGATGCTTGATTCCGTTCTGGGAAGGACATGGCTTTTGTAGTTCGGACTGGACTGTTCCCATGAGGCTCAGGGTGAGAGCTGATTTGCATATCGCCATTGTCTAACCCAGGGTGGTGTGGAGTGCAAAATAACGATGGATTTAGGCCCAGATCCTTGGAATGGGGTGAGTGTGTGACATTGATCCACATTCTGTCCATCACTTGTGTTTGCAATTTCCGCCCTAAGTGCGCTGGGGATGCCCAGACGTGGGTCCCAGGCACTCCACACCACTGGAGTCAAGCTAGCCGGGCTGATGAGAGGTGTTACCTCGAAACCGGTCCGGTCCTCGGATGCTTGATTCCGTTCTGGGAAGGACATGGCTTTTGTAGTTCGGACTGGACTGTTCCCATGAGGCTCAGGGTCAGAGCTGATTTGCATATCGCCATTGTCTAACCCAGGGTGGTGTGGAGTGCAAAATAACAATGGATTTAGGCCCAGATCCTTCCTTGGACTGGGGTGAGTGTGTGACATTGATCCACATTCTGTCCATCACTTGTTGTGTTTGCAATTTCTGCCCTAAGTGCGCTGGGGATGCCCAGACGTGGGTCCCAGGCACTCCACACCACTGGAGTAAAGCTAGACGGGCTGATGAGAGGTGTTACCTCGAAACCGGTCCGGTCCTCGGATGCTTGATTCCGTTCTGGGAAGGACATGGCTTTTGTAGTTTGGACTGGACTGTTCCCATGAGGGTCAGAGCTGATTTGCATATCGCCATTGTCTAACCCAGGGTGGTGTGGAGTGCAAAATAACGATGGATTTAGGCCCAGATCCTTGGACTGGGGTGAGTGTGTGACATTGATCCACATTCTGTCCATCACTTGTTGTGTTTGCAATTTCCGCCCTAAGTGCGCTGGGGATGCCCAGACGTGGGTCCCAGGCACTCCACACCACTGGAGTCAAGCTAGCCGGGCTGATGAGAGGTGTTACCTCGTAACCGGTCCGGTCCTCGGATGCTTGATTCCGTTCTGGGAAGGACATGGCTTTTGTAGTTCGGACTGGACTGTTCCCATGAGGCTCAGGGTCAGAGCTGATTTGCATATCACCATTGTCTAACCCAGGGTGGTGTGGAGTGCAAAATAACGATGGATTTAGGCCCAGATCCTTGGACTGGGGTGAGTGTGTGACATTGATCCACATTCTGTCCATCACTTGTTGTGTTTGCAATTTCCGCCCTAAGTGCGCTGGGGATGCCCAGACGTGGGTCCCAGGCACTCCACACTACTGGAGTCAAGCTAGCCGGGCTGATGAGAGGTGTTACCTCGAAACCGGTCCGGTCCTCGGATGCTTGATTCCGTTCTGGGAAGGACATGGCTTCTGTAGTTCGGACTGGACAGTTCCCTTGAGGCTCAGGGTCAGAGCTGATTTGCATATCGCCATTGTCTAACCCAGGGTGGTGTGGAGTGCAAAATAACGATGGATGTAGGCCCAGATCCTTGGACTGGGGTGAGTGTGTGACATTGATCCACATTCTGTCCATCACTTGTTGTGTTTGCAATTTCCGCCCTAAGTGCGCTGGGGATGCCCAGACGTGGGTCCCAGGCACTCCACACCACTGGAGTCAAGCTAGCCGGGCTGATGAGAGGTGTTACCTCGTAACCGGTCCGGTCCTCGGATGCTTGATTCCGTTCTGGGAAGGACATGGCTTTTGTAGTTCGGACTGGACTGTTCCCATGAGGCTCAGGGTCAGAGCTGATTTGCATATCGCCATTGTCTAACCCAGGGTGGTGTGGAGTGCAAAATAACGATGGATTTAGGCCCAGATCCTTGGACTGGGGTGAGTGTGTGACATTGATTCACATTCTGTCCATCACTTGTTGTGTTTGCAATTTCCGCCCTAAGTGCGCTGGGGATGCCCAGACGTTGGTCCCAGGCACTCCACACCACTGGAGTCAAGCTAGCCGGGCTGATGAGAGGTGTTACCTCGAAACCGGTCCGGTCCTCGGATGCTTGATTCCGTTCTGGGAAGGACATGGCTTTTGTAGTTCGGACTGGACTGTTCCCATGAGGCTCAGGGTCAGAGCTGATTTGCATATCGCCATTGTCTAACCCAGGGTGTGTGGAGTGCAAAATAACGATGGATTTAGGCCCAGATCCTTGGACTGGGGTGAGTGTGTGACATTGATCCACATTCTGTCCATCACTTGTTGTGTTTGCAATTTCCACCCTAAGTGCGCTGGGGATGCCCAGACGTGGGTCCCAGGCACTCCACACCACTGGAGTCAAGCTAGCCGGGCTGATGAGAGGTGTTACCTCGAAACCGGTCCGGTCCTCGGATGCTTGATTCCGTTCTGGGAAGGACATGGCTTTTGTAGTTCGGACTGGACTGTTCCCATGAGGCTCAGGGTCAGAGCTGATTTGCATATCGCCATTGTCTAACCCAGGGTGGTGTGGAGTGCAAAATAACGATGGATTTAGGCCCAGATCCTTGGACTGGGGTGAGTGTGTGACATTGATCCACATTCTGTCCATCACTTGTTGTGTTTGCAATTTCGCCCTAAGTGCGCTGGGGATGCCCAGACGTGGGTCCCAGGCACTCCACAACACTGGAGTCAAGCTAGCCGGGCTGATGAGAGGTGTTACCTCGAAACCGGTCCGGTCCTCGGATGCTTGATTCCGTTCTGGGAAGGACATGGCTTTTGTAGTTCGGACTGGACTGTTCCCATGAGGCTCAGGGTCAGAGCTGATTTGCATATCGCCATTGTCTAACCCAGGGTGGTGTGGAGTGCAAAATAACGATGGATTTAGGCCCAGATCCCTGGACTGGGGTGAGTGTGTGACATTGATCCACATTCTGTCCATCACTTCTTGTGTTTGCAATTTCCGCCCTAAGTGCGCTGGGGATGCCCAGAGGTGGGTCCCAGGCACTCCACACCACTGGAGTCAAGCTAGCCGGGCTGATGAGAGGTGTTACCTCGAAACCGGTCCGGTCCTCAAATGCTTGATTCCGTTCTGGGAAGGACATGGCTTTTGTAGTTAGGACTGGACTGTTCCCATGAGGCTCAGGGTCAGAGCTGATTTGCATATCGCCATTGTCTAACCCAGGGTCGTGTGGAGTGCAAAATAACAATGGATTTAGGCCCAGATCCTTGGACTGGGGTGAGTGTGTGACATTGATCCACATTCTGTCCATCACTTGTGTTTGCAATTTCTGCCCTAAGTGCGTTGGGGATGTCCAGACGTGGGTCCCAGGCATTCCACACCACTGGAGTCAAGCTAGCCGGGCTGATGAGAGGTGTTACCTCGAAACCGGTCCGGTCCTCGGATGCTTGATTCCGTTCTGGGAAGGACATGGCTTTTGTAGTTCGGACTGGACTGTTCCCATGAGGCTCAGGGTCAGAGCTGATTTGCATATCGCCATTGTCTAACCCAGGGTGGTGTGGAGTGCAAAATAACGATGGATTTAGGCCCAGATCCTTGGACTGGGGTGAGTGTGTGACATTGATCCACATTCTGTCCATCACTTGTTGTGTTTGCAATTTCCGCCCTAAGTGCGCTGGGGATGCCCAGACGTGGGTCCCAGGCACTCCACACCACTGGAGTCAAGCTAGCCGGGCTCATGAGAGGTGTTACCTCGAAACCGGTCCGGTCCTCGGATGCTTGATTCCGTTCTGGGAAGGACATGGCTTTTGTAGTTCGGACTGGACTGTTCCCATGAGGCTCAGGGTCAGAGCTGATTTGCATATCGCCATTGTCTAACCCAGGGTGGTGTGGAGTGCAAAATAACGATGGATTTAGGCCCAGATCCTTGGACTGGGGTGAGTGTGTGACATTGATCCACATTCTGTCCATCACTTGTTGTGTTTGCAATTTCCACCCTAAGTGCGCTGGGGATGCCCAGACGTGGGTCCCAGGCACTCCACACCACTGGAGTCAAGCTAGCCGGGCTGATGAGAGGTGTTACCTCGAAACCGGTCCGGTCCTCGGATGCTTGATTCCGTTCTGGGAAGGACATGGCTTTTGTAGTTCGGACTGGACTGTTCCCATGAGGCTCAGGGTCAGAGCTGATTTACATATCGCCATTGTCTAACCCAGGGTGGTGTGGAGTGCAAAATAACGATGGATTTAGGCCCAGATCCTTGGACTGGGGTGAGTGTGTGACATTGATCCACATTCTGTCCATCACTTGTGTTTGCAATTTCCGCCCTAAGTGCGCTGGGGATGCCCAGACGTGGGTCCCAGGCACTCCACACCACTGGAGTCAAGCTAGCCGGGCTGATGAGAGGTGTTACCTCGAAACCGGTCCGGTCCTCGGATGCTTGATTCCGTTCTGGGAAGGACATGGCTTTTGTAGTTCGGACTGGACTGTTCCCATGAGGCTCAGGGTCAGAGCTGATTTGCATATCGCCATTGTCTAACCCAGGGTGGTGTGGAGTGCAAAATAACGATGGATTTAGGCCCAGATCCTTGGACTGGGGTGAGTGTGTGACATTGATCCACATTCTGCCCATCACTTGTTGTGTTTGCAATTTCGCCCTAAGTGCGCTGGGGATGCCCAGACGTGGGTCCCAGGCACTCCACAACACTGGAGTCAAGCTAGCCGGGCTGATGAGAGGTGTTACCTCGAAACCGGTCCGGTCCTCGGATGCTTGATTCCGTTCTGGGAAGGACATGGCTTTTGTAGTTCGGACTGGACTGTTCCCATGAGGCTCAGGGTCAGAGCTGATTTGCATATCGCCATTGTCTAACCCAGGGTGGTGTGGAGTGCAAAATAACGATGGATTTAGGCCCAGATCCCTGGACTGGGGTGAGTGTGTGACATTGATCCACATTCTGTCCATCACTTGTTGTGTTTGCAATTTCCGCCCTAAGTGCGCTGGGGATGCCCAGACGTGGGTCCCAGGCACTCCACACCACTGGAGTCAAGCTAGCCGGGCTGATGAGAGGTGTTACCTCGAAACCGGTCCGGTCCTCAAATGCTTGATCCCGTTCTGGGAAGGACATGGCTTTTGTAGTTAGGACTGGACTGTTCCCATGAGGCTCAGGGTCAGAGCTGATTTGCATATCGCCATTGTCTAACCCAGGGTCGTGTGGAGTGCAAAATAACAATGGATTTAGGCCCAGATCCTTGGACTGGGGTGAGTGTGTGACATTGATCCACATTCTGTTCATCACTTGTGTTTGCAATTTCTGCCCTAAGTGCGTTGGGGATGTCCAGACGTGGGTCCCAGGCACTCCACACCACTGGAGTCAAGCTAGCCGGGCTGATGAGAGGTGTTACCTCGAAACCGGTCCGGTCCTCGGATGCTTGATTCCGTTCTGGGAAGGACATGGCTTTTGTAGTTCGGACTGGACTGTTCCCATGAGGCTCAGGGTCAGAGCTGATTTGCATATCGCCATTGTCTAACCCAGGGTGGTGTGGAGTGCAAAATAACGATGGATTTAGGCCCAAATCCTTGGACTGGGGTGAGTGTGTGACATTGATCCACATTCTGTCCATCACTTGTTGTGTTTGCAATTTCCGCCCTAAGTGCGCTGGGGATGCCCAGACGTGGGTCCCAGGCACTCCACACCACTGGAGTCAAGCTAGCCGGGCTCATGAGAGGTGTTACCTCGAAACCGTTCCGGTCCTCAGATGCTTGATTCCGTTCTGGGAAGGACATGGCTTTTGTAGTTCGGACTGGACTGTTCCCATGAGGCTCAGGGTGAGAGCTGATTTGCATATCGCCATTGTCTAACCCAGGGTGGTGTGGAGTGCAAAATAACGATGGATTTAGGCCCAGATCCTTGGAATGGGGTGAGTGTGTGACATTGATCCACATTCTGTCCATCACTTGTGTTTGCAATTTCCGCCCTAAGTGCGCTGGGGATGCCCAGACGTGGGTCCCAGGCACTCCACACCACTGGAGTCAAGCTAGCCGGGCTGATGAGAGGTGTTACCTCGAAACCGGTCCGGTCCTCGGATGCTTGATTCCGTTCTGGGAAGGACATGGCTTTTGTAGTTCGGACTGGACTGTTCCCATGAGGCTCAGGGTCAGAGCTGATTTGCATATCGCCATTGTCTAACCCAGGGTGGTGTGGAGTGCAAAATAACAATGGATTTAGGCCCAGATCCTTCCTTGGACTGGGGTGAGTGTGTGACATTGATCCACATTCTGTCCATCACTTGTTGTGTTTGCAATTTCTGCCCTAAGTGCGCTGGGGATGCCCAGACGTGGGTCCCAGGCACTCCACACCACTGGAGTAAAGCTAGACGGGCTGATGAGAGGTGTTACCTCGAAACCGGTCCGGTCCTCGGATGCTTGATTCCGTTCTGGGAAGGACATGGCTTTTGTAGTTTGGACTGGACTGTTCCCATGAGGGTCAGAGCTGATTTGCATATCGCCATTGTCTAACCCAGGGTGGTGTGGAGTGCAAAATAACGATGGATTTAGGCCCAGATCCTTGG
Organism: Lissotriton vulgaris; assembly: GCF_964263255.1. Classification (NCBI taxonomy): domain Eukaryota; kingdom Metazoa; phylum Chordata; class Amphibia; order Caudata; family Salamandridae; genus Lissotriton; species Lissotriton vulgaris. Next base: position 1,333,605,731 of record NC_141693.1, read on the forward strand.
ACTGGGGTGAGTGTGTGACATTGATCCACATTCTGTCCATCACTTGTTGTGTTTGCAATTTCTGCCCTAAGTGCGCTGGGGATGCCCAGACGTGGGTCCCAGGCACTCCACACCACTGGAGTCAAGCTAGCCGGGCTCATGAGAGGTGTTACCTCGAAACCGGTCCGGTCCTCGGATGCTTGATTCCGTTCTGGGAAGGACATGGCTTTTGTAGTTCGGACTGGACTGTTCCCATGAGGCTCAGGGTCAGAGCTGATTTGCATATCGCCATTGTCTAACCCAGGGTGGTGTGGAGTGCAAAATAACGATGGATTTAGGCCCAGATCCTTGGACTGGGGTGAGTGTGTGACATTGATCCACATTCTGTCCATCACTTGTTGTGTTTGCAATTTCCACCCTAAGTGCGCTGGGGATGCCCAGACGTGGGTCCCAGGCACTCCACACCACTGGAGTCAAGCTAGCCGGGCTGATGAGAGGTGTTACCTCGAAACCGGTCCGGTCCTCGGATGCTTGATTCCGTTCTGGGAAGGACATGGCTTTTGTAGTTCGGACTGGACTGTTCCCATGAGGCTCAGGGTCAGAGCTGATTTACATATCGCCATTGTCTAACCCAGGGTGGTGTGGAGTGCAAAATAACGATGGATTTAGGCCCAGATCCTTGGACTGGGGTGAGTGTGTGACATTGATCCACATTCTGTCCATCACTTGTGTTTGCAATTTCCGCCCTAAGTGCGCTGGGGATGCCCAGACGTGGGTCCCAGGCACTCCACACCACTGGAGTCAAGCTAGCCGGGCTGATGAGAGGTGTTACCTCGAAACCGGTCCGGTCCTCGGATGCTTGATTCCGTTCTGGGAAGGACTTGGCTTTTGTAGTTCGGACTGGACTGTTCCCATGAGGCTCAGGGTCAGAGCTGATTTGCATATCGCCATTGTCTAACCCAGGGTGGTGTGGAGTGCAAAATAACGATGGATTTAGGCCCAGATCCTTGGACTGGGGTGAGTGTGTGACATTGATCCACATTCTGCCCATCACTTGTTGTGTTTGCAATTTCGCCCTAAGTGCGCTGGGGATGCCCAGACGTGGGTCCCAGGCACTCCACAACACTGGAGTCAAGCTAGCCGGGCTGATGAGAGGTGTTACCTCGAAACCGGTCCGGTCCTCGGATGCTTGATTCCGTTCTGGGAAGGACATGGCTTTTGTAGTTCGGACTGGACTGTTCCCATGAGGCTCAGGGTCAGAGCTGATTTGCATATCGCCATTGTCTAACCCAGGGTGGTGTGGAGTGCAAAATAACGATGGATTTAGGCCCAGATCCCTGGACTGGGGTGAGTGTGTGACATTGATCCACATTCTGTCCATCACTTGTTGTGTTTGCAATTTCCGCCCTAAGTGCGCTGGGGATGCCCAGACGTGGGTCCCAGGCACTCCACACCACTGGAGTCAAGCTAGCCGGGCTGATGAGAGGTGTTACCTCGAAACCGGTCCGGTCCTCAAATGCTTGATCCCGTTCTGGGAAGGACATGGCTTTTGTAGTTAGGACTGGACTGTTCCCATGAGGCTCAGGGTCAGAGCTGATTTGCATATCGCCATTGTCTAACCCAGGGTCGTGTGGAGTGCAAAATAACAATGGATTTAGGCCCAGATCCTTGGACTGGGGTGAGTGTGTGACATTGATCCACATTCTGTTCATCACTTGTGTTTGCAATTTCTGCCCTAAGTGCGTTGGGGATGTCCAGACGTGGGTCCCAGGCACTCCACACCACTGGAGTCAAGCTAGCCGGGCTGATGAGAGGTGTTACCTCGAAACCGGTCCGGTCCTCGGATGCTTGATTCCGTTCTGGGAAGGACATGGCTTTTGTAGTTCGGACTGGACTGTTCCCATGAGGCTCAGGGTCAGAGCTGATTTGCATATCGCCATTGTCTAACCCAGGGTGGTGTGGAGTGCAAAATAACGATGGATTTAGGCCCAAATCCTTGGACTGGGGTGAGTGTGTGACATTGATCCACATTCTGTCCATCACTTGTTGTGTTTGCAATTTCCGCCCTAAGTGCGCTGGGGATGCCCAGACGTGGGTCCCAGGCACTCCACACCACTGGAGTCAAGCTAGCCGGGCTCATGAGAGGTGTTACCTCGAAACCGTTCCGGTCCTCAGATGCTTGATTCCGTTCTGGGAAGGACATGGCTTTTGTAGTTCGGACTGGACTGTTCCCATGAGGCTCAGGGTGAGAGCTGATTTGCATATCGCCATTGTCTAACCCAGGGTGGTGTGGAGTGCAAAATAACGATGGATTTAGGCCCAGATCCTTGGAATGGGGTGAGTGTGTGACATTGATCCACATTCTGTCCATCACTTGTGTTTGCAATTTCCGCCCTAAGTGCGCTGGGGATGCCCAGACGTGGGTCCCAGGCACTCCACACCACTGGAGTCAAGCTAGCCGGGCTGATGAGAGGTGTTACCTCGAAACCGGTCCGGTCCTCGGATGCTTGATTCCGTTCTGGGAAGGACATGGCTTTTGTAGTTCGGACTGGACTGTTCCCATGAGGCTCAGGGTCAGAGCTGATTTGCATATCGCCATTGTCTAACCCAGGGTGGTGTGGAGTGCAAAATAACAATGGATTTAGGCCCAGATCCTTCCTTGGACTGGGGTGAGTGTGTGACATTGATCCACATTCTGTCCATCACTTGTTGTGTTTGCAATTTCTGCCCTAAGTGCGCTGGGGATGCCCAGACGTGGGTCCCAGGCACTCCACACCACTGGAGTAAAGCTAGACGGGCTGATGAGAGGTGTTACCTCGAAACCGGTCCGGTCCTCGGATGCTTGATTCCGTTCTGGGAAGGACATGGCTTTTGTAGTTTGGACTGGACTGTTCCCATGAGGGTCAGAGCTGATTTGCATATCGCCATTGTCTAACCCAGGGTGGTGTGGAGTGCAAAATAACGATGGATTTAGGCCCAGATCCTTGGACTGGGGTGAGTGTGTGACATTGATCCACATTCTGTCCATCACTTGTTGTGTTTGCAATTTCCGCCCTAAGTGCGCTGGGGATGCCCAGACGTGGGTCCCAGGCACTCCACACCACTGGAGTCAAGCTAGCCGGGCTGATGAGAGGTGTTACCTCGTAACCGGTCCGGTCCTCGGATGCTTGATTCCGTTCTGGGAAGGACATGGCTTTTGTAGTTCGGACTGGACTGTTCCCATGAGGCTCAGGGTCAGAGCTGATTTGCATATCACCATTGTCTAACCCAGGGTGGTGTGGAGTGCAAAATAACGATGGATTTAGGCCCAGATCCTTGGACTGGGGTGAGTGTGTGACATTGATCCACATTCTGTCCATCACTTGTTGTGTTTGCAATTTCCGCCCTAAGTGCGCTGGGGATGCCCAGACGTGGGTCCCAGGCACTCCACACTACTGGAGTCAAGCTAGCCGGGCTGATGAGAGGTGTTACCTCGAAACCGGTCCGGTCCTCGGATGCTTGATTCCGTTCTGGGAAGGACATGGCTTCTGTAGTTCGGACTGGACAGTTCCCTTGAGGCTCAGGGTCAGAGCTGATTTGCATATCGCCATTGTCTAACCCAGGGTGGTGTGGAGTGCAAAATAACGATGGATGTAGGCCCAGATCCTTGGACTGGGGTGAGTGTGTGACATTGATCCACATTCTGTCCATCACTTGTTGTGTTTGCAATTTCCGCCCTAAGTGCGCTGGGGATGCCCAGACGTGGGTCCCAGGCACTCCACACCACTGGAGCCAAGCTAGCCGGGCTGATGAGAGGTGTTACCTCGTAACCGGTCCGGTCCTCGGATGCTTGATTCCGTTCTGGGAAGGACATGGCTTTTGTAGTTCGGACTGGACTGTTCCCATGAGGCTCAGGGTCAGAGCTGATTTGCATATCGCCATTGTCTAACCCAGGGTGGTGTGGAGTGCAAAATAACGATGGATTTAGGCCCAGATCCTTGGACTGGGGTGAGTGTGTGACATTGATCCACATTCTGTCCATCACTTGTTGTGTTTGCAATTTCCGCCCTAAGTGCGCTGGGGATGCCCAGACGTTGGTCCCAGGCACTCCACACCACTGGAGTCAAGCTAGCCGGGCTGATGAGAGGTGTTACCTCGAAACCGGTCCGGTCCTCGGATGCTTGATTCCGTTCTGGGAAGGACATGGCTTTTGTAGTTCGGACTGGACTGTTCCCATGAGGCTCAGGGTCAGAGCTGATTTGCATATCGCCATTGTCTAACCCAGGGTGTGTGGAGTGCAAAATAACGATGGATTTAGGCCCAGATCCTTGGACTGGGGTGAGTGTGTGACATTGATCCACATTCTGTCCATCACTTGTTGTGTTTGCAATTTCCACCCTAAGTGCGCTGGGGATGCCCAGACGTGGGTCCCAGGCACTCCACACCACTGGAGTCAAGCTAGCCGGGCTGATGAGAGGTGTTACCTCGAAACCGGTCCGGTCCTCGGATGCTTGATTCCGTTCTGGGAAGGACATGGCTTTTGTAGTTCGGACTGGACTGTTCCCATGAGGCTCAGGGTCAGAGCTGATTTGCATATCGCCATTGTCTAACCCAGGGTGGTGTGGAGTGCAAAATAACGATGGATTTAGGCCCAGATCCTTGGACTGGGGTGAGTGTGTGACATTGATCCACATTCTGTCCATCACTTGTTGTGTTTGCAATTTCGCCCTAAGTGCGCTGGGGATGCCCAGACGTGGGTCCCAGGCACTCCACAACACTGGAGTCAAGCTAGCCGGGCTGATGAGAGGTGTTACCTCGAAACCGGTCCGGTCCTCGGATGCTTGATTCCGTTCTGGGAAGGACATGGCTTTTGTAGTTCGGACTGGACTGTTCCCATGAGGCTCAGGGTCAGAGCTGATTTGCATATCGCCATTGTCTAACCCAGGGTGGTGTGGAGTGCAAAATAACGATGGATTTAGGCCCAGATCCCTGGACTGGGGTGAGTGTGTGACATTGATCCACATTCTGTCCATCACTTCTTGTGTTTGCAATTTCCGCCCTAAGTGCGCTGGGGATGCCCAGAGGTGGGTCCCAGGCACTCCACACCACTGGAGTCAAGCTAGCCGGGCTGATGAGAGGTGTTACCTCGAAACCGGTCCGGTCCTCAAATGCTTGATTCCGTTCTGGGAAGGACATGGCTTTTGTAGTTAGGACTGGACTGTTCCCATGAGGCTCAGGGTCAGAGCTGATTTGCATATCGCCATTGTCTAACCCAGGGTCGTGTGGAGTGCAAAATAACAATGGATTTAGGCCCAGATCCTTGGACTGGGGTGAGTGTGTGACATTGATCCACATTCTGTCCATCACTTGTGTTTGCAATTTCTGCCCTAAGTGCGTTGGGGATGTCCAGACGTGGGTCCCAGGCACTCCACACCACTGGAGTCAAGCTAGCCGGGCTGATGAGAGGTGTTACCTCGAAACCGGTCCGGTCCTCGGATGCTTGATTCCGTTCTGGGAAGGACATGGCTTTTGTAGTTCGGACTGGACTGTTCCCATGAGGCTCAGGGTCAGAGCTGATTTGCATATCGCCATTGTCTAACCCAGGGTGGTGTGGAGTGCAAAATAACGATGGATTTAGGCCCAGATCCTTGGACTGGGGTGAGTGTGTGACATTGATCCACATTCTGTCCATCACTTGTTGTGTTTGCAATTTCCGCCCTAAGTGCGCTGGGGATGCCCAGACGTGGGTCCCAGGCACTCCACACCACTGGAGTCAAGCTAGCCGGGCTCATGAGAGGTGTTACCTCGAAACCGGTCCGGTCCTCGGATGCTTGATTCCGTTCTGGGAAGGACATGGCTTTTGTAGTTCGGACTGGACTGTTCCCATGAGGCTCAGGGTCAGAGCTGATTTGCATATCGCCATTGTCTAACCCAGGGTGGTGTGGAGTGTAAAATAACGATGGATTTAGGCCCAGATCCTTGGACTGGGGTGAGTGTGTGACATTGATCCACATTCTGTCCATCACTTGTTGTGTTTGCAATTTCCACCCTAAGTGCGCTGGGGATGCCCAGACGTGGGTCCCAGGCACTCCACACCACTGGAGTCAAGCTAGCCGGGCTGATGAGAGGTGTTACCTCGAAACCGGTCCGGTCCTCGGATGCTTGATTCCGTTCTGGGAAGGACATGGCTTTTGTAGTTCGGACTGGACTGTTCCCATGAGGCTCAGGGTCAGAGCTGATTTACATATCGCCATTGTCTAACCCAGGGTGGTGTGGAGTGCAAAATAACGATGGATTTAGGCCCAGATCCTTGGACTGGGGTGAGTGTGTGACATTGATCCACATTCTGTCCATCACTTGTGTTTGCAATTTCCGCCCTAAGTGCGCTGGGGATGCCCAGACGTGGGTCCCAGGCACTCCACACCACTGGAGTCAAGCTAGCCGGGCTGATGAGAGGTGTTACCTCGAAACCGGTCCGGTCCTCGGATGCTTGATTCCGTTCTGGGAAGGACATGGCTTTTGTAGTTCGGACTGGACTGTTCCCATGAGGCTCAGAGTCAGAGCTGATTTGCATATCGCCATTGTCTAACCCAGGGTGGTGTGGAGTCCAAAATAACGATGGATTTACGCCCAGATCCTTGGACTGGGGTGAGTGTGTGACATTGATCCACATTCTGTCCATCACTTGTTGTGTTTGCAATTTCCGCCCTAAGTGCGCTGGGGATGCCCAGACGTGGGTCCCAGGCACTCCACACCACTGGAGTCAAGCTAGCCGGGCTGATGAGAGGTGTTACCTCGAAACCGGTCCGGTCCTCGGATGCTTGATTCCGTTCTGGGAAGGACATGGCTTTTGTAGTTCGGACTGGACTGTTCCCATGAGGGTCAGAGCTGATTTGCATATCGCCATTGTCTAACCCAGGGTGGTGTGGAGTGCAAAATAACGATGGATTTAGGCCCAGATCCTTGGACTGGGGTGAGTGTGTGACATTGATCCACATTCTGTCCATCACTTGTTGTGTTTGCAATTTCCGCCCTAAGTGCGCTGGGGATGCCCAGACGTGGGTCCCAGGCACTCCACACCACTGGAGTCAAGCTAGCCGGGCTGATGAGAGGTGTTACCTCGAAACTGGTCCGGTCCTTGGATGCTTGATTCCGTTCTGGGAAGGACATGGCTTTTGTAGTTCGGACTGGACTGTTCCCATGAGGCTCAGGGTCAGAGCAGATTTGCATATCGCCATTGTCTAACCCAGGGTGGTGTGGAGTGCAAAATAACGATGGATTTAGGCCCAGATCCTTGGACTGGGGTGAGTGTGTGACATTGATCCACATTCTGTCCATCACTTGTTGTGTTTGCAATTTCCGCCCTAAGTGCGCTGGGGATGCCCAGACGTGGGTCCCAGGCACTCCACACCACTGGAGTCAAGCTAGCCGGGCTGAGGAGAGGTGTTACCTCGAAACCGGTCCGGTCCTCGGATGCTTGATTCCGTTCTGGGAAGGACATGGCTTTTGTAGTTCGGACTGGACTGTTCCCATGAGGCTCAGGGTCAGAGCTGATTTGCATATCACCATTGTCTAACCCAGGGTGGTGTGGAGTGCAAAATAACGATGGATTTAGGCCCAGATCCTTGGACTGGGGTGAGTGTGTGACATTGATCCACATTCTGTCCATCACTTGTTGTGTTTGCAATTTCCGCCCTAAGTGCGCTGGGGATGCCCAGACGTGGGTCCCAGGCACTCCACACCACTGGAGTCAAGCTAGCCGGGCTGATGAGAGGTGTTACCTCGAAACCGGTCCGGTCCTCGGATGCTTGATTCCGTTCTGGGAAGGACATGGCTTTTGTAGTTCGGACTGGACTGTTCCCATGAGTGTCAGAGCTGATTTGCATATCGCCATTGTCTAACCCAGGGTGGTGTGGAGTGCAAAATAACGATGGATTTAGGCCCAGATCCTTGGACTGGGGTGAGTGTGTGACATTGATCCACATTCTGTCCATCACTTGTTGTGTTTGCAATTTCCGCCCTAAGTGCGCTGGGGATGCCCAGACGTTGGTCCCAGGCACTCCACACCACTGGAGTCAAGCTAGCCGGGCTGATGAGAGGTGTTACCTCGAAACCGGTCCGGTCCTCGGATGCTTGATTCCGTTCTGGGAAGGACATGGCTTTTGTAGTTCGGACTGGACTGTTCCCATGAGGCTCAGGGTCAGAGCTGATTTGCATATCGCCATTGTCTAACCCAGGGTGTGTGGAGTGCAAAATAACGATGGATTTAGGCCCAGATCCTTGGACTGGGGTGAGTGTGTGACATTGATCCACATTCTGTCCATCACTTGTTGTGTTTGCAATTTCCACCCTAAGTGCACTGGGGATGCCCAGACGTGGGTCCCAGGCACTCCACACCACTGGAGTCAAGCTAGCCGGGCTGATGAGAGGTGTTACCTCGAAACCGGTCCGGTCCTCGGATGCTTGATTCCGTTCTGGGAAGGACATGGCTTTTGTAGTTCGGACTGGACTGTTCCCATGAGGCTCAGGGTCAGAGCTGATTTGCATATCGCCATTGTCTAACCCAGGGTGGTGTGGAGTGCAAAATAACGATGGATTTAGGCCCAGATCCTTGGACTGGGGTGAGTGTGTGACATTGATCCACATTCTGCCCATCACTTGTTGTGTTTGCAATTTCGCCCTAAGTGCGCTGGGGATGCCCAGACGTGGGTCCCAGGCACTCCACAACACTGGAGTCAAGCTAGCCGGGCTGATGAGAGGTGTTACCTCGAAACCGGTCCGGTCCTCGGATGCTTGATTCCGTTCTGGGAAGGACATGGCTTTTGTAGTTCGGACTGGACTGTTCCCATGAGGCTCAGGGTCAGAGCTGATTTGCATATCGCCATTGTCTAACCCAGGGTGGTGTGGAGTGCAAAATAACGATGGATTTAGGCCCAGATCCCTGGACTGGGGTGAGTGTGTGACATTGATCCACATTCTGTCCATCACTTGTTGTGTTTGTAATTTCCGCCCTAAGTGCGCTGGGGATGCCCAGACGTGGGTCCCAGGCACTCCACACCACTGGAGTCAAGCTAGCCGGGCTGATGAGAGGTGTTACCTCGAAACCGGTCCGGTCCTCAAATGCTTGATTCCGTTCTGGGAAGGACATGGCTTTTGTAGTTAGGACTGGACTGTTCCCATGAGGCTCAGGGTCAGAGCTGATTTGCATATCGCCATTGTCTAACCCAGGGTCGTGTGGAGTGCAAAATAACAATGGATTTAGGCCCAGATCCTTGGACTGGGGTGAGTGTGTGACATTGATCCACATTCTGTCCATCACTTGTGTTTGCAATTTCTGCCCTAAGTGCGTTGGGGATGTCCAGACGTGGGTCCCAGGCACTCCACACCACTGGAGTCAAGCTAGCCGGGCTGATGAGAGGTGTTACCTCGAAACCGGTCCGGTCCTCGGATGCTTGATTCCGTTCTGGGAAGGACATGGCTTTTGTAGTTCGGACTGGACTGTTCCCATGAGGCTCAGGGTCAGAGCTGATTTGCATATCGCCATTGTCTAACCCAGGGTGGTGTGGAGTGCAAAATAACGATGGATTTAGGCCCAGATCCTTGGACTGGGGTGAGTGTGTGACATTGATCCACATTCTGTCCATCACTTGTTGTGTTTGCAATTTCCGCCCTAAGTGCGCTGGGGATGCCCAGACGTGGGTCCCAGGCACTCCACACCACTGGAGTCAAGCTAGCCGGGCTCATGAGAGGTGTTACCTCGAAACCGGTCCGGTCCTCGGATGCTTGATTCCGTTCTGGGAAGGACATGGCTTTTGTAGTTCGGACTGGACTGTTCCCATGAGGCTCAGGGTCAGAGCTGATTTGCATATCGCCATTGTCTAACCCAGGGTGGTGTGGAGTGCAAAATAACGATGGATTTAGGCCCAGATCCTTGGAATGGGGTGAGTGTGTGACATTGATCCACATTCTGTCCATCACTTGTGTTTGCAATTTCCGCCCTAAGTGCGCTGGGGATGCCCAGACGTGGGTCCCAGGCACTCCACACCACTGGAGTCAAGCTAGCCGGGCTGATGAGAGGTGTTACCTCGAAACCGGTCCGGTCCTCGGATGCTTGATTCCGTTCTGGGAAGGACATGGCTTTTGTAGTTCGGACTGGACTGTTCCCATGAGGCTCAGGGTCAGAGCTGATTTGCATATCGCCATTGTCTAACCCAGGGTGGTGTGGAGTGCAAAATAACAATGGATTTAGGCCCAGATCCTTGGACTGGGGTGAGTGTGTGACATTGATCCACATTCTGTCCATCACTTGTTGTGTTTGCAATTTCCGCCCTAAGTGCGCTGGGGATGCCCAGACGTGGGTCCCAGGCACTCCACACCACTGGAGTAAAGCTAGACGGGCTGATGAGAGGTGTTACCTCGAAACCGGTCCGGTCCTCGGATGCTTGATTCCGTTCTGGGAAGGACATGGCTTTTGTAGTTTGGACTGGACTGTTCCCATGAGGGTCAGAGCTGATTTGCATATCGCCATTGTCTAACCCAGGGTGGTGTGGAGTGCAAAATAATGATGGATTTAGGCCCAGATCCTTGGACTGGGGTGAGTGTGTGACATTGATCCACATTCTGTCCATCACTTGTTGTGTTTGCAATTTCCGCCCTAAGTGCGCTGGGGATGCCCAGACGTGGGTCCCAGGCACTCCACACCACTGGAGTCAAGCTAGCCGGGCTGATGAGAGGTGTTACCTCGTAACCGGTCCGGTCCTCGGATGCTTGATTCCGTTCTGGGAAGGACATGGCTTTTGTAGTTCGGACTGGACTGTTCCCATGAGGCTCAGGGTCAGAGCTGATTTGCATATCGCCATTGTCTAACCCAGGGTGGTGTGGAGTGCAAAATAACGATGGATTTAGGCCCAGATCCTTGGACTGGGGTGAGTGTGTGACATTGATCCACATTCTGTCCATCACTTGTTGTGTTTGCAATTTCCGCCCTAAGTGCGCTGGGGATGCCCAGACGTGGGTCCCAGGCACTCCACACCACTGGAGTCAAGCTAGCCGGGCTGATGAGAGGTGTTACCTCGAAACCGGTCCGGTCCTCGGATGCTTGATTCCGTTCTGGGAAGGACATGGCTTTTGTAGTTCGGACTGGACAGTTCCCTTGAGGCTCAGGGTCAGAGCTGATTTGCATATCGCCATTGTCTAACCCAGGGTGGTGTGGAGTGCAAAATAACGATGGATTTAGGCCCAGATCCTTGGACTGGGGTGAGTGTGTGACATTGATCCACATTCTGTCCATCACTTGTTGTGTTTGCAATTTCCGCCCTAAGTGCTCTGGGGATGCCCAGACGTGGGTCCCAGGCACTCCACACCACTGGAGTCAAGCTAGCCGGGCTGATGAGAGGTGTTACCTCGTAACCGGTCCGGTCCTCGGATGCTTGATTCCGTTCTGGGAAGGACATGGCTTTTGTAGTTTGGACTGGACTGTTCCCATGAGGCTCAGGGTCAGAGCTGATTTGCATATCGCCATTGTCTAACCCAGGGTGGTGTGGAGTGCAAAATAACGATGGATTTAGGCCCAGATCCTTGGACTGGGGTGAGTGTGTGACATTGATCCACATTCTGTCCATCACTTGTTGTGTTTGCAATTTCCGCCCTAAGTGCGCTGGGGATGCCCAGACGTTGGTCCCAGGCACTCCACACCACTGGAGTCAAGCTAGCCGGGCTGATGAGAGGTGTTACCTCGAAACCGGTCCAGTCCTCGGATGCTTGATTCCGTTCTGGGAAGGACATGGCTTTTGTAGTTCGGACTGGACTGTTCCCATGAGGCTCAGGGTCAGAGCTGATTTGCATATCGCCATTGTCTAACCCAGGGTGTGTGGAGTGCAAAATAACGATGGATTTAGGCCCAGACCCTTGGACTGGGGTGAGTGTGTGACATTGATCCACATTCTGTCCATCACTTGTTGTGTTTGCAATTTCCACCCTAAGTGCGCTGGGGATGCCCAGACGTGGGTCCCAGGCACTCCACACCACTGGAGTCAAGCTAGCCGGGCTGATGAGAGGTGTTACCTCGAAACCGGTCCAGTCCTCGGATGCTTGATTCCATTCTGGGAAGGACATGGCTTTTGTAGTTCGGACTGGACTGTTCCCATGAGGCTCAGGGTCAGAGCTGATTTGCATATCGCCATTGTCTAACCCAGGGTGGTGTGGAGTGCAAAATAATGATGGATTTAGGCCCAGATCCTTGGACTGGGGTGAGTGTGTGACATTGATCCACATTCTGCCCATCACTTGTTGTGTTTGCAATTTCGCCCTAAGTGCGCTGGGGATGCCCAGACGTGGGTCCCAGGCACTCCACAAAACTGGAGTCAAGCTAGCCGGGCTTATGAGAGGTGTTACCTCGAAACCGGTCCGGTCCTCGGATGCTTGATTCCGTTCTGGGAAGGACATGGCTTTTGTAGTTCGGACTGGACTGTTCCCATGAGGCTCAGGGTCAGAGCTGATTTGCATATCGCCATTGTCTAACCCAGGGTGGTGTGGAGTGCAAAATAACGATGGATTTAGGCCCAGATCCCTGGACTGGGGTGAGTGTGTGACATTGATCCACATTCTGTCCATCACTTGTTGTGTTTGCAATTTCCGCCCTAAGTGCGCTGGGGATGCCCAGACGTGGGTCCCAGGCACTCCACACCACTGGAGTCAAGCTAGCCGGGCTGATGAGAGGTGTTACCTCGAAACCGGTCCGGTCCTCAAATGCTTGATCCCGTTCTGGGAAGGACATGGCTTTTGTAGTTAGGACTGGACTGTTCCCATGAGGCTCAGGGTCAGAGCTGATTTGCATATCGCCATTGTCTAACCCAGGGTCGTGTGGAGTGCAAAATAACAATGGATTTAGGCCCAGATCCTTGGACTGGGGTGAGTGTGTGACATTGATCCACATTCTGTCCATCACTTGTGTTTGCAATTTCTGCCCTAAGTGCGTTGGGGATGTCCAGACGTGGGTCCCAGGCACTCCACACCACTGGAGTCAAGCTAGCCGGGCTGATGAGAAGTGTTACCTCGAAACCGGTCCGGTCCTCGGATGCTAGATTCCGTTCTGGGAACGACATGGCTTTTGTAGTTCGGACTGGACTGTTCCCATGAGGCTCAGGGTCAGAGCTGATTTGCATATCGCCATTGTCTAACCCAGGGTGGTGTGGAGTGCAAAATAACGATGGATTTAGGCCCAAATCCTTGGACTGGGGTGAGTGTGTGACATTGATCCACATTCTGTCCATCACTTGTTGTGTTTGCAATTTCCGCCCTAAGTGCGCTGGGGATGCCCAGACGTGGGTCCCAGGCACTCCACACCACTGGAGTCAAGCTAGCCGGGCTCATGAGAGGTGTTACCTCGAAACCGTTCCGGTCCTCGGATGCTTGATTCCGTTCTGGGAAGGACATGGCTTTTGTAGTTCGGACTGGACTGTTCCCATGAGGCTCAGGGTCAGAGCTGATTTGCATATCGCCATTGTCTAACCCAGGGTGGTGTGGAGTGCAAAATAACGATGGATTTAGGCCCAGATCCTTGGAATGGGGTGAGTGTGTGACATTGATCCACATTCTGTCCATCACTTGTGTTTGCAATTTCCGCCCTAAGTGCGCTGGGGATGCCCAGACGTGGGTCCCAGGCACTCCACACCACTGGAGTCAAGCTAGCCGGGCTGATGAGAGGTGTTACCTCGAAACCGGTCCGGTCCTCGGATGCTTGATTCCGTTCTGGGAAGGACATGGCTTTTGTAGTTCGGACTGGACTGTTCCCATGAGGCTCAGGGTCAGAGCTGATTTGCATATCGCCATTGTCTAACCCAGGGTGGTGTGGAGTGCAAAATAACAATGGATTTAGGCCCAGATCCTTCCTTGGACTGGGGTGAGTGTGTGACATTGATCCACATTCTGTCCATCACTTGTTGTGTTTGCAATTTCTGCCCTAAGTGCGCTGGGGATGCCCAGACGTGGGTCCCAGGCACTCCACACCACTGGAGTAAAGCTAGACGGGCTGATGAGAGGTGTTACCTCGAAACCGGTCCGGTCCTCGGATGCTTGATTCCGTTCTGGGAAGGACATGGCTTTTGTAGTTTGGACTGGACTGTTCCCATGAGGGTCAGAGCTGATTTGCATATCGCCATTGTCTAACCCAGGGTGGTGTGGAGTGCAAAATAACGATGGATTTAGGCCCAGATCCTTGGACTGGGGTGAGTGTGTGACATTGATCCACATTCTGTCCATCACTTGTTGTGTTTGCAATTTCCGCCCTAAGTGCGCTGGGGATGCCCAGACGTGGGTCCCAGGCACTCCACACCACTGGAGTCAAGCTAGCCGGGCTGATGAGAGGTGTTACCTCGTAACCGGTCCGGTCCTCGGATGCTTGATTCCGTTCTGGGAAGGACATGGCTTTTGTAGTTCGGACTGGACTGTTCCCATGAGGCTCAGGGTCAGAGCTGATTTGCATATCGCCATTGTCTAACCCAGGGTGTGTGGAGTGCAAAATAACGATGGATTTAGGCCCAGATCCTTGGACTGGGGTGAGTGTGTGACATTGATCCACATTCTGTCCATCACTTGTTGTGTTTGCAATTTCCACCCTAAGTGCGCTGGGGATGCCCAGACGTGGGTCCCAGGCACTCCACACCACTGGAGTCAAGCTAGCCGGGCTGATGAGAGGTGTTACCTCGAAACCGGTCCGGTCCTCGGATGCTTGATTCCGTTCTGGGAAGGACATGGCTTTTGTAGTTCGGACTGGACTGTTCCCATGAGGCTCAGGGTCAGAGCTGATTTGCATATCGCCATTGTCTAACCCAGGGTGGTGTGGAGTGCAAAATAACGATGGATTTAGGCCCAGATCCTTGGACTGGGGTGAGTGTGTGACATTGATCCACATTCTGTCCATCACTTGTTGTGTTTGCAATTTCCGCCCTAAGTGCGCTGGGGATGCCCAGACGTGGGTCCCAGGCACTCCACACCACTGGAGTCAAGCTAGCCGGGCTGATGAGAGGTGTTACCTCGAAACCGGTCCGGTCCTCAAATGCTTGATTCCGTTCTGGGAAGGACATGGTTTTTGTAGTTAGGACTGGACTGTTCCCATGAGGCTCAGGGTCAGAGCTGATTTGCATATCGCCATTGTCTAACCCAGGGTCGTGTGGAGTGCAAAATAACAATGGATTTAGGCCCAGATCCTTGGACTGGGGTGAGTGTGTGACATTGATCCACATTCTGTCCATCACTTGTGTTTGCAATTTCCGCCCTAAGTGCGTTGGGGATGCCCAGACGTGGGTCCCAGGCACTCCACACCACTGGAGTCAAGCTAGCCGGGCTGATGAGAGGTGTTACCTCGAAACCGGTCCGGTCCTCGGATGCTTGATTCCGTTCTGGGAAGGACATGGCTTTTGTAGTTCGGACTGGACTGTTCCCATGAGGCTCAGGGTCAGAGCTGATTTGCATATCGCCATTGTCTAACCCAGGGTGGTGTGGAGTGCAAAATAACGATGGATTTAGGCCCAGATCCTTGGACTGGGGTGAGTGTGTGACATTGATCCACATTCTGTCCATCACTTGTTGTGTTTGCAATTTCCGCCCTAAGTGCGCTGGGGATGCCCAGACGTGGGTCCCAGGCACTCCACACCACTGGAGTCAAGCTAGCCGGGCTCATGAGAGGTGTTACCTCGAAACCGGTCCGGTCCTCGGATGCTTGATTCCGTTCTGGGAAGGACATGGCTTTTGTAGTTCGGACTGGACTGTTCCCATGAGACTCAGGGTCAGGGCTGATTTGCATATCGCCATTGTCTAACCCAGGGTGGTGTGGAGTGCAAAATAACGATGGATTTAGGCCCAGATCCTTGGACTGGGGTGAGTGTGTGACATTGATCCACATTCTGTCCATCACTTGTGTTTGCAATTTCCGCCCTAAGTGCGCTGGGGATGCCCAGACGTGGGTCCCAGGCACTCCACACCACTGGAGTCAAACTAGCCGGGCTGATGAGAGGTGTTACCTCGAAACCGGTCCGGTCCTCGGATGCTTGATTCCGTTCTGGGAAGGACATGGCTTTTGTAGTTCGGACTGGACTGTTCCCATGAGGCTCAGGGTCAGAGCTGATTTGCATATCGCCATTGTCTAACCCAGGGTGGTGTGGAGTGCAAAATAACGATGGATTTAGGCCCAGATCCTTGGACTGGGGTGAGTGTGTGACATTGATCCACATTCTGTCCATCACTTGTTGTGTTTGCAATTTCCGCCCTAAGTGCGCTGGGGATGCCCAGACGTGGGTCCCAGGCACTCCACACCACTGGAGTCAAGCTAGCCGGGCTGATGAGAGGTGTTACCTCGTAACCGGTCCGGTCCTCGGATGCTTGATTCCGTTCTGGGAAGGACATGGCTTTTGTAGTTCGGACTGGACTGTTCCCATGAGGCTCAGGGTCAGAGCTGATTTGCATATCGCCATTGTCTAACCCAGGGTGGTGTGGAGTGCAAAATAACGATGGATTTAGGCCCAGATCCTTGGACTGGGGTGAGTGTGTGACATTGATCCACATTCTGTCCATCACTTGTTGTGTTTGCAATTTCCGCCCTAAGTGCGCTGGGGATGCCCAGACGTGGGTCCCAGGCACTCCACACCACTGGAGTCAAGCTAGCCGGGCTGATGAGAGGTGTTACCTCGAAACCGGTCCGGTCCTCGGATGCTTGATTCCGTTCTGGGAAGGACATGGCTTTTGTAGTTCGGACTGGACAGTTCCCTTGAGGCTCAGGGTCAGAGCTGATTTGCATATCGCCATTGTCTAACCCAGGGTGGTGTGGAGTGCAAAATAACGATGGATTTAGGCCCAGATCCTTGGACTGGGGTGAGTGTGTGACATTGATCCACATTCTGTCCATCACTTGTTGTGTTTGCAATTTCCGCCCTAAGTGCTCTGGGGATGCCCAGACGTGGGTCCCAGGCACTCCACACCACTGGAGTCAAGCTAGCCGGGCTGATGAGAGGTGTTACCTCGTAACCGGTCCGGTCCTCGGATGCTTGATTCCGTTCTGGGAAGGACATGGCTTTTGTAGTTTGGACTGGACTGTTCCCATGAGGCTCAGGGTCAGAGCTGATTTGCATATCGCCATTGTCTAACCCAGGGTGGTGTGGAGTGCAAAATAACGATGGATTTAGGCCCAGATCCTTGGACTGGGGTGAGTGTGTGACATTGATCCACATTCTGTCCATCACTTGTTGTGTTTGCAATTTCCGCCCTAAGTGCGCTGGGGATGCCCAGACGTTGGTCCCAGGCACTCCACACCACTGGAGTCAAGCTAGCCGGGCTGATGAGAGGTGTTACCTCGAAACCGGTCCAGTCCTCGGATGCTTGATTCCGTTCTGGGAAGGACATGGCTTTTGTAGTTCGGACTGGACTGTTCCCATGAGGCTCAGGGTCAGAGCTGATTTGCATATCGCCATTGTCTAACCCAGGGTGTGTGGAGTGCAAAATAACGATGGATTTAGGCCCAGACCCTTGGACTGGGGTGAGTGTGTGACATTGATCCACATTCTGTCCATCACTTGTTGTGTTTGCAATTTCCACCCTAAGTGCGCTGGGGATGCCCAGACGTGGGTCCCAGGCACTCCACACCACTGGAGTTAAGCTAGCCGGGCTGATGAGAGGTGTTACCTCGAAACCGGTCCAGTCCTCGGATGCTTGATTCCATTCTGGGAAGGACATGGCTTTTGTAGTTCGGACTGGACTGTTCCCATGAGGCTCAGGGTCAGAGCTGATTTGCATATCGCCATTGTCTAACCCAGGGTGGTGTGGAGTGCAAAATAACGATGGATTTAGGCCCAGATCCTTGGACTGGGGTGAGTGTGTGACATTGATCCACATTCTGCCCATCACTTGTTGTGTTTGCAATTTCGCCCTAAGTGCGCTGGGGATGCCCAGACGTGGGTCCCAGGCACTCCACAAAACTGGAGTCAAGCTAGCCGGGCTTATGAGAGGTGTTACCTCGAAACCGGTCCGGTCCTCGGATGCTTGATTCCGTTCTGGGAAGGACATGGCTTTTGTAGTTCGGACTGGACTGTTCCCATGAGGCTCAGGGTCAGAGCTGATTTGCATATCGCCATTGTCTAACCCAGGGTGGTGTGGAGTGCAAAATAACGATGGATTTAGGCCCAGATCCCTGGACTGGGGTGAGTGTGTGACATTGATCCACATTCTGTCCATCACTTGTTGTGTTTGCAATTTCCGCCCTAAGTGCGCTGGGGATGCCCAGACGTGGGTCCCAGGCACTCCACACCACTGGAGTCAAGCTAGCCGGGCTGATGAGAGGTGTTACCTCGAAACCGGTCCGGTCCTCAAATGCTTGATCCCGTTCTGGGAAGGACATGGCTTTTGTAGTTAGGACTGGACTGTTCCCATGAGGCTCAGGGTCAGAGCTGATTTGCATATCGCCATTGTCTAACCCAGGGTCGTGTGGAGTGCAAAATAACAATGGATTTAGGCCCAGATCCTTGGACTGGGGTGAGTGTGTGACATTGATCCACATTCTGTCCATCACTTGTGTTTGCAATTTCTGCCCTAAGTGCGTTGGGGATGTCCAGACGTGGGTCCCAGGCACTCCACACCACTGGAGTCAAGCTAGCCGGGCTGATGAGAAGTGTTACCTCGAAACCGGTCCGGTCCTCGGATGCTTGATTCCGTTCTGGGAACGACATGGCTTTTGTAGTTCGGACTGGACTGTTCCCATGAGGCTCAGGGTCAGAGCTGATTTGCATATCGCCATTGTCTAACCCAGGGTGGTGTGGAGTGCAAAATAACGATGGATTTAGGCCCAAATCCTTGGACTGGGGTGAGTGTGTGACATTGATCCACATTCTGTCCATCACTTGTTGTGTTTGCAATTTCCGCCCTAAGTGCGCTGGGGATGCCCAGACGTGGGTCCCAGGCACTCCACACCACTGGAGTCAAGCTAGCCGGGCTCATGAGAGGTGTTACCTCGAAACCGTTCCGGTCCTCGGATGCTTGATTCCGTTCTGGGAAGGACATGGCTTTTGTAGTTCGGACTGGACTGTTCCCATGAGGCTCAGGGTCAGAGCTGATTTGCATATCGCCATTGTCTAACCCAGGGTGGTGTGGAGTGCAAAATAACGATGGATTTAGGCCCAGATCCTTGGAATGGGGTGAGTGTGTGACATTGATCCACATTCTGTCCATCACTTGTGTTTGCAATTTCCGCCCTAAGTGCGCTGGGGATGCCCAGACGTGGGTCCCAGGCACTCCACACCACTGGAGTCAAGCTAGCCGGGCTGATGAGAGGTGTTACCTCGAAACCGGTCCGGTCCTCGGATGCTTGATTCCGTTCTGGGAAGGACATGGCTTTTGTAGTTCGGACTGGACTGTTCCCATGAGGCTCAGGGTCAGAGCTGATTTGCATATCGCCATTGTCTAACCCAGGGTGGTGTGGAGTGCAAAATAACAATGGATTTAGGCCCAGATCCTTCCTTGGACTGGGGTGAGTGTGTGACATTGATCCACATTCTGTCCATCACTTGTTGTGTTTGCAATTTCTGCCCTAAGTGCGCTGGGGATGCCCAGACGTGGGTCCCAGGCACTCCACACCACTGGAGTAAAGCTAGACGGGCTGATGAGAGGTGTTACCTCGAAACCGGTCCGGTCCTCGGATGCTTGATTCCGTTCTGGGAAGGACATGGCTTTTGTAGTTTGGACTGGACTGTTCCCATGAGGGTCAGAGCTGATTTGCATATCGCCATTGTCTAACCCAGGGTGGTGTGGAGTGCAAAATAACGATGGATTTAGGCCCAGATCCTTGGACTGGGGTGAGTGTGTGACATTGATCCACATTCTGTCCATCACTTGTTGTGTTTGCAATTTCCGCCCTAAGTGCGCTGGGGATGCCCAGACGTGGGTCCCAGGCACTCCACACCACTGGAGTCAAGCTAGCCGGGCTGATGAGAGGTGTTACCTCGTAACCGGTCCGGTCCTCGGATGCTTGATTCCGTTCTGGGAAGGACATGGCTTTTGTAGTTCGGACTGGACTGTTCCCATGAGGCTCAGGGTCAGAGCTGATTTGCATATCGCCATTGTCTAACCCAGGGTGTGTGGAGTGCAAAATAACGATGGATTTAGGCCCAGATCCTTGGACTGGGGTGAGTGTGTGACATTGATCCACATTCTGTCCATCACTTGTTGTGTTTGCAATTTCCACCCTAAGTGCGCTGGGGATGCCCAGACGTGGGTCCCAGGCACTCCACACCACTGGAGTCAAGCTAGCCGGGCTGATGAGAGGTGTTACCTCGAAACCGGTCCGGTCCTCGGATGCTTGATTCCGTTCTGGGAAGGACATGGCTTTTGTAGTTCGGACTGGACTGTTCCCATGAGGCTCAGGGTCAGAGCTGATTTGCATATCGCCATTGTCTAACCCAGGGTGGTGTGGAGTGCAAAATAACGATGGATTTAGGCCCAGATCCTTGGACTGGGGTGAGTGTGTGACATTGATCCACATTCTGTCCATCGCTTGTTGTGTTTGCAATTTCCGCCCTAAGTGCGCTGGGGATGCCCAGACGTGGGTCCCAGGCACTCCACACCACTGGAGTCAAGCTAGCCGGGCTGATGAGAGGTGTTACCTCGAAACCGGTCCGGTCCTCAAATGCTTGATTCCGTTCTGGGAAGGACATGGTTTTTGTAGTTAGGACTGGACTGTTCCCATGAGGCTCAGGGTCAGAGCTGATTTGCATATCGCCATTGTCTAACCCAGGGTCGTGTGGAGTGCAAAATAACAATGGATTTAGGCCCAGATCCTTGGACTGGGGTGAGTGTGTGACATTGATCCACATTCTGTCCATCACTTGTGTTTGCAATTTCCGCCCTAAGTGCGTTGGGGATGCCCAGACGTGGGTCCCAGGCACTCCACACCACTGGAGTCAAGCTAGCCGGGCTGATGAGAGGTGTTACCTCGAAACCGGTCCGGTCCTCGGATGCTTGATTCCGTTCTGGGAAGGACATGGCTTTTGTAGTTCGGACTGGACTGTTCCCATGAGGCTCAGGGTCAGAGCTGATTTGCATATCGCCATTGTCTAACCCAGGGTGGTGTGGAGTGCAAAATAACGATGGATTTAGGCCCAGATCCTTGGACTGGGGTGAGTGTGTGACATTGATCCACATTCTGTCCATCACTTGTTGTGTTTGCAATTTCCGCCCTAAGTGCGCTGGGGATGCCCAGACGTGGGACCCAGGCACTCCACACCACTGGAGTCAAGCTAGCCGGGCTCATGAGAGGTGTTACCTCGAAACCGGTCCGGTCCTCGGATGCTTGATTCCGTTCTGGGAAGGACATGGCTTTTGTAGTTCGGACTGGACTGTTCCCATGAGACTCAGGGTCAGGGCTGATTTGCATATCGCCATTGTCTAACCCAGGGTGGTGTGGAGTGCAAAATAACGATGGATTTAGGCCCAGATCCTTGGACTGGGGTGAGTGTGTGACATTGATCCACATTCTGTCCATCACTTGTGTTTGCAATTTCCGCCCTAAGTGCGCTGGGGATGCCCAGACGTGGGTCCCAGGCACTCCACACCACTGGAGTCAAGCTAGCCGGGCTGATGAGAGGTGTTACCTCGAAACCGGTCCGGTCCTCGGATGCTTGATTCCGTTCTGGGAAGGACATGGCTTTTGTAGTTCGGACTGGACTGTTCCCATGAGGCTCAGGGTCAGAGCTGATTTGCATATCGCCATTGTCTAACCCAGGGTGGTGTGGAGTGCAAAATAACGATGGATTTAGGCCCAGATCCTTGGACTGGGGTGAGTGTGTGACATTGATCCACATTCTGTCCATCACTTGTTGTGTTTGCAATTTCCGCCCTAAGTGCGCTGGGGATGCCCAGACGTGGGTCCCAGGCACTCCACACCACTGGAGTAAAGCTAGACGGGCTGATGAGAGGTGTTACCTCGAAACCGGTCCGGTCCTCGGATGCTTGATTCCGTTCTGGGAAGGACATGGCTTTTGTAGTTCGGACTGGACTGTTCCCATGAGGGTCAGAGCTGATTTGCATATCGCCATTGTCTAACCCAGGGTGGTGTGGAGTGCAAAATAACGATGGATTTAGGCCCAGATCCTTGGACTGGGGTGAGTGTGTGACATTGATCCACATTCTGTCCATCACTTGTTGTGTTTGCAATTTCCGCCCTAAGTGCGCTGGGGATGCCCAGACGTGGGTCCCAGGCACTCCACACCACTGGAGTCAAGCTAGCCGGGCTGATGAGAGGTGTTACCTCGTAACCGGTCCGGTCCTCGGATGCTTGATTCCGTTCTGGGAAGGACATGGCTTTTGTAGTTCGGACTGGACTGTTCCCATGAGGCTCAGGGTCAGAGCTGATTTGCATATCGCCATTGTCTAACCCAGGGTGGTGTGGAGTGCAAAATAACGATGGATTTAGGCCCAGATCCTTGGACTGGGGTGAGTGTGTGACATTGATCCACATTCTGTCCATCACTTGTTGTGTTTGCAATTTCCGCCCTAAGTGCGCTGGGGATGCCCAGACGTGGGTCCCAGGCACTCCACACCACTGGAGTCAAGCTAGCCGGGCTGATGAGAGGTGTTACCTCGAAACCGGTCCGGTCCTCGGATGCTTGATTCCGTTCTGGGAAGGACATGGCTTTTGTAGTTCGGACTGGACTGTTCCCATGAGGCCCAGGGTCAGAGCTGATGTGCATATCACCATTGTCTAACCCAGGGTGGTGTGGAGTGCAAAATAACGATGGATTTAGGCCCAGATCCTTGGACTGGGGTGAGTGTGTGACATTGATCCACATTCTGTCCATCACTTGTTGTGTTTGCAATTTCCGCCCTAAGTGCGCTGGGGATGCCCAGACGTGGGTCCCAGGCACTCCACACCACTGGAGTCAAGCTAGCCGGGCTGATGAGAGGTGTTACCTCGAAACCGGTCCGGTCCTCGGATGCTTGATTCCGTTCTGGGAAGGACATGGCTTTTGTAGTTCGGACTGGACTGTTCCCATGAGGGTCAGAGCTGATTTGCATATCGCCATTGTCTAACCCAGGGTGGTGTGGAGTGCAAAATAACGATGGATTTAGGCCCAGATCCTTGGACTGGGGTGAGTGTGTGACATTGATCCACATTCTGTCCATCACTTGTTGTGTTTGCAATTTCCGCCCTAAGTGCGCTGGGGATGCCCAGACGTGGGTCCCAGGCACTCCACACCACTGGAGTCAAGCTAGCCGGGCTGATGAGAGGTGTTACCTCGAAACCGGTCCGGTCCTCGGATGCTTGATTCCGTTCTGGGAAGGACATGGCTTTTGTAGTTCGGACTGGACTGTTCCCATGAGGCTCAGGGTCAGAGCTGATTTGCATATCGCCATTGTCTAACCCAGGGTGGTGTGGAGTCCAAAATAACGATGGATTTACGCCCAGATCCTTGGACTGGGGTGAGTGTGTGACATTGATCCACATTCTGTCCATCACTTGTTGTGTTTGCAATTTCCGCCCTAAGTGCGCTGGGGATGCCCAGACGTGGGTCCCAGGCACTCCACACCACTGGAGTCAAGCTAGCCGGGCTGATGAGAGGTGTTACCTCGAAACCGGTCCGGTCCTCGGATGCTTGATTCCGTTCTGGGAAGGACATGGCTTTTGTAGTTCGGACTGGACTGTTCCCATGAGGGTCAGAGCTGATTTGCATATCGCCATTGTCTAACCCAGAATGTGTGGAGTGCAAAATAACGATGGATTTAGGCCCAGATCCTTGGACTGGGGTGAGTGTGTGACATTGATCCACATTCTGTCCATCACTTGTTGTGTTTGCAATTTCCGCCCTAAGTGCGCTGGGGATGCCCAGACGTGGGTCCCAGGCACTCCACACCACTGGAGTCAAGCTAGCCGGGCTGATGAGAGGTGTTACCTCGAAACCGGTCCGGTCCTCGGATGCTTGATTCTGTTCTGGGAAGGACATGGCTTTTGTAGTTCGGACTGGACTGTTCCCATGAGGGCCAGAGCTGATTTGCATATCGCCATTGTCTAACCCAGGGTGGTGTGGAGTGCAAAATAACGATGGATTTAGGCCCAGATCCTTGGACTGGGGTGAGTGTGTGACATTGATCCACATTCTGTCCATCACTTGTTGTGTTTGCAATTTCCGCCCTAAGTGCGCTGGGGATGCCCAGACGTGGGTCCCAGGCACTCCACACCTCTGGAGTCAAGCTAGCCGGGCTGATGAGAGGTGTTACCTCGAAACCGGTCCGGTCCTCGGATGCTTGATTCCGTTCTGGGAAGGACATGGCTTTTGTAGTTCGGGCTGGACTGTTCCCATGAGGCTCAGGGTCAGAGCTGATTTGCATATCGCCATTGTCTAACCCAGGGTGGTGTGGAGTGCAAAATAACGATGGATTTAGGCCCAGATCTTTGGACTGGGGTGAGTGTGTGACATTGATCCACATTCTGTCCATCACTTGTTGTGTTTGCAATTTCCACCCTAAGTGCGCTGGGGATGCCCAGACGTGGGTCCCAGGCACTCCACACCACTGGAGTCAAGCTAGCCGGGCTGATGAGAGGTGTTACCTCGAAACCGGTCCGGTCCTCGGATGCTTGATTCCGTTCTGGGAAGGACATGGCTTTTGTAGTTCGGACTGGACTGTTCCCATGAGGCTCAGGGTCAGAGCTGATTTGCATATCGCCATTGTCTAACCCAGGGTGGTGTGGAGTCCAAAATAACGATGGATTTACGCCCAGATCCTTGGACTGGGGTGAGTGTGTGACATTGATCCACATTCTGTCCATCACTTGTTGTGTTTGCAATTTCCGCCCTAAGTGCGCTGGGGATGCCCAGACGTGGGTCCCAGGCACTCCACACCACTGGAGTCAAGCTAGCCGGGCTGATGAGAGGTGTTACCTCGAAACCGGTCCGGTCCTCGGATGCTTGATTCCGTTCTGGGAAGGACATGGCTTTTGTAGTTCGGACTGGACTGTTCCCATGAGGGTCAGAGCTGATTTGCATATCGCCATTGTCTAACCCAGGGTGGTGTGGAGTGCAAAATAACGATGGATTTAGGCCCAGATCCTTGAACTGGGGTGAGTGTGTGACATTGATCCACATTCTGTCCATCACTTGTTGTGTTTGCAATTTCCGCCCTAAGTGCGCTGGGGATGCCCAGACGTGGGTCCCAGGCACTCCACACCACTGGAGTCAAGCTAGCCGGGCTGATGAGAGGTGTTACCTCGTAACCGGTCCGGTCCTCGGATGCTTGATTCCGTTCTGGGAAGGACATGGCTTTTGTAGTTCGGACTGGACTGTTCCCATGAGGCTCAGGGTCAGAGCTGATTTGCATATCGCCATTGTCTAACCCAGGGTGGTGTGGAGTGCAAAATAACGATGGATTTAGGCCCAGATCCTTGGACTGGGGTGAGTGTGTGACATTGATCCACATTCTGTCCATCACTTGTTGTGTTTGCAATTTCCGCCCTAAGTGCGCTGGGGATGCCCAGACGTGGGTCCCAGGCACTCGACACCACTGGAGTCAAGCTAGCCGGGCTGATGAGAGGTGTTACCTCGAAACCGGTCCGGTCCTCGGATGCTTGATTCCGTTCTGGGAAGGACATGGCTTTTGTAGTTCGGACTGGACTGTTCCCATGAGGGTCAGAGCTGATTTGCATATCGCCATTGTCTAACCCAGGGTGGTGTGGAGTGCAAAATAACGATGGATTTAGGTCCAGATCCTTGGACTGGGGTGAGTGTGTGACATTGATCCACATTCTGTCCATCACTTGTTGTGTTTGCAATTTCCGCCCTAAGTGCGCTGGGGATGCCCAGACGTGGGTCCCAGGCACTCCACACCACTGGAGTCAAGCTAGCCGGGCTGATGAGAGGTGTTACCTCGAAACCGGTCCGGTCCTCGGATGCTTGATTCCGTTCTGGGAAGGACATGGCTTTTGTAGTTCGGACTGGACTGCTCCCATGAGGCTCAGGGTCAGAGCTGATTTGCATATCGCCATTGTCTAACCCAGGGTGGTGTGGAGTCCAAAATAACGATGGATTTACGCCCAGATCCTTGGACTGGGGTGAGTGTGTGACATTGATCCACATTCTGTCCATCACTTGTTGTGTTTGCAATTTCCGCCCTAAGTGCGCTGGGGATGCCCAGACGTGGGTCCCAGGCACTCCACACCACTGGAGTCAAGCTAGCCGGACTGATGAGAGGTGTTACCTCGAAACCGGTCCGGTCCTCGGATGCTTGATTCCGTTCTGGGAAGGACATGGCTTTTGTAGTTCGGACTGGACTGTTCCCATGAGGCTCAGGGTCAGAGCTGATTTGCATATCGCCATTGTCTAACCCAGGGTGGTGTGGAGTGCAAAATAACGATGGATTTAGGCCCAGATCCTTGGACTGGGGTGAGTGTGTGACATTGATCCACATTCTGTCCATCACTTGTTGTGTTTGCAATTTCCGCCCTAAGTGCGCTGGGGATGCCCAGACGTGGGTCCCAGGCACTCCACACCACTGGAGTCAAGCTAGCCGGGCTGATGAGAGGTGTTACCTCGAAACCGGTCCGGTCCTCGGATGCTTGATTCCGTTCTGGGAAGGACATGGCTTTTGTAGTTCGGACTGGACTGTTCCCATGAGGCTCAGGGTCAGAGCTGATTTGCATATCGCCATTGTCTAGTCCAGGGTGGTGTGGAGTGCAAAATAACGATGGATTTAAGCCCAGATCCTTGGACTGGGGTGAGTGTGTGACATTGATCCACATTCTGTCCATCACTTGTTGTGTTTGCAATTTCCGCCCTAAGTGCGCTGGGGATGCCCAGACGTGGGTCCCAGGCACTCCACACCACTGGAGTCAAGCTAGCCGGGCTGATGAGAGGTGTTACCTCGAAACCGGTCCGGTCCTCGGATGCTTGATTCCGTTCTGGGAAGGACATGGCTTTTGTAGTTCGGACTGGACAGTTCCCTTGAGGCTCAGGGTCAGAGCTGATTTGCATATCGCCATTGTCTAACCCAGGGTGGTGTGGAGTGCAAAATAACGATGGATTTAGGCCCAGATCTTTGGACTGGGGTGAGTGTGTGACATTGATCCACATTCTGTCCATCACTTGTTGTGTTTGCAATTTCCGCCCTAAGTGCGCTGGGGATGCCCAGACGTGGGTCCCAGGCACTCCACACCACTGGAGTCAAGCTAGCCGGGCTGATGAGAGGTGTTACCTCGAAACCGGTCCGGTCCTCGGATGCTTGATTCCGTTCTGGGAAGGACATGGCTTTTGTAGTTCGGACTGGACTGTTCCCATGAGGCTCAGGGTCAGAGCTGATTTGCATATCACCATTGTCTAACCCAGGGTGGTGTGGAGTGCAAAATAACGATGGATTTAGGCCCAGATCCTTGGACTGGGGTGAGTGTGTGACATTGATCCACATTCTGTCCATCACTTGTTGTGTTTGCAATTTCCGCCCTAAGTGCGCTGGGGATGCCCAGACGTTGGTCCCAGGCACTCCACACCACTGGAGTCAAGCTAGCCGGGCTGATGAGAGGTGTTACCTCAAAACCGCTCCGGTCCTCGGATGCTTGATTCTGTTCTGGGAAGGACATGGCTTTTGTAGTTCGGACTGGACTGTTCCCATGAGGCTCGGGGTCAGAGCTGATTTGCATATCGCCATTGTCTAACCCAGGGTGTGTGGAGTGCAAAATAACGATGGATTTAGGCCCAGATCCTTGGACTGGGGTGAGTGTGTGACATTGATCCACATTCTGTCCATCACTTGTTGTGTTTGCAATTTCCGCCCTAAGTGCGCTGGGGATGCCCAGACGTGGGTCCCAGGCACTCCACACCACTGGAGTTAAGCTAGCCGGGCTGATGAGAGGTGTTACCTCGAAACCGGTCTGGTCCTCGGATGCTTGATTCCGTTCTGGGAAGGACATGGCTTTTGTAGTTCGGACTGGACTGTTCCCATGAGGCTCAGGGTCAGAGCTGATTTGCATATCGCCATTGTCTAACCCAGGGTGGTGTGGAGTGCAAAATAACGATGGATTTAGGCCCAGATCCTTGGACTGGGGTGAGTGTGTGACATTGATCCACATTCTGTCCATCACTTGTTGTGTTTGCAATTTCGCCCTAAGTGCGCTGGGGATGCCCAGACGTGGGTCCCAGGCACTCCACACCACTGGAGTCAAGCTAGCCGGGCTGATGAGAGGTGTTACCTCGAAACCGGTCCGGTCCTCGGATGCTTGATTCCGTTCTGGGAAGGACATGGCTTTTGTAGTTCGGACTGGACTGTTCCCATGAGGCTCAGGGTCAGAGCTGATTTGCATATCGCCATTGTCTAACCCAGGGTGGTGTGGAGTGCAAAATAACGATGGATTTAGGCCCAGATCCTTGGACTGGGGTGAGTGTGTGACATTGATCCACATTCTGTCCATCACTTGTTGTGTTTGCAATTTCCGCCCTAAGTGCGCTTGGGATGCCCAGACGTGGGTCCCAGACACTCCACACCACTGGAGTCAAGCTAGCCGGGCTGATGAGAGGTGTTACCTCGAAACCGGACCGGTCCTCGGATGCTTGATTCCGTTCTGGGAAGGACATAGCTTTTGTAGTTAGGACTGGACTGTTCCCATGAGGCTCAGAGTCAGAGCTGATTTGCATATCGCCATTGTCTAACCCTGGGTCGTGTGGAGTGCAAAATAACAATGGATTTAGGCCCAGATCCTTGGACTGGGGTGAGTGTGTGACATTGATCCACATTCTGTCCATCACTTGTTGTGTTTGCAATTTCCGCCCTAAGTGCGTTGGGAATGCCCAGACGTGGGTCCCAGGCACTCCACACCACTGGAGTCAAGTTAGCCGGGCTGATGAGAGGTGTTACCTCGAAACCGGTCCGGTCCTCAGATGCTTGATTCCGTTCTGGGAAGGACATGGCTTTTGTAGTTCGGACTGGACTGTTCCCATGAGGCTCAGGGTCAGAGCTGATTTGCATATCGCCATTGTCTAACCCAGGGTGGTGTGGAGTGCAAAATAACGATGGATTTAGGCCCAGATCCTTGGACTGGGGTGAGTGTGTGACATTGATCCACATTCTGTTCATCACTTGTTGTGTTTGCAATTTCCGCCCTAAGTGCGTTGGGGATGCCCAGACGTGGGTCCCAGGCACTCCACACCACTGGAGTCAAGCGAGCCGGGCTGATGAGAGGTGTTACCTCGAAACCGGTCCGGTCCTCAGATGCTTGATTCCGTTCTGGGAAGGACATGGCTTTTGTAGTTCGGACTGGACTGTTCCCATGAGGGTCAGTGCTGATTTGCATATCGCCATTGTCTAACCCAGGGTGGTGTGGAGTGCAAAATAACGATGGATTTAGGCCTAGATCCTTGGACTGGGGTGAGTGTGTGACATTGATCCACATTCTGTCCATCACTTGTTGTGTTTGCAATTTCCGCCCTAAGTGCGCTGGGGATGCCCAGACGTGGGTCCCAGGCACTCCACACCACTGGAGTCAAGCTAGCCGGGCTGATGAGAGGTGTTACCTCGAAACCGGTCCGGTCCTCGGATGCTTGATTCCGTTCTGGGAAGGACATGGCTTTTGTAGTTCGGACTGGACTGTTCCCATGAGGCTCAGGGTCAGAGCTGATTTGCATATCGCCATTGTCTAACCCAGGGTGGTGTGGAGTCCAAAATAACGATGGATTTACGCCCAGATCCTTGGACTGGGGTGAGTGTGTGACATTGATCCACATTCTGTCCATCACTTGTTGTGTTTGCAATTTCCGCCCTAAGTGCGCTGGGGATGCCCAGACGTGGGTCCCAGGCACTCCACACCACTGGAGTCAAGCTAGCCGGGCTGATGAGAGGTGTTACCTCGAAACCGGTCCGGTCCTCGGATGCTTGATTCCGTTCTGGGAAGGACATGGCTTTTGTAGTTCGGACTGGACTGTTCCCATGAGGGTCAGAGCTGATTTGCATATCGCCATTGTCTAACCCAGGGTGTGTGGAGTGCAAAATAACGATGGATTTAGGCCCAGATCCTTGGACTGGGGTGAGTGTGTGACATTGATCCACATTCTGTCCATCACTTGTTGTGTTTGCAATTTCCGCCCTAAGTGCGCTGGGGATGCCCAGACGTGGGTCCCAGGCACTCCACACCACTGGAGTCAAGCTAGCCGGGCTGATGAGAGGTGTTACCTCGAAACCGGTCCGGTCCTCGGATGCTTGATTCCGTTCTGGGAAGGACATGGCTTTTGTAGTTCGGACTGGACTGTTCCCATGAGGGTCAGAGCTGATTTGCATATCGCCATTGTCTAACCCAGGGTGGTGTGGAGTGCAAAATAACGATGGATTTAGGCCCAGATCCTTGGACTGGGGTGAGTGTGTGACATTGATCCACATTCTGTCCATCACTTGTTGTGTTTGCAATTTCCGCCCTAAGTGCGCTGGGGATGCCCAGACGTGGGTCCCAGGCACTCCACACCTCTGGAGTCAAGCTAGCCGGGCTGATGAGAGGTGTTACCTCGAAACCGGTCCGGTCCTCGGATGCTTGATTCCGTTCTGGGAAGGACATGGCTTTTGTAGTTTGGACTGGACTGTTCCCATGAGGCTCAGGGTCAGAGCTGATTTGCATATCGCCATTGTCTAACCCAGGGTGGTGTGGAGTGCAAAATAACGATGGATTTAGGCCCAGATCTTTGGACTGGGGTGAGTGTGTGACATTGATCCACATTCTGTCCATCACTTGTTGTGTTTGCAATTTCCACCCTAAGTGCGCTGGGGATGCCCAGACGTGGGTCCCAGGCACTCAACACCACTGGAGTCAAGCTAGCCGGGCTGATGAGAGGTGTTACCTCGAAACCGGTCCGGTCCTCGGATGCTTGATTCCGTTCTGGGAAGGACATGGCTTTTGTAGTTCGGACTGGACTGTTCCCATGAGGCTCAGGGTCAGAGCTGATTTGCATATCGCCATTGTCTAACCCAGGGTGGTGTGGAGTCCAAAATACCGATGGATTTACGCCCAGATCCTTGGACTGGGGTCAGTGTGTGACATTGATCCACATTCTGTCCATCACTTGTTGTGTTTGCAATTTCCGCCCTAAGTGCGCTGGGGATGCCCAGAGGTGGGTCCCAGGCACTCCACACCACTGGAGTCAAGCTAGCCGGGCTGATGAGAGGTGTTACCTCAAAACCGGTCCGGTCCTCGGATGCTTGATTCCGTTCTGGGAAGGACATGGCTTTTGTAGTTCGGACTGGACTGTTCCCATGAGGGTCAGAGCTGATTTGCATATCGCCATTGTCTAACCCAGGGTGGTGTGGAGTGCAAAATAACGATGGATTTAGGCCCAGATCCTTGGACTGGGGTGAGTGTGTGACATTGATCCACATTCTGTCCATCACTTGTTGTGTTTGCAATTTCCGCCCTAAGTGCGCTGGGGATGCCCAGACGTGGGTCCCAGGCACTCCACACCACTGGAGTCAAGCTAGCCGGGCTGATGAGAGGTGTTACCTCGTAACCTGTCCGGTCCTCGGATGCTTGATTCCGTTCTGGGAAGGACATGGCTTTTGTAGTTCGGACTGGACTGTTCCCATGAGGCTCAGGGTCAGAGCTGATTTGCATATCGCCATTGTCTAACCCAGGGTGGTGTGGAGTGCAAAATAACGATGGATTTAGGCCCAGATCCTTGGACTGGGGTGAGTGTGTGACATTGATCCACATTCTGTCCATCACTTGTTGTGTTTGCAATTTCCGCCCTAAGTGCGCTGGGGATGCCCAGACGTGGGTCCCAGGCACTCCACACCACTGGAGTCAAGCTAGCCGGGCTGATGAGAGGTGTTACCTCGAAACCGGTCCGGTCCTCGGATGCTTGATTCCGTTCTGGGAAGGACATGGCTTTTGTAGTTCGGACTGGACTGTTCCCATGAGGGTCAGAGCTGATTTGCATATCGCCATTGTCTAACCCAGGGTGGTGTGGAGTGCAAAATAACGATGGATTTAGGCCCAGATCCTTGGACTGGGGTGAGTGTGTGACATTGATCCACATTCTGTCCATCACTTGTTGTGTTTGCAATTTCCGCCCTAAGTGCGCTGGGGATGCCCAGACGTGGGTCCCAGGCACTCCACACCACTGGAGTCAAGCTAGCCGGGCTGATGAGAGGTGTTACCTCGAAACCGGTCCGGTCCTCGGATGCTTGATTCCGTTCTGGGAAGGACATGGCTTTTGTAGTTCGGACTGGACTGTTCCCATGAGGGTCAGAGCTGATTTGCATATCGCCATTGTCTAACCCAGGGTGGTGTGGAGTGCAAAATAACGATGGATTTAGGCCCAGATCCTTGGACTGGGGTGAGTGTGTGACATTGATCCACATTCTGTCCATCACTTGTTGTGTTTGCAATTTCCGCCCTAAGTGCGCTGGGGATGCCCAGACGTGGGTCCCAGGCACTCCACACCACTGGAGTCAAGCTAGCCGGGCTGATGAGAGGTGTTACCTCGTAACCTGTCCGGTCCTCGGATGCTTGATTCCGTTCTGGGAAGGACATGGCTTTTGTAGTTCGGACTGGACTGTTCCCATGAGGCTCAGGGTCAGAGCTGATTTGCATATCGCCATTGTCTAACCCAGGGTGGTGTGGAGTGCAAAATAACGATGGATTTAGGCCCAGATCCTTGGACTGGGGTGAGTGTGTGACATTGATCCACATTCTGTCCATCACTTGTTGTGTTTTCAATTTCCGCCCTAAGTGCGCTGGGGATGCCCAGACGTGGGTCCCAGGCACTCCACACCACTGGAGTCAAGCTAGCCGGGCTGATGAGAGGTGTTACCTCGAAACCGGTCCGGTCCTCGGATGCTTGATTCCGTTCTGGGAAGGACATGGCTTTTGTAGTTCGGACTGGACTGTTCCCATGAGGGTCAGAGCTGATTTGCATATCGCCATTGTCTAACCCAGGGTGGTGTGGAGTGCAAAATAACGATGGATTTAGGCCCAGATCCTTGGACTGGGGTGAGTGTGTGACATTGATCCACATTCTGTCCATCACTTGTTGTGTTTGCAATTTCCGCCCTAAGTGCGCTGGGGATGCCCAGACGTGGGTCCCAGGCACTCCACACCACTGGAGTCAAGCTAGCCGGGCTGATGAGAGGTGTTACCTCGAAACCGGTCCGGTCCTCGGATGCTTGATTCCGTTCTGGGAAGGACATGGCTTTTGTAGTTTGGACTGGACTGTTCCCATGAGGGTCAGAGCTGATTTGCATATCGCCATTGTCTAACCCAGGGTGGTGTGGAGTGCAAAATAACGATGGATTTAGGCCCAGATCCTTGGACTGGGGTGAGTGTGTGACATTGATCCACATTCTGTCCATCACTTGTTGTGTTTGCAATTTCCGCCCTAAGTGCGCTGGGGATGCCCAGACGTGGGTCCCAGGCACTCCACACCACTGGAGTCAAGCTAGCCGGGCTGATGAGAGGTGTTACCTCGTAACCGGTCCGGTCCTCGGATGCTTGATTCCGTTCTGGGAAGGACATGGCTTTTGTAGTTCGGACTGGACTGTTCCCATGAGGCTCAGGGTCAGAGCTGATTTGCATATCGCCATTGTCTAACCCAGGGTGGTGTGGAGTGCAAAATAACGATGGATTTAGGCCCAGATCCTTGGACTGGGGTGAGTGTGTGACATTGATCCACATTCTGTCCATCACTTGTTGTGTTTGCAATTTCCACCCTAAGTGCGCTGGGGATGCCCAGACGTGGGTCCCAGGCACTCCACACCACTGGAGTCAAGCTAGCCGGGCTGATGAGAGGTGTTACCTCGAAACCGGTCCGGTCCTCGGATGCTTGATTCCGTTCTGGGAAGGACATGGCTTTTGTAGTTCGGACTGGACTGTTCCCATGAGGGTCAGAGCTGATTTGCATATCGCCATTGTCTAACCCAGGGTGGTGTGGAGTGCAAAATAACGATGGATTTAGGCCCAGATCCTTGGACTGGGGTGAGTGTGTGACATTGATCCACATTCTGTCCATCACTTGTTGTGTTTGCAATTTCCGCCCTAAGTGCGCTGGGGATGCCCAGACGTGGGTCCCAGGCACTCCACACCACTGGAGTCAAGCTAGCTGGGCTGATGAGAGGTGTTACCTTGAAACCGGTCTGGTCCTCGGATGCTTGATTCCGTTCTGGGAAGGACATGGCTTTTGTAGTTCGGACTGGACTGTTCCCATGAGGCTCAGGGTCAGAGCTGATTTGCATATCGCCATTGTCTAACCCAGGGTGGTGTGGAGTCCAAAATAACGATGGATTTACGCCCAGATCCTTGGACTGGGGTGAGTGTGTGACATTGATCCACATTCTGTCCATCACTTGTTGTGTTTACAATTTCCGCCCTAAGTGCGCTGGGGATGCCCAGACGTGGGTCCCAGGCACTCCACACCACTGGAGTCAAGCTAGCCGGGCTGATGAGAGGTGTTACCTCGAAACCGGTCCGGTCCTCGGATGCTTGATTCCGTTCTGGGAAGGATATGGCTTTTGTAGTTCGGACTGGACTGTTCCCATGAGGCTCAGGGTCAGAGGTGATTTGCATATCACCATTGTCTAACCCAGGGTGGTGTGGAGTGCAAAATAACGATGGATTTAGGCCCAGATCCTTGGACTGGGGTGAGTGTGTGACATTGATCCACATTCTGTCCATCACTTGTTGTGTTTGCAATTTCCGCCCTAAGTGCGCTGGGGATGCCCAGACGTGGGTCCCAGGCACTCCACACCACTGGAGTCTAGCTAGCCGGGCTGATGAGAGGTGTTACCTCGAAACCGGTCCGGTCCTCGGATGCTTGATTCCGTTCTGGGAAGGACATGGCTTTTGTAGTTCGGACTGGACTGTTCCCATGAGGCTCAGGGTCAGAGCTGATTTGCATATCGCCATTGTCTAGTCCAGGGTGGTGTGGAGTGCAAAATAACGATGGATTTAAGCCCAGATCCTTGGACTGGGGTGAGTGTGTGACATTGATCCACATTCTGTCCATCACTTGTTGTGTTTGCAATTTCCGCCCTAAGTGCGCTGGGGATGCCCAGACGTGGGTCCCAGGCACTCCACACCACTGGAGTCAAGCTAGCCGGGCTGATGAGAGGTGTTACCTCGAAACCGGTCCGGTCCTCGGATGCTTGATTCCGTTCTGGGAAGGACATGGCTTTTGTAGTTCGGACTGGACTGTTCCCATGAGGCTCAGGGTCAGAGCTGATTTTCATATCACCATTGTCTAACCCAGGGTGGTGTGGAGTGCAAAATAACGATGAATTTAGGCCCAGATCCTTGGACTGGGGTGAGTGTGTGACATTGATCCACATTCTGTCCATCACTTGTTGTGTTTGCAATTTCCGCCCTAAATGCGCTGGGGATGCCCAGACGTTGGTCCCAGGCACTCCACACCACTGGAGTCAAGCTAGCCGGGCTGATGAGAGGTGTTACCTCGAAACCGGTCCGGTCCTCGGATGCTTGATTCCGTTCTGGGAAGGACATGGCTTTTGTAGTTCGGACTGGACTGTTCCCATGAGGCTCAGGGTCAGAGCTGATTTGCATATCGCCATTGTCTAACCCAGGGTGTGTGGAGTGCAAAATAACGATGGATTTAGGCCCAGATCCTTGGACTGGGGTGAGTGTGTGACATTGATCCACATTCTGTCCATCACTTGTTGTGTTTGCAATTTCCGCCCTAAGTGCGCTGGGGATGCCCAGACGTGGGTCCCAGGCACTCCAAACCACTGGAGTCAAGCTAGCCGGGCTGATGAGAGGTGTTACCTCGAAACCGGTCCGGTCCTCGGATGCTTGATTCCGTTCTGGGAAGGACATGGCTTTTGTAGTTCGGACTGGACTGTTCCCATGAGGCTCAGGGTCAGAGCTGATTTGCATATCACCATTGTCTAACCCAGGGTGGTGTGGAGTGCAAAATAACGATGGATTTAGGCCCAGATCCTTGGACTGGGGTGAGTGTGTGACATTGATCCACATTCTGTCCATCACTTGTTGTGTTTGCAATTTCCGCCCTAAGTGCGCTGGGGATGCCCAGACGTTGGTCCCAGGCACTCCACACCACTGGAGTCAAGCTAGCCGGGCTGATGAGAGGTGTTACCTCGAAACCGGTCCGGTCCTCGGATGCTTGATTCCGTTCTGGGAAGGACATGGCTTTTGTAGTTCGGACTGGACTGTTCCCATGAGGCTCAGGGTCAGAGCTGATTTGCATATCGCCATTGTCTAACCCACGGTGTGTGGAGTGCAAAATAACGATGGATTTAGGCCCAGATCCTTGGACTGGGGTGAGTGTGTGACATTGATCCACATTCTGTCCATCACTTGTTGTGTTTGCAATTTCCGCCCTAAGTGCGCTGGGGATGCCCAGACGTGGGTCCCAGGCACTCCACACCACTGGAGTTAAGCTAGCCGGGCTGATGAGAGGTGTTACCTCGAAACCGGTCCGGTCCTCGGATGCTTGATTCCGTTCTGGGAAGGACATGGCTTTTGTAGTTCGGACTGGACTGTTCCCATGAGGCTCAGGGTCAGAGCTGATTTGCATATCGCCATTGTCTAACCCAGGGTGTGTGGAGTGCAAAATAACGATGGATTTAGGCCCAGATCCTTGGACTGGGGTGAGTGTGTGACATTGATCCACATTCTGTCCATCACTTGTTGTGTTTGCAATTTCGCCCTAAGTGCGTTGGGGATGCCCAGACGTGGGTCCCAGGCACTCCACACCACTGGAGTCAAGCTATCCGGGCTGATGAGAGGTGTTACCTCGAAACCGGTCCGGTCCTCAGATGCTTGATTCCGTTCTAGGAAGGACATGGCTTTTGTAGTTCGGACTGGACTGTTCCCATGAGGCTCAGGGTCAGAGCTGATTTGCATATCGCCATTGTCTAACCCAGGGTGGTGTGGAGTGCAAAATAACGATGGATTTAGGCCCAGATCCTTGGACTGGGGTGAGTGTGTGACATTGATCCACATTCTGTCCATCACTTGTTGTGTTTGCAATTTCCGCCCTAAGTGCGCTGGGGATGCCCAGACGTTGGTCCCAGGCACTCCACACCACTGGAGTCAAGCTAGCCGGGCTGATGAGAGGTGTTACCTCGAAACCGGTCCAGTCCTCGGATGCTTGATTCCGTTCTGGGAAGGACATGGCTTTTGTAGTTCGGACTGGACTGTTCCCATGAGGCTCAGGGTCAGAGCTGATTTGCATATCGCCATTGTCTAACCCAGGGTGTGTGGAGTGCAAAATAACAATGGATTTAGGCCCAGACCCTTGGACTGGGGTGAGTGTGTGACATTGATCCACATTCTGTCCATCACTTGTTGTGTTTGCAATTTCCACCCTAAGTGCGCTGGGGATGCCCAGACGTGGGTCCCAGGCACTCCACACCACTGGAGTCAAGCTAGCCGGGCTGATGAGAGGTGTTACCTCGAAACCGGTCCAGTCCTCGGATGCTTGATTCCATTCTGGGAAGGACATGGCTTTTGTAGTTCGGACTGGACTGTTCCCATGAGGCTCAGGGTCAGAGCTGATTTGCATATCGCCATTGTCTAACCCAGGGTGGTGTGGAGTGCAAAATAACGATGGATTTAGGCCCAGATCCTTGGACTGGGGTGAGTGTGTGACATTGATCCACATTCTGCCCATCACTTGTTGTGTTTGCAATTTCGCCCTAAGTGCGCTGGGGATGCCCAGACGTGGGTCCCAGGCACTCCACAACACTGGAGTCAAGCTAGCCGGGCTGATGAGAGGTGTTACCTCGAAACCGGTCCGGTCCTCGGATGCTTGATTCCGTTCTGGGAAGGACATGGCTTTTGTAGTTCGGACTGGACTGTTCCCATGAGGCTCAGGGTCAGAGCTGATTTGCATATCGCCATTGTCTAACCCAGGGTGGTGTGGAGTGCAAAATAACGATGGATTTAGGCCCAGATCCCTGGACTGGGGTGAGTGTGTGACATTGATCCACATTCTGTCCATCACTTGTTGTGTTTGCAATTTCCGCCCTAAGTGCGCTGGGGATGCCCAGACGTGGGTCCCAGGCACTCCACACCACTGGAGTCAAGCTAGCCGGGCTGATGAGAGGTGTTACCTCGAAACCGGTCCGGTCCTCAAATGCTTGATCCCGTTCTGGGAAGGACATGGCTTTTGTAGTTAGGACTGGA
Source organism: Lissotriton vulgaris (assembly GCF_964263255.1). Classification (NCBI taxonomy): domain Eukaryota; kingdom Metazoa; phylum Chordata; class Amphibia; order Caudata; family Salamandridae; genus Lissotriton; species Lissotriton vulgaris. The sequence goes on from NC_141693.1 coordinate 1,333,643,841, forward strand.
CTGTTCCCATGAGGCTCAGGGTCAGAGCTGATTTGCATATCGCCATTGTCTAACCCAGGGTCGTGTGGAGTGCAAAATAACAATGGATTTAGGCCCAGATCCTTGGACTGGGGTGAGTGTGTGACATTGATCCACATTCTGTTCATCACTTGTGTTTGCAATTTCTGCCCTAAGTGCGTTGGGGATGTCCAGACGTGGGTCCCAGGCACTCCACACCACTGGAGTCAAGCTAGCCGGGCTGATGAGAGGTGTTACCTCGAAACCGGTCCGGTCCTCGGATGCTTGATTCCGTTCTGGGAAGGACATGGCTTTTGTAGTTCGGACTGGACTGTTCCCATGAGGCTCAGGGTCAGAGCTGATTTGCATATCGCCATTGTCTAACCCAGGGTGGTGTGGAGTGCAAAATAACGATGGATTTAGGCCCAAATCCTTGGACTGGGGTGAGTGTGTGACATTGATCCACATTCTGTCCATCACTTGTTGTGTTTGCAATTTCCGCCCTAAGTGCGCTGGGGATGCCCAGACGTGGGTCCCAGGCACTCCACACCACTGGAGTCAAGCTAGCCGGGCTCATGAGAGGTGTTACCTCGAAACCGTTCCGGTCCTCAGATGCTTGATTCCGTTCTGGGAAGGACATGGCTTTTGTAGTTCGGACTGGACTGTTCCCATGAGGCTCAGGGTGAGAGCTGATTTGCATATCGCCATTGTCTAACCCAGGGTGGTGTGGAGTGCAAAATAACGATGGATTTAGGCCCAGATCCTTGGAATGGGGTGAGTGTGTGACATTGATCCACATTCTGTCCATCACTTGTGTTTGCAATTTCCGCCCTAAGTGCGCTGGGGATGCCCAGACGTGGGTCCCAGGCACTCCACACCACTGGAGTCAAGCTAGCCGGGCTGATGAGAGGTGTTACCTCGAAACCGGTCCGGTCCTCGGATGCTTGATTCCGTTCTGGGAAGGACATGGCTTTTGTAGTTCGGACTGGACTGTTCCCATGAGGCTCAGGGTCAGAGCTGATTTGCATATCGCCATTGTCTAACCCAGGGTGGTGTGGAGTGCAAAATAACAATGGATTTAGGCCCAGATCCTTCCTTGGACTGGGGTGAGTGTGTGACATTGATCCACATTCTGTCCATCACTTGTTGTGTTTGCAATTTCTGCCCTAAGTGCGCTGGGGATGCCCAGACGTGGGTCCCAGGCACTCCACACCACTGGAGTAAAGCTAGACGGGCTGATGAGAGGTGTTACCTCGAAACCGGTCCGGTCCTCGGATGCTTGATTCCGTTCTGGGAAGGACATGGCTTTTGTAGTTTGGACTGGACTGTTCCCATGAGGGTCAGAGCTGATTTGCATATCGCCATTGTCTAACCCAGGGTGGTGTGGAGTGCAAAATAACGATGGATTTAGGCCCAGATCCTTGGACTGGGGTGAGTGTGTGACATTGATCCACATTCTGTCCATCACTTGTTGTGTTTGCAATTTCCGCCCTAAGTGCGCTGGGGATGCCCAGACGTGGGTCCCAGGCACTCCACACCACTGGAGTCAAGCTAGCCGGGCTGATGAGAGGTGTTACCTCGTAACCGGTCCGGTCCTCGGATGCTTGATTCCGTTCTGGGAAGGACATGGCTTTTGTAGTTCGGACTGGACTGTTCCCATGAGGCTCAGGGTCAGAGCTGATTTGCATATCACCATTGTCTAACCCAGGGTGGTGTGGAGTGCAAAATAACGATGGATTTAGGCCCAGATCCTTGGACTGGGGTGAGTGTGTGACATTGATCCACATTCTGTCCATCACTTGTTGTGTTTGCAATTTCCGCCCTAAGTGCGCTGGGGATGCCCAGACGTGGGTCCCAGGCACTCCACACTACTGGAGTCAAGCTAGCCGGGCTGATGAGAGGTGTTACCTCGAAACCGGTCCGGTCCTCGGATGCTTGATTCCGTTCTGGGAAGGACATGGCTTCTGTAGTTCGGACTGGACAGTTCCCTTGAGGCTCAGGGTCAGAGCTGATTTGCATATCGCCATTGTCTAACCCAGGGTGGTGTGGAGTGCAAAATAACGATGGATTTAGGCCCAGATCCTTGGACTGGGGTGAGTGTGTGACATTGATCCACATTCTGTCCATCACTTGTTGTGTTTGCAATTTCCGCCCTAAGTGCGCTGGGGATGCCCAGACGTGGGTCCCAGGCACTCCACACCACTGGAGTCAAGCTAGCCGGGCTGATGAGAGGTGTTACCTCGTAACCGGTCCGGTCCTCGGATGCTTGATTCCGTTCTGGGAAGGACATGGCTTTTGTAGTTCGGACTGGACTGTTCCCATGAGGCTCAGGGTCAGAGCTGATTTGCATATCGCCATTGTCTAACCCAGGGTGGTGTGGAGTGCAAAATAACGATGGATTTAGGCCCAGATCCTTGGACTGGGGTGAGTGTGTGACATTGATCCACATTCTGTCCATCACTTGTTGTGTTTGCAATTTCCGCCCTAAGTGCGCTGGGGATGCCCAGACGTTGGTCCCAGGCACTCCACACCACTGGAGTCAAGCTAGCCGGGCTGATGAGAGGTGTTACCTCGAAACCGGTCCGGTCCTCGGATGCTTGATTCCGTTCTGGGAAGGACATGGCTTTTGTAGTTCGGACTGGACTGTTCCCATGAGGCTCAGGGTCAGAGCTGATTTGCATATCGCCATTGTCTAACCCAGGGTGTGTGGAGTGCAAAATAACGATGGATTTAGGCCCAGATCCTTGGACTGGGGTGAGTGTGTGACATTGATCCACATTCTGTCCATCACTTGTTGTGTTTGCAATTTCCACCCTAAGTGCGCTGGGGATGCCCAGACGTGGGTCCCAGGCACTCCACACCACTGGAGTCAAGCTAGCCGGGCTGATGAGAGGTGTTACCTCGAAACCGGTCCGGTCCTCGGATGCTTGATTCCGTTCTGGGAAGGACATGGCTTTTGTAGTTCGGACTGGACTGTTCCCATGAGGCTCAGGGTCAGAGCTGATTTGCATATCGCCATTGTCTAACCCAGGGTGGTGTGGAGTGCAAAATAACGATGGATTTAGGCCCAGATCCTTGGACTGGGGTGAGTGTGTGACATTGATCCACATTCTGTCCATCACTTGTTGTGTTTGCAATTTCGCCCTAAGTGCGCTGGGGATGCCCAGACGTGGGTCCCAGGCACTCCACAACACTGGAGTCAAGCTAGCCGGGCTGATGAGAGGTGTTACCTCGAAACCGGTCCGGTCCTCGGATGCTTGATTCCGTTCTGGGAAGGACATGGCTTTTGTAGTTCGGACTGGACTGTTCCCATGAGGCTCAGGGTCAGAGCTGATTTGCATATCGCCATTGTCTAACCCAGGGTGGTGTGGAGTGCAAAATAACGATGGATTTAGGCCCAGATCCCTGGACTGGGGTGAGTGTGTGACATTGATCCACATTCTGTCCATCACTTCTTGTGTTTGCAATTTCCGCCCTAAGTGCGCTGGGGATGCCCAGAGGTGGGTCCCAGGCACTCCACACCACTGGAGTCAAGCTAGCCGGGCTGATGAGAGGTGTTACCTCGAAACCGGTCCGGTCCTCAAATGCTTGATTCCGTTCTGGGAAGGACATGGCTTTTGTAGTTAGGACTGGACTGTTCCCATGAGGCTCAGGGTCAGAGCTGATTTGCATATCGCCATTGTCTAACCCAGGGTCGTGTGGAGTGCAAAATAACAATGGATTTAGGCCCAGATCCTTGGACTGGGGTGAGTGTGTGACATTGATCCACATTCTGTCCATCACTTGTGTTTGCAATTTCTGCCCTAAGTGCGTTGGGGATGTCCAGACGTGGGTCCCAGGCACTCCACACCACTGGAGTCAAGCTAGCCGGGCTGATGAGAGGTGTTACCTCGAAACCGGTCCGGTCCTCGGATGCTTGATTCCGTTCTGGGAAGGACATGGCTTTTGTAGTTCGGACTGGACTGTTCCCATGAGGCTCAGGGTCAGAGCTGATTTGCATATCGCCATTGTCTAACCCAGGGTGGTGTGGAGTGCAAAATAACGATGGATTTAGGCCCAGATCCTTGGACTGGGGTGAGTGTGTGACATTGATCCACATTCTGTCCATCACTTGTTGTGTTTGCAATTTCCGCCCTAAGTGCGCTGGGGATGCCCAGACGTGGGTCCCAGGCACTCCACACCACTGGAGTCAAGCTAGCCGGGCTCATGAGAGGTGTTACCTCGAAACCGGTCCGGTCCTCGGATGCTTGATTCCGTTCTGGGAAGGACATGGCTTTTGTAGTTCGGACTGGACTGTTCCCATGAGGCTCAGGGTCAGAGCTGATTTGCATATCGCCATTGTCTAACCCAGGGTGGTGTGGAGTGCAAAATAACGATGGATTTAGGCCCAGATCCTTGGACTGGGGTGAGTGTGTGACATTGATCCACATTCTGTCCATCACTTGTTGTGTTTGCAATTTCCACCCTAAGTGCGCTGGGGATGCCCAGACGTGGGTCCCAGGCACTCCACACCACTGGAGTCAAGCTAGCCGGGCTGATGAGAGGTGTTACCTCGAAACCGGTCCGGTCCTCGGATGCTTGATTCCGTTCTGGGAAGGACATGGCTTTTGTAGTTCGGACTGGACTGTTCCCATGAGGCTCAGGGTCAGAGCTGATTTACATATCGCCATTGTCTAACCCAGGGTGGTGTGGAGTGCAAAATAACGATGGATTTAGGCCCAGATCCTTGGACTGGGGTGAGTGTGTGACATTGATCCACATTCTGTCCATCACTTGTGTTTGCAATTTCCGCCCTAAGTGCGCTGGGGATGCCCAGACGTGGGTCCCAGGCACTCCACACCACTGGAGTCAAGCTAGCCGGGCTGATGAGAGGTGTTACCTCGAAACCGGTCCGGTCCTCGGATGCTTGATTCCGTTCTGGGAAGGACATGGCTTTTGTAGTTCGGACTGGACTGTTCCCATGAGGCTCAGAGTCAGAGCTGATTTGCATATCGCCATTGTCTAACCCAGGGTGGTGTGGAGTCCAAAATAACGATGGATTTACGCCCAGATCCTTGGACTGGGGTGAGTGTGTGACATTGATCCACATTCTGTCCATCACTTGTTGTGTTTGCAATTTCCGCCCTAAGTGCGCTGGGGATGCCCAGACGTGGGTCCCAGGCACTCCACACCACTGGAGTCAAGCTAGCCGGGCTGATGAGAGGTGTTACCTCGAAACCGGTCCGGTCCTCGGATGCTTGATTCCGTTCTGGGAAGGACATGGCTTTTGTAGTTCGGACTGGACTGTTCCCATGAGGGTCAGAGCTGATTTGCATATCGCCATTGTCTAACCCAGGGTGGTGTGGAGTGCAAAATAACGATGGATTTAGGCCCAGATCCTTGGACTGGGGTGAGTGTGTGACATTGATCCACATTCTGTCCATCACTTGTTGTGTTTGCAATTTCCGCCCTAAGTGCGCTGGGGATGCCCAGACGTGGGTCCCAGGCACTCCACACCACTGGAGTCAAGCTAGCCGGGCTGATGAGAGGTGTTACCTCGAAACTGGTCCGGTCCTTGGATGCTTGATTCCGTTCTGGGAAGGACATGGCTTTTGTAGTTCGGACTGGACTGTTCCCATGAGGCTCAGGGTCAGAGCTGATTTGCATATCGCCATTGTCTAACCCAGGGTGGTGTGGAGTGCAAAATAACGATGGATTTAGGCCCAGATCCTTGGACTGGGGTGAGTGTGTGACATTGATCCACATTCTGTCCATCACTTGTTGTGTTTGCAATTTCCGCCCTAAGTGCGCTGGGGATGCCCAGACGTGGGTCCCAGGCACTCCACACCACTGGAGTCAAGCTAGCCGGGCTGAGGAGAGGTGTTACCTCGAAACCGGTCCGGTCCTCGGATGCTTGATTCCGTTCTGGGAAGGACATGGCTTTTGTAGTTCGGACTGGACTGTTCCCATGAGGCTCAGGGTCAGAGCTGATTTGCATATCACCATTGTCTAACCCAGGGTGGTGTGGAGTGCAAAATAACGATGGATTTAGGCCCAGATCCTTGGACTGGGGTGAGTGTGTGACATTGATCCACATTCTGTCCATCACTTGTTGTGTTTGCAATTTCCGCCCTAAGTGCGCTGGGGATGCCCAGACGTGGGTCCCAGGCACTCCACACCACTGGAGTCAAGCTAGCCGGGCTGATGAGAGGTGTTACCTCGAAACCGGTCCGGTCCTCGGATGCTTGATTCCGTTCTGGGAAGGACATGGCTTTTGTAGTTCGGACTGGACTGTTCCCATGAGTGTCAGAGCTGATTTGCATATCGCCATTGTCTAACCCAGGGTGGTGTGGAGTGCAAAATAACGATGGATTTAGGCCCAGATCCTTGGACTGGGGTGAGTGTGTGACATTGATCCACATTCTGTCCATCACTTGTTGTGTTTGCAATTTCCGCCCTAAGTGCGCTGGGGATGCCCAGACGTTGGTCCCAGGCACTCCACACCACTGGAGTCAAGCTAGCCGGGCTGATGAGAGGTGTTACCTCGAAACCGGTCCGGTCCTCGGATGCTTGATTCCGTTCTGGGAAGGACATGGCTTTTGTAGTTCGGACTGGACTGTTCCCATGAGGCTCAGGGTCAGAGCTGATTTGCATATCGCCATTGTCTAACCCAGGGTGTGTGGAGTGCAAAATAACGATGGATTTAGGCCCAGATCCTTGGACTGGGGTGAGTGTGTGACATTGATCCACATTCTGTCCATCACTTGTTGTGTTTGCAATTTCCACCCTAAGTGCACTGGGGATGCCCAGACGTGGGTCCCAGGCACTCCACACCACTGGAGTCAAGCTAGCCGGGCTGATGAGAGGTGTTACCTCGAAACCGGTCCGGTCCTCGGATGCTTGATTCCGTTCTGGGAAGGACATGGCTTTTGTAGTTCGGACTGGACTGTTCCCATGAGGCTCAGGGTCAGAGCTGATTTGCATATCGCCATTGTCTAACCCAGGGTGGTGTGGAGTGCAAAATAACGATGGATTTAGGCCCAGATCCTTGGACTGGGGTGAGTGTGTGACATTGATCCACATTCTGCCCATCACTTGTTGTGTTTGCAATTTCGCCCTAAGTGCGCTGGGGATGCCCAGACGTGGGTCCCAGGCACTCCACAACACTGGAGTCAAGCTAGCCGGGCTGATGAGAGGTGTTACCTCGAAACCGGTCCGGTCCTCGGATGCTTGATTCCGTTCTGGGAAGGACATGGCTTTTGTAGTTCGGACTGGACTGTTCCCATGAGGCTCAGGGTCAGAGCTGATTTGCATATCGCCATTGTCTAACCCAGGGTGGTGTGGAGTGCAAAATAACGATGGATTTAGGCCCAGATCCCTGGACTGGGGTGAGTGTGTGACATTGATCCACATTCTGTCCATCACTTGTTGTGTTTGCAATTTCCGCCCTAAGTGCGCTGGGGATGCCCAGACGTGGGTCCCAGGCACTCCACACCACTGGAGTCAAGCTAGCCGGGCTGATGAGAGGTGTTACCTCGAAACCGGTCCGGTCCTCAAATGCTTGATTCCGTTCTGGGAAGGACATGGCTTTTGTAGTTAGGACTGGACTGTTCCCATGAGGCTCAGGGTCAGAGCTGATTTGCATATCGCCATTGTCTAACCCAGGGTCGTGTGGAGTGCAAAATAACAATGGATTTAGGCCCAGATCCTTGGACTGGGGTGAGTGTGTGACATTGATCCACATTCTGTCCATCACTTGTGTTTGCAATTTCTGCCCTAAGTGCGTTGGGGATGTCCAGACGTGGGTCCCAGGCACTCCACACCACTGGAGTCAAGCTAGCCGGGCTGATGAGAGGTGTTACCTCGAAACCGGTCCGGTCCTCGGATGCTTGATTCCGTTCTGGGAAGGACATGGCTTTTGTAGTTCGGACTGGACTGTTCCCATGAGGCTCAGGGTCAGAGCTGATTTGCATATCGCCATTGTCTAACCCAGGGTGGTGTGGAGTGCAAAATAACGATGGATTTAGGCCCAGATCCTTGGACTGGGGTGAGTGTGTGACATTGATCCACATTCTGTCCATCACTTGTTGTGTTTGCAATTTCCGCCCTAAGTGCGCTGGGGATGCCCAGACGTGGGTCCCAGGCACTCCACACCACTGGAGTCAAGCTAGCCGGGCTCATGAGAGGTGTTACCTCGAAACCGGTCCGGTCCTCGGATGCTTGATTCCGTTCTGGGAAGGACATGGCTTTTGTAGTTCGGACTGGACTGTTCCCATGAGGCTCAGGGTCAGAGCTGATTTGCATATCGCCATTGTCTAACCCAGGGTGGTGTGGAGTGCAAAATAACGATGGATTTAGGCCCAGATCCTTGGAATGGGGTGAGTGTGTGACATTGATCCACATTCTGTCCATCACTTGTGTTTGCAATTTCCGCCCTAAGTGCGCTGGGGATGCCCAGACGTGGGTCCCAGGCACTCCACACCACTGGAGTCAAGCTAGCCGGGCTGATGAGAGGTGTTACCTCGAAACCGGTCCGGTCCTCGGATGCTTGATTCCGTTCTGGGAAGGACATGGCTTTTGTAGTTCGGACTGGACTGTTCCCATGAGGCTCAGGGTCAGAGCTGATTTGCATATCGCCATTGTCTAACCCAGGGTGGTGTGGAGTGCAAAATAACAATGGATTTAGGCCCAGATCCTTGGACTGGGGTGAGTGTGTGACATTGATCCACATTCTGTCCATCACTTGTTGTGTTTGCAATTTCCGCCCTAAGTGCGCTGGGGATGCCCAGACGTGGGTCCCAGGCACTCCACACCACTGGAGTAAAGCTAGACGGGCTGATGAGAGGTGTTACCTCGAAACCGGTCCGGTCCTCGGATGCTTGATTCCGTTCTGGGAAGGACATGGCTTTTGTAGTTTGGACTGGACTGTTCCCATGAGGGTCAGAGCTGATTTGCATATCGCCATTGTCTAACCCAGGGTGGTGTGGAGTGCAAAATAATGATGGATTTAGGCCCAGATCCTTGGACTGGGGTGAGTGTGTGACATTGATCCACATTCTGTCCATCACTTGTTGTGTTTGCAATTTCCGCCCTAAGTGCGCTGGGGATGCCCAGACGTGGGTCCCAGGCACTCCACACCACTGGAGTCAAGCTAGCCGGGCTGATGAGAGGTGTTACCTCGTAACCGGTCCGGTCCTCGGATGCTTGATTCCGTTCTGGGAAGGACATGGCTTTTGTAGTTCGGACTGGACTGTTCCCATGAGGCTCAGGGTCAGAGCTGATTTGCATATCGCCATTGTCTAACCCAGGGTGGTGTGGAGTGCAAAATAACGATGGATTTAGGCCCAGATCCTTGGACTGGGGTGAGTGTGTGACATTGATCCACATTCTGTCCATCACTTGTTGTGTTTGCAATTTCCGCCCTAAGTGCGCTGGGGATGCCCAGACGTGGGTCCCAGGCACTCCACACCACTGGAGTCAAGCTAGCCGGGCTGATGAGAGGTGTTACCTCGAAACCGGTCCGGTCCTCGGATGCTTGATTCCGTTCTGGGAAGGACATGGCTTTTGTAGTTCGGACTGGACAGTTCCCTTGAGGCTCAGGGTCAGAGCTGATTTGCATATCGCCATTGTCTAACCCAGGGTGGTGTGGAGTGCAAAATAACGATGGATTTAGGCCCAGATCCTTGGACTGGGGTGAGTGTGTGACATTGATCCACATTCTGTCCATCACTTGTTGTGTTTGCAATTTCCGCCCTAAGTGCTCTGGGGATGCCCAGACGTGGGTCCCAGGCACTCCACACCACTGGAGTCAAGCTAGCCGGGCTGATGAGAGGTGTTACCTCGTAACCGGTCCGGTCCTCGGATGCTTGATTCCGTTCTGGGAAGGACATGGCTTTTGTAGTTTGGACTGGACTGTTCCCATGAGGCTCAGGGTCAGAGCTGATTTGCATATCGCCATTGTCTAACCCAGGGTGGTGTGGAGTGCAAAATAACGATGGATTTAGGCCCAGATCCTTGGACTGGGGTGAGTGTGTGACATTGATCCACATTCTGTCCATCACTTGTTGTGTTTGCAATTTCCGCCCTAAGTGCGCTGGGGATGCCCAGACGTTGGTCCCAGGCACTCCACACCACTGGAGTCAAGCTAGCCGGGCTGATGAGAGGTGTTACCTCGAAACCGGTCCAGTCCTCGGATGCTTGATTCCGTTCTGGGAAGGACATGGCTTTTGTAGTTCGGACTGGACTGTTCCCATGAGGCTCAGGGTCAGAGCTGATTTGCATATTGCCATTGTCTAACCCAGGGTGTGTGGAGTGCAAAATAACGATGGATTTAGGCCCAGACCCTTGGACTGGGGTGAGTGTGTGACATTGATCCACATTCTGTCCATCACTTGTTGTGTTTGCAATTTCCACCCTAAGTGCGCTGGGGATGCCCAGACGTGGGTCCCAGGCACTCCACACCACTGGAGTCAAGCTAGCCGGGCTGATGAGAGGTGTTACCTCGAAACCGGTCCAGTCCTCGGATGCTTGATTCCATTCTGGGAAGGACATGGCTTTTGTAGTTCGGACTGGACTGTTCCCATGAGGCTCAGGGTCAGAGCTGATTTGCATATCGCCATTGTCTAACCCAGGGTGGTGTGGAGTGCAAAATAACGATGGATTTAGGCCCAGATCCTTGGACTGGGGTGAGTGTGTGACATTGATCCACATTCTGCCCATCACTTGTTGTGTTTGCAATTTCGCCCTAAGTGCGCTGGGGATGCCCAGACGTGGGTCCCAGGCACTCCACAAAACTGGAGTCAAGCTAGCCGGGCTTATGAGAGGTGTTACCTCGAAACCGGTCCGGTCCTCGGATGCTTGATTCCGTTCTGGGAAGGACATGGCTTTTGTAGTTCGGACTGGACTGTTCCCATGAGGCTCAGGGTCAGAGCTGATTTGCATATCGCCATTGTCTAACCCAGGGTGGTGTGGAGTGCAAAATAACGATGGATTTAGGCCCAGATCCCTGGACTGGGGTGAGTGTGTGACATTGATCCACATTCTGTCCATCACTTGTTGTGTTTGCAATTTCCGCCCTAAGTGCGCTGGGGATGCCCAGACGTGGGTCCCAGGCACTCCACACCACTGGAGTCAAGCTAGCCGGGCTGATGAGAGGTGTTACCTCGAAACCGGTCCGGTCCTCAAATGCTTGATCCCGTTCTGGGAAGGACATGGCTTTTGTAGTTAGGACTGGACTGTTCCCATGAGGCTCAGGGTCAGAGCTGATTTGCATATCGCCATTGTCTAACCCAGGGTCGTGTGGAGTGCAAAATAACAATGGATTTAGGCCCAGATCCTTGGACTGGGGTGAGTGTGTGACATTGATCCACATTCTGTCCATCACTTGTGTTTGCAATTTCTGCCCTAAGTGCGTTGGGGATGTCCAGACGTGGGTCCCAGGCACTCCACACCACTGGAGTCAAGCTAGCCGGGCTGATGAGAAGTGTTACCTCGAAACCGGTCCGGTCCTCGGATGCTTGATTCCGTTCTGGGAACGACATGGCTTTTGTAGTTCGGACTGGACTGTTCCCATGAGGCTCAGGGTCAGAGCTGATTTGCATATCGCCATTGTCTAACCCAGGGTGGTGTGGAGTGCAAAATAACGATGGATTTAGGCCCAAATCCTTGGACTGGGGTGAGTGTGTGACATTGATCCACATTCTGTCCATCACTTGTTGTGTTTGCAATTTCCGCCCTAAGTGCGCTGGGGATGCCCAGACGTGGGTCCCAGGCACTCCACACCACTGGAGTCAAGCTAGCCGGGCTCATGAGAGGTGTTACCTCGAAACCGTTCCGGTCCTCGGATGCTTGATTCCGTTCTGGGAAGGACATGGCTTTTGTAGTTCGGACTGGACTGTTCCCATGAGGCTCAGGGTCAGAGCTGATTTGCATATCGCCATTGTCTAACCCAGGGTGGTGTGGAGTGCAAAATAACGATGGATTTAGGCCCAGATCCTTGGAATGGGGTGAGTGTGTGACATTGATCCACATTCTGTCCATCACTTGTGTTTGCAATTTCCGCCCTAAGTGCGCTGGGGATGCCCAGACGTGGGTCCCAGGCACTCCACACCACTGGAGTCAAGCTAGCCGGGCTGATGAGAGGTGTTACCTCGAAACCGGTCCGGTCCTCGGATGCTTGATTCCGTTCTGGGAAGGACATGGCTTTTGTAGTTCGGACTGGACTGTTCCCATGAGGCTCAGGGTCAGAGCTGATTTGCATATCGCCATTGTCTAACCCAGGGTGGTGTGGAGTGCAAAATAACAATGGATTTAGGCCCAGATCCTTCCTTGGACTGGGGTGAGTGTGTGACATTGATCCACATTCTGTCCATCACTTGTTGTGTTTGCAATTTCTGCCCTAAGTGCGCTGGGGATGCCCAGACGTGGGTCCCAGGCACTCCACACCACTGGAGTAAAGCTAGACGGGCTGATGAGAGGTGTTACCTCGAAACCGGTCCGGTCCTCGGATGCTTGATTCCGTTCTGGGAAGGACATGGCTTTTGTAGTTTGGACTGGACTGTTCCCATGAGGGTCAGAGCTGATTTGCATATCGCCATTGTCTAACCCAGGGTGGTGTGGAGTGCAAAATAACGATGGATTTAGGCCCAGATCCTTGGACTGGGGTGAGTGTGTGACATTGATCCACATTCTGTCCATCACTTGTTGTGTTTGCAATTTCCGCCCTAAGTGCGCTGGGGATGCCCAGACGTGGGTCCCAGGCACTCCACACCACTGGAGTCAAGCTAGCCGGGCTGATGAGAGGTGTTACCTCGTAACCGGTCCGGTCCTCGGATGCTTGATTCCGTTCTGGGAAGGACATGGCTTTTGTAGTTCGGACTGGACTGTTCCCATGAGGCTCAGGGTCAGAGCTGATTTGCATATCGCCATTGTCTAACCCAGGGTGTGTGGAGTGCAAAATAACGATGGATTTAGGCCCAGATCCTTGGACTGGGGTGAGTGTGTGACATTGATCCACATTCTGTCCATCACTTGTTGTGTTTGCAATTTCCACCCTAAGTGCGCTGGGGATGCCCAGACGTGGGTCCCAGGCACTCCACACCACTGGAGTCAAGCTAGCCGGGCTGATGAGAGGTGTTACCTCGAAACCGGTCCGGTCCTCGGATGCTTGATTCCGTTCTGGGAAGGACATGGCTTTTGTAGTTCGGACTGGACTGTTCCCATGAGGCTCAGGGTCAGAGCTGATTTGCATATCGCCATTGTCTAACCCAGGGTGGTGTGGAGTGCAAAATAACGATGGATTTAGGCCCAGATCCTTGGACTGGGGTGAGTGTGTGACATTGATCCACATTCTGTCCATCACTTGTTGTGTTTGCAATTTCCGCCCTAAGTGCGCTGGGGATGCCCAGACGTGGGTCCCAGGCACTCCACACCACTGGAGTCAAGCTAGCCGGGCTGATGAGAGGTGTTACCTCGAAACCGGTCCGGTCCTCAAATGCTTGATTCCGTTCTGGGAAGGACATGGTTTTTGTAGTTAGGACTGGACTGTTCCCATGAGGCTCAGGGTCAGAGCTGATTTGCATATCGCCATTGTCTAACCCAGGGTCGTGTGGAGTGCAAAATAACAATGGATTTAGGCCCAGATCCTTGGACTGGGGTGAGTGTGTGACATTGATCCACATTCTGTCCATCACTTGTGTTTGCAATTTCCGCCCTAAGTGCGTTGGGGATGCCCAGACGTGGGTCCCAGGCACTCCACACCACTGGAGTCAAGCTAGCCGGGCTGATGAGAGGTGTTACCTCGAAACCGGTCCGGTCCTCGGATGCTTGATTCCGTTCTGGGAAGGACATGGCTTTTGTAGTTCGGACTGGACTGTTCCCATGAGGCTCAGGGTCAGAGCTGATTTGCATATCGCCATTGTCTAACCCAGGGTGGTGTGGAGTGCAAAATAACGATGGATTTAGGCCCAGATCCTTGGACTGGGGTGAGTGTGTGACATTGATCCACATTCTGTCCATCACTTGTTGTGTTTGCAATTTCCGCCCTAAGTGCGCTGGGGATGCCCAGACGTGGGTCCCAGGCACTCCACACCACTGGAGTCAAGCTAGCCGGGCTCATGAGAGGTGTTACCTCGAAACCGGTCCGGTCCTCGGATGCTTGATTCCGTTCTGGGAAGGACATGGCTTTTGTAGTTCGGACTGGACTGTTCCCATGAGACTCAGGGTCAGGGCTGATTTGCATATCGCCATTGTCTAACCCAGGGTGGTGTGGAGTGCAAAATAACGATGGATTTAGGCCCAGATCCTTGGACTGGGGTGAGTGTGTGACATTGATCCACATTCTGTCCATCACTTGTGTTTGCAATTTCCGCCCTAAGTGCGCTGGGGATGCCCAGACGTGGGTCCCAGGCACTCCACACCACTGGAGTCAAGCTAGCCGGGCTGATGAGAGGTGTTACCTCGAAACCGGTCCGGTCCTCGGATGCTTGATTCCGTTCTGGGAAGGACATGGCTTTTGTAGTTCGGACTGGACTGTTCCCATGAGGCTCAGGGTCAGAGCTGATTTGCATATCGCCATTGTCTAACCCAGGGTGGTGTGGAGTGCAAAATAACGATGGATTTAGGCCCAGATCCTTGGACTGGGGTGAGTGTGTGACATTGATCCACATTCTGTCCATCACTTGTTGTGTTTGCAATTTCCGCCCTAAGTGCGCTGGGGATGCCCAGACGTGGGTCCCAGGCACTCCACACCACTGGAGTAAAGCTAGACGGGCTGATGAGAGGTGTTACCTCGAAACCGGTCCGGTCCTCGGATGCTTGATTCCGTTCTGGGAAGGACATGGCTTTTGTAGTTCGGACTGGACTGTTCCCATGAGGGTCAGAGCTGATTTGCATATCGCCATTGTCTAACCCAGGGTGGTGTGGAGTGCAAAATAACGATGGATTTAGGCCCAGATCCTTGGACTGGGGTGAGTGTGTGACATTGATCCACATTCTGTCCATCACTTGTTGTGTTTGCAATTTCCGCCCTAAGTGCGCTGGGGATGCCCAGACGTGGGTCCCAGGCACTCCACACCACTGGAGTCAAGCTAGCCGGGCTGATGAGAGGTGTTACCTCGTAACCGGTCCGGTCCTCGGATGCTTGATTCCGTTCTGGGAAGGACATGGCTTTTGTAGTTCGGACTGGACTGTTCCCATGAGGCTCAGGGTCAGAGCTGATTTGCATATCGCCATTGTCTAACCCAGGGTGGTGTGGAGTGCAAAATAACGATGGATTTAGGCCCAGATCCTTGGACTGGGGTGAGTGTGTGACATTGATCCACATTCTGTCCATCACTTGTTGTGTTTGCAATTTCCGCCCTAAGTGCGCTGGGGATGCCCAGACGTGGGTCCCAGGCACTCCACACCACTGGAGTCAAGCTAGCCGGGCTGATGAGAGGTGTTACCTCGAAACCGGTCCGGTCCTCGGATGCTTGATTCCGTTCTGGGAAGGACATGGCTTTTGTAGTTCGGACTGGACTGTTCCCATGAGGCCCAGGGTCAGAGCTGATGTGCATATCACCATTGTCTAACCCAGGGTGGTGTGGAGTGCAAAATAACGATGGATTTAGGCCCAGATCCTTGGACTGGGGTGAGTGTGTGACATTGATCCACATTCTGTCCATCACTTGTTGTGTTTGCAATTTCCGCCCTAAGTGCGCTGGGGATGCCCAGACGTGGGTCCCAGGCACTCCACACCACTGGAGTCAAGCTAGCCGGGCTGATGAGAGGTGTTACCTCGAAACCGGTCCGGTCCTCGGATGCTTGATTCCGTTCTGGGAAGGACATGGCTTTTGTAGTTCGGACTGGACTGTTCCCATGAGGGTCAGAGCTGATTTGCATATCGCCATTGTCTAACCCAGGGTGGTGTGGAGTGCAAAATAACGATGGATTTAGGCCCAGATCCTTGGACTGGGGTGAGTGTGTGACATTGATCCACATTCTGTCCATCACTTGTTGTGTTTGCAATTTCCGCCCTAAGTGCGCTGGGGATGCCCAGACGTGGGTCCCAGGCACTCCACACCACTGGAGTCAAGCTAGCCGGGCTGATGAGAGGTGTTACCTCGAAACCGGTCCGGTCCTCGGATGCTTGATTCCGTTCTGGGAAGGACATGGCTTTTGTAGTTCGGACTGGACTGTTCCCATGAGGCTCAGGGTCAGAGCTGATTTGCATATCGCCATTGTCTAACCCAGGGTGGTGTGGAGTCCAAAATAACGATGGATTTACGCCCAGATCCTTGGACTGGGGTGAGTGTGTGACATTGATCCACATTCTGTCCATCACTTGTTGTGTTTGCAATTTCCGCCCTAAGTGCGCTGGGGATGCCCAGACGTGGGTCCCAGGCACTCCACACCACTGGAGTCAAGCTAGCCGGGCTGATGAGAGGTGTTACCTCGAAACCGGTCCGGTCCTCGGATGCTTGATTCCGTTCTGGGAAGGACATGGCTTTTGTAGTTCGGACTGGACTGTTCCCATGAGGGTCAGAGCTGATTTGCATATCGCCATTGTCTAACCCAGAATGTGTGGAGTGCAAAATAACGATGGATTTAGGCCCAGATCCTTGGACTGGGGTGAGTGTGTGACATTGATCCACATTCTGTCCATCACTTGTTGTGTTTGCAATTTCCGCCCTAAGTGCGCTGGGGATGCCCAGACGTGGGTCCCAGGCACTCCACACCACTGGAGTCAAGCTAGCCGGGCTGATGAGAGGTGTTACCTCGAAACCGGTCCGGTCCTCGGATGCTTGATTCTGTTCTGGGAAGGACATGGCTTTTGTAGTTCGGACTGGACTGTTCCCATGAGGGCCAGAGCTGATTTGCATATCGCCATTGTCTAACCCAGGGTGGTGTGGAGTGCAAAATAACGATGGATTTAGGCCCAGATCCTTGGACTGGGGTGAGTGTGTGACATTGATCCACATTCTGTCCATCACTTGTTGTGTTTGCAATTTCCGCCCTAAGTGCGCTGGGGATGCCCAGACGTGGGTCCCAGGCACTCCACACCTCTGGAGTCAAGCTAGCCGGGCTGATGAGAGGTGTTACCTCGAAACCGGTCCGGTCCTCGGATGCTTGATTCCGTTCTGGGAAGGACATGGCTTTTGTAGTTCGGGCTGGACTGTTCCCATGAGGCTCAGGGTCAGAGCTGATTTGCATATCGCCATTGTCTAACCCAGGGTGGTGTGGAGTGCAAAATAACGATGGATTTAGGCCCAGATCTTTGGACTGGGGTGAGTGTGTGACATTGATCCACATTCTGTCCATCACTTGTTGTGTTTGCAATTTCCACCCTAAGTGCGCTGGGGATGCCCAGACGTGGGTCCCAGGCACTCCACACCACTGGAGTCAAGCTAGCCGGGCTGATGAGAGGTGTTACCTCGAAACCGGTCCGGTCCTCGGATGCTTGATTCCGTTCTGGGAAGGACATGGCTTTTGTAGTTCGGACTGGACTGTTCCCATGAGGCTCAGGGTCAGAGCTGATTTGCATATCGCCATTGTCTAACCCAGGGTGGTGTGGAGTCCAAAATAACGATGGATTTACGCCCAGATCCTTGGACTGGGGTGAGTGTGTGACATTGATCCACATTCTGTCCATCACTTGTTGTGTTTGCAATTTCCGCCCTAAGTGCGCTGGGGATGCCCAGACGTGGGTCCCAGGCACTCCACACCACTGGAGTCAAGCTAGCCGGGCTGATGAGAGGTGTTACCTCGAAACCGGTCCGGTCCTCGGATGCTTGATTCCGTTCTGGGAAGGACATGGCTTTTGTAGTTCGGACTGGACTGTTCCCATGAGGGTCAGAGCTGATTTGCATATCGCCATTGTCTAACCCAGGGTGGTGTGGAGTGCAAAATAACGATGGATTTAGGCCCAGATCCTTGGACTGGGGTGAGTGTGTGACATTGATCCACATTCTGTCCATCACTTGTTGTGTTTGCAATTTCCGCCCTAAGTGCGCTGGGGATGCCCAGACGTGGGTCCCAGGCACTCCACACCACTGGAGTCAAGCTAGCCGGGCTGATGAGAGGTGTTACCTCGTAACCGGTCCGGTCCTCGGATGCTTGATTCCGTTCTGGGAAGGACATGGCTTTTGTAGTTCGGACTGGACTGTTCCCATGAGGCTCAGGGTCAGAGCTGATTTGCATATCGCCATTGTCTAACCCAGGGTGGTGTGGAGTGCAAAATAACGATGGATTTAGGCCCAGATCCTTGGACTGGGGTGAGTGTGTGACATTGATCCACATTCTGTCCATCACTTGTTGTGTTTGCAATTTCCGCCCTAAGTGCGCTGGGGATGCCCAGACGTGGGTCCCAGGCACTCCACACCACTGGAGTCAAGCTAGCCGGGCTGATGAGAGGTGTTACCTCGAAACCGGTCCGGTCCTCGGATGCTTGATTCCGTTCTGGGAAGGACATGGCTTTTGTAGTTCGGACTGGACTGTTCCCATGAGGGTCAGAGCTGATTTGCATATCGCCATTGTCTAACCCAGGGTGGTGTGGAGTGCAAAATAACGATGGATTTAGGTCCAGATCCTTGGACTGGGGTGAGTGTGTGACATTGATCCACATTCTGTCCATCACTTGTTGTGTTTGCAATTTCCGCCCTAAGTGCGCTGGGGATGCCCAGACGTGGGTCCCAGGCACTCCACACCACTGGAGTCAAGCTAGCCGGGCTGATGAGAGGTGTTACCTCGAAACCGTCCGGTCCTCGGATGCTTGATTCCGTTCTGGGAAGGACATGGCTTTTGTAGTTCGGACTGGACTGCTCCCATGAGGCTCAGGGTCAGAGCTGATTTGCATATCGCCATTGTCTAACCCAGGGTGGTGTGGAGTCCAAAATAACGATGGATTTACGCCCAGATCCTTGGACTGGGGTGAGTGTGTGACATTGATCCACATTCTGTCCATCACTTGTTGTGTTTGCAATTTCCGCCCTAAGTGCGCTGGGGATGCCCAGACGTGGGTCCCAGGCACTCCACACCACTGGAGTCAAGCTAGCCGGACTGATGAGAGGTGTTACCTCGAAACCGGTCCGGTCCTCGGATGCTTGATTCCGTTCTGGGAAGGACATGGCTTTTGTAGTTCGGACTGGACTGTTCCCATGAGGCTCAGGGTCAGAGCTGATTTGCATATCGCCATTGTCTAACCCAGGGTGGTGTGGAGTGCAAAATAACGATGGATTTAGGCCCAGATCCTTGGACTGGGGTGAGTGTGTGACATTGATCCACATTCTGTCCATCACTTGTTGTGTTTGCAATTTCCGCCCTAAGTGCGCTGGGGATGCCCAGACGTGGGTCCCAGGCACTCCACACCACTGGAGTCAAGCTAGCCGGGCTGATGAGAGGTGTTACCTCGAAACCGGTCCGGTCCTCGGATGCTTGATTCCGTTCTGGGAAGGACATGGCTTTTGTAGTTCGGACTGGACTGTTCCCATGAGGCTCAGGGTCAGAGCTGATTTGCATATCGCCATTGTCTAGTCCAGGGTGGTGTGGAGTGCAAAATAACGATGGATTTAAGCCCAGATCCTTGGACTGGGGTGAGTGTGTGACATTGATCCACATTCTGTCCATCACTTGTTGTGTTTGCAATTTCCGCCCTAAGTGCGCTGGGGATGCCCAGACGTGGGTCCCAGGCACTCCACACCACTGGAGTCAAGCTAGCCGGGCTGATGAGAGGTGTTACCTCGAAACCGGTCCGGTCCTCGGATGCTTGATTCCGTTCTGGGAAGGACATGGCTTTTGTAGTTCGGACTGGACAGTTCCCTTGAGGCTCAGGGTCAGAGCTGATTTGCATATCGCCATTGTCTAACCCAGGGTGGTGTGGAGTGCAAAATAACGATGGATTTAGGCCCAGATCTTTGGACTGGGGTGAGTGTGTGACATTGATCCACATTCTGTCCATCACTTGTTGTGTTTGCAATTTCCGCCCTAAGTGCGCTGGGGATGCCCAGACGTTGGTCCCAGGCACTCCACACCACTGGAGTCAAGCTAGCCGGGCTGATGAGAGGTGTTACCTCGAAACCGCTCCGGTCCTCGGATGCTTGATTCTGTTCTGGGAAGGACATGGCTTTTGTAGTTCGGACTGGACTGTTCCCATGAGGCTCAGGGTCAGAGCTGATTTGCATATCGCCATTGTCTAACCCAGGGTGTGTGGAGTGCAAAATAACGATGGATTTAGGCCCAGATCCTTGGACTGGGGTGAGTGTGTGACATTGATCCACATTCTGTCCATCACTTGTTGTGTTTGCAATTTCCGCCCTAAGTGCGCTGGGGATGCCCAGACGTGGGTCCCAGGCACTCCACACCACTGGAGTTAAGCTAGCCGGGCTGATGAGAGGTGTTACCTCGAAACCGGTCTGGTCCTCGGATGCTTGATTCCGTTCTGGGAAGGACATGGCTTTTGTAGTTCGGACTGGACTGTTCCCATGAGGCTCAGGGTCAGAGCTGATTTGCATATCGCCATTGTCTAACCCAGGGTGGTGTGGAGTGCAAAATAACGATGGATTTAGGCCCAGATCCTTGGACTGGGGTGAGTGTGTGACATTGATCCACATTCTGTCCATCACTTGTTGTGTTTGCAATTTCGCCCTAAGTGCGCTGGGGATGCCCAGACGTGGGTCCCAGGCACTCCACACCACTGGAGTCAAGCTAGCCGGGCTGATGAGAGGTGTTACCTCGAAACCGGTCCGGTCCTCGGATGCTTGATTCCGTTCTGGGAAGGACATGGCTTTTGTAGTTCGGACTGGACTGTTCCCATGAGGCTCAGGGTCAGAGCTGATTTGCATATCGCCATTGTCTAACCCAGGGTGGTGTGGAGTGCAAAATAACGATGGATTTAGGCCCAGATCCTTGGACTGGGGTGAGTGTGTGACATTGATCCACATTCTGTCCATCACTTGTTGTGTTTGCAATTTCCGCCCTAAGTGCGCTTGGGATGCCCAGACGTGGGTCCCAGACACTCCACACCACTGGAGTCAAGCTAGCCGGGCTGATGAGAGGTGTTACCTCGAAACCGGACCGGTCCTCGGATGCTTGATTCCGTTCTGGGAAGGACATAGCTTTTGTAGTTAGGACTGGACTGTTCCCATGAGGCTCAGAGTCAGAGCTGATTTGCATATCGCCATTGTCTAACCCTGGGTCGTGTGGAGTGCAAAATAACAATGGATTTAGGCCCAGATCCTTGGACTGGGGTGAGTGTGTGACATTGATCCACATTCTGTCCATCACTTGTTGTGTTTGCAATTTCCGCCCTAAGTGCGTTGGGAATGCCCAGACGTGGGTCCCAGGCACTCCACACCACTGGAGTCAAGTTAGCCGGGCTGATGAGAGGTGTTACCTCGAAACCGGTCCGGTCCTCAGATGCTTGATTCCGTTCTGGGAAGGACATGGCTTTTGTAGTTTGGATTGGACTGTTCCCATGAGGCTCAGGGTCAGAGCTGATTTGCATATCGCCATTGTCTAACCCAGGGTGGTGTGGAGTGCAAAATAACGATGGATTTAGGCCCAGATCCTTGGACTGGGGTGAGTGTGTGACATTGATCCACATTCTGTTCATCACTTGTTGTGTTTGCAATTTCCGCCCTAAGTGCGTTGGGGATGCCCAGACGTGGGTCCCAGGCACTCCACACCACTGGAGTCAAGCGAGCCGGGCTGATGAGAGGTGTTACCTCGAAACCGGTCCGGTCCTCAGATGCTTGATTCCGTTCTGGGAAGGACATGGCTTTTGTAGTTCGGACTGGACTGTTCCCATGAGGGTCAGAGCTGATTTGCATATCGCCATTGTCTAACCCAGGGTGGTGTGGAGTGCAAAATAACGATGGATTTAGGCCTAGATCCTTGGACTGGGGTGAGTGTGTGACATTGATCCACATTCTGTCCATCACTTGTTGTGTTTGCAATTTCCGCCCTAAGTGCGCTGGGGATGCCCAGACGTGGGTCCCAGGCACTCCACACCACTGGAGTCAAGCTAGCCGGGCTGATGAGAGGTGTTACCTCGAAACCGGTCCGGTCCTCGGATGCTTGATTCCGTTCTGGGAAGGACATGGCTTTTGTAGTTCGGACTGGACTGTTCCCATGAGGCTCAGGGTCAGAGCTGATTTGCATATCGCCATTGTCTAACCCAGGGTGGTGTGGAGTCCAAAATAACGATGGATTTACGCCCAGATCCTTGGACTGGGGTGAGTGTGTGACATTGATCCACATTCTGTCCATCACTTGTTGTGTTTGCAATTTCCGCCCTAAGTGCGCTGGGGATGCCCAGACGTGGGTCCCAGGCACTCCACACCACTGGAGTCAAGCTAGCCGGGCTGATGAGAGGTGTTACCTCGAAACCGGTCCGGTCCTCGGATGCTTGATTCCGTTCTGGGAAGGACATGGCTTTTGTAGTTCGGACTGGACTGTTCCCATGAGGGTCAGAGCTGATTTGCATATCGCCATTGTCTAACCCAGGGTGGTGTGGAGTGCAAAATAACGATGGATTTAGGCCCAGATCCTTGGACTGGGGTGAGTGTGTGACATTGATCCACATTCTGTCCATCACTTGTTGTGTTTGCAATTTCCGCCCTAAGTGCGCTGGGGATGCCCAGACGTGGGTCCCAGGCACTCCACACCTCTGGAGTCAAGCTAGCCGGGCTGATGAGAGGTGTTACCTCGAAACCGGTCCGGTCCTCGGATGCTTGATTCCGTTCTGGGAAGGACATGGCTTTTGTAGTTTGGACTGGACTGTTCCCATGAGGCTCAGGGTCAGAGCTGATTTGCATATCGCCATTGTCTAACCCAGGGTGGTGTGGAGTGCAAAATAACGATGGATTTAGGCCCAGATCTTTGGACTGGGGTGAGTGTGTGACATTGATCCACATTCTGTCCATCACTTGTTGTGTTTGCAATTTCCACCCTAAGTGCGCTGGGGATGCCCAGACGTGGGTCCCAGGCACTCAACACCACTGGAGTCAAGCTAGCCGGGCTGATGAGAGGTGTTACCTCGAAACCGGTCCGGTCCTCGGATGCTTGATTCCGTTCTGGGAAGGACATGGCTTTTGTAGTTCGGACTGGACTGTTCCCATGAGGCTCAGGGTCAGAGCTGATTTGCATATCGCCATTGTCTAACCCAGGGTGGTGTGGAGTCCAAAATACCGATGGATTTACGCCCAGATCCTTGGACTGGGGTCAGTGTGTGACATTGATCCACATTCTGTCCATCACTTGTTGTGTTTGCAATTTCCGCCCTAAGTGCGCTGGGGATGCCCAGAGGTGGGTCCCAGGCACTCCACACCACTGGAGTCAAGCTAGCCGGGCTGATGAGAGGTGTTACCTCAAAACCGGTCCGGTCCTCGGATGCTTGATTCCGTTCTGGGAAGGACATGGCTTTTGTAGTTCGGACTGGACTGTTCCCATGAGGGTCAGAGCTGATTTGCATATCGCCATTGTCTAACCCAGGGTGGTGTGGAGTGCAAAATAACGATGGATTTAGGCCCAGATCCTTGGACTGGGGTGAGTGTGTGACATTGATCCACATTCTGTCCATCACTTGTTGTGTTTGCAATTTCCGCCCTAAGTGCGCTGGGGATGCCCAGACGTGGGTCCCAGGCACTCCACACCACTGGAGTCAAGCTAGCCGGGCTGATGAGAGGTGTTACCTCGTAACCTGTCCGGTCCTCGGATGCTTGATTCCGTTCTGGGAAGGACATGGCTTTTGTAGTTCGGACTGGACTGTTCCCATGAGGCTCAGGGTCAGAGCTGATTTGCATATCGCCATTGTCTAACCCAGGGTGGTGTGGAGTGCAAAATAACGATGGATTTAGGCCCAGATCCTTGGACTGGGGTGAGTGTGTGACATTGATCCACATTCTGTCCATCACTTGTTGTGTTTGCAATTTCCGCCCTAAGTGCGCTGGGGATGCCCAGACGTGGGTCCCAGGCACTCCACACCACTGGAGTCAAGCTAGCCGGGCTGATGAGAGGTGTTACCTCGAAACCGGTCCGGTCCTCGGATGCTTGATTCCGTTCTGGGAAGGACATGGCTTTTGTAGTTCGGACTGGACTGTTCCCATGAGGGTCAGAGCTGATTTG
This sequence comes from Lissotriton vulgaris, assembly GCF_964263255.1. Lineage (NCBI taxonomy): Eukaryota > Metazoa > Chordata > Amphibia > Caudata > Salamandridae > Lissotriton > Lissotriton vulgaris. The sequence goes on from NC_141693.1 coordinate 1,333,667,916, forward strand.
CATATCGCCATTGTCTAACCCAGGGTGGTGTGGAGTGCAAAATAACGATGGATTTAGGCCCAGATCCTTGGACTGGGGTGAGTGTGTGACATTGATCCACATTCTGTCCATCACTTGTTGTGTTTGCAATTTCCGCCCTAAGTGCGCTGGGGATGCCCAGACGTGGGTCCCAGGCACTCCACACCACTGGAGTCAAGCTAGCCGGGCTGATGAGAGGTGTTACCTCGAAACCGGTCCGGTCCTCGGATGCTTGATTCCGTTCTGGGAAGGACATGGCTTTTGTAGTTCGGACTGGACTGTTCCCATGAGGGTCAGAGCTGATTTGCATATCGCCATTGTCTAACCCAGGGTGGTGTGGAGTGCAAAATAACGATGGATTTAGGCCCAGATCCTTGGACTGGGGTGAGTGTGTGACATTGATCCACATTCTGTCCATCACTTGTTGTGTTTGCAATTTCCGCCCTAAGTGCGCTGGGGATGCCCAGACGTGGGTCCCAGGCACTCCACACCACTGGAGTCAAGCTAGCCGGGCTGATGAGAGGTGTTACCTCGTAACCTGTCCGGTCCTCGGATGCTTGATTCCGTTCTGGGAAGGACATGGCTTTTGTAGTTCGGACTGGACTGTTCCCATGAGGCTCAGGGTCAGAGCTGATTTGCATATCGCCATTGTCTAACCCAGGGTGGTGTGGAGTGCAAAATAACGATGGATTTAGGCCCAGATCCTTGGACTGGGGTGAGTGTGTGACATTGATCCACATTCTGTCCATCACTTGTTGTGTTTTCAATTTCCGCCCTAAGTGCGCTGGGGATGCCCAGACGTGGGTCCCAGGCACTCCACACCACTGGAGTCAAGCTAGCCGGGCTGATGAGAGGTGTTACCTCGAAACCGGTCCGGTCCTCGGATGCTTGATTCCGTTCTGGGAAGGACATGGCTTTTGTAGTTCGGACTGGACTGTTCCCATGAGGGTCAGAGCTGATTTGCATATCGCCATTGTCTAACCCAGGGTGGTGTGGAGTGCAAAATAACGATGGATTTAGGCCCAGATCCTTGGACTGGGGTGAGTGTGTGACATTGATCCACATTCTGTCCATCACTTGTTGTGTTTGCAATTTCCGCCCTAAGTGCGCTGGGGATGCCCAGACGTGGGTCCCAGGCACTCCACACCACTGGAGTCAAGCTAGCCGGGCTGATGAGAGGTGTTACCTCGAAACCGGTCCGGTCCTCGGATGCTTGATTCCGTTCTGGGAAGGACATGGCTTTTGTAGTTTGGACTGGACTGTTCCCATGAGGGTCAGAGCTGATTTGCATATCGCCATTGTCTAACCCAGGGTGGTGTGGAGTGCAAAATAACGATGGATTTAGGCCCAGATCCTTGGACTGGGGTGAGTGTGTGACATTGATCCACATTCTGTCCATCACTTGTTGTGTTTGCAATTTCCGCCCTAAGTGCGCTGGGGATGCCCAGACGTGGGTCCCAGGCACTCCACACCACTGGAGTCAAGCTAGCCGGGCTGATGAGAGGTGTTACCTCGTAACCGGTCCGGTCCTCGGATGCTTGATTCCGTTCTGGGAAGGACATGGCTTTTGTAGTTCGGACTGGACTGTTCCCATGAGGCTCAGGGTCAGAGCTGATTTGCATATCGCCATTGTCTAACCCAGGGTGGTGTGGAGTGCAAAATAACGATGGATTTAGGCCCAGATCCTTGGACTGGGGTGAGTGTGTGACATTGATCCACATTCTGTCCATCACTTGTTGTGTTTGCAATTTCCACCCTAAGTGCGCTGGGGATGCCCAGACCTGGGTCCCAGGCACTCCACACCACTGGAGTCAAGCTAGCCGGGCTGATGAGAGGTGTTACCTCGAAACCGGTCCGGTCCTCGGATGCTTGATTCCGTTCTGGGAAGGACATGGCTTTTGTAGTTCGGACTGGACTGTTCCCATGAGGGTCAGAGCTGATTTGCATATCGCCATTGTCTAACCCAGGGTGGTGTGGAGTGCAAAATAACGATGGATTTAGGCCCAGATCCTTGGACTGGGGTGAGTGTGTGACATTGATCCACATTCTGTCCATCACTTGTTGTGTTTGCAATTTCCGCCCTAAGTGCGCTGGGGATGCCCAGGCGTGGGTCCCAGGCACTCCACACCACTGGAGTCAAGCTAGCTGGGCTGATGAGAGGTGTTACCTTGAAACCGGTCCGGTCCTCGGATGCTTGATTCCGTTCTGGGAAGGACATGGCTTTTGTAGTTCGGACTGGACTGTTCCCATGAGGCTCAGGGTCAGAGCTGATTTGCATATCGCCATTGTCTAACCCAGGGTGGTGTGGAGTCCAAAATAACGATGGATTTACGCCCAGATCCTTGGACTGGGGTGAGTGTGTGACATTGATCCACATTCTGTCCATCACTTGTTGTGTTTACAATTTCCGCCCTAAGTGCGCTGGGGATGCCCAGACGTGGGTCCCAGGCACTCCACACCACTGGAGTCAAGCTAGCCGGGCTGATGAGAGGTGTTACCTCGAAACCGGTCCGGTCCTCGGATGCTTGATTCCCTTCTGGGAAGGACATGGCTTTTGTAGTTCGGACTGGACTGTTCCCATGAGGCTCAGGGTCAGAGGTGATTTGCATATCACCATTGTCTAACCCAGGGTGGTGTGGAGTGCAAAATAACGATGGATTTAGGCCCAGATCCTTGGACTGGGGTGAGTGTGTGACATTGATCCACATTCTGTCCATCACTTGTTGTGTTTGCAATTTCCGCCCTAAGTGCGCTGGGGATGCCCAGACGTGGGTCCCAGGCACTCCACACCACTGGAGTCTAGCTAGCCGGGCTGATGAGAGGTGTTACCTCGAAACCGGTCCGGTCCTCGGATGCTTGATTCCGTTCTGGGAAGGACATGGCTTTTGTAGTTCGGACTGGACTGTTCCCATGAGGCTCAGGGTCAGAGCTGATTTGCATATCGCCATTGTCTAGTCCAGGGTGGTGTGGAGTGCAAAATAACGATGGATTTAAGCCCAGATCCTTGGACTGGGGTGAGTGTGTGACATTGATCCACATTCTGTCCATCACTTGTTGTGTTTGCAATTTCCGCCCTAAGTGCGCTGGGGATGCCCAGACGTGGGTCCCAGGCACTCCACACCACTGGAGTCAAGCTAGCCGGGCTGATGAGAGGTGTTACCTCGAAACCGGTCCGGTCCTCGGATGCTTGATTCCGTTCTGGGAAGGACATGGCTTTTGTAGTTCGGACTGGACTGTTCCCATGAGGCTCAGGGTCAGAGCTGATTTTCATATCACCATTGTCTAACCCAGGGTGGTGTGGAGTGCAAAATAACGATGAATTTAGGCCCAGATCCTTGGACTGGGGTGAGTGTGTGACATTGATCCACATTCTGTCCATCACTTGTTGTGTTTGCAATTTCCGCCCTAAATGCGCTGGGGATGCCCAGACGTTGGTCCCAGGCACTCCACACCACTGGAGTCAAGCTAGCCGGGCTGATGAGAGGTGTTACCTCGAAACCGGTCCGGTCCTCGGATGCTTGATTCCGTTCTGGGAAGGACATGGCTTTTGTAGTTCGGACTGGACTGTTCCCATGAGGCTCAGGGTCAGAGCTGATTTGCATATCGCCATTGTCTAACCCAGGGTGTGTGGAGTGCAAAATAACGATGGATTTAGGCCCAGATCCTTGGACTGGGGTGAGTGTGTGACATTGATCCACATTCTGTCCATCACTTGTTGTGTTTGCAATTTCCGCCCTAAGTGCGCTGGGGATGCCCAGACGTGGGTCCCAGGCACTCCAAACCACTGGAGTCAAGCTAGCCGGGCTGATGAGAGGTGTTACCTCGAAACCGGTCCGGTCCTCGGATGCTTGATTCCGTTCTGGGAAGGACATGGCTTTTGTAGTTCGGACTGGACTGTTCCCATGAGGCTCAGGGTCAGAGCTGATTTGCATATCACCATTGTCTAACCCAGGGTGGTGTGGAGTGCAAAATAACGATGGATTTAGGCCCAGATCCTTGGACTGGGGTGAGTGTGTGACATTGATCCACATTCTGTCCATCACTTGTTGTGTTTGCAATTTCCGCCCTAAGTGCGCTGGGGATGCCCAGACGTTGGTCCCAGGCACTCCACACCACTGGAGTCAAGCTAGCCGGGCTGATGAGAGGTGTTACCTCGAAACCGGTCCGGTCCTCGGATGCTTGATTCCGTTCTGGGAAGGACATGGCTTTTGTAGTTCGGACTGGACTGTTCCCATGAGGCTCAGGGTCAGAGCTGATTTGCATATCGCCATTGTCTAACCCACGGTGTGTGGAGTGCAAAATAACGATGGATTTAGGCCCAGATCCTTGGACTGGGGTGAGTGTGTGACATTGATCCACATTCTGTCCATCACTTGTTGTGTTTGCAATTTCCGCCCTAAGTGCGCTGGGGATGCCCAGACGTGGGTCCCAGGCACTCCACACCACTGGAGTTAAGCTAGCCGGGCTGATGAGAGGTGTTACCTCGAAACCGGTCCGGTCCTCGGATGCTTGATTCCGTTCTGGGAAGGACATGGCTTTTGTAGTTCGGACTGGACTGTTCCCATGAGGCTCAGGGTCAGAGCTGATTTGCATATCGCCATTGTCTAACCCAGGGTGTGTGGAGTGCAAAATAACGATGGATTTAGGCCCAGATCCTTGGACTGGGGTGAGTGTGTGACATTGATCCACATTCTGTCCATCACTTGTTGTGTTTGCAATTTCGCCCTAAGTGCGTTGGGGATGCCCAGACGTGGGTCCCAGGCACTCCACACCACTGGAGTCAAGCTATCCGGGCTGATGAGAGGTGTTACCTCGAAACCGGTCCGGTCCTCAGATGCTTGATTCCGTTCTAGGAAGGACATGGCTTTTGTAGTTCGGACTGGACTGTTCCCATGAGGCTCAGGGTCAGAGCTGATTTGCATATCGCCATTGTCTAACCCAGGGTGGTGTGGAGTGCAAAATAACGATGGATTTAGGCCCAGATCCTTGGACTGGGGTGAGTGTGTGACATTGATCCACATTCTGTCCATCACTTGTTGTGTTTGCAATTTCCGCCCTAAGTGCGTTGGGGATGCCCAGACGTGGGTCCCAGGCACTCCACACCACTGGAGTCAAGCGAGCCGGGCTGATGAGAGGTGTTACCTCGAAACCGGTCCGGTCCTCAGATGCTTGATTCCGTTCTGGGAAGGACATGGCTTTTGTAGTTCGGACTGGACTGTTCCCATGAGGCTCAGGGTCAGAGCTGATTTGCATATCACCATTGTCTAAACCAGGGTGGTGTGGAGTGCAAAATAACGATGGATTTAGGCCCAGATCCTTGGACTGGGGTGAGTGTGTGACATTGATCCACATTCTGTCCATCACTTGTTGTGTTTGCAATTTCCGCCCTAAGTGCGCTGGGGATGCCCAGACGTGGGTCCCAGGCACTCCACACCACTGGAGTCAAGCTAGCCGGGCTGATGAGAGGTGTTACCTCGAAACCGGTCCGGTCCTCGGATGCTTGATTCCGTTCTGGGAAGGACATGGCTTTTGTAGTTCGGACTGGACTGTTCCCATGAGGGTCAGAGCTGATTTGCATATCACCATTGTCTAACCCAGGGTGGTGTGGAGTGCAAAATAACGATGGATTTAGGCCCAGATCCTTGGACTGGGGTGAGTGTGTGACATTGATCCACATTCTGTCCATCACTTGTTGTGTTTGCAATTTCCGCCCTAATTGCGCTGGGGATGCCCAGAGGTGGGTCCCAGGCACTCCACACCACTGGAGTCAAGCTAGCCGGGCTGATGAGAGGTGTTACCTCGAAACCGGTCCGGTCCTCGGATGCTTGATTCCGTTCTGGGAAGGACATGGCTTTTGTAGTTCGGACTGGACTGTTCCCATGAGGCTCAGGGTCAGAGCTGATTTGCATATCGCCATTGTCTAGTCCAGGGTGGTGTGGAGTGCAAAATAACGATGGATTTAGGCCCAGATCCTTGGACTGGGGTGAGTGTGTGACATTGATCCACATTCTGTCCATCACTTGTTGTGTTTGCAATTTCCGCCCTAAGTGCGCTGGGGATGCCCAGACGTGGGTCTCAGGCACTCCACACCACTGGAGTCAAGCTAGCCGGGCTGATGAGAGGTGTTACCTCGAAACCGGTCCGGTCCTCGGATGCTTGATTCCGTTCTGGGAAGGACATGGCTTTTGTAGTTCGGACTGGACTGTTCCCATGAGTCTCAGGGTCAGAGCTGATTTGCATATCACCATTGTCAAACCCAGGGTGGTGTGGAGTGCAAAATAACGATGGATTTTGGCCCAGATCCTTGGACTGGGGTGAGTGTGTGACATTGATCCACATTCTGTCCATCACTTGTTGTGTTTGCAATTTCCGCCCTAAGTGCGCTGGGGATGCCCAGACGTTGGTCCCAGGCACTCCACACCACTGGAGTCAAGCTAGCCGGGCTGATGAGAGGTGTTACCTCGAAACCGGTCCGGTCCTCGGATGCTTGATTCCGTTCTGGGAAGGACATAGCTTTTGTAGTTCGGACTGGACTGTTCCCATGAGGCTCCGGGTCAGAGCTGATTTGCATATCACCATTGTCTAACCCAGGGTGTGTGGAGTGCAAAATAACGATGGATTTAGGCCCAGATCCTTGGACTGGGGTGAGTGTGTGACATTAATCCACATTCTGTCCATCACTTGTTGTGTTTGCAATTTCCGCCCTAAGTGCGCTGGGGATGCCCAGACGTGGGTCCCAGGCACTCCACACCACTGGAGTCAAGCTATCCGGGCTGATGAGAGGTGTTACCTCGAAACCGGTCCGGTCCTCGGATGCTTGATTCCGTTCTGGGAAGGGCATGGCTTTTGTAGTTCGGACTGGGCTGTTCCCATGAGGCTCAGGGTCAGAGCTGATTTGCATATCGCCATTGTCTAACCCAGGGTGGTGTGGAGTGCAAAATAACGATGGATTTAGGCCCAGATCCTTGGACTGGGGTGAGTGTGTGACATTGGTCCACATTCTGTCCATCACTTGTTGTGTTTGCAATTTCGCCCTAAGTGCGCTGGGGATGCCCAGACGTGGGTCCCAGGCACTCCACACCACTGGAGTCAAGCTAGCCGGGCTGATGAGAGGTGTTACCTCGAAACCGGTCCGGTCCTCGGATGCTTGATTCCGTTCTGGGAAGGACATGGCTTTTGTAGTTAGGACTAGACTGTTCCCATGAGGCTCAGGGTCAGAGCTGATTTGCATATCGCCATTGTCTAACCCAGGGTCGTATGGAGTGCAAAATAACAATGGATTTAGGCCCAGATCCTTGGACTGGGGTGAGTGTGTGACATTGATCCACATTCTGTCCATCACTTGTTGTGTTTGCAATTTCCGCCCTAAGTGCGTTGGGGATGCCCAGACGTGGGTCCCAGGCACTCCACACCACTGGAGTCAAGCTAGCCGGGCTGATGAGAGGTGTTACCTCGAAACCGGTCCGGTCCTCGGATGCTTGATTCCGTTCTGGGAAGGACATGGCTTTTGTAGTTCGGACTGGACTGTTCTCATGAGGCTCAGGGTCAGAGCTGATTTGCATGTCGCCATTGTCTAACCCAGGGTGGTGTGGAGTGCAAAATAACGATGGATTTAGGCCCAGATCCTTGGACTGGGGTGAGTGTGTGACATTGATCCACATTCTGTCCATCACTTGTTGTGTTTGCAATTTCCGCCCTAAGTGCGCTGGGGATGCCCAGACGTGGGTCCCAGGCACTCCACACCACTGGAGTCAAGCTAGCCGGGCTGATGAGAGGTGTTACCTCGAAACCGGTCCGGTCCTCGGATGCTTGATTCCGTTCTGGGAAGGACATGGCTTTTGTAGTTAGGACTGCACTGTTCCCATGAGGCTCAGGGTCAGAGCTGATTTGCATATCGCCATTGTCTAACCCAGGGTCGTGTGGAGTGCAAAATAACAATGGATTTAGGCCCAGATCCTTGGACTGGGGTGAGTGTGTGACATTGATCCACATTCTGTCCATCACTTGTTGTGTTTGCAATTTCCGCCCTAAGTGCGTTGGGGATGCCCAGACGTGGGTCCCAGGCACTCCACACCACTGGAGTCAAGCTAGCCGGGCTGATGAGAGGTGTTACCTCGAAACCGGTCCGGTCCTCGGATGCTTGATTCCGTTCTGGGAAGGACATGGCTTTTGTAGTTCAGACTGGACTGTCTCATGAGGCTCAGGGTTCAGAGCTGATTTGCATATCGCCATTGTCTAACCCAGAGTGGTGTGGAGTGCAAAATAACGATGGATTTAGGCCCAGATCCTTGGACTGGGGTGAGTGTGTGACATTGATCCACATTCTGTCCATCACTTGTTGTGTTTGCAATTTCCGCCCTAAGTGCGCTGGGGATGCCCAGACGTGGGTCCCAGGCACTCCACACCACTGGAGTCAAGCTAGCCGGGGTGATGAGAGGTGTTACCTCGAAACCGGTCCGGTCCTCGGATGCTTGATTCCGTTCTGGGAAGGACATGGCTTTTGTAGTTCGGACTGGACTGTTCCCATGAGACTCAGGGTCAGAGCTGATTTACATATCGCCATTGTCTAACCCAGGGTGGTGTGGAGTGCAAAATAACGATGGATTTAGGCCCAGATCCTTGGACTGGGGTAAGTGTGTGACATTGATCCACATTCTGTCCATCACTTGTTGTGTTTGCAATTTCCGCCCTAAGTGCGCTGGGGATGCCCAGACGTGGGTCCCAGGCACTCCACACCACTGGAGTCAAGCTAGCCGGGCTGATGAGAGGTGTTACCTCGAAACCGGTCCGGTCCTCGGATGCTTGATTCCGTTCTGGGAAGGACATGGCTTTTGTAGTTCGGACTGGACTGTTCCCATGAGGCTCAGGGTCAGAGCTGATTTGCATATCGCCATTGTCTAACCCAGGGTGGTGTGGAGTGCAAAATAACGATGGATTTAGGCCCAGATCCTTGGACTGGGGCGAGTGTGTGACATTGATCCACATTCTGTCCATCACTTGTTGTGTTTGCAATTTCCGCCCTAAGTGCGCTGGGGATGCCCAGACGTGGGTCCCAGGCACTCCACACCACTGGAGTCAAGCTAGCCGGGCTGATGAGAGGTGTTACCTCGAAACCGGTCCGGTCCTCGGATGCTTGATTCCGTTCTGGGAAGGACATGGCTTTTGTAGTTCGGACTGGACAGTTCCCATGAGGGTCAGAGCTGATTTGCATATCGCCATTGTCTAACCCAGGGTGGTGTGGAGTGCAAAATAACGATGGATTTAGGCCCAGATCCTTGGAATGGGGTGAGTGTGTGACATTGATCCACATTCTGTTCATCACTTGTTGTGTTTGCAATTTTTGCCCTAAGTGCGCTGGGGATGCCCAGACGTGGGTCCCAGGCACTCCACACCACTGGAGTCAAGCTAGCCGGGCTGATGAGAGGTGTTACCTCGAAACCGGTCCGGTCCTCGGATGCTTGATTCCGTTCTGGGAAGGACATGGCTTTTGTAGTTCGGACTGGACTGTTCCCATGAGGCTCAGGGTCAGAGCTGATTTGCATATCGCCATTGTCTAACCAAGGGTGGTGTGGAGTGCAAAATAACGATGGATTTAGGCCCAGATCCTTGGACTGGGGTGAGTGTGTGACATTGATCCACATTCTGTCCATCACTTGTTGTGTTTGCAATTTCGCCCTAAGTGCGCTGGGGATGCCCAGACGTGGGTCCCAGGCACTCCACACCACTGGAGTCAAGCTTGCCGGGCTGATGAGAGGTGTTACCTCGAAACCGGTCCGGTCCTCGGATGCTTGATTCCGTTCTGGGAAGGACATGGCTTTTGTAGTTCGGACTGGACTGTTCCCATGAGGCTCAGGGTCAGAGCTGATTTGCATATCGCCATTGTCTAACACAGGGTGGTGTGGAGTGCAAAATAACGATGGATTTAGGCCCAGATCCCTGGACTGGGGTGAGTGTGTGACATAGATCCACATTCTGTCCATCACTTGTTGTGTTTGCAATTTCCGCCCTAAGTGCGCTGGGGATGCCCAGACGTGGGTCCCAGGCACTCCACACCACTGGAGTCAAGCTAGCCGGGCTGATGAGAGGTGTTACCTCGAAACCGGTCCGGTCCTCGGATGCTTGATTCCGTTCTGGGAAGGACATGGCTTTTGTAGTTAGGACTGGACTGTTCCCATGAGGCTCAGGGTCAGAGCTGATTTGCATATCACCATTGTCTAACCCAGGGTGGTGTGGAGTGCAAAATAACGATGGATTTAGGCCCAGATCCTTGGACTGGGGTGAGTGTGTGACATTGATCCACATTCTGTCCATCACTTGTTGTGTTTGCAATTTCCGCCCTAAGTGCGCTGGGGATGCCCAGACGTGGGTCCCAGGCACGCCACACCACTGGAGTCAAGCTAGCCGGGCTGATGAGAGGTGTTACCTCGAAACCGGTCCAGTCCTCGGATGCTTGATTCCGTTCTGGGAAGGACATGGCTTTTGTAGTTCGGACTGGACTGTTCCCATGAGGCTCAGGGTCAGAGCTGATTTGCATATCGCCATTGTCTAACCCATGGTGGTGTGGAGTGCAAAATAACGATGGATTTAGGCCCAGATCCTTGGACTGGGGTGAGTGTGTGACATTGATCCACATTCTGTCCATCACTTGTTGTGTTTGCAATTTCCGCCCTAAGTGCGCTGGGGATGCCCAGACGTGGGTCCCAGGCACGCCACACCACTGGAGTCAAGCTAGCCGGGCTGATGAGAGGTGTTACCTCGAAACCGGTCCAGTCCTCGGATGCTTGATTCCGTTCTGGGAAGGACATGGCTTTTGTAGTTCGGACTGGACTGTTCCCATGAGGCTCAGGGTCAGAGCTGATTTGCATATCGCCATTGTCTAACCCAGGGTGGTGTGGAGTGCAAAATAACGATGGATTTAGGCCCAGATCCTTGGACTGGGGTGAGTGTGTGACATTGATCCACATTCTGTCCATCACTTGTTGTGTTTGTAATTTCCGCCCTAAGTGACCTGGGGATGCCCAGACGTGGGTCCCAGGCACTCCACACCACTGGAGTCAAGCTAGCCGGGCTGATGAGAGGTGTTACCTCGAAACCGGTCCGGTCCTCGGATGCTTGATTCCGTTCTGGGAAGGACATGGCTTTTGTAGTTCGGACTGGACTGTTCCCATGAGGCTCAGGGTCAGAGCTGATTTGCATATCGCCATTGTCTAACCCAGGGTGTGTGGAGTGCAAAATAACGATGGATTTAGGCCCAGATCCTTGGACTGGGGTGAGTGTGTGACATTGATCCACATTCTGTCCATCACTTGTTGTGTTTGCAATTTCCGCCCTAAGTGCGCTGGGGATGCCCAGACGTGGGTCCCAGGCACTCCACACCACTGGAGTTATGCTAGCCGGGCTGATGAGAGGTGTTACCTCGAAACCGGTCCGGTCCTCGGATGCTTGATTCCGTTCTGGGAAGGACATGGCTTTTGTAGTTCGGACTGGACTGTTCCCATGAGGCTCAGGGTCAGAGCTGATTTGCATATCGCCATTGTCTAACCCAGGGTGGTGTGGAGTGCAAAATAACGATGGATTTAGGCCCAGATCCTTGGACTGGGGTGAGTGTGTGACATTGATCCACATTCTGTCCATCACTTGTTGTGTTTGCAATTTCGCCCTAAGTGCGCTGGGGATGCCCAGACGTGGGTCCCAGGCACTCCACACCACTGGAGTCAAGCTAGCCGGGCTGATGAGAGGTGTTACCTCGAAACCGGTCCGGTCCTCGGATGCTTGATTCCGTTCTGGGAAGGACATGGCTTTTGTAGTTCGGACTGGAGTGTTCCCATGAGGCTCAGGGTCAGAGCTGATTTGCATATCGCCATTGTCTAACCCAGGGTGGTGTGGAGTGCAAAATAACGATGGATTTAGGCCCAGATCCTTGGACTGGGGTGAGTGTGTGACATTGATCCACATTCTGTCCATCACTTGTTGTGTTTGCAATTTCCGCCCTAAGTGCGCTGGGGATGCCCAGACGTGGGTCCCAGACACTCCACACCACTGGAGTCAAGCTAGCCGGGCTGATGAGAGGTGTTACCTCGAAACCGGACCGGTCCTCGGATGCTTGATTCCGTTCTGGGAAGGACATAGCTTTTGTAGTTAGGACTGGACTGTTCCCATGAGGCTCAGAGTCAGAGCTGATTTGCATATCGCCATTGTCTAACCCTGGGTCGTGTGGAGTGCAAAATAACAATGGATTTAGGCCCAGATCCTTGGAGTGGGGTGAGTGTGTGACATTGATCCACATTCTGTCCATCACTTGTTGTGTTTGCAATTTCCGCCCTAAGTGCGTTGGGAATGCCCAGACGTGGGTCCCAGGCACTCCACACCACTGGAGTCAAGCTAGCCGGGCTGATGAGAGGTGTTACCTCGAAACCGGTCCGGTCCTCAGATGCTTGATTCCGTTCTGGGAAGGACATGGCTTTTGTAGTTCGGACTGGACTGTTCCCATGAGGCTCAGGGTCAGAGCTGATTTGCATATCGCCATTGTCTAACCCAGGGTGGTGTGGAGTGCAAAATAACGATGGATTTAGGCCCAGATCCTTGGACTGGGGTGAGTGTGTGACATTGATCCACATTCTGTCCATCACTTGTTGTGTTTGCAATTTCCGCCCTAAGTGCGTTGGGGATGCCCAGACGTGGGTCCCAGGCACTCCACACCACTGGAGTCAAGCGAGCCGGGCTGATGAGAGGTGTTACCTCGAAACCGGTCCGGTCCTCAGATGCTTGATTCCGTTCTGGGAAGGACATGGCTTTTGTAGTTCGGACTGGACTGTTCCCATGAGGCTCAGAGTCAGAGCTGATGTGCATATCACCATTGTCTAACCCAGGGTGGTGTGGAGTGCAAAATAACGATGGATTTAGGCCCAGATCCTTGGACTGGGGTGAGTGTGTGACATTGATCCACATTCTGTCCATCACTTGTTGTGTTTGCAATTTCCGCCCTAAGTGCGCTGGGGATGCCCAGACGTGGGTCCCAGGCACTCCACACCACTGGAGTCAAGCTAGCCGGGCTGATGAGAGGTGTTACCTCGAAACCGGTCCGGTCCTCGGATGCTTGATTCCGTTCTGGGAAGGACATGGCTTTTGTAGTTCGGACTGGACTGTTCCCATGAGGGTCAGAGCTGATTTGCATATCGCCATTGTCTAACCCAGGGTGGTGTGGAGTGCAAAATAACGATGGATTTAGGCCTAGATCCTTGGACTGGGGTGAGTGTGTGACATTGATCCACATTCTGTCCATCACTTGTTGTGTTTGCAATTTCCGCCCTAAGTGCGCTGGGGATGCCCAGACGTGGGTCCCAGGCACTCCACACCACTGGAGTCAAGCTAGCCGGGCTGATGAGAGGTGTTACCTCGAAACCGGTCCGGTCCTCGGATGCTTGATTCCGTTCTGGGAAGGACATGGCTTTTGTAGTTCGGACTGGACTGTTCCCATGAGGCTCAGGGTCAGAGCTGATTTGCATATCGCCATTGTCTAACCCAGGGTGGTGTGGAGTCCAAAATAACGATGGATTTACGCCCAGATCCTTGGACTGGGGTGAGTGTGTGACATTGATCCACATTCTGTCCATCACTTGTTGTGTTTGCAATTTCCGCCCTAAGTGCGCTGGGGATGCCCAGACGTGGGTCCCAGGCACTCCACACCACTGGAGTCAAGCTAGCCGGGCTGATGAGAGGTGTTACCTCGAAACCGGTCCGGTCCTCGGATGCTTGATTCCGTTCTGGGAAGGACATGGCTTTTGTAGTTCGGACTGGACTGTTCCCATGAGGGTCAGAGCTGATTTGCATATCGCCATTGTCTAACCCAGGGTGTGTGGAGTGCAAAATAACGATGGATTTAGGCCCAGATCCTTGGACTGGGGTGAGTGTGTGACATTGATCCACATTCTGTCCATCACTTGTTGTGTTTGCAATTTCCGCCCTAAGTGCGCTGGGGATGCCCAGACGTGGGTCCCAGGCACTCCACACCACTGGAGTCAAGCTAGCCGGGCTGATGAGAGGTGTTACCTCGAAACCGGTCCGGTCCTCGGATGCTTGATTCCGTTCTGGGAAGGACATGGCTTTTGTAGTTCGGACTGGACTGTTCCCATGAGGGTCAGAGCTGATTTGCATATCGCCATTGTCTAACCCAGGGTGGTGTGGAGTGCAAAATAACGATGGATTTAGGCCCAGATCCTTGGACTGGGGTGAGTGTGTGACATTGATCCACATTCTGTCCATCACTTGTTGTGTTTGCAATTTCCGCCCTAAGTGCGCTGGGGATGCCCAGACGTGGGTCCCAGGCACTCCACACCTCTGGAGTCAAGCTAGCCGGGCTGATGAGAGGTGTTACCTCGAAACCGGTCCGGTCCTCGGATGCTTGATTCCGTTCTGGGAAGGACATGGCTTTTGTAGTTTGGACTGGACTGTTCCCATGAGGCTCAGGGTCAGAGCTGATTTGCATATCGCCATTGTCTAACCCAGGGTGGTGTGGAGTGCAAAATAACGATGGATTTAGGCCCAGATCTTTGGACTGGGGTGAGTGTGTGACATTGATCCACATTCTGTCCATCACTTGTTGTGTTTGCAATTTCCACCCTAAGTGCGCTGGGGATGCCCAGACGTGGGTCCCAGGCACTCAACACCACTAGAGTCAAGCTAGCCGGGCTGATGAGAGGTGTTACCTCGAAACCGGTCCGGTCCTCGGATGCTTGATTCCGTTCTGGGAAGGACATGGCTTTTGTAGTTCGGACTGGACTGTTCCCATGAGGCTCAGGGTCAGAGCTGATTTGCATATCGCCATTGTCTAACCCAGGGTGGTGTGGAGTCCAAAATAACGATGGATTTACGCCCAGATCCTTGGACTGGGGTGAGTGTGTGACATTGATCCACATTCTGTCCATCACTTGTTGTGTTTGCAATTTCCGCCCTAAGTGCGCTGGGGATGCCCAGACGTGGGTCCCAGGCACTCCACACCACTGGAGTCAAGCTAGCCGGGCTGATGAGAGGTGTTACCTCGAAACCGGTCCGGTCCTCGGATGCTTGATTCCGTTCTGGTAAGGACATGGCTTTTGTAGTTCGGACTGGACTGTTCCCATGAGGGTCAGAGCTGATTTGCATATCGCCATTATCTAACCCAGGGTGGTGTGGAGTGCAAAATAACGATGGATTTAGGCCCAGATCCTTGGACTGGGGTGAGTGTGTGACATTGATCCACATTCTGTCCATCACTTGTTGTGTTTGCAATTTCCGCCCTAAGTGCGCTGGGGATGCCCAGATGTGGGTCCCAGGCACTCCACACCACTGGAGTCAAGCTAGCCGGGCTGATGAGAGGTGTTACCTCGTAACCTGTCCGGTCCTCGGATGCTTGATTCCGTTCTGGGAAGGACATGGCTTTTGTAGTTCGGACTGGACTGTTCCCATGAGGCTCAGGGTCAGAGCTGATTTGCATATCGCCATTGTCTAACCCAGGGTGGTGTGGAGTGCAAAATAACGATGGATTTAGGCCCAGATCCTTGGACTGGGGTGAGTGTGTGACATTGATCCACATTCTGTCCATCACTTGTTGTGTTTGCAATTTCCGCCCTAAGTGCGCTGGGGATGCCCAGACGTGGGTCCCAGGCACTCCACACCACTGGAGTCAAGCTAGCCGGGCTGATGAGAGGTGTTACCTCGAAACCGGTCCGGTCCTCGGATGCTTGATTCCGTTCTGGGAAGGACATGGCTTTTGTAGTTCGGACTGGACTGTTCCCATGAGGGTCAGAGCTGATTTGCATATCGCCATTGTCTAACCCAGGGTGGTGTGGAGTGCAAAATAACAATGGATTTAGGCCCAGATCCTTGGACTGGGGTGAGTGTGTGACATTGATCCACATTCTGTCCATCACTTGTTGTGTTTGCAATTTCCGCCCTAAGTGCGCTGGGGATGCCCAGACGTGGGTCCCAGGCACTCCACACCACTGGAGTCAAGCTAGCCGGGCTGATGAGAGGTGTTACCTCGAAACCGGTCCGGTCCTCGGATGCTTGATTCCGTTCTGGGAAGGACATGGCTTTTGTAGTTCGGACTGGACTGTTCCCATGAGGGTCAGAGCTGATTTGCATATCGCCATTGTCTAACCCAGGGTGGTGTGGAGTGCAAAATAACGATGGATTTAGGCCCAGATCCTTGGACTGGGGTGAGTGTGTGACATTGATCCACATTCTGTCCATCACTTGTTGTGTTTGCAATTTCCGCCCTAAGTGCGCTGGGGATGCCCAGACGTGGGTCCCAGGCACTCCACACCACTGGAGTCAAGCTAGCCGGGCTGATGAGAGGTGTTACCTCGAAACCGGTCCGGTCCTCGGATGCTTGATTCCGTTCTGGGAAGGACATGGCTTTTGTAGTTCGGACTCGACTGTTCCCATGAGGCTCAGGGTCAGAGCTGATTTGCATATCGCCATTGTCTAGTCCAGGGTGGTGTGGAGTGCAAAATAACGATGGATTTAAGCCCAGATCCTTGGACTGGGGTGAGTGTGTGACATTGATCCACATTCTGTCCATCACTTGTTGTGTTTGCAATTTCCGCCCTAAGTGCGCTGGGGATGCCCAGACGTGGGTCCCAGGCACTCCACACCACTGGAGTCAAGCTAGCCGGGCTGATGAGAGGTGTTACCTCGAAACCGGTCCGGTCCTCGGATGCTTGATTCCGTTCTGGGAAGGACATGGCTTTGTAGTTCGGACTGGACAGTTCCCTTGAGGCTCAGGGTCAGAGCTGATTTGCATATCGCCATTGTCTAACCCAGGGTGGTGTGGAGTGCAAAATAACGATGGATTTAGGCCCAGATCTTTGGACTGGGGTGAGTGTGTGACATTGATCCACATTCTGTCCATCACTTGTTGTGTTTGCAATTTCCGCCCTAAGTGCGCTGGGGATGCCCACACGTGGGTCCCAGGCACTCCACACCACTGGAGTCAAGCTAGCCGGGCTGATGAGAGGTGTTACCTCGAAACCGGTCCGGTCCTCGGATGCTTGCTTCCGTTCTGGGAAGGACATGGCTTTTGTAGTTCGGACTGGACTGTTCCCATGAGGCTCAGGGTCAGAGCTGATTTGCATATCACCATTGTCTAACCCAGGGTGGTGTGGAGTGCAAAATAACGATGGATTTAGGCCCAGATCCTTGGACTGGGGTGAGTGTGTGACATTGATCCACATTCTGTCCATCACTTGTTGTGTTTGCAATTTCCGCCCTAAATGCGCTGGGGATGCCCAGACGTTGGTCCCAGGCACTCCACACCACTGGAGTCAAGCTAGCCGGGCTGATGAGAGGTGTTACCTCGAAACCGGTCCGGTCCTCGGATGCTTGATTCCGTTCTGGGAAGGACATGGCTTTTGTAGTTCGGACTGGACTGTTCCCATGAGGCTCAGGGTCAGAGCTGATTTGCATATCGCCATTGTCTAACCCAGGGTGTGTGGAGTGCAAAATAACGATGGATTTAGGCCCAGATCCTTGGACTGGGGTGAGTGTGTGACATTGATCCACATTCTGTCCATCACTTGTTGTGTTTGCAATTTCCGCCCTAAGTGCGCTGGGGATGCCCAGACGTGGGTCCCAGGCACTCCACACCACTGGAGTCAAGCTAGCCGGGCTGATGAGAGGTGTTACCTCGAAACCGGTCCGGTCCTCGGATGCTTGATTCCGTTCTGGGAAGGACATGGCTTTTGTAGTTCGGACTGGACTGTTCCCATGAGGGTCAGAGCTGATTTGCATATCGCCATTGTCTAACCCAGGGTGGTGTGGAGTGCAAAATAACGATGGATTTAGGCCCAGATCCTTGGACTGGGGTGAGTGTGTGACATTGATCCACATTCTGTCCATCACTTGTTGTGTTTGCAATTTCC
Source organism: Lissotriton vulgaris (assembly GCF_964263255.1). NCBI lineage: Eukaryota > Metazoa > Chordata > Amphibia > Caudata > Salamandridae > Lissotriton > Lissotriton vulgaris. The sequence continues at coordinate 1,333,685,834 of NC_141693.1, forward strand.
GCCCTAAGTGCGCTGGGGATGCCCAGATGTGGGTCCCAGGCACTCCACACCACTGGAGTCAAGCTAGCCGGGCTGATGAGAGGTGTTACCTCGTAACCTGTCCGGTCCTCGGATGCTTGATTCCGTTCTGGGAAGGACATGGCTTTTGTAGTTCGGACTGGACTGTTCCCATGAGGCTCAGGGTCAGAGCTGATTTGCATATCGCCATTGTCTAACCCAGGGTGGTGTGGAGTGCAAAATAACGATGGATTTAGGCCCAGATCCTTGGACTGGGGTGAGTGTGTGACATTGATCCACATTCTGTCCATCACTTGTTGTGTTTGCAATTTCCGCCCTAAGTGCGCTGGGGATGCCCAGACGTGGGTCCCAGGCACTCCACACCACTGGAGTCAAGCTAGCCGGGCTGATGAGAGGTGTTACCTCGAAACCGGTCCGGTCCTCGGATGCTTGATTCCGTTCTGGGAAGGACATGGCTTTTGTAGTTCGGACTGGACTGTTCCCATGAGGGTCAGAGCTGATTTGCATATCGCCATTGTCTAACCCAGGGTGGTGTGGAGTGCAAAATAACGATGGATTTAGGCCCAGATCCTTGGACTGGGGTGAGTGTGTGACATTGATCCACATTCTGTCCATCACTTGTTGTGTTTGCAATTTCCGCCCTAAGTGCGCTGGGGATGCCCAGACGTGGGTCCCAGGCACTCCACACCACTGGAGTCAAGCTAGCCGGGCTGATGAGAGGTGTTACCTCGAAACCGGTCCGGTCCTCTGATGCTTGATTCCGTTCTGGGAAGGACATGGCTTTTGTAGTTCGGACTGGACTGTTCCCATGAGGGTCAGAGCTGATTTGCATATCGCCATTGTCTAACCCAGGGTGGTGTGGAGTGCAAAATAACGATGGATTTAGGCCCAGATCCTTGGACTGGGGTGAGTGTGTGACATTGATCCACATTCTGTCCATCACTTGTTGTGTTTGCAATTTCCGCCCTAAGTGCGCTGGGGATGCCCAGACGTGGGTCCCAGGCACTCCACACCACTGGAGTCAAGCTAGCCGGGCTGATGAGAGGTGTTACCTCGAAACCGGTCCGGTCCTCGGATGCTTGATTCCGTTCTGGGAAGGACATGGCTTTTGTAGTTCGGACTCGACTGTTCCCATGAGGCTCAGGGTCAGAGCTGATTTGCATATCGCCATTGTCTAGTCCAGGGTGGTGTGGAGTGCAAAATAACGATGGATTTAAGCCCAGATCCTTGGACTGGGGTGAGTGTGTGACATTGATCCACATTCTGTCCATCACTTGTTGTGTTTGCAATTTCCGCCCTAAGTGCGCTGGGGATGCCCAGACGTGGGTCCCAGGCACTCCACACCACTGGAGTCAAGCTAGCCGGGCTGATGAGAGGTGTTACCTCGAAACCGGTCCGGTCCTCGGATGCTTGATTCCGTTCTGGGAAGGACATGGCTTTGTAGTTCGGACTGGACAGTTCCCTTGAGGCTCAGGGTCAGAGCTGATTTGCATATCGCCATTGTCTAACCCAGGGTGGTGTGGAGTGCAAAATAACGATGGATTTAGGCCCAGATCTTTGGACTGGGGTGAGTGTGTGACATTGATCCACATTCTGTCCATCACTTGTTGTGTTTGCAATTTCCGCCCTAAGTGCGCTGGGGATGCCCAGACGTGGGTCCCAGGCACTCCACACCACTGGAGTCAAGCTAGCCGGGCTGATGAGAGGTGTTACCTCGAAACCGGTCCGGTCCTCGGATGCTTGCTTCCGTTCTGGGAAGGACATGGCTTTTGTAGTTCGGACTGGACTGTTCCCATGAGGCTCAGGGTCAGAGCTGATTTGCATATCACCATTGTCTAACCCAGGGTGGTGTGGAGTGCAAAATAACGATGGATTTAGGCCCAGATCCTTGGACTGGGGTGAGTGTGTGACATTGATCCACATTCTGTCCATCACTTGTTGTGTTTGCAATTTCCGCCCTAAATGCGCTGGGGATGCCCAGACGTTGGTCCCAGGCACTCCACACCACTGGAGTCAAGCTAGCCGGGCTGATGAGAGGTGTTACCTCGAAACCGGTCCGTTCCTCGGATGCTTGATTCCGTTCTGGGAAGGACATGGCTTTTGTAGTTCGGACTGGACTGTTCCCATGAGGCTCAGGGTCAGAGCTGATTTGCATATCGCCATTGTCTAACCCAGGGTGTGTGGAGTGCAAAATAACGATGGATTTAGGCCCAGATCCTTGGACTGGGGTGAGTGTGTGACATTGATCCACATTCTGTCCATCACTTGTTGTGTTTGCAATTTCCGCCCTAAGTGCGCTGGGGATGCCCAGACGTGGGTCCCAGGCACTCCACACCACTGGAGTCAAGCTAGCCGGGCTGATGAGAGGTGTTACCTCGAAACCGGTCCGGTCCTCGGATGCTTGATTCCGTTCTGGGAAGGACATGGCTTTTGTAGTTCGGACTGGACTGTTCCCATGAGGCTCAGGGTCAGAGCTGATTTGCATATCACCATTGTCTAACCCAGGGTGGTGTGGAGTGCAAAATAACGATGGATTTAGGCCCAGATCCTTGGACTGGGGTGAGTGTGTGACATTGATCCACATTCTGTCCATCACTTGTTGTGTTTGCAATTTCTGCCCTAAGTGCGCTGGGGATGCCCAGACGTTGGTCCCAGGCACTCCACACCACTGGAGTCAAGCTAGCCGGGCTGATGAGAGGTGTTACCTCGAAACCGGTCCGGTCCTCGGATGCTTGATTCCGTTCTGGGAAGGACATGGCTTTTGTAGTTTGGACTGGACTGTTCCCATGAGGCTCAGGGTCAGAGCTGATTTGCATATCGCCATTGTCTAACCCAGGGTGGTGTGGAGTCCAAAATAACGATGGATTTACGCCCAGATCCTTGGACTGGGGTGAGTGTGTGACATTGATCCACATTCTGTCCATCACTTGTTGTGTTTGCAATTTCCGCCCTAAGTGCGCTGGGGATGCCCAGACGTGGGTCCCAGGCACTCCACACCACTGGAGTCAAGCTAGCCGGGCTGATGAGAGGTGTTACCTCGAAACCGGTCCGGTCCTCGGATGCTTGATTCCGTTCTGGGAAGGACATGGCTTTTGTAGTTCGGACTGGACTGTTCCCATGAGGGTCAGAGCTGATTTGCATATCGCCATTGTCTAACCCAGGGTGGTGTGGAGTGCAAAATAACGATGGATTTAGGCCCAGATCCTTGGACTGGGGTGAGTGTGTGACATTGATCCACATTCTGTCCATCACTTGTTGTGTTTGCAATTTCCGCCCTAAGTGCGCTGGGGATGCCCAGATGTGGGTCCCAGGCACTCCACACCACTGGAGTCAAGCTAGCCGGGCTGATGAGAGGTGTTACCTCGTAACCTGTCCGGTCCTCGGATGCTTGATTCCGTTCTGGGAAGGACATGGCTTTTGTAGTTCGGACTGGACTGTTCCCATGAGGCTCAGGGTCAGAGCTGATTTGCATATCGCCATTGTCTAACCCAGGGTGGTGTGGAGTGCAAAATAACGATGGATTTAGGCCCAGATCCTTGGACTGGGGTGAGTGTGTGACATTGATCCACATTCTGTCCATCACTTGTTGTGTTTGCAATTTCCGCCCTAAGTGCGCTGGGGATGCCCAGACGTGGGTCCCAGGCACTCCACACCACTGGAGTCAAGCTAGCCGGGCTGATGAGAGGTGTTACCTCGAAACCGGTCCGGTCCTCGGATGCTTGATTCCGTTCTGGGAAGGACATGGCTTTTGTAGTTCGGACTGGACTGTTCCCATGAGGGTCAGAGCTGATTTGCATATCGCCATTGTCTAACCCAGGGTGGTGTGGAGTGCAAAATAACGATGGATTTAGGCCCAGATCCTTGGACTGGGGTGAGTGTGTGACATTGATCCACATTCTGTCCATCACTTGTTGTGTTTGCAATTTCCGCCCTAAGTGCGCTGGGGATGCCCAGACGTGGGTCCCAGGCACTCCACACCACTGGAGTCAAGCTAGCGGGCTGATGAGAGGTGTTACCTCGAAACCGGTCCGGTCCTCGGATGCTTGATTCCGTTCTGGGAAGGACATGGCTTTTGTAGTTCGGACTGGACTGTTCCCATGAGGGTCAGAGCTGATTTGCATATCGCCATTGTCTAACCCAGGGTGGTGTGGAGTGCAAAATAACGATGGATTTAGGCCCAGATCCTTGGACTGGGGTGAGTGTGTGACATTGATCCACATTCTGTCCATCACTTGTTGTGTTTGCAATTTCCGCCCTAAGTGCGCTGGGGATGCCCAGACGTGGGTCCCAGGCACTCCACACCACTGGAGTCAAGCTAGCCGGGCTGATGAGAGGTGTTACCTCGTAACCGGTCCGGTCCTCGGATGCTTGATTCCGTTCTGGGAAGGACATGGCTTTTGTAGTTCGGACTGGACTGTTCTCATGAGGCTCAGGGTCAGAGCTGATTTACATATCGCCATTGTCTAACCCAGGGTGGTGTGGAGTGCAAAATAACGATGGATTTAGGCCCAGATCCTTGGACTGGGGTGAGTGTGTGACATTGATCCACATTCTGTCCATCACTTGTTGTGTTTGCAATTTCCGCCCTAAGTGCGCTGGGGATGCCCAGACGTGGGTCCCTGGCACTCCACACCACTGGAGTCAAGCTAGCCGGGCTGATGAGAGGTGTTACCTCGAAACCGGTCCGGTCCTCGGATGCTTGATTCCGTTCTGGGAAGGACATGGCTTTTGTAGTTCGGACTGGACTGTTCCCATGAGGGTCAGAGCTGATTTGCATATCGCCATTGTCTAACCCAGGGTGGTGTGGAGTGCAAAATAACGATGGATTTAGGCCCAGATCCTTGGACTGGGGTGAGTGTGTGACATTGATCCACATTCTGTCCATCACTTGTTGTGTTTGCAATTTCCGCCCTAAGTGCGCTGGGGATGCCCAGACGTGGGTCCCAGGCACTCCACACCACTGGAGTCAAGCTAGCCGGGCTGATGAGAGGTGTTACCTCGAAACCGGTCCGGTCCTCGGATGCGTGATTCCGTTCTGGGAAGGACATGGCTTTTGTAGTTCGGACTGGACTGTTCCCATGAGGCTCAGGGTCAGAGCTGATTTGCATATCGCCATTGTCTAGTCCAGGGTGGTGTGGAGTGCAAAATAACGATGGATTTAAGCCCAGATCCTTGGACTGGGGTGAGTGTGTGACATTGATCCACATTCTGTCCATCACTTGTTGTGTTTGCAATTTCCGCCCTAAGTGCGCTGGGGATGCCCAGACGTGGGTCCCAGGCACTCCACACCACTGGAGTCAAGCTAGCCGGGCTGATGAGAGGTGTTACCTCGAAACCGGTCCGGTCCTCGGATGCTTGATTCCGTTCTGGGAAGGACATGGCTTTTGTAGTTCGGACTGGACAGTTCCCTTGAGGCTCAGGGTCAGAGCTGATTTGCATATCGCCATTGTCTAACCCAGGGTGGTGTGGAGTGCAAAATAACGATGGATTTAGGCCCAGATCTTTGGACTGGGGTGAGTGTGTGACATTGATCCACATTCTGTCCATCACTTGTTGTGTTTGCAATTTCCGCCCTAAGTGCGCTGGGGATGCCCAGACGTGGGTCCCAGGCACTCCACACCACTGGAGTCAAGCTAGCCGGGCTGATGAGAGGTGTTACCTCGAAACCGGTCCGGTCCTCGGATGCTTGATTCCGTTCTGGGAAGGACATGGCTTTTGTAGTTCGGACTGGACTGTTCCCATGAGGCTCAGGGTCAGAGCTGATTTGCATATCACCATTGTCTAACCCAGGGTGGTGTGGAGTGCAAAATAACGATGGATTTAGGCCCAGATCCTTGGACTGGGGTGAGTGTGTGACATTGATCCACATTCTGTCCATCACTTGTTGTGTTTGCAATTTCCGCCCTAAATGCGCTGGGGATGCCCAGACGTTGGTCCCAGGCACTCCACACCACTGGAGTCAAGCTAGCCGGGCTGATGAGAGGTGTTACCTCGAAACCGGTCCGGTCCTCGGATGCTTGATTCCGTTCTGGGAAGGACATGGCTTTTGTAGTTCGGACTGGACTGTTCCCATGAGGCTCAGGGTCAGAGCTGATTTGCATATCGCCATTGTCTAACCCAGGGTGTGTGGAGTGCAAAATAACGATGGATTTAGGCCCAGATCCTTGGACTGGGGTGAGTGTGTGACATTGATCCACATTCTGTCCATCACTTGTTGTGTTTGCAATTTCCGCCCTAAGTGCGCTGGGGATGCCCAGACGTGGGTCCCAGGCACTCCACACCACTGGAGTCAAGCTAGCCGGGCTGATGAGAGGTGTTACCTCGAAACCGGTCCGGTCCTCGGATGCTTGATTCCGTTCTGGGAAGGACATGGCTTTTGTAGTTCGGACTGGACTGTTCCCATGAGGCTCAGGGTCAGAGCTGATTTGCATATCACCATTGTCTAACCCAGGGTGGTGTGGAGTGCAAAATAACGATGGATTTAGGCCCAGATCCTTGGACTGGGGTGAGTGTGTGACATTGATCCACATTCTGTCCATCACTTGTTGTGTTTGCAATTTCCGCCCTAAGTGCGCTGGGGATGCCCAGACGTTGGTCCCAGGCACTCCACACCACTGGAGTCAAGCTAGCCGGGCTGATGAGAGGTGTTACCTCGAAACCGGTCCGGTCCTCGGATGCTTGATTCCGTTCTGGGAAGGACATGGCTTTTGTAGTTCGGACTGGACTGTTCCCATGAGGCTCAGGGTCAGAGCTGATTTGCATATCGCCATTGTCTAACCCAGGGTGTGTGGAGTGCAAAATAACGATGGATTTAGGCCCAGATCCTTGGACTGGGGTGAGTGTGTGACATTGATCCACATTCTGTCCATCACTTGTTGTGTTTGCAATTTCCGCCCTAAGTGCGCTGGGGATGCCCAGACGTGGGTCCCAGGCACTCCACACCACTGGAGTTAAGCTAGCCGGGCTGATGAGAGGTGTTACCTCGAAACCGGTCCGGTCCTCGGATGCTTGATTCCGTTCTGGGAAGGACATGGCTTTTGTAGTTCGGACTGGACTGTTCCCATGAGGCTCAGGGTCAGAGCTGATTTGCATATTGCCATTGTCTAACCCAGGGTGTGTGGAGTGCAAAATAACGATGGATTTAGGCCCAGATCCTTGGACTGGGGTGAGTGTGTGACATTGATCCACATTGTGTCCATCACTTGTTGTGTTTGCAATTTCCGCCCTAAGTGCGCTGGGGATGCCCAGACGTGGGTCCCAGACACTCCACACCACTGGAGTCAAGCTAGCCGGGCTGATGAGAGGTGTTACCTCGAAACCGGTCCGGTCCTCGGATGCTTGATTCCGTTCTGGGAAGGACATAGCTTTTGTAGTTAGGACTGGACTGTTCCCATGAGGCTCAGGGTCAGAGCTGATTTGCATATCGCCATTGTCTAACCCAGGGTCGTGTGGAGTGCAAAATAACAATGGATTTAGGCCCAGATCCTTGGACTGGGGTGAGTGTGTGACATTGATCCACATCTGTCCATCACTTGTTGTGTTTGCAATTTCCGCCCTAAGTGCGTTGGGGATGCCCAGACGTGGGTCCCAGGCACTCCACACCACTGGAGTCAAGCTAGCCGGGCTGATGAGAGGTGTTACCTCGAAACCGGTCCGGTCCTCAGATGCTTGATTCCGTTCTAGGAAGGACATGGCTTTTGTAGTTCGGACTGGACTGTTCCCATGAGGCTCAGGGTCAGAGCTGATTTGCATATCGCCATTGTCTAACCCAGGGTGGTGTGGAGTGCAAAATAACGATGGATTTAGGCCCAGATCCTTGGACTGGGGTGAGTGTGTGACATTGATCCACATTCTGTCCATCACTTGTTGTGTTTGCAATTTCCGCCCTAAGTGCGTTGGGGATGCCCAGACGTGGGTCCCAGGCACTCCACACCACTGGAGTCAAGCGAGCCGGGCTGATGAGAGGTGTTACCTCGAAACCGGTCCGGTCCTCGGATGCTTGATTCCGTTCTGGGAAGGACATGGCTTTTGTAGTTCGGACTGGACTGTTCCCATGAGGCTCAGGGTCAGAGCTGATTTGCATATCACCATTGTCTAAACCAGGGTGGTGTGGAGTGCAAAATAACGATGGATTTAGGCCCAGATCCTTGGACTGGGGTGAGTGTGTGACATTGATCCACATTCTGTCCATCACTTGTTGTGTTTGCAATTTCCGCCCTAAGTGCGCTGGGGATGCCCAGACGTGGGTCCCAGGCACTCCACACCACTGGAGTTAAGCTAGCCGGGCTGATGAGAGGTGTTACCTCGAAACCGGTCCGGTCCTCGGATGCTTGATTCCGTTCTGGGAAGGACATGGCTTTTGTAGTTCGGACTGGACTGTTCCCATGAGGCTCAGGGTCAGAGCTGATTTGCATATTGCCATTGTCTAACCCAGGGTGTGTGGAGTGCAAAATAACGATGGATTTAGGCCCAGATCCTTGGACTGGGGTGAGTGTGTGACATTGATCCACATTCTGTCCATCACTTGTTGTGTTTGCAATTTCGCCCTAAGTGCGCTGGGGATGCCCAGACGTGGGTCCCAGGCACTCCACACCACTGGAGTCAAGCTAGCCGGGCTGATGAGAGGTGTTACCTCGAAACCGGTCCGGTCCTCGGATGCTTGATTCCGTTCTGGGAAGGACATGGCTTTTGTAGTTCGGACTAGACTGTTCCCATGAGGCTCAGGGTCAGAGCTGATTTGCATATCGCCATTGTCTAACCCAGGGTGTTGTGGAGTGCAAAATAACGATGGATTTAGGCCCAGATCCTTGGACTGGGGTGAGTGTGTGACATTGATCCACATTGTGTCCATGACTTGTTGTGTTTGCAATTTCCGCCCTAAGTGCGCTGGGGATGCCCAGACGTGGGTCCCAGACACTCCACACCACTGGAGTCAAGCTAGCCGGGCTGATGAGAGGTGTTACCTCGAAACCGGTCCGGTCCTCGGATGCTTTATTCCGTTCTGGGAAGGACATAGCTTTTGTAGTTAGGACTGGACTGTTCCCATGAGGCTCAGGGTCAGAGCTGATTTGCATATCGCCATTGTCTAACCCAGGGTCGTGTGGAGTGCAAAATAACAATGGATTTAGGCCCAGATCCTTGGACTGGGGTGAGTGTGTGACATTGATCCACATCTGTCCATCACTTGTTGTGTTTGCAATTTCCGCCCTAAGTGCGTTGGGGATGCCCAGACGTGGGTCCCAGGCACTCCACACCACTGGAGTCAAGCTAGCCGGGCTGATGAGAGGTGTTACCTCGAAACCGGTCCGGTCCTCAGATGCTTGATTCCGTTCTAGGAAGGACATGGCTTTTGTAGTTCGGACTGGACTGTTCCCATGAGGCTCAGGGTCAGAGCTGATTTGCATATCGCCATTGTCTAACCCAGGGTGGTGTGGAGTGCAAAATAACGATGGATTTAGGCCCAGATCCTTGGACTGGGGTGAGTGTGTGACATTGATCCACATTCTGTCCATCACTTGTTGTGTTTGCAATTTCCGCCCTAAGTGCGTTGGGGATGCCCAGACGTGGGTCCCAGGCACTCCACACCACTGGAGTCAAGCGAGCCGGGCTGATGAGAGGTGTTACCTCGAAACCGGTCCGGTCCTCAGATGCTTGATTCCGTTCTGGGAAGGACATGGCTTTTGTAGTTCGGACTGGACTGTTCCCATGAGGCTCAGGGTCAGAGCTGATTTGCATATCACCATTGTCTAAACCAGGGTGGTGTGGAGTTCAAAATAACGATGGATTTAGGCCCAGATCCTTGGACTGGGGTGAGTGTGTGACATTGATCCACATTCTGTCCATCACTTGTTGTGTTTGCAATTTCCGCCCTAAGTGCGCTGGGGATGCCCAGACGTGGGTCCCAGGCACTCCACACCACTGGAGTCAAGCTAGCCGGGCTGATGAGAGGTGTTACCTCGAAACCGGTCCGGTCCTCGGATGCTTGATTCCGTTCTGGGAAGGACATGGCTTTTGTAGTTCGGACTGGACTGTTCCCATGAGGGTCAGAGCTGATTTGCATATCACCATTGTCTAACCCAGGGTGGTGTGGAGTGCAAAATAACGATGGATTTAGGCCCAGATCCTTGGTCTGGGGTGAGTGTGTGACATTGATCCACATTCTGTCCATCACTTGTTGTGTTTGCAATTTCCGCCCTAATTGCGCTGGGGATGCCCAGACGTGGGTCCCAGGCACTCCACACCACTGGAGTCAAGCTAGCCGGGCTGATGAGAGGTGTTACCTCGAAACCGGTCCGGTCCTCGGATGCTTGATTCCGTTCTGGGAAGGACATGGCTTTTGTAGTTCGGACTGGACTGTTCCCATGAGGCTCAGGGTCAGAGCTGATTTGCATATCGCCATTGTCTAGTCCAGGGTGGTGTGGAGTGCAAAATAACGATGGTTTTAGGCCCAGATCCTTGGACTGGGGTGAGTGTGTGACATTGATCCACATTCTGTCCATCACTTGTTGTGTTTGCAATTTCCGCCCTAAGTGCGCTGGGGATGCCCAGACGTGGGTCCCAGGCACTCCACACCACTGGAGTCAAGCTAGCCGGGCTGATGAGAGGTGTTACCTCGAAACCGGTCCGGTCCTCGGTTGCTTGATTCCGTTCTGGGAAGGACATGGCTTTTGTAGTTCGGACTGGACAGTTCCCTTGAGGCTCAGGGTCAGAGCTGATTTGCATATCGCCATTGTCTAACCCAGGGTGGTGTGGAGTGCAAAATAACGATGGATTTAGGCCCAGATCCTTGGACTGGGGTGAGTGTGTGACATTGATCCACATTCTGTCCATCACTTGTTGTGTTTGCAATTTCCGCCCTAAGTGCGCTGGGGATGCCCAGACGTGGGTCTCAGGCACTCCACACCACTGGAGTCAAGCTAGCCGGGCTGATGAGAGGTGTTACCTCGAAACCGGTCCGGTCCTTGGATGCTTGATTCCGTTCTGGGAAGGACATGGCTTTTGTAGTTCGGACTGGACTGTTCCCATGAGGCTCAGGGTCAGAGCTGATTTGCATATCGCCATTGCCTAACCCAGGGTGGTGTGGAGTGCAAAATAACGATGGATTTAGGGCCAGATCCTTGGACTGGGGTGAGTGTGTGACATTGATCCACATTCTGTCCATCACTTGTTGTGTTTGCAATTTCCGCCCTAAGTGCGCTGGGGATGCCCAGACGTGGGTCCCAGACACTCCACACCACTGGAGTCAAGCTAGCCGGGCTGATGAGAGGTGTTACCTCGAAACCGGTCCGGTCCTCGGATGCTTGATTCCGTTCTGGGAAGGACATAGCTTTTGTAGTTAGGACTGGACTGTTCCCATGAGGCTCAGGGTCAGAGTTGATTTGCATATCGCCATTGTCTAACCCAGGGTCGTGTGGAGTGCAAAATAACAATGGATTTAGGCCCAGATCCTTGGACTGGGGTGAGTGTGTGACATTGATCCACATCTGTCCATCACTTGTTGTGTTTGCAATTTCCGCCCTAAGTGCGTTGGGGATGCCCAGACGTGGGTCCCAGGCACTCCACACCACTGGAGTCAAGCTAGCCGGGCTGATGAGAGGTGTTACCTCGAAACCGGTCCGGTCCTCAGATGCTTGATTCCGTTCTAGGAAGGACATGGCTTTTGTAGTTCGGACTGGACTGTTCCCATGAGGCTCAGGGTCAGAGCTGATTTGCATATCGCCATTGTCTAACCCAGGGTGGTGTGGAGTGCAAAATAACGATGGATTTAGGCCCAGATCCTTGGACTGGGGTGAGTGTGTGACATTGATCCACATTCTGTCCATCACTTGTTGTGTTTGCAATTTCCGCCCTAAGTGCGTTGGGGATGCCCAGACGTGGGTCCCAGGCACTCCACACCACTGGAGTCAAGCGAGCCGGGCTGATGAGAGGTGTTACCTCGAAACCGGTCCGGTCCTCGGATGCTTGATTCCGTTCTGGGAAGGACATGGCTTTTGTAGTTCGGACTAGACTGTTCCCATGAGGCTCAGGGTCAGAGCTGATTTGCATATCGCCATTGTCTAACCCAGGGTGGTGTGGAGTGCAAAATAACGATGGATTTAGGCCCAGATCCTTGGACTGGGGTGAGTGTGTGACATTGATCCACATTGTGTCCATCACTTGTTGTGTTTGCAATTTCCGCCCTAAGTGCGCTGGGGATGCCCAGACGTGGGTCCCAGACACTCCACACCACTGGAGTCAAGCTAGCCGGGCTGATGAGAGGTGTTACCTCGAAACCGGTCCGGTCCTCGGATGCTTGATTCCGTTCTGGGAAGGACATAGCTTTTGTAGTTAGGACTGGACTGTTCCCATGAGGCTCAGGGTCAGAGCTGATTTGCATATCGCCATTGTCTAACCCAGGGTCGTGTGGAGTGCAAAATAACAATGGATTTAGGCCCAGATCCTTGGACTGGGGTGAGTGTGTGACATTGATCCACATCTGTCCATCACTTGTTGTGTTTGCAATTTCCGCCCTAAGTGCGTTGGGGATGCCCAGACGTGGGTCCCAGGCACTCCACACCACTGGAGTCAAGCTAGCCGGGCTGATGAGAGGTGTTACCTCGAAACCGGTCCGGTCCTCAGATGCTTGATTCCGTTCTAGGAAGGACATGGCTTTTGTAGTTCGGACTGGACTGTTCCCATGAGGCTCAGGGTCAGAGCTGATTTGCATATCGCCATTGTCTAACCCAGGGTGGTGTGGAGTGCAAAATAACGATGGATTTAGGCCCAGATCCTTGGACTGGGGTGAGTGTGTGACATTGATCCACATTCTGTCCATCACTTGTTGTGTTTGCAATTTCCGCCCTAAGTGCGTTGGGGATGCCCAGACGTGGGTCCCAGGCACTCCACACCACTGGAGTCAAGCGAGCCGGGCTGATGAGAGGTGTTACCTCGAAACCGGTCCGGTCCTCAGATGCTTGATTCCGTTCTGGGAAGGACATGGCTTTTGTAGTTCGGACTGGACTGTTCCCATGAGGCTCAGGGTCAGAGCTGATTTGCATATCACCATTGTCTAAACCAGGGTGGTGTGGAGTTCAAAATAACGATGGATTTAGGCCCAGATCCTTGGACTGGGGTGAGTGTGTGACATTGATCCACATTCTGTCCATCACTTGTTGTGTTTGCAATTTCCGCCCTAAGTGCGCTGGGGATGCCCAGACGTGGGTCCCAGGCACTCCACACCACTGGAGTCAAGCTAGCCGGGCTGATGAGAGGTGTTACCTCGAAACCGGTCCGGTCCTCGGATGCTTGATTCCGTTCTGGGAAGGACATGGCTTTTGTAGTTCGGACTGGACTGTTCCCATGAGGGTCAGAGCTGATTTGCATATCACCATTGTCTAACCCAGGGTGGTGTGGAGTGCAAAATAACGATGGATTTAGGCCCAGATCCTTGGACTGGGGTGAGTGTGTGACATTGATCCACATTCTGTCCATCACTTGTTGTGTTTGCAATTTCCGCCCTAATTGCGCTGGGGATGCCCAGACGTGGGTCCCAGGCACTCCACACCACTGGAGTCAAGCTAGCCGGGCTGATGAGAGGTGTTACCTCGAAACCGGTCCGGTCCTCGGATGCTTGATTCCGTTCTGGGAAGGACATGGCTTTTGTAGTTCGGACTGGACTGTTCCCATGAGGCTCAGGGTCAGAGCTGATTTGCATATCGCCATTGTCTAGTCCAGGGTGGTGTGGAGTGCAAAATAACGATGGTTTTAGGCCCAGATCCTTGGACTGGGGTGAGTGTGTGACATTGATCCACATTCTTTCCATCACTTGTTGTGTTTGCAATTTCCGCCCTAAGTGCGCTGGGGATGCCCAGACGTGGGTCCCAGGCACTCCACACCACTGGAGTCAAGCTAGCCGGGCTGATGAGAGGTGTTACCTCGAAACCGGTCCGGTCCTCGGTTGCTTGATTCCGTTCTGGGAAGGACATGGCTTTTGTAGTTCGGACTGGACAGTTCCCTTGAGGCTCAGGGTCAGAGCTGATTTGCATATCGCCATTGTCTAACCCAGGGTGGTGTGGAGTGCAAAATAACGATGGATTTAGGCCCAGATCCTTGGACTGGGGTGAGTGTGTGACATTGATCCACATTCTGTCCATCACTTGTTGTGTTTGCAATTTCCGCCCTAAGTGCGCTGGGGATGCCCAGACGTGGGTCTCAGGCACTCCACACCACTGGAGTCAAGCTAGCCGGGCTGATGAGAGGTGTTACCTCGAAACCGGTCCGGTCCTCGGATGCTTGATTCCGTTCTGGGAAGGACATGGCTTTTGTAGTTCGGACTGGACTGTTCCCATGAGTCTCAGGGTCAGAGCTGATTTGCATATCACCATTGTCAAACCCAGGGTGGTGTGGAGTGCAAAATAACGATGGATTTTGGCCCAGATCCTTGGACTGGGGTGAGTGTGTGACATTGATCCACATTCTGTCCATCACTTGTTGTGTTTGCAATTTCCGCCCTAAGTGCGCTGGGGATGCCCAGACGTTGGTCCCAGGCACTCCACACCACTGGAGTCAAGCTAGCCGGGCTGATGAGAGGTGTTACCTCGAAACCGGTCCGGTCCTCGGATGCTTGATTCCGTTCTGGGAAGGACATAGCTTTTGTAGTTCGGACTGGACTGTTCCCATGAGGCTCCGGGTCAGAGCTGATTTGCATATCGCCATTGTCTAACCCAGGGTGTGTGGAGTGCAAAATAACGATGGATTTAGGCCCAGATCCTTGGACTGGGGTGAGTGTGTGACATTAATCCACATTCTGTCCATCACTTGTTGTGTTTGCAATTTCCGCCCTAAGTGCGCTGGGGATGCCCAGACGTGGGTCCCAGCCACTCCACACCACTGGAGTCAAGCTAGCCGGGCTGATGAGAGGTGTTACCTCGAAACCGGTCCGGTCCTCGGATGCTTGATTCCGTTCTGGGAAGGGCATGGCTTTTGTAGTTCGGACTGGGCTGTTCCCATGAGGCTCAGGGTCAGAGCTGATTTGCATATCGCCATTGTCTAACCCAGGGTGGTGTGGAGTGCAAAATAACGATGGATTTAGGCCCAGATCCTTGGACTGGGGTGAGTGTGTGACATTGGTCCACATTCTGTCCATCACTTGTTGTGTTTGCAATTTCGCCCTAAGTGCGCTGGGGATGCCCAGACGTGGGTCCCAGGCACTCCACACCACTGGAGTCAAGCTAGCCGGGCTGGTGAGAGGTGTTACCTCGAATCCGGTCCGGTCCTCGGATGCTTGATTCCGTTCTGGGAAGGACATGGCTTTTGTAGTTCGGACTGGACTGTTCCCATGAGGCTCAGGGTCAGAGCTGATTTGCATATCGCCATTGTCTAACCCAGGGTGGTGTGGAGTGCAAAATAACGATGGATTTAGGCCCAGATCCCTGGACTGGGGTGAGTGTGTGACATTGATCCACATTCTGTCCATCACTTGTTGTGTTTGCAATTTCCGCCCTAAGTGCGCTGGGGATGCCCAGACGTGGGTCCCAGGCACTCCACACCACTGGAGTCAAGCTAGCCGGGCTGATGAGAGGTGTTACCTCGAACCGGTCCGGTCCTCGGATGCTTGATTCCGTTCTGGGAAGGACATGGCTTTTGTAGTTAGGACTGGACTGTTCCCATGAGGCTCAGGGTCAGAGCTGATTTGCATATCGCCATTGTCTAACCCAGGGTCGTGTGGAGTGCAAAATAACAATGGATTTAGGCCCAGATCCTTGGACTGGGGTGAGTGTGTGACATTGATCCACATTCTGTCCATCACTTGTTGTGTTTGCAATTTCCGCCCTAAGTGCGTTGGGGATGCCCAGACGTGGGTCCCAGGCACTCCACACCACTGGAGTCAAGCTAGCCGGGCTGATGAGAGGTGTTACCTCGAAACCGGTCCGGTCCTCGGATGCTTGATTCCGTTCTGGGAAGGACATGGCTTTTGTAGTTCGGACTGGACTGTTCTCATGAGGCTCAGGGTCAGAGCTGATTTGCATATCGCCATTGTCTAACCCAGGGTGGTGTGGAGTGCAAAATAACGATGGATTTAGGCCCAGATCCTTGGACTGGGGTGAGTGTGTGACATTGATCCACATTCTGTCCATCACTTGTTGTGTTTGCAATTTCCGCCCTAAGTGCGCTGGGGATGCCCAGACGTGGGTCCCAGGCACTCCACACCACTGGAGTCAAGCTAGCCGGGCTGATGAGAGGTGTTACCTCGAAACCGGTCCGGTCCTCGGATGCTTGATTCCGTTCTGGGAAGGACATGGCTTTTGTAGTTAGGACTGCACTGTTCCCATGAGGCTCAGGGTCAGAGCTGATTTGCATATCGCCATTGTCTAACCCAGGGTCGTGTGGAGTGCAAAATAACAATGGATTTAGGCCCAGATCCTTGGACTGGGGTGAGTGTGTGACATTGATCCACATTCTGTCCATCACTTGTTGTGTTTGCAATTTCCGCCCTAAGTGCGTTGGGGATGCCCAGACGTGGGTCCCAGGCACTCCACACCACTGGAGTCAAGCTAGCCGGGCTGATGAGAGGTGTTACCTCGAAACCGGTCCGGTCCTCGGATGCTTGATTCCGTTCTGGGAAGGACATGGCTTTTGTAGTTCAGACTGGACTGTTCTCATGAGGCTCAGGGTTCAGAGCTGATTTGCATATCGCCATTGTCTAACCCAGGGTGGTGTGGAGTGCAAAATAACGATGGATTTAGGCCCAGATCCTTGGACTGGGGTGAGTGTGTGACATTGATCCACATTCTGTCCATCACTTGTTGTGTTTGCAATTTCCGCCCTAAGTGCGCTGGGGATGCCCAGACGTGGGTCCCAGGCACTCCACACCACTGGAGTCAAGCTAGCCGGGGTGATGAGAGGTGTTACCTCGAAACCGGTCCGGTCCTCGGATGCTTGATTCCGTTCTGGGAAGGACATGGCTTTTGTAGTTCGGACTGGACTGTTCCCATGAGACTCAGGGTCAGAGCTGATTTACATATCGCCATTGTCTAACCCAGGGTGGTGTGGAGTGCAAAATAACGATGGATTTAGGCCCAGATCCTTGGACTGGGGTGAGTGTGTGACATTGATCCACATTCTGTCCATCACTTGTTGTGTTTGCAATTTCCGCCCTAAGTGCGCTGGGGATGCCCAGACGTGGGTCCCAGGCACTCCACACCACTGGAGTCAAGCTAGCCGGGCTGATGAGAGTTGTTACCTCGAAACCGGTCCGGTCCTCGGATGCTTGATTCCGTTCTGGGAAGGACATGGCTTTTGTAGTTCGGACTGGACTGTTCCCATGAGGCTCAGGGTCAGAGCTGATTTGCATATCGCCATTGTCTAACCCAGGGTGGTGTGGAGTGCAAAATAACGATGGATTTAGGCCCAGATCCTTGGACTGGGGCGAGTGTGTGACATTGATCCACATTCTGTCCATCACTTGTTGTGTTTGCAATTTCCGCCCTAAGTGCGCTGGGGATGCCCAGACGTGGGTCCCAGGCACTCCACACCACTGGAGTCAAGCTAGCCGGGCTGATGAGAGGTGTTACCTCGAACCGGTCCGGTCCTCGGATGCTTGATTCCGTTCTGGGAAGGACATGGCTTTTGTAGTTAGGACTGGACTGTTCCCATGAGGCTCAGGGTCAGAGCTGATTTGCATATCGCCATTGTCTAACCCAGGGTCGTGTGGAGTGCAAAATAACAATGGATTTAGGCCCAGATCCTTGGACTGGGGTGAGTGTGTGACATTGATCCACATTCTGTCCATCACTTGTTGTGTTTGCAATTTCCGCCCTAAGTGCGCTGGGGATGCCCAGACGTGGGTCCCAGGCACTCCACACCACTGGAGTCAAGCTAGCCGGGGTGATGAGAGGTGTTACCTCGAAACCGGTCCGGTCCTCGGATGCTTGATTCCGTTCTGGGAAGGACATGGCTTTTGTAGTTCGGACTGGACTGTTCCCATGAGACTCAGGGTCAGAGCTGATTTACATATCGCCATTGTCTAACCCAGGGTGGTGTGGAGTGCAAAATAACGATGGATTTAGGCCCAGATCCTTGGACTGGGGGCAGTGTGTGACATTGATCCACATTCTGTCCATCACTTGTTGTGTTTGCAATTTCGCCCTAAGTGCGCTGGGGATGCCCAGACGTGGGTCCCAGGCACTCCACACCACTGGAGTCAAGCTAGCCGGGCTGATGAGAGGTGTTACCTCGAAACCGGTCCGGTCCTCGGATGCTTGATTCCGTTCTGGGAAGGACATGGCTTTTGTAGTTAGGACTGCACTGTTCCCATGAGGCTCAGGGTCAGAGCTGATTTGCATATCGCCATTGTCTAACCCAGGGTCGTGTGGAGTGCAAAATAACAATGGATTTAGGCCCAGATCCTTGGACTGGGGTGAGTGTGTGACATTGATCCACATTCTGTCCATCACTTGTTGTGTTTGCAATTTCCGCCCTAAGTGCGTTGGGGATGCCCAGACGTGGGTCCCAGGCACTCCACACCACTGGAGTCAAGCTAGCCGGGCTGATGAGAGGTGTTACCTCGAAACCGGTCCGGTCCTCGGATGCTTGATTCCGTTCTGGGAAGGACATGGCTTTTGTAGTTCAGACTGGACTGTTCTCATGAGGCTCAGGGTTCAGAGCTGATTTGCATATCGCCATTGTCTAACCCAGGGTGGTGTGGAGTGCAAAATAACGATGGATTTAGGCCCAGATCCTTGGACTGGGGTGAGTGTGTGACATTGATCCACATTCTGTCCATCACTTGTTGTGTTTGCAATTTCCGCCCTAAGTGCGCTGGGGATGCCCAGACGTGGGTCCCAGGCACTCCACACCACTGGAGTCAAGCTAGCCGGGGTGATGAGAGGTGTTACCTCGAAACCGGTCCGGTCCTCGGATGCTTGATTCCGTTCTGGGAAGGACATGGCTTTTGTAGTTCGGACTGGACTGTTCCCATGAGACTCAGGGTCAGAGCTGATTTACATATCGCCATTGTCTAACCCAGGGTGGTGTGGAGTGCAAAATAACGATGGATTTAGGCCCAGATCCTTGGACTGGGGTGAGTGTGTGACATTGATCCACATTCTGTCCATCACTTGTTGTGTTTGCAATTTCCGCCCTAAGTGCGCTGGGGATGCCCAGACGTGGGTCCCAGGCACTCCACACCACTGGAGTCAAGCTAGCCGGGCTGATGAGAGTTGTTACCTCGAAACCGGTCCGGTCCTCGGATGCTTGATTCCGTTCTGGGAAGGACATGGCTTTTGTAGTTCGGACTGGACTGTTCCCATGAGGCTCAGGGTCAGAGCTGATTTGCATATCGCCATTGTCTAACCCAGGGTGGTGTGGAGTGCAAAATAACGATGGATTTAGGCCCAGATCCTTGGACTGGGGCGAGTGTGTGACATTGATCCACATTCTGTCCATCACTTGTTGTGTTTGCAATTTCCGCCCTAAGTGCGCTGGGGATGCCCAGACGTGGGTCCCAGGCACTCCACACCACTGGAGTCAAGCTAGCCGGGCTGATGAGAGGTGTTACCTCGAAACCGGTCCGGTCCTCGGATGCTTGATTCCGTTCTGGGAAGGACATGGCTTTTGTAGTTCGGACTGGACAGTTCCCATGAGGGTCAGAGCTGATTTGCATATCGCCATTGTCTAACCCAGGGTGGTGTGGAGTGCAAAATAACGATGGATTTAGGCCCAGATCCTTGGAATGGGGTGAGTGTGTGACATTGATCCACATTCTGTTCATCACTTGTTGTGTTTGCAATTTTTGCCCTAAGTGCGCTGGGGATGCCCAGACGTGGGTCCCAGGCACTCCACACCACTGGAGTCAAGCTAGCCGGGCTGATGAGAGGTGTTACCTCGAAACCGGTCCGGTCCTCGGATGCTAGATTCCGTTCTGGGAAGGACATGGCTTTTGTAGTTCGGACTGGACTGTTCCCATGAGGCTCAGGGTCAGAGCTGATTTGCATATCGCCATTGTCTAACACAGGGTGGTGTGGAGTGCAAAATAACGATGGATTTAGGCCCAGATCCCTGGACTGGGGTGAGTGTGTGACATAGATCCACATTCTGTCCATCACTTGTTGTGTTTGCAATTTCCGCCCTAAGTGCGCTGGGGATGCCCAGACGTGGGTCCCAGGCACTCCACACCACTGGAGTCAAGCTAGCCGGGCTGATGAGAGTTGTTACCTCGAAACCGGTCCGGTCCTCGGATGCTTGATTCCGTTCTGGGAAGGACATGGCTTTTGTAGTTAGGACTGGACTGTTCCCATGAGGCTCAGGGTCAGAGCTGATTTGCATATCACCATTGTCTAACCCAGGGTCGTGTGGAGTGCAAAATAACAATGGATTTAGGCCCAGATCCTTGGACTGGGGTGAGTGTGTGACATTGATCCACATTCTGTCCATCACTTGTTGTGTTTGCAATTTCCGCCCTAAGTGCGTTGGGGATGCCCAGACGTAGGTCCCAGGCACTCCACACCACTGGAGTCAAGCTAGCCGGGCTGATGAGAGGTGTTACCTCGAAACCGGTCCGGTCCTCGGATGCTTGATTCCGTTCTGGGAAGGACATGCCTTTTGTAGTTCGGACTGGACTGTTCCCATGAGGCTCAGGGTCAGAGCTGATTTGCATATCGCCATTGTCTAACCCAGGGTGGTGTGGAGTGCAAAATAACGATGGATTTAGGCCCAGATCCTTGGACTGGGGGCAGTGTGTGACATTGATCCACATTCTGTCCATCACTTGTTGTGTTTGCAATTTAGCCCTAAGTGCGCTGGGGATGCCCAGACGTGGGTCCCAGGCACTCCACACCACTGGAGTCAAGCTAGCCGGGCTGATGAGAGGTGTTACCTCGAAACCGGTCCGGTCCTCGGATGCTTGATTCCGTTCTGGGAAGGACATGGCTTTTGTAGTTCGGACTGGACTGTTCCCATGAGGCTCAGGGTCAGAGCTGATTTGCATATCGCCATTGTCTAACCCAGGGTGGTGTGGAGTGCAAAATAACGATGGATTTAGGCCCAGATCCTTGGACTGGGGTGAGTGTGTGACATTGATCCACATTCTGTCCATCACTTGTTGTGTTTGCAATTTCCGCCCTAAGTGCGCTGGGGATGCCCAGACGTGGGTCCCAGGCACGCCACACCACTGGAGTCAAGCTAGCCGGGCTGATGAGAGGTGTTACCTCGAAACCGGTCCAGTCCTCGGATGCTTGATTCCGTTCTGGGAAGGACATGGCTTTTGTAGTTCGGACTGGACTGTTCCCATGAGGCTCAGGGTCAGAGCTGATTTGCATATCGCCATTGTCTAACCCAGGGTGGTGTGGAGTGCAAAATAACGATGGATTTAGGCCCAGATCCTTGGACTGGGGTGAGTGTGTGACATTGATCCACATTCTGTCCATCACTTGTTGTGTTTGCAATTTCCGCCCTAAGTGCGCTGGGGATGCCCAGACGTGGGTCCCAGCCACTCCACACCACTGGAGTCAAGCTAGCCGGGCTGATGAGAGGTGTTACCTCGAAACCGGTCCGGTCCTCGGATGCTTGATTCCGTTCTGGGAAGGGCATGGCTTTTGTAGTTCGGACTGGGCTGTTCCCATGAGGCTCAGGGTCAGAGCTGATTTGCATATCGCCATTGTCTAACCCAGGGTGGTGTGGAGTGCAAAATAACGATGGATTTAGGCCCAGATCCTTGGACTGGGGTGAGTGTGTGACATTGGTCCACATTCTGTCCATCACTTGTTGTGTTTGCAATTTCGCCCTAAGTGCGCTGGGGATGCCCAGACGTGGGTCCCAGGCACTCCACACCACTGGAGTCAAGCTAGCCAGGCTGGTGAGAGGTGTTACCTCGAATCCGGTCCGGTCCTCGGATGCTTGATTCCGTTCTGGGAAGGACATGGCTTTTGTAGTTAGGACTGGACTGTTCCCATGAGGCTCAGGGTCAGAGCTGATTTGCATATCGCCATTGTCTAACCCAGGGTCGTGTGGAGTGCAAAATAACAATGGATTTAGGCCCAGATCCTTGGACTGGGGTGAGTGTGTGACATTGATCCACATTCTGTCCATCACTTGTTGTGTTTGCAATTTCCGCCCTAAGTGCGTTGGGGATGCCCAGACGTGGGTCCCAGGCACTCCACACCACTGGAGTCAAGCTAGCCGGGCTGATGAGAGGTGTTACCTCGAAACCGGTCCGGTCCTCGGATGCTTGATTCCGTTCTGGGAAGGACATGGCTTTTGTAGTTCGGACTGGACTGTTCTCATGAGGCTCAGGGTCAGAGCTGATTTGCATATCGCCATTGTCTAACCCAGGGTGGTGTGGAGTGCAAAATAACGATGGATTTAGGCCCAGATCCTTGGACTGGGGTGAGTGTGTGACATTGATCCACATTCTGTCCATCACTTGTTGTGTTTGCAATTTCCGCCCTAAGTGCGCTGGGGATGCCCAGACGTGGGTCCCAGGCACTCCACACCACTGGAGTCAAGCTAGCCGGGCTGATGAGAGGTGTTACCTCGAAACCGGTCCGGTCCTCGGATGCTTGATTCCGTTCTGGGAAGGACATGGCTTTTGTAGTTAGGACTGCACTGTTCCCATGAGGCTCAGGGTCAGAGCTGATTTGCATATCGCCATTGTCTAACCCAGGGTCGTGTGGAGTGCAAAATAACAATGGATTTAGGCCCAGATCCTTGGACTGGGGTGAGTGTGTGACATTGATCCACATTCTGTCCATCACTTGTTGTGTTTGCAATTTCCGCCCTAAGTGCGTTGGGGATGCCCAGACGTGGGTCCCAGGCACTCCACACCACTGGAGTCAAGCTAGCCGGGCTGATGAGAGGTGTTACCTCGAAACCGGTCCGGTCCTCGGATGCTTGATTCCGTTCTGGGAAGGACATGGCTTTTGTAGTTCAGACTGGACTGTTCTCATGAGGCTCAGGGTTCAGAGCTGATTTGCATATCGCCATTGTCTAACCCAGGGTGGTGTGGAGTGCAAAATAACGATGGATTTAGGCCCAGATCCTTGGACTGGGGTGAGTGTGTGACATTGATCCACATTCTGTCCATCACTTGTTGTGTTTGCAATTTCCGCCCTAAGTGCGCTGGGGATGCCCAGACGTGGGTCCCAGGCACTCCACACCACTGGAGTCAAGCTAGCCGGGGTGATGAGAGGTGTTACCTCGAAACCGGTCCGGTCCTCGGATGCTTGATTCCGTTCTGGGAAGGACATGGCTTTTGTAGTTCGGACTGGACTGTTCCCATGAGACTCAGGGTCAGAGCTGATTTACATATCGCCATTGTCTAACCCAGGGTGGTGTGGAGTGCAAAATAACGATGGATTTAGGCCCAGATCCTTGGACTGGGGTGAGTGTGTGACATTGATCCACATTCTGTCCATCACTTGTTGTGTTTGCAATTTCCGCCCTAAGTGCGCTGGGGATGCCCAGACGTGGGTCCCAGGCACTCCACACCACTGGAGTCAAGCTAGCCGGGCTGATGAGAGTTGTTACCTCGAAACCGGTCCAGTCCTCGGATGCTTGATTCCGTTCTGGGAAGGACATGGCTTTTGTAGTTCGGACTGGACTGTTCCCATGAGGCTCAGGGTCATAGCTGATTTGCATATCGCCATTGTCTAACCCAGGGTGGTGTGGAGTGCAAAATAACGATGGATTTAGGCCCAGATCCTTGGACTGGGGCGAGTGTGTGACATTGATCCACATTCTGTCCATCACTTGTTGTGTTTGCAATTTCCGCCCTAAGTGCGCTGGGGATGCCCAGACGTGGGTCCCAGGCACTCCACACCACTGGAGTCAAGCTAGCCGGGCTGATGAGAGGTGTTACCTCGAAACCGGTCCGGTCCTCGGATGCTTGATTCCGTTCTGGGAAGGACATGGCTTTTGTAGTTCGGACTGGACAGTTCCCATGAGGGTCAGAGCTGATTTGCATATCGCCATTGTCTAACCCAGGGTGGTGTGGAGTGCAAAATAACGATGGATTTAGGCCCAGATCCTTGGAATGGGGTGAGTGTGTGACATTGATCCACATTCTGTTCATCACTTGTTGTGTTTGCAATTTTTGCCCTAAGTGCGCTGGGGATGCCCAGACGTGGGTCCCAGGCACTCCACACCACTGGAGTCAAGCTAGCCGGGCTGATGAGAGGTGTTACCTCGAAACCGGTCCGGTCCTCGGATGCTAGATTCCGTTCTGGGAAGGACATGGCTTTTGTAGTTCGGACTGGACTGTTCCCATGAGGCTCAGGGTCAGAGCTGATTTGCATATCGCCATTGTCTAACCAAGGGTGGTGTGGAGTGCAAAATAACGATGGATTTAGGCCCAGATCCTTGGACTGGGGTGAGTGTGTGACATTGATCCACATTCTGTCCATCACTTGTTGTGTTTGCAATTTCGCCCTAAGTGCGCTGGGGATGCCCAGACGTGGGTCCCAGGCACTCCACACCACTGGAGTCAAGCTAGCCGGGCTGATGAGAGGTGTTACCTCGAAACCGGTCCGGTCCTCGGATGCTTGATTCCGTTCTGGGAAGGACATGGCTTTTGTAGTTCGGACTGGACTGTTCCCATGAGGCTCAGGGTCAGAGCTGATTTGCATATCGCCATTGTCTAACACAGGGTGGTGTGGAGTGCAAAATAACGATGGATTTAGGCCCAGATCCCTGGACTGGGGTGAGTGTGTGACATAGATCCACATTCTGTCCATCACTTGTTGTGTTTGCAATTTCCGCCCTAAGTGCGCTGGGGATGCCCAGACGTGGGTCCCAGGCACTCCACACCACTGGAGTCAAGCTAGCCGGGCTGATGAGAGTTGTTACCTCGAAACCGGTCCGGTCCTCGGATGCTTGATTCCGTTCTGGGAAGGACATGGCTTTTGTAGTTAGGACTGGACTGTTCCCATGAGGCTCAGGGTCAGAGCTGATTTGCATATCACCATTGTCTAACCCAGGGTCGTGTGGAGTGCAAAATAACAATGGATTTAGGCCCAGATCCTTGGACTGGGGTGAGTGTGTGACATTGATCCACATTCTGTCCATCACTTGTTGTGTTTGCAATTTCCGCCCTAAGTGCGTTGGGGATGCCCAGACGTAGGTCCCAGGCACTCCACACCACTGGAGTCAAGCTAGCCGGGCTGATGAGAGGTGTTACCTCGAAACCGGTCCGGTCCTCGGATGCTTGATTCCGTTCTGGGAAGGACATGCCTTTTGTAGTTCGGACTGGACTGTTCCCATGAGGCTCAGGGTCAGAGCTGATTTGCATATCGCCATTGTCTAACCCAGGGTGGTGTGGAGTGCAAAATAACGATGGATTTAGGCCCAGATCCTTGGACTGGGGGCAGTGTGTGACATTGATCCACATTCTGTCCATCACTTGTTGTGTTTGCAATTTAGCCCTAAGTGCGCTGGGGATGCCCAGACGTGGGTCCCAGGCACTCCACACCACTGGAGTCAAGCTAGCCGGGCTGATGAGAGGTGTTACCTCGAAACCGGTCCGGTCCTCGGATGCTTGATTCCGTTCTGGGAAGGACATGGCTTTTGTAGTTCGGACTGGACTGTTCCCATGAGGCTCAGGGTCAGAGCTGATTTGCATATCGCCATTGTCTAACCCAGGGTGGTGTGGAGTGCAAAATAACGATGGATTTAGGCCCAGATCCTTGGACTGGGGTGAGTGTGTGACATTGATCCACATTCTGTCCATCACTTGTTGTGTTTGCAATTTCCGCCCTAAGTGCGCTGGGGATGCCCAGACGTGGGTCCCAGGCACGCCACACCACTGGAGTCAAGCTAGCCGGGCTGATGAGAGGTGTTACCTCGAAACCGGTCCAGTCCTCGGATGCTTGATTCCGTTCTGGGAAGGACATGGCTTTTGTAGTTCGGACTGGACTGTTCCCATGAGGCTCAGGGTCAGAGCTGATTTGCATATCGCCATTGTCTAACCCAGGGTGGTGTGGAGTGCAAAATAACGATGGATTTAGGCCCAGATCCTTGGACTGGGGTGAGTGTGTGACATTGATCCACATTCTGTCCATCACTTGTTGTGTTTGCAATTTCCGCCCTAAGTGCGCTGGGGATGCCCAGACGTGGGTCCCAGGCACTCCACACCACTGGAGTCAAGCTAGCCGGGCTGATGAGAGGTGTTACCTCGAAACCGGTCCGGTCCTCGGATGCTTGATTCAGTTCTGGGAAGGACATGGCTTTTGTAGTTCGGACTGGACTGTTCCCATGAGGCTCAGGGTCAGAGCTGATTTGCATATCGCCATTGTCTAACCCAGGGTGGTGTGGAGTGCAAAATAACGATGGATTTAGGCCCAGATCCTTAGACTGGGGTGAGTGTGTGACATTGATCCACATTCTGTCCATCACTTGTTGTGTTTGTAATTTCCGCCCTAAGTGACCTGGGGATGCCCAGACGTGGGTCCCAGGCACTCCACACCACTGGAGTCAAGCTAGCCGGGCTGATGAGAGGTGTTACCTCGAAACCGGTCCGGTCCTCGGATGCTTGATTCCGTTCTGGGAAGGACATGGCTTTTGTAGTTCGGACTGGACTGTTCCCATGAGGGTCAGAGCTGATTTGCATGTCGCCATTGTCTAACCCAGGGTGGTGTGGAGTGCAAAATAACGATGGATTTAGGCCCAGATCCTTGGACTGGGGTGAGTGTGTGACAATGATCCACATTCTGTCCATCACTTGTTGTGTTTGCAATTTCCGCCCTGAGTGCGCTTGGGATGCCCAGACGTGGGTCCCAGGCACTCCACACCACTGGAGTCAAGCTAGCCAGGCTGATGAGAGGTGTTACCTCGAAACCGGTCCGGTCCTCGGATGCTTGATTCCGTTCTGGGAAGGACATGGCTTTTGTAGTTCGGACTGGACTGTTCCCATGAGGCTCAGGGTCAGAGCTGATTTGCATATCGCCATTGTCTAACCCAGGGTGGTGTGGAGTGCAAAATAACGATGGATTTAGGCCCAGATCCTTGGACTGGGGTGAGTGTGTGACATTGATCCACATTCTGTCCATCACTTGTTGTGTTTGCAATTTCCGCCTTAAGTGCGCTGGGGATGCCCAGACGTGGGTCCCAGGCACTCCACACCACTGGAGTCAAGCTAGCCGGGCTGATGAGAGGTGTTACCTCGAAACCGGTCCGGTCCTCGGATGCTTGATTCCGTTCTGGGAAGGACATGGCTTTTGTAGTTCGGACTGGACTGTTCCCATGAGGGTCAGAGCTGATTTGCATATCGCCATTGTCTAACCCAGGGTGGTGTGGAGTGCAAAATAACGATGGATTTAGGCCCAGATCCTTGGACTGGGGTGAGTGTGTGACATTGATCCACATTCTGTCCATCACTTGTTGTGTTTGCAATTTCGCCCTAAGTGCGCTGGGGATGCCCAGACGTGGGTCCCAGGCACTCCACACCACTGGAGTCAAGCTAGCCGGGCTGATGAGAGGTGTTACCTCGAAACCGGTCCGGTCCTCGGATGCTTGATTCCGTTCTGGGAAGGACATGGCTTTTGTAGTTCGGACTGGACTGTTCCCATGAGGCTCAGGGTCAGAGCTGATTTGCATATCGCCATTGTCTAACACAGGGTGGTGTGGAGTGCAAAATAACGATGGATTTAGGCCCAGATCCTCTGTGTAGTCTTTGTGCTGCAACTTGTCTTAGAAAACCACTTGCGTTTGGGGAAAAGGCACGAGAAAGGATGATGATACAACAGCATGTCACTGACCTGATGAGCATAGAATTAGATTCTGACATAGATTGAGTAATTGCCTATGTAAGGGCAAAAGGAGGGTCTGAGGTTCCGTGACGATTTGAACCCGTGTTTTCAATATTGTCGGAAATATTGGTATCGGCGAACCGCAAATGATCCATTTAGCATATCCTGGTGTTTTCGCTACGCTACGAGCAAGAGCACTCCTTTTATGAGCACATTTCTGATCTACCCACGGCATCCATCTTAGATCATGGCAGCCATTTTGTATTTCTTGCCCTCACATAAGCAATAACCTCTGATCACTTCATTTCGATTAAGGACACGCAGCCTTAGCCGGAGATTCACCCTTTTCATGACACGTGCACCTTAAACCAGATCACGCTGTAGCTGCATGACTCGACAAAGGCTGCCTCCTCTGCCCGAGGCCAGTCCTGTTAAACTGGTCTTCGTGTCCATTGTCCTGATCACGATTAGGCGGCCGAGGCCGGTAGCCTTGCCCATTTACAACCCACAAACATCTCTTATCCCGCTTTCCTATTTTCCACACCTGGCTCCGTTCCTTTCTTTCTGAATCTTTATTAGGGGGAGGTAACGAAATTTACGATGAGGCGGTCCGGCTCTTGAATGCAATATTGACAAGGGATTGTGATAAACTAGTGGGAAGCCCTCTTCGTAGATGTTTTGTATCAGATTTTATCAACGATTCCTGTGTACGCCAAATATTTATTGTTTATGACACAAAGGTTTTGGGAATGTACCAACATGTGAAGAATTCGCCTGAAGGCCAAAATTTAGTATATAAGGAGCAACCCTCTTTGTACAAATTGAACAGGCTCCTAGTTACTGCCCATGCGTAGTTTCTGTGACTTCTGTGTCCCTGCAGTAATAAACCTTTGGTCTTTGACGCCACCATCGAGAAGCCCGTGTTTCTGTTCATTTGTGCACCAAGGCAGGTGGAACTCCGGGGTCTTCGGGTGTTGTTCCCTGACACCTCTGGACGGAACCAAAAAGTCCAGAACTCCAATTGGCGCCCAACGTGGGGCGACGTCATTCGGTACCGGTCCAAAAGCCTGAAGAGTTCGAGAAGCTTCGTGTGAAGATTCCTGAGGGAGGCGCCCCACTTCATCGATCCCGGCATATCGCAAAAGTGGCCCGAAGTTCTCTTCCACGAGGGTTCCCGTTCAGGACGGCTGCAGTGGGCCGTTGCCTTGACCGTCGCCCTGTCTTGGACCCGAGGTGCAGTCCTTAGTACAGCGAAACGTGACGGGTTTCTCCTTGGTGACGTCTTCAGTGACTCAGTTAAGTATTTAGTGGTTGCTAGCTGGTTACTTCGTGAGGGTTGTTAAAATCCTTTTTGGTACTTGGTTTGGTTTGGTTTCGTAGGATTATCACCGGTTGTTCTGGTTACGATAATCTATTTGGTTTAGTTTGGGTATCGATACATCAGTTCGTTTTGGTAGGCCTAAGTTCTTGCTTCAGGTGCACATATCTGTTTCTCGTTTTGTTTGTCTTGTGTTCCGGACTGAAAGATGGTAAGTCGGAAAAACTGTATGTTGTCTTGTTTTGGTTGCAACAGTGACTCACGATTGGAGGACTCATGTCTGGTTCCTCCGATTGGGACTCCCCTATATGACTTGTATTGCAAACATGGTGTGGGTCCTATATCTTATAATGAGGTGTGGGTCCGATACACTGAGAAAGATGGTGTCCTTAGTTGGCCACTGCATGGTAGTTTTGAACCCGAAATTCTTGACAATTTAGAAGCGAAATTGTTTAGGAAGAAAGCCCGGCCGGCAATGTTTGATTCTTTCCGTTACTGGCGAAAAGAATCCAAACAGAGAGAAATGAAAAGGTTAAAGAAAGAACAGAAAGAGCAAGAAGAGTTGACTCTGGAACAAGCGGCTAAGCAGCTGCAGGTTAACGAGTGTGAGAAAGCCATAGACGTGGCCATTAGAGAGCACAATTTAGCGATTGACAAGTGCTATCCTGCCTTGCCATCGAAAACAGCTAAGATACTAGAGGATTCCGAAAACGATCCTCTGCTGTCTTATTTGTTACGGTCACCTCCACCGTATGCACAAGGTGCTACGGCTCCGCTTGTACCGAATGTTCAATTGCCGGTTGCTGGACAACCTGGTATTCCTGCTCCTGTCCCTCAGAATCAAGTTCCCGTACCTCCTGTGGTCAATGTAAATGTTCCTACGGCTCCTCCTCTTCCTGGGTTGCCGACTTCTATACCTGTATCTGTGTCGCTTACATCTACTGTCCCACAAACTATTTTTCTCGATACTCCTACTGTTCCGTTATCTGTTCCTACCTCTACTGTGTTCTCTACATCTGCGAGTGTATTGACTCCACTTTCTGTTCGTCGAAGAATCACTGATTCTGTGTCTAGTATGCTATCTCCTTTCTATAAAACCTTAATTAAGACTCCTACTTCCGACTCTGTTCAAAGACGTAGTCAGCTTCCAAGTACTGAGGAACGGGGAATTTTAGATTCCACGGCTCTCAGATGGATTTCGAAGAGTAGAAGATATAGCACGAGGGATGTGCTAGATACATTTATGCAGTGGAAGGAACCAACACAACGGTATGTCTTTGATGAGATGTGCTCGTTGTTATGTGAGGAGATAGAAGAAGACGATGTTGAATCGGATTTAGAAGACTTAATCAAGGTTCAGAAAGAGTTTGCTGCAGGAATGATAGTGGGTGAAAATATAAAAGAAGCGATGGAACTGATTTTAAGTTATAGAAATGACCCATCACTTCGTTCACCGAGAGATTTAGAGAAAAGCAAGACGAAATTAAGTCGCCAATATCCAATGAGGGAGGTTCCTCCAATTTGGCGCGAAGCCGTACAAGCTGATAATGTTAATGGTATTGTAGCTGCTCCAGCGCAATTCCAAAGAGTGTGGATACACATTCCGTGGAAGCGAGCTGAAGTGCTAGCAGTGAAGCAGGCCTTGCCAGATCCGCGTAAGAATCCTGCTGGATACTATAAGGAATTAACACAGACAGTTGAGGCTTGTATAATGAACTTAGCGGACATCGATATGTTATTTGGCAATGTAGTTCCGCAACCAGTGTGGGCTAAAATTCGTAGAGAGGATCATCAAGCTGCTTTAGGTGGTGATTGGGCAGCTATCACTGCAGCGGATGGCCAGCAAATAGGTGGTGCAAAACCTGAACCCCTAATCGCTAATCTTCCAGGTAGGATAATCGATCTAATGAAGACTCTGATGCCCGCATTACGTGTTAATTGGGACAAATTATCCGCATGCAGGCAGAAGAAAGACGAAAGTGTCTCCGACTTTTTCACGAGGTTCGAAGAGACTTTTGTAGATCATAGTGGTCAGGATATGAGCACAGAAGGAGGACAGAGGCTGTTTGTCGATAAATTTGTGCATAATTTGTTACCTGAATTATGCAATAAATTAAAGGATTCAGAGAGTGCGTGGGCTGTTTCCACAACTGCGCAAATACTTGCAACTGCACAGTATTATGAAAATAGGGATAAAGAGGAAAAAGAGAAATCAGACAAGAAAACAAAAGATTTAAAAACTAAAGTTCTTTTGCAACAGGCATATCCGCCTCGCATGAATCAGACTAATACGCAACAAGGTTCGTATCAAAGGACAGATTATAGTTCATCGAGACCTCAATATCAGTGGAACCAGTGTGCGTACTGTAAGAAAGAGGGTCACTATAAGAATGAATGTCCGATCTTAGCGCAAAATAATGCAGCAGCAGCTCAGAGAGGTCGTGGTGGTTTTGTGCAGAATTCTAGAGGTCGAGGACGAGGTGCTATGCCTCCACAGACGAATGACCGTCCTTCCAATCACTTTGATCAACGAAATGGACAGTCTACTCAGCAAAATAGATCTCAACAATATCTTGTTGAAGACTATTGTGAAGTAGATGAGGGATTTCAGCAAAATGGGTACTAGGACAGCCATGGACAGAGAGAGGGAGTAGTATCAGTTCCAGTGGATCAGAGTGGGCCTTATGTCGCAGTAGCAACATCAGGTGTAGTCGAACCGTTTCTGTTGGATACTGGTGCCGCAAAAAGTTCTATCATTCATGCGAAACTCCCTGGCGCACCTTTGTCCGGCTTAACAAATGTTTCTGTAGGTTTTTCAGGCGCCCCTGTTTACAACCCTATATCTGGTCCTTTGTCTATTTCTGTGGGACCGTGTCAATTGAAAGCACCTCTAATTTTGACGACTGGTTGTAATGAAAATCTGCTTGGTTTAGACTTGTTAAAACGACTATATGCGACATTGTACTGTTCTCCAGAAGGAGTACAGCTTACATTGGGTAAAAATATCACTTCTCCGATGTACTTGTCAATGGATGCACTCCCACCAGAGCTGCGTTCACTCCCTGATTCTCTTTGGGCGACTGGTCCTAATGATGTAGGCCTCCTAGAAATACCACCCTATGTAGTAACTTTGAAAGCAAATGTAAAATTTCCAAGAATTCCGCAATACAAAATATCTAGTGAAGGTGAGCGTGCACTTTTATTGATTGTGCAAGATTTGATTAAGAAAGGTGTGGTTGAAGAAACTAGAGGAAATGTCTGTAACAGTCCTGTATTACCGATTTTGAAGCGAACTGATCCCACAAAGCCTCCAGTGTATAGGTTTGTCATAGACCTCAGAGAAGTTAATAAGATTGTGGTCCCGCAGTTTCCTGTGGTTCCAGACATTACTGCCTTGTTAACATTGATTCCTGCTACAGCTACATGGTTCTCAGTTATCGACTTGAAAAATGCCTTTTTCAGCATTCCGATAGCCGAGGAAAGCAGAGATATTTTCGGCTTCTGTCTAGGAGGTCGAAGTTTCAGATTTAAACGCGCTCCACAAGGCTATTGTGAGAGCCCATCTATTTACAGTCAAGCATTAAAAAGCCAGTTAGATTCCTTTGTCCTTCCTCCAGGTTCTGCCCTAGTACAGTATGTAGATGATCTTTTAGTGGCTGCCGATGACAAGGAAACTTGCAAAGCAGCTACGATCTCGTTATTGCATCATTTGTCTAATTTGAATCACAAGGTATCACCTTCGAAAATGCAATACTGCTGCCAAGAAGTGACCTACCTAGGTCATCTCTTGTCAAAGGAGGGAAGGAAGTTGACCCCAGAGAGAATAAAAGCAATTATGCAGATGAGTGTTCCACGCACACAGAGAGAAGTACGTGCCTTTTTAGGTATTACTTCTTACTGTAGGCAGTGGATCCCAAATTTTTCTCTTTTAGCGAAACCATTGGTAGCCTTGACTGGGAAAAATGTTCCGAGTCCGGTGCCATGGTCTGATGAATGTCAAGAGAGTTTTACTGAATTACGAAAAGCATTGTGTTCAGCTCCTGTATTGGGTACACCTGATTACAGTAAACAATTCACGCTCTACGTTCACGAGAGAGAAGGTTGCGCGTTGAGTGTTCTGACACAGAAGTTTGGTGATAAACAACTCCCTTGTGCGTATTTTTCATCAACATTAGATCCGGTAGCCAGAGCGTTGCCTAGTTGTTTGAGAGCTACAGCGGCAGCTGCGGCTTCCATTCGACAATCTGCTGGTTTGGTGATGAACAACATGCTAGTAGTCATGGTTCCTCATGCAGTGGATACACTCATGAATCGAACAAAGACTCAAAGCCTTACCAGTGCGAGACTATCTGGTTATGAGCTGACATTACTAGCGAGTCATATTCAGATTAAAAGATGTAATGTATTGAATCCAGCAACGCTGTTGCCGACTGATCAAGAGTCGAGTGATTCCGAGCCACATGATTGTTGTTTTAAAACGGAGGAAGAGACAAAAGGACGAATTGACTTGAAGGATACTCCACTATCAGATCCGGATGGTACGCTGTATGTGGATGGATCATGTTTTAAATTGGAGAATGGTGATGTGACTGCTGCTTACGCAGTAACGACCTTGAAGACGATTGTGGAGACTGCAAGAGTGAGTCAGAATTCTGCCCAAGCTGCAGAATTAATAGCTCTAACGAGAGCGTGTGTATTAGCTAAGGGAAAGAGAGTGAATGTGTTTACAGATAGTCAGTACGCATTTGGCGTGGCCCATAGTTTTGGCCGTTTGTGGAGAGAAAGAGGTTTCATTACGTCCCATGGGACTAAGATTCAACATGGTCAACTAGTTAACGACTTGTTGGAATCTCTAACCTTGCCGACTGAAGTTGCGATTGTAAAGTGCAGTGCTCATAAAGCAATCACGGATGATGTTGGTCGTGGGAATGCTTTTGCTGATGAAACTGCTAAACAGACAGCTAGAGACACGATGAGCAGAACGTATGTTGCTACGTCTGCAAGATGGATTGCTGAGTCTGGAATGTGTGAGGATTCTATGGAAAGTGTGAAAGAGATTCAGAAAGAAGCAACTGAGGAGGAAAAACGTGTATGGAAAGAAAGTACGGGCAAGTTGGATTCGAATGGATGTTGGATTGATTTGACAGAACAGCAGCGTTGGATGTTGCCTGATGCGTATGTGCTTGCAGTGGTGACGATGGCGCATGGAGTAGCGCATATAAGTTCTAAAGGAATCTGTAAAATGTTGGCTCCGGTCTGGAAGAATGATGGGATCAGTAAGTGTGCAGAGAGGGTGGTGAAAAATTGTATGGTATGCCTGATGCATAATCCTGGCAAGGGAACTCCAACTCCTGCTGGTCACTTCGCTCCTCCTTCATGCCCCTTTGAAGTGATTCAGTTAGATTTCATTCACATGGATCGCTGTAATAATTTGAAATATGTCCTGGTGGTAGTCTGTGCTTTTTCCAGGTGGATCGAAGCATACCCACTAAAGGACAACACTGCCCTATCAACTGCCAAAATTCTTCTCAAAGAATATTTCCCTAGGTTTGGAATGCCACGGATTGTATGGTCAGATAACGGAAGTGAGTTTATAGGGAAAGTTATGCAGAGTGTGTGTGCCGGCCTAGGTCTGAAACAGAAGTTCCACAGTGCGAATCATCCCCAGTCCGCTGGTTTAGTGGAGGGTTACAATGGCACCCTCAAGCTGAAACTAGTTAAAATACAAGCATCCACAGGTTTAGCCTGGCCAGACGCACTTCCTTTGGCTTTGTTATCAACGAGAGCAACTGTACATTCTAGAGTGGGGCTTAGCCCTTATGAAATAGTGTTTGGGCGCCCGGCAAATATTTGGGGTGTGCCGAGGCCTAAGGAATTTTGTTCTCTAGAATATCCTATGTTGATAGACTACCTTTACGACTTGACTGCTAAATTGAGTCTTATTCACCAACAGGTTTTCGATGCTTTACCAAAGCCTCCGGAGAGTCCAGGGCATCAGCTGAAACCAGGAGACCAAGTGGTTATTAGAAACTTCGCGAGGACGAAGAACCTTCAGCCGAGATTCGTCGGCCCCTTCCAGGTCCTGCTCGTAACAAGAACAGCAGTTTGTGTGGCCGGTCGCAAGCATTGGGTGCACGCGTCTCATGTAAAGCGTGTACCCTTGCCACTTCCTTACGACGACTGGGTGAAGAAGGGAATTGGTTCCTCTGAGTTTGAACGCACGCCGAAGTTCATCCCTTTCAGCGATGCCGAATTGATCACTGACACTCCAAGCTCTGACTCTCCTTCTGAAAAGACTCCTTTGAACTCTGAACATTTGTCACTTGCATCAGAAAAGACTCTGTCATCTGCGAACTTGAACACTGCAACAGCTACCAGTGAAACGCTATTTGCCGATCAAACAGTACCTGCAAAGCAAAGATATAATCTACGAAACCGTAAAATGGACAAATAAAGCAGGCAACTGCCCATTGTGATGTTTTGAAATTTTGAACTTTTTCCTTCAGCCAGGAAGTTTGCTATTGTTTTTTTGTTTTAAAATTGCCTTGCCGTCTGGGTAGCCGTAGGGTCGTGGCTGTGTGCCTAGTTGAATCTGCGGGGGTCTGACACAAGGTCGATCTTTCTGTTGGTTCTGGGAACTCCCAGGGCTGGTAGAGGCATTTTCATCTACGTACACATCATCAGTGGTCGCGAGCGGATTGTAGAAGATGGAGCTTCCTGCGCTGCAACGAGAAAACGTGATTTATGTTCACAGAAACAGACTTTACAGAATCCTTCATAGCAAATGCTTTTTGATGCAATGTGCCATTACATTCTTGATTGTTTTAATAACAATGTTGGGTGGAATCGTTTTCAGTATAAATTTGATTTTTGTGCCAGCTACTACAGTACCTCCCCTTGATCCTGCTACTTCTACTGTTTCTTCTATACACTCTTTTCACTCGTTTCCTGAACATGAGCAAGCCCGACGCTCAGAATTCATTAATAACCCTTTTGTACAGCTCCTGCATCAACACCAACTGGTAGTTAACACTACAGACTGCTGGGTGTGTGGCTTGATACCCCACACTATGGATAAAGGTATTCCCTATCTGGTTTTGCCTTTCAGCTACAATGGATCATTTCAGGCCCTTCAAACCATCTTTGCTTATGCCCTTGAAACCTATCCTCCGCGTCCACCACGTTCTACTAAATATAACTCTGCCAACAAAGCTTTAGTCCAGGGAATTATTGACATGATCAAGGACGTCAATAATACTCCATCTTACCCTAGAGACGAATTGCGAGTATATTTGAGTTGGAATTCTTCAGAGTATCGCCTTAGTTTGGGAGAAAGCAAACGTAAAAGCTCAACTCCAATCTGGGTCGTACCTCACCGAGGTCAGGTCTGTTTGCAAGGGAATGGGAGAAATCCGAGAGCTCAGCTAGGGAGGAGTGAGTGCGTAGAGACTTATGTGTTTCCGGCTAACTCTTCCCCTGCCTTTCGTACTGCTAGGGGTACCTACTTCATCTGTCAAGACAGAGCTTATACATGGTTGCCTGCTGACTTTTCAGGTTCATGTTATATAGCTCGGTTGTTACCTCCAACATACACTGCTTCATCTGACTACCACAAGACCAGAGTAGCGAGAGGTGTCTTCAGCAAGGAAGATACTGCTGGTCAGGAAGCTGGAGACTTCTTCAAAGGCTTCCTTCCGTTTTGGGGGCCTATGGCCAATAGTAGAAACATACGTCAGCTAACACGGGTAGTTGAATCTACTATTACCGAAACTGCTGGTGCCCTTAGCAATCTGACAGCTGAGCTTCAGGCGGATAGACTCATGACGTTGCAGAACCGTATGGTTCTAGACGTTATACTTGCAGATCGAGGTGGGGTATGCAGAATGATCCAATCGAGTTGCTGTGTCTTTATTCCTAATAATGCTCCAACAGTCTATGAGGCGATCTCTAAACTACACAGGATTTCCGACTCTATACACGTAGACAAGGGAAACTGGTCCTTCATGGAGTGGTTTTGGACTCTGATCTCAGCGTGGGGATGGAAGGTTCTAATGGT
This sequence comes from Lissotriton vulgaris, assembly GCF_964263255.1. Taxonomy (NCBI): domain Eukaryota; kingdom Metazoa; phylum Chordata; class Amphibia; order Caudata; family Salamandridae; genus Lissotriton; species Lissotriton vulgaris. The sequence goes on from NC_141693.1 coordinate 1,333,722,942, forward strand.
CATTGGTGTCATCTTAGTATTCCTATTCTCATGTTGCCTGATTATCCAGTGTGGTCCTGCTCTGTGTAGTCTTTGTGCTGCAACTTGTCTTAGAAAACCACTTGCGTTTGGAGAAAAGGCACGAGAAAGGATGATGATACAACAGCATGTCACTGACCTGATGAGCATAGAATTAGATTCTGACATAGATTGAGTAATTGCCTATGTAAGGGCAAAAGGAGGGTCTGAGGTTCCGTGACGATTTGAACCCGTGTTTTCAATATTGTCGGAAATATTGGTATCGGCGAACCGCAAATGATCCATTTAGCATATCCTGGTGTTTTCGCTACGCTACGAGCAAGAGCACTCCTTTTATGAGCACATTTCTGATCTACCCACGGCATCCATCTTAGATCATGGCAGCCATTTTGTATTTCTTGCCCTCACATAAGCAATAACCTCTGATCACTTCATTTCGATTAAGGACACGCAGCCTTAGCCGGAGATTCACCCTTTTCATGACACGTGCACCTTAAACCAGATCACGCTGTAGCTGCATGACTCGACAAAGGCTGCCTCCTCTGCCCGAGGCCAGTCCTGTTAAACTGGTCTTCGTGTCCATTGTCCTGATCACGATTAGGCGGCCGAGGCCGGTAGCCTTGCCCATTTACAACCCACAAACATCTCTTATCCCGCTTTCCTATCTTCCACACCTGGCTCCGTTCCTTTCTTTCTGAATCTTTATTAGGGGGAGGTAACGAAATTTACGATGAGGCGGTCCGGCTCTTGAATGCAATATTGACAAGGGATTGTGATAAACTAGTGGGAAGCCCTCTTCGTAGATGTTTTGTATCAGATTTTATCAACGATTCCTGTGTACGCCAAATATTTATTGTTTATGACACAAAGGTTTTGGGAATGTACCAACATGTGAAGAATTCGCCTGAAGGCCAAAATTTAGTATATAAGGAGCAACCCTCTTTGTACAAATTGAACAGGCTCCTAGTTACTGCCCATGCGTAGTTTCTGTGACTTCTGTGTCCCTGCAGTAATAAACCTTTGGTCTTTGACGCCACCATCGAGAAGCCCGTGTTTCTGTTCATTTGTGCACCAAGGCAGGTGGAACTCCGGGGTCTTCGGGTGTTGTTCCCTGACACCTCTGGACGGAACCAAAAAGTCCAGAACTCCAGGGGTGAGTGTGTGACATTGATCCACATTCTGTCCATCACTTGTTGTGTTTGCAATTTCCGCCCTAAGTGCGCTGGGGATGCCCAGACGTGGGTCCCAGGCACTCCACACCACTGGAGTCAAGCTAGCCATGCTGATGAGAGGTGTTACCTTGAAACCGGTCCGGTCCTCGGATGCTTGATTCCGTTCTGGGAAGGACATGGCTTTTGTAGTTCGGACTGGACTGTTCCCATGAGGCTCAGGGTCAGAGCTGATTTGCATATCGCCATTGTCTAACCCAGGGTGGTGTGGAGTGCAAAATAACGATGGATTTAGGCCCAGATCCTTGGACTGGGGTGAGTGTGTGACATTGATCCACATTCTGTCCATCACTTGTTGTGTTTGCAATTTCCGCCCTAAGTGCGCTGGGGATGCCCAGACGTGGGTCCCAGGCACTCCATACCACTGGAGTCAAGCTAGCCGGGCTGATGAGAGGTGTTACCTCGAAACCGGTCCGGTCCTCGGATGCTTGATTCCGTTCTGGGAAGGACATGGCTTTTGTAGTTCGGACTGGACTGTTCCCATGAGGGTCAGAGCTGATTTGCATATCGCCATTGTCTAACCCAGGGTGGTGTGGAGTGCAAAATAACGATGGATTTAGGCCCAGATCCTTGGACTGGGGTGAGTGTGTGACATTGATCCACATTCTGTCCATCACTTGTTGTGTTTGCAATTTCCGCCCTAAGTGCGCTGGGGATGCCCAGACGTGGGTCCCAGGCACTCCACACCACTGGAGTCAAGCTAGCCGGGCTGATGAGAGGTGTTACCTCGAAACCGGTCCGGTCCTCGGATGCTTGATTCTGTTCTGGGAAGGACATGGCTTTTCTAGTTCGGACTGGACTGTTCCCATGAGGCTCAGGGTCAGAGCTGATTTGCATATCGCCATTGTCTAACCCAGGGTGGTGTGGAGTGCAAAATAACGATGGATTTAGGCCCAGATCCTTGGACTGTGGTGAGTGTGTGACATTGATCCACATTCTGTCCATCACTTGTTGTGTTTGCAATTTCCGCCCTAAGTGCGCTGGGGATGCCCAGACGTGGGTCCCAGGCACTCCACACCAGTGGAGTCAAGCTAGCCGGGCTGATGAGAGGTGTTACCTCGAAACCGGTCCGGTCCTCGGATGCTTGATTCCGTTCTGGGAAGGACATGGCTTTTGTAGTTCGGACTGGACTGTTCCCATGAGGCTCAGGGTCAGAGCTGATTTGCATATCGCCATTGTCTAACCCAGGGTGGTGTGGAGTGCAAAATAACGATGGATTTAGGCCCAGATCCTTGGACTGGGGTGAGTGTGTGACATTGATCCACATTCTGTCCATCACTTGTTGTGTTTGCAATTTCCGCCCTAAGTGCGCTGGGGATGCCCAGTGAGGTTCCGTAACAATTTTAAGTGGTGTTTTCGATTCGCACGAATATGGTCGAGTCTGGTATCTATGAACCGCAAATGACGAGCTTAGTGGGTGTACGCAGTTTCGCTGTGCTAACCTAAACCGTTCGTCTGTTATGTGGGTTTTTCTATCTGTACCCACGGGTTCCATATTAGATACGGCATCCATTTTGTCTCTTGCCCTCAAGTAGCCAGCGAACGGACGTTGTCCGCTTCACGACCCTGGGATTCCCAAGATATCTGCGGAAGACACATGTCCTTTGAAAGTGTCTTTATGACGAGGGGGATGATACTGTAAGGCAGATGGCCCCGCTCGAGGCTCATCTCGCCGTGCCGGTTTATTGTCTCAGCTGTGCATCTCATTAGGCACGTCCCTTTGATGCCTGTAGCTCGTGTTTCCCGATACCTCCCCTTTTACACCCTTTCCAATCTCCCCACTGTTTCCATCTTCCTCTGCATCTGTCCTTGTTCCTTCTTTGGTCCGTTTTACTACTGATTGGAATGTACTAATGGTGGGAAGATGGGTTTTTACAGTTGGGAACCGCCAAATGTTTCCGCACTTATGTTCCGGACCTTGAATGTATCAAAGTGACCAAAACGACCCCTCTGGGGGATAATTATGGGAACCGAGTCGTAAACCTTTGTGTACCATGTAAACCTATGGGAGAATTGTGTATAAAAGGAGCGATCCACAGAACCAATTTGAAGCAGTCTCCCCGAACTACACTTGTTGTACTTCCTGTGACTTCTGTGTTTCCCTGCAGTAAATAAACCTTGAATCTTTGACGCCGAAGGAAGTGTCCCGTGTCTCTGTGATTCGTACGCCGGAACAGGTTACCCACGAAGGTTTCAGGTGTTGTCCCCTGACACCGCTGGGTTTTAAATAACCCAGTCCTTCAGTTGGCGCCCAACGTGGGGCTGCATCAGTGGTACCGGTCCAAGCCCGACGATCGTGAGGAACTTCGTGTGAAATCTCCGAGGGAAGGTGCACTCCGCTTCATCGATCCTGTTGTCGAAACAAGTGGCCCGAACACTTTTCCCGCGAAGATTCCCACCTCCTGACGGCTGCGACGGACTGCTGCCCTGACTGTAGACCTGTTTTGGCGCCTGGCGTAGACCTTGGTATAGCGAGACGATTGACGGGCCTTCCTGGTGACGCCATTGATCTTTGAGTTAAGTATTTGTGGGTCGCTCCCAGAGTTCTTGGTTGTGGTTGCTTAGTTGTTGCATGGTTCCATTGCATTTGTGGTTCTTGGTACTTTGTTGTGATATTTGACGACTGCAGCCGCCAAAAACCGAGGGTTTTTGCTCTTTGCAGGGACTTGGTAAAGCCCGTAACCCTTGACGTTTGTGAAACTCGGCTAGTGTGCAAGATGCCTGGTCGCAGTACTTTGTTTAGTTGTTTCAGACGTTGTGGTACGGATTCCCGACTGGAGGACTCGTGTCCGATACCTCCGGTTGGAACTCCAACTTATGAGCTGTACAGCAAACACGGGCTAGGCCCGATTACTTTTAATGACTATTGGATTCGCTACACTAAAAAGGACGGTGTCCTTAGTTGGCCACCTCATGGTAGCTTTGAGACCCCGATCTTAGATAATCTAGAGGCTAAATTGTTTGAGAAAAAGTCAAGGCCGGCCATGTTTGATGCCTTTCGGTTGTGGCGCAAAGAAGCCCGACAGAAAGAGATCAGACAGACTAAACGTAATCAGAGAGATGGTGTTGCTGCCATTGTAAAGAAAGCAGAGCCGTTTCAGCGTGATAAGGAGGTTAAGGAAAAGGAAGTGTTTGATAGGCTACAGCGTATGTCCATAGATAAATGCTATCCTGCTTTGCCAACGGAGTCGGATAAGAAGGAAGAATCAGTTGAGGATCCTCTAATGTCCTATCTTATGAAGTCGCCACCTCCGTATGTACAGGGTACCGCAGCTCCTGTGGTCCCCCCTGTACCTGCTCCTCCACCTATTCCTCAGCCTGTTCCTCAACCTGCACCCGTTCTTCCGACTGTTCCTGCTCCTTTGCCTACTGCTATTCCTACTGCTCCTCCACTTCCACATACTCCCGCTCCCGCTACTGCCCCTGCTCTGTTAACTCCTGTTGTTGCTTCTGTCTCTACTCCTTCTCTTGTTAGTCCCTTGTGCTATACTTCTCCATCTACTCGTAGTCGTACTTCTCCTGTTGCGGCTAGTTTCTTTCATTCTCTCGGACCTGTTTTTGGGTCCGCTGGTTCAGATGGTCCTCAGAGACGTAGTCAGCTTCCCGGTAACAGGGAACGTGCTTCGCTATATAACATGGCGATGGTTGGATGACGCATCCTCTTAGAAACCCTCCACGTGCTGTACTTGAGACGTTTTGTCAATTCAATGTACCGACACAAAGATACGTGTTTGAAGAAATGTGTAAGGTTCTGCGCGATCAGATATCGGCCGATGCTCCTGACGAGGTGCTGACCGCTTTGTCTGATCTACAGCTTCAGTTCTCGAATGGACTGATAGTGGATACCAACGTTCGACGTGCTGTTGAGCGGTTGCTATCTTTTCGTCCCACTCCTATACCTCAAGCCTTGTTTGTTGAGGATGTGGAGAGGCAGTTGGATGCGTCTGGTCAGTTTCCCATGCGTGAAGTTCCACCAGTGTGGATGCCAGGTGATGCTAATCACGCTCCGCCGATCCTGCCACACTTCCAGAGAGTATGGATACATCTCCCATGGAAACGATCAGAAGTGTTACAGGTGAAGCAATCTTTGCCTGACCCACGCAAAAATCCTGCAGGGTATTATAAGGAATTGTCGCAGCTCGTAGACGCTACGATAATGAATCTTGCCGATATTGATATGCTGTTTGGCAATGTCGTACCGCAACCGGTATGGGCTAAGATTCGTCAGGAAAATCATCCAAATGAACTAGGTGGTGATTGGGCTGCCATTGTAGCGGCGGATGGGTTGCAAACTGGTGGCGCTAAACCCGAACAGTTGATTGCTGCTCTTCCGCAAAGAATCATTACGCTAATGAAAACCCTTATGCCAGCTATGAGGGTGAATTGGGACAAATTGTCAGCTTGTAGACAGAAGAAGGACGAGAGTGTCTCCGACTTCTTTACGAGATTTGAGGAGGCATTCATCGACCATAGTGGTCAGGATATGGGCACTGAGGGTGGTCAACGGTTGTTCGTGGACAAATTTGTCTCTAACTTATTGCCCGATTTGAGCAATAAATTGAAAAATTCTGAAAGTGCGTGGGCCGTTTCTACCTCGGCTCAAATATTGGCCACAGCACAGTATTATGAGAACAGAGAGAAAGAGGAGAACGACCGCACTGATAAAAAGACGAAAGAACTTAAAACTAAAGTGTTGTTACAGCAAGCGTATCCTCCGCGTTCGAATCAGAATGCTTCGCAACAAAATAGATCACAGTCGCAATCTAATCGATCACAATCTCGAAATGACTCCTCTTCCCAAAGATCTTCGTTAGGGTACAATCAATGTGCCTATTGTAGACAGGAGGGTCATTTAAAATTCAATTGTCCTGTTCTAAACGATCGTAATAGTGGTAACTCATCTAGAGGGGGTCGTGGTGGTTCTCAGCAGACATCACGCGGTAGGGGTCGTGGTACTCAAAATGACCGTGCAGACAACTCATCAAATTCCAATAATTGTTTCGATCAACGTGGATCATCGCAAGGACGATCTGCGCAATACAATGTAGACGATTTTTACGTCGATCAGGGAACTGACGACAGTAATTACTAGGACAGCCATAGACAAGGAGAGGGAGTGGTATCAGTTCCGGTTGATCAGAGAGGGCCTTACGTCGCAGTTGCTACATCGGGCGTCGTTGAGCCTTTTCTGTTGGACACTGGTGCAGCGAAAAGTTCCATAATACATTCGAAACTCCCTGGCGCACCTTTGTCTGGCTTAACAAATGTTTCCGTTGGATTCTCTGGCGCCCCCGTTAGCAATCCAGTTTCGCGCCCTTTGCCCCTTACAATTGGGCCTTGTGAGCTGCAAGCTCCGCTGATTTTGACTGCTGGTTGTGGTGAAAATCTTTTGGGCCTGGATTTGCTTAAACGTTTGTATGCAACTTTGTATTGTTCTCCTGCGGGTGTAAAGCTTACGCTGGAAGAGAGGGTTGTCTCTCCTATGTACTTGTCTCTCGATAAGCTTCCACCGGAATTGAGTTCTCTTCCTGCATCTTTGTGGGCAACAGGTCCCAATGATGTGGGCCTGCTTGACATCTCCCCTTATGTTGTTCAGCTGAAATCTAATGTGCGATTGCCACGTATTCCCCAGTATCGTATTTCTCTTGATGGTGAACGAGCACTGTTAGCGATCATCTATGATCTGATCGAGAAAGACGTTATTGAAGAGACTCGGGGAAATGTGTGCAACAGCCCTGTACTGCCCATTCTAAAACGTACTGATCCTTTGAAACCACCTGTTTATCGTTTTGTTATCGATTTACGGGAGGTAAATAAAATCGTGATTCCTCAGTTTCCCGTTGTGCCTGACATCACGGCGCTACTGACTCTGATTCCAGCTTCTGCATCTTGGTTTTCGGTGATCGATTTGAAAAATGCGTTCTTCAGCATCCCGATCGCAGAAGAGAGCAGAGACCTTTTCGGTTTCTCTCTTGGTGGACGCAGCTTCCGGTTTAAACGCACTCCTCAGGGCTACTGTGAGAGTCCATTGATTTACAGTCAAGCCTTGAAGGGTCAACTGGATGCGTTTACGTTGCCGGCTGGTGCGGCCTTAATCCAATATGTCGATGACTTATTGGTGGCTGCGGATACTCAGGACATTTGCAAAATCGCTACGGTGTCGTTGCTGCAACATCTCTGTGACTTACATCACAAGGTGTCACCTTCTAAACTCCAATATTGTTGTCAAGAAGTGACCTATCTAGGTCACTTATTGTCAAAGGAGGGAAGGCGGTTGACCCCAGAGAGAATTGCAGCAATTGCGCGAATGACTGTGCCAACAACCCAGAGAGATGTGCGTGCCTTTCTAGGTATCACGTCGTACTGCAGGCAATGGATTCCAAATTTTTCATTGCTAGCGAAACCATTGGTGGCTCTTACGTGCAAGGATGTTTCAACTCCTTTACCATGGACGGAAGAATGTCAGAAAAGTTTTTCTGAATTGCGTGATTCATTGTGTTCGGCCCCTGTGTTAGGTACTCCTGACTACAGTAAGCCGTTTACATTATATGTTCACGAGAGGGAAGGTTGTGCGTTGAGCGTTTTAACGCAACCTTTTGGTGGTAAGCAACGTCCATGTGCATATTTTTCCTCGACCTTGGACCCGGTAGCTAGAGCATTGCCGAGTTGTTTGAGAGCAACAGCGGCAGCCGCGGTGTCCATCCGACAATCAGCAGGATTGGTCATGGATAATATGCTTACGGTGATGGTTCCACATGCAGTCGACACTCTTTTAAATCGTACGAAAACTCAGCACTTGACGAGTGCGAGATTGTCTGGGTACGAGTTGACGCTGCTGGCAAGTCATATTCAGATAAAACGTTGCAATGTTCTGAACCCGGCGACTTTGTTACCAATTAGCGCAGAGTCAGATGAAATAGCAGAACACGACTGTTATTTGAGGACCGAAGAGGAAACAAAAGGTCGAGTGGACCTTAAAAACACTCCTTTGGAAGATCCAGATGGAACGCTGTATGTGGATGGTACATGTTTTAAATTGCCGAATGGCGATGTGACTACTGCGTATGCTGTTGTAACGTTGAATACGGTTGTTGAAGCTGCAAGATTAAATCAGAATTCTGCCCAGGCTGCAGACCTGATCGCTCTCACTAGAGCGTGTGTGTTAGCGAAAGGGAAACGTGTGAATGTGTTTACCGACAGCCAATATGCATTTGGCGTCGCCCATAGCTTTGGACGGTTGTGGAGAGAGAGAGGTTTTATGACATCGCATGGTACGAAGATTCAGTATGGTCAGCTTGTGAATGATCTTTTGGATGCACTTACGTTGCCTAAGCAGGTAGCGATTGTTAAATGTAGTGCGCATCGTAAGGTGACGGATGATGTTGGACGTGGTAATGCGTTTGCGGATGAGACTGCTAAGGAGACTGCCCGGAACCTTAGCACTCGAATGTATGTGATGAGTTCGGTTAGGTGGCCTACAGAGTCGAGTATGTGTGAAGACACTATCGAGAGTGTGAAAGCAATTCAGAATGAGGCCACCAAGACTGAAAAGACGAAGTGGAAAGAAAGTACGGGAAAGTTGGATGCGAATGGTTGTTGGATTGATTTGTCGGAACATAAGAGATGGATGTTGCCGGATGCGTATGTGCTGGCTGTTGTGACAATGGCACATGGGTTAGCACATATTAGCGTGAAAGGTATTTGTAAGTTGTTGTCTCCTGTGTGGAAGAATGATGGTATCACGAAATGTGCTGAACGATTGGTTAAGAATTGTATGGTATGTATGTTGTACAATCCTGGTAAGGGAACCCCAACTCCTCCTGGTAGTTTTGCTCCCCCTTCATGTCCCTTTGAGGTGATCCAATCAGACTTCATCCATATGGAGCGATGCAATAACCTGAAATACGTTTTAGTTGTGGTTTGCGCGTTCTCCCGATGGATTGAAGCCTATCCTCTCAAAGACAACACTGCTTTGTCAACTGCGAAAATTCTACTGAAGGAATACTTTCCTCGGTACGGAATGCCTCGGATTGTATGGTCGGATAACGGAAGTGAGTTTGTGGGGAGTGTGATGAAGAGTGTGTGTAAGGGCCTTGGAATTAATCAAAAATTCCATAGCGCCAATCACCCCCAGTCAGCTGGTTTGGTTGAAGGGTATAATGGCACCCTTAAACTGAAGCTAGCGAAGATTCAGGCTACGACTGGTCTTTCGTGGCCTGACGCTTTACCCTTAGCTTTACTGTCAACAAGGGCAACCGTACACTCCCGAGTAGGGCTCAGTCCCTATGAAATAGTGTTCGGTCGTCCTGCGAATGTTTGGGGGGTCCCTAGACCGGGTGTGTTCTGTAATCTTGAGTATCCAATGTTGATTGATTATCTTCATGATCTGACTGCTAAACTGAGGTTAATTCACCAACAGGTTTACGAAGCATTGCCGACGCAGACGGAGGGTCCAGGCCACCAGCTCCAGCCCGGAGACTGGGTGGTGACGCGTAACTTTGCGCGTAAGAAGAATTTGGAGCCAAGGTTCACTGGACCCTACCAGGTCCTCCTTGCCACGAGAACTGCTGTTCGTCTAGAGGGCCGGAAAAATTGGGTGCATGCCACCCATACGAAGAAAGTTCCTATACCGTTACCGGCAGACTCGTGGGTGAGGAGAGGCATTGCTTCAACTGAATCCGAAGGATTGCCGGCGTTTGTACCTTTTAGTGACGCACAACCTGTCGGAGAATCCTCAGTGCAGCAGAAAGACACTGTTGAACAACTGTCATCAAAAGACTCAAGACCAGAACATTCGACTGATCAACAGAACTCTGTTTCTTCAACGGATCCTTTGTTTGACGAACAGACACGTCCTGGGAAAACACGATAATTTTTGCGATCCAGCACTAAGGACAAATAAAAGATTTCGTTCTGTCCCTTGACAACTGCATTATCCCGTTTTCCACGATCAGTCTGAACACCCGTATCATTGTAATTATTTTTGTATATATATATATATTGAGTTTCGTTCCACATGTATTTTTGCTTCCACAGCTGAGAGACATTTTGCATATATAATTGTAAATAAAGACCGTAGGGCCGCGCGTGTACTTCCTTCTGGTTAGTAGGTCTTGACACTAGGTTAAAGACCGTCGGTTCCTGGGAACTCCTAGGGATTGACTACTGCTACACAGAACGAAGTGCGTCAAGAAACGTTGCGGACGGTCATAGGGGATGGCATTTTCAAAGCTGATGGACTTGGAAGAAGCTCAGGCGCAAAGGTTCAAGTTACAACAACTTAGTCGTACCAAATGTTTTATGTTTCAAATATTCGTATTACTTTTGACTGTTTCTGCATTGTTGGCGGGTGGGGTATGTAAGGTGATCCATTCGAGCTGCTGTATTTTCATTCCAGATAACGCTCCGACTGTCTATCAAGCCATCTCAAAGTTGCATAAAATCTCTGAATCCATACACGTGGATGTAGGGGATTGGACGCTACTTGGGTGGTTTTGGGGCCTGATGTCGACTTGGGGTTGGAAGATTCTGATGATTATTGGAGTTGTTGTGGCGTTCCTGTTCACGTGTTGCCTTTGTGTGCAGTGTGGTCCTGCCTTATGTGGCCTCTGTGCTACAACGTGTATAAGACAGACGCTTGTTACCAAAGGAGCTCGGTTGGACAGAGCTATGTTACAGCAACATCTAGATGGTCTGATGAATATCGAGTATGATTCCGACTAGTGCTTGCCTACATGAGGGCAAAAGGAGCGTCTGAGGTTCCGTGACAATTGTAAGTGGTGTTTTCGATTCGCACGAATATGGTCGAGTCTGGTATCTATGAACCGCAAATGACGAGCTTAGTGGGTGTACGTAGTTTCGCTGTGCTAACCTAAACCGTTCGTCTGTTATGTGGGTTTTTCTATCTGTACCCACGAATTCCATCTTAGATACGGCATCCATTTTGTCTCTTGCCCTCAAGTAGCCAGCGAACGGACGTTGTCCGCTTCGCGACCCTGGGATTCCCAAGATATCTGCGGAAGACACATGTCCTTTGAAAGTATCTTTATGACGAGGGGGATGATACTGTAAGGCAGATGGCCCCGCTCGAGGCTCATCTCGCCGTGCCGGTTTATTGTCTCAGCCGTGCATCTCATTAGGCACGTCCCTTTGATGCCTGTAGCTCGTGTTTCCCGATACCTCCCCTTTTACACCCTTTCCAATCTCCCCACTGTTTCCATCTTCGTCTGCACCTGTCCTTGTTCCTTCTTCGGTCCGTTTTACTACTGATTGGAATGTACTAATGGTGGGAAGATGGGTTTTTACAGTTGGGAACCGCCAAATGTTTCCGCACTTATGTTCCGGACCTTGAATGTATCAAAGTGACCAAAACGACCCCTCTGGGGGATAATTATGGGAACCGAGTCGTAAACCTTTGTGTACCATGTAAACCTATGGGAGAATTGTGTATAAAAGGAGCGATCCACAGAACCAATTTGAAGCAGTCTCCCCGAACTACACTCGTTGTACTTCCTGTGACTTCTGTGTTTCCCTGCAGTAAATAAACCTTGAATCTTTGACGCCGAAGGAAGTGTCCCGTGTCTCTGTGATTCGTACGCTGGAATAGGTTACCCACGAAGGTTTCAGGTGTTGTCCCCTGGCACCGCTGGGTTTTAAATAACCCAGTCCTTCACCAGACGTGGGTCCCAGGCACTCCACACCACTGGAGTCAAGCTAGCCGGGCTGATGAGAGGTGTTACCTCGAAACCGGTCCGGTCCTCGGATGCTTGATTCCGTTCTGGGAAGGACATGGCTTTTGTAGTTCGGACTGGACTGTTCCCATGAGGGTCAGAGCTGATTTGCATATCGCCATTGTCTAACCCAGGGTGGTGTGGAGTGCAAAATAACGATGGATTTAGGCCCAGATCCTTGGACTGGGGTGAGTGTGTGACCTTGATCCACATTCTGTCCATCACTTGTTGTGTTTGCAATTTCCGCCCTAAGTGCGCTGGGGATGCCCAGACGTGGGTCCCAGGCACTCCACACCAGTGGAGTCAAGCTAGCCGGGCTGATGAGAGGTGTTACCTCGAAACCGGTCCGGTCCTCGGATGCTTGATTCCGTTCTGGGAAAGACATGGCTTTTGTAGTTCGGACTGGACTGTTCCCATGAGGCTCAGGGTCAGAGCTGATTTGCATATCGCCATTGTCTAGTCCAGGGTGGTGTGGAGTGCAAAATAACGATGGATTTAGGCCCAGATCCTTGGACTGGGGTGAGTGTGTGACATTGATCCACATTCTGTCCATCACTTGTTGTGTTTGCAATTTCCGCCCTAAGTGCGCTGGGGATGCCCAGACGTGGGTCCCAGGCACTCCACACCACTGGAGTCAAGCTAGCCGGGCTGATGAGAGGTGTTACCTCAAAACCGGTCCGGTCCTCGGATGCTTGATTCCGTTCTGGGAAGGACATGGCTTTTGTAGTTCGGACTGGACAGTTCCCTTGAGGCTCAGGGTCAGAGCTGATTTGCATATCGCCATTGTCTAACCCAGGGTGGTGTGGAGTGCAAAATAACGATGGATTTAGGCCCAGATCCTTGGACTGGGGTGAGTGTGTGACATTGATCCACATTCTGTCCATCACTTGTTGTGTTTGCAATTTCCGCCCTAAGTGCGCTGGGGATGCCCAGACTTGGGTCCCAGGCACTCCACACCACTGGAGTCAAGCTAGCCGGGCTGATGAGAGGTGTTACCTCAAAACCGGTCCGGTCCTCGGATGCTTGATTCCGTTCTGGGAAGGACATGGCTTTTGTAGTTCGGACTGGACTGTTCCCATGAGGCTCAGGGTCAGAGCTGATTTGCATATCGCCATTGTCTAACCCAGGGTGGTGTGGAGTGCAAAATAACGATGGATTTAGGCCCAGTTCCTTGGACTGGGGTGAGTGTGTGACATTGATCCACATTCTGTCCATCACTTGTTGTGTTTGCAATTTCCGCCCTAAGTGCGCTGGGGATGCCCAGACGTTGGTCCCAGGCACTCCACACCACTGGAGTCAAGCTAGCCGGGCTGATGAGAGGTGTTACCTCGAAACCGGTCCGGTCCTCGGATGCTTGATTTCGTTCTGGGAAGGACATGGCATTTGTAGTTCCGACTGGACTGTTCCCATGAGGCTCAGGGTCAGAGCTGATTTGCATATCGCCATTGTCTAACCCAGGGTGGTGTGGAGTGCAAAATAACGATGGATTTAGGCCCAGATCCTTGGACTGGGGTGAGTGTGTGACATTGATCCACATTCTGTCCATCACTTGTTGTGTTTGCAATTTCCGCCCTAAGTGCGCTGGGGATGCCCAGACGTGGGTCCCAGGCACTCCACACCACTGGAGTCAAGCTAGCCGGGCTGATGAGAGGTGTTACCTCGAAACCGGTCCGGTCCTCGGATGCTTGATTCCGTTCTGGGAAGGACATGGCTTTTGTAGTTCGGACTGGACTGTTCCCATGAGGCTCAGGGTCAGAGCTGATTTGCATATCGCCATTGTCTAACCCAGGGTGGTGTGGAGTGCAAAATAACGATGGATTTAGGCCCAGATCCTTGGACTGGGGTGAGTGTGTGACATTGATCCACATTCTGTCCGTCACTTGTTGTGTTTGCAATTTCGCCCTAAGTGCGCTGGGGATGCCCAGACGTGGGTCCCAGGCACTCCACACCACTGGAGTCAAGCTAGCCGGGCTGATGAGAGGTGTTACCTCGAAACCGGTCCGGTCCTCGGATGCTTGATTCCGTTCTGGGAAGGACATGGCTTTTGTAGTTCGGACTGGACTGTTCCCATGAGGCTCAGGGTCAGAGCTGATTTGCATATCGCCATTGCCTAACCCAGGGTGGTGTGGAGTGCAAAATAACGATGGATTTAGGGCCAGATCCTTGGACTGGGGTGAGTGTGTGACATTGATCCACATTCTGTCCATCACTTGTTGTGTTTGCAATTTCCGCCCTAAGTGCGCTGGGGATGCCCAGACGTGGGTCCCAGGCACTCCACACCACTGGAGTCAAGCTAGCCGGGCTGATAAGAGGTGTTACCTCGAAACCGGTCCGGTCCTCGGATGCTTGATTCCGTTCTGGGAAGGACAAGGCTTTTGTAGTTCGGACTGGACTGTTCCCATGAGGCTCAGGGTCAGAGCTGATTTGCATATCGCCATTGTCTAACTCAGGGTGGTGTGGAGTGCAAAATAACGATGGATTTAGGCCCAGATCCTTGGACTGGGGTGAGTGTGTGACATTGATCCACATTCTGTCCATCACTTGTTGTGTTTGCAATTTCCGCCCTAGGTGCGCTGGGGATGCCCAGACGTGGGTCCCAGGCACTCCACACCACTGGAGTCAAGCTAGCCGGGCTGATGAGAGGTGTTACCTCGAAACCGGTCCGGTCCTCGGATGCTTGATTCCGTTCTGGGAAGGACATGGCTTTTGTAGTTCGGACTGGACTGTTCCCATGAGGCTCAGGGTCAGAGTTGATTTGCATATCGCCATTGTCTAACCCAGGGTGGTGTGGAGTGCAAAATAACGATGGATTTAGGCCCAGATCCTTGGACTGGGGTGAGTGTGTGACATTGATCCACATTCTGTCCATCACTTGTTGTGTTTGCAATTTCGCCCTAAGTGCGCTGGGGATGCCCAGACGTGGGTCCCAGGCACTCCACACCACTGGAGTCAAGCTAGCCGGGCTGATGAGAGGTGTTACCTCGAAAACGGTCCGGTCCTCGGATGCTTGATTCCGTTCTGGGAAGGACATGGCTTTTGTAGTTCGGACTGGACTGTTCCCATGAGGCTCAGGGTCAGAGCTGATTTGCATATCGCCATTGTCTAACCCAGGGTGGTGTGGAGTGCAAAATAACGATGGATTTAGGCCCAGATCCCTGGACTGGGGTGAGTGTGTGACATTGATCCACATTCTGTCCATCACTGGTTGTGTTTGCAATTTCCGCCCTAAGTGCGCTGGGGATGCCCAGACGTGGGTCCCAGGCACTCCCCACCACTGGAGTCAAGCTAGCCGGGCTGATGAGAGGTGTTACCTCGAAACCGGTCCGGTCCTCGGATGCTTGATTCCGTTCTGGGAAGGACATGGCTTTTGTAGTTCGGACTGGACTGTTCCCATGAGGCTCAGGGTCAGAGCTGATTTGCATATCGCCATTGCCTAACCCAGTGAGGTTCCGTGACGATTTGAACCCGTGTTTTCAATATTGTCGGAAATACATAATATTGGTATCAGCGAACCGCAAATGATCCATTTAGCATATCCTGGTGTTTTCGCTATGCTACGAGCAAGAGCACTCCTTTTATGAACACATTTCTAATCTACCCACGGCATCCATCTTAGATCATGGCAGCCATTTTGTGTTTCTTGCCCTCACATACGCAATAACCTCTGATCACTTCATTTCGATTAAGGACACGTAGCCTTAGCCGGAGATTCACCTCTTTCATGACACGTGCACCTTAAACCAGATCACGCTGTAGCTGCATGACTCGGCAAAGGCTACCTCCTCTGCCCGAGGCCAGTCCTGCTAAACTGGTCTTCGTGTCCATTGTCCTGATCACGATTAGGCGGCCGAAGCCGGTAGCCTTGCCCATTTACAACCCACAAGCATCTCTTATCCCGCTTTCCTATCTTCCACACCTGGCTCCGTTCCTTTCTTTCTGAATCTTTATTAGGGGGAGGTAACGAAATTTACGATGAGGCGGTCCGGCTCTTGAATGCAATATTGACAAGGGATTGTGATGAACTAGTGGGAACCCCTCTCCGTAGATGTTTCGTATCAGATTTTATCAACGGTTCCTGTGTACGCCAAATATTTATTGTTTATGACACAAAGGTTTTGGGAATGTACCAACATGTGAAGAATTCGCCTGAAGGCCAAAATTTAGTATATAAGGAGCAACCCTCTTTGTACAATTTGAACAGGCTCCTAGTTACTGCCCATGCGTAGTATCTGTGACTTCTGTGTCCCTGCAGTAATAAACCTTTGGTCTTTGACGCCACCATCGAGAAGCCCGTGTTTCTGTTCATTTGTGCACCAAGGCAGGTGGAACTCCGGGGTCTTTGGGTGTTGTTCCCTGACACCTCTGGACGGAACCAAAAAGTCCAGAACTCCAATTGGCGCCCAACGTGGGGCGACGTCATTCGGTACCGGTCCAAAAGCCTGAAGAATTCGAGGAGCTTCGTGTGAAGATTCCTGAGGGAGGCGCCCCACTTCATCGATCCCGGCATATCGCAAAAGTGGCCCGAAGTTCTCTTCCACGAGGGTTCCCGTTCAGGACGGCTGCAGTGGGCCGTTGCCTTGACCGTCGCCCTGTCTTGGACCCGAGGTGCAGTCCTTAGTACGGCGAAACGTGACGGGTTTCTCCTTGGTGACGTCTTCAGTGACTCAGTTAAGTATTTAGTGGTTGCTAGCTGGTTACTTCGTGAGGGTTGTTAAGATCCTTTTGGTTTTTGGTTTGGTTTGGTTTCGTAAGATTATCACTGGTTGTTCTGGTTACGATAATCTATTTGGTTCAGTTTGGGTATCGATACATCAGTTTGTTTTGGTAGGCCTAAGTCCTTGGTTCAGGTGCACATATCTGTTTCTCGTTTTGTTTGTTTTGTGTTCCGGACTGAAAAATGGTAAGTCGGAGAAATTTGTTGTCTTGTTTTGGTTGCAACCGTGACTCACGATTGGAGGACTCCTGTCTGGTTCCTCCGATTGGGACTCCCCTATATGATTTATATTGTAAACATGGTGTGGGTCCTATATCTTATAATGAGGTGTGGGTCCGATACACTGAGAAAGACGGTGTCCTTAGTTGGCCACTGCATGGTAGTTTTGAACCAGAGATTCTCGACAATCTAGAAGCGAAATTGTTTAAGAAGAAAGCCCGGCCGGCAATGTTTGATTCTTTCCGCTACTGGCGAAAAGAATCCAAACAGAGAGAAATGAAAAGGTTGAAGAAAGAACAGAAAGAGCAAGAAGAGTTGACTCTAGAGCAAGCGGCTAAGCAGCTGCAGGTTAATGAGTGTGAGAAAGCCATAGACGTGGCTATTAGAGAGCATAATTTGGCGATTGACAAGTGCTACCCTGCCTTGCCATCGAAAACGGCTAAGATACTGGAGGATTCAGAAAACGATCCTCTGCTGTCTTATTTGTTACGGTCACCTCCACCGTATGCACAAGGTGCTACGGTTCCGCTTGTACCGAATGTTCAATTGCCGGTTGCTGTACAACCTGGTATTCCTGCTCCTGTCCCTCAGAATCAAGCTCCTGTACCTCCTGTCGTCAATGTGAATGTTCCTACGGCTCCTCCTCTTCCTGGGTTGCCGACTTCTATACCTGTATCTGTGACGCTTACACCTACTGTTCCACAAACTATTTTTCTCGATACTCCTACTGTTCCGTCATCTGTCCCTACTTCTACTGTGTTCTCTGCATCTGCTAGTATGTTAACTCCACTTTCTGTTCGTCGAAAAATCACTGATTCTGTTACTAATATTCTGTCTCCTTTATATAAAACCTTAATTAAGACTCCTACTCCTGACTCTGTTCAGAGACGTAGTCAGCTTCCAAGTACTGAGGAACGGGGAGTTTTAGATTCCACGGCTCTCAGATGGATTTCGAAGAGTAGGAGATATAGTACGAAAGATGTGCTAGATACATTTATGCAGTGGAAGGAGCCAACACAACGGTATGTCTTTGATGAGATGTGCTCGTTGTTACGTGAGGAAATAGAAGAAGATGATGTTGAATCAGATTTAGAAGATTTAATTAAAGTTCAGAAAGACTTTGCTGCAGGAATGATAGTAGGACCAAACATTGAAGAAGCGATGGAACTGATTTTAAGTTTTAGAAATGATCCATCACTTTGTTCACCGAGAGATTTAGAGAAAAGCAAGACGAAGCTAAGTCGCCAATATCCTATGAGGGAGGTTCCTCCAATTTGGCACGAAGCTGTGCAAGCTGATAACGTTCGTGGTATTGTAGCCGCTCCGGCGCAATTCCAAAAGGTGTGGATACACATTCCGTGGAAGCGAGCCGAAGTGCTAGCAGTGAAACAGGCCTTGCCAGATCCACGTAAGAATCCTGCTGGATACTATAAGGAATTAACGCAGACAGTTGAGGCTTGTATAATGAACTTAGCGGACATTGATATGTTATTTGGCAATGTAGTTCCGCAACCAATTTGGGCTAAAATTCGTAGAGTGGATCATCAAGCTGCCTTAGGTGGTGACTGGGCAGCTATCACTGCGGCGGATGGTCAGCAAATAGGTGGTGCAAAACCTGAACCCCTAATCGCTAACCTTCCAGGTAGGATAATCGACCTAATGAAGACTCTGATGCCCGCATTGCGTGTTAATTGGGATAAGTTGTCCGCATGCAGGCAGAAGAAAGACGAAAGTGTCTCCGACTTTTTCACGAGGTTCGAAGAGACTTTTGTAGATCATAGTGGTCAGGATATGAGTACAGAGGGAGGACAGAGGCTGTTTGTCGATAAATTTGTGCATAATTTGTTACCTGAATTATGCAATAAATTAAAAGATTCAGAGAGTGCGTGGGCTGTTTCTACAACTGCGCAAATACTTGCAACTGCACAGTATTACGAAAATAGGGATAAAGAGGAAAAAGAGAAATCAGACAAGAAAACTAAAGATTTAAAAACTAAAGTCCTTTTGCAACAGGCGTATCCGCCTCGCATGAATCAATCTAATACGCAGCAAGGTTCGTACCAAAGAACGGATTATAGTTCGTCGAGACCTCAATATCAGTGGAATCAGTGTGCGTACTGTAAGAAAGAGGGTCACTATAAGAATGAATGTCCGATCTTGGCGCAAAATAATGCAGCAGCAGCTCAGAGAGGTCGTGGTGGTTTTGTGCAGAATTCTAGAGGTCGAGGGCGAGGTGCTATGCCTCCACAGACGAATGATCGTCCTTCCAATCATTTTGATCAACGAAATGGACAGTCCACTCAGCAAAATAGATCTCAACAATATCTTGTTGAGGACTATTGTGAAGTAGATGAGGGATTTCAGCAAAATGGGTACTAGGACAGCCATGGACAGAGAGAGGGAGTAGTATCAGTTCCAGTGGATCAGAGTGGGCCTTATGTCGCAGTAGCAACATCAGGTGTAGTCGAACCGTTTCTGTTGGATACTGGTGCCGCAAAAAGTTCTATCATTCATGCGAAACTCCCTGGCGCACCTTTGTCCGGCTTAACAAATGTTTCTGTAGGTTTTTCAGGCGCCCCTGTTTACAACCCAATATCTGGTCCGTTGTCTATTTCTGTTGGACCATGTCACTTGAAAGCACCTCTGATTTTGACGACGGGTTGTAATGAAAATCTGCTTGGTTTGGACTTATTAAAACGACTATATGCGACATTGTACTGTTCTCCGGAAGGAGTACAGCTTACATTGGGTAAAAATATCACTTCTCCGATGTACTTGTCAATGGATGCACTCCCACCAGAGCTGCGTTCACTCCCTGATTCTCTTTGGGCGACTGGTCCTAATGATGTAGGCCTCTTAGAAATACCACCTTATGTAGTAACTTTAAAAGCAAATGTGAAATTTCCACGAATTCCTCAATATAAAATATCTAGTGAAGGTGAGCGTGCACTTTTATTGATTGTGCAAGATTTGATTAAGAAAGGTGTAGTTGAAGAAACTAGAGGAAATGTTTGTAACAGTCCTGTCCTACCGATTTTGAAACGAACTGATCCCACAAAGCCTCCAGTGTACAGGTTTGTCATCGACCTTAGAGAAGTTAATAAGATTGTGGTCCCGCAGTTTCCTGTGGTTCAAGACATTACTGCCTTGTTAACATTGATTCCTGCTACAGCCACATGGTTCTCAGTCATAGACTTGAAAAATGCCTTTTTCAGCATTCCAATAGCCGAGGAAAGCAGAGATATTTTTGGCTTCTGTCTAGGAGGTCGAAGTTTCAGATTTAAACGCGCTCCACAAGGCTATTGTGAGAGCCCATCTATTTACAGTCAAGCATTAAAAAGCCAGTTAGATTCCTTTGTCCTTCCTCCAGGTTCTGCCCTAGTACAGTACGTAGATGATCTTCTACTGGCTGCCGATGACAAGGAAACTTGCAAAGCAGCTACAATTTCCTTATTGCATCATTTGTCTAATTTGAATCACAAGGTGTCGCCTTCGAAAATGCAATACTGCTGCCAAGAAGTTACCTACCTAGGTCATCTCTTGTCAAAGGAGGGAAGGAAGTTGAGCCCAGAAAGAATAAAAGCAATTACGCAGATGAGTGTTCCACGCACACAGAGAGAAGTACGTGCCTTTCTAGGTATTACCTCTTACTGTAGGCAGTGGATCCCAAATTTTTCTCTTTTAGCGAAACCATTGGTAGCCTTGACTGGGAAAAATGTTCCGAGTCCGGTGCCATGGTCTGATGAATGTCAAGAGAGTTTTATTGAATTACGAAAAGCATTGTGTTCAGCTCCTGTATTGGGTACACCTGATTACAGTAAACCATTCACGCTCTACGTTCACGAGAGAGAAGGTTGCGCGTTGAGTGTTCTGACACAGAAGTTTGGTGATAAACAACGCCCTTGTGCGTATTTCTCATCAACATTAGATCCGGTAGCCAGAGCGTTGCCTAGTTGTTTGAGAGCTACAGCGGCAGCTGCGGCTTCCATTCGACAATCTGCTGGTTTGGTGATGAACAACATACTAGTGGTCATGGTTCCTCATGCAGTAGATACACTCATGAACCGAACGAAGACACAACACCTTACCAGTGCGAGACTATCTGGTTACGAGCTGACATTACTAGCGAGTCATATTCAGATCAAAAGATGTAATGTATTGAATCCAGCAACACTGTTGCCGACTGATCAAAAGTCGAGTGATTCCGAGCCACATGATTGTTGTTTTAAAACGGAGGAAGAGACAAAAGGACGAATCGACTTAAAGGATACTCCATTGTCAGATCCGGATGGTACACTGTATGTGGATGGATCATGTTTTAAATTGGAGAATGGTGATGTGACCGCTGCTTACGCAGTAACGACTTTGAAGACGATTGTGGAGACTGCAAGAGTGAGTCAGAATTCTGCCCAAGCTGCAGAATTAATAGCTTTAACAAGAGCGTGTGTTTTAGCTAAGGGAAAGAGAGTGAATGTCTTTACAGATAGTCAGTACGCATTTGGCGTGGCCCATAGTTTTGGCCGTTTGTGGAGAGAAAGAGGTTTCATTACGTCCCATGGGACTAAGATTCAACATGGTCAGCTAGTTAACGACTTGTTGGAATCTCTAACCTTGCCGACTGAAGTTGCGATTGTAAAGTGCAGTGCTCATAAAGCAATCACGGATGATGTTGGTCGTGGGAATGCTTTTGCTGATGAGACCGCTAAACAGACAGCTAGAGACATGATGAGCAGAATGTATGTTGCTACCTCTGCAAGATGGATTGCTGAGTCTGGAATGTGTGAGGATACTATGGAAAGTGTGAAAGAGATTCAGAAAGAAGCAACTGAGGAGGAAAAACGTGTATGGAGAGAAAGTACGGGCAAGTTGGATTCGAATGGATGTTGGATTGATTTGACAGAACAGCAGCGTTGGATGTTGCCTGATGCGTATGTGCTTGCAGTGGTGACGATGGCGCATGGAGTAGCGCATATAAGTACTAAAGGAATCTGTAAGATGTTGGCTCCAGTCTGGAAGAATGATGGGATCAGTAAGTGTGCAGAGAGAGTGGTGAAAAGTTGTATGGTATGCTTGATGCATAATCCTGGCAAGGGAACTCCAACTCCTGCTGGTCATTTCGCTCCTCCTTCCTGCCCCTTTGAAGTGATTCAGCTAGACTTCATTCACATGGATCGCTGTAATAATTTGAAATATGTCCTGGTGGTGGTCTGTGCTTTCTCCAGGTGGATCGAAGCATACCCACTAAAGGACAACACTGCCCTATCAACTGCTAAAATTCTTCTCAAAGAATATTTCCCTAGGTATGGAATGCCACGGATTGTATGGTCAGATAACGGAAGTGAGTTTATAGGGAAAGTTATGCAGAGTGAGTGTGCCGGCCTTGGTCTGAAACAGAAGTTCCACAGTGCGAACCATCCCCAGTCTGCTGGTTTAGTAGAGGGTTACAATGGTACCCTCAAGTTGAAACTAGCTAAAATACAAGCATCCACAGGTTTAACCTGGCCAGACGCACTTCCTTTGGCCTTGTTATCAACGAGAGCAACTGTACATTCTAGAGTGGGGCTTAGCCCTTACGAGATAGTCTTTGGCCGCCCGGCAAATATCTGGGGTGTGCCGAGGCCTAAAAAGTTTTGTTCTCTAGAATATCCTATGTTGATAGACTACCTTTACGACTTGACTGCTAAATTGAGTCTTATTCACCAACAGGTTTTCGATGCTTTGCCAAAGCCTCCGGAGAGTCCAGGACATCAGCTGAAACCAGGCGAGTTTGTGGTTATCAGAAATTTCGCGAGGACGAAGAACCTTCAGCCGAAATTTATCGGGCCCTTCCAAGTCCTGCTCGTGACAAGAACAGCAGTTCGTGTGGCCGGACGCAAGCACTGGGTGCACGCGTCTCATGTAAAGCGTGTACCCTTGCCACTTCCTTACGACGACTGGGTGAAGAAGGGAATTGGTTCCTCCGAATTTGAAAGTACGCCAAAGTTCATCCCTTTCAGCGATGCCGAATTGATCACTGACACTCCAAGCTCTGACTCTCCTCCAGAAAAGACTCTTTTGAACCCTGAACATTTGTCCCCTGCATCAGAAAAAACTTTGTCATCTGCGAACTTGAACACTGCAACAGCTACCAGTGAAACGCTATTTGCTGATCAGACAGTACCTGCGAAGCAAAGATATAACTTACGAAACCGTAAAATGGACAAATAAAGCAGGCAACTGCCTATTGTGATATTTTGAAATTTTGAACTTTTGCCTTCAGCCAGGAAGTTTGCTATTGTTTTATTGTTTTTAAATTGCCTTGCCGTCTGGGTAGCCGTAGGGTCGTGGCTGTGTGCCTAGTTGAATCTGCAGGGGTCTGACACAAGGTCGATCTTTCTGTTGGTTCTGGGAACTCCCAGGGCTGATAGAGGCATTTTCATCTACGTACACATCATCAGTGGTCGCGAGCGGATTGTAGAAGATGGAGCTTCCTGCGCTGCAACGAGAAAATGTGATTTATGTTCGCAGAAACAGACTTTATAGAATCCTTCACAGCAAATGCTTTTTGATGCAATGTGCCATTACATTCTTGATTGTTTTGATAACGTTGGTGGGTGGAATCGTCTTCAGTATAAATTTGATTTTTGTACCAGTAACCACAGTACCTCCCCTTGATCCTGCTATTTCTACTGTTTCTTCTATACACTCTTTTCACTCGTTTCCTGAACATGAGCAAGCCCGACGCTCAGAATTCATTAATAACACTTTCGTACAACTCTTGCATCAACACCAACTGGTAGTTAACACTACAGACTGCTGGGTGTGTGGCTTGATACCCCACACTATGGAAAAAGGTATTCCATATCTGGTTTTACCTTTCAGCTACAATGGATCATTTCAGGCCCTTCAAACCATCTTTGCTTATGCCCTTGAGACCTATCCTCCACGCCCACCGCGTTCCACTAAATATAACTCTGCCAACAAAGCTTTAGTCCAGGGAATTATTGACATGATCAAGGATGTCAATAATACTCCATCTTACCCTAGAGACGAATTGCGAGTATATTTAAGTTGGAATACTTCAGAGTATCGCCTTAGTTTGGGAGAAAGCAAGCGTAAAAGCTCAACTCCAATCTGGGTCGTACCTCACCGAGGTCAGGTCTGTTTGCAAGGTAATGGGAGGAATCCGAGAGCTCAGCTAGGGAGAAGTGAGTGCGTAGAGACTTATGTGTTTCCGGCTGACTCTTCCCCTGCCTTTCTTACTGCTAGGGGTACCTACTTCATCTGTCGAGACAGAGCTTATACATGGTTACCTGCTGACTTTTCAGGATCATGCTATATTGCTCGATTGTTGCCACCAACATACACTGCTTCATCTGATTATCACAAGACCAGAGTAGCAAGAGGTGTCTTCAGCAAGGAAGATACTGCTGGTCAGGAAGCTGGAGACTTCTTCAAAGGTTTCCTTCCGTTTTGGGGGCCTATGGCCAATAGTAGAAACATACGTCAGCTAACACGGGTAGTTGAATCTACTATTACCGAAACTGCTGGTGCCCTTAGCAATCTGACAGCTGAGCTTCAGGCGGATAGACTCATGACGTTGCAGAATCGTATGGTTCTAGACGTTATACTTGCAGATCGAGGTGGGGTATGCAGAATGATCCAATCGAGCTGCTGTGTCTTTATTCCTAATAATGCTCCAACAGTCTATGAGGCGATCTCTAAGCTACACAAGATTTCCGACTCTATACACGTAGATAAGGGAAACTGGTCCTTTATGGAGTGGGTTTGGACTCTGATCTCAGCGTGGGGATGGAAGGTTCTAATGGTCATTGGTGTCATCTTAGTATTCCTATTCTCATGCTGCCTGATTATCCAGTGTGGTCCTGCTCTGTGTAGTCTTTGTGCTGCAACTTGTCTCAGAAAACCACCTGCGTTTGGAGAAAAGGTACGAGAAAGGATGATGATACAACAACATGTCACTGACCTGATGAGCATAGAATTAGACTCCGACATAGACTGAGTAATTGCCTATGTAAGGGCAAAAGGAGGGTCTGAGGTTCCGTGACGATTTGAACCCGTGTTTTCAATATTGTCGGAAATACATAATATTGGTATCAGCGAACCGCAAATGATCCATTTAGCATATCCTGGTGTTTTCGCTATGCTACGAGCAAGAGCACTCCTTTTATGAACACATTTCTAATCTACCCACGGCATCCATCTTAGATCATGGCAGCCATTTTGTGTTTCTTGCCCTCACATACGCAATAACCTCTGATCACTTCATTTCGATTAAGGACACGTAGCCTTAGCCGGAGATTCACCTCTTTCATGACACGTGCACCTTAAACCAGATCACGCTGTAGCTGCATGACTCGGCAAAGGCTACCTCCTCTGCCCGAGGCCAGTCCTGCTAAACTGGTCTTCGTGTCCATTGTCCTGATCACGATTAGGCGGCCGAAGCCGGTAGCCTTGCCCATTTACAACCCACAAGCATCTCTTATCCCGCTTTCCTATCTTCCACACCTGGCTCCGTTCCTTTCTTTCTGAATCTTTATTAGGGGGAGGTAACGAAATTTACGATGAGGCGGTCCGGCTCTTGAATGCAATATTGACAAGGGATTGTGATGAACTAGTGGGAACCCCTCTCCGTAGATGTTTCGTATCAGATTTTATCAACGGTTCCTGTGTACGCCAAATATTTATTGTTTATGACACAAAGGTTTTGGGAATGTACCAACATGTGAAGAATTTGCCTGAAGGCCAAAATTTAGTATATAAGGAGCAACCCTCTTTGTACAATTTGAACAGGCTCCTAGTTACTGCCCATGCGTAGTATCTGTGACTTCTGTGTCCCTGCAGTAATAAACCTTTGGTCTTTGACGCCACCATCGAGAAGCCCGTGTTTCTGTTCATTTGTGCACCAAGGCAGGTGGAACTCCGGGGTCTTTGGGTGTTGTTCCCTGACACCTCTGGACGGAACCAAAAAGTCCACAACTCCACCAGGGTGGTGTGGAGTGCAAAATAACGATGGATTTAGGCCCAGATCCTTGGACTGGGGTGAGTGTGTGACATTGATCCACATTCTGTCCATCACTTGTTGTGTTTGCAATTTCCGCCCTAAATGCGCTGGGGATGCCCAGACGTGGGTCCCAGGCACTCCACACCACTGGAGTCAAGCTAGCCGGGCTGATAAGAGGTGTTACCTCGAAACCGGTCCGGTCCTCGGATGCTTGATTCCGTTCTGGGAAGGACATGGCTTTTGTAGTTCGGACTGGACTGTTCCCATGAGGCTCAGGGTCAGAGCTGATTTGCATATCGCCATTGTCTAACTCAGGGTGGTGTGGAGTGCAAAATAACGATGGATTTAGGCCCAGATCCTTGGACTGGGGTGAGGGTGTGACATTGATTCACATTCTGTCCATCACTTGTTGTGTTTGCAATTTCGCCCTAAGTGCGCTGGGGATGCCCAGACGTGGGTCCCAGGCACTCCACACCACTGGAGTCAAGCTAGCCGGGCTGATGAGAGGTGTTACCTCGAAACCGGTCCGGTCCTCGGATGCTTGATTCCGTTCTGGGAAGGACATGGCTTTTGTAGTTCGGACTGGACTGTTCCCATGAGGCTCAGGGTCAGAGCTGATTTGCATATCGCCATTGTCTAACCCAGGGTGGTGTGGAGTGCAAAATAACGATGGATTTAGGCCCAGATCCCTGGACTGGGGTGAGTGTGTGACATTGATCCACATTCTGTCCATCACTTGTTGTGTTTGCAATTTCCGCCCTAAGTGCGCTGGGGATGCCCAGACGTGGGTCCCAGGCACTCCACACCACTGGAGTCAAGCTAGCCGGGCTGATGAGAGGTGTTACCTCGAAACCGGTCCGGTCCTTGGATGCTTGATTCCGTTCTGGGAAGGACATGGCTTTTGTAGTTCGGACTGGACTGTTCCCATGAGGCTCAGGGTCAGAGCTGATTTGCATATCGCCATTGCCTAACCCAGGGTGGTGTGGAGTGCAAAATAACGATGGATTTAGGGCCAGATCCTTGGACTGGGGTGAGTGTGTGACATTGATCCACATTCTGTCCATCACTTGTTGTGTTTGCAATTTCCGCCCTAAGTGCGCTGGGGATGCCCAGACGTGGGTCCCAGGCACTCCACACCACTGGAGTCAAGCTAGCCGGGCTGATAAGAGGTGTTACCTCGAAACCGGTCCGGTCCTCGGATGCTTGATTCCGTTCTGGGAAGGACATGGCTTTTGTAGTTCGGACTGGACTGTTCCCATGAGGCTCAGGGTCAGAGCTGATTTGCATATCGCCATTGTCTAACTCAGGGTGGTGTGGAGTGCAAAATAACGATGGATTTAGGCCCAGATCCTTGGACTGGGGTGAGTGTGTGACATTGATCCACATTCTGTCCATCACTTGTTGTGTTTGCAATTTCCGCCCTAGGTGCGCTGGGGATGCCCAGACGTGGGTCCCAGGCACTCCACACCACTGGAGTCAAGCTAGCCGGGCTGATGAGAGGTGTTACCTCGAAACCGGTCCGGTCCTCGGATGCTTGATTCCGTTCTGGGAAGGACATGGCTTTTGTAGTTCGGACTGGACTGTTCCCATGAGGCTCAGGGTCAGAGTTGATTTGCATATCGCCATTGTCTAACCCAGGGTGGTGTGGAGTGCAAAATAACGATGGATTTAGGCCCAGATCCTTGGACTGGGGTGAGTGTGTGACATTGATCCACATTCTGTCCATCACTTGTTGTGTTTGCAATTTCGCCCTAAGTGCGCTGGGGATGCCCAGACGTGGGTCCCAGGCACTCCACACCACTGGAGTCAAGCTAGCCGGGCTGATGAGAGGTGTTACCTCGAAACCGGTCCGGTCCTCGGATGCTTGATTCCGTTCTGGGAAGGACATGGCTTTTGTAGGTTCGGACTGGACTGTTCCCATGAGGCTCAGGGTCAGAGCTGATTTGCATATCGCCATTGTCTAACCCAGGGTGGTGTGGAGTGCAAAATAACGATGGATTTAGGCCCAGATCCCTGGACTGGGGTGAGTGTGTGACATTGATCCACATTCTGTCCATCACTTGTTGTGTTTGCAATTTCCGCCCTAAGTGCGCTGGGGATGCCCAGACGTGGTTCCCAGGCACTCCCCACCACTGGAGTCAAGCTAGCCGGGCTGATGAGAGGTGTTACCTCGAAACCGGTCCGGTCCTCGGATGCTTGATTCCGTTCTGGGAAGGACATGGCTTTTGTAGTTCGGACTGGACTGTTCCCATGAGGCTCAGGGTCAGAGCTGATTTGCATATCGCCATTGCCTAACCCAGGGTGGTGTGGAGTGCAAAATAACGATGGATTTAGGCCCAGATCCTTGGACTGGGGTGAGTGTGTGACATTGATCCACATTCTGTCCATCACTTGTTGTGTTTGCAATTTCCGCCCTAAGTGCGCTGGGGATGCCCAGACGTGGGTCCCAGGCACTCCACACCACTGGAGTCAAGCTAGCCGGGCTGATAAGAGGTGTTACCTCGAAACCGGTCCGGTCCTCGGATGCTTGATTCCGTTCTGGGAAGGACATGGCTTTTGTAGTTCGGACTGGACTGTTCCCATGAGGCTCAGGGTCAGAGCTGATTTGCATATCGCCATTGTCTAACTCAGGGTGGTGTGGAGTGCAAAATAACGATGGATTTAGGCCCAGATCCTTGGACTGGGGTGAGGGTGTGACATTGATCCACATTCTGTCCATCACTTGTTGTGTTTGCAATGCCTTCCAAGGAGACATTATAAGCCTGCAAATTATTGCAAACCGCCATCCTGCTATTCTGTGTAATGTCAATGACACAATGCAAAGAAAAAATGTAGCACAACTGGGTAGTATTTCAATAGAAACCATTTTCAATTATCAAGCTTGAAACAACATATTTAATTATAGGTAGGTTTATCCGACAACATCGTCAACCGGAAAGAATAGTGAGGGGGTCGTGGGCTCTTTTAAGCACTACTCGAGAGTCTCAAAATAAGACCACAACGTTAGGTGCGCCATGTTACAAGGATTCTGCTCCTACACAGAACTGTGCACAGAGACCAAGGACCTTAGTGAATTGTGGTGCACCAAAAAACTCACCTCAGTACCTAGAAAACCCCAACCAGCTAGCATCAGTGTCACATTAGCTCTTCGTCCTATAGCAATGGAACCAATGATTAGAAAACCAGAACATGCAACTTAGGTTATACTCAGGAATGGTGGGAAGCAAGAACACTCTTTCGTTATACTCCCATACGAGTTCACAACAGGAGTAAAAAAGAGACACGGGAAAGATTAAAATATTTATTTTAACGATGTGCTCTCAGATGCAGTAATTTTGCTAACCTAAGCAGACATATGATTAGAAATAATATGATCAGCATTTTTACAATTCCATAAAACACAAAAGGAGGAAGCATATTACAATGATGGGAAAACAGGTCTTATAGCGCCTAGTTATATCACCCTCCCTATCTAGGAGCAATGTTTTATAAAATATGGAAGGTCTCTTAGGCTTGTACGGGGGACCCCATTACCTCTGAGATCAGCCAAGGTGAATCACATCAGGATCTGCAAAAGCTCTCTGTCTCACTGGAAACGGAAAATCTTCCAAGTGTTTAAAATCATGCCCATGGTGCAATATTAAAGTTGCCAGGATCGCCGTTGGCTTGCAGCTGCATGTAGGTTATGTCTAAAGACGTGAGCCGATCAGACCGAACAACTGCTACCTTGTTATGATGACCTTGGAGGCTTTAGCACTCATTGTGCAGACTAGGGTCGTGATGTAAGTCTAGGGATGCCAAAAACAAGCCTTTCTCATGTGAAGATATTCACGCAGTCTAACTTACAAAAACAGCTAAATGCAGTGTCGTGTGCAAAAGCAGCAAAAGGTAAAATGGTATTTTAACTTCTAATAAGCCATGCTAACATAGCAATGTGTGAAAACCAGACCTAGCCTGCACTACACCCTCTTCTCCTCCCCTGCTCCTGAAGGGTCATCTTGTCCGGAGTAGTGGACGCGGCAGCACGTATTGGGCGGCAGCGATTTGGTCTGGGCCACATCTTTGTGCTGGCTGCTCCCCCTGCCTGGCCCCGGTCTATCTGAAGAGATCTGCTAGTTCCCTGCTGCGGGGTCCGCCTGTGGCTCCTCGGGGGGCCACCATGGGCGGATGGACAGATCGTCAAAAACCCCTGCCACCCAAACGAAAATGGACTGTTTCACCACCTCGGATGTGGGGGCGACCAGGGGTGCCGCGGAGCAGGACCCACCACAATCCGCTGACTTGTCCACCAGCTTACAGGCCATCCATGCTTCACAAACCTCTGTTGAAAGCAAGATCGTGGAGGTGTGCGTGGACATGACTCTCATCCGGCAGCATCTCCTTGACACCACGGCCCGGATCAAGGAGACCGAAACCCGAATCTCCACCGTCGAGGACGATGTCCAACAACTCAAGGGACAGGTGGCCAATCTCCAGTCGCGCACTCAGGAAGTGCATCGCGGGGCAGAGGACGCAGAAAACAGGTCCAGGCGCAACAATATCCGTCTAGTGTGCTTCCCAGAGGGGGCAGATAGGGGCCGCATGGTGGACTTCCTGGAGATGTGGTTGAGAGCGTGGGTCCCAGAGGGCTCCCTTTCTCCATTTGCGATTGAGCGGGCCCACCGGTCGCTCGCCCCAAAACCACCAATGGGCGCGGCACCCAACCAGTCATAATACGGGTCCTTAATTTCAAGGATCGCAATGCCATCCTGTCTGAAGCTCGTAAGCAGCAGCTCCACTACGAAAACCACGCAATCATGATTTTCCCGGATTATACCCATGAGGTTCAGGGTCAGGGACGCTCCTTCAGTGAAGTTAAACAGAAACTGAGGGCACTCAACATCCAGTATCGGCTCCTTTTCCCGGCACGCCTGCGAGTGGTGTTCACTAACAAGACCTTGTTCTTCAACACTCCCACAGAGGCCTGGGCCTGGGCGATGGAGCAGCGCCCCCTGCGCAGTGCTGACCAGTCGTCGCTCCTGGGGGGAAGATGGTGGGCCTGTCCAGCCGCCACCTTTCGCTCCCCAACCTCAATGCCACCGTTCCCCCAGGCGACGTGGACAGAGACAAGCCCGGTCGCACTCCCCGCCGGGCCATTCCTGACAGCCAATATTGCTCTCTGATGGATCCTCAGCCGGGAGGCGCTCTGGCTTATCTGGCCACCTGGACCGTGGAGGTGCCTCGCCCGGGCCTTCTTTGCCCGATCTCCCAAAAACGGACCTCCCACGTAGCCCGATGCTGTTGAAAGACCCTGCCTGATCTAGTCTCTGCCTGCCGGGCTTGGCTCCGAAGTCGGAGACCGTGCTCAAACTCAAAACATCTCTCTTCCCGTTGGACTTGTTTACGCACATCCTGATATGAGGAGATGTCCTCCACGCTTTCCCATTTCCAGGCATTTTAGTTTAGTCGTTCATTCATTGGTTATTGTTAGGGTGACAGATGCTTCTGTTTCTAAAGTGTAGGATGGGGGTGGGCTAGGGTGGGGGAGTGTTGGGGAGGTGGGACCATTGTCCAGAGTTTTTCCTTTAATTTTGGTTTCTTTGCTCTTTAGTTTTGTCGCACCAGCACCCTCAAAGCACCCTAACTTGCACCGAGTGGGACATGCAGATCTCCCTTTGGACACCTCGCTGGGCCTGCTGCCGTCCATCTCTGATACTGTACCTCCCCTTTGGGAATCACTACCATACTGTCACACCCGCCAACATGCCTGACACACCTTCACTAAACACTTCCCTGTGCATCATGTCCTGGAATGTTAATATCCTCTTGGATCGTTTCAAAAGTATGGCGGTCTTAATCTATGCACAACGCCTAGGAGTGGACATTTTATTCTTACAAGAAACACACCTGATGGGTAATCACTGCCCCTTTTTAATGCGATATGGATACAACAGGATTTGGCATTCGGTGTTCACTCGGGGCTCCCAAGGGTTGGCGATTCTGGTGAAACGCTCCCTTCCCTTCATGACTGTGCAGACCAACCTCGATGCCCAGGGCAATTTTGTGGCCCTTAGTGGCACGCTCAATGGTAACCCCCTCAATCTTGTGTCACTTTATTCTCCTCCATAAATGCTGACAGCGACCCTAGCCAAATCTGCCGACCTCTTGGCATCCTTATTGGGTATCACGTTCCTTGGGGGCGATTTCAATGCAGTCTCTTCTCCGGACCTTGACACGACGGGTCCCCCTTCCCCCAGTAGAATTGCACAGGCAAAACAGCTGACAGCTTGGTCTGAGTCCTTGGGTCTATGTGATGCCCGGCGTGTATGGCACCCACAATTTACACACACCTCGGCGGCACACCACACACAGGCACGCATTGATGCCATCTTCATTCTCTCGACGGACTGCCACCTGATTCAGGATGTCTCCCTCTTTCCAAGAGGCATCTCTGATCATTCCCCGGTGACGCTTCGCACGGGTCCCCCCCACCTTTGCTTGGCAAACATGGAGGCTAAACGCCTGGTTCCTTTAAGACAGGGAGTTTCGGAAGTTGTTGGGGCGGGAACTTAAACACTACTTTCTTTCTAACAAAGGATCGGTCTCCTCCCCAGGCACCTTATGGGAGGTGGGCAAGGCTACGATTAGAGGATTTGCCAAGGCCCAGCTCAAGATCCAGTGACAGGCCCAACTGGAACAAATTACTACACTGGAGGGGCAGGCGCTGCACCTTGAATGCACCTCTGCCCGCTCCCCTGACACCTCCGACACGAGACTTCTTATTCGGCTTCGCTCGGAGATTAAGCATTTGTCACTGGATGGGGCAAACCTTCTTTGGCACTCCTCCATGGCCAGGGTGTATGGTTGAGGCAACAAGAATGGATCACTCCTTCACCGCCTCGCCACATACCCTAGGGCGAACCGTATAATTCCTGAGATCATGATAGAGACGGTTCTGTTGCTGTTCCCCAGTGGATATGGCCCATGCCTTCGCCACCTATGACCGTCAACTATACGAGGCTCGACCTCCAACCCTTTCTCTTGCGGATCTGCTGGAGGTCGGTGATGGCTGCCTTCTGTGTGTAGCTCCTGCTACTCAAGCTGATCTAGATCACTCATCACCCGTGGGGAGATCGGAGAGGCGATTGCCCTTATTTCCTCCGGCAAGACACCGGGCCGGACGGTCTCCCTCAAGAATACTACGTGCATTATTGGGACACTCTCGTCCCCCACCTTGCGGGACTGTATCAGGAGGCTGTGGAAAAGGGTTCCTTCCCTCAGGAGATGGATATGGCCACCATCGTGGTTCTGCCTAAATCCCAGCCACCCTCGTCACGTTGTGCCAATTATCGTCCTATCTCACTCATTAATAGCGAGGTTAAACTGTTCGCCACAATCCTTGCCCAGCAGCTCAGACCCCACCTGCCCACGCTGGTCCATCCCGACCAATGCTGGTTTATGACCTTCCGTCGCACCCGGCATTGTCTCCATAGACTGCAATCTGACTTGGCCCACCGTCATCTCCTTACCCCGTATCTGGCGATTCTCCTTGTAGACTTTGAGAAGGCCTTTGATTCGGTGGACTGGGGGTTTCTTGAGGATGTTCTGGGCAGGATGGGACTTGTTCCCCACTGTCTGGCCATGGTCAACGTTTTATACGCCCTCCTGCGAGCTTGTGTCCTAGTAAACGGGGTTCTATCGGAACCCTTCTCAATTCGTAGGGGTACGAGGCAGGCCTGTCTTCTTTCCTCCCTGCTCTTTGCCTTGGTGGTGGAGCCCTTGGCGTCCCTGATGCGGTTGTGCCAACGCGTGCGGGTATGGGAGTGGCCCAATACTGAACCAGACAAAATTGCCCTCTATGCGGACGACGTTCTCATCTATTTAGCAGACCCCGCCCGGTCAGGTCCACATTGTCTCCACATTCTGCACTCCTTCGAATAAGCCTCTGGCCTCCAGTTGAACCCTGACAAATCGGTCCTGGTTCCCCTTCACCTATCCCGGGACTGCTTTGACTGGCAATCTGATATACCTCTTCGACTTCAATCCTTTAAATATCTGGGGATATGAATGAGCTTACTCCCTGAGCTGAGCTGGGCCCTCAACGTTAATCCCCTGGTGAAACGAGTCAAGGCGGACCTCCAGAAGTGGCAGTCGCTGCCATTGAATCGAGTTGGGAGGGGGGCCCTTTTTAAAATGATGGTGCTTCCTCTCTTCCTTTACGTTCTTCAAAACACTCCCATGTGTTTTCCTAAGACCTGGTTCGGCGAACTGGATAGTATAGCCAACAATTTTCTGTGGGGGAAAGGTAGGTCCCGACTGGCGCTAAATATCTGCAGGATCCCTTCGATTGATGGGGGTCTAGGAATGACTCATCTTTATTTATATTATCTTGCCACACGACTTCTCTGACCCGGCTTAGAGACTTGAACTGGGAGAGTTGGGCCTCGCCAGGATTTAGTCCATGTTGTATGGGGCCCCTATTCCTTTTTGCCTACCAGAGGTGACACGCTCTGTGTTAATGGCCTGGCGAGCTGCACTGCGGCACACCAAATGGACACACACATTGACCCAATGTACACCCCTGTGGCATTGGATCTGGCTCAAGGAAGTTAATAGGCTGCATGGCTTCAGGGCCTGGGACCTTATAGGTATTTCACAATTGGACGATGTATGGGTGGGGACCAACATGTGTTCCTTCGAAGACCTCCAGAATAGGTACTCCCTGCACCAATCCCAATTCTATAGGTATCTGCAATAGCGACACGCCCCCCACACACACCTCACAACATGTACACGGCTCCCTGACCACAGCCCGCCTGAAGCTCAGATAATGTTTGGGGACCTGGGGAAGGGTGGCATCTCCCGCATTTATCGTACACTGATCAACAATACCCCTACTTCCCTAGACCGACTGCGGGCTCAGTGGGAGGACCGGGTTGGCCCCTTGGAGGAGGAGGATTGGCATGATACCCTTATGGCCCCTAGAACAGTTACCGCATCTGCTAGGCTGCACCTGGTGAAGCTTTATTATTTACAAGCCACATACCTCACTCCAGTGCGCCTTCACTGGGCAGGGTTTAGTTCGACCTCAGCCTGTACCAGGTGTGGTCATGACCCAGCCGACTTTCTTCACATGTTATGGGCCTGCCCCCACCTGGCGCGGTTCTGGAAGGAAATCGAGGAAGAGCTCACCAAAACCTTGGGGTGGGAGGTCCTCCACGACCCAAAACACACAATCCTGGGCATCACTGATGGATTGGATGGATCTCGGAATGAGAAGGTGTTTTTAACTACAGCTATGGTGGTTGCCAAAAGAGACATTGCGGCCTCCGCCCTGAACCTCCGAGTGTCGGGCGATGGCAGACTCGGGTGGACTGGTGCACCACACAGGAGAAAGTCATGTATGAGGCACGTGGGTGTCCCAAGAAATACTGCAGAGTCTGGGGGAAATGGTTGGGGGGTGGTGTAGTCATAGAAGGGATTATCCAATTTCAAGTCATTATGTTTTTAGTAGTGTCTGTTAGCTGGGTTGCGCAAATTCTTATATGTAATCCTGGATTGTCATGGTGTAGTGCTGAATGGCTGGTGTATTCTTTCCGTAAATCAATAAAATGTGTTTATAAAAAAAAATACCCCCATCTTCTGCCCTAACAGGCAACAGAAATAAGCAATCTGCCCTAATACTTTCATTAGCTGAAATATACTCTTTTTCAGAACCAGAGGGTTATGATCCTTGTGAATGATGAATGATCCCTGATCCCTATGCATCCTAAAGTCTCTCTGTCTTTATTGGAATATATTTATATATGTGACGGCCTCAGATGCGAACACTACTGTGTTTTCCACCCAAATGTTTTCATTCCCTACTTATAAGAACTGTTCCAATTCCTATGCTACTGGCACCTACAGGGACTCCTTCGGCCACATCATAGAAAGGACTCAAGGAGGGAAAATGTTAAATCTTGTCTTTCACTTTATTAAATGTTTTACTTATATCATCCGTTCACACATACTTAGCATCTTCATTTATTTATTTGTTTGTTTGTTTATTTATTTTGAAAGCTGTTTAGAGAGCAGAGACAATATCAATAATATCACAGTCGAGAACAATGCAGAGGCAGTTTATTAAAGTATTTTGGAAAGGCTATTAAAGATGATAGAACCCCTACTCCTATTGATACTATTAGGGACGACACCTGAGTCCCGTTGAAGGATTAGGCTAAATCCAAGCAGCAATTAGCAAACCTGAGTATCACCTGTATCAGAGATCTGTTTTTGGGAGTGACATAACACTATATGGGGCATATTACCAAGCAATAGCGATAATTATCGCTATTGCTTGGTTAGAGAAAAAAAAGTATCGCCGACCTGCGGCGATTTTTATCGCAGATAAGCCTTGGTATTACCAAGGTTTATCGCAAATGCGATAAAAATCGGCCGCAATGCATGAATATCGCTGAAAAGTCCGCGATATTAAGACATTACCAAGCTAATGCTCTTAGCCATGTTATCCACCTCCCATTGGATAACATGGCTTGGAACTGCTCAGGGCAGGTGTTAACGTTTGGAGATATTCGCGCTTAGCGCGAATATCTCCAAAAGTTGGTAATAGGAGATAGCGATGTTAGCGACTGTTTCCAGTCGCTAAGATCTTGGCACGCCCACTTTGCATGTCATTAGTGATAAATTTCTCTGACATGCAAAGTGGGGCCCAAGATGGTCGCTATCTCCTACTAGCTGTCGCTAACTGGTGTTAGCGACAGCTAGGTAATAGGGAGATAATCTTATCTCCGCTTTCTTGGCTTTTAAAGCCAAAAGAGCAGAGATAAACCCCCTTGATAATATGCTCCTATATTCTTTAATACTATAGATGGTACAACACACTGAACGCACAATATTCGGTCAACATGGCTGGACAGTTGGGTAACCCCTCAGGAAACAGAAGTCACCCTGCATGCCGGCGGGCATCCCAAGAACATACAGAAGATTACGGGCAGTGCTAATAGCGTCTCTGTGAGTCCTACCACCCGAAACAACAGGATATTAGGAGATAGGATAATAATGAGTGGCAAGAGAGTAAAACATGTTTGAGCAGCTGTGAGAAGTTGGCCCGATATGCAACGTTCGCTATTCTAGCGACCGCTATGTATCGTTCCAACGACCCTTATGGTGTTTGGTTGCAAGTCAACCTATAGACCAGCTATCCTAGTAGCGTGGATACGAGCAGTCTAAGGCTAAAGACTCGAGAGGGCGCGTTAAGCCAGCTGTTTACCACACCTGTACCCCTTGAACACCCAGTGAAAGGACACCACACAAGTGTTATGAAAATAAACAGTATATTTATTAAGAATCACAACAGCCCTGTACTCTTTATGAGGACAGGGTACTAAGCACAAACCAAATCTCTTTAGCAAATACTTCAAGTGCACAATTAAAACAAGTGTCCGAGGACACGGAAAGGTTAAGGTCTCGGGCGGACCCGATAAGGCAAGTCGGAAGCGAGGGACTCGGGACCCTAGAGTAAGGAGGCTATGCAGGCACCGAAATGCCGAGTTACCTAGCCACGAGGGCTGCGGCTGCACAAGTCTTACAGGCGTCGGGGTCTTCGCTGACGAGCCAGGAGCCGGAAGAAAAGGAGTTGCTGGCCGGCGACCAGTGCTGAATAGTTCGTAGAGATCAAAGCCTGGATCGGAGATTGATGAAAACCTGAAAGCAGAGGGGACCAAGTTCGTACTACTAGCCAGTAGTCAGAGGGTACCAGGAAGGCACCGGTTGGCCGTCACCTCGACCAGGTGAGTGGGCGACGCTAGGCTCTGCAGTCTCACGGACCAGGAGGCGTTGTCGGCGACCACGGTGGAGGTGCG
Source organism: Lissotriton vulgaris (assembly GCF_964263255.1). Taxonomy (NCBI): domain Eukaryota; kingdom Metazoa; phylum Chordata; class Amphibia; order Caudata; family Salamandridae; genus Lissotriton; species Lissotriton vulgaris. Next base: position 1,333,760,699 of record NC_141693.1, read on the forward strand.
AGCTGTCCCACGAAGGATGATGCTGTCGGCGTCGCTGGGCCCAGGATGGGGCAACAAGCCTTGGCAGATCTCAGGGCCACGTGGTGGGCCTAAGATGGCGTCTTGAGTGGACCAGGAGGGTCCGGGGTGCTTCTCGCAAAGATGGAAGCAAGGGCCAGTCTGGAGCAACCAGACCAGCAGTGATGATTCTCGGATGTCGTCACAGAAGGGCACAAGCCAGCGGCTAGTGACCAGACAACGTGCTGAGCAGCGAGCAGAAGGGCCCCACGCAGATCGTGGAGATGCTGGGAGACTGCACTTCGGTGCTGGAGCGGCTCAGGGTCGGGGCTTCTCGGACCCCAGAGCACTCACCAGAGAGTTACCTCGATGGTCGTGCTAGTTTTAAGAGCGTGCAGGTTCTGATGATGGCCGGTCCCTCGAGGTCTCGTCGCACCCACAGATCACAGCTGAGCTGATGACGTGGGTAGAGGTCAGAGGTGCCAGGGAAGCCGGTTCTCGTCGAGCTGGGCCGTCGGATTCCTTGAGGAAGGACTTACAGCAAACCGCAGAGTTCTTAGTTGGTGCCCGCTGATGCAGGGTGACTACTCCTTAGTCACAAGGGAGAAATCTTGAGAAGAGTCTTGAATGTCCTTTCGTAGAAAGTAGTTCTTGAATCAAAGATGATCTAATTTTGAAGGGTCCCCGCTCCGGCCTTTATCCTAAAGAAAGGGGTGGGTACATGACTAGGTCCTGCCCTAAGGGTGGGACCAGGAAGGGGGGTAGTTACACCCCTCTCCCCTGCCGGACTTTCCCCAGGCCAGGGCTGTCGCCCCTGGAACTGGTTCTAACCGGCAGATGCGTAGTGAGCACCGGGGTGCCACTCCGCAGTCACCTTCTCGCAAAAGCCCTACCTACCCAGAATACACAAACCCTGTTTGGGACGGTGCGAACACCGCCCTCGACAGGAAACCCTTTGTCCGAGCGCTCCTCGCTGGAAGGACTCCCAGCAGCAGGAGGTCAGACTCGTGTCTGTGGTGGCAGCATCCATTTTGTGGAGCTGAGGCTTCAGTTAACTTTAACCGGGATTCACAGTTACGCACATGTCGTGTCCCTCTAGAAGGGTGGAATGCTAACCTCATCGCCAGAATTGGTGAGAGGGCAGTACCCCGATTCGTATGACACCTTACTCGACATGCCTTGATAACGCGACACCGGGGTTACCGATATGGTACGCGTTATCATGGAGCAGCCATTGGGTCTTGATTCCGCAAGCTGCAACCGGGCTCGGCTCGGGCCTGAACCTAGCTCACACGAGCCCACGCACTCTGCCTTCAGGATTGTTAAGGCCTGCCATAGGAGTGACTGATAGGAACTCGGGTGTCCATTGTATGGTTAGATATAGAGCTACTATACCTAAAGCGAAGGGTGGTTACACGTCTTCGCCCCAGCTGTCGTGCAGCCAGTTGTGTCAAATTTAGGAGGCCAGCCAGGGGTGGCATAATACATGCTGCAGCCCCTGGCGGCCCTGGGTACACCTATGCCCTGCGTTACGGGGTCTGATAAGGTGGCCCAGTACCAATTGGTAAATGCACCTAGGGTACATATCGTAATTTAGAAAGAGAACAGCCAGGCTGTGGGTCTGATTAGCAGGCCCACAGCCAGAGAAAGTCGTAAACCAGTGAAACAAAAGCAAAAAATCTGGGTGATCATAGGATTGCAGACCCTACTCTCCTACATGACCCCCCCCCAAACGTCGGAACAATAAGCTAACCTTGACCAGGTGAGTCTTCTTGTTCTAAGTGGAAATATCTGGAGAGCCCATCGGCATTGCCATGATCAGTACCAGGTCTATGTTCCACTGTAAAGTCCATCCCCTGTAGGGAAATGGACCACCTAAGCAGTTTGGGGTTTTCACCCTTCATCTGATTTAGCCACAAGAGGGGCTTATGGTCGGTCTGAATCTTGAAGTGAGTGCCAAACAAGTATGGCCTCAGCTTCTTCAGGGCCCAAACCACAGCAAAGGCCTCCCTCTCAATAGCTGACCAATTCTTCTCTCTAGGGGTCAGCCTTCTGCTTATAAAAGCAATGGGCTGGTCTTGACCATCAAAATTCAGTTGAGATAGAACAGCTCCCACACCCAACTCAGAAGCATCTGTTTGGACAATGAATGGTTTGGAGTAGTCTGGACTCTTAAGGATAGGCGCCGTGCACATGGCCTGCTTTAGGTCATCGAATGCTTTTTGACAGCTCGCTGTCCACTGAACCTTTTTTGGCATTTTCTTACTTGTCAGTTCATTTAATGGTGTCACTATGGAACCATAGTTCCTGACAAACTTTCGGTAGTATCCAGTCAGGCCCAAGAAAGCTCGAACCTGAGTCTGGGTGGTTGGAGGAGCCCAGTCCCTGATTGACTGTATCTTGCTTTCCAGTGGCTGAACCTGACCTCCACCTACAAGGTGGCCCAGGTATACAACCTGTGTCTGCCCTATCTGGCACTTGGTGGCCTTGATAGTGAGACCTGCTGCTTGCAGCGCCTCTAACGTCTTCCGCAGGTGGACCAGGTGATCCTCCCAGGTGGAGCTAAAGACAGCAATATCGTCAAGATACGCCGCACAGAAGTCATCCAGCCCAGTAAGGACTTGATTCACCAACCGTTGGAAGGTGGCAGGTGCATTCTTCAGACCAAAGGGCATTACCACGAACTGATAATGCCCACCAGGGGTTGAAAATGCGGTTTTAGGCTTGGCGTCCTCAGCTAACCTGCTTTGCCAATACCCGGCTGTCAGGTCAAACGTACTTAAGTAGTTGGCCGAAGCCAATCTATCGATAAGCTCGTCTGCCCTTGGTATTGGGTGGGCGTCAGTCTTAGTGACTGCATTGAGACCCCTGTAGTCTACGCAAAACCTCATCTCTCTCTTACCACCCTGGGTGTGAGGTTTCGGCACTAGAACTACGGGACTAGCCCAAGGGCTATCCGAGGGTTCAATGACTCCCAGCTCCAACATTTTCTGCACTTCACTCTTGATGCAGTCTCTAACGTGATCAGGCTGCCTGTAGATTTTACTCTTGACGGGCAAGCTGTCACCAGTGTCAACCTCATGGGTGCACCAATCGGTCTGACTGGGTGTTAGAGAAAACATATGTCTGAACGACTGAAGAACCTGTTTACAGTCGCTCTGTTGATGTTCGGAGAGGCTGCCACAAAAGACAACACCGTCTACCGAGCCATCGTCAGGATTCTGAGTGAGCAGGTCGGGGAGAGGGTCACTCTCCTCTTCCTGTCCCTCATCTAGGGCCATGAGCAAACTCATGTCCTTCCTGTCGACATATGCTTTTAGCCTGTTGACATGAAGCACCCTGTGGGGGCTCCGGGGAGTTCCCAGGTCGACCAGGTAGGTGACCTCTCCCTTTTTCTCCAGGATGGTGTGGGGCCCGGACCATTTGTCCTTGAGTGCTGCTGGGGCCACTGGCTCCAACACCCACACCTTCTGTCCGGGCTGGTAAACAGTCAAGACAGCCTTTTGGTCATGCCAAGCTTTTTGGAGTTCTTGGCTGGCCTTAAGGTTTTCAGATGCCTTTTCCATGTATTCAGCCATCCGCGAGCGGAGGCCAAGCACATAGTCCACTATGTTGGCTGCAGGCTTTTTGAGAGGTCTCTCCCATCCTTCCTTCACCAAACACAGGGGTCCTCTTACAGGATGCCCGTACAAAAGTTCAAAAGGGCTGTAGCCAACCCCCTTCTGTGGGACTTCTCTGTAGGCGAACAAGAGGCAGGGGATCAGGACGTCCCATCTACGCCGAAGCTTTTCCGGTAGTCCATGAATCATCCCTTTTAGGGTCCTGTTGAATCTCTCAACAAGCCCATTGCATTGTGGATGATAGGGTGTAGTGAACTTGTAGTTAACACCACATTCCTTCCACATAGCAGTTAAGTAGCTCGACATAAAGTTTGCACCTCTGTCGGAGACGACCTCCTTAGGGAAGCCCACTCTGGAGAATACTCCAACTAGGGCTCTTGCCACAACAGGTGCTGTAGTGGTCCTAAGGGGAATAGCTTCAGGATACCTGGTGGCATGATCCACTACCACCAGTATAAACTTGTGCCCTGATGCTGTAGGTGGTTCCATGGGACCAACGATGTCGATCCCCACCCGTTCAAAGGGCACCCCCACCACAGGCATTGGTATAAGGGGGGCCTTTGTCGTGCCACCTGACTTACCACTGGCTTGGCAAGTGACACAGGAGCGGCAAAACTCCTTGGTATCTTCGTTCATGTGAGGCCAGTGAAAGTGTGAGACAAGCCTGTCCCACGTTTTCGTCTGGCCTAAGTGACCTGCTAAGGGAATCTCGTGGGCCAAGGTAAGTAGGAAACCACGCTGAGACAAGGGTACGACCAGCCTCCTGGTCATGCCAGGCTTGGGGTCTCTTGACTCAGTGTACAGGAGTCCATCTTCCCAGTATACCTTGTGGGTACCTGTGGCGTTCCCAGCAGCCTCAGCAGCAGCCTGCTGTCTGAGGGGTTCAAGAGAAGGGCAGTCTAACTGGTCCTTCCCCAGGTCCTCCCTTGAGGGTCCCCCTGAACCCAAGAATTCAACTTGATCAAGTTCGAACTCCCTAGGCTCAGTTTCCCTCAATTCCTGTAGGTCAGCCTCCTCTGAGACTTGATCCACGACCTGGGGCAAGGGGGAAGGCGCAGCCTTAACCCTACCGCTCTTTTTCTTGGGAGGTGTCTGGTCCGTTGTTCCAGGATCCAGCACCTGTTCAGTGGGGCATTTCCTGACCTGTGACCTAGTCACAGCGAACACATGTGCTGGCAAGCCTAACATTTCCATGTGAGTCCGATGCTCCACTTCTGACCATTGTGATGACTCCAAATCATTGCCCAACAAACAATCCACTGGGAGGTCTGGACTAACTACAACCTTCTTTTGGCCAGTTACCCCTCCCCAGGAGAAAGCTACAATTGCCATACTGTGATTGGTAGTGACATTGCTTGCATTGGTCACCAGGAATTCTGTACCTGGCATGATCTGTCCAGGGTCCACAAAGTTAGGCGTCACCATGGTGACGCTGGCACAAGTGTCCCTATAGGCCTGAGCCATCTTTCCATTTATGAAAGGCGTCTGTCTGTATTTGCCCAAAGTATTGGGGCTTACGTCAGGGGACACGTCCGTGTCCCCTGTACTGACAAGGACAGCCTGAGTGAGTGTGCCAACTAAGTTGTCACGCCCCTCAGAACCCAGGGTTAACCCTATTAAACCCTTGGGAGGCGCACTACCACTGCTGACTGTACTAGGGGGCACAGGTGCCTTAGGGGCTGCAGTGGCAGGAGTCTGCCCTCCTCCTTTCTTGGTGCACTCACTAAACCAGTGTGATTTACTTTTACAGTACTGGCACCATCTTTTGGATTGGCCTTCTTTCTTCTTTTGGGGAGCCTGACCCCCACCCTCTTTGGGTTGTTGGGGACCTGTCGAAGACTTCTGGTCATTTTGTTCCCCTTTAGAATCTTTACCCTTCTGGTCTGCTTTCTTCTGACCACCTTGACTCTGGCCCTGGTTCTGTTTAACTCTTGTACGAACCCATCTGTCTGCCTTCTTTCCCAATTCTTGGGGAGAGGTCAGATCCGAGTCGACAAGATGCTGATGCAACAACTGGTTCTGACAATTGTTTAAAATTTGTTCTCTCATCATCAAATTATACAATCCTTTGTAATCAGTAACCTTACTGCCCAGCAACCAGCCCTCAAAAGCCTTAGTGGCACAATCAACAAAATCAGACCAATCTTGAGACTGCGTTTTCTGGGTATCCCTGAACAGCACCCTGTACTGCTCAGTGGTTAGGCCGAACCCTTCAACGAGTGTATTTTTCAAGATTTGGTAATCGTTAGCATCCTCCACCCTTGTGGTGAGGAGCTTGTCTCTTCCTTTTCCTTCAAAGGAGAGCCACAAGATAGCTGCCCACTGACTCTGGGGAACACCCTGCACAGTGCAGGCCCTCTCCAAAGCAGTAATCCATTTGTGGATGTCGTCCCCTTGTTTAAAGGGGGGCACTATCTTCCCAAGGTGTTTCGTATCGAAACTCTTTTCCCTATTACTAGGTACATTGCTGCCACCAGTGGGGACTGCCCCACTTAACTGTTGCTCTCTAGCAAAGGCAAGCCTTTCTTTGGCCAGGGCAAGTTCTTCCCTTTCGATCCTCAGATTAGCTGCCCTTTCCTTAGCTTCGTACACTCTCCTCTGAGGGGACGTCATCCCTCTTTGAGAAGAGTTGTGAGAGCCATTGGTTTGAAGGGATCTGCCAGAGCCTCTTGACAGAGACCTGGCTCGTCCATTCCCAATGTTAAGCGGACCTGACGGTAGCGCCGGGAGTCCCCCAGTACCACCATCATGTTTGCTTAAGTTGGACCGTGTTAGTCTGACGACCTCTACCTGTCCCTTATCTGCCTCATCCCCAGAGAGATCCTCATCCTCATCCTCCTCCCCATCTTCGTTCTCAGTTGCGAGGTGGATGAGGTCAGGATCGTCTCGGGTTCCCTCGAGGGGAGGCATGTCTCCTTCTGGATTAGAAGAGCTACGAAGTTTCTCAGCTCTTCTGGCATCATAAGTCTCCAAGAGACCAATCAGAAAGGACGTTGTGGGGTTAGACCCCTGCTGAATCTTCCTGGAGTGACACAGCCGTCTTAACTCCTTGAAGCTCAGCACAGTATATCCTGAAGGGATGACCTGTGGAGGGTCAACTGACACAAGGGGAGACCCAGAGTTTCCTCCTTTGTCCGACATACTGTTTCTAGTGTGGTGTAAGTGATGCACCTACCTACACTACGTGTTTACCTACTGTTCCCTTGCTAAGAGTTGTAGCCAAGGTGTGCTAAGCCTTGAGGAGCTACAACAGCTGGTTCAGTAGAACTCAGAGTATTCTAAGCTTTTAGTTATATGTACTAACAGTACTTGTGCGATCTTTCAACAAGATATTCTTAGGATACGTGTGGTAAAACAACAGCAAGCTCAAATCCCACCGCTGCCACCAATGTGAGAAGTTGGCCCGATATGCAACGTTCGCTATTCTAGCGACCGCTATGTATCGTTCCAACGACCCTTATGGTGTTTGGTTGCAAGTCAACCTATAGACCAGCTATCCTAGTAGCGTGGATACGAGCAGTCTAAGGCTAAAGACTCAAGAGGGCGCGTTAAGCCAGCTGTTTACCACACCTGTACCCCTTGAACACCCAGTGAAAGGACACCACACAAGTGTTATGAAAATAAACAGTATATTTATTAAGAATCACAACAGCCCTGTACTCTTTATGAGGACAGGGTACTAAGCACAAACCAAATCTCTTTAGCAAATACTTCAAGTGCACAATTAAAACAAGTGTCCGAGGACACGGAAAGGTTAAGGTCTCGGGCGGACCCGATAAGGCAAGTCGGAAGCGAGGGACTCGGGACCCTAGAGTAAGGAGGCTATGCAGGCACCGAAATGCCGAGTTACCTAGCCACGAGGGCTGCGGCTGCACAAGTCTTACAGGCGTCGGGGTCTTCGCTGACGAGCCAGGAGCCGGAAGAAAAGGAGTTGCTGGCCGGCGACCAGTGCTGAATAGTTCGTAGAGATCAAAGCCTGGATCGGAGATTGATGAAAACCTGAAAGCAGAGGGGACAAAGTTCGTACTACTAGCCAGTAGTCAGAGGGTACCAGGAAGGCACCGGTTGGCCGTCACCTCGACCAGGTGAGTGGGCGACGCTAGGCTCTGCAGTCTCACGGACCAGGAGGCGTTGTCGGCGACCACGGTGGAGGTGCGAGCTGTCCCACGAAGGATGATGCTGTCGGCGTCGCTGGGCCCAGGATGGGGCAACAAGCCTTGGCAGATCTCAGGGCCACGTGGTGGGCCTAAGATGGCGTCTTGAGTGGACCAGGAGGGTCCGGGGTGCTTCTCGCAAAGATGGAAGCAAGGGCCAGTCTGGAGCAACCAGACCAGCAGTGATGATTCTCGGATGTCGTCACAGAAGGGCACAAGCCAGCGGCTAGTGACCAGACAACGTGCTGAGCAGCGAGCAGAAGGGCCCCACGCAGATCGTGGAGATGCTGGGAGACTGCACTTCGGTGCTGGAGCGGCTCAGGGTCGGGGCTTTTCGGACCCCAGAGCACTCACCAGAGAGTTACCTCGATGGTCGTGCTAGTTTTAAGAGCGTGCAGGTTCTGATGATGGCCGGTCCCTCGAGGTCTCGTCGCACCCACAGATCACAGCTGAGCTGATGACGTGGGTAGAGGTCAGAGGTGCCAGGGAAGCCGGTTCTCGCGAGCTGGGCCGTCGGATTCCTTGAGGAAGGACTTACAGCAAACCGCAGAGTTCTTAGTTGGTGCCCGCTGATGCAGGGTGACTACTCCTTAGTCACAAGGGAGAAATCTTGAGAAGAGTCTTGAATGTCCTTTCGTAGAAAGTAGTTCTTGAATCAAAGATGATCTAATTTTGAAGGGTCCCCGCTCCGGCCTTTATCCTAAAGAAAGGGGTGGGTACATGACTAGGTCCTGCCCTAAGGGTGGGACCAGGAAGGGGGGTAGTTACACCCCTCTCCCCTGCCGGACTTTCCCCAGGCCAGGGCTGTCGCCCCTGGAACTGGTTCTAACCGGCAGATGCGTAGTGAGCACCGGGGTGCCACTCCGCAGTCACCTTCTCGCAAAAGCCCTACCTACCCAGAATACACAAACCCTGTCTGGGACGGTGCGAACACCGCCCTCGACAGGAAACCCTTTGTCCGAGCGCTCCTCGCTGGAAGGACTCCCAGCAGCAGGAGGTCAGACTCGTGTCTGTGGTGGCAGCATCCATTTTGTGGAGCTGAGGCTTCAGTTAACTTTAACCGGGGTTCACAGTTACGAACATGTCGTGTCCCTCTAGAAGGGTGGAATGCTAACCTCATCGCCAGAATTGGTGAGAGGGCAGTACCCCGATTCGTATGACACCTTACTCGACATGCCTTGATAACGCGACACCGGGGTTACCGATATGGTACGCGTTATCATGGAGCAGCCATTGGGTCTTGATTCCGCAAGCTGCAACCGGGCTCGGCTCGGGCCTGAACCTAGCTCACACGAGCCCACGCACTCTGCCTTCAGGATTGTTAAGGCCTGCCATAGGAGTGACTGATAGGAACTCGGGTGTCCATTGTATGGTTAGATATAGAGCTACTATACCTAAAGCGAAGGGTGGTTACACGTCTTCGCCCCAGCTGTCGTGCAGCCAGTTGTGTCAAATTTAGGAGGCCAGCCAGGGGTGGCATAATACATGCTGCAGCCCCTGGCGGCCCTGGGTACACCTATGCCCTGCGTTACGGGGTCTGATAAGGTGGCCCAGTACCAATTGGTAAATGCACCTAGGGTACATATCGTAATTTAGAAAGAGAACAGCCAGGCTGTGGGTCTGATTAGCAGGCCCACAGCCAGAGAAAGTCGTAAACCAGTGAAACAAAAGCAAAAAATCTGGGTGATCATAGGATTGCAGACCCTACTCTCCTACAGCAGCAAGCAATCGATGAGCACAACCGATACCCAGTAACAAGCCGGCACGTATGGAAGAACAAAGGAAATAACGCCACCCCCGAGGCCCATCCACCCGATGGCTGGACCATCAGTCTAAGGGCACCCAATAACAAAAGTGATACAGGAGATTGAACATACAGAACAAAAACGGAGACAATACAACAAACCCCGAGCCCCCACCCTGCACCCCTGCATAAGGCTTCCGCCCAACCCCAACTAGCAGTGTGCCTGTCGCCCCGACGAACTGGGTACTAAAAGTAGAAAAAAGAGTGGGGGAGGAATTCGACACATAGGCTCCCGGCCTCCCCTCCCCCCCGCCAGAAACAAACAACCCCCAACTATAACCAAAAGCTTCAGAATATTTAGTCAGAACAATCATGGGAAGTTATAAGCATCACCCAACCCTCCGCAGAATAGGGTAGCAAATCCCATATCCATTGTTGCCATAGTATCAGCTCTGTTTAGACAATCTCATCCTTGGCCCTTCCGATCTGTAATGCGGGCTCTCACAGGCGGAACCACTCCCTCAACAGGAGAAGCGAAATGAAAAAGGAGTTTAGCAAAGTTCAGTCCAACGAAAGTCAAGAGTGGTAGGCCATCCGGAACTCTAGGCGCGCTCGAGCACCCTTTCTCCGACAGTGAGTCCCGACGTTGTTTCCTCTGAAAACATGATGAAACTGCCATGGAGGAAGAAAATGTCAGAACAATCCAAAAGTCAGAAAAGAGAGACTCCGGGAACAGAAAGCCGAGTGGTTCCACCTCCATTGAACAAAATATCAATTGCGGCATCACGCACACGAGTACAAGGGTATCCGCGGGTAGGCCAAGGGTTTCAATACTGCATCCAACTTGGGCCATCATCTACCGATCAGACGTGCACCGCGGGAGACCCCACTCGCGAAAAATCATGCAGCGGATCAGTGTCCGGTGTCAGTCCCACAGTCCCAACTGCTCCGGCGGACTGTTTGTGGACCATGTCCTCCACATGCAAATGTAGAGCCCCGATGGCGGCCAAGACGGTCCTCAGCGATGGTTCACACTCCGTCCGACCCATCTCCGCTTGTTCACTGGCAGGCAAGTGCTACGTTCCCAGAATGACCAACTCTCAGAGGGAACAGGCAAGAATGGAGCGGACGGCTACGCAGGGTGGCCGGTCAAGTGCCGCCACAGCAAGCGATCCTCTGTCGCCGCGAGCGAGGACCCCCACCCCTAGAACCCGGGGAGGGACCGCACCCGGTCTCCGGGACAGGGGACTCCCGCCCACGGCCACAACAGCCTCGTGGCACACTTCTTCAATGTTAGTCAGGCCAAGTGACCGCCATCAGAATCGGGCAAAATGACCTCCGCAGCGAGAGACCGGACCCCGCCCAGGTCCCACGGCTGATGTTATTCAACTGCAACCCGGCCGGGCCAGTACTCGAGGCCCCGGCTCACCAGCCGGGCTAGGCCGAAAATTACAACACGGTGTAACTCCGTCGATCGAGTCGGTAGAACACTAGGGATTGCACCATCGGACTCAGCAACGGTTCCTACAGATGGAGGTCGGGTTTAAAATCAGGATATCTATCAGGATAGTCCGGCGGGAGACGAAGGCCGGCAGAGCCGGGAGCCTAAGCGGCCATCTTGTTTGTGAGTGTAGCTCCTCCTCCCGAAATTAGGTAATCTTGTATTGCCTTTTCGATGGTTTGTTTGTGGATGTCTTTCTCTAACACTGCATTAAGTCAAGTCTCCAGAGATTTGTTCTCTTGACATTATTCAGCAGGGCTAGAGACAACATGATACAGGAATGATCTGAGATCACTCGTGGTTCTATCAAGGTTTCCTCAATGCCACTGGAGGCATTCCCTGAGATAAGTATATAATGTATGCGTGAGTAGGTGTTGTGGGGTGTTGAGGAGAAAGTATAGTCTCTCCCTGTGGGGTTTTGTCGTCTCCACAAGTCTATCAGATTAAAGCGTGAGCAAAGATTGAGGAGGGGCTTTGTGAGAGGTGATGGAGCGGAAATGGCAGTGGGAGTCCCTATCTAGCATTGGGTCAATAGGTAACTTAAAATCAACGGCCATTAGATGTATTGCATTATCCGGTTCACAAAACTCTTTCCAGAAATCCGGGTCGTCTTTGTTAGGGGCATATAAGTTAGTTACATACAACTCCTTATTGTCCTTTGACAGCTTTGTGGAGATCCATCTCCCCTTAGTATCTGCAGTACTATTTAGTATGTCAATATTAGATTTGTTTGCTATTAAGGTCAAAACCCCATTCTTTTTCCCTAGCGCGTCAGAGCCCACAACGTCACTGTATGATTTATTCCTAAGTGCATTAAATTGTGTTGAGTCAATTTTCGTCTCTTGGAGAAAAATAATGTCTCCTTTTTGTTTATAAAGATAATCAATTATCTTCCTCCTTTTGATCGGATGGTTAATGCCTTTTTACATTTAGCGAGACAACTTTAAGACTGTTGTTTTTGTGTGACATGGTACCAGAGGAGACTAGTGTTGACAGTGAATCGTTTTGTACATGCAGTATGTGACTTCGGCATCGTATTGATTTGTGAATAGAGTACTGTGTACCAGACTCAAATTCATACACTTCCAAAGTGTACTCCTCGGTGTAAGATTGCAGATAGTAGATTTCTTTTTTTTTTTTTTTGTTTTTTTTTAAAAACCTTTATTTACAAATGCACAATACACAGCGTCTGCCTACAACCCCGCAGGGCTGGCCGCTATGACAAAAACAGGCTGAGCGAAAAGTGCAATACGAGGCAGTACGTTGTTGGAGCAATCTCTCACATCAACATTATCGGCAAGAGCGTAACATCATACAAATAGGATAAGAAAGGTTTAATTTTATGTTTTTGTTGAAATGAACACAAACAAACAAACACATGGTATCATAGTGGCAAGGGTTGCTGGGGGTGGGGGGGGGAATGGATGTAGGAGAAACGACGATGGCGAGGGGGGGGTGGCGCGCGCAAGAGAACAAAGCATGTGGTGAGAATAGGAGAGGAACGTAAATCACGGAAAGGAGGGGAGAGGGACCTCGTAGTCAAGTGGGGGAGAACAGATGTCTCCACGATAAGTATTCCAGGGAGCCCAAACTCTGGACCACTTCCCTGGACGCCCCCGGGCCTCATATACCGTCTTCTCTCGGAACATGGACCAGTCCATGTTCTCTTTCCAGGCACTTAGCACTGGCGGTCTAGGGGAGCCCCAAAGCTGCGCAATATCCCTCTTTGCGATCATATTGCCTAGGGTAACCCAAAGTGTCTGGGCAGCAGTGCAGTCAGGCGGTTCCCACACATTCAACAGACAACGACGCGCCTCAGGGAGCAATGGGACCCCCGTGACACGACTCATCACATCATGCACCCTAGACCAGTACGCTACAATCATCGGACATTCCCACAGAACGTGAAGAAAGGTACCATCCATCCCACACCCACGCTTGCATCGTCCATCCGAAACCAAACCCATTCGCACCAGACGCATTCCAGTAAGATACACGCGATGAAGGATTTTCAATTGGACAAAGCGAAGTCGTGCCGGAATAGCCACCTCCTTAGGGGAGGACACAGCTGACTGCCAGTCCTCGTCGTCCAATTCAAGTCCGTCAGCAGTCCAGGCAGCCCGGAGCTTCTCGAGCTGGTCAGCTCTGTTATTAATGAGCTTCTTGTAAATTAAGGAGAGGGTACTGTCCGGGACGTGGCCATCTAGAACTCGATCCTCCAAAGGGGAGGACTGCGGAACGTCCGTACCGGAGGGGAAGACAGAAGACAAGGCATGCCTCAACTGCATATACCGGAAGTGCTCCCTATCATCGAGCCGGTATTCCAGCTTTAGTGAATCAAAGGACTTAACCGCGCCATGTGTCCACAGGTCCCCCACCGTGCTAATCCCAATCATGTCCCATTTCTCAAACCCTTTCGTCTTCCACAGGTTGCCCAGTCGTTCCGAATCATACAGTGGCGTCATACGTGTCAGTCTACCACCCCAGCCCGTGGCCACCGTAGCGTCTCGCCATGCCCGCACAGCACATTTCGTTGGGCCCGTAAGGAGTCGGAAGGGGGCCTTTGAGTACAGTGCCCTATTAAAGTTGCCACCGGGCAACAGCAGTTTATCCAAAGCAAAGGCAGGAGCGGGCTCCGGAGAGTATGTCGCATGGTTGATGGCGCTCAGGTGCGAGGCCCAGTAGTATCGTCTAATATCCGGCAGCGCAATACCTCCGTCGTACCAGGAGAGCGTGAGCTTGGATAAGGCAATGCGGGCACGGCCGTCCCAGATAAGTTGCCGCTGCAAACTCTCGACTTCATGGAAATAGCGAGCAGGAACCGGGTCGAAGAAATTCTGCAGGGCATAGAGGAATCGGGGGAGCGACATCATTTTAAAGAGCGCCGCCCGGCCTAATGGAGATAAGGGCAGATCGCGCCAACGCCGAACATCCTGCTTCAGTCTGCGGAGCGGAGCATACAAGTTCCGCTCATAGCGGACCGAAGAGATCATGGATACATGGACCCCCAGATACTTAAAACCGTCAGTCGCTACCAGGATGGGAAATCTGCGGGGGAGAGGCGGCAGAGTACCAGCTATGGCGTAGACACAGGACTTGGTCCAATTAATGACAAGTCCCGAGTTCTTACCGAAGGACGTGAGGACGTCGAAGAGAACATTGAGTGACTTCTGAGGGGAAGTGAGATAAAGGAGGATGTCATCCGCGTACAAGGAGACACGATCCTCGAGGTCAGGGGACCATCGGATCCCTTTGATCGAGGGTTCCCACCGGAGCCACGCGGCAAGAGGTTCGAGTGCCAAAGCGAACAAAAGCGGAGAAAGGGGACAGCCTTGACGTGTGCCACGGCCCAAGGGGAAGGGGTCTGAGCACCTACCATTCACCGCGACCTGAGCTAGCGGCTGTTCATAAAGAAGCTTGACCCATGCGATGAAATTGGGCCCAAAGCCAAATTTAGCGAGGGCTGCCCATAGGTAGGGCCATTCAATAGTGTCAAATGCCATCGTGGCGTCAAGGGAAGCGACTACTGCTGGCTCGGCGAGAATAGAAGCTCTCGCGAGGACACTGTGGAGCCTACGCAAATTAAGAGCAGTGTTTCTGTGGGGGATGAAGCCGGATTGATCCGGGTGGATCAGGTCACAAATCACAGCAAGCATCCGATTGGCCAGCACCTTAGCGAGGATTTTGGGTTCCGCATTAAGGAGGGAGATGGGGCGGTACGAGGCACAACGGTCACGAGGTTTGCCATCCTTATAAATGACCACTATGGTAGCGAGGCGCTGCTCATGGGGGAGGCATCCAGCCTCAACCGCCTCGAGAAACATGTGACGCAGGTGGGCGGCCATCTTGTCGGGGCAAAGTTTGTAAAGTTCAATGGGGAGTCCATTAGGGCCCATTGCCTTACCCGAGCGAAGGGAACGAATTGCAAGGGCAATCTCGTCGACAGTAAAGGGGGCCTCCAGAGCGAGGCAGTCCGCATCAGACACAGTAGGCAGGGCAATGTCACGTAGGAGTAGCCTGGAGTCGGCCTCATCTCGATCACTAACCAGCGTATAAACCATACGGAAGTGGTCAACAAAGCACTCAACAATCTCACCCGGATCAGAGACAGTCTCACTAGAAACACGAACAATGGAGGGAACAACACGACTCGCACGCTCAGTCTTATCCAGCCACGCAAGAAGCTTGCTAGCCTTGTCACCCACATCATACAGTCGACCAAGTTGATTAGACCGCATCAATTTAGCAGCATCCGTGACGCAGGCTTTATAGTCTGCTTGCTTCAATTCCAATTCGTGCAACAGTGCAGGCGTGTCATTCCCACCCAACTCACTTTCAAGCGCAGTGATTTCGGTTTCGAGAGCCACAACAGCCTCCCTCTTGACCCTACGCTCAGTGGCAATGAGTGACAGGGCGGAACCCCGAATAACCGTCTTGAAGGCCTCCCAGAGAACAGTGGGGGAAGTGACTGAGCCTAGATTCTCAGAAAAATAGCAATCTATTGCCTTAATCAAGTCTGAGCGGAGCCGGGGGTTTCGAAAATGCCAGGGAGGGATCGGGGGAACTCTGTTACCAGGCAGACCGCCCACAGAGATCGTAATCAGCAGGGGGGAGTGGTCCGAGATACCCCGGGGGAGATGCCGAATCTCACGAACAGTGGACAAAGTGGAGGCTAACATAAGAAAATAATCGATACGGGAGAGGCTGCCGTGTGCACCAGAGTGAAAAGTGTATTGTTGGAGTGTGGGATGTAGTGAGCGCCAGACATCCACTAAGCCAAAAGTGTCAGCCATTTCACTGAGCCACATCTGGGACTGTGGCAATACTCTAGGGGGTAGCCGGTCGCAGTCGCCGGACATGACAGAATTGAAGTCCCCGCCCAGGACCAACAAGCCGTCCGGCAGCCCAAGGAGAGTCCTGCCTAAATCAGCATAAGTGGTAGCCTGCAGTCCCGGGGGGATATAGACAACAACAAACACGACCTGCTTACCCTCCCACCTCCCCGAAACAGCAGCATACCGCCCACGCTCATCAAGGATAACATCGTCGATAGCAAGAGCAAGGGAAGACTTTACCATAATGCCCACACCCCGGGAACGCGAGGTGAAACCCGCATGTGCAACCAATTGATAACCCCGGCGGTCTAAGGCCTTGCAAGCATTGCCAATCAAGTGGGTCTCCTGAAGGAACACAACATCAGGGGCGTGGCGCCTCAAGAATTGCAGTACAATGCCCCGCTTAATCCTGTCACCCAAACCATTTACGTTCCAAGAAAGAATCCGCATTTCACCCCCCCCCATTGCAACAAAAACATTCCCCGCCCACCCCCCAGCAGGACCCACTATGAAAAGTCATTGCAAGATATGAAACACCATGAAACAGAGAACAGAACAAATTAAACGAAACACAACCCAGTCCCCAAACACCAACCCCAAAACCCAAACCCGTTACAACACCCCCCTCCCTGCACCCCTGCTGACTAAAAAGCCACCCCCAACTGCAGTGTGCCTGTCGCCCCATACTTCTACACAAAGAACCCCCCCGAGGAGGAAGGGAGAAATCACCCGTTGCCGCACCGCCACGGGCAGAGTCATTAGGGAATAAGTCAATTCACACAGTACGTTGCACAGTCTCAATCGGAACCTCCAGGGCGTCTGTTACTCCTGGGCCGCTGCACCGCCTTCCGCACCACCAAGGCCTCCGCTCCCAAAGTCATCTGCCGGCAACGAGTCCAACCAGTCGGCTGCACGGTCAGGTTGATCAAAGAAATAGGCACGCTCCCGATATTCGATCCGGAGCCGGGCCGGAAACAGCATGGCATATTTCAGTCCCCGGTCCCTTAGGCGACGCTTCACTCCAAGGAAACCTGATCTTTGCCGCTGCACTTGAGGAGTGAAATCGGGATATATGGAGACAGAGTTATTGTCATACTTCAGGGGACCATGTTTACGGGCGGCCTGGAGGATAGCATCCCTGTCCCGGTAGTGAAAAAGCCTGGCGATGATAGGCCTCGGCGGGTTCCCCGGCTTCACTTGACCTCCAGGAAAACGATAGGCGCGCTCCACGACAAAGAACTTACTAAGTCCTGCCGGAGCCAGTTGGGCGACTATAAGTTCCTCGACCAAAAGATCGGTCGCTACAGCACCATCGCCTTCCGGAACTCCGACAAGGCGTATGTTGTTCCGCCTGGCCCTGTTGTCATAGTCCTCCATCCGCTTAAGCAGTAAGTCGTGCGATGCACGCAGATTGCCAATTTCGGATTGCGCCTCAGCCATGTCGTTCACCAGGCTCGACGTTTTAAGATCCAGTGCCTTCACCCGCTCATTTGTTTTGGCCAAGTCGGCCCGAATCAGAGTCACATCCACCGCCACCGTGTCTATTTTGGTCACTACGGCTTCGAATTGTTGACTCATGTCGGCCTTGAGTCCAGTAATGGCAGCCATAAGGTCTTGGAGCGACACTTCCGAAGTAGACGATGCGTCCGTTTGAAGTCCTTCAGCACCCATGCATACGGCCCCGGGGGAGCCTCTCGGCTGGGTGTAGCGTTCGATCATGTTCGACTGGATCGATCCCCCCCGGGTCGCAGCCTTCCGGCGTTTTTCGGCCTCCACTTTCGTTGCCATCTCGCGTTCAGAGTCGGCCGGATAGCCAGGGGAAGTGACGAGAAGGTAGAAAAGTCTCGAAACTCCGATGCGCCACTGAGACAGAGGTGTCGCGGCCTCCTTGCCAGTCCAACGGAGGATAGTGCAGGCTGAGAGGGCAGCAGGCGAGGCAGAGTAGGAGGAGACAGGAACAAAGGGAAGGAAACCGAAAGTGAAAGCAATACACCTCCGGCGGGCCAGATGCCAGGCAGCCGTTGTTGTTTAATTACAGGTCGGCCACAGTGGGCAGCCGAGTCCCCGGTCGCGCCCGCGGGCAGGCCAGAAAGTTGCAAAGTTCAGAAAAATGGTCCCCAGGGTCCGATTTTGACCGGAAAAGGATCAGTAGCATCAGCGATGATGGCGCTGCAAAAGCCCGTCAAAATGACCAGGATAGGTGAAGGATAGATAAAGAAGGACGGCGCGGGTCTCGGGAGCTCTCTGCTCACGCGACCATCTTGGATGCCCGCGTAGCTCCTCCTCGATAGTAGATTTCTTATCAAGTAGTCTCACTCGTTGACCGTATAAGACCACTTGCAGCAAGGCGAGCGTCAACCCTAAAAGTAATTTTTTGATAACCGTGAGGATGACATGTGTATAAGTGAGATTCCCTGAGTCAACATACAGAGTTAGAGCCCCGGATAGCAAACTGTTATTAGAGCACAAAGAGCAATAACACAAGGATAAAATCAGGCAGTAAATCATAAAAGGAAACAAGAAACAAGAAATAACAGTTTAGACCCCCTCCCACCCCACCCAGAAAGTAATCAGTAGACATGGTGACAAGGGGAAAATAGCTCCCCTCCCATGACAGCTCAAAAAGTAATGTTAAACATATGGAACCAGAACTATTCCGAAAACAGCGAACTTGAACGCATAACCATAGTTAGACTAAGTATTTAACAAGAGTTAAATTTGTGTTAGGAGTGGTACCATGTACCATATACTCTAATGTAGGGTCGTTTTTGCATTAATTCCTGGCGTCGACCCAGTTGATCGTAATATGAACATTAACAAGAAGCAAGTACTGAGCGTCTACTTGAATATCACCTAAAAGGAGAGATTTAGTAATAGGCTGTAGGTAGTCTAGAGGCGAGCTATTGGAGGGCCAGTAGACAGTAGACATTAGTGAGCTGTAAGCCAGAAGTTAGTGGAGTTTACCAATGAGTTAAACACACATACTGCGAACTGCATAAGGACATATTCCTTAATATTAAAGTAAACAGGTACATCTACGGAAACATATCCTTCTATGAACCTTTAACAAGCTGCGTCACATGACTGCTGCAATTGAACAGTGCTGTGATCTACGTTAAACATTAGAATAGAAGACAAGTGTTAGATTAATTAAGAAAAGCATTTGGAAAGGCATTCAGGTGCCTGTACTTGGTGTCCCTGGTGCCCCTTGTGTTGCAGTGTCCATTGAGGGATCATCTGGACCATCGAGGAACCTTTTCAGCTGCAGAGGGTCCGTAAAGACCGGAGGTATCCCTTGAATTGTCACACGGAATCTTGCTGGCCCTACAAACCCACACTGGTAGTTCAAGGAACGTAGCTTAGGCCTGAGAGCAAGGAAACCTTTCCTGACAACCACCGTCTCTTTGCTGTAGTCCTGGGAGATAAAAATCTTGTTAGTTTTCCAGAGAATATGATTGTTCTTGCGCAAGTGTTGGTAACGCAGGGGTTTGCATACAATTGGTCTTGGACCTTTTTGGTTTGGCGTAATTCGTGAAGGGACTCTGTGGGCCCGATCAAATTCTAAAGGGTTGCTAAAGGACAGGTTAGTTGCTTGGGTGAACCAGGATTCCAGGAAGGAGATGCATGAGCCAACGGAATCCTCTGATCATTCAGGAATTCCAAAAATACGTAGATTTCCTCTTCGATTTCTGTCTTCAAGTTACGACATTCTTCTGTTCAGAGAGTCTGTTCTGATAGACATTTGTTTGAGGGATTTAGATACTTTAACCTCTGTGTCCTCCAGGTGGTTTATTCTATTTTCCATCTCAGATAGTCTGATGTTGGTATCTCTGATGTTCTGTCTGATTGCAGATATTTCCTCCTTAGTTAATTTTGCCAGATCGTGTACCTCTGCCAACTAATTCAGTATAGTGTCCATTGTTACATTAATGTCTCTTTTCCCTTTAGTAGGCGAGTCAGGATTCGGAGGGTCTCCCTTAAGTCTCTTGAGGTTCTTCTCTTCTTTTTCTCCCATTTTGCCCGTTCGCGATGAACGAGGTGCTTATGTAGTTTGCAGTTTGAGGATTGCAGGAGGTTGTAGTATGAAGACTGCAGGAATTGAGCTATGTATGCAATTAGTGGGTTGTTTATAGTAAGTTCCCCTTTTATATGGATTTAGTAGGAGATCCTTAGAACTCTTAGGGGATATAACACTGGTATCTAAGTGTACACTTGCTGTTGAGCCGGTAGCAGGTGTAGGAAAAGCAGTTAGGAGTTTCCAGCATGCATTCCTACGGCCATCTTAAAGTCAGGCATAGCTGATGTTGGAGATAGGCAGTTTTAGGTGGCAGCTATTTTAGGTACAGGCATCATGAAACAATTAAGCTTAGACCAGTAAGCAATTTATGTTGCCGCTATCACAATGTTGTTCACTGATACTGGGGCCATGTCAGGAAGCTATATGATAGCTCTGTATGGCAGCTGTGTGCAACTATGGGTACCAGGAGACTGATCCGGGCAATGTGTAGCTGCTTGAAAAGATTGTAGACTGGAATAAATCCTTGCCTGGTGTGTTGGCCTATTAGAGGGTATAAACGCTTAATATCTGCTTCTTAATGAGAGCTAGGAAGGGAAGAGAAGGGTAGAGAATGGCCAAATGTTTTTATAGATGGGCTCTCATATCTGAATTTGAGGCATTGGTGGTGCAGCATAAACTCAGGAAATGCGCATGTCGACCGCTTGTGGAAAACTCAACGTGATCGATGAAACGCTTAGAGGGAGACCGTCATGTCCGCCATTGTATGCACGAGTACGATCGCACGCAACATATCAGAATGCCGGTGACTGGGTTGGCTCAGAGCAGAACCGCCCTCGTGGAGTTCAGCACAGCTGCAAACAGTGCAGTTCGGAGTCTTCCCCTCAGCAGTTGTAGAGGAGTTCTTGACTGCTGCCGCCGCTTACGGAATTAGGCTCCGGTTCGAGAGGAGAGATCAGGGTCGCATCGGCCATCTCTTGAAGAAGCCAGGAGCGCAGGTATTACTCTTCAGAAACCGGTGCCATGGGTGCACCTTATGCTCCGCCACACGTTCCAGTACAATATGAGTGTCGCTGCTTTAAAGAAGAGCCCAAAAGGATGAATATAGGCTGCGGCATGGGAGGAGGTGAAAGCTCACGCCACCATCTTCGCCGGCGTCCAAACCACGCCCCTCCACCTTGGCCATTTCAATAGCACTTTTGAGAGAGGGATCTTTCGCTGCCTAGAGCCTTTCTCGTATTTTTTTTATCTCTACATTGCACAAATAACTGGTCATGGATTAATTCATCAGTCATCACACCAAAGCGACATTTGATGGAAAGTTCCCTGAGTCTAGCTATGAAGCCTTCAATGGCCTCATGCTCTGTCTGGTGTTGCTTATAAAACCTGTAGCATTGCATAACTAAATTGAGTTCTTAAGCAAACCTATTTTCTAAACATTTGATTGTTTCTTTCTAAACATCCTGATAGGTTGCCCCTATCGGTCCCAATGCAGGTGATGAGTATTTGAACACCCTTTGACCCTCATTGTCTAAGGCAGTCAGCAGCAATGCTTTCTTTCTAGCTGGTGCAAAATTCTGTCCTGAATTCTTTCCAGGATGACACATTGGTGATGGGAAAGACCATGGAGGGGCATAACACGACCTTAAGGTTAGTGTTGAAACAATTGAAGGCATTTGGTCTCACTCTAAATAAGGATAAATGTGTGTTTTTGTGTAAACAGGTGGAGTATCTGGGATATAATATATCCAATGGTGGTGTGAAGCCCAAAAGATTTATGTTGGATGCTATTAAAAGAGTGCTTGTGCTTACTGAGAATTATCAGCTTAGCTTGTTTCTAAGACTAGTTCAATACTATGCAAAGTTTGTAGAAATGTTTGCATACAGGACAGATGTATTAACAAAGTTGTTGGATAAATGAGAGAAGTTTTTTGGGGGAAGTGCACAACAATCGTGTTTTGATGAGATCAAACTGCTATCTGTAATGCAGGGATCTTAGCCTTGTTTGACAACAAGCTGAAATCCATACTCACTGTTGATGCCAGTGCCACCACATGTTTAGGTGTGGTTCTCTCGCAAGTTCATGGCAGGAAAGAGAAGATGGTTGCCTTTGTCTCACATACCCAGACAGAGAGGAGTTATTCGGTTATAGAACGTGAGGCATTGGCTGCTGCTTGGGGAGCAGGCTATTTCAGAGTATATTTGTGGGGTTTATCGTTTACCATGCATACGGATCTTAAGCCCTTGATCAAGATCTTGTCATCGGGTGGTAAGGACAAAGGCTCTGCCAGAATAGCTAGTTTAGCAGCACGCCTGCAGGAATATTCCTATGTGGTAGAGTTTGTGGAGGGTTGGAGGAATGTTCAAGAGGACTGTTTGTCAAGGTTGACTGTACCTTGGGAAGTTGTGGACAGTGAAGCAGTCATTCATTTTCAGTTGGAAGGGGCAGTTGCCTCTGTGAAAGATGCTGCGGTTAGAGGATTTGGTACATTTACGCGCTTCCTTGGTAAGGCGCTAGCTGCTCTATACGGAGCGCCCTGCTTGCTAATTTGCACGTCTTTTTGATTAAATCATTTTATGTTGTTAATAGAGCCTAATACTGCACCGTTTGCTATTTGCACATATCGCTGACATTGTTTTAAAAAACCTTGGGAGTGCTTGAACCTGTGGAGAGTTTTTACTAGTTTTTAACTCGTTTTTAACTCACTGTTTGTCTAGGCATATTGGGTGTGTGTTTACTTACTGCATCTCGGTTAAAACACTGGTCTTCCGCCCCGTTCCACCACGGCTACTGCCGCTTGAGTGGAGGGCTTCTTTGACCTATTGTTGTAATCAAAATCCTGCTTCTCAGGGGTGTCACTGATACGTAGTCCATAAAAGCAGTAAGAGACTGACACAGAACTCTGAAATATCAAAGGACAGTTTATTACACTCATATGAGGTGAGGCTGCGTCGCCCAAAAGACATGGCAAATGAATGAGACAGTCTGAGGAATTCAAAAAGCTGGCGCCTTAAATACATTTCAGACTTACACAGTAAGCATAAATGAAAGGGGCAGTCCTGGCTCCTGTGAGCACACAAAAAATACCTAATATGGACATACAAGTTCTCTTTGTTCAACCAAGTGGGAGGAGCTAACAGTTTCAGAACGTAGTGAACACATTCCTATGTAAAACTAATCAGTAACAGCTGCAGACTCAACCAAGCATTTCTGAGCATGCGTGAAAGTGGAGGAGGCTAAATATATGCTGTTACTAGGCAGACTTCAGGCGGAGCTAAAAGGAAAGTAGGACAAAGTACATGGTGAGCACATGGCAGCACATGGTAGGCAAGATGGCTTCTAGGAAGACAAAATGGCTTCTAAACAGCAGATAAGATAACTTCTAAATGCAAGATGGCTTCTGCTAACGCTAACCCATTTCTGCCAATTTACAACAGTCGCCCGTTTTAGCGTTTGCTGAAGACATTCATATGATCCAGTAGGAACATAGAAAACAGGTGCTCATTAATTTGCACATAATTTTATCAATTTCCTAATTCATTGCTAGATAAGCATTTCCATTCTAAACATTTCAGCAAGGGTATGACCAAGAATACTAAAAAACAAGACATTAGATCATAAACATACATACAAACAGTAGGGGAAAGTAATGACCACTATTACAGAGAAAATTGGCATTTTCACAACCCTAAGCAATAGCAAATCCTAAAATCTTTCAGAAAACACTATATACTCATGTGAAACAGTGGCAATGCAATCCTTCAATGCTCTCAAGTTGAATAGGGATACTCTTCCACAGAGAATGCACTTCTATTCTACCTGTACTAAACAGAATACTACTCTAAAATACTGCAAGCAGGACAATAAAAATTAATTCCACAACACCCAGTATCTTAACTGTTCAGGAATCGCTTATATGATCACAACTTATGCCCAGTGTCCATCCCAAGTCCCTCTGGCGGACTATTATTGTTCATCGAATCTCCTCTTCCATCACCGCACAGGCCTCTTCATTTCAGGCCTTCCATGGAAATGTGTCTCAGCATCCATTGGAGTGCCCTTTTGGCAAACACTCACAGTTCAGTCGAAAGTCTCAATGTCTCAAGGCAATGCAACAGTGTCTCTCATCCGCGGCAGACACTACAGATATTATGCTCTTCTTTGATCATGAGCACAGGTCATCTCGTGCCAACCAGAACTACATTCTCAAACCCCAACACTCCTTATTCAGTGTCAGAGGACGCTCAAGCTGCTCTTTCATGAGCACCATAAGCTAGTGCCTCTTGCCAATCTTGAATTCTTCATTGCACTGCTCTTCCGTTAGGCAAAAGGGGAAAAAGGGAACGATGTGGCCAAAACTCAGGCAAAGACTCAGACCAAAACTCAGACCAAAGGGCTCAAGGGGCTCAGGCCAAAACTCAGGCCAAGGGGCTCAAGGGGCTGTACACTGTCAGAGGTTGCCAGTACATAACAGGTAGCTTTTGCCCTTTTTCCAATTCAAATTCTGTTGCAAAACCAAATCCTCTTTTCTCTCTGTCGTGCAGCGCTGGCCAATGAAGCAAACAAAGGACTTGGAAATACCATTGATGGCGTGCAGATTCCTTACTGGGTGCTGGGACTATAGACCAAAACTTCCTGCTTTCATCTATGGCTGTCAAGGATAGGAGTTAGAATTCGTCTTTGTCATTCGTTCTGCAGGGTGTCACTCTCCCTTTGACTCTGGAAGATCCTGCAGAACCTAGTGATGTAGGAAATGTGACACAATTGTTAATTTCCTTCAATTTAGCACAAAAAACAATTCAATATTTAACAAGGGGACTGCAAACAGTTGGCCTGTAATCTTCAAGAGAGTTGTCATACGCCATGGGATTATCATGATCTAAAATACACTATCATTCAATTCTATCTGAATGGATGTCCTTACACATAGTGGCATCATTTAATGGGGTAAACATTTTCCTCAATGAGTAAATCTAAGTGTTCCTAAATCCCTCATCTAGAACACCTCAAAAGCAAAATCACATAAAACAGATGATCAGGGACATTCAGACAAAGGCTAATTTATCAAAATGTGAAAACAGAAAAAAAACACGAGCTAGAAACTCCTAGTGTTTCCAAAAACACATGTGGTCTATCAAATATTAAAACAGCAGAAAAAAGAACTGAGAACCTAATTAGAATGGGCATTACATTTTTCACATTCAAGAATGAACATACAGTGTCTCCCATTGAGATGGAAAACATTTCTTACTATACTATTAAATCAGTTAACCAGTCTATCGCTAAGCTGACAGTCAGACTGGAAAGCATAAAAAATATAGGCCTAAAGAAAAAGTCTTAAGAGAAAGAAACAGTCTGGTCAGGTCATACAAAAGGGAATTATGCATAATGTGGTGATTCCTATCACACCTCTGCAGTCTAGAAGTGTGAACCTGAACAATACATTAATCATAAAAAATGAGTTGACTGGTAAAAGAAATACGGACTCAAGTGATAGTCAAGTTTGTGACATAATGCCAAGAATATGGGGAGCACACAAAAGGTCACAGTAGTGCAGAAATGTGAACTCTACTGCTGGCCTCTACACCATATACTGCAATCGCAGCTAATGGTCCAGTTCCTTCTTCAAGGGAAAAAAATTTGAAAAGTGTAGATCACCTTTAACAAGAGCCACAAATCTATAATTTCATCCTTAGGTCCAATCAAGGATATGTATATAAATCTAGGCCTGCCTGTTCCTTAAGGGAGAAGGGCAGTATTAGTATTGTGGCTTCCTGTATATCTCTTTTATTTTACTTCAATACTATTATGGCCAAATTTTAACATTCACTGGTGAGGTGATGTATTTTCATGTCCACAGCATGCAAACATCATGTCTGTGAAATTTAGTTTCAACGCAAATATTAACCACGTGGTGTAGAGCGACACATACCGTCATACATGTCTCTTCACAACACAGGCAAACTTGTAATAATATCAAAAAGCAGCTACATGAAACAAAACAACATATCATCAAGCCATCAAATATACATGCAGTATATTAAGCACAAAAAGCATAGACAAAGCACAATGGCACATGTAACCAAGCAGTTCATGCAACCCAAAACCCCAAATCCAGGCCTGCTTAATTTGTCAGGATCAAAATCAAAATCAAAATTACACCAAAATTACGCTTTCATTTTCTCACACCCCGCTTTTGACAGGTGATCACCAGTTGCTGGTTATCAACTTGAAAAATAAAACTTACAGTGTTGCTTGTGACACACAAGGGTCAGCAGGAACCATTCATAAGGGAAAAAATGCAAAATCATGAAAAAAAACACACAAACATTTCATGTCAAAGAAGTCATAATAAAAACCCATCTCTTTTCAACATACTACTAACACAGCGCATAACAGAGTAAATCTCAACTGTTAACCAACCATCCTTCTTTTAAAACATGCTAACCCACTTTAATATTGACTGTCCAAAAATAAAGTACCTTCACAGACGCACTGCGTCCCGTGCACCAGCCCATCCTTGAGGCCCTTTGAGACCCTTGGCCCTCGAGGCCCTGGGGGCCTTGAGGCCCTGCTTTGTTTCCTCTCTCCAAGGCTGAACAGGAATGTACTTCTCGGAGACAAAGCCCTAATGTAATGAGCTGCAGATGTGGACGTAAAAGCCTCGCGCAAGCCATCTAATGTGCAAGCTTGAGTTTCTGCTAGTCAGAGAAGCTTTCACCAAGCAGTCATTGCTCCATCTGTCTTCACTTACTGCTAAACCCCCATCTCACTGACCTTAAGGTCAAACTCTGCCAGGCGAACCGTGGGCTCCTCCAGACCCCACTTCCTATTTCCTCACTCGAACTAACAAAGGCAGAAAACCTTCCCCACTCTTTCTAAGCTACAAAAATCAACCCTGTTGAAAAACACATGTTATATAAATGACTTCTTTTAGGGATAAAATTCATTTAGTCCTATATTATAAAACATTTACTGTGAACAATTTGCAGAACATAATAACATAGCATACCAGCATTAAATTAAATGTTTGCTACCAGCCTATGCAATGGTACTCATTTATCAACCCTACAAAGATGAAAGACAAAATGGGCCCTGCCAAAGGTAGAACCTTCAACACTGATATTAAACATAAACCTCTGCACCGGGCACAGTGGTTCACTGAGCTATGAAGAACAACCTCAAATAATAACAACCCACAAGTTTGTAATATACACAAATATGCATTTTCTGAAAGCCAGAAACACTGCAAAGCTATGGTAAATGTCAAGAATGCTGTGTTAAAAAGTCAATTTTTACTCAATTTCGACTTTTGACTTTGGGGCACTTGAAAATGAAAATCCTACAATTGTATTACATATTAATCATCCTCAGAATGTGCTTTACATGTTGCAAAGAGCGAACATGAGGCATAGCGCATGTAATGCCTTAGAAAAATGAGCTGTTACGCCTGCGCCAAGTGAAAACCCAACATGCTAATGTCCTAATTATGCAGTCACACATTACTTTAATCAAATTTTAATTTTAGGAGGTCATAGTATGAGTATTAAGCTTTGTGAATATCTAAAAACACTTATTTTTTTTCAAATAATTTTTCCATTATTAATCATTTTTTGTGTCTAAACCCAATCTGAAATACGAAATCCCCATATAAAAACAAACTGCATCCTTTGCCAATCTTTTTAGACGCAGTCATGTATGAGCCTATGCACAAAAGCCTTACTGAAAACAAGACAGATTTTCGCACCAAAATTTAAAAGGACATTGAGCAACAAAACCAGGAATATACCCCCTTTTTTTTTACTGTGTTTAAAAAGAGAGGAAAACCACAATTAAAATGTCTTCCTGTGATACAAAATAATGAACCTTACTTTTGTAACCCTCTAAAACACTTATTCTGAAATGCTAAATTCAGACCCTGATGAACTAACGGCTAAGCTCTGGCTGAATAAACATTCCGATGTTATTTATGGCCTTTCAAAAACAACATCTGCCATTCTCAAGGCAGGAAAGGGCCTGCACAAAGCTGAAACCCAGAACTTTCAGTCGTACTGAAAACAGACATTTTCAGAAATGCGTGTGCCACAAGATGCATTATAGCAAAAATTCACTTTAGCTGAAGTTTTAGCATATTACATGTATGAAAATGCATGTAAGTAAAAAATGCTACAAATTCGTTTTCCTACAGAACACACAATTTATTTTTGAGGCCTTTCATATTCCTAGGGAATGTGAATATCTAACTTTATCTAGTTTAAGCATTTAACATTTTTGCACATATGTGCCTTTGCTTAGTCTATAAATTAAAAAGCAACATATAGCGATTTTAGTAGGTAACATGGCAAATTACTGCATTCTTATTTAATTTCCACCTAATATCAATTAATCCAACATTTTTCTTAACAGACTGAAAACATCAAGAAATCCACAATCACGCATTGAGCTCCTTTCACACAGAAACAGAAATATTTCAAACATGCAGGACACACAATACAGCGCTTAAGGCATGTGTTTCATAAATTCGCGCCAACGCTATTCACAAACAGAAGTTACACTAACAGGAAAAAAAAAACACATTTAAACACACATTGAACCCACAGATCAACACATAGGACTGAAACAAAAGACAACCCACAAACGGAACTTAAACCAAACCAATTGTAAATGCTAGTTGTACGTCATATTTACAAGGAACGTTTGGCAATGGTGTTTCAATTCACAAGTTTTGACTGGCAGAGCACCAAAAATCGCTCTGCATTTCCCATTCATAAAAGTGCACAGAACAAAGGATCCTTATATGTATTATGTCCATATTTTAATTCCCTGGGGATACAAAATCACCAAGGAAGAAATATGTTTTCACACCTAAACCTATTTAGGTATCCCTTCTAAGGGAAGCCGGCTCATTTACTTCACATCACATTATGGTACCGTTCACAAAAGCAACACATTTTAACATGTGAGCTTAACCAAAGACAACAACAGGCATGCCAAAAATAGTGCAAAATATACACTACTATCAAAAGTGGAGGAAATATCCTCGCATGACCTGCCTATATGAGTTGCAACACATACATATCAAATCAAATCATATCAAATCATATTCATATCATATTCATCAAAGGTCAAACAAAATCCAAAGTAGACAAGTCTATCTCAAATACAAATATGCCACAGTAAGCGTTCCTAAGACTACCTTACCATACAAAGGCATCCAAAACCTAGAACAGGCGCCGCAAAATTACTCCTACCAAACATAAGCTGTCCAAATTCTAACTGCCAATTTTTAAATGACCTAACGGTCTATCTTTTTATGTTACGTTTTTCTTTTTTTTTAATAATACTCACGCCAAAAAGGTTCTCAGTCAGGGGTGACATCATGTGGAGGATCAAAAATCAGGAAAGACAGAAACACACCGAGCTGCAGACACAAGGAATCACCAGAAGCGCAGTGCACAGCATACGTTACTTTGCAGAAACCAGTCCCATGCTGCTCAGTAGTTTTCTGTCTCCTGACAAGGTGATCACTCCTCCAGATAGCCACCTCTCTGATGAGTCCCACCTGGGTCGCCAACTGTTGTAATCAAAATCCTGCTTCTCAGGGGTGTCACTGATACGTAGTCCATAAAAGCAGTAAGAGACTGACACAGAACTCTGAAATATCAAAGGACAGTTTATTACACTCATATGAGGTGAGGCTGCGTCGCCCAAAAGACATGGCAAATGAATGAGACAGTCTGAGGAATTCAAAAAGCTGGCGCCTTAAATACATTTCAGACTCACACAGTAAGCATAAATGAAAGGGGCAGTCCTGGCTCCTGTGAGCACACAAAAAATACCTAATATGGACATACAAGTTCTCTTTGTTCAACCAAGTGGGAGGAGCTAACAGTTTCAGAACGTAGTGAACACATTCCTATGTAAAACTAATCAGTAACAGCTGCAGACTCTACCAAGCGTATCTGAGCATGCGCGAAAGTGGAGGAGGCTAAATATATGCTGTTACTAGGCAGACTTCAGGCGCAGCTAAAAGGAAAGTAGGACAAAGCACATGGTGAGCACATGGCAGCACATGGTAGGCAAGATGGCTTCTAGGAAGACAAAATGGCTTCTAAACAGCAGATAAGATAACTTCTAAATGCAAGATGGCTTCTGCTAACGCTAACCCATTTCTGCCAATTTACAACACTATAGCTGTGCTCCTCTTGGAGGCGGGCCTTCCCGGGTGATTACTACTTGAGGGAATGGCGGCGCTGTCACGCAGCGGACACGCTTCCTTGGTAAGGCTCTAGAAGCTCTACGGAGCGCCCTGCTTGCTAATTTGCACGTCTTTCTGATTAAATCATTTTATGTTGTTAATAGAGCTTAATACTGCACTGTTTGCTATTTGCACATATCGCTGACATTGTTTTAAAAAACCTTGGGAGTGCTTGAACCCGAGGAGAGTTTTTACTTGTTTACAACTCGTTTTCAACTCACTGTTTGCCTAGGCATATTGTGTGTGTGTATACTTACTGCATCTCGGTTAAAACACTGGTCTTCCGCCCCGTTTCACCACGCCTGCTGCCGCTTGAGTGGAGGGCTTCTTTGACCTATAGCTGTGCTCCTCTTGGAGGCGGGCCTTCCCGTGTGATTACTACTTGAGGGAATGGCCGCGCCGTCGCTCAGCGGACGCACGCAGCGGGTCCGTCTGCACCCGTCCGCGCCAGGTCGGGCCCAGGGGCCAAGACCCCTGCTCCTCGTGTAGTCCACTCTAGGCAGATCCTTCTGTGTTGGGAATCCGAGGCCCACCCACTGCCCGATAAAATATTTTTGAAACTTAAGCGGGAGGGGCTCTTGAGACCGCATGTAAGCTCTAAGTTGGTAATTAGGGAACCTTCCCTAGCTATTCCGCCAAAGCAGGGGTGTAGGTTTTCATTACTCAACACTCACTCATTACAGAAGCACTGTCTGGAGGTCTGTTCCCTTCTACAGGAGGATAACCTAGATCTCCTCTGTATCACTGAATCCTAGCTCAATGGATCCTCGACGTCGGATCTGGTGGCAGCCCTGCCCCCCAATTTTTTTGCTATCCATGCCAACCGTCCAGATAACATTAGAGGGGGGGGGTTGCTATCCTTTTTAAAGATACTCTGAAAACCGAAATACTCTGCTCAGAGTGCATTGAAGGCGCAGATGTCCTGGGTGTGAAGCTCTGCTCCCCTACAGACTGTGTGGTTTTCCTGTTAGTATATCGCCTGCCTAGCACCTAGCACATCAGTTAGGTTCATGGAACCTTTCTTGAAGGTGGTGCATGACCTTCGTTCCCGCTATGAAGGACTGGTGGTGCTTGGTGATTTTAATTTTCACTGGGAAAGGACCCCGAAAGATGGTCAGATTCAACAATTGGAAGAGGTCCTAGTATCCCTAGGTCTTACTCAGCTGGTGGGGGAACCTACACATGAGAGGGGTCACACGCTGGACCTGATTTGGTCTTCCTCCCCACTCTTAACCCCGCTTGTGATCTCCCCTTATCCCTGGTCAGACCACTACTTGATTGAAGGTCACTTTCCACTTTCCATAAGACGGTCGGAAGTTAAATCAGATTGGAAATGGCTGCGCAGCTGGAACCAGGTCAAGGCTCCAGATTTGACAGCTATTCTATCATAATCTGACTATCCCCCGTCTCTGGTGGATAATCTGGAAAGTGAAAGCACTGCCCTGGTGTCTATACTTAAGGAGGCTATTGAGGTAGTTGCTCCGGCCCATAAAATTAGACTGAGGGACAAGGGTAAAGGAGTACTATGGTTCATTAGTGCTCTTAGAGAACAAAAACAAGTCCTCCGCAAATGCGAGAGAGCTTGGCTAAATCACGCACGTCTAGCGCACGGGATGCCTATACTGCACAGTTTGCAGTATACAAAAAAGCCATCCGCTTGAGGAAAGCCGATTTTTATGAAGCTGCTATCTTGGAGGTGGTCAACCCGCAGAAAGAAGTATTCAAAGTCTTGAATGATATTCGAACGGTAAAGGGGCCAAATCCGACCTTTAATCTAAAGGACTGTCAAGACTTTCAGGCCTTCTTTATGAATAAGATAAAGGAACTGATGGTAAAGATCAGGCAGACCCCACACTTTCCTTGCTCTATTGAGCCACCCCTTATTTCCCCAAGGCCAATATTGGGCTCCCTGACGGGGCTGCCAGCCCTCACAAAGGTGTCTCTATTCACTATAATGAACCGGGTGAAATCAGGATCCCCAGCAGACCCCTCTCCGCCCAAGATCTTCAATCTGGGTTGGTCTGGAATGGAGGACAAAGTCCTCACCCTGTTGAACCGCTCCTTAGAAGAGGGACTTGTCCCCTCTAATTTCAAGGAAGCACGGGTGGTCCCCCTCCTAAAGAAACCTGGTGCAGATCCTAAAAACTTAAATAACTTTAGGCCAATCTCCCAGCTACCCTTTCTTGCTAAGATCCTGGAGCAACAAGTTTTGCACTCTCTTACACACTTTTTAGAAAGCAATCATCTTCTTGAGCCTAATCAGGCAGGTTTCATAGCTCATCACAGCACGGAATTACGGAATTGCTGATGCTCTCCGTGCTGGATGACCTGAGACTGAAGGCTGACAAAAAAAACCTCTGTACCCTGGTCCTTCTGGACTTATCCGCTGCATTTGATACCATGAATCACTGTCAACTTCTGTCGCAGGTTGAGGACTTAGGGATTCAGGATACAGTCCTGGCCTGGCTGACCTCCTTTCTTAAGGATCGCTCACAATGAGTTCAACTGTCTGACCTCATGTCAAATCTAGCTAAGTTGACATGTGGCGTGCCCCAGGGTTCAGCTCTTTCGCCCTTGCTCTTTAATATATATCTACAGCCGTTGATTGCAGCCCTGAACCAGATGGACTGCAGGGTTTACAATTATGCCGACGATACGCAAATACTGATCCAGAATGCAAGACATTCTCAAATTTACGATTAACTGGATGTCGGACAATTCTTTGAAAATAAACCAGGACAAAACGGAAGTCCTGGCAGTTACCACAGCAGCCAACCCATGGAGTGATTTGTTCTGGCCAGCTGAATTGGGGCCATTTCCAGAACCAGCAGTAGCAGTAAAGAGCCTAGGGATCAAAATTGATGCCCTGTTATCCATGAGACAGCAGGTGTCGGCGGTGGTAGGCACCTGTGTTAGCTTATTACGCCAGCTCCCGAAACTATCCCTACTGCTGTCCGTTCCCATCCTCAGGCTGGCTGTTTCCTCTCTGATTCTGGCGTGGCTGGATTATGGTAACTCCTTATATTTGGGTCTACCAAATAACCTTCTAGCCAGACTCCAGGTA
This sequence comes from Lissotriton vulgaris, assembly GCF_964263255.1. NCBI lineage: Eukaryota > Metazoa > Chordata > Amphibia > Caudata > Salamandridae > Lissotriton > Lissotriton vulgaris. Next base: position 1,333,793,888 of record NC_141693.1, read on the forward strand.
GTAATGAATGATGCGGGCAGGCTCATTTTTAATAAACCTAGGCGAACCAGGGCAACGCCTTTACTACAGGACCTACACTGGCTGCCAATTGCTCAAAGAGCTAAATTCAAGAGCCTCTGTATTGCACATAAAGCCGTCCATGGCTCAGCCCCTACTTACATCAAGGATCGGCTGACTAAATATACACCAAACAGGACCCTTCGGTCTACTGAGGCGTGCAACTTGATGTGTCCTAGGTTCAACCTTGTATCCAAGGGCGGCAGAGCCTTTTCAAGCACGGTCCCCCAAGCATGGAACCTTCTCCCAGCTAAACTGAGGAAAGAAACTAATCTTCTTCTCTACAGGAAGAATCTGAAGACGGTGCTCTTCCTGGAAGCATGGGGGCCACTGTGAGTGGGTGGCGTGGTGTTCCTACCGGTGTTAGCTGATAGCGCTTAGATACCTCTGGGTGATAAGGCGCTTTACAAACTTATAATAACATAACATAACAACATAATAACATAACTATGACTCAGTGTAAGGATGAAATGGAATTGGATAAGGTTCATAAAGAGATTTTGTGCTTAATGCAATGTGGAGCAAAAAGGAAGAGCACTTTATCTGTTTCTATGAGGCCATATTTTAAGGTGTTGGATGAGTTGCCAGCTTGTGGTCTGAGTATCATCATAAGAGTCGAACGTTTTGTCCCTTCTAAAGAGTTGAGGCTTAAGTTATTTGACTTGGCACATGAGGGCCATTTGGGGCAGACTTTAACTTGCAGGAGACTCAAGACAGAGTTTTGGTGGACAGGCCTTGATCACCAAGTTAAGAGATGGGTGGAGTCTTGTGGGAGTTGCAAGCAGAGTGAAAAGAGTTTGATAGTGGGATGCAAAATGATGAGGGGTATATTACTTACCCTGGTAAACCGTGGCACACTATTTGTTTGGATTTTATTGGTCCTATGGCGGAATTGTCAGGAGGGTTGAGGTTTGCTGTTGTTGTGGTAGATGTGTTTTCACAGTAGATTGCTGTTAGGTTTTTGAGACATGTAATTACAAAGAGTACCATTCTAGTGTTGAAAGATATTTTCAGGATGAGGGTGTCCCTGTAATATTAGTTACAGATAATGGGACTCGGTTGATTTTGCATGAGATGACAGAATTTCTGCAATAGTGTCGTAATTTGACAATGGCCGCGTTAGCGCTTAGCTGTGCTACACGTTTTCCCGCTTAACTTGGCTATACATGGAAACGCCATTTTGTATGTTACGGCGGCCATCTTAGATCATAAGCGGCCTCGTGGCTAGCGTGCCCTTTTAGTCCGTTGTCCGTGCCACTGACCACTTGAGTTTGCCCAGCAACAGGCTATTTTTAGTACTGGTCAAGCCTGTACATGCGCAGTCCCCACTGACCAGTCACCCCTCAGGAATGTGTCGCCAAACTGACCAGCGGAGTTGTAACCCCTCCAATGAGCTGGCTGTGTTCCAAAAAATGACCATATATGTACATAACGCTCTGTAACTTTGTGCCGCCTACCTTTTTATTACCTGCAAATTGTATAAAAGACCGGGTCACACCGATGTTCGGTGTGATACTTCTTGCATTACCGAAGGGTGCTGTAGGAATGTACCACCACCCCATGGGGTCTTAATAAACTTGTTCTTTGAATTTTACAGTTTCCGTGCCAACAGTTCTTGAATGTAAGTGGGTTATCTTCGGAGCATGTAGGCCTTGGGAACCCCGATACTACAAATTGGCGACCACGAAGGGACTCATCGGCGACTCGGATGCCCGAAGGAGAGGTCGTGACGAAGGTTTGGAAACTCGCCATGGACGCGTACGCTACCACCGAGTGACCCGAGTCTTGGCACCCGCGGTGTTTCTTCCTTTCCTTCTGATCTGACCTTCCAGGTGGCGCCGGTCTCCGACTGAGTTCTCGATCGTCTGCGTTGCTGGAAAAGTGCCGTTTGGCTGATTTGATTAAAAGACCTTGGCAGTTGGAATCTGGGCCTTTGAGACTTTGGGTAAGAATTGTGATCGGTAAGGTAGTCTGCAGACGCTTACTGAAGTTCTATGATTTGTGATCGGTAAGGAAGTCCTCGGACGCTTGCCGAAGCTCTATGACCTATGATTTTGATTTGAGTTAGCTAACATTTGTGAATTTGTGACCTTTGAATCTATATGTGTAGTGCACTTCACATAGGCAGGCATGTAGAGATGTTTCTCTAATTTTGTTTTTTTCCTTTGAGCGGCACGTTTGTGTGAAGTACTGTAAGTGCCATTTTATACGGTATCGCGCTTTCGTGATACTTTTTGAACATGCCTGTTTTAAGCACACTCCGAGGGATGTGCTGTCTTGGAAATGGTACCACAATTAGGTTAGCGGAAGCACAGCCGGCTCCCCCAGAAGGAACACCAAATCGGGAAATGTATATTAAATTTGGCCTTCCCCCTATAATGTACAGTAAATTATGGAATAAGTATACTAAATCGGATCCTGAATTGCAATGGCCTCTACATGGGTCGTTCGATTTACGTAAAGTACAGTTTGTGGAGCAATGTTTGTTTCAACGCAGGTCTAGACAAAATATGTTTGATTGTGTACGAATGTGGGAGAAAGCGGTGCGTGAGCGAATGAAACGTGAAGTTGCCTTGGCGGACAAAGAGCAGCGCAAGGCTGCTCGTGATAAGGCTTTACAGCTTGAGGAAAAGGAGGCTCAGGAGAAGAAAGAGAGGGAGGAACGGGAACGTAAATTGCAAACGACTGGTCAATTCCCTATTCGCCGACCGCTTTATCCTGTCCTTAATAATGAAATTGATGATTTTTCATTACTAGATCGATCACCGCCTCCATACGTTTCGCCTACGGCTCCAACTGCAGAATCGGATGATGAAGGACAGGATAAGCCAGAAAAGAAGGGTACATCTGGTGTCAGGTTTTCTGCGGAGAGATCCGCACATTTACGTAGTTGGGCTCGTAAAGTGAATACGAATTTTGTTTCTCAGTCTGACGTTGTTACTGAAAGGGGTACATGGACAAACCAAGAATTACTGTATTTTTTGGCTACTTTGGCAGATGAAGTTGTTACCGCATATCGTCAATTTTCAGATACGCTAGAACCTAAGGTTGTGTCAGTTCACCGTGAGAATTTGGATAAAGGTATATTTGATCTTGCAGATGTCGATGCCTTTACAAGCAACTGATCCAGCTGCGAGATGAGACTACCAGATTGCGGGACGAGCGGAAAAAGAATAAGGAGTCCAGGCCGGAGTCTAATGGGCAGTCTAAGGAGTGTTCTCTCCGGGGTTCAGATAAGAGTTCTGCACTGCATGTTATGCCTATGCGTGAAGCCGCACCTTTGTATGTTCCACCAAAAGGGGAAGGTACAGATGTTGATAAACTGTCAAAGGATGCGAAGGGATATTTTATATATAACTGGGTGTATACGCCTTGGAATAGAGCAGATGTTATGGCGTTGAAAAATTCTTTACCTGACCTTCGTAAAAATCCGGCAGCATTCAATGAAGGGGTGGAAGGGGCTATTTCATCTTGTGTGATGACTCTTGTCGACATAGATCTGTTTTTTGGGTTAATTCTTCCGCCTGATATGTGGAGACAAATTCGTAAAAATAATGATGAAATAATACTTTGGGGGACATGGAAAGAAATAAATGCTGCTGATTTAGATAGGGAACCGGCATGTAAGTCTTGCCAGATGATTTTAGACCTCCCGGCGGCTATTTTGAATAAATTAAAAACGCTTGTACCTTCTAAAAAGATTGATTGGACCATGTTAGCTTCGTGCAAACAAAAGCCAGATGAAACGGTTTCAGATTTCTTTACACGCTTCGAAGAGGCGTTTCATGATTACAGTGGTCAATCTTTAACAGACGATACGGGTCGGCATTTGTTTGTAGATAAGTATGTGGCTAATCTCCTGCCGGAGATTGCAAAACGATTGAAATCGAGTGAAAGTTCCTGGGCCACGGCGACCCCTGCGTCTTTGTTAACTATGGCTCAGTATTATGAGCGGCAGGAGTTGGAGGCTAAAGAAAGTGTTGATAAAAAGGCGAAAGAATTGAAAACGAAGGTGATGTTGGCACAGGTTCGGGGAACACAGGGTAGAGGGAATGATAGAGGTAGACGAGGTGGAGGCAATACGTCGTACGGTCGTACGGATATAGCGGAGGATCAATGTGCTTATTGTAAAGAGTTCGGGCATTGGGCTGAAGATTGTCCGGTACTTCCTGAGCAGTGTAGCCAGCGTGGTCGAGGAGGCGGTAGGTCGAGGGGCAGTTATACGGGGGCGAGAGGTGGTGGAGGTGATCGTGGAAGGGCTGAGGAAAGGGGCCGTGGCCAGGACGAACGAAATACTTTTGATAGACGAAACCAATATCAGATATCGGAGGGCGAGAATGTGGAGCACCAGGATTATGTGCATGCATAGGACTGCGTAGGATGGGGTACGGAATCAATTGAAGTGCCGGTAGATCAGAAGGGTCCATATGTAACAGCGGGCATTTTGGGTTCTACTGATCAATTCCTAGTCGACACAGGAGCTACTTGTAGCGCTTTGTCAAAAAACTTGGTTCCGAGGGCTCCCCTGTCTGGCGAAATGATAACATGTGTAGGGTTCGATGGCACACCCTCCCCTAGCCCATTGTCAAAACCCCTTGCACTCTGTCTTGACAAATTTTTTAGTTTTGGTCAATTTTTGCTATCGCCCCATACACCAGATAATATCCTGGGCATTGACTTGCTTAAATATTTTCGAGCAACGATACGGTGCGCTCCTGAGGGAGTGCGGGTTATCCTGAACGACAATTATCCTGACTCAGATAGGTTTTGCACTATACTAGATATTCCAGCTTTGGCCTCTCTCCCGCACACGTTATGGACGACCTCAGACACGGATGTGGGAGAGATGCGTATTCCACCTATTCACATTACTGTTAAGGAGGGGGCCTCTCTGCCACGGGTGCCACAGTATAAGATTTCGAGGGAAGGTGAAATTGCCCTGACACATATAGTTCAAGATTTGATAACTGCAGTAGTGGTGGAGGAGGTTCCTTATAATTAGGCTTTCCTGTTTTCAGTTTCTATTTTTCGTAAATTCTGGTGGGGTTTTTTCAGTGTTTTCAATATCTTATTAAACAGTTGTTATCAGTGATTACACATTTTCGCGCCACTAAAAACAACTGAAAAGGTGTTTTTCCGGTGTTTATGGAACGTTTTGCTTTTATTATTGCTTGCTTTCTGCACTGAAAGAACATGGTATATAGACAGTGTACTTATAGTGTATATGAGGTCCAAATAGATTTTTCCAAATTAATCTTATTATAGTACACCATACGATACTTCTTCAATGAGTCTTTGGGTCATGTGCGCTTGCTCTTTCCTTCCCATGTAGTCTTCTGTGAAAAGGCCCTCAGCATTCATAGACCCTTGGGCTGAGAACCAAACAGCTAAGGGACACAATTGGGATGACTCTTTCTTTGATGCCACATCAAGCACGAAATGATAAATATTTGCGTTTTAGTTCCTGTGCATAAGAAAACAGTGCACCAGAATGGACCAAAATATCAAATAGGAGTTTGATATTTTTCGATTCTCTACAGTTTATAAAATAATTAAACTAGACATAAAACATGAAACTAAACCCAGCATCTTAAGACCAAAAGGCCACAACACTGAAAAAAGTAAAAGGAAGAAGAAACACTATTTTAGTGGCATCCCTAAAGAACAAAACTCAAGCAGAAAAAATGTTAGCCAGTCTTCCTTACTGCTGGCTTGTATAACGAAGTTACATTGTATTGACACCTTCAGGAAGAAAAAAATTACTCTTTCACTCTCTTTTTCCTTTCTTTGAATGGCATTTAGTTTGTGGTTGTGCAGGTGTTTTTTCAGTGTTTATATGTTTTCACCGGTGAGGGCTATTTATCATTCAGTGGGGTTTTATCAGTTATTATAGGTTTAAACCTAAAACCCCACAGCCTACTTATAATGTTTGTAACAGCCCTATTCTCCCGATTCTTAAGAGAGATACTGACGACAAAGTCTATCGGTTTATTATTGGCTTGAGAGAGATTAACAAAATTGTCATTCCCCAATACCCGGTGGTGTCCGACATTACGACCTTGCTTACATTGGTGCCACCAACGGCCACGACCTTTAGTGTAATTGACTTGAAAAATGCGTTCTTTTCCATCCCTGTCCATTCTGATAGCAGATATTTGTTTGGCTTCACGTTAAATAATAAATCGTATAGATTTTGTCGTGTTCCTCAAGGTTACACTGAGAGCTCGAGTATCTACATCCAGGCTCTGAAAAGACAGCTTGATTCCTTTGAGTTACAGTCTGGGGTTGTCCTTATCCAGTATGTAGATGACCTTTTGCTTGCTGCAGACTCTTATGCACAATGTGAGGAGAGTACGATTGCTTTGCTTTCTTTTCTGGCACAGAACAATCACAAGGTTTCTAAGAAAAAGCTTCAATACTGTAGACCCAAGGTGACCTACCTCGGTCATCTTTTGTCTAAGGAGGGGCGTGCATTAACATCAGATCGAATTCAGGCGATTTTAGACACACCAGTCCCCCGTACACAAAGAGATGTACGTGCCTTCATAGGGTTAACGTCCTTTTGTAGGCAGTGGATCATGGGGTTTTCGCACATTATAAAACCTTTGCTAGCGTTACTGTCCAAAGCTACACCAATGCCCCTTGAATGGACAGATGAATGTCAGAATGCTTTTGAACAATTGAGACAGGCCCTTTGCTCCGCCCCTGTATTAGGCACACCAGATTACACAAAGATTTTCACATTGTACGTGCACGAGAAAGATGGGTGCGCGTTGTCAGTGTTAGTGCAAGCACACGGGGATAAGCAGAGGCCATGTGCGTATTTCTCTGCCATTCTTGATCCTGTAGCACGAGGGTTACCTGGGTGTTTTCGAGCGGTGGCAGCAACAGCAGTAGCTATAAGGCAGAGTGAGGGAATAGTGTTATCGCACAAATTGTTGGTGCTAGTTCCCCACGCAGTAGATGCCCTGCTAAATCAAACAAAGACCCAATATCTCACGAGTGCACGGTTAACAGGATATGAGCTTACACTGTTGGCGCCACATATCACACTGAAAAGATGTGCTACCCTGAACCCTGCCACGGGGCTAGGGATTCAGCAGAAGTTTTATGCTGTGTTCCACCCTCAGTCGGCAGGTCTGGTTGAGCGGTACAATGCCACGTTGAAACTCAAACTGGCTAAGATTGTGGCATCCACGTCGTTGAAGTGGCCGGATGCTTTGCCGCTAGCATTACTCTCTCTTAGATCAGTGCCCCACTCGCGAACTGGCCTCACACCGTATGAGGTGGTGTTTGGAAGGCCTATGAATATCTGGGGGGTGCCCAAGCCGCGATTAATACATGATGTGCCTTGTATAATGATGAACGATTATTTGGCACGATTAACAAATGATTTGCTTTCTATTCATCAACAGGTTCGAGAAGCGCTCCCTGACAACTCTACTGGAGAGGGCCATGATCTTCGCCCTGGTGATCATGTTATGATCAGATCGTTTGAGAGGGCGAGCAGCTTGGAACCGAGGTGGCGGGGCCCCGAGCAGGTCCTTTTGGCGACCCGGACAGCTGTGCGAGTGACCAATAGGAAGCGGTGGGTGCATTCAACACACTGCCGTCGTGTCTCTCCTGATCTGGTGAATCCTGCTGTGTTGACCGACTACAAAGAGATTCTGGAGAAAGAAAAGAGCCCAGCTGTGATGTCGGCCGAAGTTGAGGGAGCCTTCCCGGACCACACTGTTGCTGGACGAGAGCGTTATAATCTGCGGCCACGATAAGAAGATTTTTTGGTTTTCGAGACTGGTTGGTTACCGCTCTGGGGTTTGTGAAACGGAAACCGGGAATCTCAAGGGGGGGGATCAGTTCTGCCAAGAGTAGCGACACCCATCTTGACCCCGGAGAAGAAAACAACGGCTACCTCGGAGCTCAGCACCGTATTTTTCTTTTTAGGTATATACACATGTATATCTGAGACTTTGTGAACAATTTGAACTATTTGAGAACTTTTTGAACTATGGCATCTTCTGCATCACGAGACAAAAGAATACTGGGTGCCATTCTTTTTGTCTTGACCATTGTGGTAATAGCTGTGATAGCCTGGGTAGTTGAACTTGTGGTACCTGCACGTGAACATTTGCTGCCGACTACCCCGGCTCCATCTGAACATTTTCACTTCACCTTGCCCTACCATGAAGAACGGCACCGACAGACTTATTTGAATAATAGTTTTATCCAGATTCTGCATCACACGCATAACATGACAAATACATCCAATTGCTGGGTGTGTGGGATGTTGCCTGGGCACCAGAAGAAAGGGGGCACTCCACTCATTCCTCTCCCGTTTTCACATAATGGATCCTGTAATGCCTGGTACACTCTCCTCTTCACTCTGAGATGGCCAACAAAAGGGGGGGGTGCTTTTCCGTTTGAATAAAATTTGTTATCACGACAGGGATGGGTTTCCACGGGCTGAGGGTACTCGATTTGAATGGGAGGAGTACCGGCCCGATAACGTGTCTGCCCCACGTGTGTACAGCAATCAACGAAATATCAATGTATCCAGCTCACATATCATTAATGTCATTGCTACTAAAGCTGATCTGTGTATACGCAATACAGGTTCAATTCCGGTGGGGAAAAGGGAATGCAACACCACACTTACCTTTGATAGCCCGAATGGCATATCGTTTGTAGCATCTCGCAATACTTATTTCATTTGTGGAACGAAAGGTTATCATCAACTTCCGTTGGGATGGTTAGGCACTTGTTATGTATCTTTTGTGCTACCCCCTGTATTCATCGCCCCACCAATGTTTCATAATGATTATATTTTGTACCACGACTTTGTTTTGAATCGTGTCAAACGGACTGTTGTTCTGGATGACATCGACCAGACCGATACTGCCTTACAGTAATATGTGGACTTTAATTTGGGACTGTTTTCCTTTGTGGGGGCCGCTCTGAATAGTCGGAAAATACGTCGATTGACCCGTGTTGTTGAGGCCGTAGCCAATGATACTGCCATTGCACTTGGGAATATTACTGAAGAACTCCAGATTTCTAGGATTGTTACGCTCCAAAATAGAATGGTGTTAGACGTAGTTCTAGCTGACCGTGGGGGGGCATGCAGAATTATCGGAAGCAGCTGCTGTGTTTATGTACCTGACAATTCACCATCTGTTTATGATGCTATTTCAAAATTGCATAAGATAGCTGCTGAAATACACCCGGATAATGGAACTTGGACTCTTTCAGGGTGGTTCTGGTCAATGCTTACCGCTTGGGGTTGGAAACTGCTAACGATTCTATGTATCATTGTGGGGATACTGTTCTTTGTATGCTTATGTATTCAATGTGGCCCAGCTTTATGTTCTATGTGCTTATCAGCTTGTGTACCATCAAGACGAGCTCTTGCCCATGACAAAATGATGCTTCATAAAGAAGTAACTCAAATAATGTTAATCGATATTGAGGATGAACACCCTGATTATGTTCACTATGAGGTAGCTTCAGCTAAACGCTAAAAGGGTCGTCTGTCGTAATTTGACAATGGCCGCGTTAGCGCTTAGCTGTGCTACACGTTTTCCCGCTTAACTTGGCTATACATGGAAACGCCATTTTGTATGTTACGGCGGCCATCTTAGATCATAAGCGGCCTTGTGGCTAGCGTGCCCTTTTAGTCCGATGTCCGTGCCACTGACCACTTGAGTTTGCCCAGCAACAGGCTATTTTTAGTACTGGTCAAGCCTGTACATGCGCAGTCCCCACTGACCAGTCACCCCTCAGGAATGTGTCGCCAAACTGACCAGCGGAGTTGTAACCCCTCCAATGAGCTGGCTGTGTTCCAAAAAATGACCATATATGTACATAACGCTCTGTAACTTTGTGCCGCCTATCTTTTTATTACCTGCAAATTGTATAAAAGACCGGGTCACACCGATGTTCGGTGTGATACTTCTTGCATTACCGAAGGGTGCTGTAGGAATGTACCACCACCCCATGGGGTCTTAATAAACTTGTTCTTTGAATTTTACAGTTTCCGTGCCAACAGTTCTTGAATGTAAGTGGGTTATCTTCGGAGCATGTAGGCCTTGGGAACCCCGATACTACAATAGTATGGCATTCAACACTCTCGCTCCTCGCTGTATAACCCTCAAGGCAATGGTTTAGCACAGTGAGTCAACAGATTAGTGAAGGGCACCATACAATTGGCCATTGCGAATATGGAGGATGTGGAACTCATGGGTCATGATATGGTTCAAGCATATCACACTACTACTCATAGTGTGACACATAAGATTCCTTTTCAGGGCATACGGGCTGCTTACCAGGATCGAAATTAGTACCCGGTTAGATGAAAGAGTGAGTTCAGAAGGATGGTCAAGTGCAACCAAAGAAAATAGCGTGGGGCAAATTTACAGTGGGGGATTGGGTCAAGATCCAGTAAGTAAGGGCAACGAGGGGCTTATCAAAATGTAATGGTCCTTTCCGCATCATCAAAGTGGGCAAGTTCTGTGTGATTTTGGGGAATGGGGAAGGGTGGTATTTCAGAAATGTTGCCCTGTAACAAAAAGGTGGGGAGTGTGCAAGAAAGGAGGACAAATAATGTTCGGCAGGCAAGATGTTGAGTAATCAGGAAGTTATAAGTGGTGATATGACTGCAGGCGAAACACCTGCTGTTAGGGGGGTTGTAGGCACCAGTGATGATCAGGGTGCCATACGGGGAAACAGGTAATGCTAGATGTAGCACTAGGTCTCGCAGACCTCCCTCTTAAATGGATGACTATGCTGTGTGATCAAAGTGATTTTGTTGTTTCTTTTACCTTCTTAACTTGTATGACTTTCTTTCCTTCTTAGTGCTTCTTATGCATTTTGAAGGGAAGGAGATGTGTTATGATGTCATTGTGATGTATTGGTTCATGGATTAGAGTGTAAGGTGGATGGACATTCCAGGGTGGCCAGGTGCTCCTGGCCCCTTGTGTGGACTGACGCGAGGTTGTGTCTCCATTAACACTCATCTTGTTATACCTTCATGAGGTGTGACGGTGTCTGATTCCCTTATAACACAATGCTTACTGTGTACCTGGCTGATGATACCTTAAAAAGAGCTTGAACCATTAAACCACAGATACAACAATATTTGTTTGGCATTTATCTTCAGGTTTAATTTTCATTAAACATTTATATAAAGTACAAGAGAATATTATAAATCCTGCAACTGGAGCTCTATACAACATTTAAGGTAAAACGTAACCCAATAACAATAATTGCACAATACATTTCCTACTGAGTGTACATTAGGATTAAGCCCAGCACTTACCTTTGAAAATCCAGTCATGTCAGCAGTCCTGCATATATTTTATGCCCAGTATCCCTTCTCTTAACCCTTCGTGTGTGTCATGTCTTGGCCTCTACCCCATTAAAACCGATAGGGCTCAAGGGTCCGAGTCAAATAGTGCACTTCGATGTACCACGAAACCCAGAAGCAGAGTGTGGAGGCATATGATGCATGTGCCAGAAATATCTTTGCAATATAGGAGATCGGTCTGCTAGTAAGGGGTTTTATGGTCAGTGCCCGTACCTCATCTCATCGTCAGCCATCGCTTTGGTAGCAGAACGTCGGATGCAGTGTACCTGCAATGTCCCGAAGGAGTATCTTGTACAAGGTACAGCAAAGCCAACGTCGGTTCTCAGCTCGACTAATCCTGTCTTAAGTGACAGATGTCAAAAGATCACCACCTGGTATGAGGACAGTTCCAGGCTAAGTGAATGAAGTCTGCTTCAGATGGAGGACACCAATGACACTTTCATTCTACGATTCAAGTTCTGAAAGCGAGATGTACAGTAGACTCTGAAGGAAATTAAAATGTATCAGTCTGTGTCTGCTGTTGAGCACAGCATTAATACCACTGAGGGTCTGTAAGTTATAAGACCCGTGTCAAGCAAACATTTCTTTCAATCAGTTCAACAGTCATGCTTTCAGCTCCCACATGTTTATAGGTGGGATCCTTTATGTCGTGAGCCAAGAAGAAATAATAATAGGGGCAGGGACTCTGGTTTTTTGGTTCCAGTGGGAAAGCCCCTAAGTTTAGTTTGTAGTGTGATTCTTAAGAGAAAATACAGGAATGAGTATACTGATGAAATATACCTTTTCCATAAAGTTACCTCTTCAAAACGCATCAGCCGGTATTTGCAACTCTAAGTTAATCATTTGCTTTTGGCTTTAGATTTCAGTGTAAGTGACATAAAGGGGTTATTTACTAGTTTTAGCCTGGGGAGTACAGCTGTTCATGTCTGGCTCGTGAGCACAATTTTTGCCAGGCCCAACAAGCATATGCCATCAGGTTCACCTCCATAGTGGACCAACAGTTAGGATAGCAAAGCATACAGGTGATGGGGGAAGGCAATGTCAGACTCCACCACCATATGTGGCAGACATTTCGCGTTAGCCAAAGTGAGCAAAAAGGAAAGTTCAAAACCCAGGGCCACAAAGCTTCCCTTTTTTTTTTTTAAACAAATTTTATTCACAGATTGCACATATATTGCAGCACTCCGCTTCCGAAGTAAACTGCACATTAAATATAAAGCATCAAGAAGTCGGCTATCCATACATCATTTTGGAAGCAAATCATTAATCAAACTGAAAAACTCCCCCCCCCCCCAGTTCCTCCCCCCACAACTTCCCCCACTCGGATCCCGCCCACCCCGATCGCACACCAACGTCTCACAGGTCCTCCAATTAAACCACCGTCCAATATAACATGTACACCCTCCATATGACTTTCCTATTCCACCTCCTGATCCAGTTCCCGGTCTACGGGCGGTTCCCACCAAAGGCCCATATCTTGTAGTGTTTTTGTGGGCATCCACGAGCTATGAAAATCGTCTGTTCCAGCACCATACAGAAATCCAGGTCCTTCTTCCACACCAGGACTGAGGGAGGCCGGGGGTCTTTCCATGCCTTGGCCACATCCCTTTTGGCCAAAGTAAGACCCAGTAGTTGAAGATGCCTTTGGTATATATTGCCCCCCACCCCGTCAGTACATGCAGCAATCCTAGTTGCGGTGTGCGTGGTAGCTCCCACCCCAGGACCTCCGTCAGGCAATCCCACACCCCTCTCCAAAACTTTGCTAACGAAACACAGCTCCACACCGTATGTATCAGTGTCCCCTCTTCTCTGCCACATCGGAGACAATCTGGGGAAGCGATAAGGCCTGCTCGCCACAACCTTTCCCTCGTAAAGTAGACTCTATGCAAATATTTAAATTGGATTAGTCGTAACTGCATTGCTATGGCAGCACCCCTGGGAGCCGCCAGTGCCTCACCTCTTCCTCAAGTGCCCCTATATCCCTCTCCCACGATTCCCAGAGCTTCAACAGTGTAGTGGAGCAGTGTATGACTAGTGTGTGATAGATACGAGAAATCTTTTTGTCCTGTAAATCCCCCATTAAGACCTTGGCTTCCAGGGAGCTAAACTCCGGCAGAGAATCGTGACCCTCAAGACTCGGTGCAATGGCATGGCGGAACTGCAAATACCTAAAGAACTGGGACATGTGTAAATCGTATTCCTCACACAGGTCTTGGAAGGACTTAAGCGTTGTACCTGACATTACATCTCCCAGAGACGATATACCAATATCGTCCCAGCCCGTGAAGCCCTGGAGAGGCACCAGAGCAGGCAGGCGGCCATTGTGCCACAGCGGGGTCTCTCGTGTCAGCCTGCCCCATCATCCCATGCGATGCAAGGCCTGCCTCCAAATTTGAAAAACTACCTGAGTGGCCGGCGGCAGTCCCCTTCGCAACTGGGCCGCGTAAAGGACCATATGCAAAGTATTGGAGCCCATGAGGTGACGCTCCAGGGTATACGCTGGGTCTCCCCTATCTCCATGCCACCACTCATTCAGTACCAGGAGATGAGAGGCCTGATAGTATGAAAGGATATCGGAGGTTGCCAAACCTCCATCGTCAGTAGACAGAACACAGGTGCGTAGCGCCACCCGCACCGCTCCCCCGGCCCACAGAAACTGTCCCAGTGCCAAGTTCACGTGCCGAAACCACTGGGTGGAGATCGGGTACGGGTGGTTTTGCAGCTGGTAAAGGAGTCGGGGAAGGGCCACCATTTTAAAAATGGCCGACCTGCCATAAACAGTAAGGGGCATTTGGGACCACGTCCGCATCTCCACCCGAACCCTGTCCCATACCGGGACTAAGTTGCGCTCCCAGGAGATCGCAAGACTCGCTGAGATAAACACCCCCAAGTACTTGATTCCCCCCACTGCTACCTGCAGTCATCAGCATATAGAGCAATCTTATCAGTCGGGTCCTGTTCCCACTGTCCCACTGGACACGCAGCTTCACAAAACCGTGAAGCTGCGTGTCCAGTCGCACCCAAGCCGCCAGAGGTTCCATGGCCAGGGCAAACAGATATGGCGAGAGGGGGCATCCCTGACGCGTGCCACGCCCGATGGAGAATTTGGAAGATATGGCCCCTGCGACCCTGACCGATGCCGTCAAATCTGTGTATAAAAGTTTTAGATAGGATAAAAAGTGGGGCCCTAGGTTGAGTCGAGGCAAAAGCGCAAATAGATAAACCCAGCTCAGGGAATCAAAGGCTCTGTCTATATCCGCCAAAGGAGCGCCGCCTGGACCCCAGTGCCCTGTATTGCTGCCACCGCTACATGAGCCCTGCGTATATTGTGCCTAGTCGCCCTATCAGGCATGAACCCGGCTTGGTCTGGATGCATAACCCTGCAATATGGGGTAGGAGTCAATTGGCCAATGCTTTAGCCAAAACCTTAGCTTCAACATTGAGGAGGGAGATGGGGCGGTATGAAGCATGTTGTTCCGGAGGCCTGCCTGGTTTCTGAAAGACCACTACCTCAGCATGGCGCCAATCTGCAGGGAGGCTACCCCTCTCCCTCGCTCTTCCAGTGCAGCTCTATAGTGTGTATCTAACTGCAGGTGAAACTTCGTATATAATTCACTAGGGAACCCGTTGGGCCCGGGGGCTTCCCCGGTGTTAAGTTCCCCCAGGGCCTGTCCCAGCTCCTCTGCAGTTAAAGGAAGCTCCAAACAATCTCGCACTTCATCTGTGTCAGCCCCGGCGGCAAATCCACAATAAACTTGTCCACCATATCTGCCAGTATGCACTCATGCGCGGTATATTGGGTCACGTAGTACGCCGCAAAACTCTCTGCTAATACTCTAGGATCTTTAATTGGATCCCCTGCCACATCTAGGAGCCCGGCAGGGTCTGCGTTCGGAAAGAGTTCTGGCAGAGACGGTGGAGCATCGTCCCCGACTTGTCTCCGCAATTGATAAATTCTGCTGCGTGTCGCAAACCACACTTGCTGCGCCTCATCTAACAGTATCGACGCATAGGATTGCTGCGCTAGGAGAAGCTGCCCCACCGCCTGACTGTCCCCACCCACACTACACCTGCGCTCCAGGGCCTCTAACTCTGCAGCGGCTCTGACCAAGGCCTCCTTACGCCTCCGGCGCGCCGCCGCACACCATGCAATGTCTACCCCCCGCAACGTGGGCTTCGTGGCCTCCCACAGTGTCTCGGCCTCAGAGACCGATCCAGCATTTTCCTCCCAATAGTGTGCTATGGTGTCCCGTATGTGCTTCTGGTATTCCTCATTCTCTAGGTGCCATGTGGAGAGGCGCCAGCAAAACGGCTGCCGCCCCCTATCTAGGAAAAATTCAACTGCGACTGGGGAGTGATCCGAGAGCCCCTTAGATAGCACATCCGCCGACTCCATCCTACCTATTGCTGAGCGAGGTACAAAGATATAATCCAGTCTAGAAAAGGATTTATGGAACGCTGACAGGTAGGTGTACTCCCGCCCACGATCTTGCAAATATCGCCATGTGTGTACCAAGTCCAGGCCCGCACTAAATCTCCCAGTTTTGTGGCCCCACCAGCTATCTGACCTCCACCAGGCCGACACCTATCTACCTGCATATCCATGACATCGTTCCAGTCCCCCCTAACTACTTCCGGTGACTCAGGAATATCAGCCCAAACTGTGAACAGCTTTTCTACCAACGACCATTGCAACGGGGGCGGGACATGCACACTACCCAGCACTAGGGACTCCTCTCCTACCATACCCCTGATAAATATGTACCTACCCTGTGGATCAACCCATTGGGCGGAGTGCACATAGGAGAGCCTTCGGTGAACTAAGATGGCCACCCCCCAAGATCCTCTGACAAAACCGGCATAATATACCTGTAGATAGCCAAAGCGCTGTAAGCAGAGTGTTTTGTTACCTCGTAGGTGGGTTTCCTGCAATAGGAGAACATCGGCACGCTCTTTTTTCGCCTGGCGCAAAACAGCACCCCTTTTAACTTTGTCCAGCATGCCCGCACATTCCAACTCAGGACCCTAAGAGATGCTCTGGGGCCTAGAGCCAGGGCCGGCTCTAGGCTCATGGTGGCCCTGTGCAGGGAGCGTAGGTGGGGGCCCCGGAAGAAGAGAGGGTCCGGACGGGGCGGAGCTCAGGAAGGTGACACTAGTTAAGCCAAGTAATTAGATATTTTAGCATTATTCACTTTCTCTTAATTTCCATTACATATGATTCTTAGATGGCAGCGACACCTCCTGTCCAAACGCACTCACCCCGACATACAAGGGTAGTACATTACACTGCTGGAGAGACGGACATGAGGAAAGATATTTGAATTCTCGGCCTTGGAATGGGCGGAATGGGCTGGCATACATCATAGCTGTCACACCCTGCTCATAAATGACCTCCTCCTGGGTGTGCAAACGAGACAACCAGCTCTGCTTTGGAAATGTCATTAGGTTTAAACTTGAAATGCACTGTTAATGTGTTTTACAATCATAATTCACTCACTACCCGCCACCAGCCCCTGCTGTTTCCAATGTTTCACTTATTTGCAGCACAGCAAGCCAGTGGGTCGGGTGCACAGGACGTGGGAAGGGACCCCCCCTCCCCTGAGAGTTGTAATACGTGGTGTGTGGTATTTATCCATTCTGTGGACAGTGAGTCAGAGTCACTCGGGTTTGGAGGCGCTCTGGCGCTGGCACTGGCAGGACAGGTGCAGGAGGGCTGTGTTCAGCAGTGCGCGGCACGCAGGCATGTGCACTCAGGCTCCGAGCGCCTTCACTTCTGTACACGGGAGCTCGGCTGCACTTCCTTCTTTTGAAGCAGAGAGCAAAGGCAATGGCATATTTCTGCTTTAAGGCAGAGAACGTGCGTTTTTCAGCTGATTTGCAATATTTCTTAAAGGGACAGTGCCAAGCCAGCTGAATGGGCAGCAAATACGGTATTATATGTGAGTCCAAATAAAGTTGTTGTTACTGCTAGGGTAACATGCCTAGAACCAATATATCGGTCCTGCAGGATCACGAAAGCAAGGGATTTCATCTCCATGTGTGCTAATCCACCTAACGAATATGTTTGTAATAAGATTTATAAATTTTTTAAAATAACACTGAAAATGTATTAAATTGTATGTTAATGTAATATGTATTTTCCTTTTAATGATTTTGTGGTCCTCGAAAGAGTACCGAAACAAAATAAAAAAACTTTGACTTTGACTTTGACTTTGTGAGCACTCTCACCTTCCCGCTTCAACTGCCTGCCTTTTCACTTTTCAGCCATTTGCTGCCCTGCCCACAGGGTTGCTTACTTGCTTGGGGCATGCATGACACCGGACACGTGGATTGCAAGGCGTGAGCAGTGCGGGAGTGTTCAGCTATTCTGATAACATAAGGGCAAGGGATTACTTACATGCCGTGCCGCCTCACATTAAAAGGCAGGGACTTTTGCGTGCGTCTTCTTTGGACATATACTCGGGTGCGTTAAGGGGCTTGTTCAGACCACAGAGGTTTGCTTTGCACTGCCACAAAGGAAGGGCTCATGGCTTGCCACACAGGGACACACACGTCTCGGCCGGCCATGTATTGAGGGCATGATGTAGGGTTCTGTTGAGACCACATGTTTGCACTACCACAGTGGAAGGGCTTGGGTATTACCACAGAGGTACTCTGCGTGCGTCTTCGGACAAATTTTGAGAGCATTAGGCTTAGGGGAAGTGCTTTAAATTGGCCGGACCGGTACTACTAGTGGCTGCCCGGTTCAGATAAACTCGGAGAGAGTGTGTCAGTGTACCTGATGATGAGTCCTCCTCAGTCCTGAGCGACGAGCGTCCGTCAACCAGGGTCAGTGTGGTCAGGTGGGCTGCCGTGGGGGGCTTAAGTTCAGGCTTCGAATCCTTTCCTTTGTCTTCTGCTCCGCTGCCACACCTACACACTTAACTAACGGTAAACACGCTTATTTGCGTGTGTCGTCATGACCTCATTGCGCAATGCGCATGTGTTGTCCCTGCCCCCTGACAAATGTTATGAGGCCATTGGTCAGTGAGTCAAGTCAACAGCAGCCAGCCCCCCCCCCCCCATCCCCCCCAGTGCCCCCGCGGCGCGCATACGTGTCCCGGAAGGCAGGCCGCGGAAGAGAAAGTGAAAGTCACCTGAGACTCACTGAGTCAGAGGAGTAAAGAGTGAATATCCCCACCACCAATTTAAAACTACTCAACTGAGTCACTCACAGAGGCAGGCCCGCACCGTCCATTCCTGCAATCATTCATTCATCATTGGCTAATGGTGGCATGATGATTGGCAATTTGGCATGGCATCCAGTCCTGATGGCAATCCAGTCACACTCCGGCCCGCCCGGCCGGGCCCCGCACTATCGTGTCACTGCTCCTAGGCTCGACCTCAACTGCTCAGAGTCAGCAAGTGTAGCCGCTCTGCCAGCCAGTCACACACAGTCACACGCGGGCGGGCCCCGGGCCGGCCGGGGCCCCGCGCACCATCCTGCTGCAGTGCTCATCACGGGGCCCAGGACTGGGCCGGGGCCCCGGCCCGGACGGACTTGGCGCGCGACGCATGCACCAGCATGCACTGCTCATCAACTTACTCAGTCTCTACTCTCACTGTGCTGCCAGCCTCACGCCGGGCCCCGGCCCGACGTGCTCACAACTCACTCTGCTGACTGAGTCTGCTGCTCAGTCAGCCAGCCTGCTGCTGCCAGCCACACACGGGACCCGGGCCGGCCGGGGGCCCGCACCCGCACCATTCTGCAGTGCCAGCCAGCCTCACCAGTGGGGACCCGCCTGGGGCCCCGTGCCCCTGGCCTGCCCGGGGCCAATATGCTGCCACACTGCCAGCCAGCTGCCTCACATGGGCCCCAGCCGGGGCCCGCACCGCTGCCAGCCTCGCCCCTCATGGGGCTCCGGCCGGGACGGTCCGTCCATATTTTTAAATCTACTCCTCAGTCTCAGTCAATCAATGCATGCAATGAGGGGCCCCGGCGGGGCCCCCTCCTGGAGCGTGGCCCCCCCGCAATGCGGGTGTAGCGGGGGGGGTGTTACGCCCCTGCAGACCACATATTTCAAAAAGCCTCCTGTCACTATATTCCTAATCCCTGCCAGGGGGCCGCCACTCCAGTGATCCTTCCGATCCGATCCTCGTCGTGGCGGCCCCTGGCGTTTGGCGGCCCTGTGCAGGTGCACAGTTTGCACATGCCTAGGGCCGGCCCTGCTAGAGCTATTCAAACCATGGAGGGAAGTGGCCCAATAACAGGCCACAAAGGTAAAGACAATAGGACCGTGGAGACTCTTTGACTGTCATGCGAGCAAACCCCTCAAACCTTCCCTGCAACATACTGAACCCCCCCCCCCCCAACCCTCAACCCCCCCCCCCCCCATACCGCAAAAACACTGAAGTACCTGTCGCGGTATAGACAGCTCCTGACCCCAAACGGGAGCCTGGAGATCGGTCAAACCAACGGATCCCCGTCAACCTACCCATAAACCCAAACTCCCCCCCAACTAACCCTGAGCAAGGGGGACTAGGTCCCGCTTCACGCTCTTCTCCCCCCCAACCCACATTCAGTAAAGGCAGCGTGCCCCATACATTACATATATCACCAGCCCCCCAATGAGGGCACACCACAATGGTGCCCGAGGTATAATTGATCACAGTTGTACCTGATACTCCCCTGTCCGTACTCTCAGTAGTCAAGGATCTACTATCTGGGGATCAGGATCGCCTGCAGTGTCCTCTGCGGCCCCCACTGAGTCTGTCCGTCTTCCGGATCTGGAGCGCCAGTTCCTACTCCCTCCCGGCCCCGAATTCCTGCGTGAGCGGGCTTCATTCTGCGGGGAGCCTGAGTTAATGCCCGGCGGGGAATGCACTCTTACTTTCACAGTCTCATCAGTCCATTGAAAGACCTCTTCTGGAGTGTCAAAAAAATGAGTGCGAGTCTGAAATACCATCCGCAGCCAAGCAGGATAGAGCAGCGCATAAGGGAGCTTGTAATCCCCGAGTCTCACCTTTTCTGCTGTAAATGATTGACACTGCTGCTGCACAAGTCTCGTATAGTCCGGAAATATAAGGATCCGCTGATTGTCGTACATAAGCGGCTCCTTCGCCCGCGCCTGCTGCAATGTAACATCTCGATCATGATAGTTCAGGAGCGTAACAATCACAGGAGGAGTACGGGACCCAACCGGCGGCTTCTGGACCAACGCTCAGTGCGCCCGTTCTATCACAAAGCATCTCGATAGGGAGTCCGGGAGGAGCCAGCTCTCCAACCACTGGGCCAGGAATTTTCCCATGCCGCCCTTCTCGCAGCCCTCCGGCAGGCCCACAAAGCGCAAGTTGTTCCGCCGGGCCCTTCCTTCTGCATCCTCAGCCCGGAGCGCCAGGTTTTTCTGGATACTTTCCATGCTCGCAACCTTACGTTTCAGGGCCGCCATGTCATCCTCCACCTCTGAAATCCTGGTTTCAGCCTCAGTGATGCGGGCCACAGCGTTACGCAAGTCTTGTCGCAGAAGGGTAACATCTGCTCCCACAGCCCCTATTTTCGCATCTAACATGTCTCTAGACTGAGTTATGGCTGCCATCAGCACTGCGTTACCTGGTCCTGGGTTGGGCTGGCCTCCTGCCGCCCCGGCTCCTCCACCCGGCCCCGTGAATTTGTCCATGGCCCCATGCTTAGAGGTGGTACTAGCACCGCCTCCTCTCGTCATCATTGGCAGCGGGTCAAGGCCTCCTCTGTGTGCGCAACCCCACCAATCACCAGTGCCTCTATTCCAGGTATGAGCCGACCTCCTCGCAGCAGCCTGCCGGCACCCAGCTATCGGGGCGGCCATATTTCTTCACCCTCCAAGGTGTCATATCATATGCTCCAGTCCTGCAAGGCCTCCAGTGGGGCTCCCACGATCGCCCTGCCTCAGCGGGGATCGCCCCTCGTTGCGCCCGGCACCCCGGGGGAATCACGGCCGTCCTCCACTCCACCAGCCGGCCTCGATTGCGTCAGTCTACAGGACCTCCCGCCTGGAGTATGTTTCGGTGGAGAGGCCCCCAGTCCGATGTGAAGCGCCCCCTCCGGGTCGACAAATCAGGGTGGTGGGGCCCCCCATGAAAGCTCAGGCTGGTCGCAGGTCGTGCGGCTCACCACCCTCCGGGGGGGGAACTGTTGGCGAGTTCTGGATTTCCCCCCTAGCCAGCCCCCCGCCACCGCCACCGCCCGATCTGACCGCCGATGTAGTAGCCACCCGTTCCTCCAAACCTGCTGCCTGCCGGATCCCAACTCCAGCCACTGCCAAGTAGGAACCGGATTGTGGGTTGTCGGGCCCACAACACACCGTGAGAGGGGCTCCTCGCCCACCCTTCAGCACCATCGTGGTCCGAGCCGACCGCCGGAGCAGCTGCTGGCTGTCCCTAGATACTGCTTCTCCACGGGGCTCCCGCCACACACACCAGAGGGGGGAGGAAAGGAAACACGCCTCCTTACTTGTGGCCCTGAGGGGCCCGCTGCTGCCAGAAGGAGTCGCCACTCACGCCAGCACCCGCCTCCGCTCCCCGGGGAAGACACCAAAATTGAGGCCCTGGCTTCACGGTGCTGGCCAGGCTGCACCACTCCGTCTTACCCCAAGGTCAGCTCTGCAGCTCTCAGTTCCCACCACTCCCGGTCTGCCAGCGGTGCCCGGGGCGATCCAATAGGCCCGAAGAGCAAGGGCATCCAACAGGAACCAGCGCCACTCGTCCCTCGCCGCCTGCACTGATCCGCCGCCGCCGCTGGGGTCCACTAAACTCGAGGTCCCCGGCTGCACCTCGCGGCGTAGGCCCCACAGCACCCGATCGCGTTCTCCGGCCCCGTTTGTGCTCCGCCGGCCGGGACTACACACAGGACCTGTCGCTGGCTTCCGTACTCGTTCCACACCTCCGGGGCACAGTGGGGCTGAGGGGAACCATGATGAATCAGCGGATATATTCTCGGCGGGACGGAGCTCTCTTAGGCTGCGTCCGTTATGTCGGCTCTCTTGGTCACGCCCCCCAAAGCTTCCCTTTTTTTGTATGGTACTGTTAACCTTTCCCATTTAGCTTTTGTTCACTTCCCTACCAGGCAAGCTTAATTATTACAGTCTTAAGCAACTTCAAAACATTGCATCAGAGGGATTGGTACAATGGTAAATAGGTACAGTAATTGTGGTAATATTACAATTTTCATGACCACAACTGGGCCTGACAAGGGTGAGGAAGGATATCTGATCCAGAGGTCCACTTGTAACATAACCTTTGCCATTCTGTAGACATTTCCCAATAGCTACCCTCTTAGATAATATATTTATGAAGAGCACCATTGTAAAGGGGAGTAGAAGTTGTAGTTCTTTGTACTGGGAGTCAGCAGAAATATCTTTAATTTGCTGTAGCTTATGTCGATTCCTAACAGTCCTCAAAAAACAACAATGTCCCAAACAGATGGACAATAGGGGATTGTCCTATTTTAGTGCTGGTAGTAGGGGTATAATAATTGAATGGGCATGAAAAGGAAACCGGCGCGAAAGGCAAAGGTACAAAAATGTATTTAAATATAAATCAATTCCGCACTAAAACGTTAAGGACAAACATAGGTTATAACAGATTCTATATAATTATTCGTAATACTTTCAAAAAGGCTGAGGATTTAAATATTGAGACTTGTCACAATGTATGATTGGTAAAACTATGTTTTAGTTTTATTACACTTTATCAGTTTATAGTTCACAATTCATATCAAAACAGTGTTAAAAACATATCACAATGGACATTTTAATAATTTTTTTTACATAAAATACATGAATAAAAACAAGAAGAATCAAAAAGGTCGACGCTGCGTTTCGGCTTTCTTTTAGTACACCTTCCTCAGGACTGATTCTAAATAATTGAAAACATTGAAAAACACAGAGTTACCATACATTTTACTTGAAACAGTTTTTTCATCTCTGTAGGAACACATTTCCTTTTACCAGTTTGTCACAATATTATTTCACAAATTGATGTGGTAATGCTCGTTTCTTTGCACATATACCAACTAGGTACATGGTTAAGGTCATATTCCATACTATCGTTTTCTTCTACATTTATTTTTTATTTTTTATTTTACATTTATGTGCACCCATTATTAAAACTTTGTTTGCCTCTCCCTTGGAACTGAATCCAATTCTGTCAGACCCCATAGTACCAACACTAAAAAAAGAGAGAAGCATGGCGTGTCATCTCATGCATGCATACCTTGTTCCAAATGGAGTTCATTGCCCATATGGAGAATGTTGGTTGGCGAAAAGTCCTTTGTGATTTTGGACGATTAGCAAATCACAGGATGCTATTATCAATTTGCAAAATGTGCTGTCTCTAAATGAAGACATAGGATTTATTAGTGACTTCACGTATTGTTTCCCCCTCATTAGTTTATACTAGATGGGCGATATTGTTGCTACATACCTAATACGAGAAGAATGAATTCAATTTTCTTTTGATCTCATCTACATATGCTTATATATTTCCATTAGTGGACATAGCGTCCGCTTTGTTGGTATCTGTTAATATAAAGAATGATAGAGGGGATTATTTTAAATTTTCATTACCCATCTTCCCCTACTCTTCGTTAGTTTGTTATGGTCAGCCTTATACCTGTAGATAAGATGTGAACTTGCCGGATATAGCTGCCAGGAGGAGCCACCGTTTTTATGAAGGTTGTCGGCAATGTTCTTCCTGCGGGGTTAGAATTGACTCCCTTATTACGATTGAAAGTAGATTATGTAAAGATGGTCTAATTTAATACCAATGTTTCACTCACCATAGGAGCTGGGTGATTAATCGCTGCAGTCGGGAACCCCTTTCAATTGGGTCAGACTTGGCGGAAGAACGATCAAAACACTAGGGGTTGGCCACACGGGGTTGTCGTTCTCTGTAGAAATATTGGGTAAATTAGTATATCTGATATATAATGATGGCCTACACCCTATTTTGATCCGCACCGAGCACCGATCAGCCTTAAGAAACAATAAAATAGGAGCACCCCTTACTGAACATTGGCGCACGGCCGGTCATCTCGTTGATGACCTGAAGTGGTGCGGGCTAAAAAAAATCACAGGCAGCAAGAGAGGAGGCAATTTGGACACAGGAACGAACTGACTCTTGGTCCAGCAGCGCACTGCGAAGGACCCCGCCAACAGTTCTAAGCAGTTGATATGCAGTTCCTGCTCCTCGGACGACCAGGCCCCGCCTGTAGAGAACTCTCCGCAACGGGCGCCCCAACCGGCCCTGCTGGCGTCGGACTCTATGACCAAGTCCGAAACCGGTCCGAAAATCGCCCGCCCGTTCCAGGCCTCCATATGAGCAAGCCACCATGCCATTTCCTCCTTCACTTCAGCGGAGAGAGGGACAACTTGATCGTAGGTCAAACCTCGGCGTAGATGGTGTGCCTTGAGGCGCTGAAGGGCCCGATAGTGTAGGGGACCCGGGAAGATTGCCTGGATGGACAAAGAAAGCAACCCCACCACCCGGGCAATCTGGCGGAGGGAAGTGTGCGACCTGGAGATCGTCTGGCGCAAAATGTGACGGATCTTTCCTATCTTCTTGGGTGGTAAACTCAGGGTGCACTGTACCGAGTTCACCGTAAACCCCAGAAACACTACCGACTGAGAAGGAGAGAGAACCGACTTTTCTTCGTTCACGACAAACCCTAGCCCCTGGAGCAAGGACACTGTTTGTTGAAGTTGAAGCAATAGCTTCTTGGGACATTGCGCCATCAACAGGATGTCGTCCAAATAGACAATCATCCGTACCCCTTGGCTCCGCAAGTGTTCCACCACCGGGTGGAGAAGCTTGGTGAAGCACCAAGGCGCCGAGGAAAGCCCGAATGGAAGGGCGGTAAACTCGAAAACCTGACCTCCCCACCGGAATTGAAGAAAACGACGGTGCGGGGGGTGAATGGGCACCACCAGATACGCGTCTTTGAGGTCCAGCTGGACCATCCAATCGCCGGGAAGTAGCACGTCCCGCAACAGATGGATACCTTCCATCTTGAAATGTCTGTAAACCAACCATCCATTGAACTCCTTGAGGTTGATTACCGGTCGTTTGCCTCCGTCCGTCTTTTCCACTAGGAATAGATTGCTCATAAACCCAGCAGGGTGTTGCGTCGAAAGACAAATGGCTCCCTTGTTCAGTAAGTCGGAGATCTCTTTGTCAACCAACTGCGCCTCTGCGTGAGAAAAGGCGATAGGGTGTGGAGGCCTTCGCTGGTAGGGCCGATCGTAAAAGTCTATGCGAAACCCTCGGACGGTCTGCAAGACCCATGAGTCCGATGTGATCGCGGCCCAGGCCTCCGAAAACAAAGCCAACCTCCCCCCAATGCGGACTTGAGCTGCCGGGATGACACTCACCGTTCGAACTGTTTCCAGCGGAGTTCTTGAAGCTACCTCTGCCTCTGAAGCGCTGGACCCTGGTGGGGTACAAGGTGCTGTAGTTGGAGGAGGCGTTAAACTGACCTCTCCCGGAGCCTTGATTTCTGTTGCCAGCCTGCTGCTGGCCACCACGGCTGGTCGCGCGTCCCCCACCGCGACCAGCCCCCCGGGAGAAACGCTGCTGGAAAACCTTTTTTATGCTCGACTGGGCCCTGTCCAGGGACGTAAAGGTGGAAACGAATTTCCCCAACTCTTTAATGAAAGGGTCCCCAAAGAGTCCCCCTTGGGCCACCGCCCCCGCCTCGGAAGAGGCCAAGTCGCCCAGCTTCGGGTCCAATTTCATTAAGAGAGACCTACGACGCTCGGTCGAGAGGGCACAATTTGCGTTTCCCAGGAATACTACCACTCTCTGAGCCCAATTAGATAGCACGTCAGGAGAAATTGGCGTCCCTGATACCTTAGCTTCCTCAGCCATGTCAAGTATCTTAGTGATTGGGCCTATGGCATCCAAAAGTTTATCCTGGCAGGAACGCCAGGACCGATCAATCCCCTTGCGAGGGTCTTTAACGAATTTCACAAGGAAGGTGGCCATCTTTGGGTCTAGCTCAGGGGTAAGGGCTACCTTGCCCTCCAAAATAGGTCTAGGGCACTCTCCCCGCAGACAACTTCTCGCCTCATTCGCTAGGTACTTGCGGAGGCGTCACGCGACGAACTTCGCCACCTTTTCCCCCGGAGTCCAGGCAGCCGACCTCGGACGCATTATTTCATCTGGGTCTAGCATACCCGAGCTGTCCTGGGGCAAGTCGGCAGCGGAGCCCGAAGGGCGCCAAGAACGCACAGACCCATCCTCGTCGTCCGTGTCTGCCGGTGACATACCACCCGGGGAGGAGGGAGCCGTGGCTATGGACCCCGAAGGGTCCGGGTTCGGCGGGGGCGCAGGGGTGGACGCGGTTGCCTTGGCTAGAGAAGCGTCACGCAGGCGCTCAAAGGAGTGTCTGTCCACACCCTGCGTCGCCCCGGGAACCTTCTCATTACACACCTTCTTAGGGGCAGGTGGTGAACAGCTCGCAGGGGCTGCCGTCGAGCTTGCCATCCCTAAATGGGCCTGAGTGACTCTCTCACACTCCTGTGTGATGCGAGCAGAGAGGCGGTCCTCCGTAGGGCCTACTATCTCCTGCACGCATCTGTAAATAGAGCTGTCTACAGCGCTATAGAATTCCTCATCATTCAAATATTGATGGGATTCTTCCTCCTCGTAATAACTATCTTCCTGATCCATGCCCAGCACTTTAGGCCCCAGTAGTAGACAAGCTGTAGGCCCAAGATGGTAGGGGAGCTGCAGGCACAAGATCAGGGCAGCAGGCAGTACCTGCACAAACTGTGGTGCAGATGGGGGGGGGGAGGGGGTGACACAGACCCCAAGCGCGCCGACCCTTGCTAGAACCGGGTCCACACCACCTCCCTGCGCGCTTGCGTCAAAGAAGAAGCAGCCTGTCAGAGGGTCCCCACAGAAACAACGCCCGCAGGCGGCAACGCGGTAATTACCGCTATACAGACCCCGTCGGGGCGTCAAGGTAAAGTACGGGCAAAGTACTGACCCAGCAAAACCCTGGGCGTTACGGTGAGGTGGCAACAGGGGCTCCGGCGTCTCGCGTCTCCCAGCGCCTCTCTCCTGAGGAGATAACCGCGCTAGGACCAGCAAGACGCTCCGGCGCCCCCTAGCGGCCGGAGGAGGCCGCGAAACTGGGCAAAAGCCGCGGAAGGGACCGCGAACGTCCCCGCGGCAACGAAGGGCTCTGGAAAGGAAAAACAGAGCAAACAGCAATACACAGTCGCAACAGCAACTCAACTATCAAAGTACACCGAATAAGAACTCCCAACATCCACACCAAAGGGAAGACAAGGAGAAGCACTTAACTGGCTGCGAAGCAGCGAAGAAAGAGGAAGTAGGCACAGGGAGGACGTCCTTTCTAACCTGCATGGATATGGAGGAAGGACTATGCTGTGGACTGCCTGACTTGCTGTCATGGGACTTGTAGTTTAATGTGAAAACATTTTGTTGTGATTTTAGCCCTTTTACCTTTGTTCAGGGTTTAGGGCTTATGTTATTGCTTTTTTGGCTGCTGTGTGTTGTAATGAATAAACAGCGAAGAAGGGAAAAAGCATAATCTGAAACCTCCGGTCCTGACATAGAATCAACAGTAGCAGTGACTTGGCAATGTACAAGATAGACAATTAGTGCAATTTCTAAGAAATGCAGAGCAATCCTATAGGAGGAAAACAGTTATGTACATTTACTTTTTTTTTTAAACACTTTTTATTAAACAAAGCTCATCATGCGATACAAAATCTAGAAAGATATTGCGTGTACAAAGATACAGTATGGTACAAGATACACATTTTAGGCTGGCCAGACCACCTCCTTTAAGCATATAGTTAATAGCATAATCACATTTAACATGGTAGTAGGTATGAGCGCAACTCTTCGCACATCTTTTGGCAACAGGGCACCAACACTAAGAGCGTGGTTGTACTATGTCCCCAGAGTTGTGTCTCCGTATTCCAGCCAGGGGCCCCACACCTTCTCCCACTTCTTAGAGCATCATCTGCTATGGTAAACCACTTCTTCCACCCTCTGGCACTAGTCTAAGTCAATTTCCCACTTGGTCACCGATGGGGAGAGAGGGGTCCCATCGTCTCACGATATTTTGATTTGCCACTCTTGCTGCCAGTGTGTGGTGCGGTAGGAGAAAGGGATCGGAGACTGAGTCGTGGTAAATATGACTTTATTTTTATGAAGGACTTCTTTTTCTTTGCCGACAGTCTATCCTGTGAAAAGCTAGCTGGGTCCGTTGTTGCAGCTGCGTTAGGGGGGGGGTCTTCTCCTGATGTCTGTTTCCTTCGGGGTCGCTCTCTGAGCTTTTTATCCGTAGTACATGAAGGAAATAAAGGACAGGGGAGCCGTCAGGCAAAAGTCCTAAAATTACTTAGCCCAAAGGGGAATCCGGGGAGTGAGGGATCACCGCTGTTTCTGTGTTTATACAAGGTATTTACAAAACGAACGTTGGTGAACGATAGTGTGGGAGGTGTGGTATAGGATCAGGGAGGGGGGATAAGGATGCCGAGGAAGTGCTGAGACGTATATACAAGTTACCCCCAGGCTTTGGGATCTATATACAAAAAAACAAGCACTATCACTTCGCAGAGTCTCCCCGCCTCCCCACCCAGCTCGACACACGCTACCTTACCTGAGTGAGCCACACCCCTCCAGGAGTGCGGCTGGGTGAAT
Source organism: Lissotriton vulgaris (assembly GCF_964263255.1). Lineage (NCBI taxonomy): Eukaryota > Metazoa > Chordata > Amphibia > Caudata > Salamandridae > Lissotriton > Lissotriton vulgaris. The sequence goes on from NC_141693.1 coordinate 1,333,823,001, forward strand.
CGTGGGGACGATGGCCTCCTGGCATTTCCGCTTCTCCCGTTCATCGGGCGCCGCACTCGGGATCTCGTTCTCCTCTGCTCCTCACTCGTTCTCCGTACTCCACATGGGCTTCCTCCTCGGTGTCGTCACACGCCGAGTCTTGCTCTTCCTACTTTTTGACCAATCCGGTTGGACCTGCGCCATCTAGGGGCGAGACTTCTGACTCTGTGTATGCCCAATTAAAGGAGCCTTTCTCCTCCATGTCGCTTAAGTTGTTCCAAAGCTGTTCCGTGACCTGGTTCCACTCGCTCGAGGTGTGGCTCAGGGGTTAGAGGCGGCAGACCTGGAAGCTGGGATCGGCCCTGGACCAGGGTTCAATTCCCCGCCTCGGCAGGTCTTGGGCTAAAAATTCCACGGACTCGATAATTCTCGCTCCGGTGCCTTCTCGACTCATGGGTTCACACTCTGCGACTCTGGGCAATAGCTTGCTTAATCTCCACAACGGCCCCTCGCGGCGGGATGCCTGGCTTTCACCTTGTGGATACCCTGCCGGGGTTATCTCACAGGGGAATACCAGGACGGGTTCCCTAAGCAAGCGCCGGGAAACCCACTGCGGGTAGCTGTGCGCTATATAAGCTCAAATACATTTACATTTACATTTACGCGGAGAGAGGGGATATTTGCAGTGTCAGCGACCCACCATTCGGATGTTGGGGAGTGATTGTCTGCTAGTCGGGTCCCCCTGCTACACAGTGCCAGCCAAATCCTAGTGTATCTGGGCTAGTCATCCTCACCCTGTATCATCAATAGCAGCCATTAGGCACCCATGGGCACCAGCACTGATAAAACCCTGGACACCACTTCTGTCACCCTCTGCCAGTATCCTTGAATCACAGGACAATCCTATAGAATATGAAAGAACAAGCTTTCAAGTGTGCACCCTCTCGTGCACAGTGGGATATCCACTGCACCTATTTCATGAAGCAGTGTGTATGAGTAATAAGCTCTATGTCGAACTTGGATAGCTTTGTAGGGCCTCCTATCAGTCCTCATAATCAATGTCTCCTAGGTTGTCCATTCAGGAGCACCTCAAAGGTCCCAAGGGGTCGGGAGGATTATTCATCAGTTTTTAGAAGATCACTGAAATCACTTTGTCTGGGATGGGATCTGTGAGCAAGCGGTCTTCTAAGGAGAGAGACTTATCCATACATAATAATGCATGAGATTCCGTAAGGTTACACATGGTTATGTGGGGTACACCACTAACACTCTTGCAATCAAGCTAGGTTTGCCACCCTGTCCCCGCTCCCTGCATGATTCGTAGGCTCTTCACTGTCTTCTGCACCCTCCGGTTCTCTAGTTTCTTTACCCACCAGGTACTGCTGGAATTCACTCCAATACACCCTTCGTCTAGTCTGCGGAGGTAGAAGTTTGAGAGAGCGCTAAGCCAAAGAAAAGTTTGTAGGGGTGCATCGTATTCACCAGTAGTCAGCACCCACATATATAGAGAACTTATTAACCATGTTTAAATGTAACGTAGGCTAAGAAATAATGTGTTAGAAAAGGCTTAGAGCAACGTAAAGGGTTTTGAAAACCCTTAAGGCCATATTAACCTAGAAATGTCGTTTGCAGTGAAGAATTCAACTAATTAAGAGATGCTTTATAGATTGATATTATATTAGTTGCTGTATTAAAATTCATTTTGTATTCCTTCTGACGTGATAGAATTGTTTCAAGCTAGAGAATGTATTTCGCTTTAAGGATGAAGGCCTAAAGAACGAAAAAGTATGGCTCATGTTAGAATGTGATTCACATAAACGTGCAGAGGCCTAGTTCATGAAAATCGAGTAGGCCGTATTAAGAATGCTTTGCTTGACAATAAACTATAGAAATGTTTTTAAGGAAGCTGCTTTTAGTCAAAGTCAATTGCAACATTATGAAATGTTGAGCCGAGTCACATGTGTTCCTTTGCAGGTGCCGGACAAGTATAGACTGTAGAAGAAGGGCCATTGTGTATGAGTGTTAGAATGGTAGACCCAGACATGGAGGAGTGACTGGGGAATTTAGGGAAGCATCTTGAAGAGAAGAAGAGTCTGGGACCCAAGGACGTCTCAACGGACAAGGATGGAGCGATGCCATGATGGAAATTTTCCGCAAACCAACACCTTCGAGAGGGGCGTACCTTAGGGCGTGTCGTCCGTATTGTGGGGTTTTGTATTAGGGACAGCACCCCAGGGAAAAGTCAGAGCAGATGAGCGAGAGGGCGAAGGGAAGCGGTTGATCAGGCAGAGAGTTTGCTATGAGGGAGCGGTTCTTAGACCAAGTCCGAAGAAAGTGAGTGTACTTCTTTGGAAGTCACCACGGCTGACACCTTTGTTAGGAGGGAACCTTGTTGAGTAGGGATGTCACTTAGTATAGTGTAGGGACAGATTAACCTGGAGTTATTCCTTTTTCCAATGCCTACTAAAACACAGGTCATAGGAATTCTTGTTAGCGTGATGATTTTGGAACTGATCCTTGTATTGTTTCTAAGCCGACTGAGACTTTTCCGTAGGATTATGTTTGTATTAGTGCCTGTTTACCTACTGAATCTTTTGCCGAGGTGTTTATATACCCAATTGTTTTTGGCTTTATAATAAATTTTTGAACTTAGTCCTTAGTCAGTGTTTCTTTGGGGAAACTATGAGAGTGCATTGAAATGTATTGATTATTTGTTTAGATAGATTGCCTTCTACACTCTATGACAGGTAAAAAGGTCTAGTCGACCTGTGACGGGATTCTAGATAATGGTATTCTGGTTCTAGAGGAATAATCCCGCCTTTCCAAGTTCACTATAGGCTTCAGATTGAGTATTACAATAAATCATGTCTCTAGTCCATTCCTAGGTAGTTGGGATCGAGCCCCTGCCCCAACGCATCACTACACGCCTTTTAGCCAGCAATAGCCCCATTGCCACTAACTGTCGTACCTCTTTATAAATTGCCTTGTTGTGCCCCAGAAGTGCAAGGAACAGATCAGGGACAAGTGTAAGCCCGGTTATTTTGTTTATCATGTGAAATATTTTTCTCTAGTATTCCAGGGCGACTCCAGGCTACATGCATAAAACCGGTTCTGGCTCCGAACAACAGTGACAAGAAGCGGTTTCTCGAAGGCTGAATCTGAACAAACATTCTGGGGTGTAGTACGTTCTATTAATATATTTAAAGTGTTTGCCTTCCATTCAGTGATATCTGTCTAGTCATCACGCAGCAATATTGCCATTCCTTGTCCCCGATTAAATGCCCCAGATCCATTTACCAGTCCTGTCTAGCTATCGAATGCTACAACCTTCCATTTTCTTGTGTTATATTATAAATCCTAGAGATTAGCTATGCAGTGGAGGGGACACAGATATTGTGAGAGAGGGCTAGCATCTTAGATGGCTCCTGGAGGCTTTCTCCTTATAGTGCCTCCAATGCATGCTGTACTCAAATCAAATCAAATCAAAAATAACTTTATTCGGTTTTTTAGAGGAAAAACCATAAAAGTTCATAGAAATACATTTTTATACATTGGTTCAATTTAAAAAAGACTGTTAAAAATCGTAAATTTAAAATACAGTTTATAAAATCACAGAAAAGGGTAAACTTTTACTGCCATCCCTTATGGTCTCTTCATTCATTTAATTATCAGAGATTAGACCTATGGTGTATGCAAAATTTCAGGAAACGTACAGTTGCTTTTGCTATCAATTCATTTTCCAGATATTGTAACGCCAGGTAAGCTGGGCGGCATTGGCGTAAGCCCCAATATTTGAATATGGGCAATAGCCATTGTCTGCGGGGTGCCTCAAAGAATTTACAAAATAAGACTGTATGTATCGTTGACTGCTGTGATTGGGAGTCGCAAGGGCACAACAACAGTTTTGATGACCAATCATTCTGTGTGGGAAAACAGACCATTATGTGGAACATGTTGAACCTGAAGCGTGTCAAAAGTAGTTTTTCAAATTGGGTCATATTATACATCAAATAGGGTTCGACAGATGATACTGTTTGAACTAATAAACTTTGTTGTACAGAGGGTTTATGGATTTCTTTTAGCAGACGTATTTGATGCAAATGTGATAGACATGCTTTCCTCAGTTCTAGTTTGGAAATACTGTTTAGAGATGATGGATCTGCAAAATAATGACTGTATCCCATGTCTTTTAAAAAGGCTTTTACGTAGGCTGTCCATTTCATCCGCCCATAGTGCTCAAGCGTCTGTATGTCTTGGATAATGAGTCTGGTTAGGTGGCATTGTTCAGTGACCCAAATTCTGCGCCAGAGCATTATAGGTTGAGTTCTTATAATATCCTCTAGATGGTCTATGCCCAGCTCTTCGTGACAGGCGTATGTAGAGGAATTTTTCGGTAGCCCCAGTAGGGATCTTAAAAAGGCGTTTTCTATTTTTTGTAAGTCAGTCACGTTTGCATAGCCCCATATCCCTGCCCCATAAATAGCGGTACTGACACATTTTGCCTTGTAGATTTTTAACGTTTCTAAAGGTGGCTTATGACCCAATTTTTGAACAAATGATCTCAAGGCCGTTGTTGCTTTTAGAAAGGATAGTTTCCTAGCAGAAATTGCTGCTTTCCACTTAAAATTGTCGTCAATGACGATTCCCAGGTATTGGTAGGTGGATGTTCTTTCCAAAGCTTCTCCTTTCACAAATAGTCTTTTAGGTTTCATGCTTTTCCTCCCCGCATGCATAGTAAAAGTTTTCTTAACATTTAAAAACAAGTTCAGACTTAACATAAATTCACAGTATCTATCCAGCTCTCGCTGCAGTTCCACTGATGTTCTAGCCAAAATGACCGCGTCGTCGGCATATAGCAAAGCGGGTATATGCCGACGACCGACCGAGGGGAGGTCTTTACTTCCCTCAAGCATTGCTGTCTCGAGGCCATTTGTGTAGAGGGTGAATAGAAAGGTGGCCAGAACGCATCCCTGTCTGACCCCCTTTTCCACTCCGAAGCTATCTGTCAATTGGCCCTTTGTCCCGAATCGCACTCTGCCTGTTGTTCCGGTATAGAGTTCTCGTAGGAAGTCTACGATAGGAGGGTCTACTCCCATTTTCAGCATGATCATCCACAGCCTTGAGTGTATAACACAATCAAAGGCTGCGGATAGGTCTACATACACCATGTGAAAGACACTCCCCTTGGCCTCTAAATACTTTCCTGCCAATAGGGACAGGTTTAACGCTTGATCCACAGTGCCTAGACCCTCGCGGAAACCGTATTGTATATCTGATATAGCGTTATTAGTAACAGCCCACTCCTGCAGTCTCTCGAGAATGATCCGACCAGCGACCTTCCCAAGAGAGTCCAGGAGAGAGATAGGCCTATAGCAAGTTGGTGAGTTTCGGTCTCCCTTTTTAAAGATCGGGACGAGTACAGAGGTCTTCCATGATTTTATCAGGCCTTCTTCTAGTGATGCGTTTAATACATTTGTCAGGAGCGGGGACCAGAGTTCTTCCTCGTATTTATAAATGTCAACGGGAACCCCGTCAGGCCCCGGGGCCTTGCCTATTTTTGAGGATGCTGTACTCTGAAGTGATGGTAGCCTTCTAAAGGTGAAGGAGTATGCCCCTCGACTAATATATGCTCCCATTTGCGGAATTCACCCTCCTTGAACAGGTCCCCCGCTTCAGTGATATTGACCCTGCGCAATGATTTAGATACCTCTCTTTGCCTGTTGGTAGCCAGGTGCACCAATCAAGGGGAGTCAGAGGTGAGTACAATAACGCACTCGCCTGCCTATCAAGCAGGTTGTGCCAGGAGTGTGTTGTGGAATTGAGGGAGTCCAGAATGCTGTGTTTTCTAGCTGGCATCTTAAACAGTACCTGTGGGAGAGTATCTGAATCAGCTGCTATTTTCTCAATATGTATGTGTAGAAGGGACATAGGGCCGCTTATTCATGCATAAGCATGTAAACACTGCGCCGCTCTGTAATATAAATCTAGGTCTGGGGCATTAAGACCCCCCATGGAATATGGCAAGGTGAGAGTATCCCATTTTACCAGGCTAGCTTAATCAGGAGAGACCACATCCTAGAGAATACGTGTGCTGGGAGAACCATGGTTTGGAATAAGAATAGCAGTCTAGGAAGGACAGCCATCTTCATTAGTAAGATTCACCCCATCAACGAGAGTGGCAATCTTATCCACCTGGCCACATCATCCTCAAGCCTCCCCAGAGCTTTCCCGTAATTGTCAGTGAGGACTACCTCTGAGTCCATATGCACTTGTATCCCCAGATAACGGACTGATTCTGTGGTCCATTTCAGAGGGAATTCCATATTTGGTGGCTGAGTGGATGAGGTCAACGAGAAAATTAGGGATTTGGTCCAGTTAATATTTAGGCTGGACCGTTGCCCAAAGCTAACCACTTCAATCAGAACTGGAGAGAGGTGGGTTGCTGGATCTCCAACATATAGAAGCATATCGTCTGCATATGCTGAGGCTATCAATTGGTACCTTGGGATGCGCACCCCTTTATGGCTGTGGTACTCCCTGAGAGCACACAGCAGAGGTTCGGCAACCAGTGCTACAGTAGCGGGGACAGAGGACACCTCTGTTGTGTGCCTCTAGAAATAAGTGTAGGTGACATCACCCTGTTCCCTAGCCTGACTCTGGCCACTGGAGCATCATAAAGCACTTTCACTAGCTGACGAAAAACTTCCCCAACCTCTACCAGTCTTAGTATCCCCTCCATAAAGGGCCATTCGGCGGAGTCAAATGCTTTCTCCGCGCCTAAAAAGACTGCCGCTGCTTTGACTTTTGGTTAATAGGCTGAATAGCGACAAAGATTGTTCTTAGATTGGAGGTTATATTACGCCCAGGGACAAATCCCGCCTGCTCCACCCCTACTAGTCCAGGGATCAGGGGCGATATGCGGTTAGCCATTATTTTGGTGAATAGTTTTGTATCTACGTTGAGCAGGACAGGGGTCTGTATGATGAACCCTCATTAGGGGGTTTTCCTTGTTTAAGAAGGGTTACTATAATCGCCTCTCTCATTGAGGAGGGCATCACTTTACTCTCTGCCATCTCCTCAAACAGAGTGACGAGATACGGTACAAGCAGGTCTTGGAAGGCTTTGTAAAATGCGACAGTCAGTCTGTCCGAACCCGGAGCCGTTCTACTCTTCATTGATGTTAAAGCAACCTTCACCTCTCTTGGGTCTAGGGGTGCCAAGAGATACTCTCTGTGGGAATCTGTGAGCCACTTCATCTGTATGTGCGATAAGTAGACTTCAGTGGCCTTACCACCCTGAGTTATGCAAGATCTATAGAGATCTACATAGTATCTGCTGAATCTGTTAGCCATACCTGATGAGTCGTATATCATTCTGCCATCCTCCCCCAGAATCTCTACTATGGTGCTAGTGTCGCTGGGAGGTTGTTGCATGTTGGCTGGAAGGGCCCCAGGGCATTCGCTTTCTCCATACACACGCGCAGTAGCATATTTGCCTAAATGTTTAACTTCACTTTCTGCCGTATCCTGATACTTTTCTAGAGTTTTTTTAATCTAACTTTTTTATGTTGCTTGTACTTTGGTGCTCCTGCTCCAGGCATGCAATTTCTGCCTCCAATCTTGTGAGTCTATTCCCTAATAGATCATAGGACCCCTGCATGTTTTAATATCGTCTCCCCCAGAAGAACACCTTAAAGGTTCCCAGACCGTGGAGAAGGAGGAGACTGAACTGAGCCAATGTTTTCCCTAAAAAAGGTCTCAAAGATTGTAGCCATTTCTGAGCGAAACACCTGATCAAGCAAAGAATAAGGGGGGAACCTCCATGTGAATGGTGCATAGCGTTCTACTGGAATGTTTAATTCCAGTTGGGCCGGTGAGTGGTCTGAGTAGGTCCCGGGAGAATATGTGATGTTACAACGTGATCAAATTGATCGCGGTATGCAACATCGCAGTTTTTACAACGCAAGTCATTACAACGACTTCCGCTGGAGGGCGCTGGACTTAGGAGTAGTAAGATTTACTAGTCCAACACCAGTCTACGTACAGTAGGGAAGGTGTTGGAATAGTAAATCTTACTATTACTTAGGTTATTGCGCCCTAAATGCATCCCGGTGTAATCACCGCGATGTAAAGGATGTTTCCCGTCCTGGGAAGGGGCTCACAGTTCGAGACCTGGAGAAGAAGGCTTCTGGACACTAACCAGTAGTCAATCCTTGTATGACTGTTATGTGGGGCTGAGTAGTGGGTGTACCCTTGAGATGCGTAAGGGTGCTGCCTCCAGACATCTGCCAGGCCTAGTTATTCCATCAACTCCATGATAGTGCTTGCAGCAGCTGCTGGTCTCTTATGCGGGCCCCGCGACCTGTCTCTACTGGGGTCTAGTTTACAATTAAAATCCCCCTCCACAATTGTGGGAGGTCATCTGCTTTGAGCAAACGTGGCGCCATTGCATGAAAGTATTGCAGGTCATCATAATCAGGCCCATATATGTTCACAAGTCTGGCTCTGAATCCCGCTACACGGCACCTGACTACCACAAACCTGCCATTGGGGTCGATCTCCTCATTGTGTAAGGTTAGACCTGATCTGGGGTTAACCCATGTAAGTACGCCTCTTGCGCTTGATGTGAATTGGCCCTGCAATCTCTCCAGGGACAGCATCTTATTTTGGGGAGCTAAATGTGTCTCCTGTATCTGAGCCACATCAACATGGTGCCTCATCAGGGAGGCCATTACCCTACGGAGCTTCCTATAATCATTCAAGCCTCAGATGTTCCATGTCCAAAGCTTAATCTTCCTGGTCACCTTGGATGAGCTATCAATGCAGAGTAATTTACATAGAAATTTGCAATGATACTCTTGGTAATGTTGTGCACTGCTAGCTTAAATTCTCGAGAACATACCCTCTGTATTTGAAAAATCGTCTTCATCCCTACCCCACCCCCACCCACACTTTGCCTTCCCCAACTGTGCATTGTCGTCCCGAAACCGCCATCCCCCAAACTTGCATTGTTAGAATACTTTAAAACAATCAGTAACATTTACAAACCCAAGAGCTTCAAGTGGATTACACAGTGGGGCAGATGTTGCCTGCACTCCGACTAGAGCTAGGTTCCTTGAGCCTATCCCCCTCTTTGCTTCTCTAATCAGAGTCGCTTGTGACCGACCGATGGCCCCCATGCCTGCGGAACCATCCTCCCCACATCAAATTGACTCCCTACTACGGAATTGGCACCAACCCCGGAATAGCGTTCATGAGGGAGAAACAGCACCATTTGGTCATCGGGTCCCAAAGTTCTTATAAAATGTAGTACAGTGTTCATCGGGATCCGGATTGTTTTGTGTAAACTCTGCAAAAGAATAGCAGATGCTCTTCATTCTCTACAACCTAGCACCCCACAGGCCATGACACTTAGGTTATTGTCTTTAAACCAAGTGAAGGCAAAAGTGGTAAGTGGGAAAATCCCTAATCTAAATGTTATCATCAATGCTCTAGGAGACGGTGGATTAATAAAATCTATAAATTCCTCAAATTGAAAATAGCACATAGCTGGTAAAAAGCAATCAGAAAGACTAACGGATTGAAAGCACTGAGCCAAATGCTTGAAACAGTATTCTAGTATCTTGCTTTCACAGATATATGTGCACCTACCAGGATTGAAGTGGGGTGTAGCCAATACTCACTCAAGCCTAGCCTACCCAGCCAGGTAATTATATAAATGGTCATGGGATTGTGTGAGTCAAAGGATTGAATATATGATGAAGACATTCTCGACATTGCTCCAGTTCCTTTGTGATACATATACAAATCCAGTAAAGGAGTGGCTTTAACTTAGCTATATTAGTAAAAGATTTTACATTTAAATCAAGTCTTAGTGAAATCAATGGTGCATTTTTGGAAGTTTTAACAGTGATCTTATGAAAGTATTCTCTCCCTTCTCAAGCGTTTCCAACTGCCCCACAGTTCTGCGCCATATAGGGCTGGGCCAAGGACTTGCTGCTTGTAGACCTCCACAGCCGGAGATATGGGATAAGTTGAGGTTCAGCTAGCAAACCTGATAATTATGGATGCTCTGTATTTCAGGGTTAGAGAACATTTCTCAATTTGGGCTTTCAATTAAGAAAATCAGCAAGTCTCACCCGTTGGGAAGCACTTGCCAAAGCTGCAAGTACAAAAAGGGGAACAGTTTTGGGCAGCTGTTAAAGATTTGAGGGCTATGGGGCAGCTATTAACCCCCATAAGCTGCACCATAACGAGCGAGGCAGGGGAAAATCATTTCTCCAAGATCCCTGCACAAGAGGTGGTTCATTTTAAGCATAGTACCCTAACTAGGATTCAGATAAAGCTGTCTGAGGTTGAAGAAGCCATCCACCAGAGTATGGGTAACAAAGCCCTGGGCCCAGATGGTCAACCTATCGACCTCATAAAATATAAGCCAGACTTTTGGGCGCCTCTTCTCTTAAATGTTTTTAACAATTTAACGTATGTCCCGCTACCTAATACATGGTCAATAAGTACCATCTTCCTGATTTTTAAAAAGGGAGATCGCTTACAACCCAACTGCTAAAGGCCAATTTCCTTAATAGATAGCACCTTAAAAGTCCTGGGCAGAGTTCTATATAATAAGATCATAGACTGGGCTGAAGGTAGCTTATCCTAGAGCCATGAAAATTGGGGTTCAGGAGTAAAGTAGGCACTAACGAACAATGCCTAAACCTCTACTTAATTATCGGCAAATACACTATAGCTCAGTGCTTGCCAATATACCTGGCATTTATGGATCTGACCCCTACCTTCAACTTTGTCAATAGGTCAAGACTATAGTCCATTCTCACTCCGGGAGGGCCCCCAGAAGAGGCTTGGGTGGAGCCGTCAAAAAGTGGGGCGCTGCGGAAGAAGATGTGATCCAAGAGGAAGAAGCAAAGCGAACACGCAAGCACCAAATATCCATGGAATCGGCGCAAATCCTGTTCCAGTTCAGCCAACACACTATGCGAGCAGAACCAGTTGAGGCCCCCCCCCCATACTTAACCAACTACTGCCACACCAGCTGGCGGGCGGGTGTGTCGAGCTCGAGCGCCTGCCTGTTACTGATTCTCCCCCACGGCCCACACTGTAGAGCACAACCTGAGAACCTGACAAAGATATGAATCGACCCCCCCGCGCATCCATAACCGTCAGCCGCCAGACTAGCCCCATACACCGGTTCAGGGGACCTACTGACTCCCTTCCCATCTGCACACACACCCCTTCTCCCCGTTGATCCCGCACCAGTACCCCAGTTCAGCACCCCGGTTTTTAGTTTAGAATGCAGACCAGCTGATCAGACAACACCGGTGAGGGACAGCGATCTTTACCTATTCACTAGTATAGCAGCCCCTAAGCTCCCATGAGAACTATGGGCAGACGTAGCTCTGTCACCAAGATTTTGATTAGCAACCAAATCCCAGGACCAAGTCTCACACTGATAACTTCAACCTATGCATAATGCTGGGATTGTATTAATATTTTATCACAGCTATGAGAGACATTTACGCATGTACACCTGACTGCCAAAAGCATTTCTCAGTCTACCTATGCATGTACCTTGAGATCCCAACCATTTTCCATGGTTTATTGTATCTGAAATGTTAAAATTCAATAAAATAAAAGGGAATGTAAACAAAACAAAAAAAGACTATGGTCCATTCTCTTGGCCTATGGCTTAGATGAGGCATAGGTGCATTTCCTGGCGCATTTACAAAAGATTTAAAGGCCCGGGTTAGGATTAGCCGTGGGAGTAATGTCTCTGACGACATCAAAGTAAGTAGAGGGGTTAAACAGGGTTGTGTCTTAGCCCCTCTACTTTTTATCATTTACTTTAATGGTCTTCACAAATCACTTACTTCACTAACCAATGATGTTCCTAAAATAAAGGGTGCTATTACATGCCGATGACGCGGTCCTTATGGGCCGCACACTGAACGCGTTATGTACCTCAGTGCAGGGATTTGTTTACTTTATGGCCAGTCTGGACCTGAGTACTAATTGAAAAAAAATCTTTTATTATGTCTTGTGGGCCGAGGAAACACCAGTTAAATTTTATATCTGTGGGCGACCAAAAATTAAAAAGCACGGGGGCGTGGCTTGGCGGGCGAAGATGGCGGTCGCAGCCTTGTAGAGCTCCCGCCGGCCCGGACTTAATTCGATCATTTATCCTGACCCCCGAGCCCGCTGTTGATACCCAGTGGTTACCTTCGATCTGGCGAAGTCTCCTGTCTACTTTGGTGTGTCGATCCTGCATCTCTTCCCTTCCTGTGATCGGAGGGAGACGGCGGCGAAGTGCGGCCTGGTGACCGGCCGGAGACCGGGGTCCTCGAGTTTCGCGACGCCCGGTGGCGGTTGCGATCTGGCGGGTGCGGGTGGCATCCACTGCGCCGCCCTTGGCTCAACTTTCTGGCTGCGATCGCTTGGAGATTGGGACGGTGCCACTAGCTCCTACTCATCGGAGGGACGGCTCTTCCCCTGTGTGACCAGCGAGCAGCGACGGCACGGCGTAGCCCCGCGACAGCCTGGAGACTGGGGTCCTTGAGCCCCGAGGCGGCCGGTGAGGGACTGGCAGGCGGTGGTGGCATCCGATATACCGCTCCAGGCCCGGCCCGCTGGATACGGCTGCCCACAGACCACGGAGCCACAGCTTATTCCTGTACTTTGGACGGCCGCTCGTGGCGACAAGTGTGGGTGAGGCCTGTCCCACCTGGGTGACGCCGGGACCTCGATTTTCGCGACACCGGATTTGGGCCGCCCGGCCCGCTTTCTCCTCTGAGGCCTCGTCTAGGCCGTCCCATCCAGGACTTGTGACAGTGCCCGACGGTTCAGGGGTGGTGTCCGCCCAGCCCAGCGTGTGCCATGACCAGGGACAGAGGAGGTGGCCCGCCTAAACATGGCCCCATCGATAAATTCACCGGGCCGAGTGGCGGCGCGGGGGCGGCCGGGGGCGGCCGGTGGCAGCGGTGGCCCTGGGCCGGACAATGCAGCTATACTGGCGGCCATCACCCAATCCCGGGACATGCTTGATGCCAAAATTGGGGCGGTCGGGGCGGATGTCACGCTCCTGCGCCAGGACCTCCGCAACGCGGTGGAGCGGATCACTGGGGCTGAGACCCGCATCACAGCGACCGAGGCTGACATTGGTGGCCTAAAGAAACGATTGGCGGAGGTGGAGGGCATTCAAAAGACACTGGCGGCCCGCGTGGAGGATGCAGAAGGGCGCGCGCGGCGAAACAACCTCCGCTTCATTGGCTTTCCGGAGCGGTGCGAGAAGGACAGTATGGAGCGGTTCTTGACCGAGTGGCTGGAGAGCTGGCTCCCCGAAGGGGCACTGTCTACATGCTTTGTGATTGAGAGGGCCCACAGGGCTCTGACCCAGCGGCCGCCGGAGGGCGAGCGCCCACGACCTGTCATCGCCCGGCTGCTGAATTATCATGACCGGGATGTTATCCTGCGGGAGGCGAGGAACAAGGGCTCGCTCGCCTTCGAGAATCATACTATCATGATTTTCCCAGACTACACGAAGATGGTACAGCAACAGAGGCAATCCTTCATGGACGCTAAGGCTAAGCTAAGGGGCCTCAAGCTCCAATACTCTCTCCTGTATCCGGCCCGCCTGCGGGTGATATATCAGTCCCGGACCCATTTCTTCGAGTCACCGGAGGAGGTGTTCCGCTGGACCGATGAAGCGGTGCGACTCAGGCCCCACGCCCAGCCGGGGCTGGACCCGGGCAGGTCCCAGGGATCGTCGCCGGAGCGGACGGATCGCCCGAACAGGAAGGGCCGCCATCGGAGGTCTCGCTCCAAGAAGAGATCGGCCTCCGTCAGTGCATCGCAGTCGGGTGGTGCCAGGGACTCGGAGCACTCCGATGCGGGCAGCTGAACATTGCCGGGACTGAACACACTCTGTATGCTGAATACTGAAATGCTCTGCTTTGGCTGGTGAGACTGTTCCATTCTGTCCTTGATATGCCGGTCGGTTCCCATGTGAGGACTCCAGTTATTGCCATGGGGACGCAGTGGGGCTCGGGGGGTTCTGTTTGTGGGCCTCAGACCCTCACGGATGTGAGTGTTGTTGGGGGGGTGGTGTGTGTGTCATGGTTGGGTTGTTGGGATCCATTGGTATGGCGGGTCCTGGGTCCTCTGTTTTGGACCCGGGTCTCTCCATGTCGCGACAGATACTTCAACGTTCTCTGAGGTATTGGGGTGGTGGGTGTGGGGTGTGGGGGGGAGTTCTGGTGTTGCAAATGTTGGGGGGGTCCTGGGTTGGGGGGGGTTGCTGAGTACGCGGGCTGGGGGGGTGGGACCACACGTGTCTGAGGTTTTGATTTTTGTTGATTTGCGGGTTGCGCCAGGGTGGGAGGGGGGGCCGGATTCTGGACTGTGTGTCGATAATGGCTGATGCTGCGACTATGTCTCCTCAAAAGACTCTGCGGGTGGTGACATGGAATGTGCGGGGTATCCTAGATAAGATCAAGCGTGGGGCTGTGCTGCGGTGGGGGAAGAGGGAGATGGTGGATGTGCTCCTGCTCCAGGAGACTCACATGCTGGGCTCCAAGGCCCTTAGCCTTCAGAGGTTTGGATAATAACAGGTTTATCATGCTGGCTTTACGAGGGGGTCGCGGGGGGTGGCCATATTGGTACACCGTAGGGTGGCTTATGTTCATGAGAAGCACTGGATTGATCCTCAGGGCAGGTTTGTCTTTATCAAGGGCCTGCTGGGTTCCGAGCCGGTGGTCTTTGGAAGTGTATACGTCCCTCCCCCCCTGCAGTGGGCACTGTCTGAGCGGCTGTTTGCGCTGTGGGACGAGATCCCAGAGGTTCTGACCATGGTGGGGGGCGACTGGAACGAGGTCATGGATGTGGGCCTAGACCGCCTGAGACGAGCTCCTGTAGTGTCTGACCCCCCCCCCCCCGCGGCTGCTCCCACCAGATTGTGTGCGACTGTGCGTGGTCTGGGTTGGATTGATGTATGGCGGCATTTTCATCCCGCAGTGCGTGCATTCACGTATGTATCGGCGGTGCATGGGTCCTTCTCGAGGCTTGATTATTTGTTTGTGCCGGGTGCCTGCCTGAGTCGCGTCAGGGATGCCGCAATACTCCCCAGAGGCCTCTCGGATCACTCCCCTGTCCTGGCCACCGTGACCCTCCCCTCTAAACGACAACCTTTTCGCTGGCGTATGTCCGCCTGGTAGCTGCAGCGGCCGGAGTACGTGAACCATTTACGCGAAGCGATTGATCACTTCTGGCACGAGAACTTGGTGGGGGATTTCGATGCACTAGTTGTGTGGGAGGCGCTGAAGCCTACGCTCCGGGGCATTGATATAACTTGGTGTGTGGCTGCTCGGCGGAAACGTCAGGAAGCCATTGTGACTGCCGCGGCCCCTGTGGAGGAGCTGGAGCAGCGTGGTCGGCTCGGGGGTGATGAGGGCGTCGTGAGACAGCTCCTGCAGGCCCAACAGATGTATGCTTCGGTCCTGTACGAGGAGGCCCGACAGGCGTGGCTCGCCACGCGCAGCAGGGTGTACCAGTGGGGCGACAAGTCCTGCACCATGTTGCATAGGCTTTGCCAAGCGACTTTCCAGCCCCTAGAGCTGCCTGGTCTCACGGCGGATGACGGCTCGGTCATGACCGACCCGGGTCTGCTGGCGGCTAGCTTTGCCCGCTACTACGAGGCACAATACGCTCCTCGTGACCCCTTGATGGAGAGCGAGATCGCCTCATACCTGGACGACCTGCTTCCGCAGGCAGTCCCTGATGAGACTAGAACCGCCTTGGAGGCCCCGCTTACATCTGAGGAACTTGGGGAGGCCCTTGGCCAATTGAACACTGGGAAGGCGCCCGGCCCGAGCGGTTATCCTAGCAAATTTTATAAAAAGTTCCACGTCCAGTTGGGACCCCACTTTCGCAGTGCCCTAGAGGCGGCGCGGGCTAGGGGCGAGCTGCCACCAGACTGGCGTCATGCCGAGATAGTGGTATTTTTGAAGCCGGGCAGGGCGCCGGACCGGCATGACTCTTACAGGCCGATCTCCCTTCTCAATATCGAGGCCAAGATCTTGGCGAAGGCCCTGGCGAACCGCCTCTTGCCCTACATTGCCGACCTGGTCCACCCTGACCAGGCCGGGTTCATGCCGCGCAGGGCCACCCGGCATAATATCCGGCGGGCGCAGGCGGCGGTCGACTCCATGGGTGCTAGGGATGAACAGGCCGCACTCCTTCTTGCGGACATGGACCGAGCCTTTGATTCGGTGAGTTGGGCATATTTGTTCACTTTGCTGGCCTGCCTCAATCTAGGGCCTGTCTTCCTGTCGTATATTCATCTTCTGTACACCAATGTGACGGCGTCGGTCCGCGTGGCCGGCGCGGTCTCTGAGCGCTTTCACATCGGACGTGGTACTCAACAGGGTTGCCCGCTGTCCCCCTACCTGTTTGCCCTGGCCATGGAGCCCCTGGCGTCGCGGATACGAACAGATGCCCACGTACGTGGCTTTGTCTGGAACGATGACCTGGCGGATAGGATTGCACTGTATGCAGACGACGTCCT
Source organism: Lissotriton vulgaris (assembly GCF_964263255.1). Lineage (NCBI taxonomy): Eukaryota > Metazoa > Chordata > Amphibia > Caudata > Salamandridae > Lissotriton > Lissotriton vulgaris. Next base: position 1,333,839,552 of record NC_141693.1, read on the forward strand.
TCTATTCCTCACTGATCTGCGGCGCTCGGATCCCCGGGTTTTGGAGATCATGCGGGGGTTTGGCGAGGTCTCGGGGCTTCACCTTAATCTGACTAAATCGACCCTGTGGATTTTGGGTGGCGGAGTGGTCGCCGACCCATGGGCCGCCGAATTGCGTGTGGCGACGGACGGCCTGAAGTATCTGGGCGTCTTCCTTTCAACCTCGCGGGCCGTGGCCTGGACACGCAGTGTCTTGCCGGTGTGGGAACGGGTCCAGACAGATGTTAAAACTTGGTCCAGGATGCCCCTCACGATCTTTGGGAGGTCGGCCATCTTTAAGATGGTGGCACTGCCGAGGCTGCTGTACCAACTCCAAAACTTCCCGCACCCTATTGGCATGGAGTGGTTCCGCCAGGTAAACTCTGTGCTGGGCCGCTTCCTGTGGGATGGCGGTGCAGCCAGGGTGGCCTTGAGGACGTGCTTTCTGTCCACATACTGCGGTGGTTTGGCCACATCCGACCTCCTCTCCTACTACCAAGCATCGCACCTGCTTGTCCTCAATGAATGGTGGTATGGTGATAGGAGTGACCCGGCCTATGCCCTGGAGAGACTTCTCATGGGAGATCGCACGCTCCACACTATTCTCTATTCGGCTCGCGTACGCCGTGGGTTGCCGTCGGTCACTAAAGTGGTATTTGCGGTGTGGCGGCAGTCCCTGCGCCGCATGGGCTGGTGGGGCAAATTAACAGCTGAAACGCCGCTGAGGCACAATGGCATGCTTCCGGAACTGGCGGCCCTGGCCGGGTTTGAGGGTTGGGAGGCTATTGGAATTACACAACTGGGCCAGGTCATGTCGGGCACCACCCTCAAGTCCTTCGAGGAACTCCGCGCGGAGTTCCAGATGCCTCAGTCCCAGTTCTTCCGCTACCTCCAGCTGCGGCATGCCCTCGCCCCGAGCATTACCGGTCTCGACTCCCTGCCGGAGTTCAGCCCGCTTGAGGCAAAAGTGTTTATGGGTGACTTGGGAGACAAGAAGGTCTCTAGGATCTATCAGTCGCTTGTTATCCACTGCTCCTCCACTCTCCGCTCCCTTCGGGAGGCGTGGGAGGTGGACGTGGGCGCCCTCGATGAGGACGATTGGAGGGAGGCGCTGGAGTCCCCGCGCGGCACCGCTGTTGCGGTTCGGCTCCGCCTGATACAATTCAAATACTTACACCGTGCCTATTATACACGTGAACGTCTGTGGAAGGCTGGCTTGATTGCGTCTCCGGAATGCCTGCGCTGTGGGGAAGTGCCTGGCTCCCTGATACATACGGTGTGGTCGTGTGGTCGCCTGGCTGGATTCTGGAGGGGTGTGTGGAGTTGCCTGGCTGAGGTCCTGGGTTGGGATCTTCCTCGTACCCACCGGCTGGGCCTGCTGCATATCATGGAAGGGGTTGGGGGCAACATGTATAAGCGTCATCTGTTGCTCCTGGGTCTGGTGGTGGCCAAGCGTGACCTGGCTCGGGCATGGAAGTCTGTGAGGGCCCCCCCCCCTGTCTGCATGGAAGGCGGGGCTAGACTATTTCATGGGCCTTGAAAAACCAGTCTTTGAGGCGCGGGGCTGCCCACGCAAACATTTCAAGATCTGGAAGCGGTGGGCCGACTACCGTGGCCTGTCCTTGGATCCCCCCGGCGGAGCAGGAGGAGGACATTTGACCGCAGTGACACTTCTGGCCTCAAGTGGCAAAGCCCTGGTTGCGCTATACCTGCTTATTCTTGGTTCATTTCCTTTGTGTTGCTTTCTGTACACGTGTGGTGGGGGGGGGTGTTGGGTACGGGGGGGGTGTAGTTGGGGTTTAGAGTAGGCTGCTAGGGCATCTTTAAAGCTGAGCTTCATTGGCACTTGCTTCATTCATTGCTGTTTATGTCATCATTACATTGATAATGTTGTGGTGATCTTGGTGTGTGAAGATACCGCATTCTTGATACTCTTATGCTCAATAAAATTGGTTGTGAAAAAAAAAAATTAAAAAGCACCATCACTTTTCCCTATCTCGGGCTGGTCTTTGCTGCGAACGGCTCCTCGTCCGAACACGTGGCATTTTGCAGGAGCAAGTCCTCAAAGGCCACCAACTCTATTCTTAGTCTCTCAAGGCCCAAAAGAACAGGGGCCATTTTTGCCATTTTAAATCCCAGTGTATTCCAACAGCCACTTATAGTGCAGAGGTTTGGGGTATTGCCAAGTACTAGTATTCAACAAGAAGAAAATAGATTTTGTAGGAAACTACTAGGTTCACCAATTTCCACTGCTCAGTATGTTTGCCATAAACAACTTAATTTGAATTATATAGAGGATTTTATAAGGGCCTGTCCTGCTTTATTCTGGCGTGCAATATGGAAAAATCAGGCTGCATCCCTCACAAGAGAGATCATAGGCGGGGGCGTGGCTTGGGCGCCGATGGCGATGGTCGCCTGAGAGCTCGGCTCCGGGACTAAGCCCGAGATTATCCTGAATATCGGAGGCTGAGGGGCACCCCAGACCCCGCATTCGGTTGAGTGAGGCGACGACACCCTGCTGGGGGCCTTGGTGGAGTTTGGACGGGGGTTGCTCCGAAGAAATGCCGAAGTTTGCGGAGTTGCGGAGTGCGACCCAACATGGCGCCCGGACTCCTTTGTCCCCTTGATCGAAACTACTGAGTTGAAGTGGTCTCGCGGGTGTCGACTGACACCCGGCTTCACCATCCTCGGTTGTTTTAGACATTGGACATTGACAGGCTCGGACCTTCTGCAACGGGTTCATACTCGATTAGACGACCGGGCGGGTGCCCACGTACTAGAGGGCACCGGGTGCGGGTGCCCTCGGATCCAGGCGGTGGTCCGCATTGCGACTCCGCAACTAGCTACGATTTCCTGGCCAGTCCAAGTACATGGGAGGCGCGACACTCTGGCGCCACAGATCAACCGAGGGAGTTGGTGGCCCTCACCCCGGAGTTATAGTGGGTGAACGGGCCTGCCTGACCCGGCGACGGTGGTCTCCGCCCCCTCATCGGTGCCCTCGGACACCGTGGCGGTGGCGTGAGCCGAAGCGGCGGAGTCTCCACAGGCTCTGGAGAAGGAGGTCGCCCATACCCGACGTGAGAACGAACTCCCGGGAAGGTCGTGATCGACACCTGTACACGGAGACGCCTACTCCGGGACCCTCACGGAGAGACCCTGGCAGCATGGGGAAACCTAAAGGAGCCAAGGGATCCAACCAGACCACCTCGGACTCTGAAGCCCAGGACAAGGAAGAGCATGGGGACCCAAAAAGACCTGGTGGCGCACCACTGCAGCAACAGTTCGACCGTGTACTGGAGGCAATAGAGGCCACTCGGTCGGCCCTTCAACAGGACATTGCTCAGGTGGCGACGGGCCTGGGCCTCCTTAGGGCGGACCATGGTAAACTCTCAGACCGGGTCAAGGAGGTGGAGGGCACGGTGAAAACTTTAGAACCGGCGCAGAGAACCCTGGCTGCGACGATAAAGGATGCCTTATCCCGAATCGAGACCCTCGAACGGAGGGCGGAAGATGCGGAAGGCCGCAACAGGAGGAATAACATTCGGGTGGTGGGCCTGCCGGAAAAAATCGAGGATGGCGATATGGTGCGATACTTGGAGACCTGGCTCCGAGACACGGTGGTCCCGGAGGGTCTGTCCTCCTTCTATACTCTAGAACGGGCCCACAGAGTCCCAGCACGGCCCCCACAGCAGGGACGTACCCCAAGGCCGGTGGTGGCGCGGTTGCTACACTTTCGGGACAGAGACTTGATCCTAAATGCCGCCAGGCACAATGGCCCGTTTCAAGTTGCGAACAGTCAGGTGAACATCTTCCCTGACTACACCTACGAGACGCAGCGCAAGCGGTTCTCCTTCCTGGCGGTTAAGCGCGAACTCAGGAGTGAGGGCATCCAATATTCACTCCTATTTCCTGCAAAGCTCCGCGTCATTGTCGACGACAAAACCCAGTTCTTTGACACCCCGGAGGAGGTCTGTGACTGGCTCGAACTGTATCGGACAGGGAAGGATGGTTTTGGCGCCTCGACCCAACAGGAGGATGAGCCGGAACAAAGGAGGCGATCCAAGAGGGTCAGGAATCGCCGCGGCCGCATGGGAGGGCCCTCAACTGCGGAGACATCATCGGAGCGGAGGGGAGTGCTGGAAGTTCTGTCGGAACTGTCGGGAGCAAGAGGCGAAGCCATCGAGGAGGAGGAAGAAAACCCGGGTGCTCAGGGGGCACCATCGGACTCGGAGGATTCAGTGGCAGACAGTACCCATACACCGGTGATCACACCGAAATCGGTGGAGGACCTTCTGGACGGACAAGGGTAACGGGGTATGCTGCCTTGTTTTGGGTGGGGGCCCGGCAGGGGGGAGGCGGTTGCCGTTCTTTATTGCTGACAACGAAGGAGAGAGGGTTGGGGGGCCTCTGCTCTTGCCCCGGAAGGTTCTGACATCGGGGGGGGCTTGCTATAGTCCTGGTAGCCTGGGCGACGAGGGCCCACTGCCTCCGCCCAGCCCGCACCTGGCCCATAAGGCCTTCCTACGGTGGCGACCGTAGGACTAGTGGGGATTTTGGGGTTGATATACGTCGAGGTTTGGATGGGATCTAGATGGTGCAGTTTGGGTCCTGTTCTGGGGTGGTTGGGGGGGGGCCTTGTTGGTTTTTGGGTGGTTTGGTTTTGGTTGGGGAAAATGGCCGCCATCAGCGCTGGGAGGATTGATGCCTTTTCTTTGTGGGGACCCGAACGGGGAGACTGTGTAAGAACACTCTGGGACAATGGCTGATGTTGCTAACTTGAAATGTGTTACTTGGAACGTGAGGGGGCTTCACACTATGTCCAGGCGTCACAAGGTCCATGCTTATTTAGTGCGTAGGGGAGTGCAAATGGCGCTGCTGCAGGAAACGCATCTGAACAAGGCGGAAGGGGCGGCGCTTCAGCGTAGGTGGCGAGGGCAGGTCTTTTCCACGGCGTACTCTGCTTATGCCAGGGGGGCGCTAATATGGATTAGGGCAGGAGTCCCCTTCCAGGTCACGAGGACAGTGTTGGACCCAGAGGGGCGTTTCGTGGCCATTTCAGGCACTCTAGGAGGGAGGGACCTGAACGTTTGCTGTGTGTATGCTCCTAATGTAGACCAGACTGCCTTCCTTTCCAGGTTATCGGGCTCGCTGGCCCACTTTTTCGCCGGGCCCCTCCTGCTGGGGGGAGACTTTAACTCCGTAGTGGATGTGGACATAGACCGCTCGCATCCCCCGCTCCCCGATTCCCCGGTCCGGCGTACGGCTAAGGGTCGTCAAGATTGGCAGACCCGATGGGGTTTAACGGACATTTGGAGGGCGCATCACCCCGCGGCTAGAGATTATTCATACTTCTCGAGCCTCCATGAGCTGCATGTCAGGCTAGATGGCTTTCTTGGTTCGCCCGAACTAGTTTCGGCAGCGGTCCGAACAGAGTACTTATCGCGGACCATCTCGGACCATAACCCCCTCCTGCTGGACATTCGCTGGTTCCCCGGGACGCCGGCAGTACCCACCTGGAAGATGCGCCCCGAGATCCTCGAGGACAGTGTCTTCAAGGCGGACCTAGGGGAGAGAATCACGGATTATTTTGCGTCCAACGGCGGTTCCGCGAGTACTAGGGCGTTCGAATGGGACGCTTTTAAGGTAGTGGTGAGGGGCTACTGTATCTCTAAGAAGGTGGGCATGAGGCGTGTTATCCTGGCTGATTTAGACACAGCGGACCGGGCACTCCGTGAGCTTGAAGTTAGCCACCCCGGACACCCGGAATTGCAAACACAAACGATAGAGGCGAGGGAGAAGGTAGCGGTGGAGGTCGAACGGCTCCGCTGTTTTGATTATAAGGCCTATACGGTCCGGTCTATTGCGGAGGGAGACAGGTCGAGTGCGTTGCTGGCGTGGTTGGCCAACCCTACGCGCCAGTCCCAGACGACGACAAATATGCGTAGGGCAGATGGGACCGAGGTGTGCACCCAACCGGAGATTCTTAGTTGCTTCCGGCATTACTACGAAAGTTTATACCGCAGTCGCTCCGCACGTGACCCAGACCGGCTTGATAACTATCTTAGCCCACTGGAACTCCGCACAGTAGGACAGGAAGTGGCGGAGTCCCTGGGTTCTGATATCGACTTGGGGGAGATCCGCGGGGCCATCAAACGGATGGCGAGGAACAAGACCCCGGGCCTAGATGGCCTTCCGGTGGAGTTCTATGCAGCTTACGCTGACCTCTTGGCCCCTCGGTTACTGGTGGTCTACAGGGAGGCGAAGAGGTTGGGTCGTCTCCCTGGCTCGATGTGTGAGGCGTTGGTGGTTCCTCTCCTCAAACCGGGCCGAGACTCATCTGACCCGGGGTCCTACCGTCCCCTATCAATGTTGACGGTGGACTACAAAATATTGAGCAGCATCTTGGCCTCGAGGCTGCTGGGACATATGAGTTCCCTAGTGCATGAAGACCAGGCCGGTTTCATCCCACGGCGGAATACGACTATGAACATCCGAAGGTTGTTCCGCTTGCTTGGGGAACCATTCGTGGATGCCCCGTCCCCGGTAGTCTTGTCGGTGGACCTGGAGAAGGCTTTTGATAGCCTAGAGTGGGACTACCTCTGCACGGTATTACGGAGATTCGGCCTCGGGGAGGGATTTGTCAAATGGACTGCAGTCCTCTACGCTTCCGCTTCGGCCAGGGTTAGATCGGGCCCTTTGATTTCATCGCGATATCCGGTGGAGCGTGGCACGCGGCAGGGGTGCTCCTTATCCCCGCTTCTTTTTGCACTAGCGGTGGAGCCACTGGCGATGCACCTTCGCTCGGGAGCCCACTATACGGGCTTATGGACGGCGGCGGGCCCGCAATATGTCTCGCTATATGCGGACGACCTGTTGCTCTTCCTAGAGGATCCGGTCGACGCTTTGCGGGGAGCGGAATTGGCGCTAACGGAGTTCGGAGCGGTCTCAGGCCTCCAAGTGAATTGGTCTAAGACCTGCCTCTTGCCGATGCGCAGGGGTACCCCCGCGCTAAATAAGGAGATCAGATGGGAGCCCGACTGCTTTAAATACCTTGGGGTATTTGTGTACCACGACCAACCCGACCTCCTAGATGGGAACATTGCCCGTTGCATGCGAGCACTCCGAGGTTGCATGGACTTTTGGGCCACGCTGCCGCTCTCAGTGGCGGGACGCATCGCCCTGCTCAAAATGGTGGCGCTCCCCCGGCTATTGTATTACTTCCGAACTTTGCCGATCTGGGTCCCACCGGCCACGTTTCGTCGCCTGCGTTCTATGGTGGTCGGGTTCCTCTGGGGAACGGGCCGGCGGCGGATGGCCCTCAATACCCTGATGAGGCCGAAGGACGAGGGGGGGCTCGCTGTGCCGGACTTCGAGAAGTACTATCTGGCGGCGCAGCTCCAGACCTACACCCAGGAGATAGCCAGGGAATTCAGAGGCCCGGAAGACGGCAGAGGGACGGGTATGGCCAGGCACGTCCTCTCCTTTATCGCGCTGCGACAACGCTTGGTCCTACGGGACTTGTCGATGGAGGAGCGGACTATCCGACTGTGTTGGAATCGGGCTCACGCCAGAGGCCACCTACGGACACCATATGCGCCTGAAATACCGTTGGGGATGCTGACGGCCCTCCCCCACGGAGGGGATTGGTCACGATTGGCGGACTGGGAGGATTCCGGTTTACAGCTCGTCGGGGACCTGTACGAGGACGGAGCGCTCCTGTCCTTTCAGGATCTCATTGACCGCTTTGGGATCCCCCGGGGCGACTTTCTGCTGCACTCGGCCATTGTGCGAGCGATCCAGGCGCACTGGCAGAACGGGCTAGAGGAACCCCAATTGTCTCAGGTGTGCCAGTACGTAATGATGTCGGCGGGCACGGTGAAGGCGGTCACTTGCCTATACGGCAGGTTGATTACCGAGGGGTTGGTTCCTCTCACCACATTGAAGTCCCGCTGGGAAGAGGACATTGGTAGGGAGATCCCGGAGACGACCTGGGCTCAGTTGGTGAGGCGTGCCTGGAAGGGTACACGTAGCGCCCGTTTCCAACTGGTCCACTATTATGTTCTCCATAGAGCGTACCTGACCCCGGTAAAGATCAGGCGTTATTTTGCCACGGCTTCAGCGGAATGCCCTAGGCGCCCGGCTCAGGAGGCGGACCTCCTACACATGCTATGGGCCTGTCCAGGACTGACGTCCTACTGGCAGGAGGTAGCGACGACTTTGGAGGAGGTGACGGGGAGGCACTTATCATTCGATGTGGCGGTAGGGCTCTTGCACTGGTTCCCCCATACCCCCCGGAATAAAATCTCCAGTAAATTTATTGACCTGGGGCTCCTACTTGCTAAGCGAGAGGTGACCAGGAACTGGAAGGCACGAGCTGGTCCTGCAGGCAGCAGATGGCACAGTGAGCTGTTGAAATGGGCGGTGGGTGAGAGCGCGCTAAGATACCAGCTGGCTTGGAGGCAGGGCAATGAGAAGGCGCAGGAGGCCGCGTTAGAGTGGGAAACGCTGGTGCAGGCCCTCAGGGATTATTGTACCCCCAGCGACTCCGAAAGTGAAGAAGCAACTCGCCCCGAGTCCCGTTAAACATTAGCATTGACAGCACTATTACCTTCCCCGTGGGTCAAGCAGTGGATCCTATGTTGATGAGCTCCCTGGCGCTGATGGTGGGGGGGGGGGGGGGGGTTTCACAGTTAATGGGCGTTGCGAGGGGGGGGGTTTATTTTGGGGGTTTTGGGTTTGTTTAGAAAAGCAGATGACGGACAGTGTGTTATCCGGACCAGCTCCAGCATTCTACTGACCCCAGCTGCATTTGCCGCCCAACCCCAGGGATATGGGCTAATTGGCTGTGTACAAACGTTATGGAGGGGGGTCGGTGGGCTTTATTTTGTATATGTTGTTCATAATACAATGCTGGTCGCTACTGTATTGATTTACTGATTCCTGCAATAAAAATATATTTAAAAAAAAAAAAAGAGAGATCATAGGCGACTGCATTAATTGCGAGAAAGGGCATCCGGACATGGTCCGGGGTTGTATCAGAGCCTATGCAGTGTTAGCTTAGGCGGCCTCTTTTGAAATCCAGGGACAGCTGAGACTGTACATAAAAATGCTCCCAGGAATGCACTCTACACACTTTATGGCACAGAAAGAATAGCGAGGTAATCTAAGAAATCATCTGTTTTTGACTTTATGACTATTGAGCATATTGTGTACCCATTGGCTAGTTACCTCGTCTTGCCCATGAGCCACTGGGAGAGGGTTTTCCTCTTTTGCTTAAGGGCAGGCACTGTTACATTTTTGCTCTATTTTCCCCTGGGTTATATGCTAATCTTGACTCCCTTCCCTGCCCGTGTGATGGACAAAGTAATCAAACCATTTTACATTTTTTCTTCTTCTGTAAATTTTACATAAAATACGCTAAATGGCTTTTAATCCCATTTTTTAAAGGAAATATGCCCACCATTCAGGTAGATGCTTAAAGGAGGACACTTACACGGGCAGATGAAGTGCTAGTTTTTCGCTTCAGCACTTTTTGGAGAACTGCCGTGCAGGCCCACAATATGATGTGTAACCTGTGAAGAGTTTTTATTCAATTACGTGTCCCAAATATTGTGTATTAATGACCAATATTAATGAATTGTATTATGATTATGTTCTTGTCTTTTTAAATTATCGTGTCTGATATGCTTTTTATGAATATGGTTTTATCCGACTAAAGTGACTTGACTTGAAATGGTCAAGGGATTGTGTAAGACAAAGGATTGAATATATCATAAAGGCATTCTCTATATTGATCCAGCTCCTTTGTGGGCCATAGACAAATCCAGTAAAGGAGTGGCTTTAAGTTAGCTATATTAGTAGTAGATTTTACATTTAAATCAAGTCTCAGTGAAATCAATGGTGCATTTTTTGGACATTTTAACAGTGATCTTATGAAAGTATTCTCTCCCTTCTCAAGTGTTTCCAGCTGCCCCACAGTTCTGCTCCGTACAGGGCTACGCCAAGGGCTTGCGGCTTGTAGACCTCCACAGCCGGTGATATGGAATACATTGAGGCTTAGTTAGCAAACACTGATAATTATGAATCCTCTGTGTTTCATTGTTAGAGAACTTTTCTTAATTTGGGCTTTCAATTAGGAGAATCAGCAATTCTCACCCCTAGGTAGTCAAATGTGCCTTCCTTTTCCAAAATATTGCCTTCAAGAGCTACACTGCCATTTACTTTTTTCTGGGAGTTGAAAACCATATATTTTGTTTTGGCACTATTTATTCAAATGCAAAAACAACAGTTGATGGGCAGAATGCAGAACAATGTCATACATTCACCCCAGGACAGAGATCTGGGCCTAAATCCATCGTTTTTTTGCACTCCACACCACCCTAGTTCAGACATGGCCATATGCAAATCAGCCTTGACCCGGTGCCTCATGGGAACAGTCCAACCCGAACTGCCAAGCCATGTCTTTCCTGGACCGGAATCAAGCATCCTAGGACCGGTTTCTGGCTATCAGCCGTCTGCAGCCAGGATAGCTTGACTCCAGTGGTGTGGAGAGCATGGGACTCACGTCTGAGCATACCCATCCCACTCGGGGTGACAATTGTAAAAACAACAGTTGATGGACAGAATGCAGAACAATGTCATACATTCACCCCAGTACAGAGATCTGGGCCTAAATCCATCGTTTTTTTGCACTCCACACCACCCCAGTTCAGACATGGCCATATGCAAATCAGCCTTGACCCTGTGCCTCATGGGAACTGTTAGACGGACCGGGAGGGTCGGCCGAGATTACGGGGAGAGGTCTCCAGGGAGAGCCGTCTCCAACGACTGTACAGACAAGTAACTTCCCCCCCACAGACGGACACCACACAAGATGGAAGGTTAACGAGACTTTATATGCAATTCTTAGGTTACGTTGGTATGTTACAAGGAGGTCTGGACTCAGGGGTCCCCTCGGTTCTGATCTCTGGCTGAGGAAAGGGGTAGCGGGACAGTCTTAGTTACCAATGAGTACAAAATAGCTCTCAATCCTCGAGCTCGGCGTTCTAGATGATCGGGCCGTGGAGGAGCCAAGCAGGTCCCGAGATGGATGAAGGAAGGACGACGGTCCGCGGCGGAGCCTGCAGGTCCCGGTGAAAGATGACGGTTACAACGGTCCGCGGCCACGCCAGCAGATCCCGACGACGATGAAGGATGAAGGTTACGACGGCTGTGGCAGCGCCAACAGGCAGGACGATGGTGCACAGGACAGAGCTACGGCAGCGCCAGTAGTCCGTCCAGGATGAGTTCCTCTTTACGTCTCTCGACTCCAAGATACAACTGCCTTCCTGCTCTGGAGCTGCCCCAGTTATAGGGCTGGCGTGCTTTGATGTCCGGACCCTCGCACTTGGAGGTCGGGAGGTCCGGGATGAGGGAGTCCAGACACCCAGCAGGGGGGTGGAGCCAGTGCCCGGGGAGGCGATGGGCGAGCGGCACTGGGCGGGGGAGAGCCATCGGCACCTCTTTCTCCCATTGACTTGCCAAGTAGCCCGCTCACCTCCTGGGTGGAGGGTGGTGCCGGAATGTCTGAGGCCGGGCTAGGCCCAGGGTTGAGGTCGATCGGGGGCCAGGCGGCCTCGTGGTGAAGTGTCCAAGATGGCGGCCCGGGCTGGGCGCGTGGGCCGGCAGTGGATCGGACCCACGAGGTTAACGTGTTCGAGGGCAGGGGTCCCTGAGGGGACGGAGGACGTGCAATGGTGGGGTGTGGTACTTGCGTGACTAGGCTTGGGCCTGGTTGAGCCGGGGGAGAGCGGCCCTTCATGTGGCATGTCCAACATGCGTCCCCCCCAGCTGAAGGCGGGGAGAGTTACCCATCCTCTTGGGGACTCTCCTCGTCGAGGCGGAAAAACCGGGACAGGCCATCCGCGTTGGCGTGGTCTGACCCAGGCCGGTGTTCGACTGTGAAGTCCATACCTTGCAAGGAGATGGACCAGCGTAGCAATTTTGGGTTTTCCCCCCGCATATGCATCAACCACTGCAGGGGTCGGTGGTCAGTCTGTACCCGAAAGTGGGTGCCAAAAAGGTAGGGCCGGAGCTTCTTGAGGGCCCATACCACGGCGAAGGCTTCCCTCTCTATGGTGCTCCAGCGTTGCTCCCGTGGTAGGAGTCTCCGGCTGATGAAGGCCACTGGTTGATCAAGGCCTTCGGTGTTCACTTGAGACAGGACCGCCCCAATGCCCTGGTCGGAGGCGTCCGTCTGGACGACGAACTCCCGGCTGTAGTCTGGGGCCTGGAGCACAGGAGCGGAACACATGGCGGCCTTCAACTGTTCGAATGCCGCTTGACACTCTGGGGTCCAGTTCACCTTCTTGGGCTGATTCTTTGACGTGAGTTCGGTGAGAGGCCCCACTATGGTACCATAGTCTTTCACGAACCTTCGGTAGTAGCCCGTGAGGCCCAGGAAGGCTCGTACCTCGGTTTGGGTGATAGGGGGCTGCCAGTTCTGGATGGCGGCAATTTTCAACTGTAGAGGGGCCACTAGGCCGCCTCCCACCTGGTGTCCGAGGTAGGTCACAGACCCTTGTCCAATTTGACACTTGCTGGCCTTGATCGTGAGGCCAGCTCGCTGAAGGGCTTGCAGCACTGCCCGGAGGTGGTGGAGGTGCTCGGTCCAATGGTGGCTGTACACAGCGATGTCGTCTAGGTAGGCGGCGCTGAACTCTTCGAGCCCCGCCAGGACCTGATTGACGAGCCGTTGGAAAGTCGCTGGGGCATTTTTCATGCCGAAGGGCATGACCGTAAAATGGTAGTGGCCATCGGGGGTGGAGAAGGCAGAACGTTCTTGTGCTCGGGGTGTGAGGCCGATCTGCCAATAACCTGCTGTCAGGTCGAAGATGCTGAGGTAGCGGGCAGCTCCCATTCGGTCGACCAGTTCATCTGCCCGGGGGATGGGATGTGCGTCCGTTCTGGTGACTTCATTCAGGCCCCGGTAGTCGACGCAGAACCGGAGTTCTGGTGTGGTTCCGGGGGCGGCTGCCTTGGGGACCAGTACGACCGGGCTGGCCCATGGACTGTCTGAGGGCTCGATGACCCCGAGCGTGAGCATCTTAGCTACTTCCGCCTGGATGCAGGCCCGTACCCGATCAGGTACGCGGTAGGCCCGGTGGCGGATAGGAGGGCTGTCTCCGGTGTCCACATCGTGCACACACCAGGAAGTGACACCTGGGGTGAGGGAGAACAGACTGGCGAACCGTGACAGGAGGGCTTGGCACTCCTGGCGTTGTTCTCTGGTGAGGGTCTCCGAGAGTCGGACCCCATCCACGGAGCCGTCTTGCTCCTGGGTCCGCAAGAGGTCAGGGAGAGGCTCGGAGTCGTCTTCAACCCCATTGTCTGTGGCCATCAGTAGGCTGAGTTCTGTTCGTGCAAAGTGGGGTTTCAGTCTGTTGGTGTGGAGGACTCGGAGTGGATTCCGGGAGGACTCCATATCGATCAGATAGGTGGCAGGACCCTTGCGCTCGATTACCTTGAAGGGTCCCGTCCATTTGTCTTGGAGAGCGCATGGCTCCGTGGGGGACATTACCCATACCTGTTGCCCCGGCTCGAATTCAATGGATGAGGCGTTCTGGTCATACCATTTCTTCATGTCCTCTTGACTGGCCTCTAGGTTGGCTTTTGCTAGGTCTCTGAACCGCCGGGACTGGTTGCGGAGGGTGAGGAGGTACCGGAAGACATCTGGAGGGCTCTTGGCCGGAGGCATCTCCCAGCCTTCTTTGATCAGGCTGAGCGGCCCCCGCACTGGGTGCCCATATAGCAGTTCGAATGGGCTGAAGCCTAGGGACTTCTGTGGGACCTCCCGGTAGGCGAAGAGGAGGCACGGCAGCAGCACATCCCACTGGCGACGGAGGGGCTCTTCCAATCCCCCGATCATCCCTTTTAGCGGGCGATTGAACCGCTCAACAAGTCCGTTTCCTTGGGGGTGATAGGGGGTCGTGAAGCGGTAGGTGACCCCACACTGTTGCCAGAGGGACTTCATGTATTTAGAGATAAAGTTCGTGCCTCTGTCGCTGACGACTTCTCGGGGGAACCCCACACGGGAGAAGATCCCCATCAGGGCCCGGCCGACCACTGGGGCTGTCATGGTCCGGAGAGGGATAGCCTCAGGGTAGCGGGTGGCGTGGTCCACTAGTACCAGAATGAAGCGATGGCCTTGTCTTGTACGCGGGTCCAGGGGTCCCACAATGTCTATTCCGACCCTCTCAAATGGGGTCGTGACTACTGGAAAGGGTTGCAAGGGGGCCTTTAGTTTGCGGCCGCTCTTTCCACTGGCTTGGCACGTGGGGCAAGATCGGCAATGCTGGTGCACATCGTTTCTCATTTTGGGCCAGAAGAAGTGGGTCACTAGGCGACTGTAGGTTTTATCCTGTCCCAGGTGCCCTGCCAGGGGGACATCGTGGGCCAGGTTTAGCAGGAAGTCTCTAAAGCGGAGGGGCACTACTAGTACTCGGTTGGCCCCCAGCTCGGCGATTCGTTGCTCGCTGTACAACAGATCATTGTCCCAGTAGACCCAATGAGTTCCGGAGGTATCCCCTGCGCTTTGGGCGAGCGCTTGTTGGCGGAGTCCCTCGAGGGAGGGACAGGTCTTCTGTTCCTGGCGAAATTGTTCTTGTGTGGGTCCCCCCTCTTGAGCCCACTGGTCAAGGTTAGCGAGGTCAGAAGGTTGAGCAAGTTCGAGGGGGGTGTCATGGTCGGGGGTCTCGGCTGGGGCGACCGGAGGCGGTGGCGCCGGCCATTCTGGTTCTTCCGGGTGATGGTTGGCACGGGCGGCCATGGACCGGGTGGTGACGCACGCCCAGTCCGGGACGCCCAACATCCCCAAGTGTTCTTTTCGCTCCACGGCTGCCCACGGGGAGCTCTCCAGGTCATTTCCGAGGAGGCAGTCCACGGGGGCGTCGTCTCGGACCGTTACCTTCAACATGCCGGAGACCCCTCCCCACTCAAAGGGGACGCAGGCCATCCGACACAGACTTTCCGAGTTGTCGGCTGATCGCACAGGGCAGAGAATGTTCGGTAGATATTGTTCTGGGGTCACCAGATGACAGCGGACGGCTGTCACACTGGCCCCGGTGTCCCGAAGGGCTTCGGCCCGTTGTCCATTGATGCTCACCCATTGGCTGTACTTCTGGGTGTTAGCGGGTAGGGGGACCCGCGGGACCATGTCTCTTCCCCCTAAGCACGCGAGAGTCATGGCGGCTGGCTCCCACTCTTGATACTCTTGCTCGTCTGTTTCTTGTTCCTCGGAGATCTGTTCTTCCCCTAGTGCCGCGGCGGCCACATGGCGGGGTTTTGGACTCTGATACTGCGGGCAGCTTGGGTCGTTTGCATAGAGGCCGACTCGTTGGCATCAGTGACATGTAACATTGGCTCTGTACCCCGGTCGCGCCGGGGTGCTGCCCCGGTTGGCCGGGGGGGTGGTGCTGGTAGCGGGGGCGGCCGGAGTGTTGTCTCTTCCTCGTCCTTGGCCCCCTCCTCCTCCTCTGGGTCGGTGGTGACCATTGTTGTTCCTGTTCTGCTCGTAGGACCCATTCCGGCCCACTCTGGTGATCTCCCACCGGTCAGCTTCGGCTGCGAGCTGCCGGGGATCGGTTAACTTGCTGTCGAGGAGGTGTTGGCGTAGTTCAATGAAGCAATTGTTGGACAGATGCTCCCATACCATTAGATTGAACAGCTGCTCGTAGGTCGTGACGTTGTTCCCTCTGATCCAGCCTTCGAAAGCTCGGCTAAAGTACGTTACATAGTCCACCCAAGTTGTACCCGGGATGCGTGTGCAGTCTCGGAACCTCTGACGGTACATCTCGGGCGTGAGGCCATAGCGGGTGAGGAGGGCCGCTTTCATATGGTCGTAGGAGGTCATCTGGTGGTCTGGGAGCTGTAACAGGGTATCGCGGCCCTCATTGAGGAATTTGCCCCATAGGCCGGCTCCCCAATCGTTTCTATCGATCCGGTGCGCAGTCATAGCGATTTCATAGGCCTTAAACCATTGCTGTATGTCGTCTTCTCGAAAATATTCTCGGACAACATCCTTGGGGATGTGTACTTTTTTCTCCGTGGTCCCTGGGGTGTGTGGTCTCTCGGGCACCCCTAACTCTTTATTCTGCTTGCGCAGGTTGATCTCGGCTAGGTTCCGTTCGTGCTCGTACGCTAGTTTCTTTTCCTCGAGCTCCCTTTGCCTCTGTTTCTCCTCTCTTTCTTCTCGGAGACGTAGGTGCTCTAAGTTTATTTTTTGTTCGGCCAACTTGAGTTCTACGTCCATCTTGAGTCGGGCCATTTCTAGTTCGCGTAGTCGGGTTTTTTCTCTTTCTTGGATCTCGTCTTGCGAGAGGCTGGTTCTTTGCCCTTCAGGGGCCGTGTTGGTTTTTTTCGCGGTGCTTTGCTCAGGGGCTTCGACATCCCCGGTCTCTGCCCAAGATTCTAGGGCATGCTTAAAATCGTCCTTGGTGCTTAGTCCGGTGGTAGCGATACCTAGTTCGATGCAGAACTGCTTTAGTTCACGATGGCTGTACTCCTCTAGTTTTTCCATTTGGAATTTCTCAGTTGATCCGCTCTCTTTAGTTGACATTGTGGTTCGTTGTGGGGTGAGCTACTCTCTGTACGTTATGCGGTGATTCGGATCGCGCCGCTGGCCACCAATGTTAGACGGACCGGGAGGGTCGGCCGAGATTACGGGGAGAGGTCTCCAGGGAGAGCCGTCTCCAACGACTGTACAGACAAGTAACTTCCCCCCCACAGACGGACACCACACAAGATGGAAGGTTAACGAGACTTTATATGCAATTCTTAGGTTACGTTGGTATGTTACAAGGAGGTCTGGACTCAGGGGTCCCCTCGGTTCTGATCTCTGGCTGAGGAAAGGGGTAGCGGGACAGTCTTAGTTACCAATGAGTACAAAATAGCTCTCAATCCTCGAGCTCGGCGTTCTAGATGATCGGGCCGTGGAGGAGCCAAGCAGGTCCCGAGATGGATGAAGGAAGGACGACGGTCCGCGGCGGAGCCTGCAGGTCCCGGTGAAAGATGACGGTTACAACGGTCCGCGGCCACGCCAGCAGATCCCGACGACGATGAAGGATGAAGGTTACGACGGCTGTGGCAGCGCCAACAGGCAGGACGATGGTGCACAGGACAGAGCTACGGCAGCGCCAGTAGTCCGTCCAGGATGAGTTCCTCTTTACGTCTCTCGACTCCAAGATACAACTGCCTTCCTGCTCTGGAGCTGCCCCAGTTATAGGGCTGGCGTGCTTTGATGTCCGGACCCTCGCACTTGGAGGTCGGGAGGTCCGGGATGAGGGAGTCCAGACACCCAGCAGGGGGGTGGAGCCAGTGCCCGGGGAGGCGATGGGCGAGCGGCACTGGGCGGGGGAGAGCCATCGGCACCTCTTTCTCCCATTGACTTGCCAAGTAGCCCGCTCACCTCCTGGGTGGAGGGTGGTGCCGGAATGTCTGAGGCCGGGCTAGGCCCAGGGTTGAGGTCGATCGGGGGCCAGGCGGCCTCGTGGTGAAGTGTCCAAGATGGCGGCCCGGGCTGGGCGCGTGGGCCGGCAGTGGATCGGACCCACGAGGTTAACGTGTTCGAGGGCAGGGGTCCCTGAGGGGACGGAGGACGTGCAATGGTGGGGTGTGGTACTTGCGTGACTAGGCTTGGGCCTGGTTGAGCCGGGGGAGAGCGGCCCTTCATGTGGCCTGTCCAACAGGAACAGTCCAGCCCGAACTGCCAAGCCATGTCTTTCCTGGACCGGAATCAAGCATCCTAGGACCAGTTTCTGGCTATCAGCCGTCTTCAGCCAGGATAGCTTGACTCCGGTGGTATGGAGAGCATGGGACTCATGTCTGAGCATACCCATCCCATTCGGTGTGACAATTGCAAAAACAACAGTTGATGGACAGAATGCAGAACAATGTCATACATTCACCCCAGTACAGAGATCTGGGCCTAAATCCATTGTTTTTTCACACTCCACACCACCCCAGTTCACATATGCAAATCAGCCTTGACCCTGTGCCTCATGGGAAAAGTCCAGCCCGAACTGCCAAGCCATGTCTTTCCTGGACCGGAATCAAGCATCCTAGGACCGGTTTCTGGGTATCAGCCATCTTCAGCCAGGATAGCTTGACTCCAGTGGTGTGGAGAGCATGGGACTCACGTCTAAGCATACCCATCCCACTCGGGGTGACAATGGCAAAAACAATAGATGATGGACAGAATGCAGAACAATGTCATACATTCACCCCAGTACAGGGATCTGGGCATAAATCCATCGTTTTTTTGCACTCCACACCACCCCAGTTCAGACATGGCCATATGCAAATCAGCCTTGCCTCATGGGAACAGTCCAGCCTGAACTGCCAAGCCATGTCTTTCCTGGACCGGAATCAAGCATCCTAGGACCGGTTTCTGGCTATCAGCCGTCTTCAGCCAGGATAGCTTGACTTCAGTGGTGTGGAGAGCATGGGACTCACGTCTGAGCATGCCCATCCCACTCGGGGTGACAAGTGCAAAAACAACAGTTGATGGACAAAATGCAGAACAATGTCATACATTCACCCCAGTACAGAGATCTGGGTCTATTTATTCAAACTCATGACTCTTGCAGAAAAGATGAAACTTCTCCAAGAGGATACATAAACCCTTTGCTGATTTAGAGAGAAGAGTATTGTCAGCAAATAATCCTGGAGCCTTAAGCCAATTTTAGTGAATGTTTTTCACAATTCATCAGATATGTTATACAACTATTAATAAACAGTGGAAAAAGGGTAAGCACCAGGAAACAGCCCCAGTGTACTCCTCTTCTGATTGGAATGTCCTCTGTATTTCTTCATTCAGGCCCCAGCTGACGTTGGTGAAGATATCCATATATAGCTTTGGGATTAAATGCAAGAGACTGGTTGGGACCCTCATTGCATCTAATACCTCCCACAAATATTTCCTCTGAGGACAAAGTCAAATCCAGCCTGCAGGTCCACAAAAGAGACATGCAGGCTGCCACAACCTACATCTACTCTTTTCCATTTTAAGGTCAGGAAGTGTAAGATCTGGTCTAATGTTCTAGTATTTGCTATATTATTCTCTGATATCCACTCTCAAAGCCTAGTAAGAATTTACTTATAAATCGTTTTAAGGTTATTGATAAGGCTTACTGAACGATAGTTGGAAGGAGTACATCTAGTTTCCTTCTTAAAGATTGGTATAATTTTCTGCTTCCTTCCCAGAGTTAGGAATTTGGGCTTTGGCAGTTATGGTGTTAGATCATTTATTTAAGTATCGTCCTCATATCATTGGTTTTGAGCAAAACAGATCTGATGGAATCTTGTTAAGGCCAGGTGATTTACCAGATCTTTGGGCATATATTGTCTTTAGGGTTTTTCCAACGTAAACCTCCTCCCTCTCTGTGTTGTCCCACTCATTTGCACTGGATGCTATGGGTGCGATGACCTCAGTATTACCTTCAAATGGAGATTCAGAATAAATAACTGAAAAATATTCTAACCTGCCTGATGGCTGTATGTGGATCTCTGGGCGAGAATAATCCTTACTATTGAGAGAGTCACTAAGTGGCAAAAACTCCTACTGGTGTTTTCCTTGGCCGACTCTAGCAAGTCTTCCCAGATTTTATTTTCCCATTTTATCTCGTAGTATTGGTAGTTTTTTTTATTTTTTTGCCTACATTCTATAATACTATGTAATTCTGTTTTTATTGCCCTAATGAGTGCAGTGGTTGCTTCTCTACAGTCACAGTTTAACCATTCCTGAGATTTGGATTTTCAAAATTATTTATATCCTCCCATTTTACAATTCATCTGCTCTTAGTTAGCACTATTGATTCAGAAGGAAATGCATCAGGACAAGTCAGATCTCTGATATGGGACCCTATTGATTAAAACAGGAGCGGGTCATGGCCACTTTCTACTCTTTAAATACCTTTCATGTCAGCCATTTCATGCCACAATCGAAAGTCGATCATAATAAAATAAATAATACACTCATATTTACCTCTCCTGAAAGTCGGTTTGGCACATTGATCAGATAGAGACCTGCCATTACAGGTTCTTATGCCACAGGCTAATACAAGGTCTACTATTTGCGTACAGTCAAACTCATCGAGTTTCTCCTATGTTTTGATAAAGATGTTATACCCCTTACATGATCCTCATCTTTTAGCAAATCTAAAATGGAAGCTTAGGGCGTGAAACTGGTGTTAAAATCTCTCATCATAATGGCGTAATGCCTTTCACAATAGAGGTTAAAATGCTATTCAAAATTTTGAAAAGCAGAGTTTTTTTATTTCACAGAGCACTTCCATTATAAATAGCAAAGCAGTCCTTCTGGGGGTCCTCCACAGGTTCAGGAGTGAACTGATAAGTTGGTCTGTGGGTCTAATATTTATACCTGGTACCAGCCTTTAGAGTGAGAGAAACCTCTAGACTTCCCCCTATATCTGGTTCTTGAATTTTCCTTCGTCACAGCCCAGGCTCCAAGAGGTCTATGGTGTCAATAGAGCTGTGTTCAGTCCTATGTGATGGTGCTGAGGCAGCACATTTGAAATGTAAGTGGGGGAGGGAACAGCTCCTCCCTCCCATCTTTGGCAGGATAGACCATGATGATAACACCTACTCCCCCTTTGTCTCACTGGGAGGAATACAAAAATGGTAACTGACAACAATTCATAGAATATGTGATCCAGGGCACAGGCTGCAGACACCAAAGGGTTAGGAGAAGAAAATGTTTACTTTCAAAAAGTACCATTTTCAGAACTTTGACTTAAAATCCAATTTACCTATTTAAGAGGACTTAAAATTGCAATTCTTTTTAGACCAAACATGAAATTTCCACCTGTTCCCAAACAAAAGTTATCATTTATTAAATGTAATAGGATAATCCAATATTAGCCTATGGGATAGGTCGGCCTCACAGTAGTGAATAACAAATTTGTGAGTTTTGAACTACCAGGACTAGAAAAACGTAACCGTTAATTCCCAACTTTTTAAATACATTGTGCCTTGTCCTATTGGCTGTTTAGTACCTACCTTAGGGGTGATTTATATGTGTTTTTTTTGTCAGGTTAGATTTGCACATGTAGGACTGAGTCATGTTTTAAAGGGCTGTTTAAGTGGGTGGCACAATAAGCAGGGCCTTAGCCAGGGATATTTGCTTGGGGATCATGGCCCCCAGAATTGCCAACATGAAGGGAAGTTTTGGCCTTGTGGGTAGGGTTTTAGCACTTACAGAGAATTTTAAAAGCACACAATGCATTTTTTATTGTATTTTTAACGATGGTAATATTTTATTCTCCCAACCAAGTATGTTTGTTGCAAATGTTCGATAATTAGTACATTTTAAATCATGCTAGGTCAAAACTGCGTAAAATTTAAGACACCTTTTTAGAGAAAGTTCCTACAAAAAGTGTAGGGAAAATATTAGTATAGATCAGTAACCCGGTCAAACTGGATGAGAATTGACTATCACTTTAGAGGTGGTTTAGGAACATTCTATTGTTTTTTCCTGGTTGTAGAATTAAACGTTAATACTTTGCATTCTTTTATTCAAAATACCAACACTGGAATGACTTATCTGTGTGTTCTCTTCTTTCCAGGTTCTTTCGCCAACTCAACGACTTGAAGGCTCCTTGTATCCAGACAGTGAATTCCTGCTGCAAGGCTATCTCGGTAATTGGGCACTAAAGGATGACAAAAACTAGGAGGAGGGGAAGAGGGAGCAAGGGGAAGAACTCCGGACCTAAATTCGGAATGGAAAAGGGAATGCGACGCAAAAAATGGGCTAGAAGGGAAAAAACCTGACGGGACTTCAGAAAAAACGATGTCGTCTCTCCTAATACCTCAGGTGAAGTGCGCATTCAAAAGGCAGCGTGCGCTTCACCTGAGAATCTGCAGCCGAGAGGAGGATGGACAACTAAACCGCCGACTCGTCCGGCAAGTCGGCGGCCATCTTGAGATTCCGCAAATGATTTCGGATTCTCCAGCATAGGCTCCACTTATTTCTTCTTGTTCTCACCAGGCAGAATCTTGTCCCTAATGCACACACAGCGTGTGCAGCTTGAGAAGTAACTTTGAGAGGCCTGACAGTGCCCCCCAACAAAGGAGGTCCCTTCATTCTTGGCTTTGTTGGAAACTTATTGTGAAAGGCCTTTACTAGTCGAGGAGCATGAACATCCGTAGCCACCTCCCATGATTTTTCTTCTGGACCATAGCCTTTCCAAACCACTAAGTAATGCAATTTTCTGTTCTTAATCTTAGAATCTAAGATTCCTTTAACTTCAAACTCCAACCCCGACTCCAATTGGACAGGTTTCGGTGGTGAATTCTTGCGCAGTTCGGTGAGGTTTTCTTCAGTAAGGAAATATGAAAAAACGGGGTGGATTTTCCTCTTTACTGGCAATTTCAAACGATAGGTCACCGGATTGATCTGTTTCTCGATTGGATAAGGACCTATAAATCTTGATAGGAACTTCCTATTCCCTTTTAGTCTTAATTTTTTTGTACTCAGCCATACCTCTTCTCCTTCTGCTAAACTGGGACCTTCTCTCCTTCTCTTGTCTGCATAGGTTTTATATCTTTCTTTCGCTAACCCTATATTTTGGGATGCTTCTTCCTGAATCTTTTTTAAATGGGTAGCTAAATCTTGGACTGCTGGAACTGTAATATCTGTGTTTTTAACAGTAGGGTTTGAGTGTCTGCCATAATTCAAATAGAATGGCGAATAACCTGTGGAAACATTTCTGAAATTATTATGTGCAAATTCTGCTGCCCACAAATAATCTGACCAATCTCCACCTTGTTTTAGTAGGAACAACCTCAAGTATTGTTCTATTTCTTAATTTACCCTTTCAGTTTCTGGATGGAAACTGGTGGAGTACCTGGCCTCGATTCCTAATACACTAAAAAATGCCTTCCAGAAATGGGACAGAAATTGGGAACCCCGGTCTGAGATTATAACCTTAGGAATTCCATGTGCCTTAACTATGTGTGTACTGAAATGGTCAGATAGTTGTTTGGAATTTGGTATTCCTTTAAGGCTAGAAAGTGTGCCATTTTTGTGAATGCGTCCAACACCACCCATATGGTATCATAGCCTTTACTAAGAGGCAAATCCACAGTTAAATCCATTGTGATTGTATGCCACGGACCAGGAGGAGTGGGGATAGGTTGTAACAAACCCTTTGGAACTTGCCGTTCAGACTTTCCCTGAGCGCAGACTTCACATGATTATACATATTTTTCTATATCTGAAGACATACAGGGCCACCAGTAATGTCTTTTCACCAAATCCTTCGTCTTGGCCTCTCCTTTATGACCGGCAAGTGGATTATCATGGCATTCATAAAGCACCTGATTTTGCAATTCTTTGGTTGGAATATACAATGCCCCTTTATGGTAAGGCAACTGAAATTTAATTTCTCTACCTTCTTCTTCATTCACCCACTCTTGCATTTCCTCCGGACTCATAATTTGAGTAATTTGTTCTCCAAAGGTGATCGGTGTAGTAACCCTTACTATTCTCGAGTTGGGTATTATGTTTTGATTTTCTTCCACTGGTCTTTGGACATCTGCTCCAATTCTTGATAAAGCATCAGCTTTTCCATTTTGTGTCCCAGGTCTATATGTGATCACGAAATCGTATTCGGCAAAATACAGAGACCAATGCTGTTGTCTTGGTGTCAATGTCTTAGCGGATTTTTAAATTTTAAAATTCCGATGGTCAGTGAACACAGTTACTTGATGTCGGGACTCATAAGGTAATGACGCACTCTTTTAAGGCGTCTTTAATAGCTAGCAATTCTTTTTCAGTGATTGTGTAGTTTTGCTCAGCGGGGGTTAGCTTCCGTGACCTGTAAGCCACTGGGTGTAGTTGACCAGTTTATTTATGTCGTTGAGACAGCACACCACCAATAGCTTGGTCGGATGCATCCGTTTCTACGTAGAACCGCACCACTGGATCTGCATGTAAGAGCACTGGAGCCACGGTGAAACGTTCCTTCAATGACGTGAAGGTTTGTTCTGCTTCTCTGGTCCATTCAAAACGAACCCCCTTCTTTAGCAACTTAGTGAGTGGCAGGATCTTCTTAGAGAAATCTTCTATGAACCTCCTGTATAAATTGGCAAAACCAATGAAGCTTTGTACCTCTTTCACACTGGTAGGCGACTTCCAATCTACCACTGCTTGAACCTTACTTTCATCCATAGTTTCTCCGGTGGGAGAAAGAATAAATCCCAAAAAATCCACCTTGGGACCATTGAAAGCACACTTCTCCAATTTTCCAAATAATCGATTCTCTTTACGTTTTTGCAAGACTCCTCTCACCTGTTCTTGATGTTTGCGAGTGTCGTCAGAGTAAATCAGAATGTCATCAATATAGACAATGGCGCACTGATCGATATATTCTCTCAGAATAACATTTATGAAATGTTGAAAGGCGGCCGGTGCATTACATAGACCGTAGGGCATGACCTGGTATTCAAATAACCCAAACCTGGTCCAAAAAGCAGTTTTCCATTTGTTGCCCTCTTTCATTTTGATCAGATGATATGCTCCCCTCAGATCCAGTTTGGTGTAGAATCGTGCATTTTTTACATGATCCAATAAAACCGAAATAAGAGATAGCGGGTAACGATTCTTCTTTGTGATCTTGTTGATTGTGCGGTAGTCAATCCAGGTCCTGAGATCACCTTCTTTCTTCAGAACGAAGAAGAGGGGCGAGGAGACCGGAGATTTGGAAGGTCGGATGAAGCCATTAGCCAGATACTTATCCAAGTATTATTTGAGATGCTCATGTTCTTTTTCGGTTAACGCATAAACTCGACTGCAGGGTAGATTGTCCCCAGGCTCCAACTCAATTGTACAGTCATAATCTCGATGAGGAGGTAGTAGTTCAGCCTCTTTCTCACTAAAAACATCATCGAAGTCTTGGTATTCTGGTGGTATTTCTTGCGAGTTGATGACGCACACTGATCCTCCCATCAAACATAATGAATGAGCTGGATTACCCCCATGGTTCTTCTCTTTGTTTCCAAAACAATTTTCCTTGCAATAATCTGAATTCATTTCAATTTTTCTGGTACTCCAATCGATAGTGGGGTTATGTTCCGTTAGCCACGGCAGTCCTAAAATAAGTTGAAATTGGGTCGCGTCAATTAGATTAAATTGGATAATTTCTTCATGCTCATCATTGGACATCATTTGTAAAGGTTCTGTATGACTCACAATAGGCCCAGATGACACATTTGTGCCATCCACTGCTCTCACTGGTTCACTTTTGGATTTAGCGATGGCTCTTAACCCGACCTTCGCTGCAAACTTGAGGTCGCAAAAGTTTCCGGTTGCCCCCGAGGCCACCATTACCGACACGTTGTTTAACCACTTGGATGCTAATGACAAGGGTAACTCGTCATGCACTGCCCATTCATTTCAATGGAAATCTCATTATTTTGGCCTAATGACCCTTAGCATCCAAGTGGTTAACATCACATCTCGAAACTTGATTGTCATAGATAGAATTAAATAAGGTGAAGAGGACTGGAGTGTATTGGCCAACTGGTGGTCTATTGGAGTTGATTCTTGTTTAGCATCCACCAGTCCAACTCCTCCTACTGGTGGTGCTAAAAGTTTTCCTTCGGCTTAAACTGGGTCTTTGGCTTCTTTGGGCAGTTTCTCACAAAATGGCTATTGGAACCACAATACAAACACAGATTTCCAGACCTCCTTTTTTCCTTTTTTTCCTTGGTTAATGGGCCTCTTATGGTTCCAATTTGCATTGGTTCTAAACTTGGTTGACCTTCCGTGGTTCGGTTATACTCAGTTCGAACCCTATCAAACCTTGGTATGGTTGGCTTGAATTCTTTCCTTTTTTCGCCTTTTCTCTCTCCTTGACGGAAATCCATTTCTAGCACTAAATCTACAAGCTCAGAAATTTCTGTTGGACGGTTAGGTATCTGAGCGAGTACACCTTTTAATTTGTCTCGTAATCCACGATAGAAGACTGCTGCTCGTTTACTTTCAGGCCAATTAGTCTCTACCACGAACTTGTTGAATTGCGCTAAATAAGCGACTAAATCTCGATTACCTTGCCTTAGCTCTAACAATTCATTATCCACAGTTTGCGATATTCTTCTTCTGTCAAATATTCAGAGGAATTCTTTTTTAAATTCATCATAATTTTGTAGGATTGTGTCATCTCTAGAAACCAAGGGCATGGACCACGAAGCTGCGTCACCACTCAAATAGGACAGGGCAAATGCTACTCTAGACTGCGCATCAGGGAAAATAGAAGGGCAACACATAAAGTGAAGAGAACATTGTGAGAGGAAAATTTGAGCCTTTTGAGGATCTCCACTGACACGCTCAGGTGGGGCCAAAGGAATGACTGGGGATAGAGAATGTATGACTTGCATAGTTAATCTATTTGAATCTCCAGAAGGAGCTCC
This sequence comes from Lissotriton vulgaris, assembly GCF_964263255.1. NCBI lineage: Eukaryota > Metazoa > Chordata > Amphibia > Caudata > Salamandridae > Lissotriton > Lissotriton vulgaris. Next base: position 1,333,866,036 of record NC_141693.1, read on the forward strand.
TAAGTTTTCTCTTTCCGCACTAAAAGGTTGTCCCACCCTTTGGGCCAGTTCAGCTGTTTCTTTCCGGGATTTTATCACTTTCCTCTCTAACAGTTATTAACTCTTTTTGTATGGCCTCTAATACCGACCCCAAGGTTTGTAAGTTAATGCCTTCCGACATCCCGCTCAGGTGCTGTTTAAAAACGTGGGCACTTCACTCTGTCAGAGACTAAAGGTGAACTCTTACCACAACTTGCACGGGAGCTGGACGGTGCTTGATTCCCAACTCCACCTCCAGAATAATCGGTGACCAGTTTTAGTACTTGGCCCCCAAGACACTCTTAAAGAGGCAAGGGGGAAATTGGATCAAATAATAAGCAAGAAGAGACTGCTCAGGATCTATTCTTCTGCTTCTCTTGTGTTTTCTGTTGAAACTGGTGAAACCTTGAAGACCTAATGCACCAAGAGAAATAATAATATTACTTTTATCCCTCCTCTCTTTAGTATCTACTCTCGCTCTGTGACTCTGTCTATTCTTACCTATTTCTCCTGAAGCTAGCGCTACTCTTCTTTGGGTGTATCTTCGTAGTATGCTTGTCTTACTTCTAAGGAAGGTTACACCTGTAAACACATATCGGTTAATTTCTATCTCCTGAGTTTCTCCTACTACTATTACTTTGTCTGGTTCTTTTCTCACCTTTACTGAAACTATTTGTCTCCTGATATTGTGATTCTCTGGTTATTTTCTTGCTCAACTGTTATATTCTTCTGATAACTTTGTCTTTCTTCTTTTCTTATCTTACAGAGCTTGAATCATTAACTCCAACTGAGGTTCTATTTCATCAGGTAAGTAAGTTTGCTTTTAATAGGCAGTTCTCTAATTCCTGGTTGTAGAATTAAACGTTAATACTGTCTTTGCATTCTTTTATTCAAAATACCAACACTGGAATGACTTATCTGTGTGTTCTCTTCTTTCCAGGCTCTTTCGCCAACTCAACAACGTGAAGACTCCTTGTATCCAGACTGTGAATTCCTGCTGCAAGTCTATCTCGGTAATTGGGCACTAAAGGATGACAAAAACTTGGAGGAGGGGAAGAGGGAGCAAGGGGAAGAACTCCGAAACTAAATTCGGACCGGAAAAGGGAACGAGACACAAAAAATGGTCTAGAAGGGAAAAAACCTGACGGGACTTCAGAAAAAACGATGTTGTCCCTCCTAATACCTCAGGTGAAGTGCGCATTCAAAAGGCAGCGCGCGCTGCACCTGAGGATCTGCAGCCGAGAGGAGAATGGACAACTAGACCGCCGACTCGTCTGGCAAGTCGTCGACCATCTTGAGATTCCGCAAATGATTTTGGATTCTCCAGCATAGGCTCCACTTATTTCTTCTTGTTCTAACCAGGCAGAAACTTGTCCCTAATGCACACACAGCGTTTGCAGCTTGAGGAGTAACTTTGAGAGGCCTGACAATAGTACATCACAAATACTTTGCAATGGTAAATATATATAAATGAAACATTATGCTGGTGTTACTTTATCTAAAACAGATTATCCCCTGCCTTTAACAGGGCTACATCTGACTGTTTTAAGAGAGAAAAACTACCTAAAAAAGATTTGCATATATTCATAAATTGTCGGTTTGTGGATGTTCACCAAGTTTTGGGTATGTCATTGTTCTGGAACAGCCATACCATGTCTCTGTGAGATTTACTAGCTGAATAGGATAGGTGCACAACCACTGTTTTTATCTGATTTTGAACAAAAGTAATAGTGTTTTTCAAAAGGTAGGGTGCTGCCTACAGGTAACGTATCCGTCCGTTATACGTTTCATATAATGATCATAAGTGCATACATCAACAATGAATGCATCCCTGATTTAGGGTACTCCTTAGGTTCTTTTATGACAGACTCCTTTATGTTTATCACGTGTTATCATTTATTTTCAGAGAAATTCATATAAGATATTTTGCTTCATATCAGTTCAACATTTGAGCCATAAACGTAAACATAAATCAATCCATAGTATTTCATTAATTACTCCAATGCATTTCGGGCTATTATAGCCCTTTGTCAAGGAGATCTACAATATAAACAAATAAGATATAGCCAATTATTATACGACTTTGGTGACAATGCAATGCAAGATGTTAAACAATATCAATGCTAAAACATAAGTGACATCATATAGTTCCTGCATGCCCGGAGTGAAAACAACGTATCTGTGAAAAAGTGCTCACGGTGAGTGACCAAGTTGTGAAAAACGGCATGACTCAAAAGAAATTAAGACACACTTACGTGAAAGATAATCACGAAGCTCAAGGGTAACTGTTGCCAAAATATAAAGAGATGTTGTCAGAACTCCCAAGAGTTCGATATGTGAACATAATGGTAATGACATGGCAGCTCTGTGAGATTTACACCATCTACCACTCCAAATTAACATTTTGTGAATAACAAACTTGAAGGTACCAGTATAAATTATGCTCTATGCCCGCCTAAATGTCACTAAGGTGTCACATAGTTTTGAGAAGTCACAACATGAGTGATCAAGGATATGCCATATCGCCGTTGACAATATGAGCCACAGTATGTAAGCAATTGTATGGGGGCAAATGCCACATTAGAGAAAATAGTTACTGTACATGGTGATTTATTGTTAAGTGCATTGACTGTGTGAATACATATGATGAATGTGAGGGAAACTGTAAGAAATTGGATTACTGGTTGGGGGGGGTTGAAACCCTACAGAAGCAGCAACCACAATCTTTGTTAGGGTGAAGTCAGAAGGAAACCCTAAATTAACCTGCGCTCAACCCACTGGTAGCTTGGCACAGAGCAGTCAGGCTTAACCTAGAGGCAATGTGTAACATATTTATATAACACTTCAGACAGCAATAAAGTGAAGACACAACACAAGAATCCCACACCAAATTCGAAAAACAGAGTAAGTTTCAATAAATAAATCAAGAACAAAATGACAAAAATCCAATCAGTAGAATTGAAGAGACTTAAATTTAAAGATGTTAGACAAAATAGCTTCAAAATGCATCAAGAGCCAACTATGTCTATCTAGTCGCTCAAGGCCCGGACAAAGTGACAAGATTCAGGCCCACTATGATGGTGCGTGGCCCGGCAACAGGGACCCACTTAGGTAAGCGGAATACCATACCTTAATCCTAGTTGCGAAATACGGGAGAGCTTCAATGCGTCACGCAGCGGAGGAGATGCGAATTCTGGGCGAGAAGATGCAGTGGTTCTATTGAGCTGCGAAGTGTTAATGTCCCTGCATGGAGATTTGTCACCCCACAGCAGTTCCGATGGGCTTCAGTGGGGAAGGTGCTGTCCTTGTGAGAAGATGTGTTGCGCAGGGGTGGTTCTGATGGACTGCGATCGGTGATACAACGTCCTTGCATTTGGGAAGTCCACGCCGGAAAGGGATCAGTTCTGCGGGAGAGGCGCAGAGCCATGGAGGAGATGCGTTGGTTCTGCTGAATCCACAAATGGTTACAGTTTTAAACTCTTTTTAAAAAATATATATATGCATTTGATGCATTACATTGTGTACGAATTAGGCATTTTGAAATTATGATAAATATTTGTACGTTCAGAAAGATTTTTAATATAACAAAATGAGAAGAAATTCTAAATAAAGAAATAAGAGAAATACAAGTATGTTTGTGTATTTGATTTGCATGCATTAAATTCAGTTGCGGTTAGCCCATAGAGCTTTCACAAACTAATAAAGAAGCAATCCAGGTCTAGTGGGAGTCATCCTTGCAATATACTGTTTTTTTCACCCTTTGCTCCCAGACCTAAAAAGTGTTCTAATGGGGTACCTTTCTCATATAGGGTTCCTCATATGCAGGGCTTGAGTCGGGGTACCACGTGGGTGGACGGCATCCCCCCCACTTATTTAATTGGAAGCTCGATAACTAGAGAAAATGGAGCCACACATTCACTCTTTGACCTCTTTGGGGTGAGATCGGAGCCCATTCAGAATGCTGCTCACGCGCTGGCTTCTCTAGATACAATCGCATCTAAGGGGTGAGTGAGGGGAGGCAATGAGTCTGATGGTGCAAGCCACCTTTCATGACGTCACTTCCTGTTGTGACATCAGCGTCCCCCCACTTCTTTTTTTAGGAATTGTGCCCTGCTCATATGGGTTGGCAGAGCATGTTCAGGCCCACTTTCAAAGGTCGAGGATTGGGGTAGATCCACTTGGGAGGGCAGGACAAATGGAAGAATCCATATGCTGGGTTCAAGGTTGTTGGAAGCCTGGTCTGTCCCTAAGCCTTCTGATCAGAAGGCCAGCCAACTAGCCCTTGGAGTCAATCTGGGGTCCTGGGTTTTGAGTCGCAAGTCCAGTCCTTCTTATCCAGTCAATAGAGTGGCAGAGAGGTTGGCACAGCAGGGCAGCTGTCCAGCAGAGTGGTAGCCCTTTCAGCAGCACAATAGAAAGTTTTCCTGACAGGGTCCATCGATCCAAAAGTGTTCTAAAGAGTTGGGTCTAAGGTCCAATATTTATACCTGATGCTCGCTTTAAAGTAGGAGAAGCATCTAGAGGCTTCCACCCCCAGAGGTGTCCGGCATCCCCTTCCTCCCTGTCCTGGTCCCAGGATTTTGGGGATACAAAAGACCAGAGTCAAACCCTTTGTGTGAGTGCTCAGGCAGAGCCTTTGCGATGTGCAAGTGTGGTTGGTGACAGCTTCTCCCCCTCATCAAATCAGAGTGGCCCATCCAACCAACACCTAGATTCCTTTTGTCTCACTGTCTGGAACAATATACAAAGTACAACTCCCAGCAATACCTAGTCATGTGACCCAGTATCAGGTTGCAGGCACCAAATGATTAGGACAAGCAAATGCCAACTTTCTTAGGGCTTTGCATGATTGTTTTTCCTAATACTGCAGTTGGACAGAGCAAGTAAGCCTATGCCACCAGTGACGTGAGATTCAGTGAGGTTATGGATAATTAAAGTGGATGACAGTGAGTAGAATTTTGGATCGATTTATGGTCGCTGAAGTCTGCCTAAGTCTTAGTGCTTGACTCAGCCAGGGTAACAAGCCCATGTTTGGGTACTTCAGGCAAAAGAGGTTATATCGAACTGGAAGGCTGTCTTGAATGACGGTGTCCCTCAAAGAAATGGAAGAGAGGTAACTAGATAATGGCTGTAATTTAAGTACAACTTCTCTACATATTACAATTTTTAGACATATGTATATATGATTTTTTGCTGTTCTTATGTAGTGGTCTTTATATTGGAATCCTGATGACAACCTTGAAATAACAAGGGATCCAATGAGTGCATAATATGATTAAGTGCTGGGAACTATGGTAGATGGAACTGAATGAAAATATAGTCAGTCCTTTGTTCTCAAGCAGTTTGGCACCGTTGTGTTGGAAAGACCCATTAAGGAAGAACTCACATGCTATACGATAGATGGTGACAAATACCATTTCCGCTTGGGCAGCCAAATTCAGAACTGTTTCATTTGTTTTGTCATAATATATGTGATGTTTTGTAATGTTTGGGATTCTAATTTGCTTTGTCTCTTGTGGGGTGGAGACATGTTTTGTAATGCATATTTAAGATATGTTCATATTTTGTTTTCTGAGTACTGCAATGGTAAATATTGAAATTATTTTGCTAAGACTTATGTATTGAAAAAATAAATGGTGATCACTGCTATGAAGTACAGTAGCCACAAATGAAAACAAAGGTGCATAGTAATAGAGTCAGTATTGGCAATTTGTGTGGTGTTTGTATTTCTAGTGGCCTAGCCCTACTGACTTATATGGGCCCACCCCCATTGTAGGTGAATATCCTTAGGGGGCGTGGCTTAGCCGAGCTGTGAGATGGCCACTCTCTGAGAGGGCTCCACCGGCTGAGTGAATATTCCCCCATGATACTCATGCATCAGAGGGAATAAACAAACGGACTTACTAAATCTTGTTTGCCCAATACATCAGGCACAGTTCGAGCCCATTCCCGAGCTTGTGGGACAGAGTCGCGTGATGCAGGCCGTCTGTGGGGATCTTTCCTGTGTGGGTCGACACGCGGTGACTGGGCCAGCTAGAGGATAACCCCCCATCGGCTCATCTACGGCCCTGCATGTGCGAGTGAAGATGAGCTCCGGGGAGAGAGCATTCAGCGGGGATCCTCTCCATGAGGTGAGCGCGCACCAGGGCCGGGAGATACGTGGTGAGAGATGGCCGGGCAGACCCAGCCGCGACTGCTGTGCGAAGTATCGGCGGGCCCTCACGTGAGCCTGGGTCCTGCGAACGCGGCCTCTCTCTACTTGGAGGTTCCCCCTTATTTGGAAATTGGCTGCACTGCGCTTGTTGCCAGTTGAGAGCCTCAGCTAGTGAGCGCTAACGCGCAGTAATCCTGGGTCTTCCTACACCGGTGAAGGGACTGCCGCGTGAGCAGCGGACTGTGATTCGGTGGGCCAGGGTGAAGGTGATTTCCAGACTCACGGGCGGCACAGCAGCAACCATCACTCCTTATTGTTCTCTGGATGCTGCGAGTGTAGGGTGATATTGAGATACCAGTGAAGCCTCCCTGCTGAAATCTAGTCCTTGGGTGTGCCACTGTATACCTGCGAGAGGGGTACTCTGATCGGGCCTAGCTCCTGGGCCTCAGCCTGTTGCTCTAAAACACCCGATTGTAATTGCCCGGAGCCGTAGGGGTTGCGGTGAGCCTTCCGGAGCCCCCCATTGAGGCTGCTATCCTATAAGGTCCCCTGCAGTGAGGATAATGCAGGGAGATCGCTTGGATCTAGCCTACCCTTGAACTCTGACATGAAGTCGCTTACCAGAACTCTGCTGAGTGCAGACTCAGGGAGCTGGCTCGGTGAGGATACTGGTTCTGGGGGGGGAAACTTCTGTGCGAGTGTTGCCGATCACGCCTCCAGGGTGCCCGTTTGCTGTTCCAGTAACAGGGGAGTACTGTGGCGCTGCTGCTAGGGCGGGGATTCACCCTTGGATAAGACCAGGAGCGGGCGACGGTGAGGGACAATATCTTCAAACTAACTGCCCCACAACCAGGAAGATTACGTAGGCAAACAACATCAGAATATGGGGAACGGACACCAAATAGACCAAGTTGCCGTTCATAAATAAAAGGTCAACCAGACACACTGACTCAGAACAAAACCTCGAAACCAAACACAGGGATGGGGCTGCTGCGGGAGGTGAAAACCTTCTCTCCATTCTCCTGGAAGTTTAGTCTAGCCTTAAAACAATTGATAGCAAAATCGACAAGCTAACTGAAAGGCTGGACCAGGTCAAAAATCAAGTACACAATCACAAACTGCGAGTTGATGAATTGAAAAATCAAGTCTTGGATGCCCATGAGTTTCAAAGCGAATCCAGAGAACAATTGCTTGGCATGGAAAAAGTCCTGGAGGTTATTAAAGCCAAAAATGAAGACCTGGAGGCTTGGTCCTGCCGAAATAAAATTTGTATAACGGGCATACCAGAGTCCATAGCTATGGGCAAGGTCGAGGACTTCGTCGAAACCCTACTACATGACATTTTTGTCTCATCCCTCTCCACCATGTTCATCGTGGAGAGAGCTCACAGATCCCTGGTCCGAGACCTCCTGTGGGTGGTACTCCGAGACCTATCCTGGCCCGTCTACTCAGTTATAGGGATAGAGATGGTATCCTTTGTGCTGCACAAGAGATAAGTCAGAAAACAGACCAGAGTAACCAGATCTCCTTTTTTCCCCGATTTCACCCCGGCGGTCCAGTCCGCGAGGAGAGAATTCATCCCAGCCAAGCGTATCCTCCGGCAGGCAGGAATCACATATGCCCTTCTGTCCTCTGCAAAGCTCAAAGTTACACACAAGGGCAGCCATTATCTATTCACAGATGCTAAATCAGCGATGAAGTATGCCAAGCATGTTGTTGGTAATAAACGCCCGTCGAAACCTTTAGAAAGATCAGACACGATTCTCAGCGATAATGACTGACATTTATACGGGTTTACAATGATCAAATTAATGAGTGCGGTGGTAAGGAGTGTGGTGAGTGGCCTGTATATTATGTTCTAAAGCATTGTTAGTTGTATGATCTCTCTGCTGCTCGACCCACTCAGTTTCATAAACAAAATATTGGGTAATTCTAATTGTTCTCTCACTAAAACTCTCAGCCACCTGTTCTTCGACCACGGTGTATGCCGGGGACACCTCGCCCCTAGGGAGATCTCCCGTACCTGTCTTTTTTGCCTATGTTGGGAGGCTGTTTGCAGTTGGGTGTGGGGTGGGGTGGGATGCTATTGCTCAACCTAATATGGGGGTTGGTGTGGGTGGCGGTTTGGGATTAAGGCTGTACAGCAGAATTTTGTTAATTGGTCAAGCAGTATATATCAGTTTCTAGACAAGGTTGAACAACCTGTCCGTGACAACGGAAGATGGTCTTTTCAAACGTATACACAGAGCAGATCAGCATATTTTAAGTTAACCTGTCAGGGTTTTGTTTGTGTTTTATTCAATGAAAATTGGATACATTATGTCAAACGAATATGCCCACCCTAAGATTATTAACGTGGAATATTAGAGGTCTGAATGACCATAGAAAGGCTAGGCTTACTCTGGCATATCTGATACGACACAAGATCGACTGCTGCTTTATGCAGGAGACACATTTATCTGGCGTATCTAATACCAAGCTACATCATAGATATTGCGGGGAGGTGTACGCCACCGTATATTCCAACTTTGTGATGGGAGTAGCTATACTCACGCGCAGAGGATTGGAATGGAAATCTACACATACACACTTCGACACTGAGGGGAGATTTGTCATCCTTAAAGGTTCATTGTACGGAGTGGAGATAGTATTTGCGGCTATTTACGGCCCCAACACAGACAAACAAGAATTTTTCCATAATGTATGGGCACAAATAGCGTTGCTGGGTTGAGAAACTATTATTTGGGGAGGAGACTTCAATGCCATACTAAATAATTCCATGGACAGAAGTGGGGCCGCACGGAAACTGCAAGCGAAGCTCTTAACTCTCTCATTCAAACAAATGACCTGGTAGATATTTGGAGAAACCATAACCCAGATAGTGCAGTTGGATCCTGTATCATCTCACAACATAATGCATTGTCCAGACTGGACTACTAGGTGGGTTCCCGTGACATTGCCATGTGGACATCGGAGGTGTCTTTTGCCGCGCACCCTCTCAGATCAAGCCCCCTGTTTGTTGCAGCTAGAAATCCCGTCTCCAGCCAAACCCATTTCGCATGGAGGCTTCCTCCTCTGGCCCTGCTTGACCCTGCCTTCCGTGAGGAAATCAAGAAGGACATCAGTGACTATTTTACTGAAAACAAGGGCTCGGTTGAATCGGCGAGTACATTGTGGGAGGTCTTTAGGGTGGTCATAAGGGGATGTTGTATTGCTAAACAAGCTGGTCGTATTGGAGTCGATTAGACAGAGACTCCAGACACTTGAGGCACAAATCAAAGAGAGAGAAACTAGTTCTTTCAACATGGGCAAAGGAGACTATTTAGCATAAATTAGAGCGCTCCTTTCCGAATACACTGAGGAGGTGAATCGAGAAGTGAAGTTCTTAGGGAAATATAGTATGGCTAGAAGATAAGGGGAGGGAGACCGCCCTGGCAAAACACTAGCAGCCATGCTTAGACCTCCGAGAAACTCTGCCATCATCACAGAATTAAGGGATGAAAAGGGTGAACCAATTAGAGGATCGCAAAAGATACTTGATCACCTAACAGACTTTTATTCTACTTTATATTCCTCTACTATTCCAGACATGAAGGAGGACCTGCATACATATCTAAAATTACTAGAACTATTCTGGCTAGGTAGAGCACATAGAAAATATCTAGATGAACTATACACAGTGAAAGATATAATTCAGGTAATTAATAGCCTCCCCAATGACAAGGACCCGGGCCTGGATGGCCTGACCTCTTCCTTTTATAAAACTTATAGCACATTACTAGCCCCACAATTATTGGAAGTATACCAGGAATCACTGGACACTGGTTGTCTCCCACCCACGTTGCGCGAAGCAGTAATATTAATGTTGCTAAAGCCTGACAAAGATCCCACAAGTCGTGACTCTTATCGCCCGCTTTCTCTTATCAATGTTGACAATACAATTTACGCTAAATAATTGCCCAAAGACTATAGTCCCTGATAGCTAGGCCGGACCAATCTGGTTTTGTTCCAGGAAGATCGACAGCCAACATCCTGAGAACCTTCTTTGCCCTACTTCATTATTTACACCCCGAGACTCCTGCAGCAGCTGTGTTGTTAGACGTAACTAAAACATTTGATTCACTTGAATGGCCCTATTTATCCACCATCTTGAGCAGACTAGACTTCAGCCTGACATTTATAGCTCAGATCAGGCCTTTATATGCTGGATCCATGGCCAGGCTGTGTGTAAACGGTCTATTATCAGAGAACTTTTCTATCTCTAGGGGCACGAGGCAGGGTTGTCCTTTATCCCCACTCCTCTTCGGCATAGCCATGTAACCCATGGCTGCTGGGCTGTCAACTTCATGCTAATAGAGGGGTGAGATTTTCCATAAGAGGCCTGCTAATCTCACTTTAAGCGGATGACATCACACTGTATTTTAACGATCCTGTGGAAAACACCCCCTCACACTCCACGAAATAACCAGATTTGGTGGACTATCTGGGATCCAAATTAACTGGTCCAAATCCACCATGTTCCCCCTGACAAATTGTACTACCCCTTTTACACTGGAATATCCACTCAAATGGGCGATGGTCCAGTTAAATACTTGGGGATCTGGTTAAGTTGAGACATGCAGGAACTCTGGGAGATGAATTTCGGGGGGGCGGTTAGCTGGTTAGAGGGGAAAATTAAAATGTGGTCATGGCTGCCCCTCTCCTTAGCGGGAAGAATCACTATAGCCAAGATGATAGAGCTGCCAACATTTTTATATCTTTTTGTCAACCTCCTAATACCCCTTACACAAGCGTTTTTTAAAACACTGAGATCCTTGATAATTCAACTGGTATGGGCTGAGAACAGGTGTGCATCTCTTAGGAGCTTCTCACTCTACCTTTGAGTCAAGGAGGGCTGGGAGCACCGGATATTCCCCTATACGCTTATTGCGCACCAGCTCAGTCCCTAAACCATTGGATATTCCCCACCCCATTTCAGCCAGATATAGTTATTGAACTGGACAGGAGAGAGCCCGTTCCAATAAACATTGAAATCTTCTCTAAATTTAAAAGACCCAGAAACAAAATAGATACTACCGAAACGCTTCGGTGGGCCTGGGACGGTATGAGACTGTAGGCAAAACAGGAGCTGTTATATGCCCCCTCTACCCCTCTCGCATTTAACCCCTTCCCTGCTTGCCCGATTCCGCCGCTGTGCGGTAAACAAATGAACAGGGGCGGGCCATGACGAACCCCAGCCGTCATCAGCACACTAGCACCGTAGTGCATGACGGTTGGGGTTCGTCATCAGCATGGAAGGGGTTAATCCCCAGATACTGGCAATGGCAGACCGTGGCGAGATTGTACGAGCAGGCAGGCTATACTGGAGGACCTTTCCCGATCTGTCCCCAGGGGATACTTTCATCTCCCCTCCGGAGGCGGCTGGAGGCACACAGTGCACTTCTCCAACCTATTCTTCTATTATTGAATCAGGGCCAACAGTTGCAGGTTACATGGCTCCTTCCCTGCCACTCTACCCACTTTAACAGCCCTAAAACTGGCACTACATAACACATCCCAGCATAAGCTAATCACAAGATTATACAACTCTATGCAACTCACCTTCCCGGTCATTCTTCCCAAGTCTTTTGAGGGTTGGCACGAAGAGTTCCCCACGCCCCTTACTGGGGAACAGTGAAAGTTCTGCTGTGGACAGCTGGAGATGCTGTACTCGAACTACAAACTCCGCTTAATTCCCTTGAAATGTTTGCATAGGTAATATAGGACACCTGCACAGCTTTTTCAGATGGGGCTACGCAAAGATGCTAAGTGCTGGAGATGTGGCTCTCCCCAGGCCTCCTTCCTTCAAATGGCTTAATAGTGGCCTTAGACCCTTAGATAGCACAATACTGGGTAGATATTTTTGCTTCAATTAACAGGATATTAGAGTCAAGGCTGGAGCCATCACCACTCCTGGGTATTTTAGGGTACACGAAAGATACCACTGCTGAGTCTAGGTGCCTCCTTGCGATGTTACTGTTGCTGGCAAAGAGACGGGTGGCCATGACCTGGGGGAGAGTGAGTGTTCTAAAGACCAAATCTTGGGTTTCTGATGTGACACACTGTCAAGAGCAGCTCAATACTTTCTGGGAGCTGATGCCGATGGCCTCTAGACCCTGGGACATTTGGGGTCCCTTTCAGAATTGGATTTGATCTCAAGTTTTATTAGATGTTAGCGCAATCAAGCCTTTGGATTCCACTAGGAACTAGCTCATTTTTGGACCTGATGACCAAGCTGTCCTGCTGTAACCCACTGGTATTATAGTGCACTCTTCTGTGTAACAACTCACTTTATGTACAAACCTGTTGTTCCATCTAATGTCAATTTCTTCTGTTAAATGTTGTGACTGACTTAATGCTCAGGTTGCAAGCACATGTAATCTAGCTGCTGTACTGGTTTCTCCCTGTTGTTGGGTTTGTTGATTTTACCCAGTTTTCTTTTTTTACGTTTTTCTCTTTTTCTTTTCTCCCTTTTTCATTTTTCCCCCTCCCACCCTTCCCTCAACATGTTTCGTGCCATGAAAGCCACATGGTCGGGTGGCACTTCATCAGGACATAGAAAAAAGTATTGTACCAGCCCCTGTCTGAGGCTGGGGTTCACCTCACGATAAGAGGATGGACAATTAGTGTGGACCGGATTCCCCGTTATGGATGCCGGTCAGTGACTCCACCTACAAGAGGGAGACACAAGGTGGAAAAGTGCAAGCGACAAACTTTAGATAAAAGAAAACAATATATCATACATGTACAGTGAATTATGCATGACCGGTGGTGCACATACTAGTGTAAATGTGACGTGAGCTTGCTAGCTTATTCAGTGGGGTATCATATCATTGCCGTACCAAGATCTGCAGACATTTGAAAAAAATTCATAGCAATACAAATGAAGAGGACATTTGAAAAATGTTGTGCTAACTAATACTGGACTTGTCATGTTCTAAGCCTTGGTTCTCCCCCGAACTACACATTCACAAGTTGGCCTGTAAAAAGCTTGAACGGGCCTGGCGTCAATCCTATTGCCCCTTAGCTAAGGCTGCTTTACGGAGGGAGCAGAGAATCTACTATGCCAGCATTAAAACAGCTAAGGGAGAATATTTTGCTAGCCGGATTGAAAAAGCTAACAATAGCAGTCGCAAGATCTTTGCGATTGTTAATAGTTTCCTTTCCCCCTGTGCTGAGCAACGGGTGGTTCCAGCTTCTGCAGTATGGTGTGAGAGCTTGTCCGGGTTCTTTGAGCAAAAAATAGTGGCTATTCAGGCGAGTCTTAGCTCTAGCCACTTTCCGGATGGCTCTCTCCATCTTTCCCCTCCTTTAGAGGGCTCATCTCCCCGGATAGTGGAGCTCACTCCTCCCACTGCTACTGACACACTGGCCGTGATTAAATCCTTGAAATCTGGATCACCTTCTGACCCGTGTCCAGCGCGGGTGTTGGCAGGGGTAGCGGAAGTGGTGGTGCAGGAAGTGACGCATATCGTCAGCCTTTCATTTAAATCAGCCACAGTTCCTGTTGAGTGGAAACAAGCTAAGCTACTTCCCCTGCTGAAAAAGGCTGGAGCAGACCCTGAAGTGCTGGCCAATTACCGGCCAATTTCCCTGCTCCCGACTATGGCAAAAATAGGAGAAAAACTGGCTTTCCGGCAGCTTAATGAGTTTGTGGAATCATCTGGGGCTCTCCATCCTGCTCAATCTGGTTTCCGTGCTGCGCACAGCACGGAATCTGCTTTGGTGGAGATCTCTGAGGCAGTTAGGGAGTGTCTGGACTGTGGCGGCAGAGCAGCTCTAATTTTATTAGACCTCTCTGCTGCGTTTGACACAGTGCCGCACCAACGCCTCCTCACTAGACTTGCGGACATTGGGGTTGCTGGCCTTGCTTTGGACTGGCTGCGCTCCTTTCTCTCGTCTCGATCGCAACAGGTTTGGCTCCCTCCTTTTTCATCTTCGGCTAAGCCCCTCATGACTGGGGTCCCTCAGGGCTCCACTTTGAGCCATCTTCTCTTTAATGTATACCTGTCCCCCTTGATTGAGCTTGCCGAACAACTGGGGGCCAAAATCATCGCTTATGCCGATGATACGCAGCTGTTGTTCACCTGGCCCAGTGCTGTCTTAGATACCGAGCAGATTCAGATTTGTTTATCCGCGGTTTTCAACTGGTTATCCTCCGCGCAACTGAAGTGCAACGAGGATAAGATGGAAATACTGCTCTACGGTCAATTCCCCCCTAACTTTAGAGAAGCACTTTGGCCGGCCGGTTTCCCGATGCCCGGTTCAGTCAATGTCCTCACCAAGAACCTAGGGGTCTGGTTTGGGGAAGACCTCCGGTTTGAGGGGCATATCAAGAAGCTGGCAGGAGGCTGTTTCGGGACTCTTAAGGCGTTGCGGAAGTTTTTCCCCTATCTGCCTGCCTCAGCAAGAGAGTCAGTTGCGAGAGCTTTAATTCTCTCGCGACTTGACTATGCCAATGGCCTGCTGAGTGGATCCCCGGCTTATATGGTGAGACGTCTCCAGGTGATCCAAAACGCAACCGTCAGATTGTTGGGTAATATCCCCAGTCGGGTTAGCGCAAGGAATCACCTGCAGAATCTGCACTGGCTGCCAGTTTCCCTGAGGATTACTTTTAAAATTTTGACCCTGGCCCACAAAGCTATCAATGGACAAGGTCCCGCCTACCTGATGAAACGATTTAGGCGCTACTCTCCTAAGCGACTTTTGCGCTCTGCCGCTCAGCATCTGCTTCAGGTGCCGCTCTTCCGGCTTTCTCGGCTGGGAGGGCAATCAGTGGCGGTGAAGGCCGCTTTGGCTTGGAATGAGCTCCCTCTATCCTTGCAAGCTACTGTGAACTTTATTTCTTTTAAAAAAGGGTTGAAAACCCATCTGTTTCGACAAGCCTTTTAGTTTTCTGTTCTGTGTAGGGTAGGCTGTTTATTCTGTTTTTTTTCTTCTTCGCGCCAGGATACTCCGGCAGTAATGGAGCGCGTTATAAAACAGAATAATAATAATAATAATAATAATGTTGACGGAGCCTAGTTAAAACATAGTCATGACTTACCTCGATCGAGACAAAGTTGGGCTCCTTAGGCAAAATGGAGTGTCCTGACCAATATAAGGGACACCTTCATGAGGAAGAAAAAAGCAGTAGTGGTCATATGTATTGAGTATCAACGTTTGATCATAATGGGTTACATCATTAATGACAGAACTCTGGTGCCTAGTGGTCTGCTTAGTGATGGTGGACATGCAGGGAGTGAGGTACCTTTGCTGTGAATAAGAGGGTGTATTTAGTGTGCTAAACCAGCATGGCCTGTCCGAACTGTTGAGTTTATTTGTGTTATAATACCCATATTGTTAGATCCAGGTGTGAGGTTTTGAGATAGTAGAGCTAAGTCATCTGGGTGCTCTAGAAGTATAACCGCAGTCACTAGACAGGTGGAGTATGTACCCAGTAAACCCTCTCATGTTATCCATCTCATTGTAAAAACAAGGGAGGTAGATTAATGGTAATGCTGCAAGCGTCTTACCTATACTTTGAGGATCTACGAACTCTAGCAGTTTCTTGCAACTTAATGGACTCACCCAATCGCGTTCCAAACAGTCATCGTAATGCCGTGAGCTATGAGAGTATTGCGTAAGTCAAATATGCTCTGTTTGTCATGGCCCACAATTCATGCCAATAAGTGCGGTGGTAGCCCCAAAACCTGTACATTACTTTGTGGATGATCCGGACACTGCCGTGACACCTACTCACCTCCATTCATTCTGAACGCAAAGACCACGTTGCGGTGGCTGTATCTAAGAGACATGTAAAGTACAATGGGGATTTCGTCCTTGGCAAACCAGGTATGGACGAATTTACAATAATATTTAACAAGAGAGAGTACCTGGTTTATGTATTTCACAGCTATTTATTTTATGCAGAGAAGTAACAATGACTGTTAGGTTCACATGTTCAGTGTATATGATTAACATTTTTTTCACATAGCAGTTACTAAAAGTAAACATTCATTTCAAGTCTGAGATACAATATAACTCACATCCACCAGAGACTGTATTGGTAAAGTAAGTAGACAAATAATACAATATGACAATTTTACATAAACAATATACAAAATACAAAACATTGTTCAGAAAATTACACCAACAAGAAATTTTCATAACACGGTCTCAGTTGACCTAACATTTAGCCAATTATCACGGAGATACTATAACCACATGGCCAATTTTTCTTAACCCCTGCCGGGTGCATAAGTCATTGTACACCCTAATTCTGGAGCTTAGGAATTAATTGATGCCCTATGTGGCAAATATACTGGAGAGGCCGACGCGTTTCTTTTGTGGATGATCCGGACACTGCCGTGACACCTACTCACCTCCATTCAGACTGGAACGCAAGGACCACGTTGCGGTGCCGGTATCTAAGAGACAGCGGTCACGCAGGTTGAGTCCTGGGCGGATGGTATCTGCGGTGCATGAGTGGCAAATGTGGCAGCCATCTTGGAGAAGGGAAACCAGGCAGGTCTCTTTGTACTAATTGGTCAAAATTGTTTTTGGAGTCGGGTTCCTGATAAGGAACGGGGGCACTAATGGGGGTTTTGGATACAGCACATGGGTCTATTGGTATCCTTACACCCTGGATGTGAAGTGAAGGGTCTTATGTATAGGACCATTGAATATGGAGAAGTTGATCTGCGGCATGTTAAAACTGCACTCGTAAGCTCCAATGGCAGGCCCAAGACATGCTTAAAGGGCTACTTACGTGAGTGGCACAATGAGTGCTGCAGGCCAACTAGTAGCATTAAATGTACAGGCCCTGTGTACATGAAGTACCTATCACTTCACTTGGGACTTACAAGTAAATTAAATATGTTAAATGGGTGTGAGCCAATCTTAACATGGTTTAAGGAGTGAGTACAAGCACTTGAGCACTGGTTAGCAGTGGTAAAATGCACAGAGTCCTAAAAGCCAATCAAAATGTGTTCAGGTAACAAGAGGGTGAAAGCTAAAATTTTGGGGATGATCCTGCAGAAAGGGCCAAGTACTACAGATACTGATATGTGTGATGTGCTTTTCATGCACCATGTATGCCACAGTACAATCCAACAGTTATTAACAGCAGTTTGATATTAAATCCACATAGATAATGGTTATCCTCCTGTATGAACTGTGACAACTTCAAAGCAATATAAACTAAAACACAGCAATATGTAACTTAACTTGAATATGGTATAATACCAGGCGTTTTTTAAATAATGTGCTACAAAAATATTGTAGCCAGAATATAGATTATCAAAATATCAAGAAAGTTAGTATATACATACAAGCATAGATTTACTGTTCTTTACTCGACACACTTTTTCAAGATCTGACTTGCATGAGCGTAGGAGAGGATGGTTGTGTGTGCGTGGATAACATTGGCCAAATGGATCATCTATGCATTGAAGAGGGTCGGACTGAACCATGAACCTTGAGGCCCTCTGCAGATGAGTTTGCGAGCCTTCTGTGGAGTATGGTGCCAGTTTGTGTTCTATCCGTTAAGAAGGAACAGGTCCATCGGAGAGCAGGTCCTTGGATGTCGATCTTGTTCAGGCGCCTGTTGAAGATGGGGTGTGATATCATCTCAAATGCTGCAGAGTGGTACGGGAGCATGAGGGCTGTTCTATCCTCTCACAAGGATGATGCAGATGTTGTGTGTGGAAGAGATGAGAGCTGTTTCTGCACTGTGGTGAGGTCTGAATCCAGACTGTGTGGTGCTGGGGAGTTGGTGGTTGCTGAGGTGATCGGTGAAGCATTCATTGATAAGTTTCTCCAGGACCTGTAGTTGGAACGCATGGCTAGGTCAGTGGATGGTTTCTTGAGCAAAAATGTGAGGGGGCAGGTGAGCTGAAGCCCAAGATAGCCATACTCTTCAAAGACTTTTTGTAGCAGCATCATTCTTCTTCTGTAATCACCCCAGAGCTGTTGACTAGTGGATGATAGCTGCAAGTAATGATGAGTGATGTGTCCAGATCCAGTCTCAATTACATGTGAAGTGATCCCAGACGCCTCTTACGGGGGAGTGATCTCCTCCTCTCCCACCTAGATTACAAGGAACTTCATCTCAGAAGGTTAATGACATTCTTCCCCCATGAGCGTGCAGGGCATTTTATAACTGGTGACCCTGTGGTGAGACACAGTACAGATAGAAAAGACCCAAGGATGAATTTTGGTATGCAGCACATATTTAGTGCCCTGCAGTACAGTGGTGGAGAGATATGCAGTGGTGGAGCATGACAAACCATATTGAATTGGGCAATTCACAAACCCAGCTCCCAGTAGAAGGAGCATGGTCCATCATCATTATTGGTGCAGCCCATCTTTCAAGCTGCCTTGGCATTCTCAAGATACAGAGAGAGCATGTGAGACTTTGTCCTCTGTTTCTTATTTTCATTTTGATACAGGTGTCTTGGAGGACCTAATCAGTTGGGCTTGTTTGTGGACTAATAGTAGTATTTTTTTCAATAAAAATAATTCAACCATAAGACCTTATCCTTTTGTACAAGACGACCAGCAGAGATATTTAATAAGGATAACTAACGCAAACTGAACATTGTAAGTTATCTCTGTGGAAAATACCTGCATTTAGATAATTTAGTTGGTTACTGCATAATCTGCTGGGAACTTTGGGTCATATTTGCAATAGAAGTGGCGGGACGCGGCGTTACAACAATATGGTGCAGCCCTGCGTTTCCCCCAGACCTGGCACTAAATTTAGCTGCCTAGCCCCAACACAGGCACCCTTGCACCATAGTGCACGGGGTGCCTGTGTTGCAGGGGAAGATTGTTTATATGCAGGAAGGTGTCCCTTCTTCCACATAAACAATCTTTAAGTGGTGTTTTGTAACTTCTATGTGTAGAAGTTGCAAAACGTATTTTTTTTAAATGATTGTTTAAGTGGAGGAAGGGACACCTTCCTGCACATTAACAATCAATGGCATTTTGCTGTTTCCATGTGTGCTGCACAAGGCAGCACACATGGAAACAGCCAAAACTAGGAGAAATTAAATATTTCTCCTTGTTGCGCCAGGGTAAGACCAGGTTTTCCCTGGTCTTAATTTCGCCGCTGCCCCATATTTATGCCACCCTTGTAAATATGGGGCAGCGTAAAAACCAATGGGTGTTGCACTGGAACGTCCACCACAACACCCATTGCCCTTCCCTTTCATGCTAAATACAGCATGAAAGAGTGCCTTATTTACAAGGCACAACAACAGAGGAAAGATGCCAATATTGATATGTTCTTTTAAGACAAAAGTTTCACCAAAGTACAAACGACAGTTCAATGCCTGGGATGGCTATTAGATAGCTATTTATTCAAAATTAATCAAAAAATGAACACCATTTCAATTTTAGTGCACCATTTCAGATTGTATTCTTCACAAACAATGAAAATTAGGACACAAAAACGGTAAAAAGTTTCAACCATATCATCACTTCACAGACATATCACATTCAAACCACTTTCATTCAAACATCCATAAAATACACATATAGAAAAATACACACACACTGAGTAAGAGTCAACCAGTTGAAAGAATAGAGGGTCAACTTAGAGTATGAAAAGCAATTCAAAAAGTCATTATATATACAACATTATCATTTCATTTTTGTTATTTAGTTGTCAAGAAGAATTTCTATTGTAACACTAAATGGGTGTATAAACACAAACACTAGTGCCAAATAATTAAGCACCAGGATAACATAAGATGACCCTACACGGTCTACGCGTTTCAAATCCTTTTTACTAGCAGGTTTCTCTTCAGGACCATGGAACGCCCTGCAAAGGAGACATAAAAAGGTGGAAAGGAAAAAACAAAGACCAAATCTCAGTATGTAATTCAGTAGGTAAAGTAACCACAAAACCTCAAGAGCACTACTACACAAAAACCACCTCAGCGGCTTACCCGTCAGAAGAACAGTGAAGAGTTATTTAGGGGAATATAGTGGCTCCTACATGAGGGATACACAAAAGATAAGGAGGGGGGAAGAGAGAAGGGATTATTAGTAACACTTCTTATTGGTCAGTACAAATCCTACACGTTAGTTGACCAACTGGACTACCTCAATATGAGTTGCAAAAGGTCCCTTAGTGGCCGTAATCCAATCTTCAATATAGGCGCAGCAAGCGGTGGTAACCTTAATAGACCACATACACAAGGTTTAGAACGAGTCTGCCTTTATGCTCCATAAAATACTTGACCGCGTTCAAACAGGAGCCATCCAGGCAAGCTTACCGGGCGGAGTTGTAGTCCGGGTGAAGTTCCGACACGCTTAGCTTATGGTGGTAGCGTCGAGGAATCAATCAACACGCTGACTCTCTGAAAATACAAGAACCGGCGGTCGCCGTATTTAGATTTGATGTCAGCTGTAATCCGGGATTAGAACTGGGTTGCGGATGGAAGAAACAAGAGGTCTTACCGTCAGGGTTCCGAGCCTGACGCCATTGACGGGCGCTACATATTTAGATTTGTAGTTGCTGAATGTTTCGTGTTTCCACGAAATTCCATTATGTTGGAAGAGTGCACCTTCTACAGTGAGATCACAGCAGAGGCATGTCCCACATTTATGGTGTCCTGTGATGGGGGTCAAACCCATAAGTTGTCTTAAAGTGGGTTGCACTTCCTTCGGGGGGGCTGCTCCTACTACATAGTGGGACATGCCTCGTAGTCTATGGAATAAAATGTCCATGTGGACTTCTGTATATTGGGAAAACCAATCAAGAAATCCGCCAAATGATTTCACAACACAAGTCCAGAATAAAACAAAAAGTGGAAACTGCCCCGTTGGTTAACCATTGGAACAGATCCCAACACCACATTAATGACTTGAGATGGACAGTCATCTCAAAAGTAGAAAAGGATCCCTGTGGAGGTGACTGGGACTTGAAACTATCTAGGAGGGAAGCCCTTCTTATTGTGAAATTCGACACAGCTGTGTCGGGTTAAAACGAACTGTCCGAAATTTACAAACTCTAAGTTTCCGTTTGCCAGGTAGCTACTCCAGTTTTCATTACACTTGTTCTTCTCTAGGACCCCAGCTTCCTACTATGTTCAACATCAATTATGGATAGTCTTTACTCGGATGTGAGTATTTACAATTTTATTCTGCCTAATTGGAGTTGCTCCCGCATTTCTGTGAGGTCAGACTCGAACCCGCCCGTCCTTCACTCTGACTACTGCGCCGCCGAGACTACGTTACCCAGGCGCCTTAGGGCTGCGCATGCGCAACCACTCGTCCGCGGCGTTTGACGAAGCGCCCATCAATGGCGTCAGGCTCCGAACCCTGACGGAAAGACCTCTTGTTTCTTCCATCCGCTACCCAGTTCTAATCCCGGATTACGGCTGACATCAAATCTAAATACGGCGACCGCCGGTTCTGTATTTTCAGAGAGTCAGCGTGTTGATTGATTCCTCGACGCTACCACCATAAGCTAAGCGTGTCGGAACTTCACCCGGACTACAACTCCGCCCGGTAAGCATGCCTGGATGGCTCATCTTTGAACGCGGTCAAGTATTTTTATGGAGCATAAAGGCGGACTCATTCAAACCTTGTGTATGTGGTCTATTAAGGTTACCACCGCTTGCTGCGCCTATATTAAAGATTGGATTACGGCCACTAAGGGACCTTTTGCAACTAACGTGTAGGATTTGTACTGACCAATAAGAAGTGTTACTAATAATCCCTTCTCTCTTCCCCCCTCCTTATCTTTTGTGTATCTCTCATACTGAATTACATACTGAGATTTGGTCTTTGTTTTTTCCTTTCCCCCTTTTTATGTCTCCTTTGCAGAGCGTTCCATGGTCCTGAAGAGAATCCTGCTAGTAAAAAGGATTTGAAACGCGTAGACCGTGTAGTGTCATCTTATGTTATCTTGGTGCTTAATTATTTGGCACTAGTGTTTGTGTTTATACACCCATTTAGTATTACAATAGAAATTCTTCTTGACAACTAAATAACAAAAATTAAATGATAATGGTGTATATATAATGACTTTTTGAATTGCTTTTCATACTCTAAGTTGACCCTCTATTCTTTCAACTGGTTGACTCTTTCCCAGTGTGTGTGTATTTTTCTATATGTGTATTTTATGGATGTTTGAATGAAAGTGGTTTGAATGTGATATGTCTGTGAAGTGATGATATGGTTGAAACTTTTTACCGTTTTTGTGTCCTAATTTTCATTGTTTGTGAAGTATACAATCTGAAATGGAGCACTAAAATTGAAATGGTGTTCATTTTTTGATTAATTTTGAATAAATAGCTATCTAATAGCCATCCCAGGCATTGAACTGTCGTTTGTACTTTGGTGAAACTTTTGTCTTAAAAGAACATATCAATATTGGCATCTTTCCTCTGTTGTTGTGCCTTGTAAATAAGGCACTCTTTCATGCTGTATTTAGCATGAAAGGGAAGGGCAATGGGTGTTGTGGTGGACGTTCCAGTGCAACACCCATTGGTTTTTACGCTGCCCCATATTTACAAGGGTGGCATAAATATGGGGCAGCGGCGAAATTAAGACCAGGGAAAACCTGGTCTTACCCTGGCGCAACAAGGAGAAATATTTAATTTCTCCTACTTTTGGCTGTTTCCATGTGTGCTGCCTTGTGCAGCACACATGGAAACAGCAAAATGCCATTGATTGTTAATGTGCAGGAAGGTGTCCCTTCCTCCACTTAAACAATCATTTAAAAAAAATACGTTTTGCAACTTCTACACATAGAAGTTACAAAACACCACTTAAAGATTGTTTATGTGGAAGAAGGGACACCTTCCTGCATATAAACAATCTTCCCCTGCAACACAGGCACCCCGTGCACTATGGTGCAAGGGTGCCTGTGTTGGGGCTAGGCAGCTAAATTTCAAGGCTCAGCCTTACTGATTAGAGCCAGCCCTATTTTGTTATTGGTTATTTACAAGGCAGCGTTAAGCCATGTTAAGTGGCTTAACACTGCCTTGTAAGTAAGGCAAAGCCCCTATCGCCACCACAACGTTGTGAAAAGTGGCATTGTGGTGGTGAAAGGGGCTTGTAAATATGCCCATATGTACTACTGGTGAGTTCAACTTAGCCTAACAATGGCCTGGGAGACTGGAGGTGCACTTTATATTGAACAATAATTCATATTTTTGTGGTTTGAGGTTTCTGCTCCCTTCTTAGCCTCGCTGATAAAGATACACCTACGATCCCAACTTAGGCCCAAGTTCTGGGTCAGGCGAAGCAAAATTACTGCATAGAATTTGACTCCACCTGATTCACAAAAGGTAGCTTTTTCACATACTCAGTTTTTCTGGGTGTCGGAGAGCCATACCTGATTTTTCTGGCTGGTAACTACATCCTAACAAATCGCATGAGGTTTTGGATTCACATTGAACTGGGAATTTTGTGTGGTTTTATGACCAGAAAATCAGTCCCACATGTTAACACTTGCCTTCCAGGGGTTTTTGTTTGTAATTGGATTGTTCTGGTGCGCATAATGGTAAAATCACATGACATTTCAACATTATGCTAGTACCATGCAACTTGTAATCAGGCCCATAGAGGGATCTGATCAGAAGAAAAATGGAAACTTGTTTTGCATTTACATTTGTTTGAAAAATAATTGTTTTAAAGAAGTCTCATCCCATATATCCCATAAACTAATATCTTTACAGCATTGTTAACTTATCACTATTGGCATATATACAGTGGTGTAGGCAGTGTGTCATCGGTCCTAGTGCAAGTAAGGAAATGAACTCCCTGGCCACTATTTGAACTGTAAAATACAGCAATAATTAAATAATCTCACACTACAAGTATGAAAGCCATCCAAGACTGCATGAATGAAAATATTTCTACAATACACAAAACAAAGTAATTAATTTTGGCATACATAAATGTAGATGGGCCACAAATTGTCTCGATCTCTGAATGGCTGTCTCTACACCCCAGGCCTGTCGGATACATCTCTGGGCACTCAAGGAACAGCCTCCAGCAGCCGGAACAGACAGTAAGAGACTGGGCTAGCGTCACAAATTGCACAGCAGAAAATGAGCAAACCGGAGGCCCTTACTTTTAAGGGGGGGGGGGGGTACATAAAAATGTAGGCTGGCCGAGCCCGGATCTGCCTACATTCCTTGGCTACAGCCCCGTGGACACAAAATACTTTCTCACAAGGATTGAGGGTATCACATGGGAGAATGATTACTGGCTGATGCATTTGGATGCGACTTCCCACTATATGAGTAAAAGACATAAGGATGGGTTACTTCTGTGAGATCATTGTGCTATTTGTTACACAAACAATATGTTGTTGGACATGATGAAATACTGTTTGGAAAACAATATCTTCCTTTTTAATGACACTCTGTATTAATAAAAACAAGGAACAGCAATGTATTTGTAATATGGCAGAGAAGTAAGGAGATGGCAATTAAATTTGTCTAGAAATGAAGAGAGATTGAATATAATCTAAAGTTTACATAGAACATTAGAAAAGAAAACAATATTTTCGGGGTTGTCCAGATAGAGATACAAGGGGCAGGATTGACACGAGTTTGTATCGGAAACCCATGGCAGGTAATAGCATCCTCCACGCTCTTAGGAGTCATCCAGAAGGCCTAAAGTAGAGTATGCCTTCTGGGAAGCTTCTGAGAGCTTAAAGGAACTGTAGTAATAGTGATGCCTTCAAGAAATAAAAATAAGACAGTATCAAGATTTATAGAAATAGGGTACCCAACATAAAAGACAAGGTGGCTCTATTATACAGTGAAAATGTTAACACTGAAGAAACACCAAAGGATGACATTAGATGTATCACAACGTACAATGGGTCTACTAGGAAGGACATTTTACAGAAATATTGGGACTACTGCAATGTGATAACATCATGAGACATAGGTTGAGTGATACCCCCCAAATCACCTACATCAATTGGCGATCCCTGAGGGACCAGTTAGAACATAGAGATTACAGTCAGAAACAGATGGGTTTAGCTGCTGCTTGTGGCCGGAGCTGGTTCTCATTGAATAAAACATAACCAGTGTCATCAATTTCCTGGCTTCCTTAGTATTAGAAGGATTATAGTACAGAACAGTTACAGATCAGCGCTCTCCACAGACCCTGTCTCTATAGCTAGCATGCCAGTTGGTGAACATCCTCTGATTTCCAAGTTGTTGAGAGGCAATAGGTTCTCAGCTCCTCCTCAACCCAAGTATACTCAGTACTCTGGGATGTGTCTGTAGAGTTGAGATTCCTTCAGTTCAGCTAATTACAATTTGTCAAAAAGACAACTGTCAGCCAAATTGGCTTTACCTTGCTTGGTTGCTTGCAAACGTGTCTCTGATGTCCGAGCACTGGATTTAGCAAGTAGGTGTTTTACTCCAGGAGTTTCCTTTGTGATTTCCAAAAGGACAAAATCTGCAACTAAACAGAACTTCTTTCCAGCCTTGCATGGAGACCAGAAGATGATTGTTGGCGCTTGGCAGAA
This sequence comes from Lissotriton vulgaris, assembly GCF_964263255.1. Classification (NCBI taxonomy): domain Eukaryota; kingdom Metazoa; phylum Chordata; class Amphibia; order Caudata; family Salamandridae; genus Lissotriton; species Lissotriton vulgaris. Next base: position 1,333,891,739 of record NC_141693.1, read on the forward strand.
GGAGTGTGTGAGAGTAATCTCTCACCTCAAAGATTGTCGATCAGGACAACTCCTAACTAATCTTGTTGGTGCACCCTCATTACCTATTTTGGCCCCTACCTTGGCCAATGGCTTAAATAGATATTATCAGAAGCAGGTAATGACATTTTCATTTTTTGCACGCACACAGTTAGAGGGGTCAGGGCATCAAAGTATTTCAATGAAGAAGCATATATGGAAGAAGTTGTCCGATAGCAGCTGCTCAAGGAATTTTATCATAAACCAGTGAGTACTCCTTATTTCATTAGCTGTGGATAGGCTTTAAACTTGCATAATTCGAAGCCTCCTGTCCTGGTATGGAATTCGATTATGTGTCAGGACTGGAGGCTTCGAATTAAACATTCTTGGTCAAGAATGTTATCAAGTTTTCAAATACAATATGCAAATAAATCAGAAGCATACAAAATCTTTCATGTTGCTCTATGCAGCGTGCAAATTTATTTCTTTGTTTCTCTCGTGATTCTGTGTCATTATCTTATTTGTATCGCTCCGGTACAGCCCTTTTCCTTGTTTGAGTAATTATTTCATTTTATATTTTATGTCTGAGATATTTTTTTTTTAAGCTTTGCTTCTTTTTTAGGTTTCGCCTGTCAAAAGCTGCACACTGCGCAGATTTTCGCGCAGGCGAAATCTTATGTCTACAGTATGTTTGTGTTGTCTCGCCCCTCTGTTCCATTGGCTAGCTCCATAAATGGAGGCTAGCCATTGGAACAGAGATCTGTCCGTCAATGCCGGAACAGATACGTGGGCGGTCCCGAGAATTTTAGGCTTTTGTCCACGTCAAGCGGTGGTGGGCGGTTGTTTTTTTTTTTTTCTTCAGAGGTTTGTTTTGGTCATTCTGCCGAAGATGGCGCCGGGGTCCATCGACTTCTCGTTGCTTCTGCCGCAATGTAATCATTTTAAACTTCCTGTTCACTGCAGCAATTAGGCCTTTCAAGAAATGCCCCTGTCCTCTGAGAAGTTTATTTTGCCTCCTTCTTTTGTCCTTTGCCGCAGATTATTATTGGCCACTCTCGGCTGGACCAAAACACGCCTGCACTGTGTGCTCTTGGGCAAAGACGGAAGAGCGCCGATGTTTATAAACATTTAACAGAAGGGAGGTGAAAGAACTGAAGGGATGGCCGGCCCTGGTTTGCCCCAGGCTCCCTGGGTGATTGCAAGTCCCGGGATGGCCGGGGGCAGAAGGGGCTCTTAGTGAGAGGTTCCGGAACCAGCTGAACTGGCCTGGCAGCTCCCTCTCTCGGCCCTGCCTCCAGCCGGGGAAGGAGCGGAGCCCTCGGCCTGTCGCAGCCGCTCCAAAGGCGCTTTCACCGGCCTGTCCAGGAGCACGAGTGTTGGTCAGTGCTTCGGGGGATTGCCGCAGACGGTGCCGAACTTGACAGCGGATTTCTGTTTTATTGAGAAAAAGACCTTAGCGCTGGGTAAAATGAAGGTTTGTGTCCGCAGCTCGTGTTCAAAGATGACGGACTTTCCTCTGTTCGTGTGTCTCAATTTGCTATACTTGGGACTCCTACCGTTCACTTTTAGTTTTTTAATCAAGCAATGCATTTTGCTCATTCAAGTGGGGAAGATTATTTGGATTGTCTGCTAGACAAACGCATAACCTGAATGAGATGCTTACTACTGGCTGGGTCTGCTTTCTGCTCCTTTCATTTTATAATACTCTGTTTACCTCCTGTTAGCGGAAAACACATTTTCTCTATTAGCACGGACCACCGATTCTTGTTTCCACTAGAGAACAATGCCATTTTTTATATAGCGCAACTTGACCCGAAGGTATCAAAGCGCTTTACATGAGCGCCAGTTCCATCACACAAGGACACATTCATTTTCTGTAGGCACGGGGAGATTAAGTGATTTGTTCAGAATCACAGGGTGTTGAGTCGACGCCGAGACTCAAATCCGGATCCCCCGTTCCAAAGTCGGCAGCTTGGGTCCCTACCCATATCCCCTTCCAGTGCATTTCCTGGGCCTTCTTATCCTGCACCCAGCACTAGCTTGTTTCTCTCCTGGACTATCCATCACTTAATTTCACCCCTTTCACTGGGCACCTCTTTTTCTTGCACTACTAGCCAACGATTCTATTGTAACTCGCACTAGTCAACAGTGCTAACATGTAGCGGGGTCATTCACCCTCTAGCTGCCGACATGCATTCTAGTTTTTCTAAAAGGCTACTCCGTTTGCCCATTCTACTAGCCACCAAGGATCCCCGGGTCAGCTCTTCTTCCCTCAATGTACTGGCCAACATTGTTTACGCTCCGTCTATAAGACTACAGCGTATGTTTTCCCCGGCCTGTTTTATCCCCCCCTCCTTTGCAAAGTAATGCCCTCCCAGAACACTGTCAGACCCCGCAAAGGGGGTACCGGGCCTCTGAAGCGAGAGAACTCACTCCGCACCCCATAACAGACTCCCTAGCCCCCACAAAAAAAATGCAGTAGACCCCTGCAACAATACCCCACTGAACCCCCAATGCACCACACAAGAAAAACACGGCGCACGGTCCTTTCAACGCAAAAGACCCACAAAAAGCAATTCCCAGTGACTCCCGCCTGAGACCCTCGACACTTGTCCCCGCAGAAACCCCACGGACCAGCCTGAGGCGGAGACCCTCACGGACAGGGAAGGCGCAAGACCCCCCACAACAGACCAGCAGAAACAAATTCTTTGCATGGACTCTCGGTTAAAAGGAAAGTTCGAGGCCCCCGCACGTCAGCTTCACACGAGGCTAGCTGTTTTATTTGTCTACAACAAATTCCATATTTTTTAAATTTCAAACACGTTTCCTATATGGTTACCAAACACTGATCCATAAACCTGCCTTTACCTAAAAACTTCTATTTTTACCTTTCCGCTTTTCTTACACATTGCTTTCTCTTCCTTGCTTCTCTCTCTTTCTACCCATGACTGTTTCTTTCCTTGTTTGTTTTTCTGCCTCCAGTCATACTTCCTTTCTCTCTTCCGATCGTTCTCCTAATTGTACCCTCATTTTCAGTTTTAATTCCTTCGTTTGCTGGCTTTCTTTCTGTTGCCCATTTTCTCTAGCATTCTCAATGTCTCGAGTACCTTTTCCCATCCAATAATCTCGAAACCTACCCCTTCTTTCCACTTCTCCGCGTTTCTATAAGTGCCGGACTCGTGACTACCGAAAGCCTGCCAGGGCTGATTGTACCTGTGTCTTTCCTACCCCAATACGCCCACTGGCACAATGGACGCACGCATCATAAATAAATGTACAGTTTGTAAAGAACAGCAGCTTACCAAAGCCAAACAGAAAAAAATAACTTCAAACTAATAATATGAGCCTAAGTGTGTTTGCTGATTTTCACGCTCACCACTGCATGTACGCCTTCCGTACTAATGTATCATGGTACATTTATTTGTATGCATCGCAAGGGTTCTGTAACACTTGAATGTTTTATGCACATTACTTTTAAATGCCAATAAAATATTTGACTTATATGAATAGGGGGGTTTTGTCCTACGGGTCCTGGCTGGACAATGACATTAATGAAGAAGAAAGGGCGCCAGGGCTCGAGTTTGAAACACCAAAACTTATTTATTCAGCTGGTGTAAGCCTTCCTTTCAATGATTCAGGAGGGTGTGTATTTATCATATTTCAACTTTTCAAAATATTTAATCTTTGTACAATCTTCAGAGTGAGAAAACATTCCTTAAGCTGTGGGAACAGTTTAAACACATTTTTTCATTCATTACAATACTTTCAATATATTCAAACACAAAACAAAATAGAAAAGATTTTTCATCAGCAGTTACATTCAAACTTTTTGATATGTGAAAAAAAGAACTGTGAATCGTGTACACCTAAACTCATTCGGGTACATTTGTTTATAAATACATTGCCCTATTTTATTTATGCGTCTCTTTTAAACAGCCAGATAGCCGACGCGTTTCCAAACCCTTCTCTTTAATCAATGGGGTTCTTCATCAGGGCTGGGCTGTGTACCTGTGGTGTAAGATTTAAGGGACATTTAGTATCTCCTTTTCCCTGAATTATATCATCTAATCAATAAACAGGCTGAGCCTTTACATTGATTTTACCTGGTTTCGCATTAATGTTGAGCGCTGTTTTCTAGGCGGGGCATCAAGTAAAACTTAAGTTTTCACCACTACCTGAATGGGGGTGAAGGTAGGTAAAGATTATACGTTTTTGGGCTTCTGTCGCCACTTATTGTCTTCAGTATGCTTATAGAGCACTGACACTTACTTGTATGTCTGTTCGTCTAATCCTTCACTACATCGGTGTGACCATGTCTAGGAATTTAGCTGCGCGTTCCGCGGTGATTATTGTTCTGTAAGGTCAGAAATTGAATATCAGTTCATGTCCGAGACTGCTGCTGTAATTGTGTATGCGTTTATTATCTGTTCTGCTTACTTGTGCGCATTGCGGTGGGGGACCCAAGCGTTGCTATATTTGTATCTGGTTACGCGATTGACAACTCGACGATGATTCAAGTTTCTGTGAGGGAGGAAAGGGCACAACAATAGTTGCCGTTACTACGCGGTCATATTTCTCTTCGCTTAAAGCTTCGGTTCAGTAACCGGGGAGAATCTTACCCTGGTCTGTGTCTTCGGACGCCGCAATTTGGGGTCTGCACGCCACGTGACTCTCACTCCGTTTACCAGTATTCAGGGCGGGTTACAACGCTCAGCGGAACGCGGTTTCCTATTTAAATATGCTGCTCAGCATTGTGGGATATGTAGTTTTGTGGGTTTTCCGTATTTGTTTACCGAATGGTATTTCTGAAGGTTGTGGTTCTCATGGCTATAAGTGCAGTGCTATGATTCTGGTCTCCTCAAAGTGTATAGTTTTTGGGACAGGTGGGGTTCACAGGGGGCTCAATAATTGGATCTTTGTAGTTCGGACATTTCGTTCAAGCCATCCATCACGCAATTAAATTTTCAAAATTAGATATGCTTCTTTTGTAAGTGTCAGTGCTCTATAAGCATACTGAAGACAATAAGTGGCGACAGAAGCCCAAAAACTTATAATCTTTACCTACCTTCACCCCCATTCAGGTAGTGGTGAAAACTTAAGTTTTACTTGATGCCCCGCCTAGAAAACAGCGCTCAACATTAATGCGAAACCAGGTAAAATCAATGTAAAGGCTCAGCCTGTTTATTGATTAGATGATATAATTCAGGGAAAAGGAGATACTAAATGTCCCTTAAATCTTACACCACAGGTACACAGCCCAGCCCTGATGAAGAACCCCATTGATTAAAGAGAAGGGTTTGGAAACGCGTTGGCTATCTGGCTGTTTAAAAGAGACGCATAAATAAAATAGGGCAATGTATTTATAAACAAATGTACCCGAATGAGTTTAGGTGTACACGATTCACAGTTCTTTTTTTCACATATCAAAAAGTTTGAATGTAACTGCTGATGAAAAATCTTTTCTATTTTGTTTTGTGTTTGAATATATTGAAAGTATTCTAATGAATGAAAAAATGTGTTTAAACTGTTCCCACAGCTTAAGGAATGTTTTCTCACTCTGAAGATTGTACAAAGATTAAATATTTTGAAAAGTTGAAATATGATAAATACACACCCTCCTGAATCATTGAAAGGAAGGCTTACACCAGCTGAATAAATAAGTTTTGGTGTTTCAAACTCGAGCCCTGGCGCCCTTTCTTCTTCATTAATAAAATATTTTAAACAAAAAAACTTAGCAATATTCAAATCGGTCAACGTTCGGGGCGGGGGCAGGCACACAATATGTCATTCATACCGTACCGAACACAGAAAATGTAGATTTAATGACGTGTTGTGATATTAAAAGACCCTCCGCACTTGTAAACTACAATTCCTGGTATATGTTAGAGACATTGTTTCCCCCACATAAACCTTGGCAGTGAAACACGCACGTCGCACGTTTTGAAGTTATAAATGCTCTATCGATGATTTATATGACTTGTTATAATTATCTTGTATGTTCTTAAAACAAAATAAACATTTCTTAAACTGAAAAAAAAATAAATGCTCTATCGTCCATATAGACACAGACAGGTCCATAATTAGCTTTTAAGCACACGCTTTCACAACTTCCGTGGTGTCAGCACTTTCAAGAACGTATTTTTCGTCATCCTTGGGCATCACCCCGGGGCACGGGTGTAGTGCACCATCTCTCTGCCCTCGTCCGTTTGTATCTTGTTCTGGATTCACTTTCCTTATTAAAGCACAGCATCTGGAGTTGGTTGCACTTCCTTCAGGCCTTAGGGGGAAAAGGCACAGGACAATATTAGGCCGACTCTTATCAAGTTGTGATGACAAAGATTATTAGACCACTGTGGCTCTGATGCAAGAGTTTTTACTAATCATTGATAACTTATGTGTAATAGTCCTTAACTGATGAGAATGCAACCTTAAGACAACCAATTGCAGCCCGTCAAACAATTACAGCAGATCCTCCTTTGGATGACATCATGGGTAACAAATTTGATGGGAAGCCTACAAAGGTGAAGGAGTTCTTAAATGCAGCAATTTACTTTCGAGGCAAATCAGTTTAGGACTTATAAGGCTAAAGTAGGATTTATTATTAGCAATCAGAGTGGTAATGCTTTAAAATGGGCCACTCCTTTTGTTTTTAATAGCAGTACCATGTTGGATGATTTTCAGGCCTTCTAGACTACCCTTAAGGCAATGTTTGATAATCCTGACCAAATCATGCTACGGAAGATTTACTGTTGTACATACAACAAGATCCCGACGATATGTTATTGTACAGAACAAAACATCATTAAATTGCATAAGAAATACATTTTGCCTGGATGTACACAAATTATTTTGGTCAGATGTGTGATTAATAAAGGACGAGTTAGTCAGATGTGTGATAAATAAAGGTTGAGTTAGCAAGAATAGCACTTCCTGAAGCTATACAACAATTGATTGATTTGGCCATGCAAACTGGGTTTAGATCAGAGGAACTGACTCAACTCAGAAAGAACTGTCACTTGCTCCTCAGTATTTCAGCCAGAACTCCCTAAAACCTTTAGAAGCTTTACATGAAGAAACCAACGAACCAATATAATTGGATTCAGCTCTTTAACCTTACTCAGAAGAAGAGAGGAATAGACATGAGGCTTATGGATTGCGCATGTACTGTGATCAGAAAGGTCACATAGTACAAGCCTGTCGTTTATGTCCAAACCAAGTTGGGAAATGAGAAAACCTACTTCTAAGAAGGGAAGGAAGAGTGGGTGTAACTCTTTCTTCTCTTCCTTTGGAGGCAGCTGAGCAACGTATTTATCTTCGAAGATTATGTTACCTTCTTTCAAGTTAGTTTGGATTTCTAAGGAACTAATAAAGACTAGCGCTATGAATTATACAAACTCAACTGGGTTATTGTTGGATAAGGAGTGGACAAGTAGGCATGGTATAACTATTAGTAAGAAGAAACTGGAAAAAATTGTTGGTGTTTTTGTGAAGTCAGGAGCCATTACTGAGCAGACAGGTCATTTACAGATTCAATGTAAAGAACTGTACTCTTCAGTTGTGGCCGGCACTGGTTGGGGATGGCGGGGTGGTGGGGCAGGGAGGCAGGAGGTAAGGAGATTAATAAAGAATGAAATTAAACTTACCTCCTCGCCACGTCCTCCTTGCCACGTCCTCCTCGACGCCTCTCTTCACTTCTCCGTCCTGCCAGAACAGGAAGCACCCAGTCTCCCCAGAGCCAATCACAACGCTGCAGGGGTGTGATTGGTCTGAGCGCCCTAGTTTGGCGCTCAGAAGGGGACTGGCAGCCTGGGCATATTCTCCACCCAGGCTGTAATGCAGCCTGGGTAGAGAACATGTGCCTCACCTCATCATCCTATAATTCTGTGGTTGCCACTGAAAAAACCTTTCATAAATTTGTCAGCCAAATCCCTGGTGTTGGCTTCTGGGTATTGAATAACATATTGTTTGGCTGCTACTCATCACTGAAACCCTGATTTTCCTGAAAAACGACCACTTGTTGACTCGTCTTCATCTTCTTCAGTTACAGGCTGTTTGAATGCTGTGACATCTGCTCTTTTAAGAGTATTGAGATTTTTTCAAGAATCCAAAGAAAACGCCAATGGCCATTTCAGTGGCTTAGTTGATGTCATAAGAACTCAAGATCAGTGGAATTGTTGTAGCTACTCTCCAAAGGTCCACATATGAGGATGGGATAGTTTTGCCCAATATAAGAAAGTACTACCCGGCCACCCAATTAATTACGGTAAGTGGTTGGGAATTCACCTCTCAAAACGAGCTGGTAATTAGACTAGATAGTATGTTTTGTGAGCAAAGGGCTACCCACACTTTTTATATAGAGGAGCGCTGCCCTCCACTGCCACCCACTGCCACCCACCACACACTCAATGTTTACAAAATGGCACAATCAAAACAGAGCATGAGAACACCATACTAAATACAGCAATGCCTCTATGGGTAGGTATATAATTAAAATACATGAGGCAATTTAATTTATTTATAGAGTGGATTAAGATAGCTATATTGATACTAAATGAGGTTTGGGGTGTGGATGGAGTGGTAATATTTGCACACCTTCATAACTAACAGATAGTTAGGTAACCAAAACTTAAACATGCTCTGTTAGAGTGTATATGGGTCAACAAAGATGTCACAGTAGACTTGCTGTTGGTGTGTATATTGCTGGAGAGGAATATGCGCTGAAAGGCAATATCCCTGATTTACTACCCTAACGCATATTTAATGTGATGACCTGATATAATTGAGAAATAGATGCGGATAAGATGTCAGTGCATTAGTAGATGACAAACCGTAATTCCTCAATAAGGTTGTTAATATGGAAATCGATGCATCCATCAATGAAAATGAAATCTCTTCCTTATTACTAGAATCGGCGTTGTGAAATCCACATCAACCACGACTCACAAATATGTAGTCTAGCAGGCCCTGAGAGCTAGGCCAGTGATTTGTGATTGATAGGCCACAGGTGGTGGGTGTGTAGCTGGCAGCCAAACACTCGGGCAGGCAACTCTTAATCAACTGTTGGTGGCAACCCGCCCTCGGAAGCCCACCTACCCCCACGGACCACGCATGCAACCTCGGAATCGTCCTGGACTCTGAACTCAGAATGGACTGGCAGATCCACTCCGTAGCATCCTCCTGCTTCCACACCCTCCACCTCCTACGCAAGACCTTCAAATGGATCCCCCTCAAGCACAGAAAGACCGTCACTAGCGCCCTTGTCACCAGCAGACTTGACTACGGCAATGCACTCTACGTCGGAATAAACAAAAACCTCACCTGCAAGCTACAAAACATCCAGAACAACGCCGCAAGACTGGTTCTCAACCTGCCAAGACACTGCCACATCTTCCAGCCCCAGCGCACACTCCACTGGCTCCCCATCAAGGCTAAAATCACCTTCAAGACTCTCACCCATGCACACAAAGCCATCCACAACACCGGACCAGCATACCCGAGCAGCCGACTTGAATTCCACGTACCCCAAAGGACCCTACGATCAGCCCAGCTCTCTTACGCTGTGGTCCCCCGCTCCAGGAAGTCCAGATCCGGAGGCTGCTCCTTGTCCTTCCTTGGGGCCAAAGCCTCGTAACGCCCCACCGCTCCACCTCAGACAGACAACATCACTCCCCATCTTCACGAGTAACATCAAAACATGGCTCTTCGATAGGCCTCCTCCTTGATGGATTGGAACCTGCACCTCCCCTCCTCCCCAGCACCTTGAGACCCTTACGGGTGAGTAGATGCGCTCAATAAACCCATGATTGATTCATTGAACCCCACAGACAGCGTATTGACATTACAATGGTCAAGGAAGATTGCCCCAATAAAGCACACATGGCCGGAAGGGGTGTGCACGCTCCTAAAAGCACCATAAAAAGTCAGATGCCACCTAAGATAGGAACACATAGCCATGCATTGATCACATGCCCCGCCCTGCCTGACATACACATTGTGCCCATGCAAGGTCGAGTTTCATCTTTGGTAATCATTAGCCAATTAATTTATGACTCAAAAGGCAGCAACCAACATTACTCACCATACATATAGGGTATGGCTTTAAACCTTTATAATGCATTTTGTTTTGTATAAAAGAAGGGCACAGACCCATTGTAAATCAAGACAGACCTCACACCTGTAACTTTTCTCCTGGCTACAATCTTTAATTAAACAAATTGTTCCTGTTTTGCCAAATGCCTTTTGTCTTCAGTTTTTAAGGGATTTCGAGCTCAAGTAATATTTTGGTGAGCCAGCCAGAAGGGATTGGGACCTCGTACTCGACTGCAGACGAAGTAAGGAGACGCCGCCAGGATGGTTTCATGATTGTGCAACAAGAAATATGGTCAGACACCGTAATTGATTGGCAGTTCTGCTGAATTTCCCAGGGCAGAGGTCTGTCCTGAAGCAGCCATCACAGAGGGTAAGAGACTACATCCGAACCTAAAACATAGTCTAAAGCATTTGGCATATGGTAAACTAGGGAGAAGCGTAAAAAGATAAAATATGTGCCCTGCCACTGACAGGGTCTGGCATATTACCTATTTTATATGTCCTAACTGAATCAGTCATAAGGCGGCCTTGGAGGTGTTCCCACAGAAGTCACATTTTTTCGATAATGGAATGAATGAATGAAAGGGGTTTTATAGAGCGCAAATCTACCCGAAGGCCTCGTAGCGCTAAAGTTGCTTACTTCTGGGGAGACTTACTGAATTATGTGGAAAAAAGAAAAGTTTTAAGAGATTTACGGAATTTTAACAGATTGGGCTCATTACGGAGGGCAGGAGGTAAGGAGTTCCAGGTAGTGGCAGCGTTAAGGGAGAAGGAGCGTCCGCCCCACCTGGCTCGTTTAATTTTCCGCGCTGTTACCAGAAAAGCAGTGCTTGACCGCAAAGATCTATGGGGGTGGTAGGGAGTGGCCAAGGCGCAGATCATGGCGGGAGCATTTTTCCTCATGGCCTTATGCATGATGCACATTGCTTTGAACTTAACTCTGGCTTGAATGGGCAGCCAGTGTAAGTTTCTCAGAGCCATGGTGCCTGAGTGGCTACGGGACAGGCCCAGCAGCAGACGCGCGGCAGCGTTCTGGGTGACCTGTAGTGTTTTAAGTGTGCTACTCGGTGCACCCAGATAAAGGGCGTTCCCGTAGTCCAGGCGAGACAGGATAATGGCCTGGACCAGTATCCTGCGAGCCTGGAATGGGAGGAGAGGCAGGACTTTCCGCAGCATGCGCATCAGTCCGAAGCAAGTGGCGGAAAGTGTGGTGGCTTGATGAGTAAAGGTAAGGGTGTTATCTAGCCACATGCCCAAGCTTTTAATTTGCTTTTTTGGTTCAGGGGGAGAACCCATGCAAGGTGGCCAAGGTAGGATGGGGCTGGGGAGGGCTGAGTTTCCCAGAAACATAAGTTCTGTTTTATCCCCATTTAATTTGAGATGGGAGGAAGCCATCCAGTTTGTGACCGCTATCAGACAGCTACTCAAGTTCGAAAAAGTGTGGTCTGGCTGATTCAAAGCTAGCACCAGCTGAGTGTCGTCAGCGTAGGTCACAATGTCAAAGCCAAATGGACGGACGATTTCTGCCAGAGGTTGCATGTAAACATTAAAAAGCGTTGGGCTCAGGGAGGAGCCCTGAGGCACGCCTTGGTTGAGAGGCCAGGTTTTTGAGTGGACTTCACCCTCTACCACCTGGAATGTGCGATTTTCCAGGAAGGATTGAAGCCATAGAATGGCGTTGCCCGTTACTCCAAGGAGCTTTAAACGGGAGAGAAGGATGTTGCTATTCACGGTATCAAAGGCGGCACTTAAGTCTAGCAACATTATTGCTGTAGTGCCGCCTTGATCCATGTGCCTGCGTGCTAATTCAGTCACCGTCAGAAGTGCCGCTTCTGTCCCCAGTTTAGGACGGAACCCTGCCTGTGAGTCGTGAAGCAAATGGTTAGTTTCCAAGTAAGACATCAGGCTGGTGTTAATATGTCTCTCAAGCAGTTTAGCCACCCAAGGGAGAAGTGAAATAGGGCGGTAATTAGTCATATTGCTAGGGTCAAGATTAGGTTTTTTCAACAAGGCTTTGACTTGCGCGCATTTCCAAGTACCTGGGACTCTTCCTGAGCTGATTGACTTATTTACAATGTTTAAAATTGCTGGTCTGATGGTGTTAGCAATTTTCATAAGCTGTCGTGGGGGGGCAGGGTCTAGTGGAGAGCCTGATGTGACTTTCAGCATGAGAGAGTCAAGCAATTCTTCATTTAATAACGGAAATTCAGCCAGTGAACTATCAGTAGAAGAAGAAGAAGCTGTGTCATTGACCACTGACTGGTGGGTGGCCTGAACAAAAGAAGAAGAGATATTTTGTATTTTTTGATAAAAATACTCAGCTTGGGCGTCGCAGCGAGTTTGGGCTTCGAGAGGATTTTGCAGGGAAGAGGGGGTATTGATTAGGGTTTTTACTATCTGAAATAGTTCTTTTGAGGAGTTGGCGGAGTTAGTAATTTTTTCCTCGTAGAATCGAGCTTGTACCAGTGTGGTCTTTGTTTTGTATTTCTTAATGGCCTCTCGGTAGCTGGTTTTGTCTTCTTCCTTGAGAGTAAATCTCCACGCTCTTTCGAGTTTTCTGCATGCGCGCTTTAACTCTTTTAGCTCAGGGGTATACCAAGGAGACTTTTTAAACTTAGTTTTCTCCTTGATAGTTTTTTGAGGGGCGGCTATATCTAAGGTGGCCTGTAGCCAGTTGATATAGTGAGTGTAGAGAGTGTCTACATCACCCTCGGTCAGGCGGGGGGTAGAGGATAATAAACTCACCCATAGGTCAGGGGGCAACTTCGACCAATCCCTACCTTTAAGTGTGGCTCGGACGGGCGCCAAGCAAAGGCTGGGTATCAGCCAGAGGAGAGGGACCAAAAAATGGTCGGTCCAAGGCAGGGGGATAGGGTGGCCAGTAATAAGTCTCTGGTCGTTGCTAAGAACTGCGTCCAGCAGATGGCCTTTGATGTGAGTAGGTTCAAAACCCTTCTGAATGATTTGGAGGGCTGCCAGACCGCTCAGAAAGGTGCTGGCTAGGGGGTCCGAGGGATTGTCCAGGTGAATATTCATATCACCAAGAACAGTAAAATGAGGTGCAGAAACAGCTAAGTCAGCGATCATGGGAGGAAGCTGGTTCACAAAATTGCCCATTTGGCCTGGAGGGCGATAAATAAGTAGGCCAGAGAAAGTTAGTGTGGGGGAGAGGTCAAGAGCAAAGGACATACTTTCACAAGATGGAATAGTCGTAGGACTGGTTCTGCATTGATAGCAGTTTTTGAAAAGTATGCCTAGTCCTCCTCCTCTGCCCTCTGCCCTGTCAACCCTTTGTAGTCCATATCCCTTAAGTAATATGGCGGAAATATCGGGGTTAACCTCATCTTTAAGCCAAGTTTTGGTAAGAAAAATGGCATCCGGGTTAGTTTCCTCAAGAAGAATTGACATTTCAGTTGAATGTTTGATCAAGGAACGGCAGTTTAGGAGAAAAAATTTAAAGAGGCTACCGGTTTCAGGTCGCTTGAGAGAGGGACATGGAGCAAAAAGACAGTGGGAGCATTTTGCCCCTGACACATCCGGATCCAAAGAGTGGAAACATAAAGCCTTTGGATTGGGCATGAGGGATTTTAGCTGTTCAGGGGCATACCCTGTTCGAGTGGGTAGGGCATCTGGAGATGGAGTAGGGGTCCTGGCCCCTGGGCGCCTCGGGGCGCGGACGGGCGCAGACGGGCTTGCCTTAGGCGCGCCTTTGGCGCGCCGTCGGCGCGCCCGCTGCGCCCGCCCGCTGCGCGGACGGGATGGCCCAGTGCTTTTAAGCATTGTTCGGGGAATGTGCAGGCCAAGGTGAAGATAGCCCTTGATAACTCCCCGGACGCTGATATTTGTGACATAGCTATCCTGATTGGGTGGAGCTGATACCTCAGTCTCAAAGGTTTTAGTTCAACGTTTTCCCAGTACTAAGAGGTTTCTTAACACCCCTGGTATCTGGAAAGAGTGTGGGAGGTACATCTGACTTGAGCCTGGGCGTCACAGGGCAGAATTCGGACATAGGGAAAAACTGGACCCACGAAGCTGGGCGTTACTTGTGTGTGGCCAAGAGGGGCTGGTGAGTCCCAAGTTATCACAAATATGGTTTCTATGATTACCACCTTTGTTTAGGAGTGAATATTGGCAGACGATCCAGCTCGCTTAGGAACGTGTTCCACTCTAGTCTTCTGTTGCTAGAGGAAATGTGATGAGAACTGTTAGAAATGGGGAACTCTGGTAGGCAATGGTATGCCCCTTTGTCCAAGTAGGGCCCCCTGCTTCTAGTCAGGGTAAGGGAGTTAAGCCCTTAGATAAGCCCTGCTCATCCCATTGGTAGCTTGCCACGATTAGATTAGTTTGTAAAGCATGTGTGCACAAATACAATAACATAGTGAAAACACTACAAATGGACACCACACCAGTTTATAAAAATAGGAAATCTTTTACCTAAACAAAACAAGACTGAAACAACAAAAATCGACCATACATATGTGAAGATATCATCAAAAATAGGTTATAAACAAACATAAAGCTTGTAGCAACAAATAGCTCCACCTGGGGCTATTACGTCATGACAGATAAAATATCCAAAAGTACGGCCCTAACCGCGAAGTGCGCAGCGTCGGGCCCTGGGTCACAGGGACACCAAAGAACAGTACCTTGGCAAACGATGAAAACAAAGACGGTGCACGGCGTTGGGGAGGTGATGCTTCGTTAGTGCTGGGCGGCGTTGGTTCCTTACGATCACAGGCGAGGTGAGGCGTCAGTTCCTTACTGCAATGCAGGGGAGATGAGGCATTGGTTCCTTACTTTTTCCGGGGAGGTGACGTCGCTGTGGATTCGAGGCGTTGGCTCTTTACGACGATGCAATGCAGAATTGATGGATTCAGGAGGTCACCCACTTCAGTTATTGGCTTCGCAATGATATTAGTTATGTTGGGCCTGTGGTGCGAGTTGGTGCAGTGCATCGTGAGCATCACAAGCAGTGCCCTCGGCTTTGGTGCAGGCAGCAGCCTTGGTTATGCCGTGATAGTCGGTATGGTACGGAGTCGGCAAGAGTCGGGGCTGCGGTGCAAGTCGGTGCGGTGCAGCGTGCACTTCACGGGGCTCACAGCTTTGTTGCAGGTCACGGCATCCCTCACCTGTGTTGCTATTTCTCTCTGTGGCAGCTCTTCACCAACACCATGGAGATCTACTTCAAGCAGGATACAAAGCACACAGCAAAGTCTTGGTCCTCTCATTGGCAGAAACGGCCACTGCAGGCCACTCCCACACAGCACACAGCAAAGGGGCAGTACTTCTACTTTCCCAGCTCTTCTCCTTGGCAGATGTTCCTCTTGAGTACAGAAGTAATCTAAAGTTCAGGGGTCTGGCCCCCAATAGTTATACCACATGTTCCTTTGTTCTCTAGTGGCAGAGAGTCTCTTCGCTCAGTCCAAACCAGTTCTGTCCTCTCCGGCCCAGCTTCCTGGCAGGAGGTGGACACAGCATTGTGCAAAGCAGACCAGGCCTAATCAGGTGCAGGGAAATCTCCTCCAACTACTCTAAGTGCAGCTCAGGCCTATTCAGCCCAGCCCTGACTCATCTAGGTAAGGCAAAACACACCCCAAACCCCCAAGTGGCTGTCTGGAGAGATTGCACATCCCCAGCCCCTACCACTCCAAAACCAGACAGTCAATCCACAAACCAGCAGAGGCATACAAGATGGCTAAGCAAGAAAGTAGCCACTTTCTAAAATTGGTATTTTCAAGCACATAATATGAAAATCACCTTTACTAAAAGATGCATTTTTATGTTCTGAGTTCATGCATACTAAACTCCATCTTTCTATCTTGTCCCCATGGTATATATTTGTAGAATGTTACAAAGTTTTCTATCCTAAGGGACAAATAGCCCTGCAATAGTGAAAAATGAAATACACATATTTCACTATCAGGACATCTCACACACACCAGTACGTGTCCTACCTTTCACATACACTGCATTCTGCCAATGGGGGTATCTTGGGCCTACCTTAGGGGTGACTCAGATGTAAGAAAAGGGACGGTTAGGTCCTGGCAAGTGAGTGTACTTGCCAGGTTGACATGGCAGTAGTGTAAAAACTGTGCGCAGACACTGCAGTGGCAGGGCTGAGAATCCTTTGAAAGGCTGCATGCCTGGGTGGCACACACAGTGCACTGTACTAGGGGCTTACTATTACATCAAATAAGCCAATCATGAATACACCAATTCATAAACATAGTTTACGTAGGGAGTATTAGAACCTTGGCACTGATCAGCAGTGGCAAAGTGCCCAAAGCATTTAAACCAGCAAAAAATGAAATCCAGCACACAGCAAAAATACAGGAGGTAGAGGCAAAAAGACAGGGGAGACCACGCTGAGGATGCCAAGTCTAAGAAGAACGTACTAATTTTTTGACGAACTAATTTTTTCTGTCAACCATTATTGAACTTTATTTTGTATGTGATTATTTTTATTTAAAACTGTATTGCGTGAAATAAAACTGAGATTGTGCACATGCTATTCTAACATATTGAATATTCGCCCCATGTTGTAATACTACATATGCATTGCTATATTGTTTTTATTGAAATATTTAGTCGAACTGCATGATGCAAATATTGTAAGTGGTAAACTAACGTAATCTTAAAGAGTATACCACGTACGATTAGACACACCAAACCCCAAACGTCAATTGGGTTGTTTTATCCAAATAACTCAAATTGCCATGGATTCCCCATTGATTCATATGGAAACTAGGTTCCCCAAACAGATAGAGAGAATTAATACATTTTGCCAAGAGTGGCATTTATACACAAAGGCCTAAGGAGGGAACATTTCACACACATATAATTGAACATACTAAAACATATATAAAGACTAAATATGCAGACAAAAGAGTCAGTGTTAGAATTATGGGACATCTTTGACTAAGTTTAAACCAATAACCCCACAATGCTGATACCGAGCAGGCATCGCCACCTCCCCCGCCCTCTGCAGGGATGGATGTACTTACACCAGCTCCCCCTGCTTTAGGATATTCATACACAATAATAGTAGAAGCCGACAAGCCCCCCCCCACCCCCCCCCCACTGAAAAAAGGACAGTTAGGTCTAAGCCTGAGAAAAACAAAAGCAAGTAAGCCCAGACACCTCCAGCACAGCCCAAGTCCTCAGGGAAGGTCCCCAGAAGCTCGACACCCCGTCCCCCCATGGTCAACACATGACACCTCAAAGGCAGGTAAAACACACACCCCCACTGGTTCAGGTGAGCGTAGACGAGTGTCAGGAAAGTTTGTGGCAGTTCTCAATAGTGGCTCTGTGAGCTCAGGAGATGACGAGAACTCCAGTCCCCTGGGAACTGATGACGAGGTAGGGTACAGGGGTTGCCCAAGCAGTTAAGGAGGAACCATAGAGTGAATTTGAAGGTGAATACAGGTTAACAAAAGCAGAGCGTAGCTGAAAGTAAAAGAGACAGGCCAGATGGCGTTAGGAAGGAAAGCATGAGCTGATGCTCGATAGAGAGAAAGGGCACGCAACCGGGTGTCAGAGAGAGAGTACAGAACAGCACGCTATTTTCATGAGGAAAGTAAGGCCGAGTACAGAGCCTAGCGCTGGGAGGACTTGGAGGTAGATGAAAGGCTACTAGTAGGGTTTAGAGCCACACAATTCGGTCAAGACAGGAGAGATAAAGAAACAAGGCAGCCTGGTACTAACTCACTCGCGATGCAGGAAAAACAAAATGCCACCTGTGTGTACACACAAGGTAAGCAGTGACGAGGATATGCGCTGCTATGTACGGGTGCACCACAAAGATAAACTAACCCTGAGGGAGATATTAGCCAAAAAGTAAGGCAAGCCTTTTGTGTACCCATTTGGGGACCTATTAGCAGATTGGACCGAGAAGAGGGACCAATATGAGGGACCTTGCCTCCCGCTCTGGCACGAAACTGGACAAATGATATGAGAATATCCTCCCCTCTGTGCAACCCCTCCTCTGGGAGGGATCCCTGAGTTGTCCCAACCCTTTCCTTAGGGTACTTAAGGGCTTAGCTGTGAGTGAATCCTCAGATTCATTGTAGGACAAGACTTAAGCCTGAAGCTACGTCGTTCTTCGACTGTATTGACACCTGGACTTCGACTGGAACTGAGACTGCACCAAGGAAGGGTCCTACTGCTCCTGCTGTTCTTCAAGTCTTCTTTGTTGCCCGTGCCTGTGCTTCTTCCAGGTTCTTCAACACACCTGTGAGCATCACGGACACCCGATGTAATCTACCTTGGAGTGAAGAAGTCACTCCTCTGCATCTACAGGCACCGTAATGAAGCTGACAGGTCTGATTCTCCGGTCATCCTATACGCATTTCCCAAAGCTCCACAATACAGCTGGTGGTTCTGTAACTCCCTCAAGGCATGACCTGTCCTCTCTGCAAAACTTTTGCGGTCAGAATCCCTCATCTGAACTGCAGTGACAAAATCCCTGTGCACCGTGTCAACTTTCCGTTGCCAAAGCTTGTTGGCTCTTCATTCCAGAGATCTTTGGACTACAAAAAGCTGCAGCCTCCAGCATCTGTTCCCTCCAAGATCTGCATCCTCACCACATCCTCTGCACTGTGGGCCTTCATCTTTGGTGAGCAGTTCAAGTTCCTCTTGCGACTCCTGTGCCTTCGGCCTGTGGGTCCACCTGAGGGTCTTTGCTTAGGGTCTTCTCTGACTGCCCTGCTGTTGGTGAGTCCCTTGAACCTTGCTGCTTCCAAAATTGCTTCTTTTTCATCATCCACACCAGTTGCGGCTACTAAGGCTTGTTGGTGCTCCTGCCGGACACCGACTACCTTGTCACCGACATCCGACATGGGACAGCTCCTGCACAGCTCCTGGTCTTCCTCAGCATCACATGGTCCTCACAGCTCAAGCAACAAGGTCATCATCGACTCATCTGAACTTCCCAACATAGGTCAGAATTATGTTTTCGTGCCTCCTGGTCATTTCAGAGTGGCATAGATTCTGCCCACTCTGCCTGCAGATTCTTCACTTCCAAAGTTCCACCCTTGGATTCCACCAGACTCCTTCTTGAACCTCTCTTCACCGCTATGCACCTGGCTTCCCTGGTGTAGGTAACCTGGTTCCTGGGGCATCCACGGGTGTGGTGGCTCTCCAACCTTCTATCCTCCAAGGGAATTCTTCGGGGTCTTCTGGGAAGGGTCCTTCTTCTTTAAAACTGCAAATAAAACTTCTCTATTAACTTCCATTGGGCACGCAACTGTGTTCCCACTCTGCGCCAGCCTCCATGGGGTTCCTAGGTACATACCTTGGGTGGATCCTTGTGTCTAGGGGTGAGAGGAGCTCGCGGAGTTGCACTACGTCGAATACTGCGGAGTTGCATAAAAACTCAATGGAATTCTGTGGAGTTCCATGAGTGGGCGGAGTTGCTCCACTCGCTCACCCTTATTCCTAAGGAATGGTATGGGGGTATACTTGATGAAGGAGCTCTGCGGGGAGGGAGCTGCCAGCACACTTTCTGACAGCCATACTCAGACGAGCAGACCCTGGGTTCCACACCGCGTGAACATACCAAAGAAGAGGGAGAGAAGCTTAAAGGCATCGTCAACCCAGAGTGCGCTGTGCTTCAGGGCCATGATAAGCCCCCCTGTGGGTGGGTCTTACTCCCCCGGTCCCCGATGAGCACTAGAAAGCCTTGGGACCCACACACCTCCGTAGGACAATGAGATGCAGAAAGGAAATTAGGACTACTTATTGAACGAAGACGGGCCCTCGTCTCATTACAGGAACTGCACCACCATTCCCAGCTGCCTTGAATGTGGCTGCCCACCTTCGGCTCTTTGCGCTGCCATCCACCCTGGAGAATGGTCAGTGTTTTGGTCGTAGAGCACCAGAGATCGCTGTTAGTGCCATCCCACCATCCAGCGTTGGAGCTCTCCCGGAACCCGTCCGAGAAGCAACTTCAATGGCGCATTACAGCACGCTCCTGCCTGAGATCATCCTTACTTTGCCCTACAGCCGCTCCGGCCTGCACAGTTGCTGAGTGTGTGAAGTGTATCTGCTGAATTCCGGCTGGACTGTCTCCCCTCCAAGTTGTAGCGTAGTTTCTATTTTCCCAATAGGCCCTGCGCATTGGAATAACATAAACAGTAGTATCGACGTAGAAGTGCGGATCTTCCAGGCCTCCACTGACTATGCTAAACTTAATTGGGTTTGTTACCAACTAGCTCAGAGGTCACTGGAAACTTTCTTCTCTGAAATAGGAAGTGATCAGCTTCCCTGGCACAGACAAGAAGGGATTCAGTTTTCCAACAACCGTGCAACATGACAACTTTGCTCCTCAGATCAAGAGTCAATCTCTAGGGTTGTGTGAAACAATAGACAGTTATTTTACTCAGTCAGGTTGGTGCAGATTACTTTCACAATATGTAGAGAATGGAGAGACGGGCGTTGTCAATAAAAGGTAACATTTATTGAACAGTCTTTCTTCTCATACAAGAGAAATGAATTGCCACAATTGCAAGACTTGTTATGATAAAAAGTACGTACAGTAAGATAAGTATTGCGAAATAATACTGTAAAAGCATTGATATGGTTTCTTAGCCATACAATGGTTTAAAAGTAATAAAACATATATACATTCATATATACATTAGGCTAAAATACTCAACTGGTGCTTCTAACTATGCCTACCCCAGTGTACCTGACCTAAGCCTAATACTTGGGAGGGGAGTAAGTAAGTAGCTTTAAGTTAAGTTGGTTTTGCCAAGGTTTGCTTCAAGAATTCTCTCTCAAGGGTTTAGTCAACACCATACCTCTGGAATAGAATGATGGAGGTCTGGTATCTCCCTCAGGGCTCGATATCCCAGTCACCCGCAAGGGTAGACTAGAAACGCCGGAGCTGGATTTCTCTGCAGGAGAAAGGCAGCGTCTCTTCTTCAGCGCATCGAGGAGTAGGAGGGGCAGCGTCCGCGGGCAGCTTGCATCTGCTGGGCTCTTTGCAGGGGACGGCTGTTCAGCTCCTAAGTTCACCACACCATCGTTCGCTAGTTAGCAGCGACAGCAGTAGCGATAGCAGCTATGGTATCATCAGCATGACAGCTTCTTCAGCAGCAGCGAGATAGCTGGCAGCATCAGCTTCACCAACACAGCAGCGATGGCATTAGTGTAAACAGCAGCGTTTGCTTAAGGCAACGTTGGTAATATTTATACCTGAAAGGTGCCTTGTTTGACGTAAGTTTGCTGGACATAAGAAGTCAATAAAGATGTCACTAGGAAGTGATCGTCTATCAGTGCTCATTAGAGTTCTATTACTAATCAAAACACAGCAAGCGGGGATTTCCAGGTTTGCTGAGTTTTTATCTTGTTGAAGAACTCAGAGTGTTAATCTAGGAATCTCAGGTAGTGACTTCTGCTCTGTCATTGCACTAATTGGTTGCAAAGGAAGTGGCAGAGAAAGCTATTCTGGAATGTGGCTCTGTTCGTGTGAGGCCAGAGATGAGTTTCTGAATATTGCACTTGAACGGTTATGCCAAAATAGGGAATAAATGGATTTATAGCCGAATAGGGGCATAAGGTCACAGTATCGATCAGGATCCTAGATTAAAACGCTACACCCACTCCACAAATTCATGTCCATCAAATTACTAAAACTAGAGCAATAAGATGCATGTGTAACATTGCCCACCCCAAAATACATATATGCATTTGAAACAGGCGTATATTGTACGTGAAAATGTAGGTACTGTACGTTTTTGAAGCATAGAAATCATTCAAAAATTATTGCATATGAAATCAATGAACGATTATGCAAAAAGAATTACACATGAAATATCTCTGAAACAGAAGAAGGGCGAGATAAATCATCACATATAAATGCATTGCAATAAATGTGCTAGAGGCTGGTGTAAAGTTATTATGTCTCTAGATGTATGTAGAAATAGAAGTTTGAAGCTTCTGTTCTCTATGAATAGTTTTTTACTTTAAGCAAAGAATTTTTCGTGCCAAAAAAGGGTGAATATTAAAAAGTGTTCAATTCAAAAGAATTAATGCTTGAACGGGGAAATTAGAGTTCCAACGCTTTTAGCAGTTTTTGTTGTTCAAAACTGAAGGCCGAATTCAGAGTTCATGGGAACGCTGTGTGTCAGAAAGCTTCTCCAAAATTATTATTTCTGTTCGGGTGAGAACATCATATCAGACAGGCTCTCAAAGAATTGGTCTACAGAATCAGGTGACAGTTCGACCAAATTCGATAGTGCTGTAACTTGGCAAGTGTGAGAATGATTGCTGTCATCATAGTCGGGATCAGCAATGCTCATAGAAGGTCGTACCTGGGTGATGCTGCTTTTGTCACTCGCTCCACTATTACCACCTAGTGGTAGCACAGGAGTCTCCACGAATGCCGTCATCAGGATTGGTAGCCGCTGGGGACAACACAATGCGTGAGCCGTTGTCGGACTTAGCAAAGTATCGACGTCCATTGGTACTGCTGATGGAAGTGAAAGACAGATGTCCAACACGCATTCATCTCCGCATAGCATACATCGAAGTACCGGTAAGATACAGGTCTGCCATATAGGTCTGAATGAAAGGAACCAGGTCATGTTTAGATCTCTCAGCCTGGCCAATCCAAGGACTCTAGTTATTCTGTCCCGGTAGCGCATTGCTAGGATTGTCTCTTCCATTCCCATAGGAGTTATGTCTGAGCTGTGGGTTGCCATAACGAAGCAGGAGGGTCAAAAATAAAATCCCTGCTACAAGTCCCAAAAATAGGGGTATGCCGCCAAAAACAGAGTGGACAAAATTTGGAACGATTCCCAGAATTGCTTGAAATGGTGTTAGCAGTCCCGTAAAAATCGTCTTAAATATGCCTGGGATGCCTGTGGCACTAGACATGTTAAGGAGTTGGCTAAGCATTTCTACGAAATGCACGGGGCAATTTGTTGATAAAAGGTCATGAACCTCCGTAGCTGTCCTTGCAACTAGAAGATCATACGTCTCTTTTGATGACGTTATGGGCACTGTTGTCTGTAAAAGCACAGACTTAATTTTGCTTAAAGTATCAATTCGTATAGAATAGAGATTCAGACGAGGCCAGATGGGAGTCTCTGTGTCTACAGGCCCGCTCGGGAACAATGCTTGCATACAGCATTTGACCATGGATGTTACACTTACGAGATAACTTCTCCCTGGAACAAGGCCACAACATCTGTGTTCCGTTCTAAGGATGTAACTCCCATTCGCGAGTTGCATAAAGAAGGGCTCTATCTGAGTTGCAGGTGTGACAAGCTGGTGGCATGAAAGGTTGTTAGAATTACCTTCACAGGCTCTGTGTAAATTAATACCCTGGCACAAAAGTATACCGCTTAGTGAATGTTTACAATTTTCACCAACAAGAAATACATTTTTGTCGCTGTCACTGTAGTATGAATGTGTGTATGGTAATTTCCATTCTGATTTAACATAACCTTTACCCAATCGTTCATACCGGCCAGTAGGTATGTATTCAAGGCACTCTTTAAATCGGAAAGTTGTTATCGGAATTGTGATAATTCCGTGTATTATCCATTCAATGACAGGACTTTCTGACATTGTCAATGGTAATCTCTCAAGTTTTTCGATGCTCAGGATTGTATAGTCTGCTCCTTTCTGTGCCAAACTGATTTGTTTATCAGTAAGGTTAAAAATGGAAAATAATGACGTTGTGTTGATTAAACGCCAAGGCACATAGCCTGAACGAAGATTTTGCAGCGTCCAGCCTAATTGTACAATAGAACGTAATTGAGATTGGCCATGCTGTAACATTAGCAAGTCTCTGTCTATTATGTCAAAGGCAGAAGATACAATATTGTCCAACGAATATATTCTGGAGGACAGAGTCATTAACCCATTGTCCACTACAGAAAGTGATTTTTCCAAATTAATACGATCAATTTCTCGTATTTTTTCAGCTGTTTCAATATGTGTGACTTTCCAAGCCTCGTTGTACGCAGCATAGATGCTGGCCGCTATGAAACGCTTTTGATGCTGTTTGCGTGGTCCAAGAATGAAATCGCGCAAATCAGCACCATCTTTTAGTAAAGACAAGTGTCGCTTAATTTCAGCCAGTGTGGATGTTCCTAGCCATTCGAGGCAGAGTTTCCCTACACTGTATGTTGTTACTATCCCTGGATGTTGTCTCTGGGAGTATCTAGGGTCTTGTCTGGTCATTTTTAACCCCTGTGTTTTGTTCAGGAATCTATCTTGACAGCTGTTTGTGTCAGTAGGCCAGATTAACCACTTTTTCCAATCAGGATGTATTCTGTTAAAATGTAAAATTTTAGTTACGTCTATCTCAATATCTGTTGTTGCATTCTCAGGTATTGGTTTTGGAATAGATGGTTTGTTAAGGTCTTTGATCTTAGCTAGGCCAAGACAGGATGTTTGGTGTATTGTGTCATTTAAAAACATCATTTGTTCTGGTATCATGCAGGTTCTGAATAGTGCTTCAAGGCCTTGTACCTGCCAATCTTTTGTACCCCAAATAGTTTTTGTTTCAATGTTATTTTTCCAATAATCAAAAGCAAATGTCATCATTTTTTCATAAAATGCTTCTGAATATATCAATTTAGAATTTGTCAGCATTTTTTTTTCATTCCTGTTTTATCTAACAGTTTGTAATAAAACGTTTCTGCATCACTGGTGTTAAACCCTGAGAAGTATTTGAATTTCTCAAAAAATGCTTTATAACTGCTTTTAGGTGGTGTAGCACAATGTTCCCATTGATTATACTTAAAAACATTTCTAGGCTGTGCAGATTTATGCAAATAATGATCGCCATAATGTGTGTAGCAGAATGTCTGCTCATAACTAGACGAACCTTGTAAATAATCATGTTCTGTGAATCTAGCTGACATTACTAAATCAGACATCATGTCATTAATACTGTTAAAGTCCCAATCATCAGAGAATGTACTAGGTTTTACAAAGTCACTTAAGTAAACCTTCAGTTGATGAGGATACTTCAGGACCTCGACCGGACCATAGATCTCATAGTCAGTTTTCTCCCATACTACCCCA
Organism: Lissotriton vulgaris; assembly: GCF_964263255.1. Taxonomy (NCBI): domain Eukaryota; kingdom Metazoa; phylum Chordata; class Amphibia; order Caudata; family Salamandridae; genus Lissotriton; species Lissotriton vulgaris. The sequence continues at coordinate 1,333,916,867 of NC_141693.1, forward strand.
CCAGGTATTGGAATTGCTGTGACATTTACTGTTGACAGTTCTCTTTTCTTCACGTGGGATGATCTGTGTGGTTTCAGGACTAGGTTGATGTTCTGACTTGCTGTGTCCATTCAATTGTAATAAACTTTCCTAAAATTAAAACTAAAATTAGGCATAGTAGGAGTATGAGTACCCCTGAAATAATCCAATGCTCAATCAACGGTGTATCCAGATATAATTCTTTGATTTGTTGAAGGAGTCCTGTTGTATTTTCTTTAGAATACTTTTTTGTTTCTGTCATCACTTCGGGTCGTTTTGATCTTCAGAGAAGTTGTCGAAGTTGATGAAATAACCAGAGGCAGTTCTGTCAATTGTTGGGATTGTTCTTTCAATCTGTCTTTCGGTAGCACTTTCTGATGCCACATTATTGTAGACTGGTGTTTCTTGACGAACTGTTTCAATCTGTGTCTCAAGAGGCACGAGTTCCATGGCATTATTGCATAGTCCTTCTCTGTGCACTGCAGGCTGATCGAATGGGATTAGTCTTTCAGTTTGAACCTCTTGGATTGTTGCAAGTTTGGGTATTCTGTTGTTTCTTGGGAGTCCACTGGGCCTACTGTTGATTATAGGCCACATGGTTGTGGTTTTACCAGGTCGATAGACACGACTCTGTTCTCCTTTTTACCAGTAAGGGGCGGTAGTACAACTGATCTTGTTCCGGTGACTGCCAAGACAGGTACTGCTTTTCTGTAAGAAGGCCCAAATTCCTTCTTCACCGCGATTTTTTCTCTGACTAGATCCACAATCTTTGGAATCCAGACAGGCCTTGCTGGGGCTGTTGCTTGTGGTGCCTCGTCAGTGGTATCTGGCTGTTGCTTTAACTTTATGTTGCTTAAGGATTTTCTTGTTTCATTCAGTTCCTGTAAAACAGCCAAACGATCTTTGATGTCAAAGTCTGTTTTCTTATCTTGTACCACTGATACCTGACTATCTAAGTCCTGAATTCTCATTCTAATTCCGAACAATAGTTCGTATGGGCTGAAACCTTTTAGAGATTTTCTTGGCAAATTGTTAAGACTGATTTGGACACTTATTAAATGTTTGACCCACCCAGCGCCTGAACCTAATACCTTCGCTGTTATAGATCACTTTATATCTCGTTTTTTTCTTTCTACCACACTATTCCCTTCGGGGTGCAACGGACAAGAATACCGCAACCCAATTCCCATGCTGGCCATGGCCTCCTTATAGGCTCGAGAACTGAAAGCAGGACCCTGGTCAGAATGGAACGTGGTAATTGCGTATGTGCCGATAAAGACTCCCAGATCTTTTATAACCGTTCTAGCGTCAGCCGAGCGCCGGGGCCAAATTTTTTAAGTGTGTTTAGCCTTAACGATGTACAATGGGACGCGTTTCTCTTTTTTGATAGCGCGGATAGATTGCCTGATGCTTTCTATTAGGGCTTCTGACACTTCACTGGCCGGTTCTCCACTGCGATCTCTGTTGCAGTCTTCACAGTTTTTTGCAAACTCATGAATGCCTTCACTCATTTCCGGCCACCAGTACTCTGATTCCAATTCTCTCAGAGTGTCTCAGACCCAACCCCATGTGTGCTTCCTGTAATAGGAAGCCCCTCCGGTCCCTGTTTGGAATTACCCTATCCCCCACTCCAGGGATTCGAGCAAAAGGAACGGAGTTTGCATCGATTACGTATGCATAATTGAGTGGATAGTTCACGGGCAGTGCTGCACAGTCGCCTTTTACGGTCGTTTTTACTGCCAGCATGGTTTCCCCGTCTATGCATTTTTCTGTACGCTTTTTTGTGGCTACGGAAGCCAGTTTAGTTGCTTCCGCTATGGCTGTAATAGCCAATGAATTCCCTGCAACGTGAACGCCATCACGTTGAAGACTCTGTGCATGTATCACGTGAGTCTTTTGTAGTTCTTTATGTAAAAGAGCTACCTGTTTCCAGAGCAATTTATGCTTTATTGTGGCACCTGTGTCATCTTTGTAATCGTTTTCAATCCAACTCTGCAGTTTATTATTGTAAGAGTTGACGCAAAAATGAGAATCGCACACGATAAGTGTCGGGAATTCACGTTCTGCATTTTCGAGCGCCATCTTTAAAGATCTGATTTCAGCTCTCTGAGCCGAACAGTTTCTTACTGATTCAGTTTTTGTTACTTTCGGTCTGAATTTACCGCACAGCCAATGACCTTTAATAATCGCACAGGCTGCATCCTAGGATTTGCTCTCTACGTTGAAATGCTGTACAACTCTATCTGTATAGATTATACAGGCATAATGTGGGAGAGGCAGAAGTTCGATTGGCAGAGGATATTCTTCTTCATATTCTAAATCATTCAGTTCTTCGAATTGCGGGGCGGAATAGTATTTCACATCTTCCGCTCCTAGAGAACCTACACACTGTATCCATTTCGGATCCAGTGACACTGTAGGCAGGTTTACTGGGCTGAATAGCGCCTCGAAGGCGGATTCCGCTGTGAGGATATTAATCCTTTTACCATGTGCTAATTCTCTTTCATTTGCTAATGCAATTTGCACTGCTTTCACAGTTCTTTCTGTGTGACAATGTTTTTTCTACTTGTGTGTACAAGTGAGATTTAATTGAAATTGGTACCTTTTCTCCCTCATTAGAGGTTAGGTACGTGAATCCGCATCTTCCTGGGATGATTCGGATTACAAGATCGCAAGTATTGTCACTTGTATCTAATTTTCTTTTTGCTAACATGTCTGTTTGCAGTGATCTCAAACTTTCTGTGTGTTTTTGAGTCCAATTCATTTGTTTAAAATCAGGTTTAATTAGTTTGTAGAGAGGTTTAACCCTCTCCGCGTAATTTAGAATGTAAGTTCTTCCGAAATTCAGAAAGCCTAGAATGGATTGTAAATTCTTCAGCGTTTTTGGAGCTTGGAGTACAGCGCACTTCTCTAAGAAGTTGTCCGCTAGGCTTTTTCCTTCACTTGATAATTCGTATCCTAAGAATAGTACTGTCAGATGGGCAATTCGAGACTTTTTAAAGCTGAATTTGTAACCCTCTGCTGCGAACCCAAGTATAATGGTGTTCACTCTTTTCAAGTGAGTATCCAAGTCGTCGTCTGTGAGATAAATATCATCTACGTAAGATAATGCCTCATCATCATATATTTGTAGTAACTCTGTTACCCTAGCTGAGAATAGTCCTGGGCTGTTCTTGAACCCCTGTGGGAGTCGACAGAATTTTTTCTGCGACCCAAATGCTGAGAAAGCGGTCAAATATCTGCTTTCTGGTGCAATGTTTTGACAAAAGAAACCATTAGATATGTCTAATGTCGTTTTATATTTTTTCCTAACTATGTTATTCATTAGGGCTGCACTATGCGAGTTTTGTACTGCAAATGTTTTGCAACATGCATTAAGGTGTCTGTAGTCCAAAACTAGACGATATGAATTGTCTGGCTTGGAGACAGGAAACAAAGGATTGTTCATTTGAGAGGTGCATGTTTCAATCACCCCCTGGTATTCAAGTTGATCTAAGATCTCCCTGACTTGTTTTTTAGCTTCTTGCTTAATGGGATACTGCCGTTGGGCAGTTGGTTCACTTTTTAACTGTATTTTGTGGGGAGGAGAGTCCTCATCCCATCCTACATGATTTTTATATAATGCCGGTGCCTGGGCTACTGCCCATTTCCTTGCATATGTATATTTTTTGTGAATCGGAATGTGATTCGAGAAGGCAGGCATAATCATTTCTTCGCCACGAGGGCACTCCCTGACAAACTCTGGGGGCCAATCTTTTTCAGCTAACAGAATATCATAGCCTTTTGAGAGTTTATCCCAAAATAGACCCTTTATTTTCCTAGTCTTATCACCCTCTATACGCAATGTTATTTCGTATATTTTATGGGGCTCGCTAAGTCTGGTGTCGGCAGTTTCAACCTGAATGTATTCATTCGTGTCCACTGTCTCCAGATGACTCATCAAGATCTTGCGGGCTATACTGATTTCTGCTGCACTGTCCAACATTGTCAATGCCCACTCCCCGTTTTTCAACTGTGTCCTCAGTATTCTCGGCATGGTTGATTACTCTAATACTGGCTACCTTCTTTTTTGGAAATTGAGATTTTTTACTCTGAGCAGGTTCCTTGTCTTTGGACTTGGTGTGCTCTCCTGGGTCTGACCGTCCTCTTCTTTCCGATTTCTGCGAAAAAGATCGAGAGGGACGTGTATCAATACTTTGATATCTATCAGGTTTTTTCAAATTATCCCTATTTCTAAGGTTATATCTTTTCTCAGAGGGCTCCCTCTGGGGAGACTGGTGTTCTCGAGTCGGAGTTCTTTCCCTCCGTCGAGGAGACCTTCCTCTGGACTGGAAAACTTTTTCCTTGGGAGTGGATTGTTTATTTCCATCCCAGCTCTTTTTAGGAGTGTTTGAATTATTTTTAATAAATAATTTTTCAGGATTTTCGAGCAGTTGGGGCTTTACTGGTTTCCCACCCAAGCTGTCTCTCCCTAATTCTTCATAGCATTTCTCTATGATTCTGGCAAGCTCAACTGGCTGATCTGTTATATCTGTTTCCTTCAACTTCTGGCGGATCGCCACAGATGCTGCTTCTCCTTTTATATTGGCTAATAATATAGCCGAGACCTGCTTAAAGTCTTTCAGTAATTTCATACCAAGATTTAAAGCTGGCTCTGGACCGTATTCATTTTGAATCTGTTTTAGCACTTCTGGTATTACCGCCATAGACGGAACACCATGTGTTTTTGTGTAAATGGAAGCAAAGACTGTACCCCAAGTGTCGCAGTCCTCCACGTGTGGTGCGATTCCCATAGGAAGGCAGATGGTCAAGATTCTGTGTTTCTCAATAGGGGTAGTATCTGGAAATACTGCCTCTATTTGAGTGATTTTCTGTGCTAACCAGAAAGGAATTTGTTCCCGTTTTACGGGTGTTTTACCAAGACATGACTGTATGTTCTGTGGTGTGATTTTATTAGTATTCCCCTGATGAGGGGTCAGCTGTGGTACATTAACAGCTGGTTGGACTGTTGCAGTCCGCATTACATATTGGACTAATTGCCTATGTATTTTTATAAGTGTTTTTAGCTGTACTAACAGCTCTTCTCTAGACATTTTTGCAATGTCCGGATGTGGTGTGTAGCTGGCTAGAACCGGCCACGTTGCTCCTGGTCTACCTAGTGGACCGAGCCTGGTAATATGATCATTATGTTTTAGGGCGCCATTAAACCAGAGCAGGTGCTCTTGGAATTTTAGTGGGATTTCAGTCTCCTCGAAAGGAGCGTACTCTTCCGGAGGTTTCTCTATTTTGTAGTAGTGAAACTCTTTTGTTCTAGCGTTTGCCGCTGGAAAGTTTATCCATGAATTGAATACCTCTGTCTGCCGATATTCGTGAGCCTCTATCACGAAAATTACTGTACCACCTTGTGGTATCAGTCCGTTTTCTATATGTTTTAACGTTATAGATTTTCTTAAGTGGACCGGGATGTCGATGGCAACCGGGTCAGTCTGTAGGAGACTCGAGTCTTCCTCTATTAGTAGGGTTGCCAGCCTAGCTGCTTCCCTTTCTTCTTCACTGTCTGACATTTTATAAATGCAGGCTTTGCAGAGTAGGTCTCCAAGGAGACAAAGATTAGGTGCACAATATTTTGGAACACTGCATCCTTCAACGTTGAATAAACCAGAGCTTTACATAGGAATCTCTTCCTACAAAGGTCGGGCGGATTTTAAACTTTCACCCACTCCAGAAGTCTATTGGAGTATTTACGGGAGAAAGGGGTCTGTGTGAAATATGCACGACTGAGTTACTCTAACGTCTTGCGTTAGTTTATCGCCTTACCAAACGTTGGGCGCCATGTAGCGTAGTTCCTATTTTCCCAATAGGCCCTGCGCATTGGAATAACATAAACAGTAGTATCGACGTAGAAGTGCGGATCTTCCAGGCCTCCACTGACTATGCTAAACTTAATTGGGTTTGTTACCAACTAGCTCAGAGGTCACTGGAAACTTTCTTCTCTGAAATAGGAAGTGATCAGCTTCCCTGGCACAGACAAGAAGGGATTCAGTTTTCCAACAACCGTGCAACATGACAACTTTGCTCCTCAGATCAAGAGTCAATCTCTAGGGTCGTGTGAAACAATAGACAGTTATTTTACTCAGTCAGGTTGGTGCAGATTACTTTCACAATATGTAGAGAATAGAGAGACGGGCGTTGTCAATAAAAGGTAACATTTAATGAACAGTCTTTCTTCTCATACAAGAGAAATGAATTGCCACAATTGCAAGACTTGTTATGATAAAAAGTACGTACAGTAAGATAAGTATTGCAAAATAATACTGTAAAAGCATTGATATGGTTTCTTAGCCATACAATAGTTTAAAAGTAATAAAACATATATACATTCATATATACATTAGGCTAAAATACTCAACTGGTGCTTCTAACTACGCCTACCCCAGTGTACCTGACCTAAGCCTAATACTTGGGAGGGGAGTAAGTAAGTAGCTTTAAGTTAAGTTGGTTTTGCCAAGGTTTGCTTCAAGAATTCTCTCTCAAGGGTTTAGTCAACACCATACCTCTGGAATAGAATGATGGAGGTCTGGTATCTCCCTCAGGGCTCGATATCCCAGTCACTCGCAAGGGTAGACTAGAAACGCCGGAGCTGGATTTCTCTGCAGGAGAAAGGCAGCGTCTCTTCTTCAGCGCATCGAGGAGTAGGAGGGGCAGCGTCCGCGGGCAGCTTGCATCTGCTGGGCTCTTTGCAGGGGACGGCTGTTCAGCTCCTAAGTTCACCACACCATCGTTCGCTAGTTAGCAGCGACAGCAGTAGCGATAGCAGCTATGGTATCATCAGCATGACAGCTTCTTCAGCAGCAGCGAGATAGCTGGCAGCATCAGCTTCCCCAACACAGCAGCGATGGCATTAGCGTAAACAGCAGCGTTTGCTTAAGGCAACGTTGGTAATATTTATACCTGAAAGGTGCCTTGTTTGACGTAAGTTTGCTGGACATAAGACGTCAATAAAGATGTCACTAGGAAGTGATCGTCTATCAGTGCTCATTAGAGTTCTATTACTAATCAAAACACAGCAAGCGGGGATTTCCAGGTTTGCTGAGTTTTTATCTTGTTGAAGAACTCAGAGTGTTAATCTAGGAATCTCAGGTAGTGACTTCTGCTCTGTCATTGCACTAATTGGTTGCAAAGGAAGTGGCAGAGAAAGCTATTCTGGAATGTGGCTCTGTTCGTTTGAGGCCAGAGATGAGTTTCTGAATATTGCACTTGAACGGTTATGCCAATATAGGGAATAAATGGATTTATAGCCGAATAGGGGCATAAGGTCACAGTATCGATCAGGATCCTAGATTAGAACGCTACAAAGTTAACATGGTTAATATGTGTGTCGGGCTGCCGCCTGGGGGAGCTACAAAGGGGACGGTGCGACTTGCGGGGCTAAACCCTTATTTATATGTTTAGCATGTCCTTCTCTGCAGTGGTGTGGGTGGGTTACAAGTACACCTACCACAACTGTCAATAGATGCTTATGGTGCAGCAGCGGTATGGTCACCTGTTTGCACTGATGGATGTACTGTGCATATTTTGTGTCATTTATGAGCGCTGTGACAGGGAAACCTTTTTAATGTGTCTTTCGCAACCTTCGGCTCTTTAGTTTTTACTTTATTAAAAAAGTCATGTTGGGGTGTACAATTCATTATTTTATGCCGGACTCTTTCTGCAAATTAAATACCTTAAAATTCACAGTATGGTTGCAAACCTAACATCCTCCTTGGGTTTAAGATTAGTGATGGTTGCCAGTAAACTGTGTTACAAGGCGTAGGTGGGGTTTTTGCCAAATTCCGCCTTCCAAGTGAGTGAAGAGTGACAAAAACTCTCTGAACTCTGCCGCAGGGTGGAGTTCACCACCCACCACTACTTGTGTCCCAGGCTTCTCTGTGTCTTCTGGTCCAAGTCCCGTCCCACTTTCTTAGTATATGGATTGGTCTCCCCCTGGAGCCCACTGTATTTTGTACTACTTATCTGACTGCAATTGAAGTACTCTTGTGTATTGTGTTGATATCTCCGGATAGGAGATATACCAATGTGTTAGTGAGAGTTGTGTAATAAATAGAAGTATTTTTATAAACATTGTGTGGGTCTTTTTCAGTTAACTCACATTATTGATTAAACTAGTAAAACAGTACAGAAGGTATAGAGAAGGCCTAGAGGAAGGCCCCCCTTTATTCCTCCTGGTGGGGTGCAATGAGTCCAGGTGAGGTCTAGGTCCTCCTCCGTTAATTCAACCACTTCTAACAATTCCATAGGGACCGCCATCTCTAGCCAGATGGCTGACTCCTTAGAAAGGGAATACCGTCTGCTCAAGCTTGAGAGAGCCAAGCTCAGAATCAAGAAGAACAGTTGGCCCTTAATAAGGAGACCATAGAAGTTCAGAGGGCTTGGAAGAATGTAGGATTCGGATCCCATGGAGCCAGCACTAGCGAACCTAGGGTCAGGGAACACTCCTTTGACACTAGGAACCTGAGCAGGATAGTCCCTCCTTACTAGGAGGAAGAAGACATCCATAAATGGATCCCGGCTTTAGAGAGTGCCTGTAAAGTTCAGACGGTCCCTCAAGGGCAGTGGGAAGCTGTCCCATGGTTCTCCTTTAGAGGTAGAGACAAACTTCCCACTGTTAGAGAGGAAGATGCAGATAATTACTCAGAATTGAAGAGTACACTCATAGATGGGCTTGGTTTAACCACTGAGCAAAACAGGGTTACGTTTAGTGACACACAGAAGGCACACACCAAAGACTGGGTACATTTTGTAGACAGTGCTATTAAGGCTCTGGAAGGCTGGTGTTATGGAAGTAATGTACATGACTATAAGGGATTGTATAATTTATTGATAAAAAAAATGGTCTTGAGCTGCACCTCAGCTCAATGCGCTAACCTTAGAATATAGGTTAAGGGCTGCTAATGGAAGAACAATTTCAGATAGAGGAGGAGGAATGACCTTTGTGGGGCCAAATGGGTCAAGTAGGATTGACTACTTATTAGTGGACCTCACACTATGGCCGTTGATACAGGAGGTGGCCATAATTCTATTATGTGACAGCGATCATAACCCTCTCATCCTGTCTATCCAAAATCCCTGAGGTGGTATTGGGAGAGAGCCGCCGATACCATTAAGCACAACATGTTTAATATCCACAAGCGATAAGCGTTGTCTCAAATGGCCTGCGGTATTGGCAGACGAATTAAAGATTGAACTGATTAAGGATACCCTTACAAAGCACCCAGCGATCCTAGCACTAGTGACCATAGATCCATCTAACCAGAGTACTTGTAGCACCCTCCACATAGAATTCTTTGACCATCTGGCTTGTTTTTTCCATGCTCCAAATAAAAAACCGAGCTCATGCCAGATAAGACCCTTGGGAAGAGAGTCATGGTTCAACAAAAAGTGCAGGACCCTGAGAGGGACTTTGACGGCTGTCATTAAAAATCGAGAGCCTACTAGTATTCAGAAGGCTAGGGAAGACTTCAAACAGGCACAGTGTATAGCAAAAAAAGAATGGGATGAGAGGAGATGGGAGGATTTAGGAGAGGCCATTGGGCATCCTGATAGCTGTATATTTTGGTCTTTGGTATCTAATCAAAACTTTGAACATTCACTACCCTAGGCAAATAACATTCCAGCCACTGAATGGCATAAACACCTTAGTGAATTATACTCTAATGGTCCACACATTGACATTTCCCAGATGCTCCACGATATGGGTTCCCTGCTTGTACACTTACATTCACTAAGGAGGAGATATTGTGCTCACTTGATGCCACTATTCCAGCAAAAGCCCCCTGCCCCGATGACATACCTGGAGACCTTTTCCGTGCTGATAGGGAACACTGGGCAACCTATTTCATAGACTGACCAATGACATCTCAAGCGGGGGGAGCATTCCGGACACCTGGAAGGGGGCAGAGGTAGTACCCATTTTCAAGAAAGGGACAGGTTGCAACCCACCAACTACCGTCCTATTAGCCTGATAGATTGTGCACAGAAGGTATTTTACTGCTCACTCCTTGTTAAAATCCAGACCTATTTGGAGGAGAACGACATCCTTTCTCCATTCCAGGCGGGCTTTCGGCAGAAGACCGGCACGATCGACTAGCCGTTTCCTCTGGTCTTGCTGTATTGGAAGGTAGTTGTGTTGGGCAAAGGCAGTTTATATCTTGCCTTTATTGACTTGAAAACAGCTTTCAACCTAGTTCCCAGGAACATGCTTTGGCAGGTCATTCGGGAAATGGGTATGCCTCTTGAACTTCTAGAGCCACTCATTAGGTTTCACAAGGATAACTTTGCCTGTGTAAGGTGGGGAGACCAGGGCCAAAACACTGAGCCATTCAAAATCAGGAGGGGGTGCGCCAAGGGTGCGTCCTGGCCCCCACCCTCTTCTCCCTATATGTAAATCAGGTGGCTGATCTTTTGTGCTCTACCTCGGCCAAAGCTCAATCGCTGGCTAATCATAAAATAGCTACTTTGTTGTTTGCAGCCAACACTTTTTTAGTGTCCAAACCCCCATGGGCTTACAGAAACTTTTAAATTGCTTTAAGAACTTTTGTGACAAGAGGGGTTTGGTCATCAACACAACTAAAACTAAGTTGATGATGCTAAATCCTCACAAATCCTTTAAGGGTAACTTGGTTCTTGATAATGTTGCGCTCGAACGAGTGAGCTCCTTTGATTATCTGGGAATCAAGTTATCTGAGGGAATGGTATGGAAGAAACATCTAGAGAGGGCATCTCTGAAATGTTCCCAGTTACCTGGGACCCTGTGACGGGAACATTGTCTCTCGTACACTAGGCCAGTAGTCCCTGCATTGAAGCTGTAAGGTTGTAAGTAGTGTACTCTATGGAGCCGAACTGTGTGACTCTATAAACGTTAACATCCTATCAATAATAGAAAATAAGTTTCTTAGAAACCTGTTATCACTCCCACAGAGCACCCCCCTCCTCCCCATGAAACTCGATATGGGTGTGAAGTCTATCAATGACCTGGCGAGCCAACGTCCCTTGCTTTATTGGCACAGATTTGTTACAACTCCAGAACTGATTTCCTATGCAGCTGCTTTTAATGAAGTTTCTGCCTGGACACAAACCATAAAATTGGGTGGATCAACTACATAAATACTATCCGGGCGGACATAGGTGTGCCTAAGGAGCTAGAAGGTTGCCCTCCCACAGACTCTAGGGATATATTAAAACTACAGTTTTGTGCTTGGGTAGAACACAAGAATTTTATGAATACACAATATGGCTGTTTAACTGACCTGTTCTTTGATATTAAATCTAGCAGTTGGCTAGAAAGCTTCCTTGACTTAATAAAAGTGCCACACGATAGGAAAGCATACACTCAATTTAGACACGGTTGCCTTCCTATCAATGCCTTCACTAATACCTGGAGGACAAATACCTCACAGTCCAAGGGCTGTCCTTCTTGCCCTTGCCCTAAAGAACAATAGGCATGTATGTTTTGCTTGCCCTGCCTACGCCAGACCGAAAAGGAACTGGCTTATCCCAGTATATAGGCACTTAGGGACACATAGTCATAAAGTAGCCCTACGTATTCTGAAGTCAGATGCAAGACCATTTTTTGCTTGTGCAACAGCAACATATTTGGGTAAATTATGGTCAATTAGGAGGGCCCTATCGACTTTATTGACTTGAAGGAAGTAAAGGAATTGAAACCTAAATGATCTGAAAAGAATGGTGTGTAGCTTGCACTAGCACTTTGGATTGTAAATAGTTGGATTGCTTGCTGTTTTTATTTTGATATTAGGACACATCTTTTAAATATTGCAATATGCTTATATTTGCACTATCTACATATTGTATCTTTGTGATAAGCTTTTTACCCTAATTCTTATCTCTTTTTAAACTATCAAGAGCCTGTATAGGAAGTATTTTTAATCTACAGGACCTTTTATTCTGATTATTATCATGCAAGATCTATGTGCTTGTTTCCTTATGGTACTGTAAAAACGAAATAAAGACTTTTGATGATGAATTTATTGATGAGGGAGCACATCCTTAATAACGGGCAGTATCCACAACTGCACTAGTACCGGGTGGACTCAGATCTGACCTCTCCCCATGAATTTGGAAAGAAGGCAGACAAGTGGGTCCGCACAGGGTGAAGCAGAAATGTCATGGTGGTGGTGATCAGAAGAAGCAAGATTCTTATAAGGAAAAAGATATGGGTGGAGAGAAAGGTAAAGACAAGTAAGAGTCTTCACAAGGTCCCTAAAAGTCTTCTTCTGGGGGTGGGTCGCAAACCTCTTCTTCCTTCAACAAAAAAAGCTTGGTGTTACCTCTGTATGGAAAAAGGCCATAGAGCAGGAGATGCAAATTTCTCCAAATCTGGCACCAAGGAGTCTACTACCACTGCTCCTAAAGCACCTAGCATCACTAGCACAGGTGGTAGTAGTGCCACCAATAGATTTATTTATTTTTTTAATTTTATTGAGCATTTTCAAAATATCATATCACAAATGATCCTTGCATATACATTGCAATAGAGCTCTACAAACTACAACAAAAGTAACATAAACCCCGTCTCGGTATGACACATCCCGATACCATCTGATACACACATATGTTTACGTATACATATTCCTGTCCACTAACAAGCCTGTGGAAACAACTACCCAGCACATCTCAAAGGAGCAGATGACCAGCGGGGATTCAACCATCACTCAAACGTCCCTCCTACTGTTCACATTGTGCCAGTAAATATTCACGCAACGGTGCCCATATGTCCGTTGGTCGAGAGGATGTTGGTAGTTCCTCAGCATACAGTTCCAGTTGCTCCCGACAGTAGACCATATCCTTGACCCATAAATCAACTTTCGGTCGTAATCAACTGTCCCAAGTGAATAATACTCGCCTCTTTGCCAACAACAGTGCAACCCCCAGGAAGTGCCCCACTTTGCCCCGCACCCCAGGCAAATACCCCAGGAGACAACCCAGTGGTGTACAGTCCACCACTAGACCGTTCATAGTGCATAGACGAGTTACCACCTCCTCCCAGTATTGGCAGACCCATCTACAGTGCCATGCCAGGTGAAGAAAATCAGCCCCATCCAGCACACATCTCTTACAACCAGCGAGTCATGTAAGCCCATCCTGTGCAGTTTTTTGGGAGTGTGGTATACCATGTGTAGGAACTTTAAAAGTATAATTTTAAATTGCTATTAGGCGTCAGGCACCCCGTCAATTTACAAATCTGTTCCCACATGTCTGCCGTCAGTGGTAAGTCTAACATGATACCCCAGCGTTCCATAGCCGTGCCCTGAGTATAGACCGTCCTGGGGTCCACCACAGCTCCCCACACGCCACACTATATCAGCTTATCGCCAGTTGGAAGGAGAACAGCAGTCAGTTGTGGCACACATGCTCCGCCTCCCAGTGTGCAAAGGATATGAATGCCAGCAGTAGAGGGGGAGTCCAAGCAATTCCTAGTCTACAGTTGGGGGGTAAGGTGCCTCCACTCACCGCAACCACACTGCCCACCAGCCGCCTGGATGGCACTTCTCTTCAGCTGCACTTCCAGATCAGCAGCACGGTACCCCTCGCAGTGCCCCAACGACTCCTCTCCTCGCCCAGCGAAGATCACTGTCTTCCCCTTCTGTAAGGCAGTGCAAGGCCGCCGCAGTCACCCACCTACTATGGGACCGCCGCAACACCAACCAGCAGTCAGGTATGTTCACCGCCACCACGCACCTTAGTTGAACGGCTCCGGTGCGGCCCAGCGATCAGACACGCGCCGGCCGCTCGCTTACTGCAGCGGCCTACTCCTCAGCACAGTCCGCCCGCACTTCTGCCGCAGCTATCAATGCAACTGTCCCTGCCAGCTTCTCCTGTGGTGCTCACCCCTGCCAGTCCATGAGGGCACAGCCAGTCCTCGAGTCCGATCTCCGCAGGCACACAGACGCCGATCAAGCAGCTGGCGGGTTCAAGCTGAAGAACAGCCCCACACACACCTCCTCCGGTGCCACGAGGGACAAGGGCCTTCTTTTCGTCGCTCTCAGCTCATGGGGCACAGTCAGTGCCACAAAGCACACCAAACTGTACAGCTCGTTCCAACGACTCCACTTACACCGAGCAGATCTGTAGATGGCTCGAGAGAGGCAGGATAGTTGAAGGATTCTTGTCAGTGGTGGCAGAGCTGCACTACAGTGCGGCCATCTTGCCAGGCCACCCACTCAGGCTGTTCTAGTCTGTGACAGTGGCATGGAGTTGCCACTTTACTTGTAATTCTCACTAACATGGGCAAGTACAAACAACAGTCACTAATGAATGGTCAGGAAGCTGTGGCTCAGGACAAGAGACTGGGCACAGAGGGAGCCCTGGATCCTGGAAAAATGGACCAGGCAGCTCCCAAGAGAAGGAGCAGGTAGGGTAAAGATAGATTCTCCTCCCAAACTCCCAGTGAGGATCAGTTTCCTGAGGGAGATGAGCTCAGCCCCTGTGAAGGAACTATCCCAGAGGAACCTGGACCCCACAAGGCAGAGTTCTTAGGAGCAGGGGGACCTTCCAGGGCAGACTTGATTCGGGAGCAGACACCTGCCCCTCTCTTGAACAGCTCAGACAGCAAGCTGCTGCTGAGGAGGCAGGGAATGTCTGTGGACCCCATAGGATCTATTGGGAAGAATGGCTCCTATTTTCTGAGTGTAGAGACCCCAAGCCTGGTGCCACCAGGAGGTTGATCATATCTCAGAACTTCAGGGGTTTTCTATTGACCCTATCAGATGATATTCCCCTTGCAGGAGATCTTGGGCAAAGCAAGACTAGGGACAGGTTTGATCTTCACTGTCACTGGCCCCACATGTCTTAGGATACCAAGGAGTTTTGTTGTTCTTGTGTCACCTGCCAAGCCAGAGGTAAGTCAGTGGCAGTACAAATGCCCCCTTAATTCCCATTCCAGTGGTAAGGTAAGGTAATTTTATTTGCACAGTTAATTAAAACTGATGCAATACGATACAAAATATGAATTAAGATAAAACACAATAAAAAATCACATATGTTTAAAAACCATCATAGTGTGAACATTGATGTTCTGTTTGTCATAATTATAAAATCATATTAGCCTTTCATTTGTCACCCAGTATTTAGACAGTAGGCATAGTTTGTATTATAAAACAGGTTAAGATCAGGTCGGTTCAAGATTCTAGTCCTGGCATTTTTTTCTCCACAGCCTTTAAAAATTTTACAAGGCTGCAGCTCAGTTGAGGGTCCTGAGATGAGAAACAGGTAAGTACTGCACTCCTTCGTGTACGTGCCCCAAATCGAATAAAATGGTGTTTCAAAAGAAGTTTCCTCTTCTCTTGCATTTTCTCGCAAGAGCATAGCAGGTGAAGCATATCTTCTTGCATGTTACCACATAGCCGGCATAGCGAACCTGCTTTCTTTTTTAACCAGTGTGGGAGATGATGGATGCAGGGCAGCAACCCTAGCCTGTATCTTAAGAAGCACATTTTGGGTTTTTTGGCATAGCCCAGACCAAAATAGTTCTGAGGAGCTTTTGCCGAATATGAGTTCAGAATCATCCAAGCGTGCGTTCTTTTTGAGAAATCTGTTTTATCTTGTACCCACGACTGGTGTTTGATAGATTTCTTTACCAATTTGTTGAAAGTTTTGTGATCTGAGGAGGAAGTCCAAAGCTGTTCCAGCCCAGTGTTTGCAAGACTTTTTGCTAAATATTTAGCTGCAGGTGAAGTCGAAGACTGCTCTATCTCCCTCCACAGATATTCGTTCAGTGTTCCTTGTGCAGATTTCCTCACTTTGTCCCATACACAGATATAAGCCCCCTGACGTGCCAGGAGCTGTTGTTGAATGCCAAACTCCAGCCTAATCTGTGGTGGGGAGGTCCGCTTGGGAAGGCTAAAGATAATTCTATATGCGGCTATGATTGTGCTGTCAAGTATTGTTGCATCTCTGCCTCGTAGGACCTCACTTCCATAAGTTATTGTAGGCAGTAATTTGGTTCGAATAACTTGTACCAAAGGTGTTAATGATGGACCAGATAACTTATTATTCAGGATTTTTAAAGCAATTGCCAAAGCAATCCCTTTGCCTTTAATGCTAGACCTTTGTACACTGAATCGACCGCCATTGTCATTCTTCACGCCTTGATATTTATATATTGGCGTGTCTTTGATGCGAGATTTATTCCAAAACCACGAGAAAAATGTTCTTTTTCTTTTGCTAATTGTCATAGTTTGAGTTTTCTCGAGATTTACTTTTAGATCATTTGCCTTGGAATAACTCTGTGTGGTGTTCAGGAGGTTTTGAAGCCCTACTTTGGTGTGGCTTATTAAAACAATGTCGTCCACATATAAGAGGCATGGTAGGTTAAGCCCTCCTAGTTTAGGAGCATGTGAATTGCAGTTGTTCAAATTTGGCGCCAAGTCACCCAAAAACAAATTAAACAGTGTTGGGGCCAAGACACAGCCCTGCTTGAGGCCATTGTTTGTCGGTATGCACCTAGACAGCAGTGAGCCGTCCCCCACCTTTATCCGTATCCAGGTCTCCGTGTGCAGGTTTATTAGCAGGTCCAACAGCGGTTTTGAGATCCCCCAACTTTTTAATTTTGACCACAGAAGATTCCGGTTAATGTTTTCAAAAGCCGCTTTATAGTCTATGTAGCAGAGAAGTGGGGGCAGTTTTTTCGTCTCTGCCTTGTCTATTAGTAGGCCCATAGTTAGGATATTGGTCGTCGTGTCCACTGTTTTAACAAAGCCTGTCTGATGAACCGGTATCAGGGATTTCTTTGTAGCCCATACCCGCAGTTCCTCCAGCAGTAAACCTGCGAAATACTTCGCCTCATTGTCGATTAGGGCCACTAGTCGGTAGTTTTGGAGGAAAGACCTATCTCCTGCTTTATATATTGGGGTAATAATGGAGCCCTTCCAGGAATCTGGCAAGATGTTCGAGCACCTGATTTCCAAAAAAAGGGGTTCAAGAGCTGCTGCCCACTAACCCGCATCTTGCTTGAAGAGGATTGGCGGGATCCCGTTTGGTCCTGGAGCTCCTTCCCTTCTGCTTTTTTTGATTTGGCATTTGATGTTGTGTTGTAGCTTTGAGGGATTAATTAATTCATATTTGTCTTTAGTATTTGTGCCCAATTGTTTTTGTTGTGCATTATCAACATTGTGGTTTATTCTGATATCTGATATAGATAAGTCCTGGTTTTTGGATGGGTCTTGATTAAAGTGCTTGCCAAGATAGAGTGCCCATATTTCCTCTGTAAAGTTAGATGAAACCCCCAGGTTTGCCGGACATGTTAGCGAGTTAATGGTTTTCCAAAACCTTGCCCCATCATTCTTTTTAATGTCTGAGTGAAGTTTTGCCCACAAGTGGTCCTCCGTTGTTTTGGTTGCCTCCCATTTCAGCTTTTTTAATTTGAGTTTCAGTGTCCGAAGATGATTTTGCTTTGCTTTTTCATTGGGGTCCAACTGTATTTCCCTCATTAAACGGTAAATCATGTCTTTTGCTTCCTTGATTTTTTCTCTGTGCTCTCGGGATAGATTGTCCATATTGCTGATCTTTGCAGATGCTTTGGGCTGCGTTGCATAGTTCGACATGGTAGTTGTAAATTGTTCCCATTTTGTGACTTCATTTGGTCCAGTGCGCTCCATAAAGTGTTGTTGTGCCCTTCCTATTAAGATTTCGCCCATCGCTATTGAGCACTTAATTTTTTTGAAGTTAACAGTATGGATAGTCTCTTTTGGGGCATTTGATCGCTCGAATGTAGGTCTCACAATATCCAAGGCAATTTCCTGAGGGCAGTGGTCACTATCAGTTTTTTTCCCTATCTGGAACGAGATTGTATAGTGAAAAAGAGGTAGTGAGATAAAAGTATATTCTAATATGCTGTTTGCCTTTGTAGAGTGATAAGTTGGGGCTGGCGGACTATCTCCCACAAATCTACCATTAGGGCTCTGATGTTGAAGTGTTCCAATTCTTTGAGTGTCTGTGCTCCCAGTTTTGTTTGTTTGGTTGTTTGAAGTTTCTCTTGCGTTGGAAGGTCCCAAGATGTATTTTGAGCTAAAATTGCCTCTTCTTGTGGCGTACCCATGAGGTTGAGGTTGAAATCCCCTGTAAGCACAATGTTGGTTGTTGATCTTCCCATAATGCATTCCTCCAAGAAGTTGTATAATTCCTTTACTGCTTTTTTTCCCTTTAGGGTGGATATAAGCATTGATAAGAATGCAGTCAGTAATGGCTTTGCCTGAACCTTGGGGTGCTAGGGCCAACTTAATTGCAAGATTAGCTACTGAAGAAGGACCAATTTCTTCTGTCCTGACAAAACTAGTGACTGCTACATAAATCGCTAGACCGCCTTTGAGATGCCCGTACTTCGCTGACCTTTTGGCGCCTGTGAAAAAAACGTAGATATCCCTGGAGATGTGGAGGTACATGTTTCCTGTAGGGCCACTATGTCGAAAGATCTTATATAAGCTACAAATTCTGAATCCAGCATTTTGGTGGCTAAACCGTTGATATTCCAGGAGCATATGCGCAGTAGCATATGCTCCCTTGGGTTTTGGTCGATTTGACAGTTATTATTTGTTGTAGTTCTCACAATCCATCTTTGATCTTTCAACTCAGTTGAGGCTACCCTATCTGCTCCTTTCCAGCAGGTAATTTCAATGTGCTTATTGCTACCTGTTCCACATGGCCCTGCCGCGCCTCTAAGAACCGAGGTTCTGAAGCTGGCAGCATTATCCCTGGGCTCCAGCTTTACTTCTGGGTATAGTATGTCCGGGTATCTTGGCTTTATATGTGGTTTTATCATGATGCCCCAGTTTTTAAATACCTCGGCTTCAGATAGAATTTTCTGTGTTATTGCTCCCGAGGTCCAAGTCACCTTTGTCGCTTCCCTTCCTGTGCTTTCTAAGTCTATAAATTCAATAGACAGCAAGTCTGTGCTTGATACGTTTGCCAGTGAAGGGATGTGGGATAATAGCCGTAATATGTTACTTCTATTGAGGATGTCATATCTTCCTTTGGAGATATAATCTGGGTTAAACCATGTAGCGTCTGGGGTATTCCCTTGATTGTTTATACACCGCCCTCCATTGTAGGTGTTTGTAGGTGTTTTCAGATCTGCACATTCTGTTGGTCTTGCTTTTACCAGATAGGTGTCGGTTTTGGTCGCTCCGCCTGAGGCTTGATCATTGGCGCATTGGTGAGGTACAAGAGTTTCGGAATCTTTGTATCTCCTCCTTCCGCCCAACCAATGCACGTTGCCTGTTAGATTTGCAGGTGCCGATTCTGTTGTTGTGCGGTCTCCCCGTGTATATAATGTCGCAGTTGCTTGATTGATAATGTGTAGTTGGCTTTCCATCAATCCTATACCTGTGCCTTGACTTTCTACTCTTTTGTCGATTCTGTCCAGAGTAAGACCTGGTTTTGTATTTTGCTTGGGATTGGGGCTGGTCTTTATGTTATTTTTTAGCACGTTTGGCAGGCCAGTATCAGCAAGCATTGGGCTGTTCATAGTTGGTTGTGCAAATGCTAATTGGCCGTATTGAGAGTGGGCATTTTGTTCATCTGATCCGGTGTTAACTGGTTTCTCCAGGTTATCAGATGTTTGGCACATTTCATTGGGGTTTTGACTTGAGATTTTTTCTTCCCCAGATTGTAATTTGTTTTGCTCTGAAGTGGTAGATCGGCCAAAGAGTTGCGTAAATCTTTCGTGTTTTGAGCAGAGCTTATGCTTCCTGCCTTTTCGCTTTTTAGCTCGCCTCTGTTTCGCGTTAAATTTTGTATCGATGTCATCTTCATCTATGGTGTCCGTTGGTAGAGGGCTCATTGGTCCATGTCTTTGCCCGCTGTGCTTTTGTTTGGATCATTCTTTTTAGTTTGTGCTTGTGTGCCTGTGCTCATCAGTTCAATCTTTCTTACTGCTTCTGTATCTTCACCAGTTTTTCCTTTTTCAACCAATTCTGGTTGTGTGGGAAGAGCAGTTTTGGTGTCTTTTGTTGTTGGATGACCCTGTATCTCGTTGTCCAGCGTAGTGTTTTGCTGGGCAGGTCTTTTAAGTTGTGTGCACAGGTCTGTCAATAGTGTTGGAAGGATGGATAGCTTGTCAATAATTGGGCCGCTTCTGCACCCACTGCTGGTGCTCCTGTTTATGTCTTGTAGGTGTCCCAATTTGCTCTGGAGGAGCGTGTTTAACGTGCCCAGCTTCCCATCTATGGCGACCACAAACACGGCTAAAGTGTCTAGTAGCGTTAGTTGGGCGTCCATTTTCTCCTATTGGTAGTGTAATGCGTCCACCAAGAGTTGTACTGAGTTTAGGAGACTGGGCCAGGCGCTTTTCTGCCCATAGTTTTTTAGAATTTTTTCTTGGCTTCCAGGTGGCCCTTTAAAGTTTACTGCTCCTTCTGGCGTGCCTGATTCCGCTTGATTTTCCTGCATGCCTTCAGTTCTCATGGACCGTATGTCTGAGGCCGTCCTGCTGCTGTTCTGGTCTTGAGGCTATGCAGCTATAAGTTCTTCCCACACTTTCTTCCCCAAGTAAGAGGATATTTCTATCACCTCTGACGCTGGGCTCACTTGTCTTTCTTTACTATGAGTCCTTTCCGTCTTCTTATCACCAACCTCTTGTTTTTTGTAAGCAGTATCCAGGACTATCGGGGATGAGTCCTTCTCTTCCCCACGATCAGTTCCAGTTTCCTCCTTGTTTATAGGTTCCTCGAAACGGCTTGTGGCCTCTGGGCTTTTTCTGTTCCTCATACTGTTGCCCTCGGCATTATCACTGATGCTGAGTATGCTATTGTCTGGTGTTCTTGGTGACCTATCCTTTGCTTTATTTGACCGGTGTACTTGAATTAGGTTGGTATCTATCTTCAGTTTCCTCCCTGTTATGGCTCCCACAGATCCGATCTTTCGCTTTGCCTCGCAGTTATTAGGCTGGGGTGTTGATGTTGTTTGAGGTGAGGATATAGGCATTATACTGTTTTTTCCTTTGGTCTTGTCTTTGTCCTTGTCCTGTAGGGACTGTGTGCCACTAAACTGGAAAGGCAGGGGTAGCTGAAGTGGTTCCAGGGGCGATTGTAATCCTGATTCTTCATTGATCTTTGAGAATAGGGTATCCCCTGCGTTTTTTAGAAAACTGAATTTTGTGTAAATTTTGGGGTGGAACAAAGATTGATTTACTTTTTTGCTCCTTTCTGCATTAACCATAATGCCACTTTTTGAGTTGTTAGAAGCAGACTTGTCCGATGTTATGTCTATTAAGGAGCTCTGTGACATGGGCATAAGTTTAGCTGGTGTCTTAGTTGTTTGTTTGCGCTTTTTTGCTCCTCCTTTACTCGTTGGGCCTCATCAAACCCTTCCTGATCTCATTTTGTGGGCTCGGTCCCTTAGTTACGAGTTGGTAGATAGATTGAAGGGTGTCAAGCGAGACCAAGTGGACAAATCTCCTTATGTGCCGTTGGTTCTGTTTGCGCTGGTTTTTTCCAGACTGTTCCAGCTTTAACCCCCGTATGACTGTCAGCACAAACAAGCACAACCAAGCCCCCAAAAGG
The DNA here is from genome assembly GCF_964263255.1 of Lissotriton vulgaris. Lineage (NCBI taxonomy): Eukaryota > Metazoa > Chordata > Amphibia > Caudata > Salamandridae > Lissotriton > Lissotriton vulgaris. Next base: position 1,333,938,460 of record NC_141693.1, read on the forward strand.
CACCCCGCCAATGAACAGGGGCTTGAGTTGTTGTGTAGCCAGTGAAGCCAATGAAGTCCAAACTCCTCTTGTGGTTTAATGGCCTGATTGTGCGGCCGCTAGTTCTCACGCCCCTTCGTTGCAAAAACATTCCTGTCCTCCGACTCCCAAGCAACCCAGACTGCCCTCCCTGACCAGCCGTGCCCTGCCTTGCTTGTCTAGCAGCCACCCGCCGCCGCTGCAGGGAGTGGCGCTAGGTTTGGGGCAATCTGTAAGGCGGGCAACTCGGCAACTGGCGAGATGGCAAGCGGGCGGGCAATGGGCAATGGGCAAATAGGCAAGAGACTGAGTGGAGGTCAATTAGCTAGCAGGCTGGTGTGAGAACAGAGAGTCAGAAAGTCCTGGAGGTCAATGGTAGCTGCGCCTGTGACACTTCGATAATTCAATTGCACTATAGTGCTAAGGGCTCACCTCTGATTTACTAACCGCTGCCCGGGCGACCGACTGACCGACAGTGCAATGCAGAGCGATGCAAGCTCAGCAAGCTCGGCAGATGTAAGCAGCGGGCAGGTCTCCCTAAGCTCTCAGTCGCTCACAAGTCGCTCAGCTGCTCAGTCTCTCTGTGGCTCTGATGCGATGCGAAGCAGGGTTTGGGGCAGGGTCAGGAGCGGGGTCAGGAGCTCCCGTAGTCTGCGGTCCGCGGTCCGCTCTGATTTCCCGGCTCCCAGGCAGCCCGTCTCCGTCTCCGCTCTGCCCCGCAAAAAAGAAAGATAATGAGCAGCAATTCCCCGCGGCGTATCGATAACAAATGCCTGCCGACGTCCCGGCTCCCGGTTCACTGCACAACCGACCAGCAGCGACGCCTGACCAACGGCTCTCAACAGCAGCGAACACAAACAACGGACTGACCACAATGGTTCTCACCATCAAGCAAGACTTTGTATCATGAGGATATCATATTTTCCAGTGGTTGGGGTTCCCTTTGAGAGGGTAGGGATAGACATTGTAGATCCCTAAACCATCCAACAGCATCTGGACATAGTTACATACTAGTGGTGGTGGACCATGCCGCTGGGTATCCAGAGTGAATTCCCCTTAGGACCGCTACAGCTATGTGGTGGTTAGGGCCCGCCTGGGAGTCTTTTCTAGAGTTAGGTTTTCTAAGGAGGTCTTGTCAGACAGAGAGGTACTAACTTCACATCCAGCTACATGACTGCTATGCGGAAGGAGTGTGGTGTAAAGTACAAGTTTACCACACCCTATCACCCGCAGTACAATTGGCTTGTTGAAAGGTTCAACATAACCCTAAAGGGAATCATCATGGAATCCCAGAAAAGCGGATGTGAAAATGTGATGTCTTACTACCCTGCCTTCTCTTTGCCTATAGAGAGTTTCCTCAGAAGGGGGTGGGCTACAGCCCATTTGAACGTCTGCTTGGACATCTCGTTAGTTGTCCATTGTGTCTGGTTAAGGAGGGATGGAAACAGCCCCTTAAACCCGCTAAACAGGTCAAAGTTGAATAGGCTGAGTAGATGAAGATGGCCAGCAAAAAACCTTGAGGCAGCCTGGAGCTACAGAAAGCTTGGCATGACCAAAAGACTGTACTGACTGTTTACCAGCCAGGACAGGAAGTATGGGTGTTGGAGCTTGTGGCCATAGCAGTTCTCCAGTACAGGTGGAGTGGCCCCCACATTATTCTTGAGAAAAAGGATGAGGCCACCTAATTGGTAGACCAAGACACTCCAAGAAGACCCCACAGGAAACTTCATGTGAACCACCTAAAACCTTTTATTGACAGGGCTGACATGAGGTTGCTCATGTACGCTGATGAGGTACTGGAGGGAGAGAGTGACCCTCTCCCTAATCTCCTCTCTAAGGATCCTGTTGATAGATCAATAGAAGGAGCAGTCTTGGCAGAGAGCCTCACTGGCATACAGCAAGCTGATTGTAGACAGGTTCTTATTCAGTTTTCTGGTGTCTTTTCTCTGACCCCTAGTCATACCACCTGGTGTACCCATGAGGTGGACACCAGAGAAAGACTGCCTGTGAAGAGCAAAATTTCCAGATAGCCTGTCCATGTCAGAGACTGTATCATGACTGAGGTCAAAAATATATTGGATTTGGGGATCATTCAGCTTTCAGATAGCCCCTGGGCTAGTCCTGTAGTCCTTGTCCCAAAACCACACACTCAGGATGGTAAGCGAGAGATGAGGTTCTGTGTAGATTACAAGGGACTCAGTGCTGCCACTAGGACTGATGCTCATCCACTTCCAAGGGCAGATGAGCTGATTGATACTCTGGCCTCTGTCAAGTATCTCAGTAAATTTGACCTGACTGCTGGTTACTGGCAAATCAGAGGATGCCAAGTCATAAACATCATTTTGAACCCCCAGTGGGATTTATCAACTTACTGTAATGCCTTTGGGTTTGAAGAATGCACCTGCCACATTTCAGAGGCTGGGGAACAAAGTATTGACAGGTCTGGAAGCCTATAGTGCAGTCCATCTAGATGATTATCCTGTCTTTCGCTCCATTTGGGAAGATCACCTGGTCCAACTCAGAAATATACCTGAGGCCCTGCAGAAAGCAGGCCTCACTATCAAGGCTCCAAAGTGCCTGATGGGGAAGAGTAAGGCTTTGTACTTGGGCCACCTTGTAGGTGAAGGCCTCGTTCAGCCATTAGAGACCAAAATCCACACCATCATGAACTGTGTTGCTCTCACTACTGAGACTCAGGTAAGAGAGTTCTTGGGCCTGGCTGGATACTCAGGAGGCTTGTTAAGGGCTATGGATCCATAGAGAAACCCCTTAATGATCTCACCTCCACAGGAATGCGTATGAAAGTTCAGTATACAGTTAGCTGTCAGTAGGTATTTGATGACCTGAAGCAAGCCATGTGTACTGCTCCAATTCTGCAAAGTCCTGATTACTGCAAAACCTTTATTATACAGACAGATGCTTCTGAGATAGGGGTAGGTGCAGTATTGTCACAACTTAATGCAGATGACCAGGATCAACCAGTAGCTTTCATAAGCAGAAGGTGCCCCCCAGGAAGAAACGTTGGTCAGCTATTGAGAGGTAGTCCTTTGCTGTGGTCTGGGCCTTGAAGAAGTTGAGGCGATACCTGTTTGGCACTCACTTCAATGTTCAGACAGACCATAAGCCCCTCTTATAGCTTAAACAAATGAAGGGTGAAAATCCTAAACTTTTGAGGTGGTCCATTTCTCTAGAGGGGATGGACTTTTCTGTGGAACATAAACCTGGGAGTAACCATGCCAACGCATATGGACTGTACAGATATTTCCACTTAGAAAATGAAGACTCAACTGGGCAAGGATAGTCTCATCTCCTTATGTTTGGGGGGTGGGGGTTGTGTAGGAAAGTAGGATCTGCTTTCATGGTTTCCTCCACTTTTTGCTTGGTGTCAGTGTATTTTTGTTCTAGTCTGATTGGGATCCTGAGATCAGGACCCCAGTCACTGTGCTTTCTCCCTACATTGACCATGGTAAGTACTTTTGTACATGCACAACTGGCTACTGGTGTACCCTTGTAAGTCCCTAGTATATGGTACTAAGGTACCCAGGGTATAGGTACACCAGGGGTCTCCCATTGGCTGAAGCATTTATTATGCCACCCATGGGAGTCCACTTAAACTGTGACTACAGGCCTGCCATTGCAGCCTTTGTGAGTTGGTGCTTGCGCCTCTCACAACAGATATACGTTTCCTTATATCTGACCTTATATCTGAGTTCACTCCACTAACCTATAAGTCACCTCTATGGCAGGCTCTTCAGTCCTGAGGGCAGGGTGCTTAGTTGGAAGTGTGAGAGTACCCCTGCATGAGCAGGACACCCCTACAAATCCCGGAGTCCATTTTTCAGGTTTTGTAAGTGTGGTCAGCCATTTTAATACATGTAGTGGACTTCAGTCAATATAAGATGTCTAACTATATAGTAGCTGCACCCAACACCAATTCCAGTGTTGGAAGTAGGATCTCATGTACTGGAGGCAGTGCTTAATTTGTACATAAAAATGTGGCAGTGCCTAAAGCTTTCCTCTGACACAAATAAGTGCTGGCCCCCAAAAATAAGTCCCAGTGCCCCCCACCGGCAACCACTGGCTCAAATTAAGGACTGCTATAATCAAAAAGCACAGAAAAAACGATGCTACCCAAATACAAAAAGGCATAACACTTATGCATGGGATTCGCTTGAATAACATGCATAAGTTCTTCTCAGAGAGATGCTAAGTCCACAAATCCTCCTGAATGTGGAAAAACAAGTAAAATAATTTTAAAAGGCAACACAAATGGGGTGGAATCATAGAGGAGTATTAAAAAACAGCTAGACACAGTTTATTCCAGTGTTATACCAAGCAGGGAAATGGACACACTAGACAGGACTTGGTGTAGAGTTGCCACCGGACCGGTTTTCTACCAGCACAACTGGTATTTTAATGTCCCGCCAGGACAAAAATAAGCAAATTCTCCTAAAACCGGCCTTTTTAGCCTTTATGTGTATTTCAAACAGCAAATATAAATAGAAAGCACTTTTAAATGTGTTCTAGAGCTGCGTGAACGACCACTAATAACTAAAGAAAAGAAAGGCAGAACAATCATGTTACAAATATATATAAACTATTTTGTTTACAGTCCTATTTAGTATCATGTTGAGGCTTTTCAGACTCTTAAAAAACACAACAAATGGCCTGTATTAGTGCTCTTGGAAAGGTGGCGACCCAAACTTGGAGTCGTTTTTTTTCATCAATGTATGCATCAAACAACTTACTTTGAGACAGTTTTGGGGGCAACGCTTGTATGCAGGAGGGTTAGGATCATATCATCCCTACAGATAGCCCACAAACAAAAAATGTGTCAAAGACAATGTGTGATGGTGGGGCAACAGTTTCAAACTGCGAATCCAGAACCCTACTTTCGATTTAACTGTTAACCTGTAACATGGAGGGTCATGAAGTAAGCAAAATCAAGGAGCTGATGGACGGAGAGCTGAAACTTTTCAGACACTCGCCACCAATCACTATTGGATCTGGGTTGAATCAATCATCCTTATTTAGCTCACTTTGCCACCCCAGTTCTGACCCAGTTATATGCTAATCATTCTTGATCCTGTACCTCGTGGGAACAGTCCAAACTGAATTGCCAAGCCAGGTCTTCCCTGGACCGGAAACAAGCATCCTTGGACCGGTTTCAATCAAACATCCTGGGAACCCATTTCTGGGTAACACCCCCTCATCAGCCAGGCTTGCTCGAATCCTGTGGCAAAGTGAGCAAGGGACTGGCGTCTGGGCATACCCTGCCAACTTGGGCATACATTCGGATGGATTGCTAATTATTGGGTCCAAGATGGGCTAAAGGAGCTGGCAAAAAAGACTTACCAGAGGAGTGGCGGACATAGACAATCTACAAGAGGTAGAGAGAAACTTACTCACTACTACCACATAACTGCCCCACAGCCCACAAATAAACATTGTGTCAAAGACAATATGTGATGGTGAGGCAACAACTTCAAATTGTGAAGCCAGCACCCTACATTTGATTTAATTGTTAACCTGTGACCTGGAGGGCCATGAAGTGAACCTTTAGCCTAAAGAAGCTATAACTATATATACTTCAATGGAAGAAGCCCCATGTCAAATGGTATATGCTACCTAGAACTAGGAGTTGGAACATAAATAATGCATTCAGTAAAATTACAATAGGAAATAAACCCATGGGTCTAATAATGTGGTAAGGAGACAGACTAGTGCTGTCTCTTCCCAAGACAAAAGTTGCTTAAAAAACGATTTTCACTTTCTGTGTTTACTGTCTTTGCCTGTGGTTGTTACAGTTTAAAATTGTAGTTTTAGCCTGCCTGTGATTGCATATTTTCTCATCTGTTTTGTGTTTTAAACTTGTGGTTTTCCCTGCCCATGATTGCTTCCATTTAACGTGTTGAATTGTGGGATTTGCAGTGCAACCTCTGTAGTTTGTCCCTCTCATTCCTTGGTAACAATTCTGTTTTCTCTCCAAATTTCTCCTTTGCTCTGTGCAAGACCTGTATGTAAAAACAGTGCACCCCAGCCACCATTTGTGTTCACAAGCTAGTGAAACCAACCCCCCTGCCTCTACCCCCCCCCTCAGCAACAGGGATATTCTACATCAGAGGGTGCTTCTGTGAGCTGTTTAAACTGTGTTTACTAGGGCCTGTGTACTTCGTCTTTTGGCCAGCAGAGGGAGTAAAGTTGTATTCAAACAGTATTGTTAGATTTCAAGTTAGTGAGGCCCTTACCTGCTGAAGTCCAAAGTGTGGATTGAGCCTGTCTGTCTCCTAGGAGATTCGGAGCAGGCGAAGCAGCTTACCAGCCCACACCCCCAGGCCAGCAGATCATTGGCTCTTCGGCTGCCAGGCAAGTCTGAGCCCTCCTCTCACACCTGCCCAGGTCCCTTAAGGCCTTGCTGGGTGCACCCCAAATCATTCTCCTCCATCTTGTGAGTTGCAGCCTACCTGTGTCCCAGATTGCAGAGAGCAGAGTCCAGGAAGTGGTAAGGAGACAGACTAGTGCTGTCTCTTCCCAAGACAAAAGTTGTTTAAAAAATGATTTTAACTTTCTGTGTTTACTGTCTTTGTCAGTGGTTGTTACAGTTTAAAATTGTAGTTTTAGTCTGCCTGTGATTGCATATTTTATCACCTGTTGTGTGTTTTAAACTTGTGGTTTTCCATGCCCATGATTGCTTCCCTTTAACGTGTTGAATTGTGGGATTTGCAGTGCAACCTCTGTAGTTTGTCCCTCTCGTTCCTTGGTGACAATTCTGTTTTCCCTCCAAATTTCTCCTTTGCTCTGTGCTAAGACCGGTATGTTAAAACAGTGCACCCCAACCACCATTTTGTGTTCACAAGCCAGTGAAACCAGACCCCCTGCCTCCCTCCCCTCCCCCCCCCCCCCCCCCCCCAAGCAACAGGGATATTCTACATGAGAGGGTGCCTCTGTGAGCTGTTTAAACTGTGTTTACTAGGGTGTGTGCACTTTGTTTTTTGGCCAGTAGAGGGAGTAAAGTTTTATTCAAACAGTATTGTTAGATATTAAGTTAGTGAGGCCCTTACCTGTTGAAGTCCAAAGTGTGGATTGAGCCTGTCTGTCTCCTAGGAGATTCTGAACTGGAGAAGCAGCTTCCAAATCCCTGGCCAGCAAACCTTGTCTGAGGTCGCTGGGACCTTATATGATCTGCTAGTGGTTGGTACATGTCTACACTGATTGGTGGTTGTATCTGGTGTTTCTATTGGATTAGGGTTAATGTCCTCATTGGTTGGGTATTTGAGGGTTCTGATTGGTTTCTGGGTCTGTGATTCAATCATTGTAGGGTTGGGACTAGGGCTAGGGTTAGGATTTCTATTGGAAGTAGGGACTAGGGCGTCCTATGTTATTGGTTGTTGGGTGTAGGGTGGGACTAGTGCTAGGGTTAGACCTTTAATTGGAAGTTGCGAGCACGGCTTCTGGTGTGATTGGTTGCTGAACCAGGTGTGGGACTTAGAGTAGGGTTAGGCTTTCTATTGGAAGTAGGGAGTAGGGCTACCTGAGCCATTAGTTGCATGGACTTGGTTTGGGACTTTGGTGGGGCTAGGGCCTCTATTGGGCGTAGAGATCAGGGTTTTTGAACTGATTGGGTGCTTGGACTAGGGCTAAGATGGGCTGTAAGGTTCTGGTCCCTTATTGATTCTAGATTTTAGTGCTTGTGTTGTGATTGGATAGTGTTAGGGCTAGGGTTCTCATTGGCTGAAGGGGTCACCTGATTACTAGGGCTATAAAAGGCCAGGGTTGGGGCGTCTCAGCCCCGGACGTCGAGGCTAAGGGCGGAGAGGACAAGGGCAGTTGCCTGTTCGAGCCTGTTAAGGGCAGAGAGGAAAAGGGCACTTGCCTGTTTGAGCCTGTTTGAGAATGGTCAGGACTAGGGCCAGAAATGCTGCCCATTTTCCCATTTAGCAATACCCAGCCCACACCATCCACAAACAGAGCAACACACGGACACCAAATGTACACCACGCACCACACTATGCACAGACTAATGTACCAGCATGCACCACAAACCCAACCAAACCACATCTATACATCCTAGTATCCCAACTACCACACATATCCACCATCACCTACAAACTGTACACAACTCTATCCTATACCACTAACCAATACACTCATCACTAACACAATGCCAATCAACACCATACATAACTACATACACTTCAGACACACTCTCCCTGCTGTAATTACACCTAACAGACCACCTTTTATCACTAACAAACATATAATCTTCCTTCCATCAGTTGTCCAACAAACACCCTCCTCTCCCTTCTACCATAATATCACTAACGCACAACACACACACTGCACACCATCACACTTTGTATCTCTTGCAACAAACCAGTCTAAGATAAACACTCTCACCTCTACTTCATTCCCTCCTGCACACAACATACACTCTACTCATAAACACATCACCACCCCTCTACGTCACAATCTCCTCTCACAAACAATACTACACAACCAAATCCATTGCATGAAACATATACATCAGCACCCTTTTTCACTAGTCCTCAAAAGCAAAACATATTACACACACCAGCACAAGATCTTCAAAGCGCAACACCTCATAATACTTACCATCACAAAATACAAACATATACCCACCTTTCAAACCACACAAAGGAACAAACTCCAATGCCATGCTTTCACTCTTCCACCACACCTAACACATATTCAGCAATACAACACCTCTCTTCTAACCGCCTCTCATCCATTGGACAATTTAGAACATTACTACATGACCCACAAGCTGCACCACCTCCCCTAACTCATACACCTTCTGCCTTAAACACATGCAAAAAATATAAGCAACATGCCACACCTCACAACTTTGCTTCCCCATGTCTACTTCACAACAATGTTACACTACAAAAGCAACACAGCACTCCAACTCACTCTCAAACACCATCTCCAACACATACACATGCAGACCCATCAGAATGCCTTCTTAGGATGCTGGATGAGGAACACGATACAGAACAGCTACACGATTGCTATCCTAATACAGCTAATACCAGCACTAAAAACACACCTGCTACAAACCCACACAATACTGATCAATCTTCTACAAAACAAAGTCCCACTATCACCAAAGGCCACTCACTAAACTGTCTACTAATAAATGCTTGATCTCTCTCTAAAAACAAGCATCACATCTACGACCTTCTCACCGATGCAAACCCAGACATACTATTCATAACCAAATCATGGTTGGGAGAGGATATGGCTCCAGGCTAGCCTCTAGGCTATCAAATATTCACCCAAAATTGTATAGCCAAAAAGGAAGGTGGTCTAGCTGTTTTATTCAGGCAAACAATACATATCATTAAAATTGACAACATCTCCATAAAGAATTGTGAGGCTCTTCTAACAAGATGCAATCCTACACCGTCTACCTCCTGTAACTTCCTGCTCCTTTACAGACCTCCACCTAGCAAGGCAACATTCCCAGGCGCACTTCTAGACACAGTTTCAAACCTGATAACAATACAGTCCAACCTATGCGTTCTGGGTGACCTTAACATTTGGTTTTATAAACCCAATATGACCCATCCAAAAACAACAATTACCGGCCTAGACGTATTGAACCTGCATCAGATTGTCCACAATCCGACACACACCGTTGGACATATCCTAGATGTCATTTTTGCTAATACTGAACTAGTTACCTTTCAAACTATAACTCCAGGTACATGGTCAGACCAAAACTTGCTTGGTTTCTAACATAAAACAATGCTAAGCGACTCACCTAAACCTACCTTACATCCATCCACCTATTGGCCGTGGAACAAACTCAATTTGGAACACTTGGAAACACAACTAACATCCAGTACAAATCTGGAACCATAAATTCTGTTCAAAACCTATATGAGTGGCTATAGGAAGCTTTTGACATCCTGATACCACTCAAAACCACACAACAGAACAAAAGAAAAAAAGCGCCTTGGAGAAACATAGAAATAAAAGACATAAAACAACTAATTAGAAAACGGCAACGCAGCTGGCTCAAAACAAATGCCAAACAAGACAAACTTTACCTCCAGAAAATTAACAGATTATACAAGTTGGCTATCAATAAAGCTAAGAAAAGTTACTAATAAGACAGAATTCAAACCTCTAAATGTGCAAATAAAGAATTCTATAAAATACTCAATGAATTTCGCAAACCAAATTGCCTAGAAGGAACTAATCCTGTTACTCAAGATTTCACAGACAAACTGCAAATCATTACACGGACAAAGCAGACATGTTGGAATCATACTTAAAACAGAAACAAAGCACCAGCACTAACCGGTGCACCCCACGCCCACCTCCCTGACAGGTCGCTGGGGGCGGTGGCTTAGCCCTGTGACGCATTCGGTATCAATACAAAAGGAGCATTTGATGCGCAGGCGCTCACTTGGAACACTCCTGAGGCGGAAGCCGGGAGCGCGAACCTTGTTTGTGGCAAATGCTTTTTAAAACTGTTTAACTTTTAATATTTGTGCTTTCGCTGACTTACAACCTGCACCTACCTGACAGAGGTCGGCTGTTCGTTGCTCCGCCGATTAGGCGCGGAGCTACCACCTTGTTTGCGAGCTTGCCGGTGCACCCCACGCCCACCTCCCTGACAGGTCGCTGGGGGCGGCGGCTTAGCCCTGAGACGCGTTCGGCATCTATACAAAAGGAGCTTTTGATGCGCAGGCGCTCACTTGGAACACTCCTGAGGCGGAAGCTGGGAGCGCGAACCTTGTTTGTGGCAAATGCTTTTTAAAACTGTTTAACTTTTAATATTTGTGCTCTCGCTGACTTACAACCTGCACCTACCTGACAGAGGTCGGCTGTTCGTTGCTCCGCCGATTAGGCGCGGAGCTACCACCTTGTTTGCGAGCCTGCAGGTGCACCCCACCTCCCTGACAGGTCGCTGGGGGCGGCGGCTTAGCCCTGTGACGCGTTCGGCATCAATACAAAAGTAGTTGGCCATAACTCTGCGCAGCGGACGCGTGCAGCGTGCGCCCCTTTGGCGTGCCTAATGGTGCGCCAAAGGTAAGCCCGTCTGCGCCTGTCCGAGCCCTAAAGAACCCAGAGGCCATGACCTCTGCTCGACTACCCCCGGTGGCAAATGCCTTGACGAAAATAGTGTATTCTCCCATGGAGCTTAGAAACGTACTGTATACTGCATCTAGACCTTTATCTGACATGCTAGCTTGTTCACATATATTTCTTGATTATATGGAAGGTCCGGTAGCTTGTAGAAACTGCACCTTTCAGGGAAATCAATCTATTTGCCATACCACTCTCATTCAGGCCCCTAAGATTCCGTTGGCATCGGGTCTATCCTATATCCTCTGTAATGTACGATCACTAGCAGGGCATCCAATGGAGATTTGGGATATCTGGCTATACCTGATAACTACAGTCTCATACAGCTGGACAGGGAGGTGAAAACAGGGGGGGCATCGCTATCGCCTTTAAAAAACATCTTAAAGTAACTTGGGTTGAAACATTCTCTGACAGAAGCTGTGAATTAGGCCTTTTTAAAGTTATTTTTTCACTGTCGGAAAGCTGGACCGATGCCCCAGTTTACCGACCTCCCGGCGCCAGGACGGATTTTACAGATAGATTGGTTGACCTTATAGCTACTCATGCCTTGTCTTCCAGAAACTTCCTACTATTAGGTGACTTCAATTTCCATGCTGAATCACTCACGTCTCCAGATGTGAAAAAACTCGTCACTGACATGACACACCTGGGACTTTCACAAAAAATCCAAGGACCTAACCATAAGGGTGGGCACACTCCTGATTTATTGTTCACGAATATTGCTTCACTTACATACGACACTGCATTGCCTCTCATGTGGTCTGACCACTTCATGATTAAATTTATGACCCCATTTTGTCTCCCGATATCTATGGGACATCACTTAGGCAGAGATCAACGGTTTCTGCGCCCCTGGAAAAAGTTAACTCCTCAGATATTTGACGAAGTGTTTTCAGTACCCCTAATAACAGAAGAAAGGGATGTATCCAAAGCCTTGTCGACCTTTACCAAGGAGTTGGGAAGAACTTTGGACACAATCATCCCAGCTAAAATGAAATCCAGACCCTTGCTGAACTGTCGTTCAGCACAATGGTACACTCCCGAACTAAAACTGGAAAAATCTGCCTGCAAACGATTGGAGAGATTTTGGCGTCGAAGCAAATCCCCCCAGTCGAAAGCGTTTTTTAAATCCTCACAAAAAATCTATCACCTTAACTTGAGGGCAGCAAGAAGCACGTTTATCGCAAATCAAATCGCGAATGCTAACAACTCGCCTAAAGTGCTATTTGACATTGTGAATGAGTTTGTGTCCCCAGCGGCATGTAAGCAACCGTCCATAGAATCTCAGGACCTATGCAACTCACTGGCTAGGTTTTTCCATGAAAAAATCGAAAGTATTTACTCTAAATTTTCCCCTCCCGCCTCCTCTCTTCCTTACTTAGGCAACCAATCTGTAAGGTCAGACTTCTCTCTTATATGTTTTAGACCAATTACTACAGCGGAAACTCTTAAAGCGCTTGAGCACGCAAAGTCGGGCTCTCCGGCGGACCTCTGCCCCCCAAGAGTCATGGCATTTATGTCTCACTCATTGGTGCCCACGATCAAGAAAATCTTCAACCTATCAATTTCAGAGGGTGAAATTCCAGTCCTCTGGAAGGAAGCTTTTGTACACCCGACACTGAAAAAAACAGAGGCTAGCCCATTAGAGCTGAGTAATTATCGGCCTATATCGTTGCTTCCTCTCCTAGGTAAAGCACTGGAGAGCATGCTCAACCAACAAATGAACCTCTACCTGGAATCAAACAGCATTCTGGACACCTCGCAGTCCGGCTTCCGTAGGGGTTTCAGTACTGAAACAGCACTCTTAGCTGTAACGGATTCCCTGCGGATGACGGTAGATGCCGTAGGATCGGCAATCCTGATTCTTCTTGACCTCTCCGCGGCCTTCGATACCAACTCACATTTTAGGCTGCTGGAGAGGTTAAGTACTATTGGTATTCAGGGGCTAGCCCTTAAATGGCTACAAAAGTTTCTGATGGATAGATCCCAGACAGTGATCATGGGTCCCTATCAGGCAGAGAAAATGTTGTTGGATAAAGGCGTTCCCCAGGGTTCCTGCCTTAGCCCCGCCCTATTTAACATCTATATGGCACCTCTGGCTAAGGTAGCAGAATCCCTGGGGTTCGAAACTATTTCATACGCCGACGACACACAATTGCTGTTTAACATCAGCCCCAGACAGGAGGCAGACAGACTCCTTTTCTCAACAGGGATCCTGGAAATCTCCAACTGGATGACCAACAACTTCCTCCAGTTGGACCCAGGAAAGACGGAAGTCAAGCTGCTGGGTAAGGCGGCGACTGTCTGGTCCAAAGACTGGTGGCCTGCACAGTTGGGCTCCCCTCCTATACCTAAAAAGTGTGTTAACAACTTAGGTATCAAAATTGACCACGCTCTCTCTATGCAGGACCATGTCGCGGCCGTTGCTGGATCCTGTTATTTCAGGTTAAGATTGCTTAGGAAGATCCTCCCTTTTATTCCATCAGAACATCGGAGAACCCTGACACAAGCCATGGTTATTAGCCGTCTGGATTACGGCAACGCCCTCTTAGCAGAAGTAGGGCTGACCTCTCTTAAGAAACTACAAGTGATCCAAAATACAGCGGCCAGGCTGGTCCTAAACATGCCTGCTAGAACTCCTTCGCTACCATTATTGAGAAAACGTCACTGGCAACCTGTAAAGCAAAGATCCTTCTTTAAGATCTGTTGTCTGACATTTACTGCCCTACAGGGCCAGGGCCCTAGATACCTGCAACATAAATTGACAAAACACATCCCGAGCCGAACTCTTAGATCCAGCTCGCAACTATTACTACATGTTCCCCGAATCAGACGTCATAGGACAGGAGGACTGGCTTTTTCTTACCGAACAGCCTTCCCATCTCCTTGCGAGAAATTTCATCCTATCAAATTTTCAGGAAACATCTTAAAGCATTCCTTTACTAAGGTCCCCCCTTCAGCTTTTTCCTAGGACTGTGTTCTGTGTAAGCGCTAAGATGCCTCACAGTGATTCGTTGCGCTATAATAAGAAAGCATAACATAACCCTTGTACAAAACAACAATCCAAGAATCCTCTAATAAAGCTCTCCGTTCCTTCCAACACATCTCACACAATGAATTTATGGACCTGGTCAAAGCAAGCAGGCCTTCTGACCCCTGTCCGCCACAAACTTTCAAGACAATTCTTTTAACAACCTCTGCTGCCACTCCAGTAAGAAGAATCATCAACGATTCCTTAACTACTGGAATATTTTGAGAAGAACTCAAAAAGTCATACATACGCCCTTTACTGAAGAAAGCAAACTTGGACCCGCTGAACCCTGACAAATACAGACCCATTACAAATGGACCTTTCCAGGGCAAACTGATAGAAAGAGCAGTGTTTGTCCAGATGTCACAATTCATTGAAGAGAATGACATACTTTCAGACTTCCAAACAGGATTCCGTCCATGAAGAGGCAATTAATCTGCCCTCCTAGCAATCTGGGATGACCTAAAGAATACGGTTGACCGCAACGGGGTTGCTTCGCTACTCATCTTGGACCTCTCAGCTGATTTGACACGGTTGACCATTGTTGGACAGGCCACGTGAAGGGCCCGCTCCCCCTCTGCCCGACCCGGCCCGAGCCCGGTCCCTCAAGTGTCACACACCACCACTTCACGTTTTCCGTCCCCTCCGGGACCCCTGCCTCTGAACATATCGACCTCGTGGGCCTGAACCCCTACTGGCCCGCGCGCCCAACCTGGGCGCCATCTTGGACACTACACCACGAGGCCGCGTGGCCTCCGATCAACCCTAACCCTGGGCCTGGCCAGGCCTCAGACGTCCCGGCACCACCATCCACCCAGGAGGTGAGCGGACTACTTGGCAGGTCAATGGGAGAAAGAGGTGTCGATGGCTCTCCCCCGCCAGGTACCGCTCGCCCCCGACCTCCCCGGGCGCTGGCTCCACCCCCCTGCTGGGTGTCTGGACTCCCCCATCCCGGACCTCCCGACCTCCAAGTGCGAGGGTCCGGACATCAAAGGACATCAGCCCTATAACTGGGACAGCTCCAGAGCAGGAAGGCAGTTGTATCTTGGAGTCGAGAGACGCAGAGAAGAACTCATCCTTGACGGGCTACTGGCGCTGCCGTAGCTCTGCCTTGCGAACTATCGTCCTACCTGCTGGCGCTGCCGCAACCTTCGTAACCTTCATCGTCGTCGGGACCTGCTGGCGTGGCCGCGGACCGTTTGTAACTACCATCTTCATCGGGACCTGCAGGCTCCGCCGCGGACCGTCGCTTCCTTCATCCATCTCGGGACCTGCTGGCTCCGCCGCGGCCCGACCATCTAGAACGCCGAGCTCGAGGATTGAGAGCTATTTCATCTATTGGTAACAAGACTGTCCCGCTACCCCTTTCCCAATCCAGAGACCAGAATCGAGGGGACCCCTGAGTCCAGACATCCTTGTATTATCTGACCGTACTTGAAGAATTGCCTATAAAGTATCGTTGAACCTTAACCTTGTGTGGTGTACGTTTGTGGGGGGGAAGTTACTTGTCTGTACGATCGCTGGAGGCGGCTCTCCCCGGAGACCTCTCCCCTTATCCTCGGCCGACCCTCCCGGTCCGTCTAACAAACATGACACTCTGAAACAAAGACTCTATGAAGCCGGCATAGAGGGATCTGTTCTAGACTGGATCGCGTCCTACCTTTGAAACAGAACTAATGTCATCCATACCCCACCTTTCTCGTCCAAACCATACTCCACAAAAGCAGGGGTCCCTCAAGGTTCTATCATCTCGCCCATGTTTTTCAACATCTACATGAAGTAATTACCAGTACTGATCAATAAATTTCACCTCACATGCTATAACTATGCAGATGACGCGCAAATACTTCTTCAACTGGAATTCCCCAAAGACATTGGAAAATCACCAATTTTCGGCTGTCTCAGAGCCGTGGATCAGTGGATGACTTGGAGCCATCTCAAATTGAATGCTTCAAAAACTGAAATACTCACATGTGGCGAATGGAAACATTACAACCCGCTTGCCGCATGTCCTGATGAACTGGGATCACTGCCTAAAGTATCAAAGGAAGTAAGAAACCTCAGAATGACCATGGACTCTAAGCTGTTGATGAATGCCCAAGTGGATAAACTAGCAAGATCAAGCTTTGCTACTATAAAAACGCTGCAACGAATTTTCCCTCATTTGAGATTTCCACACAAGGTCCAAGCTACCATCTCCCTTGTTCTGTCCAAACTCGATTATGCCAATAGCCTCTACCACGGATCACCTTTAATGACCATGAAAAGACTACAACGGATTCGGAACTCGGCTACCAGACTACTTTTGCATATCAAGCCGCGAGACCACATCTCCCCTGCCTTGAAAGCCCTGCATTGGTTACCGGTTGCCAGAAGATCCACGATCAAGTTGCTTTGTATTACTCACAAAGCAAATCACCAAACACATTCAACAAAGGAACCTCCGCTCTAAAAGAGCATCTCGCCTCATAATCCCACCATACAAGAAAAAAACCATGGGTGGCACATCCTTCTCTGTTCAAGCAGCCAAACTATGGAACTCTTTACCCCCCAACATAAGGTCCACCGACAACCACCTTATCTTCAGAAAACTACTCAAGATTCGGCTCTTCCCCACATAAGCATCATACGCAAACAGAAATTTACTGCATATCCCTCTGTATATAAGCATTTGTTTTCACTATAGATATGTACCTATCTTTGTGTATTTCTTTGTATAATCATGTAAAATAATTATGTTGTTGAAAGAAAAAATAATAATAATAATAATAAATAAATAAAAATCATCTTTGGTCTTCATGTACAAAGTTCCATTGTGCATCTATGTACCTTCCATGTACTTGGATCTGTGTGTCTGTTACTTTTCTCCTGAAAAAGCATATCCAATGCACTACCCTATTTCTCATCTTGTGCCTCTATCAATATCTTTAATCTACATATACTTACCTTCTTTATGTATCTATATACTTTCAATGTAATTATGGATCTATATATTTATCACTTTCTTCTAATTTAGCATTTCCAATGCACTACCCTATTTCTCAGCCTATACTTTGCTCAATATATCTTCTAGCCAAACCTTCTGACTCATCTCAAACTTCTTCTACTACTCCTTCCAATGCACTACCCTTTCTCTCATCCTATACATCTATCAATATATCCTCTACATCCACTCTCTCATTTACTCCAAACCCCATACCACTACTATGATCGCCAAAATAACCCTTTCTAGACTCTCCCCTACTCTACCCCTCCTTGCATCATCTGACACCTCTTTTTACTATACCAAGCCCCTAAAACAAACCTTTCTAAACTCTTCCCTCTGACTCCTCCCCTCCAAAACTCCTTTTTACTCATCCAAAAGCCTCCTCCTACTGCTAAGACCTAAAAAAATAAATCCTTCACTCTTTTATCCCTCCACTATCCTTTTCAATCAAAATTACAGACTAACAAGTTCACTTCTCAAATTCCATATTAAACTATACTAATATACTACCCAAATAACTGAATAACATATCCACTACTCAAATTACTTCATATTTTTACTGTACTAATTTTCAACAGTAATCCTTTATGGGTTCCGAAATGGCATGCTACTGGCCGGAAAAGCGCTTCAACGCCCAAGTGCTATATGAAGGCAAATCTTTTTCCCCTTTTATCCCTCCACTATCCTTCTCACTCCAAGTAACTGACTAATATCCACCACTGAAATTACTTCATATTTCACCATATTAATTCACCACTAATCCTTTTATAGGCTCCCTGAATAGCGCGTGTCAACAAGCGCTATATAAATACAAACCTTTGTCCTTCTCTATCCTTGTGCTATCATTCCAAATCCAAAAAACTGACTAACCTATCCACCACTTAAAATGTACTTACATGTTTCACTATACTAATTCAACAGTAATCCTATATGGGTCCCGGAGTAGTGTGCTGCTCGCCGAAAAAGAGCTTTGACGCCTCATCAGGGGTACTAAGCGCTATATAAATGCAATTACAATTACAAGCCCCCTTGGCCCTGTTTACATCAGTAGGTCTGCAGCTAGGGGAGGCTTGTGCGGGGTCATATCAATGGGAAAAGTTGGGCTGAAGTGTTACTTAGGGAAGGGCACCATTTGTCCATGATATTCAAGGACAATCATTGCTTTGTCCTAACTTTCAGCCCAGTGCCTTTAAACATGTCCCGAAATCCGAAATTAACCCCGTCCTGAGTACCAGCAATGCTTTTAGTACATTGGTTTTGACTCACAGAAGTAGATTCAGATAGCTGTCATAAAATAGCATTGTATCCTGTCTGGCTTATAAAGTTGTAATCAAATCTTACGTTTTTTATAAATCTGGCAACATATTATGTGAAAAACCAATGCTTTAACTTCCATGAACCTGGAAGACTGCCATAGGCCCGGTTCACTGCCTAGTAGGGGAGGGAGGTGGCTGTCTGCAGCTCTGTGTCGAATCCCAACCGGCGGGGACTAGATTGCCAGGAGGAAACCGAACGCGGGGATGGCAACGAGCTGGGCAATGGGATAGTGCTAAATTGTGTTTGCTTATTTACACAGGAGTTATGTAGAGTTAACAAGCTGCTTTACGGTCCCCTTAGAGCACTTTAAAGCACGTTCAGCGATCAAGAGTGCAACACTAACCCTCCTGCATCAAAGGCACGGCTGTACTGGCCGTTGCGGGCACTGGGCAATCCCCCGGTGCGCCGCACGGGTGGGGGCCGGTTTTGGATCCCCGGGGGCCGTTTTTGATACAGGGACGTTTTTGCAGCATGGCTGCAAAATCGTCCCTGTACCAAAATCGGCCGAAAACCGGCCCTGGTAAAGAGCCAACGGCCAAGAACCATTTAGTGGTGAAATGCTGCCACCCTGTGGCCAGTAAACTCAATTTCACGCAGATCTGATTTACTACTTTAGAGAACGGGTGGGTTCAATGCATTTAATTCATTGATCCGTTGTGTAATGTCATTCCGCCGATCACAGCATCAAGGATGGGACAATGGGTCAGCCACTTCAGCCATTGGTTCCCTTCTGTAATGATTGTTCTGACTGGTCTCAGACCTGGCAGTAATTAAAAACTTACTTTGATACGGGTCCATGTCGGACCGATAGTCATATCCTTAACACTATAGGGAAAACACTGATCGAGTCCTCAACAATTACTTTAAAGCCCGTAAGGTACTCGATGTCAGCCCTGCAGTCTCTGTTTATATTTCATATTTTACTTTTCTTGCACCCCTTAAGATTATTAGCGTATTCCAGATGTTGTGTTTCTCCAGTTTTTTTCAAGCAGCATATGGCTGGCTGCTCTGTAGTGCATACAGTGAACTGAGTCGCCTCCAGGTGTCCGAGTGAGTTCAGGTTGTATGTGAGTGCTCATGACTGGGCGCAATCTGGAGCTGAGGCTGCAGGCAGTGCGAGTTTCTCATAAGTGACCCCCATACTCTTCATTTATGGAGGAGCGCCCTGCGTGGCTGGACTCATACATGTGAAGGGACCGCTGCGTTGGGACTGTGTCTGCACTCGTCGGGTCTTGGTATTGTGGCACTTTGGAGATGGAGGTCAGCAGGTGGCCTTCAGTCACTGCAGTGGTTTGTTGTCGTCAATGACAGGTGATCAGATTCTGGTATGCAGGCACAGGGAGCTTCACTGGGATGTCAGCGCTTTTGATGATCACAGACTTTATGAGTGGGTGCTGGTGCAGTTCAAGAATGGCTCCTCCATATTGGCGGAGAAGCGTCACCCCCACAGCCAGCGGCAGCAGATGATAAATAAAATGTGTTTATTTATTTATGCGATTTTATATAGCGCGAACTTTACCCGAAGGTGTCAGAGCGCTTTACATAGGACCCAGTTTCAAACATAAGGACTGACGGTACAAAAAGAATTTGCAAATGTTTGACTTACATAAGAACCAGTTGAAAACATACGGACTTAGGATTACATGCGTTATAAAAAAGTACAAACAGAAAAAAATTGCTAATGTACAAGAGATAAAGTCACACAAGGAGGAGATACAGATGGATATACTCTAGGCATATACTAGTGAAATCTCTATCTACTTAGGGAGGGGATACACATGGATATACTCTAAGAGTCACACAGGAATGGTAGAGAGCAGAGCGGACTCCTGCATAAACTAGTGATTAGAGTTATCTCTATATACATAGGGGAGGGGTAGGACTGGATATACTCTAAGAGTCACATAGGAATGGAAGAGAGCACAACGGTCTACTGCAAATACTAGTGATTAGAGTTATCTCTATATACATAGTGACAATAACGGAGTCATTTTATTTATACTGTCTGTCTGAGCTCTGCAACAACTATAGGGCGGGGCAGGCATGTCAGGGAGGAGGAGTACAGTGCACACATAAGTGTGCATGTGTGCTTGGAAGGCAGTCCTAGGCCAGCTAAACACACATTCTACTTATGTTTCTCCAACCCAGCTGTGTTAGCAGCAGGGTTGGAGAAAAGGCATAGGCTCCAATGCACCGTCTGAGCGGCAAACGAGGCCGCTCAGACAAATCCAGCAGCGTCTGGATTGGCTGTGGAGGTGTGCCCTTAGGCCCCATCCCCTTCTGGCCCGACGACGACAAGAAGATCAGCGAAGCGGCCGTCAGTGAGAACGGAGCAGCAGGTAAGTCTTTTTCTTTTGTATTATTTCAAACCCAGCCAACCCCTGCCCTCCTCCTGCGGCCACCCTACCACTAAAGATAGGCAGCGACCGCCACTGGTGCAGTTGGGGAAGAATGCATGACCTTATGGTGTATTTACAGCAACAGCTCACTCCAGGTAGACTGCGCACTTCTATACAGTAAGACGGTATGAGAGAAAGGCTTTAAGTGGGCAGTGTCTCAGAGCCGGCAATAATTAAAATCAAGATTGAAACGGTTCCCTATCCGGCTGTATATTCATATCCTTAACTTCGGTGACGAAAACACTGATCGATTTTTGAACAATGAATGTAAAAACGGTATGGCAATCCGCTACAATGCTTTACTGTTGCTTACATTTCAGATGCTTTATTTAATCTTGCATTCCCTAAGAGTGTTAGGTATTTCCAGGATATTGTGTTTCTGTATTTTTTTCGTGTAGCATATTACTTTTGTATAGTGTGTACTTTGACTGAGTCGCATCCAGACCACGATTGAGAGCTTTGAAGCTGAAGCTAAAGACAGTGTGAGTTTCTCTCTCACTGCTTGTCAGTGGGTCAGAAAGGTGTTCAGAATACATGGCCATCCAACCCCAGGCCTCTCTGCAGAACACACAGAGTAATGATCACATTTTCCAATTGCAATTGTGATTCTGTACACATTTGTGTGAAGAAGGTACACAGTAGTCGAATTATTGACAATACAAAAGTAAAAGAACATTTAGTGCTTCAGTTAAGTGGATACATTGTGTGTTTGGGGTACTGATGTAACAGATGTGTTGAGGTGCATTTAGGAGAGAGTTAAAAGAGGGTGCTGAAGAGAAAAGATGAAGTGTAAGACTTGGCTCTTCCCTGAATAACTCTTTTTTGCTTCCTACTCTCGGTCTGGTAACCTGTGGATCTAGCGCTGGGACACCCCATTGCTGGGGCAGCCATGCGTTTACAAATCCAATAACATAACATAACATGCAGATGGAGGGATGTGGAGTGAAACGGCGCACTAAATATGCTCCCTCATAGCCTATCTTTTCCATATCTTCAGGAATTAATCTCTCTCTATTTACATCCATCCAATGACAACAGTGACACTTAACGCTTGATTTTACATTCTTTTTATTTTTTCATTACTTTATATACTTTTTAGCCTTTCATTTTTACTTTTTCTTTTTTCTTTATATATTATTGTAAATTCAAATAGAAAAGAACTCCATCATAAGAACTCATACAAAAAAACAGAATCATTTCAATGATTACATAACATTTCACATAAATGAATCCACTAGAAGTAGAGAACAACCCCTGGGTTCACTTTAAAAAAAACAGCCATATCATAACCATTCAAACACATTCATGCATACTCTATCAAACTTCATACAACTAGCATCTGAACAAGCCGGAGGCATAAGTGTAACAGAAGAGACCTCCATGACCAGATTGAATTTTTTATATACAGGGCACCGAACTGTGCCTATGGTCGACGCGTGTTTCGGCAGTATGTGAAGATGAGTTGAACCACCTTCATCAGGGCCTTATCAGATACCAACATCAATTCATAACGACCAGGGGACAAAAATCAGTGGAGTTAGGGAGATTTATGCAGTTTTTCCTATATTCTAGTTGTCAGTGAGTGGCATCTTCCCTTCTTCCCTTGTACACGACAGCACCTCCCAAATAAAATATTTAACAAGCACGCACTTAACTCTTTGTAGATCCTTGAATAATATGTGCGGCAAAGCCAAGCCTCTCCTCTAATTATATGACAAAGTTATGCAGAGAAGAGCCCTTGTCATAACGTCCGGTTTTTGTCTTGTCAGACAGATATTCCATGTTTAGTCACAAACGTTTTTTTGGAGTAATTGCACCATGCGTATGCTCTGCGTTAGGAAACGCCACTATGTTCACAAAACACCATCAGTTGCTCCAATCGCCGTATGCGCATGAAAAGTGAAAAGGCGCATACATGATTAACATTACAAGAATGATTGAGGCACTCTGAAGACCACTATCCCTTCCACATGCCTCACTAATGTTTCATTCAGTCTCACAATTTCAGAATTCAATTTTTTTAATATTAATTATTAACAACAAAATAGTTTAATTGTTGTTGTTGATCATTTATCTTAAAGAGCTTACACCTATTGACAAAGTCAATAGTCCCGACTGGTTTAAAGGGAATGTCAGTTGTGGCACATATCTGAATGCAATACTAGAAAGCTCAGAAAATAAATAAATTACCAGTTGGGTGGCACATTATGAGAATCACAGAAATGTACTTTAGATGTTCAAGCCACATTCTTAATTACGTAGGGCATCCCCTTTTAGAACCCCCCACTTTTTGCATCCACCTTAATGCCCTGGGCTGCGGGAAGTCCACGCTTCATTTACAGTCAGTCCTAAGGCTTCTAATTTCCATCTCAACCCTAGTTGTTGCACTTGCAGGACGATTTTGGATCGAGCTACGCAGCAGTCATAGGTCTCCAGTTGTGGTGGTCTCTGATGCACACAGCTCCTCACTCCATTGCACGCACCTGTGTCTGCACAAGCAGATTTTCTACCGCATCTCTAGGGGCCTTTTCCACAGCATATTCTCTATTTCTCTGGTGGAAAGAATAACACTTTCCATCTTTGGTATCAGCCAGTTTGTATACTGTGTCCAGAGCTCTTCCAAATCAAAAGGTAATCTCTGAATAAGTTAAGGGCATTCACTTACATTCAGAAGTAGTGGTAGTTACTCCCAGCCAGCTTGGGTGTAAAGTTGCCCCAAAAGCCTG
The DNA here is from genome assembly GCF_964263255.1 of Lissotriton vulgaris. NCBI lineage: Eukaryota > Metazoa > Chordata > Amphibia > Caudata > Salamandridae > Lissotriton > Lissotriton vulgaris. The sequence continues at coordinate 1,333,962,055 of NC_141693.1, forward strand.
GAAGAAACCAATAATTTAAATTCTTTGTGTTTACAGTTCAGTGGTAATCAGGTACCAAAGGTGCACCATCACTCTGGTTTCCTTGGAAGGAGACATTAATAGGGCAGATCCTCTCTATTTTATGGCTTTGGTGCTGATAGTTTTAACGGCTCATACATTCTATGACCTAATAATTTTTGTTTCGAGGGTATGAATATGAAATGTAACAATAGCTGGGTTATCATCGCAGCAAATTGATGCACTTTTTTTTTGTCTTGTTATGATGGTCGTTGCAATTATTGCACAGTAGCACTTTGAAAGGTAAGGGGGTCAAGAAATGTATGAAATAAACTTCTTTGCATTAGTCATTTCTGCACCTTACCATTAGCACTTTGAAATATAACATGTATATTGTTTCATAGTGGAAATGAATGGTTATTTGTCAGAATTTCTTCCCGTTTTATACATTCAAATAGTATGTAATGCACACCGTCACTTTAAAATGTATAATGTGCAATAATATCCTGTAATTAGGGATGTAAGGTGGCTAGATTTGGGTTTATCAATAAGTTTTTAAATTGTATTTATGGGACAGTTTTTTATTATTATGTGATGAGAAGATGTTTTGTTCGTAATGTAAATGTGTTTTCCTTGGAGTTGTAAGATGTTGTGATTGCAATGATTTCAATTAATCAAGCAATAAAGATTATATATAGTGATCCAGACATTCCTTACATTCCCCTGTCTTTTGCAGATTGGATCTAAACAACCTTCTGGTAAACCATGGACTTTTGTTGGGCTTGTGTTTTGCCTGCAGCTCAGTACACAGGATGAGTGCGGTGAGTGCTTAACCCCTTCGATGCTGGTGACGGAATCATTCCGTCATCAGACACGGTTGAGCTGTGCTGATGAGGGAATGGTTCCGTCACGACCACACCCATTATCATTGGGGCCCAGCACAGGGGGAAAATATCAACAGCAGCGATGAGGTTAATTTGTGAAAAAAATGAAACGCCAGGGCCCTTCTCGGAAGGCTACTGCAGCCTGCACCATGCATTCCCCTGCCAGTGCTGCCAATTACACTACCAACATAACACCTAACCATCACACTCCTATAAAGTGTGACAATTCAGACTATTTTGGGGCACAAAAAGCTATAATAATGTCACGAGAGTCTGGCATTATTCCTTTTCAATGCCATTTGTCTTAATAAACATGGTTGTTATGTTCATCTCAGACAGCGCCACCATGTGGTGGGCTGTCACTAGAGCCGGTGCGGACAGTTAAATACTGATGCCGAGCACCGAAAACCACAGGCTCAAATTAAGCACTGGCTGGAGGGCTCACTTGAGGTACCCCCGTACTCCGGTAACAGTTTATAAAGGCCTGCCAGCAAGCTAGTGCTGCTGCGGACAACAGACACAATTCTGCCCTCCTTCTGCTGAGCAATGCTCGAGCAGGGGAAGGTAGAACACTAGGTTTCCTGTCACAGGGAGGTGTGACCACCTCCTAGACAGGACTTAACATATTGGGCTGGGGTGAGGGCACTTGCCAGTGCCACCAGACTGCTTTGAAGGGCACATTTTGTGGCTTCCTTGCATACTCCAGTTTGAGCCAGAACAGGGAGCCCTTGACTCTCACTCTGGTGCGAAACTGGACAAAGGACATGGGAGCATGCTCTCCTCGGGCCAGCTCCTACTCTGGGAGGGACCCCTGAGTTGTTCCAACCCTTTCCTTAGGGTATTTAAAGGATTACCTGTGGGTAGGTCCTCAGATTCGTCATGGGACAAGACTCAAGCCTAAGACTCCTGCTGCTTCTGGTCTTGTTGTTCTTCCAGTCTTCTTCGTTTTCTGCGGCTGTGCTTCTTCCAGTTCTTCAACAGGCCTTTGGGCATCAAGGACACCCGAAGTAAACCCCCTTAGCGAGATGGAGCTAATCCCCTGCATCTGCAGGCACCGTAACGAAGCTGACTGGTCTCCTGCTCCTGTCAACCTACAGACTTCCTGAGGCTCAGCAATACATGTGGTGGTTCTGCGATTCTCTCAAGGCCTGACCTGTCCTTGCTGTGATTTTGAGGCCAGTATCCCTCGATGGAACCACTGAGACTAAACCCCTGTGCACGGCATCGACTTGCCATTGCCAAGGCTTTCTGGCTCTGCACTACAGAGATCTTCGGGCTACAAGAAGCTGCTGCCTCCAGCATCTTTTCCTTCCAAGATGACCATCCTCACCACATCCTCTGCACCATGGGCATTCATCTTTGGTGAGCTGCTAAAGGTCCTGTTGCGACTCCTGTGCCTTCCGCCTGTGGGTCCGCCTTATGGTCTACTACTGCTTTAGTGGGTTCCCCTGCTTGCTCAGGGCCTGTTCAGACTACCTTGCTGTTGGTGAGTCCCTTGGACCTTGCAGGTCCCAATGTTGATCCTTCTTTGTCCTTCACACCAGTTGCAGATACCAAGGCTTGTTGGTGCTCCCGCCAGACACCGACCACCTAGTCACCGACATCCGACGTGGGACAACTTGTGCATAGCTCCTGGTCTTCTTCAGCATCGCCTGCTTTTCACCGCTGCAGTGACAAGGCGACTCTTTTGAACCTCCTGACACCGATGGGCATTGTGTTTTCATGCCTCCTGGTCACGTCCGAGACTCTGTGCCCCCTGCTTGCAGGTTCTTCACGTCCAGAATGCACTCTTGGATTTCACCAGACTCCTTCTTGTACTTCTCCGGAGGCACTTTCTTCAAAGTTTCCGAAGTCTCTACAGGCAAATGCACCTGGCTTTTCCTGGTGTTAGTAACCTGGTCCCCAGGGCGTCCATGGGTGGGTGGCTCTCCAACCTTCCGTCCTCCAAGGGAATTCTTCGGGGTCCTCAGGAAAGGGTTCTTCTTCTTTAAAACTGCAACTGCAACTTCTCTATTGACTTCCACTGGGCATGTGGCTGTGTTTCCACTCTGCATACAGCTTCTGTGGGGTTCCTAGGTACACACATTGGTTGATTCCTTGTGCCCCTGGCTCCTCTGAGTCTTCTAGTCCAAGTCCCGTCCTCCTTTGAGGTTCACATCCCACTTTCTTAGTATATGGTTTGGTCTCCCCCTAGAGATAATTGTATTTTGTGCTACTTACCTGACTGCAAGTGAAATACACTGGTGTATTGTTTGATGTCTCCGGGTAGGAGATATACCAATGTGTTAGTGAGTGTTGTGTAATAAATAGAAGTATTTTTATAAAGATTGTGTGGTTCTTTTTCATTTAGCTCATACTATTGATTAAACTGATAAAACAAGCTGCTTAACACTCCTTCAAGATAAACCTGAAGGCTGCCCTCCACAGCTACCACTTTAAGAGTATTCTATGGTTATTAAAGACCACTAGAACCACCATAAGGGTCGCCTGGATTAGTGCAAGGTGCATCATTAAATAAGTGTGCACCATATAGTAAGCCAGCCTCCTACAACTACTATAAGAAAAAACAAGTAAAGGATAAAGAGAAGCAGACGCAAATCCAAAGAGACACAGCAAAATGAGTGCAGCTTAAGTTGAAAAAGACGGCCCTTGAGGGAGCAGCATTGTCTGGCATCAGTCACAACGGGGACTCCACCGCAAACCTTTAGCGGGTTCCAAATAGGTGGTCCAAGAACACAAACAGGTTATGGTAGCAGAGGCTAGGGAGACTGGCCGCAACTAGACATTAGAGAGTGCTACTATTTCCGTAAGCGGGATCACCTGATGGAGGCATGCCGGACAAAGGCACACCTTGAGCAGCAAAAGCAGCAAAGGTTAGAGAATAAGGTCCAGCTGCCAGAAAACCTAATGCGACAGGATATGGGTAACTTCCCTCAACAGTACCAACCACAGGATAATCAGAACATACCATACACTCAGTTGCAAGGTGGTCCGCTGTTTTCCACACAACCGCAGCAGGGATCAAGTCATGGGGCGAGCATGTGGCAGCAGCAACCACAGATAGGGAACACAGCACAGAAGGGACTGGGGCCGCAACCCCAGCAAGGAGGGGTGACAGTGTTGGGAGGTAGTGCCTTCATACAACTACAGAGCCAAAATTCATAGTAAAATAGGCCCTCCCAGTAGATGAAGACAGGTAGTTATAATCCAAGTGACTTAGCCCCCAGTAGCTCACCTCCAATGATAAAGACAACCAGCATCACCCAGCCCTCTTTCCCCAAAAATAGTATCATGCCAGAAAGGACTAACAGACAGCATTTGGGGGTCTAATTTGTTTTACTTGCTTCCAGCCATTCAGGGCTGCTGAGGGCTGTGCCAATCAGGTGTTCACACTAAGTTCGGCATCTATGGTGATTCCGTTGGAGCACAGAATAATCAGGTTGACAAAAGGGTCTACAGAAACTACTCCCCACTCTACGACTGATCCCCCAGGGTAGGGTTCACTGGCCACACTCCAGGAGCAGTGCCGTCTAAGAAGAGGGCAGGACAACATCTAGAAAACTGTTTGAAAAGCCAACACCCAGGTCCTGCAGCCAAAGACTTATGGGACACTTTCTAATCACTAAGCTGAAAGGTCCCCATTTTCAGGCATCATGCCCACGCCTAACAATTCCTTTATGGCGTGTAGTCCCGACAGTGCCCCCAATGCTCTAAAAACCTCCAAGTCAATGGAGGTCTTCATTTCAGTTATAAACTGAGCCATCCTCGGTGACGGAAAAATGTTTTTCTTGAGCCAGGGATGATAATATCCTAAAATTCCACAGCCCCCACATGTGAGAGTCAGCAAGCTGACAGGCCTCAGCGTAGGATGCCCAGATGTTACGGATTTGCCCAGACGGTCCAGTTTTTTGAGTTATCTGTCCCTGCGAAGTTTAGTAAATCAAGGACTTATCCCGGGTTTTTGGAGATGCCCCAATGAACAAGCTTTTATGAGTTTTGGTGCTAAATAAGGTGCCAGTCTGTGTAATAGCGATACTTAGTTTATGCCCTATAGTGCTTTGGAGTCTGTGTTTGCTCCATTGATGGTTGCTGTCTTTCAAGGCATTCTGAGCCCCTCTGCAATGTGAAATTGTAGTCCTACTTCTATTTTTGTGATATGTCCCGTTTTTTAGCTTTAAAAATCTGGTCACCGTACCTCAGTGTGATGATAAATTTGAGACTCCAGTTGGGGGTTCACTCAACCTTTCCCCCCTTCCAGAGATCAACAAGATGAGCACCAATATTTTTAGCCAATCAACAACTGTATTAAATCTGAGTAGCTCAAGAGACGCCAGCCAAAATCTAGGGACAGTAGACCCACCAGAAACGCTGATTGAAATCTGGATGTGGTACGAGGTAGAGGGGGGTACCAGGGGCAGAGGCATTCAAGCCTCTACCTCTGCTCCAGATGGAACTCAAGGTAGTGGGTGCACCCCTTCCAGGTTTACTTCCATTCCAAGCACTGTCCACTCTCGTTGCTCCAACCTTGCAGGCACAATCCTGGAAAACACTCAGCCCTGATTTCCGAACCCATGGGGCGGTATCGGGGGTGGAAGGGACCACAGAGCAACCTCTGATCCCCTCCCCGTGGGGCAAGTGAAACAATGAATTACGCAACTCGAGGAAGTGCCCACAATTAGCCCAAAGGGAAGATTTCAGAGAAAAACGCGGGGTCGAAATCAGCCAAAGTCAGGTATCTGAGTCCACAAGGGAGGGGCACGTTGCACACCAGGAACAGGAATATGCACAAACATAACGTGGTCCTGGAGCATGTGGCAAGCACCAGCAACACCAGACAGCAACACGCCCCCTCTTCCCACATTTAAGAGCACATGTAGCGAACGTGGAGATTGAATAACATAACTCACAGCAATCACCCTCACTCTCCTAATCACCGAAAGACTTATGTAACAGGGGTCGCCTTCCGATACCTCACTAGATTGAGACTGGTAGGTTGCTGGGATCACAACTGTGGGGTGAAGTTCTACAAAACCATTGAGAAATGACTGTATGTAACCAGCAGATTTGACAGATTTCAGTGCATTTGGGCCTTCCAAATGTAAGCCAGTGCATAAGAAAGAAGACATTTTGAAAAATTCCCCCTGAATCACATGCGAGTATGGGTACCCACAATTTCAGAGATGTACAACAAACACTGCTCATAAACTCAATTTCTTATGCCCATTTCAAATATAGATTGATTTACTTAATACCCAGATTTCATTATAGGATTTAGTCTTTACTTAGTACACAATGAAAAACCATTGTTAGGGTCAGCTCAGTTGCTGGGCTTGGGTACCTCGGGTTCTTAGAGAACCTACAAACCCTATATATCCCTGCAAACAGATGGTCTAGCGGACATATTGGTATATTGCTTTTCTAAATCGACCATCCTGACAAAGAATTACAGATGAAAAAGTTGTCACAAATGGCCGTACTTTTCCTACTCATTTTCAGTATTTCTTTATTTCAACAGTTAGTTTCTTTGGAAAAACCTTGAGGGATCTGCACATATATTCCCTTGATGAATTCAAATTTTTTGTACTTTTCAGAAATCTACAGCTTTCCTGACAAACCCATGGGTTTCACACTACTTTCAACCACACCACAAACTGGAAATAGGTTGAAAGCACCAAAAATACAAAAGATGGGCTACCTCTTTTAAAAATGCCAAAACTGTCGTAAAAAATGTGTTTGTTTGAGTCAGCTCTGCATAATCTTGAAAGCTGGGACCATGGTAACTTTAACATAGCATATTTTAATTGATAACTTTTTTAGGGGAAAACATACTTTTTTGCTAAGCACTTGTACACTATTTTTCCCCAAAATCTCAAAATGTTGCTATATATTGCCTATTTTTTCAGTACCCTCCAGGGGGATCCACAACCCTGGGAACCTTCAGAAACTCCAGGATGTTGGAAAAAAGGCCACATACTTGGCGTGGATACTGTATGTGGTCAAAAAGTTATGGCGGCCTAACCACAAACTACTCCAAATAGCCTAAAAAGGGTTCGACACTGGAGGGAGGGGGGAATAGCCCGCACCTGTGAAGGGGTTCATTTTAAACAAAATAAAAATAAAATCACTCTACCTAACAAATGTTATGCTTAATTATTATATAGTACATTTAATTAAAAGTTGTGTTTAGTTAATGTAAATTACATTTTAATGTTTAATAAGTTTAAAAGTGTATTTCAATAAGGTCTATTAATTTGTAAACAAATACAATATTTAGAACTTTTGCAATATTTTTAAGACAAAAATATATACACATAATTTAAAAGTCAAAATATATTTTCTATGGGGTATTGTATTAAGTCCCTGCTTCCACTATTTTTAATGGGACTGCTTTGTGGTGCCTGTGAGTAGCATTAGGCGGTGGTAAACTTACTCCAAGGCTGGACTGGAGTACTTTTAGTACTATTTTGAACACCTTTAGGGCAGTAGTAGCTTTAGAAGTGTAGCAAGGGTCATACTGTTTTGTAGGTGGGTGTTTATATTAGCATGCCTCTTCCTAAATCCCTCCTTACACCCTAAACTCCTACTTATACCTCCCTAAACCCTCCATTTTCCTACCATTCTCTATAGTCCCTCCCACATTTACTACTAAGTAATAAAGGAGAAGTGGAGGTGGAAGTTTCCACCCGTAGGTTAATGAATTTCATTTTGTAGCTCTCCTGAAGTACTAATTTACATACAACAAATGCAGTTTGTGAATTGGGCCCCAAGTATCTTCACCCTCACTAGCTGAGCAAACCAATATGTGTGTCAAAATCTCTATTGTTTAAGTTTCCACCAAATAACCTGCAAACTTGAGAAGTGTGTTTTTGAGGCTGACAGGGCGAACATTCGTTTTATGGGATTTCTGCTCAAGGTTTATCCATGGATCTAAGGAAAATAGCCACTGTTACAGTTTACTGAATTTCCTAAGTATGTAAAGGATGTTCAGTGCTTCCTTCGGTTCTCTAACTTGTATAGAACGTTTTTACTCAATGTTTCTTACTATTCACTTGACATTGCCTGTTTGTTAAAGAATCGTAAAATTTAAATATGGGATGCACAAGGCAACAAATCCTTTGAATATTTTAAAAAGGCTTTAGTTATGGTACAAATTTCACAACATCCTGATCCATCCTTCCTTTTTTAGGTCTCGTCAGAGCCAGCGCATGCGCTGCTCTGCAAGACATTTAGTAAGTGGCTTTTAAAAGTGCTACCGTAGCTTTTGCTGACCTAGCGCTTGCGGTAACGTCATCCACACACACAACCCACCCCCCCTCTCTTCCTCATTAAGCATGCATGAGATCACTTTCATGGCCGCGTCACTTTCACTGCCACGCGGCCAATGCTTTTCCTTTTTCGTGTCAGTTGAAAGGAACTTCTGCAAACCCTACAATTGACATGTTCTTCTTCCGTTTTGGAGGTAATTTTAAAATGTTCCTGAATTTTACCTCTGTGCAACTGGTCCGTAACTATTTTGTTTTACAACTTTAAGCGAAACATAGTTTTTCGGTAACTGCACCCATGCGCCTGCGTGAAAAAAAGCGTGCCCTGCGACATCACAACTTTCTAAGGTGCAGGTATTTATTGAGGAAACTACTCCCTCTTCAGCTTCGTAGCGTCCACTGCGCCTCTGGCCTGGTTGCCCTCTCGCTCCTCCGCGCTCCTGCTCCAGGGCCCCTTGCTGTGCTAGTTCTTCACCAACGCCGAGAGCGGCGCCCCAGCCGCCTGAAGGACTGGGTTTTCTTAAGACCCAGCGGTGCCAGGGATAACACCTAAAACCTTCGTGGGTAACCTGTTCCGGCGTACAAATGACAGAGACACTGGACACTTCCTTCGGCGTCAAAGATTCGAGGTTTATTACTGCAGGGAACACAGAAGTCACAGGAAGTACAACATGTGTAGGTTCGAGGAGTCTGATTCGACTTGCCTCTGTGGATCGCTCCTTTTATACAGTTCTAATGCATTGAAAATCATAGTACACAAAGGTTTACAACTCGGTTCCCATCGTAAAGACCATAAGGGGTTACTTTCATGTATTCAAGGCCCGGAACATAAGTACAGAAACGTTTGGTGGTTCCCAACTGTAAAAACCCATCTTCCCACCATTAGTACATTCCAATCAGCAGTAAACAGATCGAGGAAGGGACAGAAACAGGTGCAGAGGAAGACAGAAACAGTGGGGAGATCGGAAAGGGTGTAAAAGGGGTGGTATCGGGAAACACGAGCTGCAGGCATCAAAGGGGACGTGCCTAATGAATGCACGACTAAGACAATAGACTGGCACGGCAAGATGAGCCTCGAGCGGGGCCATCTGCCTTACAGTGCCGTCCCCCTCATCATAAAGACACTTTCAAAGGAAACGTGTCTTCCGCAAGAGTTTGGGAATCCCAGGGTCGCGAAGCGGACAGCGTCCGTTCGCTGGCTACTTGAGGGCAAGAGACAAAATGGATGCCGCGTCTAAGATGGAACCCGTGGGCTCGGATGTAGGAACCCACGAAACAAACGAACGGTTTAGGCTAGCACAGCGAAAACGCGTACACCCACTAAACTCGTCATTTGCGGTTCATAGATACCAGACTCAACCATATTCGTACGAGTCAAAAACACCACTTACGATCGTCACGGAACCTCAGACGCTCCTTTTGCCTTCATGTAGGCAAGCACTAGTCGGAATCATATTCGATATTCATCAGACCATCTAGATGTTGCTGCAACATAATTCTATCCATCAGAGTTCCTTTGGTAACAGGCGGCTGTCTTATACACGTCGTAGCGCAGGGGCCACATAAGGCAGGACCACACTGCACACAAAGGCAACACGTGAACAGGAATGCTACAACAACCCCGATGATCATCAGAATTTTCCAACCCCAAGTCGACATCAGGCCCCAAAACCACCCAAGTAGCGTCCAATCCCCTACGTCCACGTGTATGGACTCAGAGATCTTATGCAACTTTGAGATGGCTTGATAGACAGTCGGAGCGTTATCTGGAATGAAAATACAGCAGCTCGAATGGATCACCTTACATACTCCACCTCGATCCGCTAAAACAACGTCTAAAACCATACGGTTTTGTAACGTCATAAGCCTATCCGCCTGAAGTTCTGCTGTAATATTACCAAGGGCACTGGCAGTGATATTAGCTGTCGATTCCACCACTCGGGTCAACTGTCTCAGGTTCCTACTATTGACCATAGGTCCCCAAAATGGAAAGAAACCCTTGAAAAAGTCTCCTGCCTCTTGACTGGCAGTGTCCTCTTGGCTAATCACGCCCCTCACAATTCGAGTCTTGTGGTAATCGGAGGCGACTGTAAAAGTCGGTGGCAACAAATTTGCAATGTAACATGTGCCCGCAAAGTCAGAGGGCAACCACGTATACGCACGATCATGACAGACAAAGTACGTACCCTTGGCAGTCAGAAACACAGGGGAAGAGAGCATCGGTAAGACATACGTCTCGGAGCAAGCACTCTCTCCAAGATGAGCTCTCGGGCTTCGGCCACGACCTTTTAGACAGAAATTACCAAGGTGGGGTACGATCCATATTGGAGACGAGCTTTTAAGCTGTCTTTCACCCATGAGCGCACTATACTCAGCCTCACTCAGATCCCTATAGGCTCGCACCTCTTCCTCTGGGATGAGCGACGGCTCATAGATATCCCTATCTAAATCAGCGATCGCTATAGCCAAAGGCTTGTGGTACGGACCGGGACCAAAGTGCGGAGGACGTGGCTCTCGATTGGGGTAGGAATCTAGTGCACTTCAAAACATTGTTTGGAATGCTCGAGCTGAACCCTGGGAACTATAAGGAAGGACCAAGTACGGAATTCCCTTATCAATGGTATGTGGCATTAACCCACACACCCAACAATTGGTAGTGTTAACCACCAACTGATGTTGATGAAGGAGCTGAATGAAGGAATTATTCATAAATTCCGCACGTCTGACCTGCTCGTGTTGGGGTAAGATGTGGAAGGAATGAGGAGAAACAGTGGATGTAGTTTTAGGTTCAGGAGAAGGGGTAGGTGAGGCAGAAGGCAAGAACGTCAATATCAGATAATACACCCCACCCACCAATAGCGAAGAAACAGTTAAGAACAGAAGGAACACTTGAATCATGAAGCATTTTGTACGAGTAATTTGCTGTAACTTGAATCTTTGGGCCTGAGCTTTTTCCAAATCCACCAGCTTAGAGAACGGCATCCTCTAAAACCGTCCGCAACGTTTCTTGACGCACTTCGTTCTGTGTAGCAGTAGTCAATCCCCAGGAGTTCCCAGGAACCGACGGCCTTCGACCTAGTGTCAAGACCTACTAACCAGAAGGAAGTACACGCGCGGCCCTACGGTCCACCCGGATGTAAGGTATTTTATTTACAAATATATACAAAATCTCCTAGCTGTGGAAGCAAAAACATATATGGAAACAAACTCACAATATTTACAAAAACCAAAATTATACGAGTGTGTTCAGACTGAATGGTGTCAATGGGGTAATGTGGATGTCAAGGGAGAAAGCAAAAGCTTTTTATTAGTCCTTGGTATTGGATCGCAGAAAGTATCGGCTTCTCCCAGGACGTGTCTGTTCATCAAACAACTGATCCGATGGTGGGACAGAGTTCTGCTGATCAATCAATTGTTCAGATCTTGAGTTTTTCGATGGTAAGTGTTCAACAATGTCGTTCTGCTGCACTGAGGGCTCTCCAACAGGCTGAGCGTCGCTAAAAGGGACAAAGGTCTGTGCAGTTTCTGTTTCGGACGAAGCAATGCCCTTCCTCACCCACGAGTCTGCCGGTAAAGGTATAGGTACCTTTTTAGTATGAGTGGCATGCACCCAATTCTTATGCCCTTCCAAACGAACAGCAGTCCTCGTGGCAAGAAGTACTTGGTAGGGTCCAGTAAAACGTGGCTCAAGGTTGCGTTTTCGTCCGAAGTTCCGCGTTACCACCCAGTCTCCAAGCTGGAGCTGGTGGCCTGGACCCTCCGTCTGCGTCGGCAGTGCTTCATAGACCTGTTGGTGAATTAACCTCAGTTTAGCAGTCAGATCATGCAGATAATCGATCAACATTGGGTACTCAAGATCAGAGAACACACTCGGTCTAGGGACCCCCCAAACATTTGCAGGGCGGCCGAACACAATCTCGTAGGGACTAAGCCCTACTCTGGAGTGTACAGTCGCCCTAGTAGACAGAAGGGCTAGAGGTAAAGCGTCAGGCCACGAGAGACCAGTCGTAGCCTGAATCTTCGCCAACTTCAATTTAAGGGTTCCATTATACCCTTCAACCAAACCTGCTGACTGGGGATGATTGGCGCTGTGGAATTTCTGGGTAATTCCAAGGCCCTTACACACACTCTTCATCACACTCCCCACAAACTCACTTCCGTTATCAGACCATACAATTCGTGGCATTCCATACAGAGGAAAGTATTCCTTCAGTAGGATTTTTGCAGTGGACAGAGCAGTGTTATCTTTGAGAGGGTAGGCTTCGATCCATCGGGAGAACGCGCAAACCACAACTAAAATGTACTTCAGGTTATTGCATCGCTCCATATGGATGAAGTCTAGCTGAATCACTTCAAAAGGACATGAAGGGGGAGCAAAATGGCCAGGAGGTGTAGGGGTTCCCTTTCCAGGATTGTACATCATACATATCATACAATTCTTAACCAATCTCTCAGCACACTTCGTGATACCATCATTCTTCCATACAGGGGACAACAACTTACAAATACCTTTCGCGCTAATATGTGCCAAGCCGTGTGCCATCGTCACAACAGCTAGCACATATGCATCTGGCAACATCCACCTCTTATTCTCTGACAAATCAATCCAACAACCATTCACATCCAACTTTCCCGTACTCTCCTTCCACTTCGTCTTTTCAGACTCAGTGGCCTCGTTCTGAATCATTTTCACACTCTCGATGGTATCCTCACACATACCAGTCTCTGTAGGCCACCTAACCGAACTCGTCACATACATTCTAGTACTAAGATTCCGAGCAGTCTCCTTAGCAATTTCATCAGCGAACGCATTGCCACGACCAACATCATCCGTCACCTTACGGTGTGCACTACATTTAATAATAGCCACCTGCTTGGGCAATGTAAGTGCATCCAAAAGATCATTCACGAGCTGTCCGTGTTGGATCTTCGTACCATGCGATGTCATAAAACCTCTCTCTCTCCACAAACGTCCAAAGCTATGTGCCACGCCAAATGCGTATTAGCTGTCGGTAAACACATTCACCCGTTTCCCTTTCGACAACACGCACGCTCTAGTCAAAGCAATCAGCTCTGCCGCCTGAGCAGAATTCTGATTCAATCTCGCAGTCTCCACAACAGTATTCAATGTCACCACAGCATACGCAGTCGTTACATCGCCATTCGGCAACTTAAAACATGAACCATCCACATACAAGGTCCCATCGGGATCTTCTAATGGAGTATTTTTCAGGTCTACACAACCTTTTGTTTCCTCTTCCGTTCGCAAGTAGCAATCATGAGGTGCTACTTCATCTGACTCCATACTGATTGGCAACAAAGTCGCCGGGTTCAGGACGTTGCAACGTTTTATTTGAATGTGACTTGCCAAAAGCGTCAACTCATAACCAGACAACCTTGCACTCATCAAGTGCTGAGTTTTCGTACGATTCAAGAGAGTGTCAACTGCATGCGGAACCATCACCGTAAGCATATTATCCATGACCAATCCTGCAGATTGTCGGATGGACACCGCAGCTGCCGCTGTTGCTCTCAAACAACTCGGCAATGCTCTAGCTACTGGGTCCAAGGTCGAGGAAAAATATGCACATGGATGTTGCTTACCGCCGAATTGTTGCGTCAAAACACTCAACGCACAACCTTCTCTCTCGTGAACGTATAGTGCAAACGGTTTACTGTAGTCAGGGGTCCCTAACACAGGAGCCGAACACAACGCGTCACGCAGTTCAGAAAAACTTTTCTGACATTCTTCCGTCCATGGTAAAGGAGTTGGAACATCCTTGCACGTAAGAGCTACCAATGGTTTCGCTAGCAATGAAAAATTAGGAATCCATTGCCTGCAGTATGACGTGATACCTAAAAAGGCACGCACATCTCTCTGAGTTGTTGGCACAGTCATTCGAGCAATCGCTGCAATTCTCTCTGGGGTCAACCTTCTTCCATCCTTAGACAATAAGTGACCTAGATAGGTTACTTCTTGACAACAATATTGTAGTTTAGAAGGTGACACCTTGTGATGTAAGTCACAGAGATGCTGCAACAACGATACCGTGGCAAGTTTGCAAATGTCCTGAGTATCTGCAGCCACCAATAAGTCGTCGACGTATTGGATCAAGGCCGCACCGGCCGGCAACACAAATGCATCAAGTTGGCCCTTCAAGGCTTGACTGTATATCGATGGACTCTCACAGTAGCCCTGAGGAGCACGTTTAAACCGGAAGCTGCGGCCACCAAGAGAGAAACCGAAAAGGTCTCTACTTTCTTCAGCAATCGGAATGCTGAAGAAAGCATTCTTCAGATCGATCACTGAGAACCAAGATGCAGAGGCTGGAATCAGAGTCAGTAGCGCCGTAATGTCAGGCACCACAGGGAACTGAGGAATCACAATTTTATTCACCTCCCGTAAATCGATAACAAAACGATAAACAGGTGGTTTTGATGGATCCGTGCGCTTCAAAATGGGCAGTACAGGGCTATTGCACACGTTTCCCCGAGTCTCCTCGATAACATCTTTCTCAATCAAAACGTAGATGTTAGCTAACAACGCTCGTTCACCATCAAGGGAGATACGATACTGGGGAATACGTGGCAGTCGCACGTTAGATTTCAAGTGAACAACATAAGGGGAGATGTCAAGCAGGCCCACGTCATTGGGACCTGTTGCCCACAAAGATGCAGGAAGAGAACTCAATTCCGGTGGAAGCTTATTGATGGATAAGTACATAGGAGAGACAACTCTCTCACCTAACGTAAGCTTTACTCCCGCAGGAGAACAATACAAGGTCGCATACAGACGTTTTAGCAAATCCAGGCCCAAAAGATTTTCAACACAACCAGTGGTCAAAATCAACGGAGCTTTCAGCTCACGAGGCCCAATTGTAAGAGGCAAAGGGCACGAAACCGGATTGCTAACAGGGGCGCCAGAGAATCCAACGGAAACATTTGTTAAGCCAGACAAAGGTGCGCCAGGGAGTTTCGAATGCATGATGGAACTTTTCGCTGCACCAGTGTCCAACAGAAAAGGCTCAACGACGCCCGAGGTGGCAACTGCGACGTAAGGCCCTCTCTGATCAACCGGAACTGATACTACTCCCTCTCCTTGTCTATGGCTGTCCTAGTAATTACCGCCGTCAGCATCCTGATCGACGTAATAATCGTCCACATTGTACTGAGCAGATCGCCCTTGCGATGACCCGCGCTGATCGAAACAATTATTAGAGTCAGAAGTATTAGTGGAACGATCGTTTTGAGCACCGCGACCTCTACCACGTGATGTCTGCTGAGGACCACCACAACCTCCTCTAGACGAATTACCACTATTACGATCATTCAAAACTGGACAATCGAATTTTAAATGACCCTCTGCTCTACAATAGGCACACTGATTGTACCCTAACGAAGATCTCTGCGAAGGGGAATCATTCCGTGATTGTGACCTATTCGACTGAGATTGTGATCTGTTCCGTTGTTGCGAATCATTCTGATTCGAACGTGGGGGGTACGCCTGCTGCAACAACACTTTAGTTTTGAGTTCTTTCGTCTTCTTGTCAGCACGATCATTCTCCTCTTTCTCCCTATTCTCATAATATTGGGCTGTGGCCAATATTTGAGCAGAAGTGGAAACAGCCCACGCACTTTCTGAATTACGCAATTTGTTGCTTAAGTCAGGCAACAAATTTGAGACAAACTTATCCACAAACAATCGCTGACCTCCCTCAGTACCCATATCTTGACCACTATGATCAATGAATGCCTCCTCAAATCTCGTAAAGAAATCAGAAACACTCTCATCCTTCTTTTGCTTGCAAGCGGACAGTTTGTCCCAATTTACCTTCATAGCCGGCATAAGCGTTTTCATCAGAGCGATAATTCTCTGGGGCAAAGCCGTGATTAATTGATCAGGCTTCGCCCCACCGACTTGCAAAGCGTCAGCAGCCCGCAATGCATTCCAATCACCGCCTAGTTCCCCCGCATGATCTTCCTGACGAATCTTTGCCCATACCGGTTGCGGTACGACATTGCCAAACAGCATATCGATATCAGCAAGATTCATTATCGTAGCATCCACAAGCTGCGATAATTCTTTATAATACCCTGCAGGATTTTTGCGAGGGTCAGGCAAAGATTGCTTCACCTGCAAAACTTCTGATCGCTTCCACGGGAGGTGTATCCACACTCTCTGAAAATGTGGCAAGATCGGCGGAATTTGAGTAGCATCACCCGGCATCCACACTGGTGGAACTTCGCGCATGGGATACTGACCAAGCGCTGCAAGCGGTCCTTCGATGTCCTCTACAAACAATGCCCGAGGCATTATAGAAGGACGAAAAGACAACAACTGCTCGACAGCACGTCGAACATTGGTGCCCACCAACATTCCGCTCGAAAACTGAAGCTGAAGATCAGTCAAAGCAGTCAAAACCTCGTCAGATGCATCAGCCGATATTTGGTCACGTAGAACTTTACACATTTCTTCAAAAACGTATCTTTGTGTCGGTATGTTGAATTGACAAAATGTATCCAACACCGCACGTGGAGGATTTCTAAGGGGGTATGTCATCCAACCCATCGCCATATTATACAGTGCGGCACGTTCCTAATTACCGGGAAGCTGACTTTGTCTTTGAGGACCGTCCGAACCAGCGGACTCAAGAATAGGTCCAAGAGAATTGAAAAAGTTAGCAGCAACAGAAGGGGTACGACGTCGGGCAGATGGAGAAGAATAACACAACGGGGTAACAAGAGAAGTACCAGGAACAGAAGAAATGGCAGAAGTAACCAGAACAGCAGGAGCAGCGGAAACAGGAGTATGGGGAAGTACAGGCGGAGGAGCAGTAGGGACAGAAGTTGGTAGAGGAGCAGGAACGGGTTGAGGGACAGGTTGAGGAACAGGAGCAGGAGGAACAGGGGCAGGAGGAACCACAGGAGCTACAGTACCCTGTGCGTACGGAGGTGGCGACTTCAAGAGATAGGACAACAAGGGGTCCTCTACTGATTCCTCCTTCTTATCCGTACCCGTTGGTAAAGCGGGGTAACACTTATCTACAGACATACGCTGTAGTCTATCGAAAACTTCCTTTTCCTTTTCCTCCTTATCTCGCTGAAACTGCTCTGCTTTTCTTACCGTGGTAACAACTCCTTCTCTCTGATTACGTTTAATCTGTCTGATTTCTCTCTGTTTGGCTTCTTTACGCCACAACGAAAGGAATCAAACATGGCCGGCCTTGATTTTCTTTTAAACAATTTAGCTTCAAGATTGTCTAAAATCGGGGTCTCAAAACTACCATGAGGTGGCCACCTAAGGACACCATCCTTTTTAGTATAGCGAATCCAATACTCATTGAATGTAATTGGACCTAACCCGTGTTTGCTATACAGCTCATAAGTTGGAGTTCCAACCGGAGGTATCGGACACGAGTCCTCCAGTCGGGAATCCGCACCACAACGTCTAAAACAACTGAACAAAGTACTACGGCCAGGCATCTTGCACACTAACCGAGTTTCACAAACTTCAAGGGTTATAGGATTAACAATGTCCCTGCAAAGAGCAAAAACCCTCGGTTTTTGTCGACTGCAGACGTCAAATATCACAACAAAGAACCAAGTACTAAGAACCACAAATGCAATGGAACCATGCAACAACTAAGCACCCACAACTAAGGACTCTGGGAGCGATCCACAAATACTTAACTCAAAGATCGATGGCGTCACCAGGAAGGCCCGTCAATTGTCTCGCTGTACCAAGGTCTACGCCAGGCGCCAAAACAGGTCTACAGTCAGGGCAGCAGTCCGTTGCAGCCGTCAGGAGGCGGGGATCTTCACGGGAAAAGTCGTCGGGCCACTTGTTTCGACAACGGGATCGATGAAGCGGGGTGCACCTTCCCTCGGAGATTTCACACGAAGTTCCTCACGATCGTCGGGCTTGGATCGGTACCACTGATGCAGCCCTACGTTGGGCGCCAACTGAAGGACTGGGTTTTCTTAAGACCCAGCGGTGCCAGGGATAACACCTAAAACCTTCGTGGGTAACCTGTTCCGGCATACAAATGACAGAGACACGGGACACTTCCTTCGGCGTCAAAGATTCAAGGTTTATTACTGCAGGGAACACAGAAGTCACAGGAAGTACAACATGTGTAGGTTCGAGGAGTCTGATTCGACTTGCCTCTGTGGATCGCTCCTTTTATACAGTTCTAATGCATTGAACATCATAGTACACAAAGGTTTACAACTCGGTTCCCATCGTAAAGACCATAAGGGGTTACTTTCATGTATTCAAGGCCCGGAACATAAGTACAGAAACGTTTGGTGGTTCCCAACTGTAAAAACCCATCTTCCCACCATTAGTACATTCCAATCAGCAGTAAACAGATCGAGGAAGGGACAGAAACAAGTGCAGAGGAAGACAGAAACAGTGGGGAGATCGGAAAGGGTGTAAAAGGGGTGGTATCGGGAAACACGAGCTGCAGGCATCAAAGGGGACGTGCCTAATGAATGCACGACTAAGACAATAGACCGGCACGGCAAGATGAGCCTCGAGCGGGGCCATCTGCCTTACAGTGCCGTCCCCCTCATCATAAAGACACTTTCAAAGGAAACGTGTCTTCCGCAAGAGTTTGGGAATCCCAGGGTTGCGAAGCGGACAGCGTCCGTTCGCTGGCTACTTGAGGGCAAGAGACAAAATGGATGCCGCGTCTAAGATGGAACCCGTGGGCTCGGATGTAGGAACCCACGAAACAAACGAACGGTTTAGGCTAGCACAGCGAAAACGCGTACACCCACTAAACTCGTCATTGGCGGTTCATAGATACCAGACTCGACCATATTCGTACGAGTCGAAAACACCACTTACGATCATCACGGAACCTCACGCCGCAGGGCCGCCCGCTCAACCCGATCCCGTTTTCCCGCCGCTTCCTGCCTACGGACCCTCCCCCTCGCCAGTCCATTGGTGGACGTGACCCCGCCTCCCAGCTGACCAGCCCTCCCGGCTCCCCTTTTAAGGGGACCCCGCACGCACCTGGACAGCGACCACTGCGCCTCTGGCCTGGTTGCCCCCTCGCTCCTTCGCGCTCCTGCTCCAGGGCCCCTTGCTGTGTTAGTTCTTCACCGACGCCGTGAGCGGTGCCCCAGCCGCCGCAGGGCCGCCCGCTCAACCCGATCCCGCTTTCCCGCCGCTGCCTGCCTACGGACCCGCCCCCTCGCCAGTCCATTGGTGGACGCGACCCCGCCTCCCAGCTGACCCGCCCTCCCGGCTCCCCTCTTATGTCGCCCCCTCAGCGACCTCGCAGCGGACGCGCGCAGCGGGAGCACCGAATGAGCGCCGAAGGTGCACCAAAGGTAAGCCCGTCTGCGCCCATCCGCGCCTGGACCGCGCCTAGTGCCAGGACCCCTGGCCCCCGCCGTCACCAGCTCACCAGCCAGACCTACGACGCCACCGAACTCAACGCCCTCAACGCCGGCCGACTCTCGGGCTGTGGAAAATGAAACCATATTCCCATCGATGCCCAGGCTGCTGGCGCAAACCGCCTCTTAGTTCCCATGTTGAGTAATTACCAAAATAAAGAGACGGGCGCTGGAGGCAGGAATCAAGAACAGAGTTTATTACTCATGAGGAGAGCCAGTCATTTCGGACACGAAACACAGTGTCTTTCGGGAGGTGCTCTGACAAGTGAGCTTGAGACTCGTGCTTTTATACCTTTACAAAACAGTTGGTGATACAATCAGAACGGTATGACGCACAAGAAGGTCATCCCTATAATCCTCGTGGTGATCCTACTCCACATATGCTCACAATGGGGACCTTTGGACCTGCTGATAAGTGGGGAGGGCAATCACGCAGCTGAGTGCTTTGGCAGGATGTACGCCTGATCATGGCCCAGGGGGGGGGTGGGGTGGCTAGGCATACAATAAGGGCAGTAAATGGTATCTCCTGGCATGGGCGATGGCCTCGGACATGTGTGGTCAGCCGGACTCGGGGGAAGGGGGTTATCAAAGGAGGGGTATTCATGTCCGCGTGGACAATCGAGCGCGGAGGGAAGGCTTGTCAACAGAGGGACATTCATGGAAGGGAAGGAGGTGCTGGTCAGGCGCGGCCGTGACCCTCAAGGACAGGGCTTTGCGTAAGAAGAGGGTTTATGACTTGTTCATGTGACGAGAAGGAGGGGGACAGGGTGCGTGCAGGACCAGAGCCGCGCAGAGAGGAAGAGAGAGAGAGAGAGAGAGAGAGAGAGATCTTATGACCTGTACATAGGAGAACAGGGGCAGCCAGATACAACTGGGGGGGGGGGGGGCTATGTCAGCTGAGGCGAAGGATGCTTCTTCGAGAGGGAAATGGAGAAGGCCTGGGTCAAGCAGGAGGGTTACCTTTCACATCAGGGTCGCGCAAAGGGAAAGGGTGTCGAGGTCTATACATGAGAGAGGGGGTGCAAGATACGCGCAGGAGGGAGGCTAGGGATTCCAATGGGTACAAAGGCCATGGTGCCTAGAATGGCTGTACATATGCATAGGGGTACGGGTTTTTACTGGCAGGGTGATATAGTCAATAATTTACAGTATCCATGGTGCTCACAAGGAGAGGAGTGGGAGAAGAAGGGAAATGAAGGCTGTCTATGTACATCGATTTTGTCAGATTTCACAGTCGCCCCTTTTTACATAGCAGCAATCATTTTTACAGCTGATGACATTACAGGCAGGCAAGCATCGGTGACGAATTAGCACTTTGTCGATACTAACATGTGGCGTATAATCATAGACAGCTAAGGTGAAGGGAAGAATGCAGTACATACGGAATTACATTTTCGGTGTGTTCCTGACAGTTAAACGCATTACATAGCACAAATCTTTCTGACTTGAAAATGTGACCAATGAGTAGTTTGACCAGATAGTTGAGAGCGGAATTCAGCTCAATACACAAGATCTCTTCGTCCCAGTGTCTTTATCAGTGAGCCATCACTGGTAGGCTCTAATCCGAGAATTTTCGTTGGCGCTGTTGAGCACCGGCGGTGGAGCTATAGGTCCAGCTCAGTTCCATCCTTACGCGTCGCAGGGTGCGGTCAGTCCTCTGCTGTTAGACCACAGTCCTGTTCCCTAAACAGTCCGTTTGGCGGCGCCTTATGCTCGGCACCTATAGTTCTGTTGCAACACCCTCTTCCCACGTAATTGCAGCTCTTTCCTTTGGCAAAAAGTCACGTGGGAAGGTGGGTGGATGTCGTTCAAACAGTCAATGGGAGAAAGAGTGAGCGGAGTTGGGTCAGAGTTCCTGGGACACACAAAAGGGACCAAGGGAGCAAAGGATAACAAGCGGGCAGGCCCATCAGTCGGGCCCAAAGAAGGGGGACGGAGACTCCAGGCATACGTGGGTTAGCAGACGGAGGGCTTCAGGGCGGCCCGTCATTTTTCATTTTCCACGTTGAAAGTGCTGTCTCGTCCGTATCTTGTTGCTCTGCAGCTCCAACTTGGTCGAGGTCACACGTGTCCCAGGATCTGTAGTCAGGCTGTACGTCACATCCGACCCATCTCCTTCGGTGATCGTGCATCTTTGAATGAGTACAAGACAGTGTTTTAGAGAAATGGCAGAAGAAGATATCTACGCATGTGAATTCCTCCCTCAATTTTTCGCATTTGAGTTCTTATGGTCATCGGTCACAGTCAGAGGTCTATTACCAAGCAGTGCATGTATCAGCATTCCTACTGAGTTTATGGCAGGTATATTCATCAGCTCATTTATGATTCGAGTAAAGACAAGATAATATTTCCATCAACTGTGCATTACATCATTTTCAACATTAGCGCAGCATTTCCCTTCGGAACTGGCTAACATTTTCAGACAGGGTGGGGGGGGGTGTTATCGTCGAGTGTCGGACAAAACAAGATTTCCTCAAGGGTCAGCGGCTACCCATGGTCATTATGTTAATACCGGAGACAACAGGAGTGGTTCTATCAAAGAAAAATGGGGCGGGGATGCTTCGGGCGCTTGCGCTTGGGTGCCGAGGGGTGGGGCAATCTTGGTATTGGGTGTCAATCTAGGTTTTCGGCGTTCGTCTGAAGAACAGACATAGGATGCCATTGACGTACAGTTCCCCTAGAAATGGCCTGATTTGGGGGACTTTAGTCGTCTTACCTGTCCTTTCCTTCTTAGCCAATTCAAGTACATTCATTTTGCAGAAAGGAGAGGCAGTAACATGGCAAGATACAGTCATTTTAGTTGTGGTCAATTTTGCTGAACACCTTCGCGTTCAAAATACGTATCAAATCGGACTGGTGCCGGTGGGGCACAATTTTACCAGAAAGACGGAGAGAAAATAGGGAGACTCTCAAAGAGAGTGAGAGTCGTCCGCAATCTAAACGAGCCATTCGGTACACGTATGACATGTAAGGAGGGAGAGAGATAGAAAAAAAAGGGGTGGAGAGAGAGACGTGTACAAAAATAGGTCATTTAGCGTGCTCACATCAGAGAACAACAAAAGGTCAGGTGACCTATAGATACAGACAGGGGGGGGGGGGGACATAAATACGTACGTTACATACATACAAACCCAGACAGGGAAGACGGCACATATATCACACATATACAAGACATTCACGACAAGACATAAAACAATTGTTAGTCCACAAGATCTGTTTATACATATATATATATATATATTTTTTATACCCTACGTACCTCTACTATCCTATTTGTCTACGTACTTAGCTCTTCCTGCCCTTCCCCCTTTTTCCTTCTCGCTTGCTGTACCTGCGAGCGTCCCTAATTACCAATACTCACACCTCGGTTGGTCGACCAGAAATCAACCTGGTTGTGCTAGTTACCCGTGGTCGGATCTTAAACCATTTTTCAGTTCCTTCCTTTGGTGGAAAGTTCTTCAGGCTGAGGCAACGGCAAATATTGATCGGGAGAGCAGTCGGACAGCTTGGCTATATCTACAAGAGTGTGAGAAAGGGGGTAGTGCATTTGGAACATCAGTAACATTTCTAACTTCCTAGACGGGTGGCGCCGTGGCAACCCTTACCCGTACAATTTTCTTTGTCCTTTCCCTACCTAGTAAAAACGTCCAGTTATATTATTTAACACGTCATTTCCAGTCAAAATTTTTTTTTTTTTTTTTTTTTTTCGTCAATCAGTACCTGTCCAGTTTCTGCACCAGTCTATCCTCTCAGTCGCTATGTCCTAAGGAGGAACAGTCATGTAAAGTCTACATCTTTTCTTTTAAAAACCTATCATTATAACGACCACACACATATTCCCTCTTTTCCTGTTTTCGTCGGTGATCCGACCATCGCTCTTCCACACCTCAGCCGACGTTCTGATGTGACCTGCAGATGGGTGGGGAAAAGAAGGGGTGGGGGTGGCAGCATTCAAAGTACATCAGCATGTAGTAGTCCGAAAATATTTTTACTTACCACATACTCGACCCAGCTTCACGTGCTGCCTTTCTTTATCATCTCGGCGTTTTAAGCCCAGATTGACCAGTAATGTCAGGTAGATAATCATTGACGATCTGCCTACCTACCTGAGTTACTCGATCGTAACCCTCTTTATCGGGTGCAAGGGTGACGGTCAGGCGGCATTTCCGCGGAGTTTCTTTAAGGGTGTCTGAAACACTTTTCTGGGCTGCCTGCGATACATAATGTAGCTGCTAAATATCTGATCCCTGTTGATCTACACCCTTCATCATACTTATTCTTCCCTGCAATAGTAAGGCATCCAAGGCTCATTAATGCAACTGCTACAGCCATGCGTTCTTTTTCAAAATATTTTTAATAAACGAAATTGGCGACAGCTCATTGCATAAAGTGCAGCAGTGCAAATAAAATCGTATTAAAAGTTCCTTACAGAGCAAGCATGATGCATGTCAAGAATCCATCTTCAATTAATTCAGAAATTCATCTATCCAATACTCATTCATTATTCAAATTACACCAGTTCATTTTCCAACTCATAATCAGTACCCACCCTAAGTCAATTCATTGTCTAATCACATGCTCAATATCCTTCATATCTACTTTCATTTATCCAAAGCGTTATATATATCTCGAGGTTAAAGAACTGCGTGGTCATGGTGCAATAAAGTTCATCATTAAAAAAAAAACGTCTCATTTGGCGTCGGCGCCATTTTGGGTGGGGTCAGGCAAATTCCAGCATAGTCAGAGTGTCTCTAGTCCTGTATGGTTGGTGCAGGGCCTTCCGTTGGGAATTCAAAAAGTTTGTGCCATAAGGTTAACAGTCTAACAATATGGACCATGAGTCAAAGAGTGGGAAGGGCGGCAACAATTTTCCTACCGGGTCATCCTGGTGTTCCTCCGGAACTGAACAAGTCTGTGCCGTGGCTTCATTTTGGCCATTTCCAACCCGAGGTTGGTGCCGGCAGGAGTTGCACCGATGTCGTGGCTCCCAGTGAAGGGGGCGGGGGCACCCATGCAGGGGGTCGGGGGCCCCCCGGCTGTTATAGAATCTTCAAGGTCGAGGAGAGGCGATATGGAACGTGTGCCCGTCCTGGGCAGAGGACCGCTTTATGATGTTGACCCTCTTTAAGTAAGAGCATTGGGGTGTCGCTGGAAGCCTCCACCTGGAGGGAGGTGGGGGAGGGTCGTTCGCGCCGCCTCCCCCTTCCAGCGACCCCGCGCCGTTCCTCGGCTCCGTCGTCTTCAATACCGGCCATGCCAGCCATTGATGATGGGGGGGGTGGTCGGCGGCTGAGGCAAGACAGCCCCCCCTCCTTTTCCCTTGACACGTGGCAGGACTACCTCCAACTCTCCGGGGAGCTTGAAATGCGGCAGGACTGCCTGTATCTATGCAGGCAGCGGCGTGCGGTGAATTTGGCATCTGGCAGGACTACTTGATTTGCCGCCATTTTCGCCTTGGCTTCCGGCCTTTGACGGGCAGGCGATGGCATGCGGCGAATCTGAAATGTGGCGGGACTACTTGATTCGCCGCCATTCTCGCCTTCGGCTTCTGCCTTCTTCGTGGGTCGGACCAGGCAAGAGACAGAAGGGGGGGGGGGGAGTCGGTGGCTGAGGCAAGACAGCCCCCCCCCCGTGGCCTGCAGGGCAGCGGAAGAGGAGAGAAGGAGAGGACTTTGCCATTCTTTTGGACCGCCTGCCCAACATCGTCTCCTCCCGACCGTGGTCAGGCGAGCCCCTCGTGCCTCGAGGCCTCGCCTTCCGGATGGGCGTAACCGCGGACCTGTTGCACTTCGGGAGCTTCCGGAATGGGGGTAGGTACCTATTGGTTACATTATTTCTATTTCATGTGACCGTTATTTGGGCGGAGCAGGCAGTAAGGCTGACATGTTGCGGGCAAAAAAAAGAACAGGCAGTGAAGCCTAGCTACCTCGTGGCTCCTTTTGCTGCAAAAATTTTTCGTCATTTTATATTTCTTATTACGAACTATTTCTAATGTTTCTTATTTTTAGTGAAATCAAAAGCTCATCAGGGGGTTACTGACTTAGCCTGATTCCTTTTTCTATTTTTCTTTCTCTTCCTTAGCGTGTTTCGAGCTAAAGCTTTCTGTTAGTAGGGAGCGGTGATCACTTCATATTTTTATGTGTCCTTTTCATTAGGGGGGTACCTCTGGACGGACCAGACGAGTTCCCTCCAATAAATGGTCCGGGGTGGAACGAGATTATCGATCAAAAAGGGGAACATATATTCCTTCATTAGGGTATCATCCTGGACGGACCGAGCGATGTACTTCCATTTACTAGGGTAGCCTCCTGGACGGACCAGTCGGTCTATTTCTACTAAATGGCCCATGAGTAGAGAGCATATGTCCTCCATAAGAGTAGTCTCCTGGGCGGACCATGCGAGCTACCCCACAATCACCATCCAGTGGGGAGTGGGTAGGACTGACGAATTCACAAAGGGGCATAACCTACCCTTTTCTGCTTGCAAAGACTAGATAGAATATCTCTATCCCACGTTGTTTGCAGGCAGAAAATACCTCAAACGAAACAATGCCTGGAACAACAATGTCCAGGTTTTCAATCAATCAGTGGGGAGAAAAACAGGCATGACGGATTACAACAGGGACAAATGTCTGCATTACCTGCCCTTCGCTATCCAAAAAGGAAGACAGAATATTTCTACTCGTCTCAGTTTGTAGACAGGGAAGATCTCAAAAGAACAACAATCGATTATTAATCGACTTCAAACAATCCAGTGGGGAGAAAGGTAGGCATGACGGCTTAATACCGAGGACAAAAGTCTACATTACCTACCCTTCTCTATCTGCAAAGAGGGACGACGTTCCTATTCGCCGCTGTTTGCAAACAGAGAATGTCTCGTTCTCAAAAGAGAACCAATATGTCAAGTAGCCCTCAGAGCTAAATGAACCAATACCAACAATGCCAGTATACAAATACCGGTTTTCAATACAAACAATCAATCAATCAGGTGGACAGAGCCACCCTACCAATCAGGCGTAAAAACACCCTACTTAATCTTACCCGGACCGGACCATACGGATAGTTCTTCGACTTCCTCCTCCAGCGCCCGATCGTTCTCTTACTCCATGTAGCATTCCTGTGGGATTCCAGTCAGGACAATAGGTCACTTGAAGAGAGGTCCGTTCAGAATTGGTGAAGTTCTGTCGATCGGCCGCCGGGCGAGGGCCCTCTCAAGGCAGGCATGCCCCGATCATTTAGACGTTCACTTCTTCGTCTGGATCTCTCTTACCGAATCCTATGTCACTGATGGCCCCCGCGTTGGGTCGCCAATTGTGGAAAATGAAACCATATTCCCATCGATGCCCAGGCTGCTGGCGCAAACCGCCTCTTAGTTCCCATGTTGAGTAATTACCAAAATAAAGAGACGGGCGCTGGAGGCAGGAATCAAGAACAGAGTTTATTACTCATGAGGAGAGCCAGTCATTTCGGACACGAAACACAGTGTCTTTCGGGAGGTGCTCTGACAAGTGAGCTTGAGACTCGTGCTTTTATACCTTTACAAAACAGTTGGTGATACAATCAGAACGGTATGACGCACAAGAAGGTCATCCCTATAATCCTCGTGGTGATCCTACTCCACATATGCTCACAATGGGGACCTTTGGACCTGCTGATAAGTGGGGAGGGCAATCACGCAGCTGAGTGCTTTGGCAGGATGTACGCCTGATCATGGCCCAGGGGGGGGTGGGGTGGCTAGGCATACAATAAGGGCAGTAAATGGTATCTCCTGGCATGGGCGATGGCCTCGGACATGTGTGGTCAGCCGGACTCGGGGGAAGGGGGTTATCAAAGGAGGGGTATTCATGTCCGCGTGGACAATCGAGCGCGGAGGGAAGGCTTGTCAACAGAGGGACATTCATGGAA
Organism: Lissotriton vulgaris; assembly: GCF_964263255.1. NCBI lineage: Eukaryota > Metazoa > Chordata > Amphibia > Caudata > Salamandridae > Lissotriton > Lissotriton vulgaris. Next base: position 1,333,989,508 of record NC_141693.1, read on the forward strand.
GGGAAGGAGGTGCTGGTCAGGCGCGGCCGTGACCCTCAAGGACAGGGCTTTGCGTAAGAAGAGGGTTTATGACTTGTTCATGTGACGAGAAGGAGGGGGACAGGGTGCGTGCAGGACCAGAGCCGCGCAGAGAGGAAGAGAGAGAGAGAGAGAGAGAGAGATCTTATGACCTGTACATAGGAGAACAGGGGCAGCCAGATACAACTGGGGGGGGGGGGGGCTATGTCAGCTGAGGCGAAGGATGCTTCTTCGAGAGGGAAATGGAGAAGGCCTGGGTCAAGCAGGAGGGTTACCTTTCACATCAGGGTCGCGCAAAGGGAAAGGGTGTCGAGGTCTATACATGAGAGAGGGGGTGCAAGATACGCGCAGGAGGGAGGCTAGGGATTCCAATGGGTACAAAGGCCATGGTGCCTAGAATGGCTGTACATATGCATAGGGGTACGGGTTTTTACTGGCAGGGTGATATAGTCAATAATTTACAGTATCCATGGTGCTCACAAGGAGAGGAGTGGGAGAAGAAGGGAAATGAAGGCTGTCTATGTACATCGATTTTGTCAGATTTCACAGGGCTGTTACCGAGCCAACCCGAGACGCACCCACGGACCCTTCTGCTGCAACGCCTGCAAGTTCACCTGCATCCGGACCTGCACCACTCCAGCAGTGCTCAAGACCTCGACAAGCAACAGCAGCAACCACCTGAAGTGCATCCTGCTCAACACCCGCTCCGTCCACAGACACGCCGTCGAGCTCTGGAACCTGCTCGACGCAACGTCACCAGACGTCGCCTTCCTCACGGAAACCTGAATGCCTCTTCAGCGCCAGACATAGCCATCGCCATCCCAGACGGCTACAAGATCATCAGGAGGGACCGCATCAACCACACCGGAGGAGGCATCGCCATCGTCCACAGGAACACCATCCGCATCACGACCAACACCGACGACACCCTCGCAACCGCCGAGCACCTGCACTTTCAGGTCCACATCAACCCCAAGACCACCCTCAGAGGCACCCTCATCTACAGACCCCCGGGACAATGCACACAATTCAGCAAAGACATCGCCGACTTCATCAGCCCGCACGCCCTCTGCTCCGCTGACTACATCCTCCTCGGGGACCTCAACTTCCACATGGAGAACAACAACGACCGCAACACCACCACCCTGCTGGACAACCTCGCCAACCTGGGACTCAAGCAACTGGTGACCACCCCCACCCACTACGCCGGACACACACTCGACCCCGTCTTCTCATCCAGCAAGGACATCGCCTTCAGCCACGCCACCGGACTCCACTGGACGGACCACAGCTGCGTCCACTTCAGCTTCGCAAGGACCACGATCCACCACCACCAGCATCAGACTGCACGCAGGAGCTGGAACAAGATCACAGTCGACCAGCTCGCGTCCTCCCTGAGCATGAACCCTCCCACCAGCACAACGAACCCTAGCCAGGCGGCCACCAACCTCATGAAGTGGATCAGCGACTGCGCAGACGAGCTCGCCCCCTGAGGACCCCGCCCAGCAGACCCGGTAGTAAGAAAGCCCCATGGTTCACCGACGAACTCAAGAGCTCCAAGAAGAACTGCCGAGCCCTCGAGAGAACCTGGCGCAGAGACCCAACACCGGACAACATGACTGCCCTCAAGCTCGCCACCCGAAAACACCACCAACTCATCCACGCCACCAAGAAAACTGCATTCAAGGAACGACTGGACAACAACGCCCACAACAGCAAAGAACTCTTCAACATCGTCAAAGAGCTCTCCAACCCCAACGCCGGAAACAACGACATCACCCCTTCGCAAGACCTCTGCAACTCCCTCGCCTCCTACTTCCACAACAAGATCGCGGACATACACAACAGCTTCAGCACTCAACCGACGAACTCCACGACCGAACCACCGCCCCCCACCACCACCCTCCGCGCCTGGACTCCGATCAGCACCGAAGACACCGTCCGCACGATGAACTCCATCCACTCCGGATCTCCGACCGACCCCTGCCCTCACCACGTCTTCAACAAGGCCGACGCTGTCATCGCACCCCACCTGCGGGACATCATCAACACATCCTTCGACACCGCTTCCTTCCCGGAGAGCTGGAAGCACGCCAAACTCAGCGCTCTACTCAAAAAGCCATCGGCTGACCCCACCGACCTCAAAAACTACCGCCCCATCTCGCTGCTCCCGTTTCCTGCAAAAGTCATCGAGAAGACCGTCAACAAGCAGCTGGCCACCTTCCTCGAGACGAACGGATCCCTCGACCCCTCGCAGTCTGGCTTCCGGGCCAACCACAGCACCGAGACCGCCCTGATCGCAGTCACCGATGACATCCGAGCGCTGCTCGACAACGGAGAAACAGCGGCCTTCGACACTGTCTGCCATCGTACCCTAGTACAACGCCTCAGCAACGTCAGAGTCCAGGAGAAGGCACTGGAGTGGATCATCTCCTTCCTCGCCGGAAGGACACAGAGAGTCCGCCTCCCTCCGTTCAGATCTGAAGCCACCGAAGTCATCTGCGGCGTCCCTCAAGGCTCCTCGCTCAGCCCAACCCTCTTCAACATCTACATGAGCCCCCTCGCAGACATCGCACGTCAGCACAACCTCAACATCATCTCCTACGCCGACGACACCCAGCTGATCCTCTCCCTTACCAACGACCCCGCCACCGCCAGAGCCAACCTTCACGAAGGGATGAAAGAGGTAGCCGAATGTATGAAGAACAGCCGCCTGAAACTGAACTCAGATAAGACGGAAGTCCTCATCCTGGGATCCTCACCCGCCGCTTGGGACGACTCCTGGTGGCCCCCCGCCCTAGGCAGCGCACCCAAACCAACAGACCACGCACGCAACCTGGGCTTCATCCTGGACTCCTCCCTCTCCATGACCAGACAAGTCAACGCCGTCTCCTCGTCGTGCTTCAACATCCTGCGCATGCTACGTAAGATCTTCCGGTGGATCCCCACCGAGACCAGGAAGACGGTCACCCAGGCCCTCGTCACCAGCCATCTGGACTACGGCAACACTCTCTATGCCGGAACCACCGTCAAACTCCAGAAGAGACTCCAGCGGATCCAGAACGCCTCAGCACGACTCATCCTGGACATCCCCCGCCGCAGCCACATCTCCGGACACCTGAGAGACCTGCACTGGCTCCCGGTCAACAAGAGAATCACCTTCCGTCTCCTCACCCACGCACACAAAGCCCTCCACAGCCAAGGCCCAGGATACCTCAACAGCCGCCTCAACTTCTATGCTCCCAAACGCCAGCTTCGATCGACCAGCCACGCCCTCGCCGCCGTCCCCCGCATCCGTAGAGCCACCACAGGGGGACGGTCCTTCTCCTACCTCGCCGCCAAGACATGGAACTCCCTCCCCACCCACCCACCTCCGCCTGACCCAGGACCACCTCGCCTTCAGGAAGCAACTCAAGACCTGGTTGTTCGAGCAGTAGCAGATCCCCTCCCCCAGCGCCTTGAGACCCACTGGGTAAGTAGTGCGCTATATAAATGCGATGATTGATTGATTGATTGATTGATTGATTGATTGATTGATTGATTGATTGAACATAGTTTTTCGGTAACTGCACCCATGCGCCAGCGTGAAAAAAAGCGTGCCCTGCGACATCATAACTTTCTAAGGTGCGGGTATTTATTGAGGAAACTACTCCCTCTTCAGCTTCGAGCATCCCCCTTAAGTCAACACAGAGGGCCCGAGACAAAAGGCAGTGCAGTGAAGCTGCAAGAGGCGCTGGAGGTCCAAGGACGGACGAGCGCTCCAACAAAGTTTTCAAACTGCCGCTAATGGTAGTGGGCAGCTCTCTCAAGCTCAAGGTAATGCCTCTTGTTTGAGGAAGAATAAACATCGGCCATTCACAATCTGTGGAATCAGTAGGTCGGCAACAACGGCATGCTCCTTTCCAACCCGAATTACATTGAATACTTTGGAGTTCAGATTTATTCTTCGTTTGAAAGGCATTTGAAAGGCACCTGAGCTTCTAGAGGTGGCTCTGTATTTTTTTTATTTTTTTTATTTAGAGCGCTCTAGACCCGAAATTATCCATCCAAGCGCTTTACATGAGCACCAGTTGCGTTACAGACGGACAACATTAATTTTGCTAGGCTCGGGGAGATTAAGTGATATGCCCAGAATCGCAGGATGTTGCTCGTCTCTGCCGAGACTCGAACCCATTTCAAGCTGTTAGGCCACATGCGTGCACAGTAGAGTCACTGAGTATTCCTTCATCAATGTTAACTTTCACTTTGTTTGTCTAGCACTCGCTTTTCCTTTTGAACGTTTTTAATTGTTACTATGACTCGCTTTTAAAGAATATGCTTTCTATGGCTGCACGGCTGTCCTTGTTTAACGGTGTATGGATCTTAGCACCCAGTCCCATGACATACAAAGAGCGCTTCACTTCTGAAGTCTTTATTTATTTTATGGGGGCATGTTAGCGCAAACCCTGGCTGTGTTTTGTTGTCGGATTATTTAACATTACTGTAAATTGTGAGGGATTATACATGGAGCATACTGACGTCCAACACTACCCTATCCAGTCAGGCACAGTTCTGTAAACTTGTGGGCGCTCTGTCCTTTTGCTTTAACAGTGAAACGGAATCTACAGCTGATAACGGATCTTTACCAGGTGCAAAAAAATCTCTTTATTGTGCCAGGGAAGAGTCCCATTCAAACACATGTACTAACTCTTGGAACCTTTCACTCCACTACAGACTTGATGGCGGTTACACTTGGTAGTCTTTTAGAAGCAATTTGCGTCAAGTATTCCAGGTGGGCGCCCTGTCCTTTTGCTTTAACAGTGAAACGGAATCTACAGAAAAACTTACTTTTGGAATTGTGCGGAAAGCTCCACCTTGTGAAACCAATAGTAGATCAAAATCCCTGACTCCGTTTACGGGTGTGTTTTGTTCTTATTTTTACATTACTACCAATAGTTACAAATCATACATTAAGCTCATTGTTCTCCTTCAAACCAATACCCTACCCAGAACACAAAATGATTACTTATACCTAGTACGGTGGTGGGAATGGGTTTGCGTGTTACAAATATGCAGGAATTCCAAGGAACTATAGTGTTGTGTTTTCCTCAGCGTGTATTTGCCTTTCATTGTGTTTATATTTTTATTGTGGATTGTTTGCTAAGGAATGTGAGGTGCTTATATAAGCTCTTTTAACCGGTAAACCACTAACCTATAAATGTAAGGTGCTTATATAAGCTACTGTACCAGGTAAATCGCTACCCTAGACCAAACGCAAACATTGTGCTTCAATTTCTACAATAGCTTAAAAAGTATTGCGAGTTGCAAATATGTCGGATTTCCATTTTTAAACAGAATTGTGTCCTTAATGACCAAGAGGTGTGACTTATCTGCGTCACAAATCTGTTATGTTGCGCAAATCATATTTATCGACGTGTCTTTGCTTTTTTCACTTTCAAAACGACAACTCACTAAATCTTTCTTTACTTTACATAAGCTCCCTCTGCTACAGAATCGTCCAAAAACAGAGCATAACCCCATAACCCAACGCTATGCTATTCTACAAAAACACGAGGATGTGGCGTAATGAACTGATCTGTTGAGTGGGAAGCTGGCGAACCATGTTCGAGTCACGGCTTCTGCTCATTATGCTGTTATTTTGTGCAAAACAGTTCTCCTCAATTATGAAGGGTTATACATGAAGCGTACGGAGGTCCTTCAGAACATTACCAAGACAACAACAAAATGCATCATTTACCTCACTGTCCACCACCCAAGTCTCACATACTGAAATTTTAACTATAAAACTGGAATCACCCCACTTTTCCCTAGTATGCATAGTGGTTTACCGCCCACCTTACCCTATGCCAAATTTCCCCCAGATTTTTGGGGATTTGACTGCACAATTCGTGATCAACCACACAAGGGTGCTGATAGTTGGCGATTTCAATTATTGGCCGGAGAACAGCAAGGAAGACTCTTTATCTCGTGACTTCACAGACAGCTTGGTCAGCTTAAACTGCACCCAGCACATACACTCGGACACGCACAATAAAGGTCAAATCTTAGACCAAGTGTAGACCCTGAACTTAACCATCTCTCCTATAACTATTATTCCTTGTGCATGGTCCGACCACTACTTGATCATGTTCACGACCCCGATTATCAGCTCAGGTACTTCCACTAAACCAGGTAGCTTGACAGCCAGGAATTGGAACCGAGCAAATTTTGAGCAATTTCACACAATATTAGTCAACACAGCCCCCCTGACTCAAGACTGCTCAACTTCCAGTCAGGCTACCAATCTTTCCTTCTGGCTAGAGAATGCCTGTAACACAGTGGCCCCTTATAAAAAAAATTAAATCACGAAGACCCTACGACGCCATAAAGTGGTTTTCCCCAGAGCTCAAAGAAGCAAAATTAAAACTTCCTCAAGTTGAACGGAAGTGGAGATGTCACTACAACCCCGAACTTAAACTAACCTACTTACTCCTCCTCAGAGCATATAAATCTTCCATACTCGTTTGCAAAACGGAGCATTTCTCCGCAAAAATTGCGAATTCTTCTAATAAGGCAAAGGAAATCTTCGCTATTGTCGAGGAATTAACTAGCCCGGCCAGAGTAACGGCACAGCCCGAGCAATCTCAGCAGCTCTGTGATTCACTAACAGTGGAGAAGTGTGGCTCAATGGTTAGAGCGGCAGGCCCTGATGCAGAGGTCTAGCCCGGGACCATGGTTCAATTCCCCACCTCAGCAGGTCTTGGGCTCAAAATTCCACGGACCTGATAATTCTCGCATCTGTGCTTATTCTAATCATGGAGTCCCACTCTGCAACTCTGGGCAATAGCTTGCTTAATCCCCACAACGCTAAGGATTCCTGGCCTTCACCCAGGGGGTGCCCAGGAGTGGACGCCTCACAGGGAAAGCCAGGACGGGTTCCACAGCGGTATTCGTACAAGCGCCTTGAGACCCTTGCGGGTGAGTAGTGCACTATACAAGTATCAATTTACATTTAATCACTATTTTTTTGATAAAATTACTGTAATAAAATCAAGTATTCCCCATTCTAACATTTCTTTTACTCCTAGTCCCAGCAGTCAAACCCCTGTTGCTTTCAATCTATTTTCGCCTATCACTTTTGACTCTTTCTCTGACCTCATGACTAAAGTTAAGTCAGGCTTCCCTCTCGACAGCGGCCCTCCCCATATTTTGCGTGAAGCTTTCACGGCCTGCCCTGATCCCCCTATTTCTCTTCTTAACTCTTCTCTTAGCAGTGGATAGGTCCCGGAGTCTTTTAAAGTGGCAGAGATTATTGCTATCTTGAAGAAACCTGGTGCAAACCCCCTGGTCATGAGTAACTACCGCCCGATCTCCCTCTTACCCTATCTTGGCAAGATCTGGGAGTCCCATGTAGCAGGTTGCCTGAGCTCCTTTGTAGAAGCATCCTCGCTTTTAGATTCTAACCAGGCCAGATTTCGTCCCGCCTATTCGACCGAAACAGTCATCCTGTCGGTCATGGACGATCTTCGCAGAGGAGCAGATCAAAATATCTCACAGGCCTTAATTCTTCTTGATCTCTCTGCAGCATTCAACACGGTCGACCACAACATCTTGGTCGACCGTGTCCGAAGTGCAGGGGTCGGCGGTCAAGCACTGAAATGGCTCCAATTGTTCCTGTCAGACAGGTTTCAATCTATTCGTTTGGGCCATTACTGCTCCACAAAAGGCAGACTCCCTTGCGGAGTCCCGCAGGGCTCCTCCTTATCTCCCCTTTTGTTTAACCTCTACATGCAACCCTTGATCACTGCCTTGAGGGAGAGGAATGTGCGGGTTTTCAACTATGCAGATGATTTGCAACTAATTTTTAATCTACACTCCTCCAGTTCTTCTGAATCCCACTTACGGGATACCACGACTGTAGGAGAGTAGGGTCTGCAATCCTATGATCACCCAGATTTTTCGCTTTTGTTTCACTGGTTTACGACTTTCTCTGGCTGTGGGCCTGCCAATCAGACCCACAGCCTGGCTGTTCTCTTTCTAAATTACGAGATGTACCCTAGGTGCATTTACCAATTGGTACTGGGCCACCTTATCAGACCCTGTAACCCAGGGCGTAGGTGTACCCAGGGCCGCCAGGGGCTGCAGCATGTATTATGCCACCCCTGGCTGGCCTCCTAAATTTGACACAACTGGCTGCATGACAGCTGGGGCAAAGTCGTGTAATCACCCTTTGCTTTAGATATAGTAGCCCTATATCTAACCCTCCAATGGACACCCGAGTTCCTATCAGTCACTCCTATGGCAGGCCTTGACAATCCTGAAGGCAGAGTGCATGGGCTCGTGTGAACTAAGCTCTGGCCCGAGCCGAGCCCGGTTGCAGCTTGCGGAATCAAGACCCAATGGCTGTTCCATGATAACGCGTACCATATCGGTAACTTCGGTGTCGCGTTATCAAGACATGTCGAGTAAGGTGTCATACGAATCGGGATGCTGCCCTCTCACCAACTCTGGCGACGAGGTTAGCATTCCGCCCTTCTAGAGGGACACGACATGTACGTAACTGTGAACCCCGGTTAAAGTTAACGAAAGCCTCAGCTCCACAAAATGGATGCTGCCACCACAGACACAAGTCTGACCTCCTGCTGCTGGGAGTCCTTCCAGCGAGGAGCACTTGGACAAAGGGTTTCCTGTCGAGGGCGGTGTTCGCACCGTCCCAGACAGGGTTTGTGTATTCTGGGTAGGTAGGGCTTTTGCGAGAAGGTGACTGCGGAGTGGCACCCCGGTGCTCACTACGCATCTGCCGGTTAGAACCAGTTCCAGGGGCGACAGCCCTGGGCTGGGGAAAGTCCGGCAGGGGAGAGGGGTGTAACTACCCCCCTTCCTGGTCCCACCCTTAGGGCAGGACCTAGTCATGTACCCACCCCTTTCTTTAGGATAAAGGCCGGAGCGGGGACCCTTCCAAATTAGATCATCTTTGAATCAAGAATACTGTCTACGAAAGGACTTCAAGACTCTTCTTAAGATTTCTCCCTTGTGACTAAGGAGTAGTCACCCTGCATCAGCGGGCACCATCTAAGAACTCTGCGGTTTGCTGTAAGTCCTTCCTCAAGGAGTCCGACGGCCCAGCTCGACGAGAACCGGCTTCCCTGGCACCTCTGACCTCTACCCACGTCATCAGCTCAGCTGTGATCTGTGGGTGCGACGAGACCTCGAGGGACCGGCCATCATCAGAACCTGCACGCTCTTAAAAACCAGCACGACCATCGAGGTAACTCTCTGGTGAGTGCTCTGGGGTCCGAGAAGCCCCGACCCTGAGCCGCTGCAGCACCGAAGTGCAGTCTCCCAGCATCTCCACGATCTGCGTGGGGCCCTTCTGCTCGCTGCTCAGCACGTTGTCCGGTCACTTGCCGTTGGCTTGTGCCCTTCTGTGACGACGACCAAGAATCAACACTGCCGGTCTGGTTGCTCCAGACTGGCCCCTGCTTCCATCTTTTGAGAAGCACCCCGGACCCTCCTGGTCCACCCAAGACGCCGACAGCGACATCCGTCGTGGGACAGCTCGCACCTCCACCGTGGTCGCCGACAACGCCTCCTGGTCCGTGAGACTGCAGAGCCTAGCGTCGCCCACTCACCTGGTCGAGGTGACGGCCAACTGGTGCCTTCCTGGTACCCTCTGACTACTGGCTAGTAGTACGAACTTGGTCCCCTCTGCTTTCAGGTTTCATCAATCTCTACGAACTATACACCACTGGTCGCCGGCCAGCAACTCCTTTTTCTTCCGGCTCCTGGCTCGTCAGCGAAGACCCCGACGCCTGTAAGACTTGTGCAGCCGCAGCCCTCGTGGCTAGGTAACTCGGCATTTCGGTGCCTGCATAGCCTCCTTACTCTAGGGTCCCGAGTCCCTCGCTTCCGACTTGCCTTAACCTTTCCGTGTCCTCGGACACTTGTCTTTAAACTGTGCACTTGAAGTATTTGCTAAAGAGATTTGGTTTGTGCTTAGTACCCTGTCCTCATAAAGAGTACGGGGCTGTTGTGATTCTTAATAAATATACTGTTTATTTTCATAACACTTGTGTGGTGTCCTTTCACTGGGTGTTCAAGGGGTACATGTGTGGTAAACAGCTGGCTTAACGCGCCCTCTCGAGTCTTTAGCCTTAGACTGCTCGTATCCACGCTACTAGGATAGCTGGTCTATAGGTTGACTTACAACCAAACACCATAAGGGTCGTTGGAACGATACATAGCGGTCGCTAGAATAGCGAACGTTGCATATCGGGCCAACTTCTCACATTGGTGAGCAGCGGTTGGGATTTGAGCTTGCTGTTGTTTTACCACACGTATCCTAAGAATATCTTGTTGAAAGATCGCACAAGTACTGTTAGTACATATAACTAAAGCTTAGAATACTCTGAGTTCTACTGAACCAGCTGTTGTAGCTCCTCAAGGCTTAGCACACCTTGGCTACAACTCTTAGCAAGGGAAAAGTAGGTAAACACATAGTGTAGGTAGGTGCATCACTTACACCACACTAGAAGCAGTATGTCGGTCACAGGAGGAAACATCGAGTCTCCCCTGGTGTCAGTTGACCCTCCACAGGTCATCCCGTCAAGATATACTGCGCTTAACTTCCATGAGTTACGACAAGTATGTACCTCTAGGAAAATTAAGCAAGGGGCTAACCCCACCACCTCCTTTCTGATTGGTCTCCTAGAGACTTATGATGCCAGGAAGGCTGAGAAGCTTCTTAGCCCTTCTAATCCAGAAGGAGACATGCCTCCCCTCGAGGGAACCCGGGACGATCCTGACCTCATTCACCTCGCAACCGAGAACGGGGATGTGGAGGAGGATGAGGATGAGGATCTCTCTGGGGACGAGGCAGATAAGGGACAGGTAGAAGTCGTCAGACTAACACGGTCCAACTTAAGCAGACACGATAGTAGTACTGGGGGAACCCCGGCGCTACTGTCGGTTCCGCTTAACATGGGGAATGGACGAGCCAGATCTCTATCAAGAGGCTCTGGCAGATCCCTTCATACCAACGGCTCTCACAACTCTTCTCAAAGAGGGATGACGTCCCCTCAGAGGAGAGTGTACGAAGCGAAGGAAAGGGCAGCTAATCTGCGGATCGAAAGGGAAGAACTTGCCCTGGCCAAGGAAAAGCTTGCTTTCGCTAGAGAGCAACAGTTAAGTGGGGCAGTCCCCACTGGTGGCAGCAATGTACCTAGTAATAGGGAAAAGAGTTTCGATACGAAGCACCTTGGGAAGATAGTGCCCCCCTTTAAACAAGGGGACGACATCCACAAATGGATTACTGCTTTGGAGAGGGCCTGCACTGTGCAAGGCGTTCCCCAGAGTCAGTGGGCAGCTATCTTGTGGCTCTCCTTTGAAGGTAAAGGAAGAGACAAGCTCCTCACCACAAGGGTAGAGGACGCTAACAATTACCAAGTCTTGAAGAATACACTCGTTGAAGGGTTCGGCCTAACCACTGAGCAGTACAGGGTGCTGTTCAGGGATACCCAGAAAACGCAGTCTCAAGATTGGTCTGATTTTGTCGATTGTGCCACTAAGGCTTTTGAGGGCTGGTTGCTGGGCAGTAAGGTTACTGATTACAAAGGATTGTATAATTTGATGATGAGAGAACAAATTTTAAACAATTGTCAGAACCAGTTGTTGCATCAGCATCTTGTCGACTCGGATCTGACCTCTCCTCAAGAATTGGGGCAGAAGGCAGACAAATGGGTTCGTACGAGAGTTAAACAGAACCAGGGCCAGAATCAAGGTGGTCAGAAGAAAGCAGACCAGAAGGGTAAAGATTCTAAGGGGGAACAAAATGACCAGAAGTCTTCGACAGGTCCCCAACAACCCAAAGAGGGTGGGGGTCAGGCTCCCCAAAAGAAGAAAGAAGGCCAATCCAAACGATGGTGCCAGTACTGTAAGAGTAAATCTCACTGGTTTAGTGAGTGCACCAAGAAAGGAGGAGGGCAGACTCCTGCCACTGCAGCCCCTAAGGCACCTGTGCCCCCTAGTACAGTCAGCAGTGGTAGTGCGCCTCCCAAGGGTTTAGTAGGGTTAACCCTGGGTTCTGAGGGGCGTGACAACTTAGTTGGCACACTCACTCAGGCTGTCCTTGTCAGTACAGGGGACGTGGACGTGTCCCCTGACGTAAGCCCCAATACTTTGGGCAAATACAGACAGACGCCTTTTATAAATGGAAAGATGGCTCAGGCCTATAGGGACACTTGTGCCAGCGTCACCATGGTGACGCCTAACTTTGTGGACCCTGGACAGATCATGCCAGGTACAGAATTCCTGGTGACCAATGCAAGCAATGTCACTACCAATCACAGTATGGCAATTGTAGCTTTCTCCTGGGGAGGGGTAACTGGCCAAAAGAAGGTTGTAGTTAGTCCAGACCTCCCAGTGGATTGTTTGTTGGGCAATGATTTGGAGTCGTCACAATGGTCAGAAGTGGAGCACCGGACTCACATGGAAATGTTAGGTTTGCCAGCACATGTGTTCGCTGTGACTAGGTCACAGGTCAGGAAATGCCCCACTGAACAGGTGCTGGATCCGGGAACAACGGACCAGACACCTCCCAAGAAAAAGAGCAGTAGGGTTAAGGCTGCGCCTTCCCCCTTGCCCCAGGTCGAGGATCAAGTCTCAGAGGAGGCTGACCTACAGGAATTGAGGGAAACTGAGCCGAGGGAGTTCGAACTTGATCAAGTTGAATTCTTGGGCTCAGGGGGACCCTCAAGGGAAGACCTGGGGAAGGACCAGTTAGACTGCCCTTCTCTTGAACCCCTCAGACAGCAGGCTGCTGCTGAGGCTGCTGGGAACGCCACAGGTACCCACAAGGTATACTGGGAAGATGGACTCCTGTACACTGAGTCAAGAGACCCCAAGCCTGGCATGACCAGGAGGCTGGTCGTCCCCTTGTCTCAGCGTGGTTTCCTACTTACCTTGGCCCACGAGATTCCCTTAGCAGGTCACTTAGGCCAGACGAAAACGTGGGACAGGCTTGTCTCGCACTTTCACTGGCCTCACATGAACGAAGATACCAAGGAGTTTTGCCGCTCCTGTGTCACTTGCCAAGCCAGTGGTAAGTCAGGTGGCACGACAAAGGCCCCCCTTATACCAATGCCTGTGGTGGGGGTGCCCTTTGAACGGGTGGGGATCGACATCGTCGGTCCCATGGAACCACCGACAGCATCAGGGCACAAGTCTATACTGGTGGTAGTGGATCATGCCACCAGGTATCCTGAAGCTATTCCCCTTAGGACCACTACAGCACCTGTTGTGGCAAGAGCCCTAGTTGGAGTGTTCTCCAGGGTGGGCTTTCCTAAGGAGGTCGTCTCTGACAGAGGTGCAAACTTTATGTCGAGCTACTTAACTGCTATGTGGAAGGAATGTGGTGTCAACTACAAATTCACTACACCCTATCATCCACAATGCAATGGGCTTGTTGAGAGATTCAACAGGACCCTAAAAGGGATGATTCATGGACTACCGGAAAAGCTTCGGCGTAGATGGGACGTCCTGATCCCCTGCCTCTTGTTCGCCTACAGAGAAGTCCCACAAAAGGGGGTTGGCTACAGCCCTTTTGAACTTTTGTACGGGCATCCTGTAAGAGGACCCCTGTGTTTGGTGAAGGAAGGATGGGAGAGACCTCTCAAAAAGCCGGCAACCAACATAGTGGACTATGTGCTCGGTCTCCGCTCGCGGATGGCTGAATACATGGAAAAGGCATCCGAAAACCTTAAGGCCAGCCAAGAACTCCAAAAAGCTTGGCATGGCCAAAAGGCTGTCTTGACTGTTTACCAGCCCGGACAGAAGGTGTGGGTGTTGGAGCCAGTGGCCCCAGCAGCACTCAAGGACAAATGGTCCGGGCCCCACACCATCCTGGAGAAAAAGGGAGAGGTCACCTACCTGGTCGACCTGGGAACTCCCCGGAGCCCCCACAGGGTGCTTCATGTCAACAGGCTAAAAGCATATGTCGACAGGAAGGACCTGAGTTTGCTCATGGCCATAGATGAGGGACAGGAGGAGGAGAGTGACCCTCTCCCCGACCTGCTCTCTCAGAATCCTGACGATGGCTCGGTAGATGGTGTTGTCTTTTGCGGCAGCCTCTCCGAACATCAACAGAGCGACTGTAAACAGGTTCTTCAGTCGTTCCGACATCTGTTTTCTCTGACACCCAGTCAGACCGATTGGTGTACCCATGAGGTCGACACTGGTGACAGCTTGCCCGTAAAGAGTAAAATCTACAGGCAGCCTGATCACGTCAGAGACTGCATCAAAAGTGAAGTGCAGAAAATGTTGGAGCGGGGAGTCATTGAACCCTCGGATAGCCCTTGGGCTAGTCCCGTAGTTCTAGTGCCGAAACCTCACACCCAGGGTGGTAAGAGAGAGATGAGGTTTTGCGTAGACTACAGGGGTCTCAATGCAGTCACTAAGACTGACGCCCACCCAATACCAAGGGCAGACGAGCTTATCGATAGATTGGCTTCGGCCAACTACTTAAGTACGTTTGACCTGACAGCTGGGTATTGGCAAATCAGGTTAGCTGAGGACGCCAAGCCTAAGACAGCATTTTCAACCCCTGGTGGGCATTATCAGTTCGTGGTGATGCCCTTTGGTCTGAAAAATGCACCTGCCACCTTCCAACGGTTGGTGAATCATGTCCTTACTGGGCTGGATGACTTCTGTGCGGCATATCTTGACGATATTGCTGTCTTTAGCTCCACCTGGGAGGATCACCTGGTTCATTGTCCAAACAGATGCTTCTGAGTTGGGTGTGGGAGCTGTTCTTTCTCAACTGAATTTTGATGGTCAAGACCAGCCCATTGCTTTTATAAGCAGACGGCTGACCCCTAGAGAGAAGAATTGGTCAGCTATTGAGAGGGAGGCCTTTGCTGTGGTTTGGGCCCTGAAGAAGCTGAGGCCATACTTGGTTGGCACTCACTTCAAGATTCAGACCGACCATAAGCCCCTCTTGTGGCTAAATCAGATGAAGGGTGAAAACCCCAAACTGCTTAGGTGGTCCATTTCCCTACAGGGGATGGACTTCACAGTGGAACATAGACCTGGTACTGATCATGGCAATGCCGATGGGCTCTCCAGATATTTCCACTTAGAACAAGAAGACTTACCTGGTCAAGGTTAGTTAGTTGTTCCGACGTTTGGGGGGGGGTCATGTAGGAGAGTAGGGTCTGCAATCCTATGATCACCCAGATTTTTCGCTTTTGTTTCACTGGTTTACGACTTTCTCTGGCTGTGGGCCTGCCAATCAGACCCACAGCCTGGCTGTTCTCTTTCTAAATTACGAGATGTACCCTAGGTGCATTTACCAATTGGTACTGGGCCACCTTATCAGACCCTGTAACCCAGGGCGTAGGTGTACCCAGGGCCGCCAGGGGCTGCAGCATGTATTATGCCACCCCTGGCTGGCCTCCTAAATTTGACACAACTGGCTGCATGACAGCTGGGGCAAAGTCGTGTAATCACCCTTTGCTTTAGATATAGTAGCCCTATATCTAACCCTCCAATGGACACCCGAGTTCCTATCAGTCACTCCTATGGCAGGCCTTGACAATCCTGAAGGCAGAGTGCATGGGCTCGTGTGAACTAAGCTCTGGCCCGAGCCGAGCCCGGTTGCAGCTTGCGGAATCAAGACCCAATGGCTGTTCCATGATAACGCGTACCATATCGGTAACTTCGGTGTCGCGTTATCAAGACATGTCGAGTAAGGTGTCATACGAATCGGGATGCTGCCCTCTCACCAACTCTGGCGACGAGGTTAGCATTCCGCCCTTCTAGAGGGACACGACATGTACGTAACTGTGAACCCCGGTTAAAGTTAACGAAAGCCTCAGCTCCACAAAATGGATGCTGCCACCACAGACACAAGTCTGACCTCCTGCTGCTGGGAGTCCTTCCAGCGAGGAGCACTTGGACAAAGGGTTTCCTGTCGAGGGCGGTGTTCGCACCGTCCCAGACAGGGTTTGTGTATTCTGGGTAGGTAGGGCTTTTGCGAGAAGGTGACTGCGGAGTGGCACCCCAGTGCTCACTACGCATCTGCCGGTTAGAACCAGTTCCAGGGGCGACAGCCCTGGGCTGGGGAAAGTCCGGCAGGGAGAGGGGTGTAACTACCCCCCTTCCTGGTCCCACCCTTAGGGCAGGACCTAGTCATGTACCCACCCCTTTCTTTAGGATAAAGGCCGGAGCGGGGACCCTTCCAAATTAGATCATCTTTGAATCAAGAATACTGTCTACGAAAGGACTTCAAGACTCTTCTTAAGATTTCTCCCTTGTGACTAAGGAGTAGTCACCCTGCATCAGCGGGCACCATCTAAGAACTCTGCGGTTTGCTGTAAGTCCTTCCTCAAGGAGTCCGACGGCCCAGCTCGACGAGAACCGGCTTCCCTGGCACCTCTGACCTCTACCCACGTCATCAGCTCAGCTGTGATCTGTGGGTGCGACGAGACCTCGAGGGACCGGCCATCATCAGAACCTGCACGCTCTTAAAAACCAGCACGACCATCGAGGTAACTCTCTGGTGAGTGCTCTGGGGTCCGAGAAGCCCCGACCCTGAGCCGCTCCAGCACCGAAGTGCAGTCTCCCAGCATCTCCACGATCTGCGTGGGGCCCTTCTGCTCGCTGCTCAGCACGTTGTCCGGTCACTTGCCGTTGGCTTGTGCCCTTCTGTGACGACGACCAAGAATCAACACTGCCGGTCTGGTTGCTCCAGACTGGCCCCTGCTTCCATCTTTTGAGAAGCACCCCGGACCCTCCTGGTCCACCCAAGACGCCGACAGCGACATCCGTCGTGGGACAGCTCGCACCTCCACCGTGGTCGCCGACAACGCCTCCTGGTCCGTGAGACTGCAGAGCCTAGCGTCGCCCACTCACCTGGTCGAGGTGACGGCCAACTGGTGCCTTCCTGGTACCCTCTGACTACTGGCTAGTAGTACGAACTTGGTCCCCTCTGCTTTCAGGTTTCATCAATCTCTACGAACTATACACCACTGGTCGCCGGCCAGCAACTCCTTTTTCTTCCGGCTCCTGGCTCGTCAGCGAAGACCCCGACGCCTGTAAGACTTGTGCAGCCGCAGCCCTCGTGGCTAGGTAACTCGGCATTTCGGTGCCTGCATAGCCTCCTTACTCTAGGGTCCCGAGTCCCTCGCTTCCGACTTGCCTTAACCTTTCCGTGTCCTCGGACACTTGTCTTTAAACTGTGCACTTGAAGTATTTGCTAAAGAGATTTGGTTTGTGCTTAGTACCCTGTCCTCATAAAGAGTACGGGGCTGTTGTGATTCTTAATAAATATACTGTTTATTTTCATAACACTTGTGTGGTGTCCTTTCACTGGGTGTTCAAGGGGTACATGTGTGGTAAACAGCTGGCTTAACGCGCCCTCTCGAGTCTTTAGCCTTAGACTGCTCGTATCCACGCTACTAGGATAGCTGGTCTATAGGTTGACTTACAACCAAACACCATAAGGGTCGTTGGAACGATACATAGCGGTCGCTAGAATAGCGAACGTTGCATATCGGGCCAACTTCTCACAACGACTTACATTAGCAACTGGATGAACCTGAACCAACTCAAGCTAAACCCGAACAAAACAGAGTTGATTTTGACCAGTGGCAACAACAGTCCCTGGAACTCCAACTTTTGGCCTATCCACCTGTGATCTCCCCCCTGCTCCGGCAGCAATGGCGAAGAGTTTGGGGATCTTGATAGGCAAGGAACTATCTATGAACCCTCAAGTTAACTCAGTGGTTTCGGCTTGCTTCTTCACGCTGCGGAAAATTAAGAAGATAAAAAGATTCCTCTCGAAAGAAGCAGCCACCTTGGTAGTCCAGGCGCTAATTATTTCCAGACTGGATTATGCAAATTCTCTGTATGTTGGCATCCCAGCCTATCAAGGCAATGCTTACAACTGATAGAGAACCATGCAGCCAGGCTTATCTTCCAACTCTCTTCTTGCCATCGTGTTAAATCTCTGCTTCAACAACTACATTGGCTCCCTGTGAGCCAAAGCTGTGTATTCAAATTAGGCTGTATTGTCCACAAAGCTTTGATGGACACCGGCCCGGCATTCATATCTAGCAAAATTAAGAAATACAGTCCCTCCCGCACCCTTCGATCGTCCTGCCACTGCCTTCTGAGTACCCCTAGATACAAACGAAACAAACACGGCGGGCTGTGCTTCTCAACGCTGGCCCCCCAGGTGAAAGTAGGCTTCTCCGTCATCTCAAAGACAGGTACATATACAGTCTGAGTGTTATCCTCCAAGTCCTCAGAATCAGCAGGGTGATGTGACAAGGCCACCTCCTGATCTAACCGAACCCAGAAAGCTATTATAGCCTGGGTCCAGGAAGGATCAAGCGAGGGCAGAAGGACAAAATAATAAACAGGAAGGAAAGGAAGGGAACAGCAGGGAGGGAGAACTGTAACGACAAAAAAAAGAAAAGAATGATCGTCTTGATTCTTGATGTATTTTAGACACACAATACTCAAGGAACCACTACACCCTATACCTGTAACAAAACTAAGAGTAGGCCCTGAAGATACTTCTCTTCCCCACTATTTGGTCCGAGGTATAGGTCTGAAGCGTATATAAACTCCACCTGCAATACACAAGCAGATGAGGGCTTAGCGTGGATATGACCTTCCTGACACTTATTTAGGAAGATTAATGAGTACCTACCAGGCTTACTCTGATGGTGTCTAAGAACATTCAACATCCCAATAGTACAGACCATAGATACAACTGTACCAAGATTCAAGAAAAAATGAGAATAGAACGGGTTACGTCACCCAAAGCAATATAAAACTACAGTACCTGATAAGAGGACTCAGGTCTGTCCAAACAGGAACGTGGCGCACCCTGCACGAGCCGGTGCAAGAAGGCTCAGCCAACAGGGACGCCGTAGGAAAATTATGAATGTAGAAGCGTAGCGCACCCTGCACGAGACGGTGAAATAAGGCTCAGCCAACAGGGGCGCTGGATAATGTAAACAGCCAAAACAACGAAGCACCTTGTTAAGCTCACAAGGCGTGACGGTTCAGACTGTACACGGTAATCACTCCCAGCACTCACACGCCACTGCCGGGCCCCGGGGAAAGCAGAGTCGCAGACTAGTCTTTCCCCGGGGTCTTTCGCGCAGGGGATAGTCCAGGCAGGGGAAGGGGAGGAGTTAGGGGGTGGGTACTTAAGCGCGGGGGAGGAAGGGATCTTCCTCTTTTCCGCGCCTGGCACCATCGGGAGGGAGCTCGAAAAGAAGTTGTAGTTAGTGCGTAGTTGAGGCCTAGTGCTACTTTTAGGAATTGTTCTCGGAGCTGCTCGTCCGACAGCTGGGTTTTTTGTGTTTCTTTCTCTTGTTGTTTCTCTAGTTTGGCTGGGATGTCTGGGGTGCCGGCGGAACAGGTCCGTGAGGCCTTGTTGCTGCTCGCTAGGGCCGGCCGCGATGACTTGATTAGGCCCGGGGTCATGGATCAGGCCTGGGTGGGGGCCACCAGAGGCACGAGGGCTGCCTCGGCGGGGGTGCAGGCGGCGGTTTTTGCCTGCCTGGAGGACGATCAGGTTCAGGAGGGTGGCTCAGGGGCCGGGAGAGGGGGGGGTGCCCCTAGGGATACTGCGCGGGGCGGGAAGCGCCGGTCGACTTCCACTCGCCCCTTTCCCCAATTGGATTTTGTGCCTGGGGCCTCGGGGGCGGCCGTGCGGGCCGTGCCCGAGGAACTTCCGCTCCAGGGTCCTCTGATGGCGCCGGACGGTGCTGAGCAGGGGGTGGAGCTAGGTGACGCCCGGGCTGGGCCCGCGCAGGGCCTGGTCGGGTCGGAAGGTGACGGCGGGGCCCCCGTGGCCTTGGTACGTTTGGATGGGGCTTCTGGTAGCGGGGATGGGCCTGGGCTGGACCTGCGGGTGTCTGGGGGCGGCCCAATTGACTTGTCCCGAGGCTCGAGGGCGGGCTCCCCGGCCGTGATTCGGCCGTTGTTGCCTGGGTTTTCGATGGGTAGGAGTGCTTCCCCTTCGCTGGTCCCCATTGCCGGCCCGGGTTGGGTCCAGGGTTTCCAACAGGTGGGTTTCTTCCCCCGGGGGTGCGATTTTTATGGCCATGGCCAGCCGCTCCAGCCCCCTATCTGGGGTTCCGTCTCCTGGGAGGAGAGGGCCAGGGGAGAACGCATCTTGGAGCAGATTCAGGAGGTCAGGTGGGCTGAGGAGACCAGGGCCCGGGTTGGTTCTGTGTGGGGCCCCGACATTGAAGGACCCCCCACCCCCACCTCGGAGGAGGAGAGGGAGGCGGAGAGGCAGGAAGAGGAGGTTCGGCGGGCAAGGTTGAGGAGGTCAGGCCTGGCCGCCCACCCTCCTGGGGGCGCGGCCGGGGTAGGGACGGCCAGCACGGCTTTGAGGCCCGATGGTGCCGGGGCCCTGCCAGGTTCGAGCGACCTGGGGGGCGGGAGGGGATCCAAGTCGGCAGGTGTCGGCAGAGCTAAGGGGGGCCTAGCGGGGCGCATCACGGCTCCGAGACGCAGGCCGGAAGCAGCAGGGCAGTCCGCGGCGGCTGTCCCTCCCCCGCGGGATCGGGCAACAGTTTCTGGTGGCGCCACCGTTCAGCGTGGCCGCGAGTGTGGAACCAAGGGTGTGAAACGTGCTGTGAAGTGTGTCTCGTCCGAAGGTGTGGATCAGGAACCGGTGCTTGAACTGGATTACGGTGCTGAGAGCGAGGAGTTGGAAGAAGGGGAGGTGCGGGATGACCTGGAAGGCGTAGGCCGCACGGCGGGGGGTGACGACCTTGGTGTCTTGCAGGTCGACCCTGGATCTCGGAAGAGGACTGGACCGGTGAAGGCCCGTGGGAAGGAGTCCGGAGAACGGCCCCGGGAGAGGACGGAGGCACCTACAGGTGAGAGTGCCTGGTGGGCGGCTTGGGATGACGCGCCACGGGGGGGGGAGGGGAGGAAGCGGCCCTGCCGCTCGGTGGGAGTGGGAGATGGGTCTGTGCGGGAGGGGGGGGCGCCTTCGGGCGGTCCACCTGAGGATGGTAAGAAGGTGGATGGTAAGTCGGTAACTTTGGGGGTACAGACTGACAAGGGTGACGGGAAGGAGGAGAAAGGGGTGAAGGTCCTGAAGAAGATGCCGTACATGGGGCTGGCAATGCCGTTGGGGTCTCATTTGTCCGAGAAGATGAGGGAAAAGATCTGGAAACATGAGTTTGTGGACGTTTTTAAGTTGTTGCACAGGGAAGTGCAGGCGAAGGAGGGTTCCAAGGAGGAGGAGTGGGAGTTGACGAGGCGGCCTAGAGTGCCTATCACGATGGAGAATTGGACATCGGCCTTCTTGATCTATGCGAGGGTGTATTGTGTGAAGTACCTTGACCGTGCGATTGCCTTGTTCAAGTACATGGACATTGTGCGCAAGGCGCAGATGCAATTTGGGGGTTTCGCTTGGTTGAGCTATGATGAGGAGTTCCGGGCCCGAGTCAGCGCCGATCCTGAGAAGTGTTGGGGGGGGGGTGGATCAGGAGCTCTGGATGCAGTGGATGGCGTCGTCGCACTCGTCGGCCTCTACTCATACGGCCAGCGGTCTCCCGGTGTTGTATCGGTCTTTTCCGACGCGTCCCGCCCAGGGCGGGGCGGGGGGCGGAACTGTGCCCAGCGCCATTGTGTCCGGACAGTCGCCCAAGCCAGGGGGAGGGGGGGCCACCACAGGAGTGTGTTGGAGCTACAGTCGGGGTTTCTGCTCCAGGTACCCGTGCAAGTTTAAACATGAGTGTTCTAAGTGCGGTGGGAAGCACCCCATCACTCAGTGCCTCTCCCTCGCTACTCCCTCGGAGCAGTGGCGGAATGCCAGGGGGCGAGGCCAGCCTGGCCCGAAGGGCGCCTACTCCGGTTAGAGTGGGGGCGATGGCCCCGTGGCTCGCGTGCTACCCTGACCGCGAGGCCGCGGCGCGGCTCTTTTGGGGTTTCACCGAAGGCTTTCGACTGCCGGAGGTGGTGGCCGCGAAACTTCAGAAGGAGGTGTCGGAGGGGAGAGTTGCGGGTCCTTTCCTAGACTGGCCGCTGCCTGACCTGATTGTCTCGCCACTGGGGGTTGTGCCGAAGAAGGAGGTGGGGGAGTTCAGGATGATTCATCACTTGTCTTGGCCGGAGGGTAGGTCGGTGAATGACTTCATCGCCGAGGAAGACTCGAGGGTGCTGTATGCGTCGGTGGACGATGCGGTCCGGATGGTGCGTTCCTGTGGGCCCGGGGCGGAGCTGGCGAAGTGCGACATCAAGTCGGCTTTCCGGCTCTTGCCGATTCACCCGGCGGATTTCGGGCTCTTGGGCATGCAGTTCGAGGGTGCCATCTATGTCGACAAGGTCCTCCCCATGGGTTGTGCTATCTCCTGTGCCCTGTTCGAATTGTTCAGCTCCTTTTTGCAGTGGGTCATGGTGAGGGTGAGCGGGTGTCGAGAGGTCACTCACTACCTGGACGATTTCCTCTTCCTGGGGAGGGCGGGGTCGGGGGATTGTGGCAGGGCCCTGTCGCGTTTCCAGTCTTTGGCGGTGCAGTTTGGGGTGCCTCTTGCGCCTGAGAAGACGGCTGGTCCCAGCTGTTGCCTCACTTTTCTGGGGATTGAATTGGACTCTGTTGCGTGGTTGGCTCGTCTGCCTGCGGCTAAAGTGCGGGAGATTTTGGAGTGTCTGGAGTGGGCAGTGGGGGAGAGGAGGATCCCGTTGCGGGCGGTTCAGAGGCTGCTGGGTTTCCTTAACTTTGCGTGCAGGGTTGTCCGGGCGGGGCGCACGTTCTGTCGGCGGCTCGGCATGGCCATGTCGGGGGCAGTGGTTCCGCATCACCGGGTGAGAATCACGTTGGGGGTGCGGTCGGATCTCAGAACTTGGATGACCTTTCTGCGGGAGTTCCATGGAGTGCCTTTGGAGTTTGATGAGGAGAGGGTGGTGTGGCAATGCCAAATTTTTTCTGACGCGGCCGGGTCAGCGGGGTTTGGTGTGTTTTGGGATGGGCGGTGGTGCGCGGAGAGCTGGCCGGCCTCCTGGTTGAAGCAGGGCAGGAGTATTGCTTTTCTCGAGTTTTTCCCTTTGTTGGTGGCGCTGGTGGTGTGGGGGGGTGACTTTCGGGACAGATCGGTGCTTTTCCATGTGGACAACATGACGGTTGTGGACCTTGTGAATAACCAGAGGGCGAGGGACCTGCGAGTGTTGAAACTGTTGCGTAGGTTCATGCTGGCGTGTCTGCAATTGAATGTGGTGTTTCGAGCCAGGCATGTCCCGGGGGCGAATAATGACATTGCGGATGCTTTGTCTCGTTCGCAGTGGCAGCGGTTCCGACATCTGGCGCCGGGAGCGGACGCCTGCAAGACCGAGCTGCCGGCCGGCATCTGGGCATTGGGGGAGTGAGGATGATTGGTCTGGTGGAGGGTTCGCTGGCCCCGTCCACGAGGAGGACATATCGTTTGGCATGGTCTGAATTTAGTTCTTTTATGGGTTGGACGGTGGACGGTGTGGTGTGTGGTGAGTCGGAGGTACGGGGGGGTGTGCGGGGCTATGTGCTCTCTTGCATGGACAGGGGCCTGACGGCGGCTACGATTTCTGGAAAGTTGGCTGGCATTTCCTTCTACTGTGTTTTGTTTCTGGATTTCGACCCCTCCAAGGATGTGGTACTGGCTCGCATGTTGCGGGGGTGGGGTCGGGAGAGGAGTGTTGGGGGGGGGCGCCCGCGGGAGGCGGTGACGTTTGACCTGTTGGTGCGTCTGGTGGGGGTGTTGCCTGAGTGTTGCTATGACGGCGCTGAGGTGGGCTTGTTCCGTTTGTGCATGGTGTGGATGTTTTTTGGGGCCTTCCGGGTGTCTGAGTTGCTGGGCACGAGGCGGGGGCCTGGGCGCTTGTGCGAGGATGTGCGAGTGGATGCGGGTCGTTTGGGGATCTGGCTGGGCCGCTCGAAGACTGATCAGTTGGGCCGGGGTACGTGGGTGTGGTTGAACGAGGCTGGTGGGGCGGTTTGCCCGGTGCGAGAATGGCGCTCCTTCTGCGGGGCGGGGGGCCCGCGGGGGGGCGAGATCTTCCAGCATGCGTCAGGTGCGAGGTTGACGGCGGGCCAGCTGTTGGCGGTGTTGAGGAAGGCTTTGGGTCGATTGGGGTTGAATGGGGCGGGGTTTGGTACTCATTCCTTCCGTATTGGTGCTGCCACTGCAGCGGCCCGTCTGGGTTGGTCCTGGGACCGGATTCGGAGCATTGGTCGTTGGAAGTCTCGCTGTTGCGAGCGGTATGTGAGGAAGTAGAGGGGGTCCCGGGCAGGTTGTTGGTTTGGGATTTCTGTTTTGCCCGTTTCTAACTTCTTTTTTCTTCGTAGGTTGCGTGGGTGGCCCGGGTGGTAAGACAGTGACGTGGATCGTCGGGCACTCCTTTGTGCACTGGGCATCCAAGTACGCCGACCGACAGGTTTACGGACGTAACCTGGGACTGAGAGGACAATTGCACGAGGTGATGTGGTGGGGAAAGAGTGGAATGCGATGGGGGGCACTACTGCCCTGGCTCGCGAAGATGGTGCCCCAGAGGGGCTGCCCGGATTTGTTGATCATCCATCTGGGAGAGAACGACCTGGTGCAATTGTCCGGACTGGCTCTGTTGCAATTGATGCAGAGGGACTTGGATGTGCTTAAATCAAGGATGTCGGGGGCCTGCATTGCCTGGACGGAGCTGGTCCCCCGAAAGGTTTGGAGAGGGGCCGTGAAACATGGGGCCATTGAGAAGGCCCGGAGAAAGTTGAATCGGGCAATGAGACTTTACTGTGTTGACAGGGGGGTGCAAGTCATCGCACATCCTGGAATTCGCCTGGAGGAACCTTTAGCCTTTAGGGAGGACGGTGTGCATCTGTCTCAGCTGGGGAATGCTTGGTATATGATGGAACTGAGGGATGTGGTGAGCAAGCTGTGGAATGAATCGATCTGGTGTCGGAGGGAGTGACTTGGCCCTGACAGACGGACAGCCCCGGGGCGGGGGGGGTGGGGCAGTGTACCGCCCTACAGGGGGTCCACTGGGTGGCAGGTTCCGAAGGGATAGGGGGTCAAGAGCGGGCATACCCATCCCTTGGGGGGGGAGACTTGGTCAGGACGGATCGAACTGGGTTTGA
Source organism: Lissotriton vulgaris (assembly GCF_964263255.1). Taxonomy (NCBI): domain Eukaryota; kingdom Metazoa; phylum Chordata; class Amphibia; order Caudata; family Salamandridae; genus Lissotriton; species Lissotriton vulgaris. The sequence goes on from NC_141693.1 coordinate 1,334,014,637, forward strand.
AGTTGGCAATGGCTGGGGGCTGGAAGGGTGATTGACGGCAAGTGGAGGGTGTTTGGAGCCGCTAGGGCTCAGTACTGACAGGAATGATTGAAAACGATTGGGGGGGATGTATGAGTGGGATGTTTCTGTTATTGTTTACTGTTCTATTGTTATGCGCAGTTCTGGTCTAATAAATGGCCTTTTACGCCTATAACTGCGTGGTCTGTTTATTGCGCGATGCCGGGCCCCGGGGAAAGCAGAGTCGCAGACTAGTCTTTCCCCGGGGTCTTTCGCGCAGGGGATAGTCCAGGCAGGGGAAGGGGAGGAGTTAGGGGGTGGGTACTTAAGCGCGGGGGAGGAAGGGATCTTCCTCTTTTCCGCGCCTGGCACCATCGGGAGGGAGCTCGAAAAGACCACCCACCCACCCGGCAGTTAGAGGTGGCTTGTGGGTTGGCTTTGTTGCGTTGCCAGTTTAGGCCAGAGCTGCGGTAGGCAGGTTCCGAAGGGATAGGGGGTCAAGAGCGGGCATACCCATCCCTTGGGGGGGGAGACTTGGTCAGGACGGATCGAACTGGGTTTGAAGTTGGCAATGGCTGGGGGCTGGAAGGGTGATTGACGGCAAGTGGAGGGTGTTTGGAGCCGCTAGGGCTCAGTACTGACAGGAATGATTGAAAACGATTGGGGGGGATGTATGAGTGGGATGTTTCTGTTATTGTTTACTGTTCTATTGTTATGCGCAGTTCTGGTCTAATAAATGGCCTTTTACGCCTATAACTGCGTGGTCTGTTTATTGCGCGACTTCGAATGCGTGCTGGAACACTGAATCTCCAAACAGTAAGGAACACTGCCTCAATAGAACAAGCCGTAGGAAGAAAGACTCCGCCTCTGTAAAATCCACGAGGCTGAGAGGCAGAACGGGGAAACGGGCACAAGGAATCCAACAGGAACTCCAAGAAACGCGACTCTCCACACCAGGTCCGGAACCTGAATATCCGACGCCCAGCGTTGTCCGATTCCCCCTTTTATTCTCCGCCCACAGCGCCAAGGATTCTGGGACATGTAGTCTAGCTAGTGGAATCGTTTTTAAGGGCGCTCTTTCAGGGTGCTTCTAGGCACTTGACACTGAGCTCAAAACATTTTGCATGCATTTGGTAAAGAACAAGCTTTAGATTCTGTTCATTCCTTTTCACTGACAGATTTTGAAATGGTACTATGATTTGCCAATGAATGGAAATGTTGGTATTCAGACTACAACTGAATTAATCATCGGGCAAATTGGTTACCATTCTTCAGGAAAACAAAGGGAATATTCAGCGTTTTCTTTCATCATCTATGCTGCAGCCAAGTTTTTCCTAATATAATATAAATATTTTTTTCTGGAAGGTGGCCTGTAAGGATCTTGGTACTGTAAGACAGCTCTTTTCAGGTTTCACCCACAAACTAATAGACAGAGTCTGTGAATGAATCCGGTCCTGTAGCAATACTTGAGATGCTTAACGGATGCTCAACAATCCAACTGGAAGACACTCTTATCTACTGCAGAATTTTCTTACAACAATGCCATTCATTCTGCCACGGGTTATTCCTGTTCTGCACCTTATGTGGCATGCACCCTAGGATATTTGCTATATAGATTACTACTGGAGTATAGGCTTTCACATAACAGCCGTGGAAGATCTTTTCTGATCAACAGAAGAGGTGTTTTGATTAAGCAGAGGATTTAGCAGATGCTAACAACAGTATGCTGTTTGTGTGCACACACTTGTCATCAACTTTAAACAGTAATCCACAAGGACATATCCATCCCATTTAATGCTTTTCTTCATTAGGTCCTCCATGAGTGGGCTGAACACCTTTCTCTTTGATACGATAAACTATGCAAGATCTGGTTGACGGAAGTCCCTACAGTCCAACTCCCTCTTACGTAGGCCTTGATTCCATCTTGACTAATGGAAGCCGCCGCTTTCGCTATTAGACACAGATGTTGCCTGACCTTATCTTTCTAAGAACTGTGCAAGTGTGAAACGCTTTGGTCGATGACAAAGATACAATCAACAAGAAACATTTGTCTAGGTCAAATGTCTATTTTCCACCATGTCAAGGATGATTAAGAAAACATACCGACATATAACCAATTAATGCGAAGACGTTTTTGGACCACAAGAAAACAAGGTTGTAACTTTCCAAGGACAGTTGTTCGAAAGACAATTATGTTCTGATGAGAAATCGGGGATTTTGCTTATTTCCAGGAGCTGTTGATATTCAATTGGTGAATAAAATGGATGAAAGAACATACGGCCAGATTCATCAATGTGAAGTTTTGCGAGCCTGAAATAGCGATTCATAAGGAATCGCTATTCCAGACTCGCAAAATGGGATTCTTGTAGGATTCGCAATATTTTTTGCGAGTCCTACTGATTCCTTAATTGCGATTAGCTAATTGCTAATCGCAAATAAGGAATAACTCCCCATTCATTCCTATGGGCCTAGAGGCCCATAGGAATGCATGGGGAGTCATTCCTTATTTGCGATTAGCAATTAGCTAATCGCAAATGAGATTGCGATTTTAAGGGTGCAGGGGTGTCCAAAGGGGGTCCAAAGGACACCGCAGGGGTGTCCAAAGGACACCCTGTAACACCCCTGAAATGTTAAATTACACAGATGTTACACAAACACATGTCCAAAGGACATGTGTGTGTGTAACATGCAACTTAGTTTTCGCTATTTACCACGAGGTTTGACCTCGCGGTAAATAGCGGCCCAAAATTGCAAAATCGCATTTTTTAGATGTTTCAAGAATAGCATTTAAGGAATCTCTAATAGAGATTCCTTAAATGCTATTCTTCGCAAATTTGCGAGTTCTTAAATAGAGACTTTTGCTTTTGGGATGATGAATCCCAAAAGCAAAAATTGCACTTGCAAAGGGCCAGATTCTCAGAATCTGGCCCTTTGCGAGTGCAATTATGCTTGATGAATCAGGCTGTAAATGTTGCAGCATAGAATGTTGTGTGTTTATATTAGTGTATGTTCCTAAAGTAGTGGAGAGAGGGAGATCCTGAGATTTCCTACTCCGACCCTCTGACTGAAGACTTGTTTCTGATATTTTGTCTTTATGAGAGGTTGCCTTATTTAGATTTTACTGAGCAGCCTGCAGATATCCTCGAGCTGAGAAACTTTCCAGCTTGTAATGCAAGGGCTTCATGCTTGTGCATACATTTCTCTCACATAAGAACTCTTTATTGGGTTTCTGAACTGACACCTTTTCTCTCCTAATCCCAAATTAATTTAGAATAAGGAGTTTACTTATTGACTGTGATTTTAAAGAATATTTTGTTCTATTTTGTTATTGAATATCGATTGATGGATTATATTAACATTAACTTTTAATGCTGAAATTTGAATGAATGAAAAGATGAAAAGCTAAAACTCACATTAACTCTCTTTATTGACTGAATTTAAAGCCTTTAATGATTCATTGATTATGTAGATGATTGCTCCTCATTTCTCTTCATCGACCAATAGAGGTCAAGACGACAATTGACAGGGTTATTTAATTAATATATTTGTAGGTCGAGATAAACAAAACACTGCTCCTTCACATGGAGGTGGATGGTTTTGTTGGCTGCTTTATCCTTAGACTGTTGTAAACATAGGTTCTTGTGTACCTTTCAATAGAATTGACGCCAGCCACAATAAATATAACAGTCATGCAGTCAGCAGTTCTGAATGGAAATTAATTTATTGTGAACAACTCAGGAAACAATAAAGAATGCTAGCCCACTCACTTTTGATAAAGTCAAACCTCTTGAACACCTCATTAAAAGTTCCTGGTTAAAGTGTATACATACATTTACAAGCTGAGGTCGCAAAAGGGGATAATTTTACCACTGATGAATGCACTTCAGCCGCTACACTTGAGTGTGGGAGAAAGTACCATACGATCCCTGTTGATGAATGAGCCCCGCAAGTTACAACCAATTCAACATGCAGAAGGCACAAGGGCCAAATTAGTCACTTGGTATGTTATTGTTTCTGTAACATTTGTTGCATTAAATTTGGTGTATGTATCGTGTATGTATCGTTGGTAACATTGCACTACAAGTAATGCAATAATTTGAAAGAATGAATAGGATACTTGATATTCTTGCTGAGTCAGTTGGAATTATTGCAGTGGTTCACACTGTTCACTCCAAGACTGGTGCTAAGGGTAATGAGTCAATTCTTGCATCAATTTTAAGTAAAACAATCATATTAGGGCCAGATGATGTTTTGGAGAAACGTTTCATTTAAAGTGGCTATATAGTGACGGACAATGCACTGTTAAGAGACAACCACAATAAAGACCAAACCGCTGCTGCACTAAGTTGAGCAATACAATCAATCAGGAGCACAGCATGTAATATCCATGGTGCCCTAGTTTACCAATTGGGAGGCTCTCAAAAAGTAACTAATTTCCTTCAGGTGTACTACCTATAAAGAAACTTATAATGGGAGGAAATTTAAGAGGATATAGCCAAAAACAATTCTTTGTACACTACTTCTATTATCAATGTACATGAGCTCAAGTTATGGCTTTGGATGATAGTAAACAGACAAAATTAAACAATAGCCCAAGTGAACAGCAATAAGAGAATGTAAGGAGACAGTAGTGAGACCACTGCGGCCAAGAGGAATTTGGCCTCGGAAGCAATGGAATGCAGCCTTCATGCTACAACGGCTTGCTTTGTTCTGAGCTATCACCTCTTAATACTCTAAAACATAGGGGGGGAAACTGTCAGAACCTTCACCACATGTGGGCAGCAAATGGTCATTTGATAATCCTACATATCAACCAACTGTTCTAAAGAGAATATGCTTGCAGCAAGTCTGCAGTTTGGTCCTAAACCTATGAACAACTTCAGGAACATGTATGTCAGAGATCACCAAATTCTTTCTCCACTACAACAGATCCATATTATTGCAGATTTATAATCATGTCTCATAATTAAGGGTGACCCATTCAGCCAACACCTCAAGACCAGTAGCAGCTCCTGGAAGAAGTGCTGCGGGGTGGTGGGGCGGGGCGGGGCAAGGGGTAGTAAACTCCGGCATACGACCATGCAGAGGTAAGTACATAAATAAAGAAATAATGGTGATGCAGCGTCCGCAATGTAATTCGTTTTTATTTATTTATATATGTACTCCGTTCGGCCGTATGCCGGAGTTTACTACCCCCTACCCTGCCCCGCCTCACTGCCCGCAGCGCTCCCTCCAGGAGCCTCTACTGCTTAAGAGTATGTTTTGTCCCGTGCCCCACAAACTCCAGAGTTGAGATTACCATAGTCAATTTGGCTTGCTCTACAATTGGGAAGTTAATAGGTAGTTTCATTCATGACAGGATGAAAAAAGGTTTGATATATTGCAAACTGAGCTGAAATTAAAGGACAGCTTTCCTATTGAAAATCCGACCAGTGATTTATGTGGTGCTGATGGGAAGCAGAGCTACAAACAACTCACTGTGAACGGCAGTTCAATCAGTTCTGCAAGTCCTCCTACTGTTCTAAGTGGTTGCTCACAGTTGTCCCATAAATAACAATTTGAATGCTTCCGATCTGAATCAAACCTGCCAATTTGGGATGTGAGCCAGACCATTACTGTGAATCCTTCATAGATTAAGTAAAAGATTATGGGATACTACGAGAGAACAAACATTGCAACTGATCGGACCTGGTTGGAGGGTGCAATCAGTAGGAATTATGACTGTTAGAACCTAAGGGACCTGAGGAAATAGATTTGCAAGAGGATATAAAGCTGTCATTACTTTCACAGAGCTCAACTGGTTATAGACTTTGTTTTAACAGTTCTAATATATTGCTATTTTCATGTTATCCTCCTGCAAAAGGCTTGGTCTACTGAATCGATTTCCCTGCATCCTTTACAATTTTGTAGGTAAAGGACCTTGTTTACCAAAAGGGGGTGGCCTGGCTTCTCAAGGAGATTCTAGTCACTCATACACATAACTTCACCAAAATGATGCTCGCCTTTATTTTTAAATTAATTAATCAAATTAGGGGAACAAGGGTCTGGGCAAGAATTATTTCTCTCTTTCTTTAATGCGTCGGCTAGAAAAATATTTATAGCAATTTCATTATACAGGTATCCATATGACATTATTCAAAGATTTAAAAAAATGTGTAAAGTGATTAAAATGAGATAACATTACACATCTAAAATGTTATACCTTAACTCCTAACTAACCACACTAGCTTTACCTAATCAACTTACTTAATCATTCATCTGGCGAAAGGTGGTTTGAATACAACAACAATGTATATATTCAGTGTATTTGTAGCGCTATAGGCATTGGGCATGCCATAGATCTTGTGCAACTGTGATGGTTTGTCATTTGTTATATGCTGATCGCTTTTTTCCCCGGCACGAAGGATATGATAGTGCCTGACATAGCACTGCAGTGTAGGTCCCGTTTGCACCTATTTGGTGAAACCAAGCTTGGCCCGAAAGTATGAGGAGCTCCGATTGTGGTTGGAGCAGTGATCAGAGCCTGCAACTACAGTGGATCTAGTCTAGTGGGTGGGACTTCATGAAGGGGATGCAGTCTGGCCAGTTGGCTCTGCCAGTCCACCACTTCGTTCAACATTCCTTGGAGGTGTTCTATTGTCACATACATTTGCTGTTCTAGCCAAAAGTGGCAAAGGCTTTTTGCCAGCTCCACCGGGGGTCTGTATCTGGTGCAACCAGGTTATTTATGTATCTCACTGCAGTTTAGGAAAATGGAGTAGCTGAGTCAGCATGCTTTGTCTACAATACAATAATGCTTTTCATAGGTGAACTTAGAACAATACATAAACACCAATCCCTATAAAAATCACATTCTAGCCGGGCACCGACATATATACAAGATATCCTCAGACTCTGGCATGGCTTGGAATCTTAACTGTGCACCTTTATTCAGTGGCTCAACAATCTGAGGTCTGAATTGCACTTTACCTCACAGCACAGTAAGGTTGAATTGAACTATCTAGCTCTACTAATGCACCAGAGGGGGCAACAAGCTATACACAACCTTATATGGGAAACCATAAGAAAGAAAATCAGCCAATTCCCTTAAGAATAACCTCTCATATGTCTGATTCCTCCGAATCTGGTATAAGTACAGATGATTTGTAGTTGCAAGAACAGGGATGACTATACAAAGAGTAAAATGAACATGTGCAGAAACTTATTAGCAGAGGGTATCATAACACACTAGTGAAAATGGCCTGAAAAAGAATTTGGTATTGTACCTGTGAAACATTATCACAGCCCGATGATTTAATGTCACTGATAACATAGATTTTGGGCGCATATTGAACTCTTTATTGGACCAATCCAGCTTTGGTACAGCATGAGGAAAACCTCCAATACTCAAAAATGTCTGCGTTTGAGAGCTTCTTTTCCCACAAGTTGTTCTTTATTCCTAAAGGATTTTGACAGTCTATACTAGACCAACAATACTTTACTTAAGGAAGTGGCCAATAGCACTGCCTGTTATCCAATCCTTTGCTTAATCCAGATGAGAGAGGAGCTTGGAGCCAAATCTCTGTTCGGTGGTTTGTTGAAATAAGGAGAGCAGTTCGGGGCTTTACGAAGTCTAGGCTAAAGGGCAATGACACCTGCATGGAAGGTTGAGGAGATTAGTTTGCATATGGCTTGGTCCAAACCGAGATGGATTGGTGGGCAAATAGCGAAGGACTGGGATGAGTACTGAGTAATAACCAGTGGCTGAGATTCATTCAAGTGTTTCATCCTTCAATTTTTGTATACTTTAATTTATCACCCTAATAGGGGCGCCAATGCCAAGACGTGGGTCCTCTGCATATTGTCTCACTAGAACCAAGCTATACCTGATGATGAGCCCTAACCAGGGCAAGTACGGTCTTAGGTTGGTTGTATTCCAGTTCAGGGAAGACATGCCCAGGCAGCTGAGACTAGACTGTTCCCACTGGAGCAGGGACAACACTTAGTTTCATATGGCTGGGTCCAAACTAAGGGTAATGGGGTGTAAAATAGCAATTGACTGGAATGTGGCCTGAGTAATTACCAGTAGCTGAGATTAATTCAAGCAGTCCATCCTTCACTTTTTGTATACTTCAATGTACATATGCCCTGTGACATCATTTTTGGGATGACAGCCAACGCAATTATATTTACAAACACTTTTATTGACATATGTTACACATATGAATATCTTTTTACTTTCTAAGTGTGTAACTGGAGGCTGTATCCGGTGATGTTTCAGATCCTGGAGGCTAGATGGGGGGGGGGTGTTGATTTGGATTTGTTTATGTACCCCATCAGTGCTCACTTTGTCAAGTTCTACAGCTGGTGACCGGATCTGGTGTCAGTGGCAATGCCTGCTGTTCTTGAGGACTGAGTCAGCTGGTGCACTACACTTTCCTGCCATTTGTGATAGTCAAAAGAAAGGCCACAAAGTCAAGGAGACAGTTGGCAACTCCGATTTGGGTAACGCTGAAGTGAAGATTGCCAGTTTGGTGTCAAGTTCCAATGACTCTTTCCTGTTATTTTCTGAACCGTCTAACCCAGACGCCTCAGATTCTGATAGACTTCTAGCGGAGCTTGCATCTACTGATAGAAGATGGTTCTCCGGTCACTAATAATTGTGAGGAGGATTTCAGGGAATATTGGCAAGTCCCACAAGTTTTGAGCTGGGCTAAGGAATTCATGGATGAATATTGGGTGCTTGGAACTCACACAAGAGATACTGTTAAGCTTTGTCAAGATGGGTTTGTGGATACAATGGGAGGGGATTTGGGTCCACTGGGGACAACTGACACATGGTACATTTCCTTGCTGACCTAGCTAGAGAGCAATAAAGTACAGGACAGTGAATTCTCTCAGACCAGCGAAATCAGCAAGACACCTAGTGTTTGAGGGTGCCCCGTCACGGTGCATTCTTTGGTTTGTAGGATTACTTAAAGTTATTAGAATCTTTTTGCCCATAACCCATGTATACTGTGAATAAAGACTTTAGTTTCTTTTGTAGGTGACAGTGAATTAAGGGCCTAATTAAGAGTTTGGCGCCATATTAAAATTGCATTATATCCTATGGAACTTGTAATATGGGGGATGAGATATTCGTCACATAAGTGACATAGTAGCCTATCCCTCAAACTCATAATCGGGCCGTAAGATAATTTCAGAAATTGGTTATCGGCAAAACTGTGTTGCTATACTCTATTTCAATAGGGAAGATTCAAATGTACTAGCCCTAGACCTTTTGAGTAGGATGTTTACACCGGAGGGGGTTGCATTTGTTTTTACTATAAGTACTAAGTTGAACACCACAGTAGTTTCTTGTCGTTTTTTTTTCAAAAACACTATATGGACAGTGGACCACTTTTAGCACCCTATAAGCACCAATCCATCTATTACCAATATATACATTTGAGTTGTCTTTCAGATCGTGTGCAGTATTCAGAATACTCCCTGTCCGGAGAGTATATCCCAACAGCTTTGGGAAACACAATGTTTACAACAAGTTCCGAAATGCACCACTTCGACAGTCAGATTTGCACCATGTGTCGGTGAAGGAGTCTATGTTCAAAAAGAAATAATCCAAATAAGAGAACGCTGAGTCCAAAATTGCAAGCAAGTGTTCAGGGTTCATTTAATACTCCAATTTGAAAAGCCAGCCAACGCGTTTCGTTCCCTCAAGTGGAACTTCTTCAGGGCTGCAAATCGTGAATAAACATACAAAAACCACGTGTAAGTACCTACAAAAACCGATATTGTGCTTGATACATAAGGAAACAACCAATGTTAGCATTACCTAAGGCAAGCTAGAATTAAAAACATGCTACCATTTAAAAATACAGCAAATATATTAGGATAGTAAACAAGAGGAGGAAAGGGAGTTATCCTGTCCTGTTTACTCAATTCTTTAGCTGCATAAGACATTTAAAAATAGGGGAACAATTTTGAGGGTATATTCTCCAGCAATGGCTCCTATTTCGGCCAATGATGTCTAACAATGAGGTTCTGAATTGAGACACATAGCAGTTTTCTACACATTCAAATTGTATGTCACAATGTCGCTAAAATTACAATTAACAAACAACAGCGTTCTCATTACTTGCCATTTGTGTTACAAGATTCGTGACTGCTAAACATTTCCAGATTATATACTTGATTAATCAGTTAAAAATAGTTCATTTTGCCACCTCAGAAAGAATCTGTTTATATATCAAAATATATAACCAGCACTATTGTCAAGAATGGTTTCAAGTGAGCAAATACATTTATTTACAGGTGTATCTATCAGGGACGATTCATTCAAGTCTATATTCGACTATACCGGTCTATGACAGGTGCGTATAGCAACACCATAACATCCCTGCACATATCTCCAAGTCCATTGGTAAGAAGAAGCAGGCCCATATATATCTGGGAATAACCCATCACGTGTAAAACATACAACGGAGCAAGAATGCAAATAAAACAAAAGTATAAGTGTTAGACGGACCGGGAGGGTCGGCCGAGATTACGGGGAGAGGTCTCCAGGGAGAGCCGTCTCCAACGACTGTACAGACAAGTAACTTCCCCCCCACAGACGGACACCACACAAGATTGAAGGTTAACGAGACTTTATGTGCAATTCTTAGGTTACGATGGTATGATACAAGGAGGTCTGGACTCAGGGGTCCCCTCGGTTCTGATCTCTGGCTGAGGAAAAGGGTAGCGGGACAGTCTTAGTTACCAATGAGTCCAAAAATAGCTCTCAATCCTCGAGCTCGGCGTTCTAGATGATCGGGCCGTGGAGGAGCCAAGCAGGTCCCGAGATGGATGAAGGAAGGGCGACGGTCCGCGGCGGAGCCTGCAGGTCCCGGTGAAAGATGACGGTTACAACGGTCCGCGGCCACGCCAGCAGATCCCGACGGCGATGAAAGATGAAGGTTACGACGGCTGTGGCAGCGCCAACAGGCAGGACGATGGTGCACAGGACAGAGCTACGGCAGCGCCAGTAGTCCGTCCAGGATGAGTTCCTCTTTACGTCTCTCGACTCCAAGATACAACTGCCTTCCTGTTCTGGAGCTGCCCCAGTTATAGGGCTGGTGTGCTTTGATGTCCGGACCCTCGCACTTGGAGGTCGGGAGGTCCGGGATGAGGGAGTCCAGACACCCAGCAGGGGGGTGGAGCCAGCGCCCGGGGAGGCGATGGGCGAGCGGCACTTGGTGGGGGAGAGCCATCGACACCTCCTTCTCCCATTGACTTGCCAAGTAGCCCGCTCACCTCCTGGGTGGATGGTGGTGCCGGGATGTCTGAGGCCTGGCCAGGCCCAGGGTTGAGGTCGGCCGGGGGCCAGGCGGCCACGTGGTGAAGTGTCCAAGATGGCGGCCCGGGCTGGGCGCGTGGGCCGGCAGTGGATCGGGCCCACGAGGTCGACATGCTCGAGGGCAGGGGTCCCTGAGGGGACGGAGGACGTGCAATGGTGGTGTGTGGTGCTTGTGTGACCGGGCTCGGGCCTGGTCGAGCCGGGGGAGAGCGGCCCTTCATGTGGCCTGTCCAACATGCGTCCCCCCCAGCTGAAGGCGGGGAGAGTCACCCATCCTCTTGGGGACTCTCTTCGTCGAGGCGGAAAAACCGGGACAGGCCATCCGCGTTGGCGTGGTCGGACCCAGGCCGGTGTTCGACGGTGAAGTCCATACCCTGCAAGGATATGGACCAGCGTAGCAACTTGGGGTTTTCCCCCCGCATGTGCATCAGCCACTGCAGGGGTCGGTGGTCGGTCTGCACCCGAAAGTGGGTGCCGAAAAGGTAGGGCCGGAGCTTCTTGCTGGCCCATACCACAGCGAAGGCTTCCCTCTCTATGGTGCTCCAGCGTTGCTCCCGTGGTAGGAGTCTCCGGCTGATGAAGGCCACCGGTTGATCAAGGCCCTCGGCGTTCACTTGGGACAGGACCGCCCCAATGCCCTGGTCGGAGGCGTCCGTCTGGACGACGAACTCCCGGCTGTAGTCTGGGGCCTGGAGCACAGGAGCGGAACACATGGCGGCCTTCAACTGTTCGAATGCCGCTTGACACTCGGAGGTCCAGTTCACCTTCTTGGGCTGATTTTTTGACGTGAGTTCGGTGAGAGGCCCCACTATGGTACCATAGTCTTTCACGAACCTTCGGTAATAGCCCGTGAGGCCCAGGAAGGCTCGTACCTCGGTTTGGGTGATAGGGGGCTGCCAGTCCTGGATGGCGGCAATTTTCAGCTGTAGAGGGGCCACTAGGCCGCTTCCCACCTGGTGTCCGAGGTAGGTCACAGACCCTTGTCCAATTTGACACTTGCTGGCCTTGATCGTGAGGCCAGCTCGCTGAAGGGCTTGTAGCACTGCTCGGAGGTGGTGGAGGTGCTCGGTCCAATGGTGGCTGTACACAGCGATGTCGTCTAGGTAGGCGGCGCTGAACCCTTCGAGCCCCGCCAGGACCTGGTTGACGAGCCGTTGGAAAGTCGCTGGGGCATTCTTCATGCCGAAGGGCATGACCGTAAAATGGTAATGGCCATCGGGGGTGGAGAAGGCAGAACGTTCTTGTGCTCGGGGTGTGAGGCCGATCTGCCAATAACCTGCTGTCAGGTCGAAGATGCTAAGGTAGCGGGCAGCTCCCATGCGGTCGACCAGTTCATCTGCCCGGGGGATGGGATGTGCGTCCGTTCTGGTGACTTCATTCAGGCCCCGGTAGTCGACGCAGAACCGGAGTTCTGGTGTGGTTCCGGGGGCGGCTGCTTTGGGGACCAGTACGACCGGGCTGGCCCATGGACTGTCTGAGGGCTCGATGACCCCGAGCGTGAGCATCTTAGCCACTTCCGCCTGGATGCAGGCCCGTACCCGATCAGGTACGCGGTAGGCCCGGTGGCGGATAGGAGGGCTGTCTCCGGTGTCCACATCGTGCACACACCAGGAAGTGACACCTGGGGTGAGGGAGAACAGACTGGCGAACCGTGACAGGAGGGCTTGGCACTCTTGGCGTTGTTCTCTGGTGAGGGTCTCCGAGAGTCGGACCCCATCCACGGAGCCGTCTTGCTCCTGGGTCCGCAGGAGGTCAGGGAGCGGCTCGGAGTCGTCTTCAACCCCATTGTCTGTGGCCATCAGTAGGCTGAGTTCTGTTCGTGCAAAGTGGGGTTTCGGTCTGTTGGTGTGGAGGACTCGGAGGGGGTTCCGGGAGGACTCCATATCGATCAGATAGGTGGCAGGACCCTTGCGCTCGATCACCTTGAAGGGTCCCGTCCATTTGTCTTGGAGAGCGCATGGCTCCGTGGGGGACATGACCCATACCTGTTGTCCCGGCTCGAATTCAATGGATGAGGCGTTCTGGTCATACCATTTTTTCATGTCCTCTTGACTGGCCTCTAGGTTGGCTTTTGCTAGGTCTCTGAACCGCCGGGACTGGTTGCGGAGGGTGAGGAGGTACCGGAAGACATCTGGAGGGTTCTTGGCCGGAGGCATCTCCCAGCCTTCTTTGATCAGGCTGAGCGGCCCCCGCACTGGGTGCCCATAGAGCAGTTCGAATGGGCTGAAGCCTAGGGATTTCTGTGGGACCTCTCGGTAGGCGAAGAGGAGGCACGGCAGCAGCACATCCCACTGGCGACGGAGGGGCTCTTCCAATCCCCCGATCATTCCTTTCAGCGTGCGGTTGAACCGCTCAACAAGTCCGTTCCCTTGGGGGTGATAGGGGGTCGTGAAGCGGTAGGTGACCCCACACTGTTGCCAGAGAGATTTCATGTATTTAGAGATAAAGTTCGTGCCTCTGTCGCTGACGACTTCTCGGGGGAACCCCACACGGGAGAAGATCCCCATCAGGGCCCGGCCGACCACTGGGGCTGTCACGGTCCGGAGAGGAACAGCCTCAGGGTAGCGGGTGGCGTGGTCCACTAGCACCAGAATGAAGCGATGGCCTTGTTTCGTACGCGGGTCCAGGGGTCCCACAATGTCTATTCCGACCCTCTCAAATGGAGTCGTGACTACTGGAAAAGGTTGCAAGGGAGCCTTTAGTTTGCGGCCGCTCTTCCCACTGGCTTGGCACGTGGGGCAAGATCGGCAATGCTGGTGCACATCGTTCCTCATTTTGGGCCAGAAGAAGTGGGTCACTAGGCGACTGTAGGTTTTATCTTGTCCGAGGTGCCCTGCCAGGGGGACGTCGTGGGCCAGGTTTAACAGGAAGTCTCTAAAGCAGAGGGGCACTACTAGTACTCGGTTGGCCCCCAGCTCGGCGATTCGTTGCTCGCTGTACAACAGATCATTGTCCCAGTAGACCCAATGAGTTCCGGAGGTATCCCCTGCGCTTTGGGCGAGCGCTTGTTGGCGGAGTCCCTCAAGGGAGGGGCAGGTCTTCTGTTCCTGGCGAAATTGTTCTTGTGTGGGTCCCCCCTCTTGGGCCCACTGGTCAAGGTTAGCGAGGTCGGAAGGTTGAGCTGGTTCGAGGGGGGTGTCATGGTCGGGGGTTTCGGCTGGGGCGACCGGAGGCGGTGGCGCCGGCCATTCTGGTTCTTCCGGGTGATGGTTGGCACGGGCGGCCATGGACCGGGTGGTGACGCACGCCCAGTCCGGGACGCCCAACATCCCCAAGTGTTCTTTTCGCTCCACAGCGGCCCACGGGGAGCTCTCCAGGTCATTCCCGAGGAGGCAGTCCACGGGGGCGTCGTCTCGGACCGTCACCTTCAACATGCCGGAGACCCCTCCCCACTCAAAAGGGACGCAGGCCATCCGACACAGACTTTCCGAGTTATCGGCTGATCGTACAGGGCAGAGAATGTTCGGTAGGTATTGTTCTGGGGTCACTAGGTGACAGCGGACGGCTGTCACACTGGCCCCGGTGTCCCGAAGGGCTTCGGCCCGTTGTCCATTGATGCTCACCCATTGGCTGTACTTCCGGGTGTTAGCGGGTAGGGGGACCCGCGGGACCATGTCTCTTCCCCCTAAGCACGCGAGAGTCATGGCGGCTGGCTCCCACTCTTGATACTCTTGCTCGTCTGTTTCTTGTTCCTCGGAGATCTGTTCTTCCCCTAGTGCTGCGGCGGCTACATGGCGGGGTTTTGGACTCTGATACTGCGGGCAGCTTGGGTCGTTTGCATAGTGGCCGACTCGTTGGCATCGGTGACACGTGACATTTGCTCTGTACCCCGGTCGCGCCGGGGTGCTGCCCCGGTTGGCCGGGGGAGTGGTGCTGGTAACGGGGGCGGCCGGAGTGTTGTCTCTTCCTCGTCCTTGGCCTCCTCCTCTTCCTCTGGATCGGTGGTGACCATTGTGGTTCCTGTTTTGCTCGTAGGACCCATTCCGGCCCACTCTGGTGATCTCCCACCGGTCAGCTTCGGCTGCGAGCTGCCGGGGGTCGGTTAACTTGCTGTCGAGGAGGTGTTGGCGTAGTTCAATGAAGCAATTGTTGGACAGATGCTCCCATACCATCAGATTGAACAGCTGCTCGTAGGTCGTGACGTTGTTCCCTTTGATCCAGCCTTCGAAAGCTCGGCTAAAGTACGTTACATAGTCCACCCAAGTTGTACCCGGGATGCGTGTGCAGTCTCGGAACCTCTGACGGTACATCTCGGGCGTGAGGCCATAGCGGGTGAGGAGGGCCGCTTTCATATGGTCGTAGGAGGTCATCTGGTGGTCTGGGAGCTGTAACAGGGTATCGCGGCCCTCATTGAGGAATCTGCCCCATAGGCCGGCTCCCCAATCGTTTCTATCGATCCGGTGCGCAGTCATCGCGATTTCATAGGCCTTAAACCATTGCTGGATGTCGTCCTCTCGAAAATATTCTCGGACAACATCCTTGGGGATGTGTACTTTTTTCTCCGTGGTCCCTGGGGTGTGTGGTCTCTCGGGCACCCCTAACTCTTTATTCTGCTTGCGCAGGTTGATCTCAGCTAGGTTCCGTTCGTGCTCGTACGCTAGTTTCTTTTCCTCAAGCTCCCTTTGTCTCTGTTTCTCCTCTCTTTCTTCTCGGAGACGTAGGTGCTCTAAGTTTATTTTTTGTTCGGCCAACTTGAGTTCTACGTCCATCTTGAGTCGGGCCATTTCTAGCTCGTGTAGTCGGGTTTTTTCTCTTTCTTGGATCTCGTCTGGCGAGAGACCGGTTCTTTGCCCTTCAGGGGCCGTGTTGCTTTTTTTCGCGGTGCTTTGCTCAGGGGCTTCGGTATCCCCGGTCTCTGCCCAAGATTCTAGGGCATGCTTAAAATCGTCCTTGGTGCTTAGTCCGGTGGTAGCGATACCTAGTTCGATGCAGAACTGTTTTAGTTCACGATGGCTGTACTCCTCTAGTTTTTCCATTTGGAACTTCTCAGTTGATCCGCTCTCTTTAGTTGTCATTGTGGTTCGTTGTGGGCTGAGCTACTCTCTGTACGTTATGCGGTGATTCGGATCGCGCCGCTGGCCACCAATGTTAGACGGACCGGGAGGGTCGGCCGAGATTACGGGGAGAGGTCTCCAGGGAGAGCCGTCTCCAACGACTGTACAGACAAGTAACTTCCCCCCCACAGACGGACACCACACAAGATTGAAGGTTAACGAGACTTTATGTGCAATTCTTAGGTTACGATGGTATGATACAAGGAGGTCTGGACTCAGGGGTCCCCTCGGTTCTGATCTCTGGCTGAGGAAAAGGGTAGCGGGACAGTCTTAGTTACCAATGAGTCCAAAAATAGCTCTCAATCCTCGAGCTCGGCGTTCTAGATGATCGGGCCGTGGAGGAGCCAAGCAGGTCCCGAGATGGATGAAGGAAGGGCGACGGTCCGCGGCGGAGCCTGCAGGTCCCGGTGAAAGATGACGGTTACAACGGTCCGCGGCCACGCCAGCAGATCCCGACGGCGATGAAAGATGAAGGTTACGACGGCTGTGGCAGCGCCAACAGGCAGGACGATGGTGCACAGGACAGAGCTACGGCAGCGCCAGTAGTCCGTCCAGGATGAGTTCCTCTTTACGTCTCTCGACTCCAAGATACAACTGCCTTCCTGTTCTGGAGCTGCCCCAGTTATAGGGCTGGTGTGCTTTGATGTCCGGACCCTCGCACTTGGAGGTCGGGAGGTCCGGGATGAGGGAGTCCAGACACCCAGCAGGGGGGTGGAGCCAGCGCCCGGGGAGGCGATGGGCGAGCGGCACTTGGTGGGGGAGAGCCATCGACACCTCCTTCTCCCATTGACTTGCCAAGTAGCCCGCTCACCTCCTGGGTGGATGGTGGTGCCGGGATGTCTGAGGCCTGGCCAGGCCCAGGGTTGAGGTCGGCCGGGGGCCAGGCGGCCACGTGGTGAAGTGTCCAAGATGGCGGCCCGGGCTGGGCGCGTGGGCCGGCAGTGGATCGGGCCCACGAGGTCGACATGCTCGAGGGCAGGGGTCCCTGAGGGGACGGAGGACGTGCAATGGTGGTGTGTGGTGCTTGTGTGACCGGGCTCGGGCCTGGTCGAGCCGGGGGAGAGCGGCCCTTCATGTGGCCTGTCCAACAATAAGTAAGTCTCCTACCAGTGATGGTAGTTGACGAGTGTAGGGATTTTCTGGGCCGGGATCACAAATAGCCGTAATTATCTGTATCCTATGTCTGGATGTTGGTGAGTAAATGAGGTCACCAGATGTCAATTTTTGAAAGGTAGTTGCCTAGAAATAGTGTGTAAGAGAGAAAATATATTTATGAACATGTATGCCCTAACTCCATAGATTCCTGAGACTCTTAAGATTGGATAGCCATACAGTTTCCGAAGGCATGTCTGGGCCTTTACTACAGTAGGTGCATACAATCAAAAAGTACCTTGTATCTTCCAAAAGGAATGCTCCTTGTAGAAGCTTTCCTGCTGTTTTTTCTATTTTTTCTTATTATTTCTTATTTTTTCTTCATCATAAGTGACAATAGGCTGTGCAGTTTATTGCTGGATAATTGCCTGCAAAGATGTTGAACATTATAACTAATTTAGTTGCACAGAACTGTATCGACTACATGACTCATACTTTATCGGAAAAAAAAAAAAAAAAAAAGTGTCTGGATTAAGCATGGGGTGTACTGAGACAAAGTGACATACCTTAAAGTGTATGGAAGGTTCGTATTATTCACTGTCACTTGTTCGGATTTGTAGATCCCTAATCAACTATGGCGAAGTAGTCACATTCAGGTAGTTATCTTAAAAGAAATATTTCGATATGGGTAACCATTCTTGCATTTACTATATGAAAAACACGAAAACGGACATGGTGCGCTTTTTTAGACAATCACAAGACCAGAAGGAAAGACCACCCTTATTGTTCCATTGTGTTGAGATAAAAGGAGACGGAATAATCCCCCATTGCACTAGTTCGTTGAAACATTATATCGAACCCTCAGGCGTTTTTATGTCTTACGAAATGTGGCAAGTGGAGTATCGGCTTGTGTTACCCCAAGTTATGAACAAATATGGCAGAAACGGGGTCATGTACGCGCAAACCACGAACAGCCAAAACCGTGACATAATGATTATTTAATGACAGTTGCAAAGTGCAAAGGGAAACTTTGAATATCCAGGGGCTATCTATCACGGGAAAGAAATAATTGCGTTCTACATTTACTGACATAACAGTCATGCGCTAGCGTAAAAGAAAGTGAATTAAAAGAGTAAGGATCCTACCTGTGGGGGTCCCATCCGATGTCCCCAGTCGGCGTTTCCACAGTACTCGCGCCAAATCCGCTCCGGCCAATATTACCGTACTCTAACGTCGGGAGAGTTTTAAAGGGTCACTACCTCTCCACGTGTTGACGGCGAATAGAGCTCACGACCCGAACCACTACTGGAGGGTCGAATGTGGCCGCCATTTTAGACTAGTCAAAGTAGACTGGTGGGCAATCACAAAAACAACGCTAATGTCGGTGGGTCAAAAATGCTGGAAAGTGTGGCGGGAAAAATTAACGAATAAAGCACAGGGTGTAAAAGGATATAATAAAAGGGTCCATTGTATGGAAAATGTATTGGGTCAAAGGACTTGGAGATATGAAAGAATTGAAAGGTTAAATAGCTAGTGATGCTCGACATGGGTCAAGACCGGTACTTCGACAGCAAGAGAAATGATTGCTCGATTTGCGTGTTAGGAAGATCCCTGGGGGTGCAGGCATATATATTCAATATTTACATTAAATTGTGACTACATAAATTCCACATCATTCATATGCACAGTTATTTAGACTTTAGCTAGAAATGAGGGCAATAATACAGTCAATGAAACCTTAAGGAAATTGGTAATCGGAAATTCCAGAGGGGTCCACGGGGAAAGGTGAAGGGCCTATGGACAAATACAGTGGAAAGCAATCACTCGTGCCCCGTTTCTGGTTGATCTAACCCCCTGTGAGGGAAGCCAATATGTTCCAGTCATCAATACGATAGTATCCTAAATCAGATAGTAATGCATCTTGTCCTCTGTATTATGTCCCATCTCTACACACCGTAAGCGACATATCCAAGCCGCTTCCCTTTTCCTGAGCAAAAGTTCACGGTTTCCCCCTCTTGGGTGAGGTGGTATATAGTCAATACCATGGAACCATAGTACCTTGCTTTCTTTGTGGTGTTCCTGCATGTGATAGGTCAAGGGATACTTGAGGTCATAGTTCTTTATGGCACGAGTGTGTTCCTGTATCCTCAATTTCAATGGTCTTATAGTACTTCCAACATATATCATATTGCAACCACAGCCAACGACATAGATCACATGACTGGTGTTGCAATTGATATAGTGCCTTATCTCATACTCTCTGTCGGTGTTATATCTGAATTTCTTTGTTTTATTCCTTCCTAGTGGACAGACATTGCACCCCCCACATGTGTAAAACCCCTTTGGTTTTGTCTGTAACCAGGTGCCTGTCTTTTTCTTCTTGGTGGGATAGCTGGGGCACAAAATGTTTCGTAAGGTTTTCCCTCTCCTAAAGGTGACACTAGGTTTTTCTGTAATGTCTTCCTTTAGGTTGGGAACCTCACACAGGAGCTTCCAATGTTTTCTCAACACCTTGAAAACCTCTGTGCTGTTTTGTGTATATTGGGTGGTGAACGCCAACTTGGGTTTGTTGTTCTTTTTGTTGTTCTTTGCTTTTTTAATGAGGGTGTTACTGCGTGACACAGTCAGTATTCTTTTTTCCGCCTTATCTAGGATTTTCTTGTTATACCCCCTGTTAGTAAATCTATTCTTACAGTCCTGTATGGCATGTCTGAAGTTTTCTTCCTTGCTACAGTTGCGTCGGATGCGCACCATTTCGCCGTATGGTATATTGCGAATGGTGGAGCCAGGGTGTGCACTCGAGGCGTGCAATAAGCTATTGCACGATGTGCTTTTTCGATATAGATTACTTTATATTGTGTTGTTTTCAATAAAGAACAAGATGTCCAGAAACTCAATTTGTTTGGAGTCAGATTTGATCGTTAGTTGTATGTTATAGGGATTATCATTCAGGAAATTAAAGTATTCATGCAATTGCGCTTTACTCCCCTTCCAAAGCATGATGATATTGTCGATATACCTCCCCCAGAATATGATCATGTCTATCCAGGGGGAGGCATATTTGCCAAAAGCATGTTCACGTTCCCACCACCCCATAAACAGCCCCGCGTACGAAGGAGCAAATTTGCTCCCCATCGCGGTGCCCCTTATTTGGTGGTACCATTGGTCTTTATGCAGGAAGAAATTTCTTGACAGGATAAGCTCAGTCATTTCAATGAGCATATCACTGTGATCCATGTGGTCTGCAGTCCTCAATGATAGGAATGACGACAGTGCTCTGATGCCAAAGTGTTGCGGTATGCACGTGTACAGTCCTGTAACGTCTAGTGTAACGAACATAAGGTCAGCTGACCATTCCAAACCATCCAGTTTTTTCAAGATGTCACCTGAATCCTGTATGTAGGAAGGCAGGTTAACCACTAAGGGTTGCAAGAACCCATCAACGTATTGTGAAAGGCGTTCCGTTGGGGAATTAATACCCGATATGATCAGGCGCCCTGGTGGAAAGTGGCCTCCTTTGTGGATTTTAGGCAATACATAGATACAGGGTGCCATTGGATAGGTTATTTGTAGGTAAGTTTCTTGTCGGTTTCCCTGGGGAAACAAGGTTGTGTGTCGTGAGGGGACTGAGGGCGTACAAGGTTTTGATCAGGAATTTAAAACCTATGGGAGTGAAGCATCTACTGATTTCCATCAAGAAAAACTTCTCTCCAGTAGTTTTTTACCACATTCCATTTTGACCTGATGGGTGAGGGGGCTGATGTAGGAGGCTGGCATTAATGCAGGACTGTTTAGTGCACACTGTAATAGAATCCAATGAGGGGGGGCGTGGCTTGGGCGCCGATGGCGATGGTCGCCTGAGAGCTCGGCTCCGGGACTGAGCCCGGAATTATCCTGTAAATCGGAGGCTGCGGGGCACCCCAGACCCCGCATTCTGCTGAGCGGACCGACGGAGACCTGCCGGGGCCCCTGGTGGGGCTCGGACGAGGGTTGATCCGGAGTGAAACCGAAGTTTGCGGAGTTGCGGAGTGCGACCCAACATGGCGCCTGGACTTCTTTGTCCCCCTGGTCGGACCCATTGATTTGGAGGAGCGTCGCGAGCAGCGACTTGCGCCCGGCTTTGCCGTCCCCGGCTGCTCTGTGCACTAGATATCAATTTGATCGGACTTTTTACAACGAGTCTGCACTCGGTTGGGTGACTGGACGGATGCCCACAGTATAGGGGACCCCGGGAGCGGACGCCCTGTGATCCAGGCGGTGGCCCAACTCACGACACCGCACCTAGCTACGTTTTCCTGGCCAGTCCACTTCCATGGGAGGCGCGACACTTTGGCGCCACAAATCATCCGGTGGAGTTGGTGACCCTCACCCCGGGTCTCTAGCGGCTGAGCGGGCCTGCCCGACTCGGCGGCGGTTGTCTCCGCCCCCTCATCGGTGCCCTCGGACGCCGTGGCGGTGGCGTGAGCCGAAGCGGAGAAGTCTCCACAGGCCCTGGAGAAGGAGGTCTCCCATACTTGATTTGAGGACCAGTAACCGGGAGGGTCGTGGTCGGAATCTGCACCCGGAGACGCCTACTCCGGGACCTTCACGGAGTGCCCCCGGTGACATGGGGAAACCTAGGGGAGCCAAGGGGACCACCCCGACTGCCTCGGACTCGGAAGCCCAGGACAAAGAGGAACATGGGGACTCAAAGAGTTCTGGTGGCGCACCGATGCAACAACAGTTCGACCGCGTCCTGGAGGCGATAGCGACCACGAGATCGGCCCTCCAACAGGACATTGCCCAGGTGGCGACGAGCCTAGGCCTCCTCAGAGCGGACCACGGTAAACTGTCGGACCGGGTCAAGGAAGTGGAGAGCTCGGTGAAAACCTTGGAGCTGGCGCAGCGAACCTTGGCTGCAACGATGAAGGATGCCTTATCCCGAATTGCGACCCTGGAGCAGAGGGCGGAAGATGCGGAAGGCCGCAACAGAAGGAACAACATCCGTGTAGTGGGCCTCCCGGAAAAGATCGAGGATGGCGACATGGTGACATACTTGGAGACCTGGCTCCGTGACACGGTGGCTCCGGAGGGGCTATCCTCCTTCTACACTCTGGAGCGTGCCCACAGGGTCCCGGCGCGGCCACCGCAACAGGGACGCACCCCGAGACCGGTGGTGGCGCGGTTATTGCACTTTCGGGACAGGGACTTAATCCTTAATGCCGCCAGACATAATGGTCCATTCAAAGTGGCGAACAGTCAGGTGAACATCTTCCCGGATTAAACCTACGAGACTCAACGCAAGCGGTTCTCCTTCCTGGCGGTCAAGCGCGAGCTCAGGAGCAAGGGCATCCAGTACTCGCTCCTCTATCCTGCAAGGCTCCGCATCATTGTCGATGACAAAACTCAGTTCTTCGACACCCCGGAGGATGTCTGTGCCTGGCTTGAGCTTTACAGGACAGGGAAAGATGGCTTCGGCTTCTCGTCCCAACAGGCAGATGAGCCGGAACAGAGACGGCGATCCAGGAGGATCAGGAATCGCCGCGGCCGCACGGGAGGGCCCTCGACTGCAGAGACGTCGTCGGAACGGAGGGGAGTGTTGGAAGTCTTGTCGGAGTTGTCTGGTGCACGGGATGGAGCCATTGAGGAGGAAGACAACCCGGGTGATGAGGAGGCACCATCGGAATCGGAGGACTCAGTGACTGATAGTGCCCATACGCCGGTGATCACGCCGAAATCGGTGGAGGACCTTTTGGATGGACAAGGGTAACGGGGTGTGCTGCCTTATTTTGGGTGGGGGCCCGGCAGGGGGGAGGCGGTTGCCGTCCATTGATGCTGACAAAGAGGGAGGGAGGGGTGGGGTGCCCCTGTTTCTGCCCCGAGGGGTTTTTGGTACTGTTTAGGGCTTGTTTTAGTCCTGGTGGCCTGAGCGTCGAGGGCCCACTGCCTCCGCCCGGCCCGCACCTGGCCCTTAAGGCCTTCCTACGGTGGCGACCGTAGGAGTAGTAGGGGTTATTGGGTTGACAGAAGGCGAGGTTTGGATGGGATCTGGATGGCGCAGTTTGGGTCCTGTTCTGGGGTGGGTGGGTGGTCGTTCGGTTTGTTCTTGGGTTGTTTGGTTTTGGTTGGGGAAAATGGCCGCCATCAGTGCTGGGATGGATGATATCTTTTCTTTGTGGGAGCCCGGACGGGGAGACTGTGCGAGAACAATCTGGGACAATGGCTGATGTTGCTAACTTGAAATGTGTTACTTGGAACGTAAGGGGGCTTCATACTATGTCCAGGCGCCACAAAGTCCACGCTTATTTAGTGCGTAGGGGAGTGCAAATGGCGCTGCTGCAGGAAACTCATCTGACCAAGGCGGAAGGGGCGGCGCTACAGCGTAGATGGAGGGGGCAGGTCTTTTCCACGTCGTACTCCGCGTATGCCAGAGGGGCGCTTATATGGATCAGAGCAGGGGTCCCCTTCCAAGTCACGAGAACAGTGATAGATCCAGAGGGGCGTTACGTGGCCATCTCGGGCACTCTAGGAGGGAGGGACTTGAACGTTTGCTGTGTGTACGCTCCTAATGTGGACCAGACTGCCTTCCTTTCCAGGTTATCGGGCTCATTGGCCCACTTCTTCTCCGGGCCCCTTCTGCTTGGGGGAGACTTCAACTCCGTAGTGGACGTGGATATTGACCGCTCCCATCCGCCACTTCCCGATTCTCCGGTTCGTCGCACGGCTAAGGGTCGTCAGGATTGGCAGACCCGATGGGGTTTGACGGACATCTGGAGGGCACATCACCCCGCAGCTAGGGATTATTCATACTTCTCGGGCCTGCATGAGTTGCATGTCCGACTGGATGGCTTTCTTGGGTCGCCCGAACTGGTTTCGGCAGCGGTCCGATCTGAGTACTTGTCCAGAACCATTTCAGACCATAACCCACTCCTGCTGGACCTTCGCTGGTTCCCCGGGGCGCCGGCGGTGCCCACCTGGAAGCTGCGACCCGAGATTCTTGAGGACAGTGTTTTCAGAGCGGACCTGGGAGACAAGATATTGGAATATTTTGCGTCCAACGGCGGCACCGCGAGTACACGAGCGTTAGAATGGGACGCTTTTAAGGTAGTGGTGAGGGGTTACTGTATTTCTAAGAAAGTGGGCGGGAGGCGCGTTATTCTGGCTGACTTAGATGCAGCGGACCAGCAACTCCGCGAGCTTGAAATTCGCCGCCCTGGACACCCGGAATTGCAGGTACGAACGGCGGAGGCGAGGGAAAAGGTGGCGGCAGAGGTCAAACGGCTTCGCTGTTTTGATTATAAAGCCTATACGGTCCGATCCATCGCAGAGGGGGACAGATCGAGCGCGCTGCTGGCATGGTTGGCCAACCCTACGCGCCAGTCCCAATTGACGACAAGTATGCGTGAGGCAAACGGCACCCAGGTACACACTCAACCGGAGATTCTTAGCTGCTTCCGGCATTATTATGAACGTTTGTACCGCAGCCGCTCCGTACGAGACCCTGCCCGGCTCGATAATTATCTACGTCCACTGGAGCTCCGCGTAGTGGAGCAAGAAGTGGCGAAGGCCCTGGGGTCCGACATTGAATTGGGGGAGATCCGCGGGGCCATTAAACAGATGGCGAGAAACAAGACCCCGGGCCTGGATGGCCTACCCGTGGAGTTTTATGCAGCTTACGCTGATCTCCTAGCCCCTCGATTGTTGGTGGTCTACAGGGAGGCGAAGAGGCTGGGGCGACTCCCGAGCTCGATGTGTGAGGCGCTGGTGGTTCCTCTCCTCAAACCGGGACGAGACTCGTCCGACCCGGGGTCTTACCGTCCCCTATCGATGTTGACGGTGGACTATAAAATACTGAGCAGCATCTTGGCCTCGAGGCTGCTGGGACACATGAGTTCCCTAGTGCATGAAGACCAAGCTGGTTTCATCCCACGGCGAAACACGACTATGAATATTCGCAGGCTGTTCCGTTTGCTGGGGGAACCATTTGTGGATGCCCCGTCCCCGGTCGTCTTGTCGGTGGACCTAGAGAAGGCTTTTGATAGCCTCGAGTGGGACTACCTCTGCACGGTGCTGCGGAGATTCGGCCTCGGGGAGGGCTTTGTCAGGTGGACCGCGGTTCTCTATGCCTCTGCATCCGCCAGGGTCCGGGCGGGTCCACTGATTTCCTCACAGTATCCGGTAGAACGAGGCACGCGGCAAGGGTGTTCATTGTCCCCACTTCTCTTTGCGCTGGCGGTGGAGCCACTCGCGCTGCACCTTCGATCGGGAGCCCACTATACGGGCTTGTGGACGCCTGCGGGCCCGCATTATGTTTCGCTGTATGCGGACGACCTGTTGCTCTTCCTAGAGGACCCGCTCGACGCTTTACGTGGAGCGGCGGTGGCGCTCACAGAGTTTGGGGAGGTTTCGGGCCTCCGAGTGAACTGGTCCAAGACCTGTCTCTTTCCGGTACGCAAAGGTGCTCCCGCCCCTACCCTACATAGGGAGATTAGATGGGAACCCGACTGCTTTAAGTACCTTGGGGTGTTCGTCTATCACGACCAACCCGACCTCCTGGATGGGAACATTGCCCGCAGCATTCGAGCACTTCGAGGCTGCATGGACTTTTGGGCCACGCTGCCGCTTTCGGTGGCGGGACGGATCGCCCTGCTTAAAATGGTGGCGCTTCCCCGGCTATTATATTACTTTCGGACTCTACCGATCTGGGTCCCACCGGCCACGTTTCGACTGTTACGCTCTATGGTGGTCGGATTCCTCTGGGGGTCGGGCCGCTGGCGGGTAGCCCTCAAAACCCTGATGAGGCCGAAGGACGAGGGGGGGCTCGCGGTGCCGGACTTTGAAAAGTATTATCTAGCGGCGCAGCTCCAGACCTTCACCCAGGAGATCGCCAGGGAATTCCGGGGCCCGGAAGACAGGAGGGGAACGGGCATGGCCAGGCATGTTCTCTCCTTTATAGCGCTGCGACAACGTTTGGCCCTGCGGGATTTGTCGATGGAGGAGCGGACTGTCCGCCTGTGTTGGAATCGGGCTCACGCCCGAGGCCATCTGAGAACACCATATGCGCCTGAAATACCGTTGGGGATGCTGACGGCCCTCCCCCATGGAGGGGATTGGTCACGTTTGGCGGCCTGGGAGGATGCCGGCTTACAGCTGGTTGGAGATCTGTACGAGGACGGAGCGCTCTTGTCCTTCCAGGATCTTATCGACCGCTTCGAGATCCCCCGTGGTGATTTTCTGCTACACT
Source organism: Lissotriton vulgaris (assembly GCF_964263255.1). NCBI lineage: Eukaryota > Metazoa > Chordata > Amphibia > Caudata > Salamandridae > Lissotriton > Lissotriton vulgaris. The sequence continues at coordinate 1,334,041,317 of NC_141693.1, forward strand.
CGGCCATTGTCCGAGCAATCCAGGCACACTGGAAGAGCGGGCAGGAGGAACCCCCCTTATCTCAGGTGTGCCAGTACGTGATGATGTCTGCGGGCACGGTGAAGGCGGTCACTTGCCTTTACGGCAGGTTGATTAACGAAGGGTTGGCTCCCCTCACCACTCTGAGAAACCGCTGGGAGGAGGACATTGGCAGGGAGATCCCGGAGACGACCTGGGCCCAGCTGGTGAGACGAGCCTGGAAGGGCACACGTAACGCCCGTTTCCAGCTGGTCCACTATTACGTTCTCCATAGAGCGTACCTGACCCCAGTGAAAATTAGGCGGTATTTTGCCACGAATTCGGCGGAATGCCCTAGGTGCCCAGCTCAGGAAGCGGACCTCCTACATATGTTATGGGCCTGTCCGGGATTGTCATCTTACTGGCAGGAAGTAGAGAAGACCCTGGAGGAGGTGACGGGGAGATCCTTATCATTTGATGCGGCGGTGGGGCTCCTACACTGGTTCCCCCATACCCCCAGGAATAACATTTCTAGTAAATTTATCGACCTAGGGCTCCTCCTTGCTAAACGAGAGGTGACCAGGAACTGGAAGGCACGAGTTGGTCCGACAGGCAGCAGATGGCACAGTGAGCTTTTGAAGTGGGAGGCGGGGGAGAGCGCGCTGAGATACCAACTGGCTTGGAGGCAGCGTAATGAGAAGGCGCAGGAGGCCGCGTTGGAGTGGGAAATGTTGGTGCAGGCCCTCAGGGATTATTGTGCCCCCAGCGACTCTGAAGGTGAAGAAGCGACTCGCCCCGAGTCCCGGTAAACATTTGCACTGTTAGTCCTATTGCTTTCCCCGTGGGTCCCATGGCAGATCCTGTGGCGGTGGCTCCCAGGCGCTAGTGGCGGGGTTGGGTGGGGGTTTTTTTTTTTGGTTAGTAGTATTTTGAGGGTGGGGGTTTTCTTTTGGGTTTATAGGCTTGTTTGGAAAAGCAGATGACGGACAGTGGATCATCCGGACCAGCTCAAGCATCCTGCTGAGCCCCCATTGCATATCGCCGCCCGACCCCAGGGTTGTGGGCCGGATGGCTGTGTACGAAACTTACGGTGGGGGGCCAGAGGGTTTTACTATGTTGATATTGCTTGTGATACAATGCTGGTCGATATTGTAACGATTTACTAATTCTTGCAATAAAAATATATTTAAAATAAAAAAAAATAGAATCCAATGACTTCAAAGCTTTTGTGTTGGGTTTGTTGACTAGAAGACATTTTAAAGTCTGCAGACTGGTCCACAAATTCTACATTTAAGAAGCTCTCGATAGGAAGATTATGCATTATTGGTGGTAAGATTTTAAACAGCATAATTCTCACTTCTGGTCCTGACACAAAATATTATCATGGAGAACTCTAACAAAGATTATCCCATACTTTGCACTGGCTATGTTGTGCTGCATCTCGACTTACTTCAAGTGCAGGTTGAAATTTGATAAGGGGTTCCAACAGTTTGAGATGTGATATTATGGGCCAGTAGCTTGATATGTTTGGTTAACTGGTTAGAGTTGGTTTATAACATTGTCAGTGTGTTCTGTGTAACATGGTATGCTGGAACCTTGGGATTACTTGTGTCTTGAGATTATTAATGTTTTTGGTAAATATGGCTTTTCTTTTCACAGTGATGGCTCTGAAGCAAGAGTAAGCAAGATTTGTAAGATCTCTGCACGGACACTTTACTGAGATATATATGTAAAGAAAAGGGAGAGTCCAAGGAAGTATAAAGGCTTTACATGGATTGACTTGTGTAGATTGGTGGCTAAAATCACATGTTGATGATTTTTCAGTCCAATTATCCTGTTTGGTTTAGGTGCTCATGGTAGTTGTTAATGTTTGAAGTTATACTGGCTGATTATTGTCAAATCTGTTTTATTGGCATTTTTTAGGTTACTTTACATGTTACAGAAGAGGCATCATCAATGCAAGCACGGTGGCATAGGCATATCAGTCAAACAAGCACAAGCTCAACAAGATATTATGCTTTGTTTACAGTATTCAGGTCGTGCAACAAGGAAGACATGGAATATTCGCCCAAAATTGGCTAAGCCATGATGCTCTTGTCCGTATGCGTACTCCGGGACTGTTCATGAGAACCAGTACGCTGGATTCTCAGCCAACCGCGTGATTCAGGGAAAACCCTCCAGCTTGGGCGTACAAACAAATGATGTGTTTCATGAAACAGAAGAGAAAACTTTAACTACAGCGGCAAAACTACATTCATACTTCAACCCTCCTTCCACCCCCCTCTCTCTCGCCCCCCCCCCCGGGCCCCCAACACCCCGCCCTCTCCCCCAGAGCATGCGCGCACCCTCGGGCCACAACTGCACCTACGTGATTGCCTTCATGTCTCGCTGGAGCAGGAACTATACAAAGCCATTTAATTAGTCAGGAGAACGACCTGTGGTACCAATTAATTCGGCAGGAGAGCGACTTGTGGTATGCTCCCATCCTCATGTGCGTCCCCTGACCCCTCCTTGCCACCCATGTCTCCCTCCCCATCCAGATGCTGCAGTGTAGTAAGCATGTGCTCCCAGCGTTCCACTATGGGCTCGTTCCGGAGCCCCAGCGTTTCCTCCCTACGTATGGCGGTCCACTCTGCCCGGGCCCACGCCTGGAGGGAGGTAGCCAAGCCCGTACGCATGGCGGGTCACGCACCTTCCACCTCCTCGCGAGGAGGCGCTTCGCCACCACGAGCCTCAGATCCAGGAAACGGGACGACACCTTGTCTTTGGGGGGTCTCCTGAAATGGTGTAGAATATACTCGGGCCAGTCAAAGGGTATGGTGCGGTTTGTGCATCTTCTTAGCAGCTCGCTAATGGCACTCCTGTAAGTGCCCAACCCAATACAACTCCACAGTGTGTGCAGGAATCCCGCCCCAAGCTGATTGCACCTGGGGCAGAATGCATCTGTGCGACAGAAGTACTTGTTAATCAGCTCTGGCGTGAGGTAAGCTCTGTGGACAATGAAAAGTTGGATCTGGCGGAATCGCATGTTTCTGGGGATACGCACCAGACTTTTATGGACCCTTTCCCATTCTTTGTCAGTTAGTGGCCTTCCCAGATCCAGCTCCCACTTGCCCAAATTAGTTGCCACATGCGCCCGTGAGGTGCCGGGTTTTTAGGAACCCGGTGGTGCCAGGGGATAACACCCGAAGACCTCTGAGTTCTCCCTGTTCCGGACCACAGAAACAAAGAGTCTTCTAGGTGAAGTCAGAGATCGAGTTTTATTGGCTGCAACCAAGTAACAAGTGTCCTAGAAGTACAACAGCACGGGATGTAAGTTTTCAGGAGACTGTTCATTTTTACAGAACCAGCCTTCTCCTTTTTTACAAAATATTACACTTCAGGCAAGAATTCTTTGTTTTATGATGCAACCATATACATATTTGTTCAACAAAAGGAAAAGCAAAGTCACGACGGCCAACCTATAATTTCGTGTGTACAGTTTGTGATAGATTACCCAGCTCGGCCCAGAACTACCATCAGATATCGATGAAACCCCAATAAAATCGGGCACCTCCTCATCGTAAAACCGGTCATAAACAAGAGACATGGACAGGTGTATGTGTGTGGATAACATGGTTTGTATGTAGTGTATGGTTTATGGCATGTTGTACCTTGATGCTATCTTACTCGGCCACTGGGCGAGGGACTGTCCGAACAGGTTTAGCTGGAGGCAGTGGAGTCAGCTCGGCCAGGTCATGGGGAAGTCAGCTAAGGTGGACGTGTCCTTTCAGATCAAGCTCGGCCTTAATCAATTGACAATATGAGGGCAAGCCATAGAATGAATGCAGTTCACAAAATGGAGTCCGAGGGTTCAGAACGGAAACCACGATTTAAGGGTGATAGCATCACTCAATCAAGACGCAAATGCATGGGGATACTGTCCTAATCATTACCGGTCTGCCGACACCAAATTCGTCATGGTACGATGATATTTTGTGACACGGGTGTTGGGCCTCGGTACCATATTACAGCAGGGTCCAGAATTTCGGAACCACAGACCCTCCTTTTGCCCTCATATTAGGCAATAACTCATGCTAATCTGAGTCCAAATCTGTATTCATGAAGTCACGGAGATGCTGCTGTAGCATCATTCTGTTGCTCAATTCGTCCCTTGACACAGGCTTCCTTATACATGAGGTAGCACAGAGGCCACATATTGCAGGAGCGCACTGCACAAACAGGCAGAACCTAAACAGAATGGCTAAGATCATCCCAATGAATATCAGAGTTTTCCATCCCCAGGCAGATATCAGTTCCCAGAGCCACCCTAGCAAGGACCAATCCCCTTTATCCACGTGAAGGGAATCAGAGATTTTGTGCAGTTTGGAGATGGCCTGGTACACTGTCGGAGCGTTATCAGGGATGAAAATGCAGCAACTGGATTGGATCACTCTACATACACCACCACGGTCTGCAAGTATGACATCTAGTGCAATCCTGTTCTGAAGAGTCATAAGTCGGTCCGACTGGAGCTCAGCTGTCAAGTTACTAAGGGCACCGGCCGTTTCGGTCACGGCGGATTCAACTACCCTCGTCAACTGGCGAATGTTCCTGCTGTTCACCATAGGCCCCCAAAACGGCAGAAAACCCTTTGCGAAGTCCCCAAACTCTTGACCCGCAGTGTCGTCTTTACTCATGACACCCCTAACTGTCCTTGTCCGATGGTAATCTGCCTCGGCCGTGTAGGTGGGTGGCAGCAGAAACGAGATAAAACATGTGCCCGAGAAGTCAGGGGGCAACCATGTATACGCTCTATCGTGGCAGACGAAGTAAGTATCCTAAGCTGCTAGCAATGAAGGGGAGGTCTGAGACGAGAAAACGTAAGTCTCAGTGCAGACACTCTTTCCCAACTGAGCTCTAGGGTTTTTGCCATTTCCCTGCAGACATAAGTGACCTTGGTGGGGTACTATCCAGACTGGGGAGGATTTCTTTGCTTTCAGACTCTCAGCCAAGGAAATTCCATATTGCGTTATATTCCATCTGCTGTAAGGCATCAATTCATCTCTGGGGATCGTTTTGTATGTGTCCACATCCCTACTCATATTCCTAATTCCCGCCACTAGTGCCTTGTTGCTCGAGTTTTTCCTGGAACATATGGTTCGAGGGCGAACAGGAACATTGCTCTAAAGGCCCACAGAGAACCATGGTAGCCGAATGGCAGGACAAAATACGGGATACCCTTATCTGTCGTGTGTGGCATAAGTCCACATACCCAACAGTTTGTGGTGTTAATTACGGATTGGTGCTGGTGTAAGAGTTGGACGAATGAATAATTTACAAATTCTAATCTTCTGGCGGACTCGTGTTCAGGCAGAGGGTGGAAAGAATGTGGGGAGACAGTAGGATGAGGTGTGGGCTGAGTGTTGGGTACAAAGGAAACTCGAAAGATGAACAGAGCATAGCCAATTAAAAACATTATTATGCTACACAACATTAAAATGCATATTACTAAAAATCGCTTTCTTGCCATCACAGCGCAAACTCTCTTTTCAAAGTTCGCAGATCTAACAGGTCTCTCTACCCTTGGAAACTCCATCCTCTAGTTGCTGCCCGTGGTGGGAGATTGATTCTGCCAAGGAGTGCTTTCTGTTCAGCCCAGAGTAATTCCCTTAGACCAACCAGAACCGTTGACCTAAACGTCTCCAGCTGCACTCCCCAGACTGTCAACCGCGACCCTAGCAGCAGAACCGGATGGCGGTTCGAAAATCAAAAATGAGCAAGTTTCCTGAGCGAGAGAGCTGTAAAATAAAAAAAAATAGTTCTGGGGGGGGGGAGAAAGAAAAATCTTATTAGTTCGCTTTTATTAGTTCGTTTTCCTTGACCTCAGATTATATCGTTGTTTCCCAGGTACGGTGTTGTCTTCAAACAAAGTTTCAGGTTCTGTAGTGTCCAACTGCATTGACGGTGGGGCAAATCCTTGCAGAACTCGGTCGCTCTCCTTCTCCGTACCAGTTCCCTTCAAACGTGCATCACTGAAAGGCACGAAGCGGGGCACAGACTCAGTCTCTGAGTCAGCAATTCCCTCCTGGACCCATCGGTGATATGGAAGGGGCAGCGGGACCCTTTACAGTGGGCGCCGTGCACCCAATGTTTTTTCCCGTGGACACGTACTGCAGAGCGGGTAGTTAGCAGGACTTGGAAGAGTCCGATCCAGCGAGGCTCCTCGTTCTTAGTTCGCCTGAAGTTCCGGACTAGGACCCAGGAACCAGGTTCGATGGCGTGGCCTGGATCGTCAGACGCCGGTGGAGAGGAGCTGTGGACCTGTTGGTGTAAAACACGCAATTTAGCTGTCAATTCGTGCAAATAGTCAAGCAGTACAGGGTGCTCTATCTCACTTAGTTTCTTGGGCCTTGGCACTCCCCATATGTTTGCTGGGTGCCCGAACACGATTTCGTGGGGGCTAAGTCCCAGTCTAGAATGGACAGTCATTCTTGTAGATAGGAGTGCTAAAGGCAGGGCGTCAGGCCACTTAAGACCTGTGCTGGCTTGGATCTTGGCTAATTTCAACTTCAATGTGCCGTTGTAGCATTCTACTAATCCGGATGATTGGGGGTGATTTGCGGCGTGGAACTTCTGGTGTATGCCTAGACATTCACACACTCTCTTCATCACCCGTCCCACGAATTCACTTCCATTATCACTCCAGACAATTCTAGGCATACCATACCTAGGGAAGAATTCCTTGACCAGGGCTTTGGCAGTTGACAAGGCAGTGTTGTCCTTAAGGGGATATGCTTCCACCCACCTGCAGAAGGCGCAAACAACAACAAGCACGTATTTCAGATTGTTGCACCTCTCCATGTGGATGAAATTGAGCTGCAAAACCTTGAACGGATACGTTGGAGGCGCAAAATGACCAGCTGGAGTTGGAGTTCCCCTACCGGGATTGTATTTCAAACACACCATACAGTTCTTGACCACATTCTCTGCGCATTTCGGGATACCACTGTTCTGCCATACTGAGGCCAACAATTTACAGATTCCTTTCATACTAATGTGAGCCATCCCATGAGCCATCGTCACCACTGCAAGTACATATGCATCGGGTAACAGCCATTTTTGATGCTCTGACAATTCGACCCAACAACCATTCGCATCCAATCTACCCTTGCTTTCTCTCCATTCATTCACCTCTTTCTCAGTCGCCTCGGACTGTATGGACTTCACACTTTCAATAGTGTCCTCACACATACCTACATCGGCAATCCATCTCGCAGGACCTACAACATACATTCAATTCATTGTGTTCCTTGCAGTCTCTGTCGCGACTTCATCTGCAAATGCATTCCCACGACCAACATCATCTTGAATATTTCTGTGTGCACTGCATTTCACAATCGCAACTTGTAGTGGCAAGGTCAGTGACTCGAGAAGCTCGTGAACTAGCTGACCATGTTGTATCTTTGCACCATGCGACGTCAGGAACCCACGTTCACGCCACAATCGTCCAAAACTATGAGCCACGCCAAAGGCGTATTGGCTATCTGTATACACATTCACTCATTTTCCTTTTGCCAACACACACGCTCTTGTAAGTGCAATTAACTCTGCTGCTTGCGCAGAATGGTGTGGTATACGTGCGGTTTCTACAATCGTGTGCAATGTTGTCACAGCATATGCTGCAGTCGTATCACCATTTGGCAACTTGAAGCATGAACCATCAACCCATAAAGCATTATTACATTCAGGAAGGGGAGTGTCCAATAAGTCTACTCTCCCTTTTGTCTCTTCTTCTGTCCTAAAACAGCAATCATGCATTTCGACCTCATCTGTCTCTGTTGGAATGGGCAATAACGTGGCGGGGTTGAGTGTATCGCACCTCTTTATGTGAATGTGACTTGCTAACAGTGTCAGTTCATAACTTGACAGTCGAGCACTGGTTAAGTGCTGTGTCTTCGTTCTGTTTAGCAAAATGTCTACTGCATGTGGGACCATAACGATTAGTGTATTATTCATTACTAACCCAGCAGACTGTTGAATACAGACAGCTGCTGCAGCAGTGGCCCTCAATCAACTTGGTAATGCCTTAGCTACAGGATCTAGAGTCGCTGAGAAATACGCGCATGGACGCTGTTTGTCCCCAAAGGATTGTGTCAGGACTGATAATGAGCAACCTTCCCTTTCATGGACGTATAGTGTGAAAGGCTTACTGTAGTCGGGGTTGCCCAACACAGGAGCCGAACACAATGCATTACGCAACTCGTGAAAACTCTTCTGACAATCTTCAGACCAAGGCATGGGATTGGGTGTATCCTTACAGATTAGGGCTAGCAAAGGTTTAGCCAACAGCGAGAAATTCGGTATCCATTGTATGCAATACGATGTAATGCCCAAGAAAGCACGCACTTCTCCCTGTGTCCTTGGGACACTCAATCTTGCAATTGCCTTTATTCTCTCTGGGGTCAGCTTCCGTCCCTCCTTCGATAAGATGTGACCTAAGTAGGTCACTTCTTGTCGACAAAATTGCAATTTTGAAAGAGAGACTTTGTGCTTCATGTCACATAAATGACGCAACAACGACAATGTGGCTTCCTTGCAAATCTCTTAAGTATCTGCAGCGATCAGCAGATCGTCTACATACTGAATCAGAGTCGCACCATCAGGTAGAACAATCGTGTCAATTTGTGATTTCAGAGCCTGACTGAATATTGATGGACTTTCACAGTAGCCCTGAGGAGCGCGTTTGAAGCGGAAGCTTCGTCCTCCTAGATTGAAGCCAAAAATGTCTCTGCTCTCCTCAGCAATCGGGATGCTGAAGTAGGCGTTCTTCAAATCAATCACCGAGAACCAAGTGGCTGAAGCTGGAACCATGGTCAATAGGGCAGTAATGTCGGGAACAACTGGAAACTGTGGCACAACAATCTTGTTCACTTCTCTAAGATCAATCACAAATCTGTACACAGGTGGTTGCGAAGGATCAGTACGCTTTAAAACAGGCAAAATAGGACTGTTACAAATGTTGCCTGTTGTCTCTTCAATGACATCTTTCTCAATCAGATCGTAAACGATCGTTAACAACGCCTTTTCACACTCGTTGGAGATCTTGTATTGGGGAATACGTGGCAACCTAACGTTGGCTCGCAATGTAATGACATATGGCGCTATCTCCAAAAGACCCACATCATTCGAATCACTAGCCCAAAGTATATCTGGAAGAGATAACAATTCAGTTGGAATATTCTCCTTTGCCAAATACATTGGGGAAATCACTTTCTTACCTAGTGTAAGTTGTACTCCCGAAGGAGAACAGTACAAAGTAGCATATAATCTCTTTAACAAATCCAAACCTAACAAATTTTCACCACAACCTGTTGTAAGAATGAGGGGTGCTTCTAATTCACATGGGCCAACAGACAGGGGCATAGGACTAGAAATCGGGTTTCTAACCGGGGCGCCAGAAAAAACCTACTGAGACATTCATTTCGCCAGACAAAGGTGCGCCAGGAAGTTTTGAGTGCATAATAGAACTTTTTGTAGCACCAGTATCCAGAAGAAAAGGTTCTGACACTCCTGATGTAATCACCTCAACATAATGTCCATTCTGATCTACTGGAACTGAAACAACTCCCTCTCTTTGTCTATGGCTGTCCTAGCAATTATTACCCTCATTCTCGTTTTCTGCGTAATAGTACTGAGCGGACCTGGAAGACGCATTACTCTGTTGATCAAAGCTGTTCATGGAATTTTGAGGCGGAAAAGAAGTAGTATTCTGGGGGAAATTTCCACGGCCCCTACTCCTAGGAGCCTGTTGAACACCTCTACCTATGGCACCAGAAACACCATTTAAGCGTTGCAACAAAGCTGGGCAACTATTCTTGAAATGACCTTCTTCCTTGCAATATGCACACTGATTCGGACCCTACGGTAAACGCTGTTGAGAAGACTCATTTCTTTGTGAGCTTCTCAAATACTGCTGTGGTTGCTGGTAATCAGGCTGACTAGTAGCTCGAGGCGGATAGGCTTGCTGGAGAAGGACCTTAGTTTTCAAATCTTTTGTCTTTTTGTCTGCCTTATCTAGCTCGTCTTTGCGTCTATTTTCGTAGTACTGGGCTGTGGCTAAAATCTGAACTGACGTGGAAACAGCCCAAGCACTTTCTGAATCTTTCAATTTATTACACAGTTCAGGAAGCAGATTATGTACGAACTTGTCTACAAACAATCTTTGGCCACCCTCGGTAGCCATATCCTGACCACTATGATCGACGAAAGTCTCTTCAAATCTCGTGAAAAAGTCAGACACATTCTCATCTTTTTTCTGCTTGCATGCAGATAACTTATCCCAATTTACACGCAATTCAGGCATTAAAGTCTTCATATAGGTAATAATTCTACCAGGAAGTTCAGCTACTAGAGGCTCAGGCTTAGAGCCACCAATTTGTCTAGCATCCGCAGTAGTGATATTAGCCCACGTGTCACCTAGTTCTTGATCATGATCTGCATGACGAATCTTACTCCACAGGGCTGTGGAACAACATTCCCGAACAACATGTCTACATCTGCTAAATTCATTATACATGAGCTGGCAGTCTGTGATAACTCCTTATAATACCCTGCAGGATTTTTACGGGGATCAGGTAATGTCTGTTTGAGTGCTTAAACTTCAGATCTTTTCCAGGGGACATGTACCCATACACGCTGGAAATGCGGTGGAATGGGTGGATTTGCATTCGCATCACCTTCCCTCCAAACTGGAGGAACTTCTCTCATGGGGTACTGTCGCGCCTTTTTCCTACATGACATGTCATCCTCATATAGTGATCTAGAAACGTTTCCCTTACTCCTATAAGATAACAATAAATTGATTGCTCGTTCAACATCGGCACCTACAATCATGCCTTCATAAAATTTGAATCGCATACGGAATAATTCCTGCATTTTGCGTTTGGGATCATTCGTCTCCAAATCTTCGCAAAGATATACATACATCTCTTCAAATACATATCTCTGAGTGGGTGCATCCCACTGGCGGAAGACTTCCATAACCGACTGAACATCATATTTTACAGTATCAGTAACCCATTTACGTGCTAACTCATTCAGTACTTCTCTTTCCTCATAATCAGGCAGTTGACTACGCAACTGTCTACGTCCTGTTTTAGGGGTCGTTTTAGGCGACCCAAAGAAAGGTGAGAACAGACCAGTGACAGTACTTGCCACTCTCTGTCGAACAGAAGGAGAAGCATGTTGAAAGGCAGAAACGTCAGAAGAGCCAGGCTGATGGAAAGCAGAAGTTGAAGCAGTGGCAGAAGAAGTTGAGGCAATGGCAGAAGTAGTATCCGGATAAACAGTTGGAGCAGTAGGCAAAGTTGTAGAAAAAGTAGATGGAGTATGTAGCGAAGGCGGCGGCCCTTGAGAGGGCTGCGCCGGAGAAGTAGGAACCAGCTGAAGAGGAGCTGGTGTTTGTGCGAGAGCTGCATTTCGTGCACCGGGGCGCGGTATAACAAAACGCTTCGGGGGTGCAGTAGCATCTAGCGCATATGGAGGTGGTGAACTCAGTAGATGGGACATTAATGGATCTTTCTCAGATGTCTCTTTTGAACCTTGTCCTTCATGTGGCAAGATTGGGTAGCATTTATCTACTGCTAACTTCTTGCTTCTGAGCATTTGTTCACTCTCTTGCTCTTCCTCATTATCTCTGTATGCAATGGCAGCTTGTACCATTGACATACCTCGTTTATTTTTCTTTGCTAATTTCATTTCTTTCTGTTTGGCTTCTTTGCGCCACAAGCGAAAAGAGTCAAACATCGCCGGCCGGGCTTTCTTCTTAAACAGTTTAACTCCTAAATTATCTAGTATTTCTGCGTCAAAGCTACCATATTGGGGCCATTTTAAAACACCATCCTTTCTGGTGTATTTTATTCATACCTCATTATATGTGATAGGACCTACTCCGTGCTTCACAAAGAGTTCATATGTTGGAGTTCCAATCGTAGGAACCGGACACGAATCCTCTAATCGGGAGTCCTTACTACAACCAAGACAAAACATGTTTCCAAGTCTGCTAAGACCAGGCATCTTCGCTCACTAGTCTAGCTTCAAACTTCAAAGGATTATCGAATACGATATTTTCGTGAATACACGAATCCCTTGGTTTTGGCGCTTGCAAGTTCCAAACAAGGTGTATCTCAAGGATACCAAAACTAAGAATCAAAACTAAGGACTGGGAGACGCTCCACTTATACTTAACTGAAGTATTGATGATCGATGACGTCACAAGAAGACTCGTCTATCGTTTCGCTCTACCAAGGATCACTGGGTCCAAGACAGGGCGATAGTCAGGGCCGCAGTCCTTCGTAGCCGTCGGGACGTGGGGAACCTCGCAGCAAAGACCTTCGGAACCACGTCGACATACAGGGGTCGCTGAAGTGGCTGGCCGTCCTCTGGAATTTTCACACGAAGCTCCTCACGAAAATCTGGCTTGGACCGATACCGCTTGATACCGCCCCGAGTTGGGCGCCAACTGAGGTGCCGGGTTTTTAGGAACCCGTGGTGCCAGGGGGATAACACCCGAAGACCTCTGAGTTCTCCCTGTTCCGGACCACAGAAACAAAGAGTCTTCTAGGTGAAGTCAGAGATCGAGTTTTATTGGCTGCAACCAAGTAACAAGTGTCCTAGAAGTACAACAGCAAAGGATGTAAGTTCTCAGGAGACTGTTCGTTTTTACAGAACCGGCCTTCTCCTTTTATACAAAATATTACACGTCAGGCAAGAATTCTTTCTTTTATGATGCAACCATATACATATTTGTTCAACAAAAGGAAAAGCAAAGTCACGACGGCCAAAGTATAATTTCGTGTGTACAGTTCGTGATAGATTACCCTGCTCGGCCCAGAACTACAATCAGATATCGATGAAACCCCAATAAAATCGGGCACCTCCTCATCGTAAAACCGGCCATAAACAAGCGACATGGACAGCTGTATGTGTGTGGATAACATGGTTTGTATATAGTGTATGGTTTATGGCATGTTGTGCCTTGATGCTATCGTACTCGGCCACTGGGCGAGGGACTGTCCGTACAGGTTTAGCTGGAGGCAGTGGAGTCAGCTCGGCCAGGTCATGGGGAAGTCAGCTAAGGTGGATGTGTCCTTTCAGATCAAGCTCGGCCTTAATCAATTGACAATATGAGGGCAAGCCATAGAATGAATGCAGTTCACAAAATGGAGTCCGAGGGTTCAGAACGGAAACCACGATTTAAGGGTGATAGCATCACTCAATCAAGACGCAAATGCATGGGGATACTGTCCTAATCATTACCGGTCTGCCGACACCAAATTCGTCATGGTACTATGATATTTTGTGACACGGGTGTTGGGCCTCGGTACCATATTACAGCAGGGTCCAGAATTTCGGAACCACACCCGCAACAACGCCGCAAACCAGCGAACCAAGTGCTTGCCCCGCCCCATGACATGGAGATACTGCATAGTTAAATGCTGTTCAGGCTCTGTCACCACGTCCCCCCATCTGGCAGTCAGGTTCGCTATCAGCGAACGGTGCATTAAAAGCCCCCCAGGGGGGAGCCCCTCCTCTGTTACCAGCGTCTTGTACGCCACGAGTGCCCCATCTCTATAGAGATCGCCAAGCGTCTGGACATCAGCCATCCGCTACTCCGCGAGCATGTAGGATGTGAGCATCCCCTCGCCGCCAAGAGAGCCCTCCAATGGTATAGCAGGCGCGTAGGGAATCGTGCTACGGGTAAGGCGCAAGACTCTTCGGTAGCATTTGTATGCCACTGCCAGCAGGAGCGGAGCAGAACGCTCAATCGCTGCTACCGGGTGGAAAAGCTGGGTTATACGTGCTAGTGAGTACGGCGGCATCACTGTAGCTGTATCTTCCCTACCTCTGCCGCCAACCAGCGGGCGATCCATTGTAGCTGCGCAGCTAGGTAGTAGTGCTCAAAGCAGGGGGCAGCCAAACCCCCTCTATCTGTGGGGAGGAAGAGTTTTGCTAGCGCCAGCCTGTGCCTGGAGGTGCCCCAGATAAAGTCTCAAAGCAGCTTGTTGAGCATGGAAAAGAGGCAGGTTAACGAAGTAGTATAGGAGTCGGGGGAGCATGACCATTTTGGCAAGAGCCACTCTGCCCGTGGTCGTCAACGGGAGCGTGGTCCAGAAGCGTATCTGAGACCTGAGCGGTGCAACTGCCCTCCCGAGGTTCCCGTCAAATAGGTCAGCCGGGTGACGGTATATATGGATCCCCAGATACCGAAAGGTTTCCATTGGACATGTGTGCCCTCCAGGTGGTATCCCGGGTCTGCGGACCCTTCACTGAATGCGTAAAGGCAGAATTTACCCACATTTACTTAGAGTCCTGAGACGTTTGTGAATGTATGTAGCAGCTGGGCCAGTTGTTCCGGTATGCGCCCCACATCCCTCACAAACACCCGCAGATCGTCTGCATAAAGCGATATCTGATGGACTGCATCTCCCAGCAGGATGCTATTGCAGAGTGTCTGCCGAATGGCTGCACCCAGAGGTTCGATGGCCAGCCCAAACAGTAGCGGGGACAGGGGACATCCCTGCCGGGTGCCCCGGCTCACCGCCACCGCCTCTGAAACGTAAGGACCCAGGCACACTCAAACTACGGGGTTCTTGTATGAGAGATCAACCATTTGCAAAACTTCTGAGTCAAGCCCATAGTGGAGCAATACTGACGACAAGTAACCCCACTCTAGGCAATCAAACGCCTTCTCCAGGTCTAATATCAGGCACCCTGTCCTAGGCCATTCCCTTGAGGCCTCAGCTGCCACTCTGAAGTATCTCCTAAGATTCAAGGACGTGAATCTCGCTGGTACAAACCGATTCTGGTCAGTGTGAATTAAATGAGGAACCACCGGCGCCAACCGTTCCGCAAGTACCTTAGCGAAGACCTTATAGTCCATGTTAACCATCGCCAGCGGCCGATATGAGCCCAGGACTGTGGGGTCCCTGTCCGGCTTAGGCAGGGAAATCAGAAACGCCTCCCGCATAGAGGGAGGAACAAGCCTTCTTCTATCGCTGTAACATATACCTTGTGAAGTAATGGCGTCAGGATTTCCTTGTGTGCTTTATAGTATTTGGCAGGCAGGCCATCCGGCCCCGGGGTCTTACGGGATGCCATAGACCGAATTGCCTCTCCGATCTCTTCCAGTGTGAGGGATACCCCAAGTGCGTCCCTCTGTTCCTCAGAGGCCACTGGTAAGTGGATGCAGTCTAGGAACCCCTCCAAAACATGCCTGGGCCAATACCACGAGCCCTATACAGCTGCGTATAGTATCGGGGCACCGCGGCCCTCCCACTAATTCAGCCCAGCCAATAGTCGGCCGGCTCTATCCTCCCTGGCATGAGTTCTGGCTGTGTGCGCTGCATAGTCGTGACACATTAACCTCTCCAGGAGCACCGTGTGTCTGGTGCGAAGGTCCTCCAGCCTACACGAGTGCTCACCCGCACCTTCCCCCTCCTGCTCGTATTGTAGGAGCTCAGCTTCCAGGCGCGCCAGAGACATAGAGAGCGCTTTGCTTATATTCCACGTAGCCTCCATACAATGCCCCCTGACAGCTATTTTCTGTGCATCCCACTCTACCATGGCGGTGCTCGCAGTCCCTTCATTGGCATCAAAGTAAGCGAGGATGGCCGTGCCTAATGAGGAGCGGAACTCCGCGTCCTCCAAAGAAGCGGGCTCCAGCCTCCACGTAGGGACAAATTGCTTCTTCTTGGTTTCGGTATATGCGTATACCGAAACCAAGGCTAACCGCGGGAGTTATTGTCGTCACATCGACCGAGACGCGATTGCACATGTGTTCCCTGACGAAGGGCAGGAGTCCCAAAATGCATAGGGAAGTGCACATCGCTAGTTGAGCCCATATTAATTGAAGAAGCAATTTGTAAAATTTTGAGAAATTTGCCTTTATCAGAATTTCGAACACTTGAATGACACATTGGAATGTTATCAACAAGTGAATTGCGTTGGAAATAAACGCTTTTTTCTTTGGATGAACAAAGAATGGTTATCGATTACTGTATTCCAGAGAAAATATTACATTGTTACTACTAACTAGAGACAGAGTCTCTCAAGGAGCGCTTGCCGGGCACAGTGCCGTTTGATTGACACTGCATCTTGTGTTATTACAGTTTTTAATCCCCAAGGGTCAGACGGGGACCACACCCGGAGGCACCCAAAAGAAGCTATTTGAAAGTTACCATCATCAAAACACTCCATTGACCACAAGGTGTGCCGCACACCAAACACTATTTCTAAGTGCGTGCAATGTCAGCAGCTAATCTATACTATGCCCCTATCTTAAGCCTCCTGTGTGCACAAGAGTTGCGTAGTGAAGCACAGGGTGATCAGTCGTGCAGGTTCGGTGTAGACCACAGCTGTGGAAAACCCGCGGGTGCAGCATCTGCACAGCACAACAAGTCTCAGAAATGCACATACGTTACATCAGGCAATTGATAAAGCGCTCAGCGCATAACACATTTCAGCAGCGTGCGCGTGGGTGTAGTAGGGGAATACAGTGTACAGAGTGCTCAGGGGCATGGGTCCTGAGAGGGCGCCCTGTGTCACATGATCTGGTCCGCTGTTAGGGGTGTCACTTCTGGCATGTTCAAGTCTTCGGAGAACACAGTGGATGGGGACGACTAACCACTTGTTCCCGGGTAACTGCGTACCTGGGCCTCCGGGCAGGTGATATTGAACGCTGCACCAAGTGTCGCTGTTGTAACCTAGTCTAGTTCCCTCAAGCCTTGAGCCAGTGGTTTCTACCAGCTCTCCTACGCGAGAGCATCCATGGTTCCCCCAGTCCTCATTGGCTCCCTAACATTCCACCTGCCCCTGTCACCTTTCCAACTGCCCAACTGTCATTAATGGTATTGGCATTCTGACCTATGCACCGCTTGAGGTGTGGGGCTGTTAGTAATAAACCTGTTACTATATACTACAACCTGACTACGACTACTTTCTACAAGTGGCGACGAGGACCTCAGCCCCTCACTGCGGACCCACCGCTTTCCAGCAAAAAACAGAAATGACATCTGCAAAGGCACGGCGCTTCAGCTGAGCATAGGAAGAACTGGCTTCCTACCTAAATTTATCCTGGTGCGTCTTCGCTGATTCCTGCCGATCCTTCTGCTTTCACATTCAGTCTGGAGAGTATACTGTCCGGCGCATCGGTCCGGAAGGAAACATGAACCCGGTGTTTGCCTGCGTGATTGAATCTTCTCAGCGAGCCTGAATGCGGTGTCAGTTTCCAGCCGATAAAAGGAAGAAGGTACTGTTCTGCGGTATTCAGTTTCTTTTCCAATGCTGTGCGAAGCTCTGCGCAAGTCCGACTAAAGGAAATCCTGTCAGGGGATTTTCACGCCACTAACGCCTCTTCTGCCACCCCGTCTGCGCATGCGCAAAGGCGTGCCACGTCATTGAAACGCAGCGTAAAGCGCCATACTTGGACATTCAGTGCTGTGATTAGGATCGGTGTCTGGAGTTCGAATCCTGTTGGGGCACACTCTCAGTGATGTGAATTTGAAAGAATCGAAATGTATTGAATAAAAAAGGATAAAACATTGAAAACAAGCATTTGTTTCAACGGTCAAAATTAACATGATGAGTTAATTAAAGAAAGGAAGAATTAATAGCAAACAGCATTCTTCTGCATTCCCATGTTCTTCATCTAGGAATGTGAACTGATTGATTTCTGTGTTTTGGAAACTGTCTCGCTTGCACTTGAAGGTCGTGTTCAGCAAAATTTGACATATAAAGAGAAAAGAAATTAATGGTATTTACCTTTACTGGAAAACGCTATTTAAGCTACGCAAATCCTCACCAGTGCAAGCATAGCTCACCTTCTAAATACATTTTACACAATGTGTGCTCTTAGTTCGCTGAATCTTACGCAACCCCAGGCGTTCTTACCCAGCAAAGGTGCTCCTTGCATGCCTTGGAAGGAGTGGAAAGAGTACTTTACTAATTATATTGAAACGGTGGAAGATGGGGACTTCACAGCTGAGAAGAAAAAGAAAGTTCTGTTGTACTGTTTAGGTCCTGGTGGCGTAAAGACTTACAACAACATTGAGAAAAAGGCGAGAGAAGGGGATGATGTCTATCAGCATGCGTTGGATGATCTTGATGCTCACTTCTCACCCATAGTTTGTGTAGCTGTTGACCGTTACAAATTTTCAAGAAGAAAGCAAGGTAAAGAGGAGAGCATTGACGATTATGTCGCTGCGTTGAATAATTTGGCATTGACTTGCAGATTTGGTCAATTACAAGAAGAGTTTGTTCGTGATCAAATTATCATGCATGCCAGCAATCCTAATATCCAGGACAAACTCTGGGTTAATGGTGAAGCTTCATTAAAGGAAGTAGTCGCTTTAGTCAAAAAAGCTGAACTTACAGGCAGATGTGCTAAGGCCGTTCTCCTGTAGTAGTAAAAGCCATTAAATCTTCTAATGCGGGCAAGCTAAGACAGAATGAAAAAATGAGAGATGTTGAACATGATAAACATAAGAAAAGTGAACATTTCAGATCCAAATATAGCAAAGAAAAACATCGCAGTACAAGAAACAACGACTTCTCTGAACTTAAATGCTATCGTTGTGGGTCTCCCACCCACCTAGCTGATTCAACAAAGTGTCCTGCAAGACATCAAAAATGCATGTCTTGTGGTTTGACAGGTCACATTGCTAAGGCTTGTAATAGAAGATCTTCAAAACAAAGTAAACATGTCAAACAAATTCAAGAGGAAAGTGACTCAGACGAAGAAAATTCAGAGTATTCTGATTCTGACAGCATCAGCTATGTTTTCTCAATTGAATATGATGTTCTGGAGCTCACACCTACGAGGAGAAAAAAAACCATGTGTGATGTGAAATTAGGTGGGGTCACAGTGAATCTCATGGCTGACTCAGGGTCTCCTTTCACAATCATAAATGAGAACGTGTGGAAACAATTCAATGACAGAATTGGCTCTTCTTTGGAAAAATCAAAAGTGATTGCTAGAAGTTACACCGGAAACAACATAGAATTCCTAGGGACACGTGATCTTGAATTTGAGTTCAAAAACAGAAAAGCATTTTGCAGGCTTTTTGTGGCTAAGAAGGGTCCATCAGTCCTAGGTTGGAGCGACCAAGCTGAACTGGGCATTATCCTTAACCCGAACAGCGATGATCCTGTACTGTCTGTCGATGAGTCCTGCAAACGCACCATCCAAAATGACTTTCCTGAAGTGTTCTCTGGTAAGGTTGGTCTTCTCAACAGTTTTCAACATAAAATTGAACTTAAAGACTCAGCCATCCCATGCATTCACAAGGTAAGACATTTACCAGTGTCAGTAAGAAGTGATGTTCAAGTTGAACTGAATAGACTTATCAAAGATGGAATAATAGAAGAAGTTGAGTCCGCGGAGTGGGTTTATCCCTTGGTGGTGGTCAAACGTCCCAACGGAAAAATTAGACTCTGCATCGATCTCAGGGACCTGAATAAGAATATTATTGTTGATTAATATCCCCTGCCACGCATATGTGAAATGTTTAATGCCACCAATAGTATGTGTATATTTTCAATAATTGATTTAAAATCCGCATATCACCAGATTCCCCTACACGTGGACAGCAAAAAATTCACCACATTTATCACCCCATTTGGTTGTTATCGTTTCACCAGGGTGCCGTTCGGCTTAGCCTCTGCCGCGGCGCTTTTTCAAAGGGTCATGACTACCATTTTTGAAGGCGTCAACGGTATCAGGTTTTTCCAAGACGATATCCTGGTCATGGGTAGCAACCAATCTGAACATGACACACATCTTAGGCAAGTTTTTAATAAACTTAAAATGCATGGTCTGACTGTTGAATTAGACAAGTGTAAAATATCGCAAGACAAAGTAGTATACTTAGGGCACACCATTAGCAAAGAGGGCATCAAACCCAAACAAGGATTAGTGGACGCCATTCTCAATGCTCCTTGCCCATCGAGCAAAGATGATGTCAGAGCGTTTCTTGGTCTGACCGAGTATTACTCGAAATTCATAAAAAACTTTTCTGAGAAAACATACAGCATTAGACAACTATTGAAAAATAAGACAAAGTTTGAATGGTCCATGGATTGCCAAAAGATCTTTGAAACAATAAAAAAAGAAATAAGCGACGCTCCTTTTCTCAAAGGATTTGATCCAAATGCAGAAATCTTTGTGACCACCGATGCTAGTAACAAAGGAATTGGTGCAGTGCTAGCACAGAAGGATACCTCAAAACAGGAATGGGTTGTAGCATTTGCCTCTAGATCACTCACCTCTGCTGAGGAGAAATACTCAGTAATCGAGCGCAAAATGCTGGCCTGTTCTTGGGCGCTCAATTACTTCAGAGCATACATATGGGGTTACAACATTCATCTTCGCACAGACCACAAACCCCTAATCAAGATACTGTCTGCCTCCGGTTTACAGAATGCTTCCCCACGACTAAGCAAAATGTCTATAAAATTACTGGACTATTGCTACTCTGCTGAATATTGGCCAGGAGTCAAGAATAAAATCGCCGATTTCCTCAGCAGACTACCACTCCCACACAGTAATGAGGAAACTGATACGTCAGAGGATGACGAAAAAGTGGCTCTACTCTTCAATACAGAGTTGGACGGAATATCTGCGGGAGAATGGGAACAACAAATGGCACGAGATTCAACCCTCTAAGATGTGTGCAAATATGTGAACACCAGGTGGCCAGAGAAACGCCATCTTAGCGACAACGTAAAAACTTTCTGGGAAATAAGAAATGAACTCAGTTTGGAAAACGGAGTGCTTTTCAGAATTGGTAAAGCCATAGCCTCCATCACACTCAGAGACAGAATACTTAAACTCTGCCACATTGGTCACCTGGGCATCTCCAAAACCAAGGAAAGAGTCAGAGCCAGTTACTGGTGGCCGGGCATTGACAAGCAAATTGAAACACTAATAAGGAACTGTGTGGAGTGCAGTGATTCAGACAAAACTCTCAAGACATCTAAAGTCTCTTTCTCTCCACTCCAAACCCCCTTGATGGCCTGGGAGAAAATTGGTGTTGACATCGCGGGGCCCATTGAAGGACATGATGGAGAGATTAAGTACATCCTAGTGGCTATAGATCATTTCTCGAAGTGGCCTGAAATAAGGATTGTAACAGAAATAGATAGCTCCACAATTATATCGTTCTTGGACAAACTGTTCATTAGCGAAGGATTACCAAAATTTGTGCTCACTGACAACGGTCCACAATTTTGTTCTGAAGCGTTCAAAACATTCCTAACGAGAAACTGCATAACTCATCATACCACTTCACTGTACCATCCTGAAGGTAATGGCCTCACCGAACGTTTCAACCGTGTCCTGAAAGGTCACATACAGCTGTCAAGAAACGCAAATCTAAACTGGGAGGAAGAGGTATTCAAACTCATTTGGGCTTTCAGAATAGCTCCCTGTGCCAGCACCCGAGAGGCGCCCATTGTTCTCATGAGAAGCAGACAGCCCCTGAGTAGTGATCTGGGATGGATGCCAAATTCAAAACAAGTTGCATGGTCACCAGACGTAATAAGGAATAACATAATAAAAGCTCAAAAGTATTACAAAGAATGGTATGATTCCAAACATGGTGCAAAAGAACATTCATTTAAAGTTGGTGATTTTGTAAAAGTTTGTTTAGAAAAAAAAGTAAGGAAAGGAGAAAGTAGATTCACCGCTCCAATGCAAATTGAGGAACTGTTCAACAACGCGGCCAGACTCAGCGATGGGATGGTTTGGCACATGAGCAGATTTGCTAGATACCGTCAGGGGACCAATGTTTCCTATCAACTGCAACATGGGTCACATTGCAAAGACTTGTGGATTGATGTTGATAGATCCAGTGTAGGACAAGGTTCCAGGCTCAGAAATGCTAGTTCACACGCTCTCCCACTTGCCACTGACTCAGCTGACTGTCAATCATCAGACCAGTCTGAGGGTGTCATTACCCACACTCCGATCACCAATCGGAGTTGTTATGGTGACTCCCACTCTGACTCTGAAGCCACGTCTGGCGGTCACAGCTTCAGCGGTAGGTCGGGTAGAACCTGTAATGAATCTCACTCTGACACAGAAAGTGTTCCCGATGCCCTTGTTGCCAAGGGAAGATTTGGGAGAACCATACACAAACCTAAACGTTATGAAGACTTTGTTTGTGACTAAAGCCTTCCTGTTTATTTAGCTCTATTGTTCCCCTTGCCACACATTGTGGCCCATCTGTTAAAACTCGCAAGAGAGGAAGATGTGTTGTAACCTAGTCTAGTTCCCCCCAAGCCTTGAGCCAGTGGTTTCTACCAGCTCTCCTGCGCGAGAGCATCCATGGTTCCCCGCCGTCCTCATTGGCTCCCTAACATTCCACCTGCCCCTGTCACCTTTCCAACTGCCCAACTGTCATTAATGGTATTGGCATTCTGACCTACGCACCGCTTGAGGTGTGGGGCGGTTAGTAATAAACCTGTTACTATATACTACAACCTGACTACGACTACTTTCTACAGTCGCCACTGCCTCAAGAACTTCCTGCTTTCCTGTCGTTTCTTGTCCGGGCTGGGCGCAACTGGGCCAGGGCCCGCGCCCCAGCGAGCCCCTCGCCGCCATGAACTCCTCTCTTGCCAGCCGCCTTCTTCCGGACCTGTGGGTCTCATTCCCTTCCATTGCCCCGTCTCCTCCAGCCAGTCAAAATATCCGATGGGTCATCAAAAAATCGGGCACCGTCCTTCGAGACCACACGAAGGCGAGAGGTAAACAGCAAGGAGTAAGGCAACTCTAGTGCTCGCAGTTGTCGTTTCACCGCCATGTAGGTGCTCTTCCATCTCTGAACCGCTGCAGGGTAGTCCGGAAAGAACATTGTTGGAAAGTGGGTTATTGGTAGGGGCTAATGTAGGTCTGCCACTGGCAATAAGGCCACTAACACATGATAGGACTCAGCATAGGTCTTAGAAAATTATTCCTTTGCTCAACCCTTGGTAACGTGGCTACGAGCAGACAGGCTTAACTTCAAAGACAGGTATGTAAAGTATTTTAAAACACCATTTCAGTGAATAATTAAGACACAACACAAAATAAAAATCCAACACCAATTTATAAAAATAGGTAATATTTTTATCTGTTAAATGACACCAAAACGAAAATAATCCACTGTAGGGAACCAGAGATATGAATTTCTAAAGAGTAGTCACGTTCTAGTGCTTAGAAACCAACAGCGCCCCTTTAAGTAATTTTGTTTTCTCTGTCAGGGACACACCTTTATAAATTGTTTTGAAGAATTCTCACCATTGTAATGGGCCGCCTTCTTCAGCAAGCGGGGTCCAGTTAGAACACCTTCGTGGAGTTCTGCTTGCGGGTCCCAAAGTACCCAACACACAATCCAAGGTTCTGGAATCTCCAAGAGGGTCCTTGAAAGTGTGAAACTTCAATTCCGCAATCCACTTGAACAAAACCCTTACAAATCCACTGGTACTCCAGGCTTTGAATTCTTTGTGGGGCTGTCCAGGTGAGCTCTGTTAACCTGTAGCTTGCAGGGAGTCCACTCTTAGTCCTTTGGCAGAAAGGTAATCCACAGGGCTGTAGTTTCAGATGGTGCAGTCTTCATAGGACAGGCCTTAGAGTTCCTTGCACAGCAAAATCATTCCAGCCGGGCACTTCTTGCTTCATTCAGTTTCAAGCAGCAGATCTGGAGGGCTCTGCCCCTCTCAGATACTTATTCAAAATTTTCTGGGTCTAGCACCAGGTCACTTCTGACCAATGAGAGCAGGGCAACTCTTCATAGTTATGACCACATCCTGTAGAGTGTTGCATTAGTTTGTCCCAGAGTGCATCATTCTTCCAAATCCATAATGGCTGATTTTCCAGCAAGGAGGTAAGAGCTGACTAAACACGCCCCCTGGGATGCCTTATTTCCATGGACTCTCCATCCTACCATCTGCACATACCTTCCTTAAGTCTAGCCCTGACTCTGGGTCAAGATTGTCAGAGTGAAGCTGAAACCCAGGCCTCCCCTCTGCCTTTGAAGAGCGAAGTTTACTACGCCACCTCCTGGCCTGGCATGCCTACAGAACAGCACACTGCCCTCCCAGCAGCCTGGCTAATCCACTTAACTTTGACCAATCAGGGCAGACCACTGAAAGGCTGAATTTGGACTTACAAACAAGAAAGTCTCATAACTTCTTGTATGTACACTTTAGGAGAAATTCAACAATATAATATTGTGGGATTTACTACTACCATTCTGGGAAGTCTCTGAATGGTCCGGCTAGCCCTCTCCTATCAATATTTATTATTCAATAACTTCCTACCATGTTAACCTATCGGCCATGGGGTTTGCAATGGGGAAAATGACTTGCGCCACTTTTGTAGCACCAGGGCTTATAAAACCATATTTTATAAGTATTTCCCTAATTTCTACCAGACGCCCACCCCCTGTGCAACTAGGGGAGACTTCAGGGGTTCTGAATCTGCAGAAATATTGCAGATCATCCTTACCCAATTCTTTTAGCATCAAAGTCGAATTTGAGCACCTCTTTAATACAATGTGGGGAGTGAAATGTAAAGTTTCACTTTACCCAGGCATATAAAAACTCATTTTATAAGGGCGCTCCTTATAGATAACTGACCCCTCAACCCTCGGATACCTAGGGGTGACCCCGGGGGTCCCTAATATGCAAAAACATGGAAGGTTTTTAATTTTAAGAGCCCCTACCCCCAAAGTTGAGTTTGGGCACAATTTAAGGTTTAAAAGCTTTCCTGGCGACCAGTGCCGCTTTTAAACTGACCTCAGGCTTCAGCACTGCACACATGCTGGTGCAGAGAATATGCTGGCCTCTAAACTGCCATGCCCCAGGATACTGGAGACTTCTAGGTAGTTTCAATCCCCTGCACTATTACATACTAGGGGTTTATGTGGTAGTTCATGTCAACTAGAAGGGTGCCCCACCATACTATAGTGTACCCTAGTGTATGATGGGTGTCTTAACTGTGTTCTAATGTGTTCCTTTTAGCTTGGTACTGGCCCTGGGCCTGGTTAAACAGAGCCCAGGGTCAGTCAGAGTCAGTTACCACCAGTTCCAGTCAACAAAAAGTTGGGGGGTGCCCAGGACACAGGATGACTTTGCAACAAACATCACCCGGCTATTTCCCATCGTGAGGTCCCCCAGGTTCCTGGTTTCATGTAACAGCACGTCGCGATCCCGATAGTTAAGGAGTTTAAACGGGCGGGGCCGAGCCCCAGGCCTGGGCTTCTGCGCTGGTACTCTGTGCGCCCTTTCCACCGCAAAGTGTGGTGACAGCACCCCCGAGGCAAGAGTTCACGCAACCAGTTCTTGATATACTGCTCCGGGTTTGTCCCCTCCTCATTATCCGGAAGGCCTACCACCCGGATATTGCTGCACCGGGAGCGCCCTTCCGCGTTCTCTAAGCGGTCTTCAAACACATGGACCCGGTCAATCATGTCTTGGAGCGCCATAGTGTGACTTTTCACCACGGGCTGGATCTCCTGGAGTGTCTGATTCTGCATGGCAACCGACTCCCCAGCTTACGATGGTTGGCATGGAGGAGAGTGAAATCTGACGTGACCTTATCAACCCGGGCTTCTAGCAAAACTTTTGTTTGCTCCAGAGTGGTGCCGATCTGCTCCACCGCCGCCAGCACAGAGTCCATTTTGGCCGCAAGGACCGTCGCCTGAGGTTCCATGCTGCCACACTGATGCCCCAGAGGAGGACCAAGACCATGAGCCTTATGTTGTCTATTCTGCGATTTGTCCCACATCCGGCCCATCACCAGTTGTGGCGCTGTAGGCATCCCTGGGTATTCGTTGAGGCGGGCGTGTGTAGTCAGCCACAGGCCCTCCGTGTCAGGGCCTCTTTCTCAACAGCAGGGGGGGGAGTCACTGCACCAGTCCAATGGCCGTGCCAACCGCAGATGGGGGATCTCTATCTGTGGGGTGGACACCGCCGCTCTCAGGGGCTGTGCCAGGAATCACTAGACGTCAACTCTGGGGATAGCGTAGGCAGCAGCCCTCCTTCCCCGCATGGCACAGGGGTGCTTTGCTTTCTCCGCAGTCCCTAGGCGCTTCCCCCCTTGTGTCGCCTCGTCGTCAAACGTTTCCGGCTTCCCACTGGGGCCCTGGGTCAGCGGGAGCTTCAGTGCCGCAACAAGAGTCCAACACACCCAGGACCTCTTCGGCCGCCCAGTGTCCCCTCTGCATGCGGCGTATCTCTCGCACTGGGTGTATGCCACTCCAGCCGCAGCGTTTTTCAAAATGGCGTTGACTCCAAAATGGCGCCCAGGGCCCTACACACCAGGCCACTTCCACACGGTCCTCGCCAGCCGGCCTTACCCCAGCACCACCAAGTAACGTTCACACAACAGGTTCGCAAACTCGTGCGGTAACGGGCTGCCCCTTTAATCGCCTCGCTGGGCGCAGTGCGACGCCTTGATGTTGTGTCAGCCCTGAGATCTCCCAGACGCTTCTAGTTCGTAGGGGTGGCCGCCTCAGTTCTTCCCTGCCACCCACTTGGCTCCTCACCACATTCTCTGCCGTGGCATCCACGAGCACAGGTACCACGCACCGGCCGCACCTCCACTGCAAATTAGGCCAGAATCTGGACTCAGGCCGCCTCCCAGGTGGCCAGTTAGAAGTGGCAGCCAAGCTCTGTATCCCCAAGCCTGCCGCTGCTGTCCACCACTGTCTTCGCCCTAGGTCTCAGCACCACACCAGTTGGGCTCTGCTACGGTTGCTGCAGGTGTAGTGGGGTGTCAACTGGGACACTTCCCCCAGCGCCTCAGCATCTCCACGGGCTCTCCTTCGACCACCCCGGGTCCTGCACTGCAGGTGGGGCGAGCCCACGGGTCTCAGCCGGCCCCACTCCTCTGGCGTTGCAGGTCCCAGTCTCCAACGGGTCTCAGGGGCCGACATGCCCGTCGCCAGAACCGATCCGTTCTCCGGCTCAGGCCCCGGGGTTCTCTCGCAGCAATTCCAGCATCCGCCCAAGCCGCAGGCCCAGGCCCCGTCAGCGGTGCTCCACTGGCGTTGTGCACCCGCCTCCTGCTCCAGCATCCTGGCTCACTGCACCCAGCAATAGCCTCAGTCAGCCCAGGATCACAGGGCCAGCAGATCCCCCAAGGAGCGTCGCTCGGGTAGGCTCACCGGGGCGCCAGTGTCTATGGCAGCACCCGGCTTCCTCCGCATTGTTGCGGCCACGCTGTAGGCCTCGCCAACGGCCGCCTTGGCTCAGTGCACTTTTCGCGCCTCTCCCCGTCCGGGCCGCTCTGCCACAGCTAGGTCGAGATCTCCGCTGCTGCAACTCCGATCTGGGGGCTACCAAGCCCCGCGGGCTCCACGCCGCCACCTCTCACCGTTCCCGCACA
Source organism: Lissotriton vulgaris (assembly GCF_964263255.1). Taxonomy (NCBI): domain Eukaryota; kingdom Metazoa; phylum Chordata; class Amphibia; order Caudata; family Salamandridae; genus Lissotriton; species Lissotriton vulgaris. Next base: position 1,334,068,726 of record NC_141693.1, read on the forward strand.
GCACGGATGCAGGAAGCACCTCGGGAGGATAAGCTGCTGGAAAAGTAAGGGTTTGAGGACAGAGCGTTAGCAGATCGCGTCCACCATGATGGCTGACTGGCCAGGCCCCCTGAAGTTATACTGGCTGATGAGAAATAAAGCAAGGAAAGAAAAGCCTAATCCTCGCTTCCTTATCCTTACCAGCAATGGTACTTTCCATTATGATAGCTAATGTAAGAAATTTGAAATTATCTTGGTTGGAGGTAATTGTATTTGGGGATCACTTTAAAGTGTTCTTAAACTGTATTGGTCTAGTTTACCTCTTTAGCTCAATTGAGGTCTGATTTGGCTCTAATCTGTTTAACTAATTTTCAGTGAAATTCTATCCTTCTGCAATATGCTCGACCTTATTTATACAACAATCCTAAGTAACAGTTGTAATGCCTGCTGCTTCGCTATAAGTGTACATTAAGCTGTTGGTCAGGACTATGACTTTGCCTGATCAATTCCCACTTCATACTTTTTTGCAGCAACATGTAAAGTGAGGTGAACCAGCATCATAGCACGTCTATAATTTATGGTGTTTAGATTGCTTAGTAGCGGATTACCAGGTGACATCACTGGAAACATAAAAAAGTCACATGGCGCAGTGGCTGCTACCGTTGATTAAACATTTATGGCTGGTCCACTGTTAACCATAATTTTTATATATATATATATATATATATATATATATATATTTTTTTTTTAATTGTTGCATTTTTTGAAACATTTGTTTATTGGCATTTCTATTGAATGCACATCATGCACATATGTAGACAGGATATTGACAGTTCAGGAACTACAGCGCATGTTGATTTTGCATACTCTTTGGCATCATCATTGTAGCTTATATTTTCCCAGACATTGACCCCTGCAGTATACGATCTTACTGTCTGTTTGGTGTCTAATGTGTGACTATGTTGTGGTGGGGGAAGTCGTATCTTGCGTCTTCCTGTGAGCGTATGTCCTGTCCAATGTATTTTGTGCTCCAACATTTGTGTAAAATAAGAAAGGGAAAACTAAAAGAAGATAGTAAACTCTGAACCGTAAAACTTGTCTCTGCACTGGTGCATTGTGCTGGGGTGACAGCGTACAGAATATCTAAATGGGTGTTTACTACTCCGGCGGGGCGGAGATTAGAGATCCATGGTAAGTAATGGAACCTGTATGGAGGCCAGGACAATAGCACTGAAGCGTTACATATTTCTATCAAGGGAGGGCTGCATTTTCTATTAGCCTATGTAAATGTGGGTACTTTTTCGGGTGTTCCCCCGCTTCCCCAGCACCCTCATCCTCACTTCTCGCCTGTATTGGGAACTCCCAGGCAAGTACCAATTCTTTTCCTTGATCAGCTGTGGGCCGATGTCTCAGAACCCTTGCGTCCTCTCTGGATAACATCCGGCCCTCAGCCTCATCCCAATTGGTGACATCACGTTTCCAGCTGTCTCTCTATAGCCAGTGTTAGATTTCCAGGCAATTGCTACGCGTCGTTTAGTCAGGGGCATGGCAAATCTATGAATTTGTTCCCTACTTTCCTTTTTTGTGGGGGGGATAATCTCAGCAAGCACACTTCGATGGAGCTGTCTACTGCTCTCTCCAGTGTGGCCCCTATCTGCGTAGTTACCTCATTCCAGAAAGGGTGTAGTTTCAGACCATGTGTATGAAATCTGCATCCTTATGGTCGCACCTCGGGTAATTGCGCATCTCTCCCCCATGTATAATCTGAAGTCTATGTGGGGTCATGCAAGTCATGTGGATATAGTTTTTTTTCTTTTTTTGGTCCTCATACAGCATGTTGGGCATTCTTGATGGAATTCCTCCAGCTCTTCTCATCTGGCCAACCTGTTCGGACCCTGACATCAGGCCTACGATGATAGGGAGATGGGGATCCCCCAAGCTAGTACTGTTTCCTTGATCCACTCCTGTTCACATCATCTGCGGAGCCATATATTACTTAGGAGAAAAGGACAGACAGAACCCAGGTTAAATCATAGGACCTCCTTCACCGTTTTCGCCAGGCTACTAGGGCCGCCCATGTGTTAGCTTGGCTTGTATTATCACAGGCCATATCTGATTCACTAGTAAAAATAATATGTTTCAAGCATTCAACAAATGTTGGGGGGTCTACAGCTTTCCAGGCCCTACATATCTCTCTTCTCGCCAGGATTGAAACATAGAAGATAAATCTGGACGCTATATCTTTCAAGCGGTAATTTGTCGTCAGGCCAAAAAGAACCTGTTTACCTCCACCTGTTGAAGTAACACATCTTCAAGAAATTTTTGTACCTCAATCCAGTAGCCGATAATCCTCGGGCAATCTATAAACATGTGGAGATCATCTGCAGCGGGGTGCTTACACCTGGGGTAATGATATTCAGACTCTGTCACCTTAGCTAACTTCCCCGGGGTCCAATATACCCTATACGCCGTATAAATGTGGTTTCTCTTAAGAAAAGCTGGTTTAACTACGGCCTGTAGCATAGTAAAAGAGTCGCCCCAGATGTCTCCCAGATTATGAGTATTAGTACCAAGGACATTGCCCCAAAGTTTTTGAAGATCAGATTCTGCCAATTCTCCATCTTTCAGCAGGGCCCAATACCAAAACGAGATTTCCCGTTTCCAACCTCCCCTTCTGGAAACAGAATTGAATCTTGGGCTCCCTTCTTCATGGTCCCAGGACTGCGTTGCCCAACACCCCGACAGTTTATAAAACGTAAACCTCGTGAGCGTACCTCCGGTTATACCAGAAAGAGATTCCCAGCTCATCAACTGAGAGTCCTTCTGGAGATAGCCCCAGGATTGAATGCCTGCGAATTTCAATGGCTGGGATTTTTGATCTCTAAGACAAACCGGGGTACCTGGGGAGTCCCAGATTGGAGCCAGGCATGTATAGTAAGGGATTTTAAGGCGCTTCCTAATATAAATCCAGTTTTTAGTGCAGCTCCCAAGATCTTAAGCCTGACTTTTTTGAAAAATTTGGGGGGTCCCCAAATTTAAAAAGAAAAAACTCCTGCCCCTGGGGGGTATCATGTAATAGTGCCTGGAACAGTAGACCCAATGCAGATGGGTCAGGCTTATTAGCCAAGATTCTGAAGTTTTTAAAATGGAACGCATGACAATAGTTGAGTAGGTCTGGTAGGGCTAGACCACCCATATTTAAATTTCTCCTAAGCTTTTTCCACCCAATTCGAGGGGACATAGTATCCCAGATAAAAGAACCGATTTTTCCCTGCAATTTTGCAATGTCGGAAGCATTGAAAGATAATGGGATTGAGTTAAATAAAAAGGTTATCTTTGGCAGGATGATCATTTTTATAAGATTTACCCTCCCAAAGATATTTAAAGGGAGGCTTGACCACTGCAGTAGTAAGCTACAGACATCTTTAGAGACCCTACTCCAGTTAATCTTAGTTATATCTTCTATTTTCTGTGCTAGGTGGATCCCAAGATATCTCATTCGGGGCTTGATCCCCTGTGTTTCGATGCCTTGATTCCATTTCATGATCTCAGTCGTATCCCTATTCATTCTATAACAGGAGATTTCCCTGAATAGTTCAGCCTGCTCTACTAGTCTTGGAATAGCTTCTGCGGGATTAGTTGTATACATAAGCAAATCATCTGCATACAAGGCAAATTTTAACTCAAGATCCGCAATTTTGAAAGGTTTAATCAAAAGATCGGACCTGTGCCGGCAAACAAAGGGTTCAATATAAAGATTAAACTACAGAGGCGACAGAGGGCACCCCTGCCTGGTACCTCGGGAGATAGTTACCCAATCTGACACAGAGCTCTGTTGACTAGGATTTTTGCTTGAGGACCAGAGTAAAGAGATCTAACTGCTTAGACAAAATGGTTGGGGAATCCAAAGCTATAAAGGGCTTCCCCCAAATATGACCAGCTCACCTGGTCAAAAGCCTTAGTGGCATCGATGGCAACTAGCGTTAGTGGGAGTTTCTTATCTACTGCTACATCTAATACCCCAATAGCTTGGAAGGTTAGTTCATTCAGCTGTCTACCGGGGATGAAGCCCCTTTGATCCTGATGTATTATCGTTTTAATAATTGTTGCTGTCCTAGCTGCTAACACCCCAGCAAAGATTTTATAATTATTGTTTAAAAGAAAGATTGGTCTATATGACTCAATTTTTAACGGATCTTTGTTTGCTTTCAGAATCAAAGTTACTGTGGCTTCAGACCAGGACTTTGGAATAGCCTCACCCAGCATATATATTCTGTTAAAGAGATTTTTTAAAACAGGCACTACCTTATCAGATAACTCCAAGTATATCTCGATTGGAAGCCCATCCGGGCCGGCAGCTTTACCTCTAGCCATTTTCTTCAGCTGAGTTTCTACTTCGCCCTTTTTATAATAGAATGTAAAAGAGTCCTATCAAATTCAGACAACTGGGGGAGTTCTAGCTGGTTTAACCATTCTTTGGCTTTCTGAGGTCTGAAGTTAATGTCTTTCTTATACAAATCCTTCATAAATACTCTAGCCTCCTGCCGGATCTGATCATCGCCAGGTAAGATAGTTCCTGAACTTCTTTGAGATATACTTTTGATCTGATTCCTAGCCCTATCTACCCTGGCCTTCCAAGCCAGAAGAGAACCACATCTTTCCCCATAAGAAATATTCTGGAGCTTACTAGTATCCCAACTTTCTTTTAGAATCCTATCCTACTTAGCCTGGAATTCTGCCTGAAGTTACTCTAGCTCGGTTTGCAGACGTGGCACTAAGTTCTGGGAGACTTCTGAGGCCCGCTTCAGCTCCTGCTCTTTTTCCTTAATCGTACAGAGCCACTCTTCCTCCAACCTTCACATTATTTTATTTTCCCTAATCATCAGCGAGCTTAACACGCCTCTTAGAACAGCCTTAAAAGCCTCCCAAACTGTCTGATCATTTGTAGTACCATGATTGTGCCTAAAATATTCCTCTGATCGGACTGCTAACTCAGCCTTAACCTCCTCCTTTACCAATAGGGAGCTATCCAAAGTCCACCTTCTCTGGCATATTTTTTGTTTAAGATTAACTACCAGTTCCACAGCTGAATGGTTTGAGAGAATGGCTGGAATATAGGAAATTGATTCTACTTCAGAGAAAATGGTCTGATCCAACAGGAAAAAATCGATTCTAGAGTGATGTTTATATTTCTTACTATAGAAAGAAAAATCCCTTTTACACCCATTTTTTTACTCTCCATACATCTAGTAGACTCTTTCAAAATATTTTTAAGCTCTAAGTATGATTTACGGGGAATACTATATTTGGCCTTGGAGGTACGATCTAATAACTCCTCAAATACCAAATTAAAGTCTCCCCCTAAAATAACAGGTGCTGATGTATCCATAAGGCTCTCCTTCAACTTTAAGAGGGCCCCTGGATTGTCTTGATTTGGCCCATAATAAACTGCGCACACCAGGGGGGGACCATGTATTGATAGAGAAGCCACCAGCCATCTCCCGGATTGGTCCGTATCGAACTTCTCGACCTTTATCCCTGAATTGCTTCTGATTATTATTGCCACTCCCCTAGTGCTGCCCCTTTGTTCAGAGTAAAGGCCCTCCTGGAGCCATCTAGGCTTTCTGAACCCCAGCTTACACTCATGAGCTTCAAAATGAGTTTCTTCTATGAAACAAATATGGGCCTTACACTTAAGAAATTCACTCACTCTAGACAGCTTCCTCCCCTCTCCAAAACCATTCACGTTCCAGCTTAAAAGTTTAATTTGATTAATACTATTAATTTTTTAGGACTTCCTAACGAGCAAAGTTCTTTACCCAGTCTGATGTTGTACTTCCTTTTATTTTTAATTGTATAAGAACTAATTTTTCTTTTTTTCCCCACATTGCTCCCTTCCCTCATATCCCCCCTCCCCACCCCATGAGGAACCCCCGCTCTTTCCTTTGGCGACTATTGTCGCCTATACAGGACCTCCCTTGATCCAACACAAAAACAAAATCCGTAATATGTGTAGAATTAAGCATAATAGCAAGTAGCTAGTAAAATGTGACCCCTTTAACTATTGTGCGTGTATCCCCTTTTTTAAAATTTATTTTCCTTTCTCTTTTTGTTTTTATGGCTCTTTCGTGTCTCTACTCTTTTACTCTTTTCGTTTAATGTTTAATTTTTTATTCTCTCCTCTTTCTCTGACGTATAGGGGGAGGGAGGACAAGTAGAACAGGTAGTATACAGAAGATATCTCAACTACAGCTCCTAACACCCAGCTTAATAAGGGCCTAATGGGAATTTCCTTTCATTAGAATAAAGAAAGTGTCAACTTCTTGAGGAGAGCTGAAATTATGGAGCTTATTTCTGCACATCACCTTCAACAGTGCGGAAAACTTCATCTGGACATGTGCCCCCAGGCTCCTCAACTCGGGCATTCTGGAACCCAACTCCCTTTGCCTTTGAGTCGTTATTTTACCCACATCGGAACGGATTTGATAATTCACAGAATTGAATTGAAGTGCCATGTCAGTTAGAGTTCTTCCCAATATCAGCTCCTTAATCGCGTAGGTATGAAAATTTAGTGCTGCCCCTTTGTTCAGAGTAAAGGCCCTCCTGGAGCCATCTAGGCTTTCTGAACCCCAGCTTACACTCATGAGCTTCAAAATGAGTTTCTTCTATGAAACAAATATGGGCCTTACACTTAAGAAATTCACTCACTCTAGACAGCTTCCTCCCCTCTCCAAAACCATTCATGTTCCAGCTTAAAAGTTTAATTTGATTAATACTATTAATTTTTTAGGACTTCCTAACAAGCAAAGTTCTTTACCCAGTCTGATGTTGTACTTCCTTTTATTTTTAATTGTATAAGAACTAATTTTTCTTTTTTTCCCCACATTGCTCCCTTCCCCCATATCCCCCCTCCCCACCCCATGAGGAACCCCCGCTCTTTCCTTTGGCGACTATTGTCGCCTATACAGGACCTCCCTTGATCCAACACAAAAACAAAATCCGTAATATGTGTAGAATTAAGCATAATAGCAAGTAGCTAGTAAAATGTGACCCCTTTAACTATTGTGCGTGTATCCCCTTTTTTAAAATTTATTTCCCTTTCTCTTTTTGTTTTTATGGCTCTTTCTTGTCTCTACTCTTTTACTCTTTTCGTTTAATGTTTAATTTTTTATTCTCTCCTCTTTCTCTGACGTATAGGGGGAGGGAGGACAAGTAGAACAGGTAGTATACAGAAGATATCTCAACTACAGCTCCTAACACCCAGCTTAATAAGGGCCTAATGGGAATTTCCTTTCATTAGAATAAAGAAAGTGTCAACTTCTTGAGGAGAGCTGAAATTATGGAGCTTATTTCTGCACATCACCTTCAACAGTGCGGGAAACTTCATCTGGACATGTGCCCCCAGGCTCCTCAACTCGGGCATTCTGGAACCCAACTCCCTTTGCCTTTGAGTCGTTATTTTACCCACATCGGAACGGATTTGATAATTCACAGAATTGAATTGAAGTGCCATGTCAGTTAGAGCTCTTCCCAATATCAGCTCCTTAATCGCGTAGGTATGAAAATTTACTAAGATCTTCCTGGGAGCTTTCCTATCAGGGTGGAGCCTAAAGGGATCTCTATGTGCCCTCTGGATTTCTTTCTCCAAATCTATATCCTGTCTATCTTTCAGTACTCCCTCCCTGAGAAGTTTACAGATGAAGACTTTAACGTCTCCGTTCTCCGCCCCTTCCGGAATTTTCAAGAATCTTAGATTGTTCCTTCTGGCTTGCATCTCAAGCCTCTCAATGTCTATTTGAAGAGATCTATTCTGTTTCTTCAGGTTCTCAATATCCTTTGTATTCCCCTGAACTACTTCAGTAAGGGACACCACTTCTGACTCTAGGACCCCGGTACGTTTGCAGATGTCATCTAATTTGGACTCCAGGTTTTCACACTTCTCATGAATTCCTTTCTGATTATCATCAGAGATCTCAAATTTGGAAAGTAGATCTCCCCTGAGGGACTGTAACAGCAATTCCCACTGTTTACTGTTACTCCCCCCTATCCGGATTTTCAGATCTAAAAATAGTCTTTCCTGTTCTGAGATCGCCTTGACATATTTCATTTTGACCGTCTGCATCATTTCCCAAAGGAAAATCTGGTAGAGGACCTACCTGGGTGTTAATGTCCGGGTGAGCACTAGCAAGACAGTCCGAATTCTGAGTCGGCATGATGGTGGCTGATAGAGCTGAAGAGCTAGGTGGCTCCAAATCGGGGGAAACATTCTCCCCTTCAATATCGGGATCGCAAGTTAAGGGTAAATAGCGGTTTTCAGAGGGGGTAGCAGGGAGGCATTGTTTGGAGGGGGATGTTGAAGGAGATTTCAGCCCCTTGGTGATAGCCACCTGCTCCATTATTTTAAAATATGATTTAAGTGATGGCGTAGTTTTGAGGAAGGGAGCAGGATCTTTGAATGCCTTACGTTTGTAAGCTCCCCAGCCTTTGTGCTTTTTTTTCTTCAAAGGTGTAAGTGGAAGTGGAAGCACACCTCCCCCGCAGCCAGTACCTCGCCCCTGGCCCGCTTGCGGATCTTTGATCTTTAATTCAAACTGGGAGCGTAGCTGATACCTATTACTCACCAGGAGCGCTCCCCCCCCCCCCCCAGTTTTCCACAGGAAAGTCCCTTTCCATGGGCAGAGCCTTACAAACGAGAGACTCTCTTCTTACTTGCAAGCCGCTCTATTTTTGCTGCGTAAAGCCCCCCCCCCCCACCGCCACTGACCGTACTGCAGCTACACCTCGGCCCTCCAGGGCGCGAAAAGTCAATTTTTGCTGCTGCCACCTGGATTCTCTTCCAGAGCCTCGCGCGGCGTCCTCCGTATCCTCCACACACCTCGAGTGCCTCGGACTCCGCCTCTGTCCCCATACAACCTTCGACCCGGGTCCTAGAGCTCGACTCCTGGTTCCGCAGCACCACAGCTCCGCAATTTCACAGCCACACAGTCAGAATCGAAGCAGCAGGACGAAGCAGGGGAAACAAAACAGGAAAATCAACCGCTAGCAAATCGCAGAAAATACAAAAAGCGCCTCATCCGCTCTCACCGTCGGGGTCACTTTATTACAGCAGAAAGAGATTCGCTGAAACGGGCGTTATGCTTGGCTGCATCAAGGGCTCCTGCGACCGGCGTCAGCCCGCCGCCATGTTCCTTCCCTGGTCAGTCATGTGGATATAGTTGAACTGCGTGTATTTCAGTCTGGTGTTGCGGGATAGCTTCTTGGGCGATGTCAATACCATGCTCCAATTCCAATCAGTGAGTACCCTGTTTAAGGCTTGTTCCCAACGTCTTTTAATCTTAGGCAGTGGTATCAAAGTTGCCTCTGTCAATGCTATGTAAAACCATTTTACCTGATGACCGGCTGTGCCCAGGGTGAGCAATGTGTGCAATAAAGTATGTGTCGCTGGCTCCTGACCTTTGCCCCACAGCATTCTGAAAGTATGTGCCAGGTCTTCATACTGTATGAACTGGCCCATTGGGAGACTATAGTTTTCTACAAGATCCTCAAAAGGAACCAGGACATTCTCCTGGTAACAGTCTTCTACTGTCTCCAAACCCACCGCCATCCAGCTAGCAGTTGTTCGGGCATAAATATCAAGCATGGGACTCCGTGGGGCAGTCCAACCAGTGGTAGAACCTGCGTATATCAGGGGGCTCTGCCATTTTGGACATACATAATTTACAGCATTGCAAAGCTGTAGTCTGCAGCAGCGCCCGGAAGGGGATCACCACTGTGTGGTCGAGCACCTTAGCCAGTAAATGTGTGGGGCTTACATTAGGCTCAGATAGAAATGTCCCCTCCGTGTTTACTCCCTCCAGCCACTGTGCTAGCCATTCCCGGCATAGGGAATAAGTATGTTTTAGTCTTATTGGCGTGCAGCCCTGACAGGAAAGCATATCTTCCCAAGAGTCCCATGGCAGATAGATCAGGAGTTCATCGGCATACAGGGAGATAGTATAAATTTGCCTATCCATGGTCCATCCAATCCCATTCCCGCCCTGGTGAAACAATGCAGCTAGCGGCTTCATTGCCAGGGCACACAGTAAGGGTGACAGGGGGCATCCCTATCGGGTGCCACAGGAGATTCTGTGCTGGGCAGACACTGTCCTGCCCAGTTTGACTCTCGCCGTGGGTCACATATACAGCATTCTGACCCACTTGATCCAGCCTTCCCCAAGACCCATTTGTTCCATGGTCCCAAATAGATAATCACAGCTCACTGTATCCAAGGCCTTCTCTAGGTGTATTGATAAAATCGCCGCTTCTGTGAGTACTCTCGCCTCAGAATGATACAGCACGGAATAGAGTCTCCTCAAGTTAAATGAGGTGTTCCGGGACGGAATGAACCCGTTCTGGTCAGTGTGGATCAGTGCACGCATATATTAGCGAACTGAGACTTTCGCATTGGCGAACTGAGACTTTCGCATCTCTCATACGCGGATGACGTGGTACTAATGAGCCAAACAAAGATCGGCCTGCAAAGATGCCTGAATGAAATGTCAGTTTACATTTCAGAAAACAAACTTGAAATAAACACATCCAAAACAAAAACTATGGTGATTGGAAAAAAACTGTTAAAAAACAGACAATCTGGCTTAAAGGAATCCAACTCGAGGAGGTAAAAAAATACAAATATTTAGGCCTTTATATTGACAACTCAAGAAATCTTACGGAGCATAAAAAATATATGTCTCAGAGATCAAGCGCACTAACATTTGCTTTCAGCCTATTAGCCAAAAAGCTGAAGGGCCCCTCCTATAAACCTTTGCTCGCCGTAATGAATGCAAAAATCCTGCCAACTCTAACATATGCCAGCGCGGCCTTCTATGGCGAGGATGGAGCGCACCTAAACCAACTAATAGCTTCCATCTATAAAAAAGTATTCCAGATTCCAAGGTCAGCTTCCCCAGCCCAGGTTCGTCTGGAATTTGGCCTTACAAATGAAGAAGTTGGCAGAACGTACGCGACGGTGAAAACCTGGTATCGATTCAAGCTAAACGCTGCTACATCAAAAATCAACGAGGCCATCTGGTCTGAACTAAACTAAGATAAATCTTCTCCTTTCAATAAATACCTTTGCAATTCCCTTTTGTCCACATGTACGACAGAAACATGGAACAATCAATCGTCGGGGAAGAGAGTCTCATTTGGACTATGTCCTGGTCCAATTAGCGAGGTGGTCAACAATACAGGATTTCAGGGTAATAGACAGGTTGGACAGTGACCACAATGCCCTCGAGTTAGACCTTGTCCATCCAGCACCTTAGGCCCCAGTGCCCCATGAGGAAGGGAATCACCCCACGCTCCTCCTAGATAACAGTAGGAGAAGAATTAGGTGGGAGCAAATGGTCACAAACAAGGATAAACTCCCACTGCTTTATGCAGAGATTACCCCCATCCTGGAAATTGTTGGGGATCTTGACAGTGTGGCAAATAAAATAGATATAAGGAGTAAACTGTTTGATGCCCACGAGGAACTCATAAAAGTTGCGGCACCCCATTTCACTCGTAACGTACGAAAGCCAAGGGAGAGGTGCCAAGGTAAAACACAATGGTACAATGCAGCCTGTAGACGGGCCAAAACAGAACTCCTTGGAGCAATCAAGGAGGGCACAGGAGGGGAACGCCTTAAGCAATGCAGGCAAGCCTACAAGAAGCTTCTTGCTCAGGCCAAAATAGAATGGGAGGAAAACCAGTGGGAAGAACTCACAAAGGCCCTAGCAATACAAGATCAACGCCTGTTCTGGAGGATTGTGAATGGGGGATCAGGGAGTCTACATTCGGCAGTGGAGCCTAACATAGCTCCTGGAGTGTGGCAGGCCCACTACCAGTCCCTATATAGCGCTGAGTCCGGAGAACTCCCTGCGCCAATCGAACTAGAGAGGCAGGGCCCTCAGGCGGATCAAATAACACTGAGCGAGGTCACTGCTGCTATCTCAGGCCTAGCTTCGGGGAAGGCGCCTGGACTTGATGGGCTACCGGGAGACCTGTTTAAGCAGGAGCCCACCGTCTGGGCGCCTTACCTCGCTGCTCTTTTTAACGGTATCCTCAGTGGGATGGAAATCCCTAGTACTTGGCTGGGGGCTGAGGTGGTCCCGATTTTTAAAAAAGGATCCCCCCTCCTCCCAGCCAACTACAGACCGATTAGCCTGATAGATGTAGCACAGAAGCTGTTCGGCAGGGTTCTCCTGAATAGGCTGCAGGAATGGATTGAGGAGGTGGGCGCCCTCAGTCCCTATCAGGCAGGATTTAGGAAAGGGGTATCGACTGTAGACCAGGTCTTCAGATTGAATCTGGTCTATTGGAGGACAGTGAGGTTCGAGGGCGGTAGTTTGTACACGATTTTCGTGGACCTACGAGCCGCCTTCGACCTCGTGCCCAGGGGAAAACTTTGGGCCATCTTGGCAGGGATGGGCGTACCACCAGATATTTTATTGACCTTGCAGAGGCTGCACCACAATAATTATGCCCAGGTGAGGTGTGGGAGGTCGGGGGAGCTGACTGATAGATTCCCCGTTGGCAGAGGGGTAAGACAGGGCTGTGTGCTGGCGCCGACCCTGTTTTGCCTCTTCGTCAACGGGGTAATCGCCCATCTTAACGCCACCAACTACACAGATGCCCCCAAATTAAATGGCAACAGTGTGCCCGCAATAATGTTCGCGGACGACACACTGTTGATATCTAAAACACCCATGGGCATCCAAAGGATACTCGACGCCTTTGTGGCCTTCTGTCAGGATAGAGGGCTGGAAATCAACGCTACAAAAACCAAATATATGGTATTGAATCCAAGCCCCAAACAGCGCCCGAATCCCCAACTGGGAGCAGCGCGGCTGGAAAGAGTAGCCACGTTTGAATATCTCGGCGTGACACTCAACGAAAATATGACCTGGGGGACCCATCAGAGCAGGGCTAACCTTAAATTAGTACAAATTACCGGGGGTATATCCCGGATGATGACTGGTTCGACCTACCGCCCACTGGGGGCCTTAATTCAGTTATATAAGAACCAGGCCAGGGGGGCGATCTTGTACGGGGCTGAATTGTGCGGCCACATTCCATGTCGGAACTTGTCTTCCACGGAAAATAGGTTTATAAGACAAATAACCGCACTTCCCCCTAGCACTCCACTCCTTCCTCTGAGGCTTGATCTAGGGCTACGGCCACTTGCCGACGAGATAAGTCTAAGACCCATTGCCTTCTGGCGCAGGCTATGGAGCGGCGATGATCTCGCCGACTATAGGGCGGAATTGGTCGAACTATTAAAGCACCCTAAGGCGCTCAGTATTCCCTGGGTCCAAAACATCCAGTCAATTTGCACCGATCTGGGGCTCCCTGAATTGTGGACCGAACCAGCAAATGCAGCACCTAGAATCTCCAAGAGATCCCTGGCGAATCTGTACCATGAACATAAGAGGGCAAGGGCTTTAGCTACCCAGACAGAGGGGTCCCTTTCTTCCATATTCCTGCAAACCAAGGATCTCTACACATTTGAGAAGGCTTTCGACCCCATATATCCCATACTTACCAGAAAGTTATTTCTCCAGTGGAGATACGGTACATTGCCTTTTCGGTCCTTTTCCAGCACCTGGTCACAAGTCCCTTCCACCAAGTACTGTCCTCTTTGCGTTAACAAAGAGGAAAATGATTTGCATGTGATCTTTTTCTGCCCAGCTTACAAGGCAGCCAGAAAGCATTGGCTGCTGCCCTTGATTAAGAATTTGGGTGGCAGGAATATACACCTATGTACAGGATTTTAAAATCCGATGTTTCCGGCCCAACTGTTTTTGCACTTTCCAAATTCTTTACGAATGTTTGGTATACGCGTAATCGTCTTTTAAAAAATGCTGGGTAGATTTTAGAATCGCTTCAATTTTTAATAATTGTTTTTATTGTCTGTTTTGATCTTAAAATCATGTACTGACGTTTTATCAAATTTGACAGAATTTATGTGATTTTATTGTATGTGCATCTTTTATGACCAAATGGTCGAAATAAAGATTGGAAAATGAAATGGAACAAAAGCTTATCGTACCAATCGTTTAAACAAGTTGTAAATAAAGCATCAAAAACCCATTCATTGCTAGTGGACAAAAATATCCTAAGATCAAGATCGCACGACTGGATGGTGATAAATCACTATAAGTCCCTTGCACCGGCAGCTTATTTATGCGAAACCTACTCAATTAACGTAAAAAAACAACTTATGGCACTGCGTTTTTGAACACTACCATCCCAGGCTGAGCAGCCAGCTTGGCTGCACACAGGCCCTAAATCATGCCGGCTGTGCGATCATCACAAAGAAGACTTTATCCATATAATTTGCACATGCAAAAAACTGTGGGCTGAACGTGTAATCTTTCTAAAGACAAGTTTCAACGAAAGAGGTATTAGATCCTGCAGAGCCGCAATAATGGCTTGCCTAAGCCCATCAGACCCCCGACTGCATGGCAGACTGATCAAATTTCTTAAAGCCTTTAAAAAGCTTTGTTAAAAGGGTCGGAAGCTGGGCAAACGAGGTCTAACTTTCTGCATTGAACTTTTAAAGAAACAAAATGATTTTATACTTAAATTCCTGCTTTTAACGGCTTATTGTAAAATTTGCGCTTTTGCTACTTGTTTTAAATTGTTATGGTTTTAACTAACTAAACAATAAACATTACTTTACTTTACTTTACAGTGCATGCATATAGGGGAGCAGCCTGAGCGCCAAGACCATGCTTAGAATCTTTAAATCCATGTTAAGCATGGATAAAGGTCTATAATCAGCTACGCAGGCTCCAAAGACTATCGTCTTGGGAGTGGGATCACTATTACGTTTTGCATTGATTCAGGAAGTCGTCCCAGTCTCAGGGACTCATCAAAGAGGGTCACCAGGCGAGGTGCCAACTTACAGGCGAAAGCCGAATAAAATTTGGCAGGGAGCCCGTCCGCCCCCAGTATTTTTCCCATGGCCATAGAAGCCATGGCCATGGCCAGGCGGATCGCCAGTAGTGTCACTGGGCCACCCAATAGCTCTCCGGCCTGTCTATCCATGTTACTAGCTGCATAGGTGCTAGAAAGTCCCTGATTGTCTCCTTTGTAACTGGAGGCAGGGCTGTAAATAGCACCTCATAGTGTTCACGGTGCAGGGTGTTTATTGCTCCGGGCTCCTATATGGACATGCCATTAACATGCGTAATCTGGGTTCCTCTAAACTCTGGTTTGATCAGCCAGGCATGTAGGCGGACAGCTTCCCCTCTACTTCCTGGACCTTAGTGAGATAACTTTTGTAGTCATATCTGCGTAGGCGTTCCAGTGCCTCGTTATATAGAGTCTTTGAGTCTAGTAGGTTTGCCAATGCTGCGGCATCTGTGCCCTGGATGTTACTTAATTTATGCAATTGTTCCTCCATTGTTTCTAGCTATCCGCAGAGCACTCTCCATACACCGACTGACTGACCCAGACAGTGTCCCCCCGACTACTACCTTAAAGGTCTCCCATTTCACCAACATTTTGGAAGCTGAATGAGGGTTGGTGATGAAAAAGGTCCCAATGCAAGAGTCTAGGGATTCTCTGAAGGGACAATGATCCGAAAAGGTACGTCCCAGATACTCAGTGTGTGTAATGGTCCTTGCTAAAGTCAAGAGCAGAGAAAGGCATCACATCTTGTGTGTAATTGGTGCAGAGGGAAAACTGAATCTTCTCTCTCTGTTGCATGCTGCACCCTCCAAGCATCCACTAGCCTCCAGTGTCCCTTCCTCTCTTGGTAACCTGTTGTCGTGCAGTGCGTTTGGGCCCCAGGAAGAGGGAAATGTGAGCAGTCTAGTGTTATGTCTGCAACACAGTTGTAGTCCACACCAAGTACCAAGGCCCCAGGTGCAACCTCAGTTAGTTGGGCCAAGAGATCCGCAGGAAGGCCAGTTGGTGATGATTTGGGGCATATACGCTGACAATTGTGACATCTCGACCACTCTATTTCCGGGTAAGTAACACATATCTCCCTTCCTTATCACTCCAGGTGTTTGTAACTTCCAAGTGGACCCCCCGCCGTATCCAGGTTAATGCCCCCCTAGCATAGTCTGAGTAACAGGTCACATAGATCTCCCACCTCTATCAGCTATGCATTTTCTCTACTTCACCCTGCAAAAGATGTGTTTCTTGGAGCAGGGCGACCTGGACTCCCCTCCTCTTCAGGTAGCTATGTATATTGTGCCTCTTACTCATCGAGTCCGTTCCCCTAATGTTCCATGTTATAAACGTATTGTATGTGGCGCTAACGTCATAGTTGGTGGTAAGATTCATCCTCTCTCAGCGTTCCATCACCCCACAAGGTCCACCCCAGACACTGTCTATGTCCATTATCCTGCAGAGAAAACAACAATAAACTGTAGAACAAATTCCCACCAAGTCCAACTCCCAGACCAACCAAACCTTAGCCAGGTCAACGAGTTCCAATGTGGACCAGAATCCACCAGGGGACTGGTCCACTTAAGGGGTGTGGCCATTAAAAAAGGGAGCAGTTTCTTGCCATGGCAGCATCATCCAAAGTCCTATACCAGTCCGGGCAGGTTCCCAGGCGGTGTGAAGAGTACAATTCTTCGCAATTGGGGTATAGTAGCTAAGTCACCAAATATTCCACATCAAATTATGTTGTCGGCAGTTCCCGGGGTGACCTCCGGCAAGACCACACTGCTGTCTCTGGACACATCTCAAACAGATACCTCTGTTCCATTTACTGAGCATGAACCTGTCTCGGATGGGGTTCCGATGCCCTGGTTAATCGCAGCCACCGCCTGGAGCGCCGCAGGTCTCTCCCTCTCAGTCTGGGAAGGGCTTTGCTTTTTCGGTAGGTGCCATCTTGGTCGTCTCCTGGGTCGCTTCCTGGTTCCCTCTTCGCGTTGCTTCAAGGGGCACCCACCCCCATCGCAGGCCTCCCGGCTTTGTCCGCTTTAATCCAGTCCCATGCCATTTTAAGGGTCTTTGCAGAAGTGGGTTTGCCCATCAAGTAGGATGCAGAGGCATGCAGGGAACATTAGAGTATACTGAAGGCCTTCACTTCGCAGAGCTTTTTCACATTGGGGTACAAAGCCCTCTTCCTTTGGACTTCCAGAGTATTGCCAGGTAATATGGAGACCTTGAAATTGTTTACTGTGAATGGGCCATCTGATCCTGGTTTCTGCAATAGCAGGTCTCTATCCTTGTAGTGCAAGAGCTTAGCCACCACTGAGCGTGGGGGGCGACCCGGAGCTGGGGGCCTGGCTTAAACCCAGTGGACCCTTTCTAGTGTGTAGAAAGGTGACAACCTGTCTTGCACGACCACTATGTGAAGCCATGGTTCAAGATAGCCAATCATGTCTCTGCTTCCACTTTTTCAGGCAGACCCACCACTCGGATGTTGTTTCTTCTGTTGCGGCCTTCCACATCTTTGACTCTGCGCTCAAGTGTTCCCACCCTACCTGAGTGGTCCGCCGCTTGTAGTGTCAGCACTGTTTGCACAGGTGTGAGTTCTGTTATGGAAAACTCAGCTGTTTTAACTCTTTCAGACAACATGCGGTGTTCCGATACAGTGCTAATATTTTGGTGCAGCGTGGCCTTGGTGTCTGCTATGGCTTCTAGGATCTTAGCCAGCTGTTGCTGCACTGGGTCTTCTGGTGTCAAAGATATCGGGTTCACTTGTTGTGGGTTCAGGAAATCAACTTCATGCTCTTGGGGTACTACAGCTGATTTTGTTCTGGGCTTGCCCATGTCCACCTGTGATGCCGTACTGGGATTTGTCGTCCCCCGGAGAATTTTTGTGGATCGCTCTGGCTAAGGCATTTCAGAAAAGTAGCAGGGGTTCTCAGCGGGGCTCCAGTGGTGCCCACCCACCTCTGCGATCCTTCTGTGCAGTCAGTGTGCCCAAGGATCACACTCCCAACAGTTTTCAGATCAATCACACTCAGCCTCTGTCCAGTCACCCATAGGGGCCACCACTCTACCACCAGCTCTTCAGAGTCTCCAAGACTCTCCCGACCACCAAAATAAAAAGGAAAAAAGTGTGTGTCGTCCCTGTCAGCTCCCATAGACCTCTCCGCTAAGTTTTGCATGCCACTTGTCGTTGCCGAGAAGGACTCTCATCCATGGCACTAGTTCCGTTCCTTCGGTCCAACCTTCGCCCTTGGTCTCGCCTGGTGGTGGGGTCAATCCGCTACTGTCAGTCAGTCAGTCAAAATTCTTTATTGCGATAACTTAATATCATACAAAGACAATGGCATGAAATCAGAAACAACAAATAGCATGAGTAAAAACAGTTAAAAAACAGTTAAAAACATTAAAAAGGAAACATTTTAGTTAAAAATCATTGTACACCATGTTGTATTTCATTGATAATTTGTTAGTACATGGTACTAAAGTGCAAAAGTGCTAAAGTACATAAAAAGTGCGATTTTCCCATAGGTGGGTCCCCACATAGATATTAAAGTAAGGTAACTACAAGCCCTGATACACTGTGATCTAAAATTCTTGACCAAAAGTTGCCAGCAGCCAGACTAGTTAATAAACGAGTCTGGGCTACAAGGGGAGGTAGGAGCATTTTTAAGTCTGATGTTCCTGCTTCTTATAGCTCTCACCAGGAAACTTGCCACAAAAAACATGATCCTGGGGGTTTGCAACATTTGTAAGTAAATAAGAGCAGGTCGGACTAAAATAAATCCTGCTTCCTTGAGTATAGGAACAAGAAACAACTTCCGGGCATCATTATAATAACTGCAGAACATTATAAAGTGCATTGTACTCTGCTCTGAAAAGAGATCGCAAGAACAGGGCGGGGCCTTTTCAGGGGTGCTCCACTCAGGAAAAGAACCCAAGTTAAAATGAATCAGATTAAGTCTAAAACGGGTTAAAATGAACCTGTGGTAGGGATGAGTCACCACGTTGAGGTAGTTGTCAGGACCGCTAGGTATAGTCAGCAAAAGGCTGGCCCTAACACAGGGTTTCTTTAGCTCAATTTCTTCCCTCTCCAAGGAAAGGAGCTCCTTCATAGCAACCTTGGTAAAAACGACGTCATTCTATGTTATAGAGTCAGTGACCGTGTATAGTTCAGGCCTCCCCAGCCTACAGAAGCTGTCCTTGATGTACTTCAACCATCCAATCCTATGTACATTGTCTAGAGTCAGACAGTCCCTTATTATAGTATGGTTTAGGGGAATTTCAGGATTGAGCCACATCTTGAGCCATGCGATTAATGGTGGTGTTTTAATCAAATCAGCGATGAAGCCTTCTCCTAATTCCTGGTGGACGGTATAGGACGGGGTTGACTGCGGAACACCCAAAACAGATCTAAAAAATTTGTTTTCCGCAGTCTGGATGGGATCAACTCTTTTATACCCCCACAGGGAGCCACCATATGAAGCTACTGAGATGCATTTAGCTTTATATATTTTACTGATAGCTTCAATTGGCCTACCCCCCAGTTTTTTTGAAAACCCATGGAGGGCAGCGGAAGTTCTGGCCAGCGTGGCTACTCTACTTTTTACCTGAGGACCCCAACTACCTTTCTCATCAAAGGTGATCCCCAGGTAGGGGAAAGAGGTGACCCGAACAAGTTTTTCCTGGCCGCAGAAAAAGGTTTTGTGGAGAGATTTCCTTGAGGCCTGGCCCATGAGCATAACCTGAGATTTTTTCGCATTTATTTTCAGGTCTAAGGAACCCATAAAGGATTCAAAAGCGTCCAAAAGCCGTTGAAGCCCCACCCCTGTTCGGGCCAGTAGAACCGCGTCATCCACGTACAGAAGAACTGGTATGCCCTGTTCCCCTGCACGTGGAATGTCGCTTGTAACACCCCTTAGGGCGGGCTCTAGAGCGTTCACATACAGCGTGAACAGTAGTGGTGCCAAAATACATCCCTGACGGACTCCCCTTTCAGATGCAAACACATCAGTACACCTTCCATTAGTGGAAACTCTAATTTTGGCAGACAGGCCAGAGTGGAGGTCAGACAATAAATTGACTATGGATCTGTCCAGGCCCATGTCAACTAGTTTACCCCAGAGCTTGGATCTATTAACCATATCAAATGCAGAGGAGAGGTCCATGAACCCTAGGTACATGGACCCATCCTTGGCTCTGGTGTATTTCTCAATCAATAGATGAAGGTTGAGACACTGGTCCAGGGTGCTTCTCTTGGGTCTAAACCCATATTGCACATTGCTCAAGATATTATTCTCAGAGGCCCATTCATTCAATTTCGCTAATAGGACTCTCCCTAGAATCTTAACTGAGGAGTCTATCAATGAAATGGGCCTGTAGCATGCGGGGTCCTGCCTATTACCTTTTTTGAAAACAGGAATAATTGTTGATGTTTTCCATGACTCAGGAATATTGTCACGATTTAAGGCATTGAAAACCCTGCAAAGCAGTCTTGACCAGAAGTTAGGGAAGCATTTAAAGGCATCAGCAGGAACGCCATCTGGTCCCGGTGCCTTTTTGGTCAAAGTGCGATCAATAGCAACTAAAACTTCCTCAGCTTCAAAGTGCAAGTGGTTTCCTAGTATAGTAGTAGACTCTTCATGAGCACTATTCTCGACTTGAAAATGGCCTGAGTATATGTCTCTGAAGTGTTTAATCCAATACTCATCTGGGATATTAGTTTCTAGGGGAGAGTTATCCTCGCCTGTAAGAAGGGGTTGGTTAACAATCCTCCAGAACTCACCGCTGTTTTTTATTATGGCTGGATCTGTGAGTTGTGCCCAAGCTTCGTCTTTAAGCTGTTTCTTTCTGACTGCAATGGCTTTTTTATATAAGGCCCTGCTGGTCCTGATGAGGTCACGATCTTTTGGATCAGATTTAAGAGCATCAAGCAGCACAGAATGTGCTAGGGAACAACTGTGATCAAACCATCTTTTAAGAGGTTTTGTTTTGGGTTTGCTGATCACAGAGAGCCTACCGTTTATCTTACAACATATACTGCTAAATGCGAGAATTACATCCCCATCATTAGCATCATTAGATAGGCACACTCCAACCTCTTCCTCTGCCTCTAGCAGGATTTCTTGAATGAAGGGTTCTGGGATTATACTGTCCCATTTAAGTCTGCGTCTTTGGTCCTTAACTTTAAGTGGTCCATCTATAAGTATTGGACCATGGTTACGTCCTAAAAATTCACCCTCTACTAGGTCCAAAGAAACTGGGTTATGGTCGCTAAAGGCGGATACCACAGTTCTATACATTAAAACCTTAGATAAAAAACATGCAGAGATAAAAATGTAATCAATGATAGAGCCATTGTCTGAGCCCTTAAAAGTAGGGGCCCTGGCCCCCCCCCTCCCCACAACTAGATTCGTATAGGTTCCATCTAGCGAGAAAATTTTCAAGACAACCCCCCTGCTTGTTATGCACCAGATGGACCATTGCACTGTTTGGGGGGGAATCTACGTCATCACAAACACACGAAAGTAAACAAGGATGTATGTTAAAATCCCCTAAGAAGATGATTTCAAATGCGTTAACATCTTCACTATAGACTGACAGAAAATCATCCAATCTACCGAGACTATATGACGTACAATCGGCAGCATTGGAGTTATAAAAATTAATAAACAAAATATTAGGAGAATCAGCACGAGACAATTCAACGATAAGACAATGCTCAGATCCTGAGGCTAATATCTTAAGGCAACCCTTAATGTCAAGTTTGAAGAGGCTAATCAGGCCCCCCTTAGCTCTTCCTGCTGAGCTAGCCACAGCAGGGATACTGAAGTAACTATAGCCATCAAGAGAAAAACTGTTGTTAGTGTCCCAAGTTTCCTGCAAAGCGATAATGTCGTACTTGGATATAAAATTTAACCAAATTACATTATCTGCCTTTGTCTTAATGCCAGCAATATTCCAGGTAAGAAAGCTAAAAACAGGCACATTAATCCCAGACTGTACAGAGTGTTCTGGCTGAAGTCAATCATTGTGGTCCAAAAAGGAGAGGGGTACAAAACGGTTGGACAGTAAGAGGGGTTGAGCAAAAGGATTCTGAAACCCTTGGGGTACTGAATGATTCACAGTGTTGCGAGTGTGTTCAAAACCCCATCTGTGGTGTGTGTCAGAGTTAGAATCCCAACCAAAGGCTGGTGTTTTAGGGTATGTAACATTCTGTTGTTCACCATAAAAGAATTTTAATGTTAATGGTACAACAGAGCCCTGCCTACGTTGTGGTGGGAGTAAGTTAATAAGGATGTTAGGTAACACCCCTGTGTGTGTAAAGCTTACTGCTACACAATCCCCCTTGAATTTTTTAGGGCGATTGCCCAGCCATGAAACCCTCTTAGCGGTTTTGATCTCCTGAGCCAACTGCTGGCCACCCTCTGGAGCTAATCTCATATTTGTTGTAAGCCACTGTAGGGCTTTGTTAGACAGTGAGGAAGAGGATTCCTCGATACCAGCTTCTAATGGTGGAACATTAGCCAGAACTAGGACGACAGGAGAGGCTTCAACTATAAATTGAAGAGGGTCGGTTGGCTGAGCATGTACAGGGGGTATCTCAACCATTAAAGAACCGTCCCCTCTGTTGGTACCAGAACCGCTAGTTGTTTGGTCGGGAAGCTGGGGTGGTGGATTATTATTTGGGGCAACAACTGTGTTCTCCCCCTCTTGATCATCATCCTGCCTACTGTTATTACCCATGTTTGCCACTGTTGTCATGACACTGTCAACACCCTCAGTTAGTTTGTTCATCTGCCCTCCCAACTTTTTAACCTCAGATTGAAGTTTGTCAATTTTAGAGAGCAAAGGCTTGACAATGGATTTAATTTTCATATCAATTAACTCTGCAAATCTATCGAATAAATCCTCATCAAAACTGATGATAGGCTTGGCACTTCCCCCTCCGGTTTCCTTAAGAGGAGCTTTTGGGGTGTTTACCCTCTTCCTCCTAGTCCCAGATCTTAGTCCCCCCGCCTAGGCGGGTTTTTATTTTTCCCAGAATCCGGGCGGGAAGGTAATTCAGTGATTGAAGTATCTTCATCTGTAGGGGATGCAAGAATTTCCTGGTCCTCATCACTGTCCAATTTGTTCCCAAGGTCCACTATAAGAACCTCAGTACCAGATCCAGATGGTACGTTGCTGATCAAAGGGCCGGATTCCTGTGTTGTAGGACAGTTAAAACAAGCATCAGGAAAAGTCTGCAAAGACACTGAATCCTCAGGTGATGGGGTTAAAGAGGGGGACAAGCAGTGTAAGTCAGGTGACTGGCTAAGTCCCAAAGATTCTCTCCTTTGTGAGTTAATTTTTTCCACTGTCTGCACCAGATAGTTCTTCATGTTATTAGCTTGTGGTACTGGACCCTTTTTTGACATTATGGGTAATAAAGCAAAGTGCCTGGGCTCCTGTAGGTAAACAAAGGGCTTGAAACAAACAAAACAGTCTTACTTGGTCCGTAGAATGCCTCGTATGCCTCTAGCAGGGTTTCTGGCCCTGCCCCTGCCTCCTCCTGCCGATGAGGGCCGTAGAGGGCCCGCCCTTTGCCCGGGCTTAGCCCCGGGCGTCCCGCTCGCGTCCCGCGACGCGGGGGTGCTCCTCCTTTTAAGCGTCTCAGTTTGCGCTCACAGGGCGCTGCCGCGTCACTCAGACGCGCCGCCGCGGTGCCTGCCGGGATTTGCAGTCTCCCGGAGCGGTGGCGCGGAGTCCGGTGTTCCTTGACTCTTGGCGGTGGCGGCGATGTGGGCAATGTCCTCTGCCTTCCTCAGTGGCCGTGAGAAGTGAGTAAAACTGACTCTCGGCGGTGGCGGCGGATTTGTTGTGGTCTCCCCCGCTCTGCCGGGGTGCTCCTCCTTTTAAGCGTCTCAGTTTGCGCTCACAGGGCGCTGCCGCGTCACTCAGACGCGCCGCCGCGGTGCCTGCCGGGATTTGCAGTCTCCCGGAGCGGCGGCGCGGAGTCCGGTGTTCCTTGACTCTTGGCGGTGGCGGCGATGTGGGCAATGTCCTCTGCCTTCCTCAGTGGCCGTGAGAAGTGAGTAAAACTGACTCTCGGCGGTGGCGGCGGATTTGTTGTGGTCTCCCCCGCTCTGCCGGGGTGCTCCTCCTTTTAAGCGTCTCAGTTTGCGCTCACAGGGCGCTGCCGCGTCACTCAGACGCGCCGCCGCGGTGCCTGCCGGGATTTGCAGTCTCCCGGAGCGGCGGCGCGGAGTCCGGTGTTCCTTGACTCTTGGCGGTGGCGGCGATGTGGGCAATGTCCTCTGCCTTCCTCAGTGGCCGTGAGAAGTGAGTAAAACTGACTCTCGGCGGTGGCGGCGGATTTGTTGTGGTCTCCCCCGCTCTGCCGGGGTGCTCCTCCTTTTAAGCGTCTCAGTTTGCGCTCACAGGGCGCTGCCGCGTCACTCAGACGCGCCGCCGCGGTGCCTGACGGTATTTGCAGTCTCCCGGAGCGGCGGCGCGGAGTCCGGTGTTCCTTGACTCTTGGCGGTGGCGGCGATGTGGGCAATGTCCTCTGCCTTCCTCAGTGGCCGTGAGAAGTGAGTAAAACTGACTTTCGGCGGTGGCGGCGGATTTGTTGTGGTCTCCCCCGCTCTGCCGGGGTGCTCCTCCTTTTAAGCGTCTCAGTTTGCGCTCACAGGGCGCTGCCGCGTCACTCAGACGCGCCGCCGCGGTGCCTGCCGGGATTTGCAGTCTCCTGGAGCGGCGGCGCGGAGTCCGGTGTTCCTTGACTCTTGGCGGTGGCGGCGATGTGGGCAATGTCCTCTGCCTTCCTCAGTGGCCGTGAGAAGTGAGTAAAACTGACTCTCGGCGGTGGCGGCGGATTTGTTGTGGTCTCCCCCGCTCTGCCGGGGTGCTCCTCCTTTTAAGCGTCTCAGTTTGCGCTCACAGGGCGCTGCCGCGTCACTCAGACGCGCCGCCGCGGTGCCTGACGGTATTTGCAGTCTCCCGGAGCGGCGGCGCGGAGTCCGGTGTTCCTTGACTCTTGGCGGTGGCGGCGATGTGGGCAATGTCCTCTGCCTTCCTCAGTGGCCGTGAGAAGTGAGTAAAACTGACTTT
The DNA here is from genome assembly GCF_964263255.1 of Lissotriton vulgaris. Taxonomy (NCBI): domain Eukaryota; kingdom Metazoa; phylum Chordata; class Amphibia; order Caudata; family Salamandridae; genus Lissotriton; species Lissotriton vulgaris. Next base: position 1,334,093,722 of record NC_141693.1, read on the forward strand.
CGGCGGTGGCGGCGGATTTGTTGTGGTCTCCCCCGCTCTGCCGGGGTGCTCCTCCTTTTAAGCGTCTCAGTTTGCGCTCACAGGGCGCTGCCGCGTCACTCAGACGCGCCGCCGCGGTGCCTGCCGGGATTTGCAGTCTCCTGGAGCGGCGGCGCGGAGTCCGGTGTTCCTTGACTCTTGGCGGTGGCGGCGATGTGGGCAATGTCCTCTGCCTTCCTCAGTGGCCGTGAGAAGTGAGTAAAACTGACTTTCGGCGGTGGCGGCGGATTTGTTGTGGTCTCCCCCGCTCTGCCGGGGTGCTCCTCCTTTTAAGCGTCTCAGTTTGCGCTCACAGGGCGCTGCCGCGTCACTCAGACGCGCCGCCGCGGTGCCTGCCGGGATTTGCAGTCTCCTGGAGCGGCGGCGCGGAGTCCGGTGTTCCTTGACTCTTGGCGGTGGCGGCGATGTGGGCAATGTCCTCTGCCTTCCTCAGTGGCCGTGAGAAGTGAGTAAAACTGACTCTCGGCGGTGGCGGCGGATTTGTTGTGGTCTCCCCCGCTCTGCCGGGGTGCTCCTCCTTTTAAGCGTCTCAGTTTGCGCTCACAGGGCGCTGCCGCGTCACTCAGACGCGCCGCCGCGGTGCCTGACGGTATTTGCAGTCTCCCGGAGCGGCGGCGCGGAGTCCGGTGTTCCTTGACTCTTGGCGGTGGCGGCGATGTGGGCAATGTCCTCTGCCTTCCTCAGTGGCCGTGAGAAGTGAGTAAAACTGACTTTCGGCGGTGGCGGCGGATTTGTTGTGGTCTCCCCCGCTCTGCCGGGGTGCTCCTCCTTTTAAGCGTCTCAGTTTGCGCTCACAGGGCGCTGCCGCGTCACTCAGACGCGCCGCCGCGGTGCCTGCCGGGATTTGCAGTCTCCTGGAGCGGCGGCGCGGAGTCCGGTGTTCCTTGACTCTTGGCGGTGGCGGCGATGTGGGCAATGTCCTCTGCCTTCCTCAGTGGCCGTGAGAAGTGAGTAAAACTGACTCTCGGCGGTGGCGGCGGATTTGTTGTGGGGTCAATCCGCTACTGGTACCAGCATTGGTTGCCAGCAGAGTCCTGGCTCACACCCCATTCCCTTGTCTGTTTTCAACAGGGGGGGCACCCCCACTGACTGCCAAACCGCCGTAGTCCAGGTCTTCACTCCCCAGTCAGCCCGGGGAATGCCCTCCCGTGTCTCCAACAGCTCCTCTTCCCCACGTGCTTCCCGGAGGGGAAAAGTGTGTGATGTGCATGGGAGTTCACTCCGGCCACACACTGTCTGCATATGGCCTAGACTCAGGTCCCGAATCCCCCCGTGCAGGCCACAAGTTCAGGGTGGAATCAAGGGACCATGCGTGTCAGGGGTCAAAGGATGGGGGGCCAACCGCAGTGCTTCAGGGGTCTCCTGCCATGCCCGGGCCTTGACCCAAGCCCTGTTTATCCATACTTCGTAAGAAGGGAGGGCCTCTCTCATTTAGCACAAATCTTCTGGGGGATGTATTTTCCATTGCGCCTCTAAACAAAATAATGCCGGTACCTTCCCTGGGTAGAGTCAGATGGGGAATCACTCTGGCTAGTACGCAATCTTCAGTGGCCCGTGGCGGCTCTTCACTCCGGCCAAGGGCCTCTGTAGCCCTCCACCGACAGCTCCTGGTGCCCATACTCCTTCGCAGCCCCCACTGCCAGTTTCCAGGGGGTCCTGCCCTCCGGCTGTACTTCCAGGCCAGACTTGGCCCTCTGTGAACGTGGCGGATACTACGAAGCCGGTGATGCTTTGGGTCTCTTCTCCCGGCCCTCCTTCTCAGCACCAGTGGGACCAGCCTCCTCCATCTCAGCAGCCTGCAAGCTCAGTCCCGGGCTGGGTCGGGGTACCACCGCAGCCCTTGGGGCAGGAAAATTCAGCTGTGCTCCGCAGCCGGGGCCTCCTCCGGCCTCTGCACTCAGGGGCACGTCATCATCCCCAGGCAACAGGCCCGATCTCCGGATAGCCAGCCACTATTTCCTCATGATCTTATAGTTGCTCCAACTCCGCCGGCCACTCTAATCGCCCGCCTTGGGTCATTGTATCCCCAGTAACAACAGGATAAGTAGCGGGCCGATGCGGAGCTTCAGGCTCATGCGTCCTCCATTATCGGGTGCCAACCTTTTTTTTATTTTGTTAATTAATTTTAACACAGGTACCTCATAAAGCTGACTTTATGACCGAACATAAAATTGTGATATTTATTCTACATGTCATTTACAACCTAGCATATTAGCTGATATCCTACAGTAACCGACTTAACATAGCAAACTCATTCAGCTAACCAGTCTGAACTCAACTCTACCGTTACATTATCTAGTCATCTTTGCGTCCTGAAAACCCCAGACTAATACGTCATCAGGCAAATAGCAACCACAGATATTTATAGACCAATTCAAGCAAGTGCTCAATACCATTCCCATTTTGACTCTAAATCCATCAAGTAACCAAGATTATTATATACTTAGTAGCATCCTTTATATCTAGGATAGACAATTCCATGTTCTACTTCTTCAGGGGCTAGCGTCAGGTGCGTCAAACAAAATGTAAATCATATTCACCCAAACAATAAGACCTTTGGCCAATCATTCATTAAAACACACTTTTTTCATATACACTTCTTCGGCTGTATCCCTTTTTTTAGCGACCGGAAAACGTTGAGTAATATGAAATTTGCACTCAGCCATTTCTTTTTTTCTCTCAGGGAGCCTTATTTAATTTATCACTTCCAACCAAAAGCTTTGTATCATAGGGTAATTCCACGTGACATAGGGAAAGTCAGCCTCCTCTCCAAGGCATCGAAGGGATCTCGAGGTGCATTTGGGATATATTTTATGTAGTTTGATTGCGATCAGATAAGTCATGTGTAAATAACTGTATTGTATAAGCTTAAAGTGGGCATTAGTTGACACTTGGCTCCCAAATGTATTTTACTCCATTCTTTATTTGCAAGTGGTTCGTGTGCCTCTTGCCATCAATCACATACTTTTAATAGCCATGTAGGTTTATCTGAGTGGAGCTCTCTATAAAAGTGGGTTATCAGTTTTCTACACCCAGACAGCAACACAACGTCACTATGATTAGCGTGGGGGCCTGCACATCCAGAAAGGTTGGTCCTATTTCTAATTTCATTGGTCTCACATGCATCCTTTATAGTCAAGAATCTACATTTCGGATAAAGATCCACTAGTGCCTTGCAGCACCCTCCTGCCATGTATCTACAGCCTTTCTTGGGCCATTTGTGCAATGGGATGTACAGTCCAGATATGCAAATCAGGTGCATAGGACCCGCTACTTAAGATTTTTATCACTGCTTGATCCCAAATATTGCACACTTGTCTCACTATGAATGGCATGTGTGTGGTATCCCACTACCCCTCATTTATAGTGTCAAGTGGAATGTTCAAATACGTTCCCTTAACCAGCTTCTTTTCCCAATTTACATCTTCATCTAGCCAATGCACTGCGTGTTGCAAGTGGACTGCCATATAGTAGAGCTCCATATAAGGGATTTCCAGCCCTCCCCTTTCCCTTTCTGTTTTATCATGACTAAGTTGACTCTACTAAAACCACAATAATTCCAACAATTTATTTAATTCAGCAATTTTTTTTAGGAATTTAAAATATAGAGCCTTGTAAGATATTCAGGTAACGCAGCAAGGCCATTTTTTGTTAAGGCCACTTTCACCATCATGGACGATCTAAGGGTGTTCTAGAATGTAATAGACATTATTAAGCCATCCACCAATGCAATATTCAATACTCAACTTACAGACTTCTACTTCCAGCAACACCACAGCATATTTGTCATCTAGCAATTGTGGTGCATAAAGCACGTGTGGCAGGTGCCGTATATTGCATAATGTGTTTCTGCGAGTGATAGAGCCACAGATGTCCTCATGAATCAACTCTAGTATATAATGCAACATTCTAGTAGCCAGTATCTTGCTTAGGATTTTAACATCCACGTTAAGCACTGACACGGACGGCATGCAGGAACCTACACTGGATCTTTATAAGGTTTTGGCATTAGTACTATAATCGCTTCTCTCATTGATTCCTGCAGTATTCTATTCGCAGTATTCTATTCGCATAAGGAGTGTTTTATCAAATTGCATTCTTATGCCATACGTTTTGGCCAAACACTTCCACATCATTCCACTCTAATGCACTACTCCGAGTGCTCCCCGAGTTAGTGTCAAGGTATTGTGTGAGTATCTCACACAGCCATTGAGCGATAATGACTTTGGAAAGTGCTCTTACTGTAAGACACCACAGTAAGAAGGCAGGTATGTACCTTTATTATCATACGTGATCAGTAATGGTGAGTTATCTGAGGGGTATAGTGTAAAGTAGATTGACTCAGCAATCTTGTGCCCATGATTTATCTGGACCAAGAAATAATCCAAACTACTATGGGTTCCGGGTGCAGGTGTATAGCATGAGTATGCCCTTTCCTGGGGGTTTTAAGTCCGCCAGATATCTAGGAGCCCCAGATTAGACTTTGCCTCCGAAAAGGCCCTTGTCATGCTTAGCTTCGTTCCAGCTCTAGAGGGATGAGTTTGAGTTTTAAAAGTTTTATATAGCGCTCTTTCACCAGCGGTTTCATGGCGCTGTAACTGGCAGATCTCCACAAGGGACAACCTATCTATTACTCCATTCAGGACACAATCATGGTCCCTAGCCAATATTAATTCAGACAGTAAATATTTATATGCATCTCCCAAGACTGATCCAAAGAAGTCTCGCTTTCTCACCAGACTACTGATAGTATACTCTTATCATATGCTTGAAATCTGTATTCCTGCTGTGAGAAGGTGGCCTGATATGCAGTGGTCACTATTCTAGTGAACACTATGTATCAGTCCAGCAACCCTTATTGATGATTGGTTGTAAGTCAACCTTATAGACCAGCTATCCTAGTAGCGTGGATACGAGCAGTCTAAGGCTAAAGACTCGAGAGGGCGTGTTAAGCCAGCTGTTATACCACATATACCCCTTGAACACCAAGTGAAAGGACACCACACAAGTGTTATGAAAATAAACAGTTATTTATTAAGAATCACAACAGCCCTGTACTCTTTATGAGGACAGGGTACTAAGCACAAACCAAAACTCTTATAAAAATACTTAAGTTAGCACAGTATATACAAATGCCCGAGGGGCACGGAAAACCATATACTTGAAAAGTGGAATGCGAAATTACTAGCAGGTAAGTACAGTACTAATAGGCTTTGGAATCGCTAGGACTTGACTATAGAATCGTTAGATTACTTCTAGGAGACCCAGGGGACTCGGGTGCAGTGTGTGCACTCTCACGCGAGATGCGGGACAAAGTCTATGGTAGCTAGAATTTGCAAAGTTAGTGTTCTCGGGCGAACCCGACCTGGTAGGAGGAAAACGAAAGTAGATTCTGACCCTTGGATAGTGAGGCTATGCTGGGGCACCGAAATGCCGAAGTTACCTAGCCCAGGGGCTGCAGCTGCATAGGACTCAAAAGACGTCGGGAATCCTCGTTGACGGACCAGGAGCCTGGAAGAAAGAAGTTGCTGGCAGGCGACCAGTGAAGAAAGTTCGGTGGATCCAAGCCTGGATCGATGGAAGATGACACCTGAAAGCAGAGGGGACCAAGTTCGAGACTACTAGCCAGTAGTCAGTGGGCACCAGGAGGGCACCGGATGGTAGCCACCTCGACAAGGCGTGTGGGTGACGCTGGGCTCGGAGATCTCACGGACCAGGAGGCGTTGTCGGCGACCAGGAAGGAGGATCGAGCTGTCCCACGAAGATAGAAGCTGTCGGCGTCGCTGGACCCAGGATTGGGCAACAAAGCCTTGGCAAATTCAAGCCCACGCGGTGGACCTAAAATGGCGTCTGGAGTGGACCAGGAGGGTCCGGGGTGCCTCTCTTCAAGAAGGAAGCAAGGGCCAGTCTGGAGCAACCAGACCAGCAGCAGTGATGTCGTCGGGCGTCGTTCAGAAGGCCAGAAGCCAGCCGGCTAGTAGCCAAACAACGCGGTGCACAGCAAACAGCAGAAGGGCCCCACGCAGATCGTGGAGATGCAGGGAGGCTGACCTTGGGTGCTGGAGCTGCGCAGGGTCGGGGCTTCTTGGACCCCAAAGCACTCACCCGTGGAGGACACGGTGGGCTTGTTGTAAAGATGTCGTGCAATCTTGGCGATTGTCGGTCCCTCGAGGTCTCGTCGCACTCACGGTTCTCAGCTTTGCTGTAGAGGTGAGTAGAGGTCAGAGGTGCCAGGGAAGCCGGGTCTCGTCGAACTGGGTCGTCGGATTCGTGATGAAGGACTTGCAGCAGACTGCAGTGTTCTTTAGGATGGTGCCTGCGGATGCAGGGTGACTACTCCTTAGCCACAAGGGAGAATCTTGATGAAGAAATCTTGAAGTCCTTTCGCAGAAAGTCGTGTCTTGATTCCAAAGATGATCTAATTTTAACAGGGGGCCCGCTCCCATCTTTATACTAAAAAAAGGGGGCTGACCCGGTGACTAGGTCCTGCCTATGGGTGGGACTAGGAGGGGGGTGGTTACACCCCTCTCCCCTGCCGGACTTCCCCAGGCCAGGGGCTGGTGTGCCCCTGGAACTGGTTCTGACTGGCCTATGCGTAGTGAGCACCGGGGTGCCACTCAGCAGTCACCTTCCTGTAAAGCCCTGCCTACCCAGGATACACAAAACCATGTCTGGGACGGTGCTAGCACCGCCCCTGACAGGAAACCCTTTGTCCAGGCTCCCCTCGCTGGAAGGACTCCCAGCTGCAGGGGGTCAGACTCGTGTCTGTGGTGGCAGCATCCATTTTGTGGAGCTGAGGCTTCAGTTAACTTTAACCGGGGTTCACAGTTACATACATGTCGTATCCCTCTAGAAGGGTGGAATGCTAACCCCGTCGCCAGAATTGGCGAGGGGTTAGTATTCCAATTCGTATGACACCTTACTCGACATGTTTTGATAAAGCAATACCAAAGTTAGCATTTAACCGCGAGGATTATAATGCACTTAAGAGTATATGGTATGCGATATCATGGAACAGCTATTAGGACTTGGTTCCGCAAGCTGCAGACAGGCTCAGCTCATGCCAGAGCACCATCTCACACGATTCCAAGCACTCTGCCTTCAGGATTGTCAAGGCCTGCCATAGGAGTGACTGATAGGAATCTGTGTGTCCATTTTAGGGTTAGGTATAGGTATACTACACCTACAGCAAAGGGTGATTACACGACTTTGCCCCAGCTGTCATGCAGCCAGTTGTGCCAAATTTAAGAGGCCAGCCAGGGGTGGCATAATACATGCTGCAGCCCCTGGCAGCCCTGGGTACACCCATGCCCTGAGTTACAGGGTCTGATAGGGTGGCCCAGTACCAATTGGAAATGTACCTAGGGTACATGGAATCCATTTTAAAGAGAGAGCAGTAGGCCTGGGGTCCTGATTGGCAGGGTCCCAGGTCGACTATGTCCAAAACCAGCTAAAATACAGGGCAAAAAGTTGGGGGCAACCATAGTCAGGATGTACCTTCCTACATAACCCCCCCCCCCCCCCCAAACGAAAGGAGATAAGGCTATCCTTGTCCAGGTAAGCCTCTATTACCTAAGTGGCCATATAAGGAAGTACCAGCTCTGGCTTGGTTTCCCCCTGTGTCATGGTCCACTAGGCAACCCCTCACCCTAAGGGTATCTGAGGGTCTCCACCATAGGGAATCTCTGTCTCTGGTGTGTCTTGGGAAAGAAGAAGGCTGATGCTGGGATGGAGTACTGAAGTGAGGCTCCTCTACCTTTGGGCTCAACTTCCTCCAATCAACATCCATCATGTGTGCCTTTCTTTCTTTAGCTGAGATGCACTGAGCTCTCAGGGTCAGCCTCTGGCTACCTAAAGCTGGAGGCTGAGTCCCTCTGTTTGGCTCACTGGAGGGACAGGTCAGATCTGGGGTTTTTAGGCCCCATGTTTGGCTGTGCCCAACAGTGTCCAGCTGTGGGAGTTCCCTAACTACTTTTAAGGGGGATCCCTCAGGAGTCTGTTTTACTTTCACTTTGCTAGGGTTACCAGCTTCAGTGATCCTAATCTGCTGATTAAGGGGTTCTTTTGGACAGGGGGCCTTTTGGGGTCCACCACTGGCCTTCCTGACCTCTTCAGCCCTGGGCTGACTGAGACAGGGTAGAGAGGTGCAGGTTACCTGCTCCAGACTGGGTCCCACCTGGGAAGGGTCCACTGCCACCAGGGGCTCTGCCAGGCTAGGCCTGACTACCTCTGGGGCAGTTCCTTCAACAGGGGTAGAGTCAGTTCCCTGAGGAGGCTGGCTCTCACCTAGTTTCTGGGAGGGGGAAGACTCTTCTTCCTCCTCAATGCTCTCTGTTTGAGTGGAGTGATCCATTGTTTCAGGCTTCACAACCTCACTATTTGTTTGAGTAGAGGCTGAGACCATTTCAACCTTGCCAACCTTTTCAGGAGGGCACTCAGTTTGTGTTTGGGCTGTGACTGTCACAGCCCTCCTATCCTGTTCTGGAAAGTCTGTCTGAGCCTGGGCAGTGGCTACCACTGCCCTTCCAACCTTTTCAGGGAGGAATGGTGCTTGGACTGGGGCTGTAGCTATTACTGCCCCACTAACCTGTCTGGATAGGCCTATCATTCTGGAATGAGTTTCTTGTTCCACATCAGCCCATGCTGAGAGTTCCAGGTCATTCCCCAGTAAGCAATCTACAGGTAGGTTATCTGTCACTGCCACTCTCATGGGCCCTGTGACATTACCCCAGCTGAGCTTGACTACTGCCATGGGATGCCTTCTCTTCATTCCATGAATGTCTGTCACCTGATAAGTAAAACCAGGGGTCAGTTGAGCAGAGGGGACCAGATGGTCACTCACCATGGTGAGGCCGGCCCCTGTGTCTCTGAATGCCTCAACTTTCTGACCATTCACTAAAACTTCTTGTCTATACTTTCCCAAAATGTGGGGTCCAGTAGTGAAGTTGGCAAACCCCATGCCAGTCTCACAGACAAGAGTGTGGTCAGGGAACCTGGCTAGGCCATAGTCCTCCTGATTGCCCAAAGTAATGCCCACCACATTCTTGGGGGCACTCCCACCACCTGGGGGATTACCACTAGTGGTAACAGGAGGTTTAGGAGTATTACCTGGGGGTATATTTCCTTTATTGCCATTTTTAGCGCAACTGGCATCACTTTTGTAATGGCCCACCTGTTTACAGGTATGACAATAAGGTTTCTTTTGCTCTGAAGGAGTGTTCTGGGACCCACCACCCTTGTTGGAGTTTTGGGGCCCTTGGGAAGTCTTCTCTGTGGATTTATCCCCCCCTTCTCTTGAGGCTTGGTTGATTCCTTTTTCTGGTCACCACCCTGGTTTTTAGGCCTGACCCTGGTTCTGACCCATTTGTCTGCCCTCTTACCCAATTCCTGTGGAGAGGTCAGATCAGAGTCTACCAGGTGCTGATGTAATAACTGGTTCTGACAATTATTTAAGATTTGCTCCCTCATAATTAGATTATACAATCCTTTAAAATCAGTAACCTTACTACCCAGTAGCCAGCCTTCAAAAGCCTTAGTGGCACAATCAACAAAGTCAGTCCAATCTTGAGACTGAGTTTTCTGGGTGTCTCTGAACAGCATCCTGTATTGTTCAGTGGTTAAACCAAACCCATCAACCAGTGTATTCTTCAAGATTTGGTAATTGTTAGCATCCTCCACCCTTGTGGTGAGGAGCTTATCTCTACCTTTACCATCAAAGGAGAGCCACAAGATAGCTGCCCACTGACTTGGGGGAACACCCTGCACAGTGCAGGCTCTCTCCAAAGCAGTAATCCATTTGTGGATGTCATCCCCTTCCTTAAAGGGGGGCACTATCTTATTCAGGTGCTTTGTATCAAAACTCCTTTCCCTATTGCTAGGTTTATTGCTGCCACCAGTGGGCTGTAGCCCACATAATTCTTGCTCTCTAGCAAGGGCAAGTCTCTCTTTGGCCAGGGCAAGTTTTTCCCTTTCAATCCTCAGTTTGATTGCCCTTTCTTCAGCTTCATACACTCTCATCTTAGGGGAAGACATCCCTCTATGAGAAGAGTTGAGAGAGCCATTGGTTCGAAGGGATCTGTTAGAGCCTCTTGATAGAGACCTAACTCGTCCATTCCCAATGTTAAGCTGACCTGAGAGTGGCCCCAGGGGTCCCCCAGTACCAATCTCATGTCTGCTTAAGTTGGACCTGGTTAGTCTATTGACTTCTACCTGTCCCTTATCTGCCTCATCCTCTGACAACTGGTCTTCATCCTCATCCTCCGCATCATCTGCTTCCTGGAGGGGATGATCCTGGCTATCAAAGGGTCCCTGTAAGGAGGGCAAACTTCCTTCTGGATTAGAAGGGTCTGGGTTACCAGCCCTACTGGCATCATAAGCCTCTAAGAGACCAATCAGAAAGGAAGTGGTGGGTTAGACCCCTGTTTTAGTTTCCTGAGAGTACACACTTGTCTCATCTCATGGAAGCTAAGAGCAGTATATTTAGAAGGGACCTGTGGAGGGTCCACTGACACAAGGGGATACTCAGAGTTTCCTCCTTTGTCCGACATACTGTTTCTAGTGTGGTGTAAGTGATGCACCTACCTACACTATGTGTTTACCTACTGATCCCTTGCTAAGAGTTGCAGCCAAGGTGTGCTAAGCCTTGAGGAGCTGCAACAGCTGGTTCAGTAGAACTCAGAGTATTCTAAGCTTGGTTATATGTACTAACAGTACTTATGTGATCTTTCAACAAGATATTCTTAGGATACGTGTGGTAAAACAACAGCAAGCTCAAATCCCACCCGCTGCTCACCAATGTGCGAAGGTGGCCTGATATGCAGTGGTCACTATTCTAGTGAACACTATGTATCAGTACAGCAACCCTTATTGATGATTGGTTGTAAGTCAACCTAATAGACCAGCTATCCTAGTAGCGTAGATACGAGCAGTCTAAGGCTAAAGACTCGAGAGGGCGTGTTAAGCCAGCTGTTATACCACATATACCCCTTGAACACCAAGTGAAAGGACACCACACAAGTGTTATGAAAATAAACAGTTATTTATTAAGAATCACAACAGCCCTGTACTCTTTATGAGGACAGGGTACTAAGCACAAACCAAAACTCTTATAAAAATACTTAAGTTAGCACAGTATATACAAATGCCCGAGGGGCACGGAAAACCATATACTTGAAAAGTGGAATGCGAAATTACTAGCAGGTAAGTACAGTACTAATAGGCTTTGGAATCGCTAGGACTTGACTATAGAATCGTTAGATTACTTCTAGGAGACCCAGGGGACTCGGGTGCAGTGTGTGCACTCTCACGCGAGATGCGGGACAAAGTCTATGGTAGCTAGAATTTGCAAAGTTAGTGTTCTCGGGCGAACCCGACCTGGTAGGAGGAAAACGAAAGTAGATTCTGACCCTTGGATAGTGAGGCTATGCTGGGGCACCGAAATGCCGAAGTTACCTAGCCCAGGGGCTGCAGCTGCATAGGACTCAAAAGACGTCGGGAATCCTCGTTGACGGACCAGGAGCCTGGAAGAAAGAAGTTGCTGGCAGGCGACCAGTGAAGAAAGTTCGGTGGATCCAAGCCTGGATCGATGGAAGATGACACCTGAAAGCAGAGGGGACCAAGTTCGAGACTACTAGCCAGTAGTCAGTGGGCACCAGGAGGGCACCGGATGGTAGCCACCTCGACAAGGCGTGTGGGTGACGCTGGGCTCGGAGATCTCACGGACCAGGAGGCGTTGTCGGCGACCAGGAAGGAGGATCGAGCTGTCCCACGAAGATAGAAGCTGTCGGCGTCGCTGGACCCAGGATTGGGCAACAAAGCCTTGGCAAATTCAAGCCCACGCGGTGGACCTAAAATGGCGTCTGGAGTGGACCAGGAGGGTCCGGGGTGCCTCTCTTCAAGAAGGAAGCAAGGGCCAGTCTGGAGCAACCAGACCAGCAGCAGTGATGTCGTCGGGCGTCGTTCAGAAGGCCACAAGCCAGCCGGCTAGTAGCCAAACAACGCGGTGCACAGCAAACAGCAGAAGGGCCCCACGCAGATCGTGGAGATGCAGGGAGGCTGACCTTGGGTGCTGGAGCTGCGCAGGGTCGGGGCTTCTCGGACCCCAAAGCACTCACCCGTGGAGGACACGGTGGGCTTGTTGTAAAGATGTCGTGCAATCTTGGCGATCGTCGGTCCCTCGAGGTCTCGTCGCACTCACGGTTCTCAGCTTTGCTGTAGAGGTGAGTAGAGGTCAGAGGTGCCAGGGAAGCCGGGTCTCGTCGAACTGGGTCGTCGGATTCGTGATGAAGGACTTGCAGCAGACCGCAGTGTTCTTTAGGATGGTGCCTGCGGATGCAGGGTGACTACTCCTTAGCCACAAGGGAGAATCTTGATGAAGAAATCTTGAAGTCCTTTCGCAGAAAGTCGTGTCTTGATTCCAAAGATGATCTAATTTTAACAGGGGGCCCGCTCCCATCTTTATACTAAAAAAAGGGGGCTGACCCGGTGACTAGGTCCTGCCTATGGGTGGGACTAGGAGGGGGGTGGTTACACCCCTCTCCCCTGCCGGACTTCCCCAGGCCAGGGGCTGGTGTGCCCCTGGAACTGGTTCTGACTGGCCTATGCGTAGTGAGCACCGGGGTGCCACTCAGCAGTCACCTTCCTGTAAATCCCTGCCTACCCAGGATACACAAAACCATGTCTGGGACGGTGCTAGCACCGCCCCTGACAGGAAACCCTTTGTCCAGGCTCCCCTCGCTGGAAGGACTCCCAGCTGCAGGGGGTCAGACTCGTGTCTGTGGTGGCAGCATCCATTTTGTGGAGCTGAGGCTTCAGTTAACTTTAACCGGGGTTCACAGTTACATACATGTCGTGTCCCTCTAGAAGGGTGGAATGCTAACCCCGTCGCCAGAATTGGCGAGGGGTTAGTATTCCAATTCGTATGACACCTTACTCGACATGTTTTGATAAAGCAATACCAAAGTTAGCATTTAACCGCGAGGATTATAATGCACTTAAGAGTATATGGTATGCAATATCATGGAACAGCTATTAGGACTTGGTTCCGCAAGCTGCAGACAGGCTCAGCTCATGCCAGAGCACCATCTCACACGATTCCAAGCACTCTGCCTTCAGGATTGTCAAGGCCTGCCAGAGGAGTGACTGATAGGAATCTGTGTGTCCATTTTAGGGTTAGGTATAGGTATACTACACCTACAGCAAAGGGTGATTACACGACTTTGCCCCAGCTGTCATGCAGCCAGTTGTGCCAAATTTAAGAGGCCAGCCAGGGGTGGCATAATACATGCTGCAGCCCCTGGCAGCCCTGGGTACACCCATGCCCTGAGTTACAGGGTCTGATAGGGTGGCCCAGTACCAATTGGAAATGTACCTAGGGTACATGGAATCCATTTTAAAGAGAGAGCAGTAGGCCTGGGGTCCTGATTGGCAGGGTCCCAGGTCGACTATGTCCAAAACCAGCTAAAACACAGGGCAAAAAGTTGGGGGCAACCATAGTCAGGATGTACCTTCCTACACAACCCCCCCCCAAACGAAAGGAGATAAGGCTATCCTTGTCCAGGTAAGCCTCTATTACCTAAGTGGCCATATAAGGAAGTACCAGCTCTGGCTTGGTTTCCCCCTGTGTCATGGTCCACTAGGCAACCCCTCACCCTAAGGGTATCTGGGGGTCTCCACCATAGGGAATCTCTGTCTCTGGTGTGTCTTGGGAAAGAAGAAGGCTGATGCTGGGATGGAGTACTGAAGTGAGGCTCCTCTACCTTTGGGCTCAACGTCCTCCAATCAACATCCATCATGTGTGCCTTTCTTTCTTTAGCTGAGATGCACTGAGCTCTCAGGGTCAGCCTCTGGCTACCTAAAGCTGGAGGCTGAGTCCCTCTGTTTGGCTCACTGGAGGGACAGGTCAGGTCTGGGGTTTTTAAGTCCCATGTTTGGCTGTGCCCAACAGTGTCCAGCTGTGGGAGTTCCCTAACTACTTTTAAGGGGGATCCCTCAGGAGTCTGTTTTACTTTCACTTTGCTAGGGTTACCAGCTTCAGTGATCCTAATCTGCTGATTAAGGGGTTCTTTTGGACAGGGGGCCCTTTGGGGTCCACCACTGGCCTTCCTGACCTCTTCAGCCCTGGGCTGACTGAGACAGGGTAGAGAGGTGCAGGTTACCTGCTCCAGACTGGGTCCCACCTGGGAAGGGTCCACTGCCACCAGGGGCTCTGCCAGGCTAGGCCTGACTACCTCTGGGGCAGTTCCTTCAACAGGGGTAGAGTCAGTTCCCTGAGGAGGCTGGCTCTCACCTAGTTTCTGGGAGGGGGAAGACTCTTCTTCCTCCTCAATGCTCTCTGTTTGAGTGGAGTGATCCATTGTTTCAGGCTTCACAACCTCACTATTTGTTTGAGTAGAGGCTGAGACCATTTCAACCTTGCCAACCTTTTCAGGAGGGCACTCAGTTTGTGTTTGGGCTGTGACTGTCACAGCCCTCCTATCCTGTTCTGGAAAGTCTGTCTGAGCCTGGGCAGTGGCTACCACTGCCCTTCCAACCTTTTCAGGGAGGAATGGTGCTTGGACTGGGGCTGTAGCTATTACTGCCCCACTAACCTGTCTGGATAGGCCTATCATTCTGGAATGAGTTTCTTGTTCCACCTCAGCCCATGCTGAGAGTTCCAGGTCATTCCCCAGTAAGCAATCTACAGGTAGGTTATCTGTCACTGCCACTCTCATGGGCCCTGTGACATTACCCCAGCTGAGCTTGACTACTGCCATGGGATGCCTTCTCTTCATTCCATGAATGTCTGTCACCTGATAAGTAAAACCAGGGGTCAGTTGAGCAGAGGGGACCAGATGGTCACTCACCATGGTGAGGCTGGCCCCTGTGTCTCTGAATGCCTCAACTTTCTGACCATTCACTAAAACTTCTTGTCTATACTTTCCCAAAATGTGGGGTCCAGTAGTGAAGTTGGCAAACCCCATGCCAGTCTCACAGACAAGAGTGTGGTCAGGGAACCTGGCTAGGCCATAGTCCTCCTGATTGCCCAAAGTAATGCCCACCACATTCTTGGGGGCACTCCCACCACCTGGGGGATTACCACTAGTGGTAACAGGAGGTTTAGGAGTATTACCTGGGGGTATATTTCCTTTATTGCCATTTTTAGCGCAACTGGCATCACTTTTGTAATGGCCCACCTGTTTACAGGTATGACAATAAGGTTTCTTTTGCTCTGAAGGAGTGTTCTGGGACCCACCACCCTTGTTGGAGTTTTGGGGCCCTTGGGAAGTCTTCTCTGTGGATTTATCCCCCCCTTCTCTTGAGGCTTGGTTGATTCCTTTTTCTGGTCACCACCCTGGTTTTTAGGCCTGACCCTGGCTCTGACCCATTTGTCTGCCCTCTTACCCAATTCCTGTGGAGAGGTCAGATCAGAGTCTACCAGGTGCTGATGTAATAACTGGTTCTGACAATTATTTAAGATTTGCTCCCTCATAATTAGATTATACAATCCTTTAAAATCAGTAACCTTACTACCCAGTAGCCAGCCTTCAAAAGCCTTAGTGGCACAATCAACAAAGTCAGTCCAATCTTGAGACTGAGTTTTCTGGGTGTCTCTGAACAGCATCCTGTATTGTTCAGTGGTTAAACCAAACCCATCAACCAGTGTATTCTTCAAGATTTGGTAATTGTTAGCATCCTCCACCCTTGTGGTGAGGAGCTTATCTCTACCTTTACCATCAAAGGAGAGCCACAAGATAGCTGCCCACTGACTTGGGGGAACACCCTGCACAGTGCAGGCTCTCTCCAAAGCAGTAATCCATTTGTGGATGTCATCCCCTTCCTTAAAGGGGGGCACTATCTTATTCAGGTGCTTTGTATCAAAACTCCTTTCCCTATTGCTAGGTTTATTGCTGCCACCAGTGGGCTGTAGCCCACATAATTCTTGCTCTCTAGCAAGGGCAAGTCTCTCTTTGGCCAGGGCAAGTTTTTCCCTTTCAATCCTCAGTTTGATTGCCCTTTCTTCAGCTTCATACACTCTCCTCTTAGGGGAAGACATCCCTCTATGAGAAGAGTTGAGAGAGCCATTGGTTCGAAGGGATCTGTTAGAGCCTCTTGATAGAGACCTAACTCGTCCATTCCCAATGTTAAGCTGACCTGAGAGTGGCCCCAGGGGTCCCCCAGTACCAATCTCATGTCTGCTTAAGTTGGACCTGGTTAGTCTATTGACTTCTACCTGTCCCTTATCTGCCTCATCCTCTGACAACTGGTCTTCATCCTCATCCTCAGCATCATCTGCTTCCTGGAGGGGATGATCCTGGCTATCAAAGGGTCCCTGTAAGGAGGGCAAACTTCCTTCTGGATTAGAAGGGTCTGGGTTACCAGCCCTACTGGCATCATAAGCCTCTAAGAGACCAATCAGAAAGGAAGTGGTGGGTTAGACCCCTGTTTTAGTTTCCTGAGAGTACACACTTGTCTCATCTCATGGAAGCTAAGAGCAGTATATTTAGAAGGGACCTGTGGAGGGTCCACTGACACAAGGGGATACTCAGAGTTTCCTCCTTTGTCCGACATACTGTTTCTAGTGTGGTGTAAGTGATGCACCTACCTACACTATGTGTTTACCTACTGATCCCTTGCTAAGAGTTGCAGCCAAGGTGTGCTAAGCCTTGAGGAGCTGCAACAGCTGGTTCAGTAGAACTCAGAGTATTCTAAGCTTGGTTATATGTACTAACAGTACTTATGTGATCTTTCAACAAGATATTCTTAGGATACGTGTGGTAAAACAACAGCAAGCTCAAATCCCACCCGCTGCTCACCAATGTGCGAAGGTGGCCTGATATGCAGTGGTCACTATTCTAGTGAACACTATGTATCAGTCCAGCAACCCTTATTGATGATTGGTTGTAAGTCAACCTTATAGACCAGCTATCCTAGTAGCGTGGATACGAGCAGTCTAAGGCTAAAGACTCGAGAGGGCGTGTTAAGCCAGCTGTTATACCACATATACCCCTTGAACACCAAGTGAAAGGACACCACACAAGTGTTATGAAAATAAACAGTTATTTATTAAGAATCACAACAGCCCTGTACTCTTTATGAGGACAGGGTACTAAGCACAAACCAAAACTCTTATAAAAATACTTAAGTTAGCACAGTATATACAAATGCCCGAGGGGCACGGAAAACCATATACTTGAAAAGTGGAATGCGAAATTACTAGCAGGTAAGTACAGTACTAATAGGCTTTGGAATCGCTAGGACTTGACTATAGAATCGTTAGATTACTTCTAGGAGACCCAGGGGACTCGGGTGCAGTGTGTGCACTCTCACGCGAGATGCGGGACAAAGTCTATGGTAGCTAGAATTTGCAAAGTTAGTGTTCTCGGGCGAACCCGACCTGGTAGGAGGAAAACGAAAGTAGATTCTGACCCTTGGATAGTGAGGCTATGCTGGGGCACCGAAATGCCGAAGTTACCTAGCCTAGGGGCTGCAGCTGCATAGAACTCAAAAGACGTCGGGAATCCTCGTTGACGGACCAGGAGCCTGGAAGAAAGAAGTTGCTGGCAGGCGACCAGTGAAGAAAGTTCGGTGGATCCAAGCCTGGATCGATGGAAGATGACACCTGAAAGCAGAGGGGACCAAGTTCGAGACTACTAGCCAGTAGTCAGTGGGCACCAGGAGGGCACCGGATGGTAGCCACCTCGACAAGGCGTGTGGGTGACGCTGGGCTCGGAGATCTCACGGACCAGGAGGCGTTGTCGGCGACCAGGAAGGAGGATCGAGCTGTCCCACGAAGATAGAAGCTGTCGGCGTCGCTGGACCCAGGATTGGGCAACAAAGCCTTGGCAAATTCAAGCCCACGCGGTGGACCTAAAATGGCGTCTGGAGTGGACCAGGAGGGTCCGGGGTGCCTCTCTTCAAGAAGGAAGCAAGGGCCAGTCTGGAGCAACCAGACCAGCAGCAGTGATGTCGTCGGGCGTCGTTCAGAAGGCCACAAGCCAGCCGGCTAGTAGCCAAACAACGCGGTGCACAGCAAACAGCAGAAGGGCCCCACGCAGATCGTGGAGATGCAGGGAGGCTGACCTTGGGTGCTGGAGCTGCGCAGGGTCGGGGCTTCTTGGACCCCAAAGCACTCACCCGTGGAGGACACGGTGGGCTTGTTGTAAAGATGTCGTGCAATCTTGGCGATCGTCGGTCCCTCGAGGTCTCGTCGCACTCACGGTTCTCAGCTTTGCTGTAGAGGTGAGTAGAGGTCAGACGTGCCAGGGAAGCCGGGTTCCGTCGAACTGGGTCGTCGGATTCGTGATGAAGGACTTGCAGCAGACTGCAGTGTTCTTTAGGATGGTGCCTGCGGATGCAGGGTGACTACTCCTTAGCCACAAGGGAGAATCTTGATGAAGAAATCTTGAAGTCCTTTCGCAGAAAGTCGTGTCTTGATTCCAAAGATGATCTAATTTTAACAGGGGGCCCGCTCCCATCTTTATACTAAAAAAAGGGGGCTGACCCGGTGACTAGGTCCTGCCTATGGGTGGGACTAGGAGGGGGGTGGTTACACCCCTCTCCCCTGCCGGACTTCCCCAGGCCAGGGGCTGGTGTGCCCCTGGAACTGGTTCTGACTGGCCTATGCGTAGTGAGCACCGGGGTGCCACTCAGCAGTCACCTTCCTGTAAAGCCCTGCCTACCCAGGATACACAAAACCATGTCTGGGACGGTGCTAGCACCGCCCCTGACAGGAAACCCTTTGTCCAGGCTCCCCTCGCTGGAAGGACTCCCAGCTGCAGGGGGTCAGACTCGTGTCTGTGGTGGCAGCATCCATTTTGTGGAGCTGAGGCTTCAGTTAACTTTAACCGGGGTTCACAGTTACATACATGTCGTGTCCCTCTAGAAGGGTGGAATGCTAACCCCGTCGCCAGAATTGGCGAGGGGTTAGTATTCCAATTCGTATGACACCTTACTCGACATGTTTTGATAAAGCAATACCAAAGTTAGCTTTTAACCGCGAGGATTATAATGCACTTAAGAGTATATGGTATGCGATATCATGGAACAGCTATTAGGACTTGGTTCCGCAAGCTGCAGACAGGCTCAGCTCATGCCAGAGCACCATCTCACACGATTCCAAGCACTCTGCCTTCAGGATTGTCAAGGCCTGCCATAGGAGTGACTGATAGGAATCTGTGTGTCCATTTTAGGGTTAGGTATAGGTATACTACACCTACAGCAAAGGGTGATTACACGACTTTGCCCCAGCTGTCATGCAGCCAGTTGTGCCAAATTTAAGAGGCCAGCCAGGGGTGGCATAATACATGCTGCAGCCCCTGGCAGCCCTGGGTACACCCATGCCCTGAGTTACAGGGTCTGATAGGGTGGCCCAGTACCAATTGGAAATGTACCTAGGGTACATGGAATCCATTTTAAAGAGAGAGCAGTAGGCCTGGGGTCCTGATTGGCAGGGTCCCAGGTCGACTATGTCCAAAACCAGCTAAAACACAGGGCAAAAAGTTGGGGGCAACCATAGTCAGGATGTACCTTCCTACATAACCCCCCCCCCCCCAAACGAAAGGAGATAAGGCTATCCTTGTCCAGGTAAGCCTCTATTACCTAAGTGGCCATATAAGGAAGTACCAGCTCTGGCTTGGTTTCCCCCTGTGTCATGGTCCACTAGGCAACCCCTCACCCTAAGGGTATCTGAGGGTCTCCACCATAGGGAATCTCTGTCTCTGGTGTGTCTTGGGAAAGAAGAAGGCTGATGCTGGGATGGAGTACTGAAGTGAGGCTCCTCTACCTTTGGGCTCAACTTCCTCCAATCAACATCCATCATGTGTGCCTTTCTTTCTTTAGCTGAGATGCACTGAGCTCTCAGGGTCAGCCTCTGGCTACCTAAAGCTGGAGGCTGAGTCCCTCTGTTTGGCTCACTGGAGGGACAGGTCAGGTCTGGGGTTTTTAAGTCCCATGTTTGGCTGTGCCCAACAGTGTCCAGCTGTGGGAGTTCCCTAACTACTTTTAAGGGGGATCCCTCAGGAGTCTGTTTTACTTTCACTTTGCTAGGGTTACCAGCTTCAGTGATCCTAATCTGCTGATTAAGGGGTTCTTTTGGACAGGGGGCCCTTTGGGGTCCACCACTGGCCTTCCTGACCTCTTCAGCCCTGGGCTGACTGAGACAGGGTAGAGAGGTGCAGGTTACCTGCTCCAGACTGGGTCCCACCTGGGAAGGGTCCACTGCCACCAGGGGCTCTGCCAGGCTAGGCCTGACTACCTCTGGGGCAGTTCCTTCAACAGGGGTAGAGTCAGTTCCCTGAGGAGGCTGGCTCTCACCTAGTTTCTGGGAGGGGGAAGACTCTTCTTCCTCCTCAATGCTCTCTGTTTGAGTGGAGTGATCCATTGTTTCAGGCTTCACAACCTCACTATTTGTTTGAGTAGAGGCTGAGACCATTTCAACCTTGCCAACCTTTTCAGGAGGGCACTCAGTTTGTGTTTGGGCTGTGACTGTCACAGCCCTCCTATCCTGTTCTGGAAAGTCTGTCTGAGCCTGGGCAGTGGCTACCACTGCCCTTCCAACCTTTTCAGGGAGGAATGGTGCTTGGACTGGGGCTGTAGCTATTACTGCCCCACTAACCTGTCTGGATAGGCCTATCATTCTGGAATGAGTTTCTTGTTCCACCTCAGCCCATGCTGAGAGTTCCAGGTCATTCCCCAGTAAGCAATCTACAGGTAGGTTATCTGTCACTGCCACTCTCATGGGCCCTGTGACATTACCCCAGCTGAGCTTGACTACTGCCATGGGATGCCTTCTCTTCATTCCATGAATGTCTGTCACCTGATAAGTAAAACCAGGGGTCAGTTGAGCAGAGGGGACCAGATGGTCACTCACCATGGTGAGGCTGGCCCCTGTGTCTCTGAATGCCTCAACTTTCTGACCATTCACTAAAACTTCTTGTCTATACTTTCCCAAAATGTGGGGTCCAGTAGTGAAGTTGGCAAACCCCATGCCAGTCTCACAGACAAGAGTGTGGTCAGGGAACCTGGCTAGGCCATAGTCCTCCTGATTGCCCAAAGTAATGCCCACCACATTCTTGGGGGCACTCCCACCACCTGGGGGATTACCACTAGTGGTAACAGGAGGTTTAGGAGTATTACCTGGGGGTATATTTCCTTTATTGCCATTTTTAGCGCAACTGGCATCACTTTTGTAATGGCCCACCTGTTTACAGGTATGACAATAAGGTTTCTTTTGCTCTGAAGGAGTGTTCTGGGACCCACCACCCTTGTTGGAGTTTTGGGGCCCTTGGGAAGTCTTCTCTGTGGATTTATCCCCCCCTTCTCTTGAGGCTTGGTTGATTCCTTTTTCTGGTCACCACCCTGGTTTTTAGGCCTGACCCTGGCTCTGACCCATTTGTCTGCCCTCTTACCCAATTCCTGTGGAGAGGTCAGATCAGAGTCTACCAGGTGCTGATGTAATAACTGGTTCTGACAATTATTTAAGATTTGCTCCCTCATAATTAGATTATACAATCCTTTAAAATCAGTAACCTTACTACCCAGTAGCCAGCCTTCAAAAGCCTTAGTGGCACAATCAACAAAGTCAGTCCAATCTTGAGACTGAGTTTTCTGGGTGTCTCTGAACAGCATCCTGTATTGTTCAGTGGTTAAACCAAACCCATCAACCAGTGTATTCTTCAAGATTTGGTAATTGTTAGCATCCTCCACCCTTGTGGTGAGGAGCTTATCTCTACCTTTACCATCAAAGGAGAGCCACAAGATAGCTGCCCACTGACTTGGGGGAACACCCTGCACAGTGCAGGCTCTCTCCAAAGCAGTAATCCATTTGTGGATGTCATCCCCTTCCTTAAAGGGGGGCACTATCTTATTCAGGTGCTTTGTATCAAAACTCCTTTCCCTATTGCTAGGTTTATTGCTGCCACCAGTGGGCTGTAGCCCACATAATTCTTGCTCTCTAGCAAGGGCAAGTCTCTCTTTGGCCAGGGCAAGTTTTTCCCTTTCAATCCTCAGTTTGATTGCCCTTTCTTCAGCTTCATACACTCTCCTCTTAGGGGAAGACATCCCTCTATGAGAAGAGTTGAGAGAGCCATTGGTTCGAAGGGATCTGTTAGAGCCTCTTGATAGAGACCTAACTCGTCCATTCCCAATGTTAAGCTGACCTGAGAGTGGCCCCAGGGGTCCCCCAGTACCAATCTCATGTCTGCTTAAGTTGGACCTGGTTAGTCTATTGACTTCTACCTGTCCCTTATCTGCCTCATCCTCTGACAACTGGTCTTCATCCTCATCCTCAGCATCATCTGCTTCCTGGAGGGGATGATCCTGGCTATCAAAGGGTCCCTGTAAGGAGGGCAAACTTCCTTCTGGATTAGAAGGGTCTGGGTTACCAGCCCTACTGGCATCATAAGCCTCTAAGAGACCAATCAGAAAGGAAGTGGTGGGTTAGACCCCTGTTTTAGTTTCCTGAGAGTACACACTTGTCTCATCTCATGGAAGCTAAGAGCAGTATATTTAGAAGGGACCTGTGGAGGGTCCACTGACACAAGGGGATACTCAGAGTTTCCTCCTTTGTCCGACATACTGTTTCTAGTGTGGTGTAAGTGATGCACCTACCTACACTATGTGTTTACCTACTGATCCCTTGCTAAGAGTTGCAGCCAAGGTGTGCTAAGCCTTGAGGAGCTGCAACAGCTGGTTCAGTAGAACTCAGAGTATTCTAAGCTTGGTTATATGTACTAACAGTACTTATGTGATCTTTCAACAAGATATTCTTAGGATACGTGTGGTAAAACAACAGCAAGCTCAAATCCCACCCGCTGCTCACCAATGTGCGAAGGTGGCCTGATATGCAGTGGTCACTATTCTAGTGAACACTATGTATCAGTCCAGCAACCCTTATTGATGATTGGTTGTAAGTCAACCTTATAGACCAGCTATCCTAGTAGCGTGGATACGAGCAGTCTAAGGCTAAAGACTCGAGAGGGCGTGTTAAGCCAGCTGTTATACCACATATACCCCTTGAACACCAAGTGAAAGGACACCACACAAGTGTTATGAAAATAAACAGTTATTTATTAAGAATCACAACAGCCCTGTACTCTTTATGAGGACAGGGTACTAAGCACAAACCAAAACTCTTATAAAAATACTTAAGTTAGCACAGTATATACAAATGCCCGAGGGGCACGGAAAACCATATACTTGAAAAGTGGAATGCGAAATTACTAGCAGGTAAGTACAGTACTAATAGGCTTTGGAATCGCTAGGACTTGACTATAGAATCGTTAGATTACTTCTAGGAGACCCAGGGGACTCGGGTGCAGTGTGTGCACTCTCACGCGGGATGCGGGACAAAGTCTATGGTAGCTAGAATTTGCAAAGTTAGTGTTCTCGGGCGAACCCGACCTGGTAGGAGGAAAACGAAAGTAGATTCTGACCCTTGGATAGTGAGGCTATGCTGGGGCACCGAAATGCCGAAGTTACCTAGCCTAGGGGCTGCAGCTGCATAGAACTCAAAAGACGTCGGGAATCCTCGTTGACGGACCAGGAGCCTGGAAGAAAGAAGTTGCTGGCAGGCGACCAGTGAAGAAAGTTCGGTGGATCCAAGCCTGGATCGATGGAAGATGACACCTGAAAGCAGAGGGGACCAAGTTCGAGACTACTAGCCAGTAGTCAGTGGGCACCAGGAGGGCACCGGATGGTAGCCACCTCGACAAGGCGTGTGGGTGGCGCTGGGCTCGGAGATCTCACGGACCAGGAGGCGTTGTCGGCGACCAGGAAGGAGGATCGAGCTGTCCCACGAAGATAGAAGCTGTCGGCGTCGCTGGACCCAGGATTGGGCAACAAAGCCTTGGCAAATTCAAGCCCACGCGGTGGACCTAAAATGGCGTCTGGAGTGGACCAGGAGGGTCCGGGGTGCCTCTCTTCAAGAAGGAAGCAAGGGCCAGTCTGGAGCAACCAGACCAGCAGCAGTGATGTCGTCGGGCGTCGTTCAGAAGGCCACAAGCCAGCCGGCTAGTAGCCAAACAACGCGGTGCACAGCAAACAGCAGAAGGGCCCCACGCAGATCGTGGAGATGCAGGGAGGCTGACCTTGGGTGCTGGAGCTGCGCAGGGTCGGGGCTTCTTGGACCCCAAAGCACTCACCCGTGGAGGACACGGTGGGCTTGTTGTAAAGATGTCGTGCAATCTTGGCGATCGTCGGTCCCTCGAGGTCTCGTCGCACTCACGGTTCTCAGCTTTGCTGTAGAGGTGAGTAGAGGTCAGACGTGCCAGGGAAGCCGGGTCTCGTCGAACTGGGTCGTCGGATTCGTGATGAAGGACTTGCAGCAGACTGCAGTGTTCTTTAGGATGGTGCCTGCGGATGCAGGGTGACTACTCCTTAGCCACAAGGGAGAATCTTGATGAAGAAATCTTGAAGTCCTTTCGCAGAAAGTCGTGTCTTGATTCCAAAGATGATCTAATTTTAACAGGGGGCCCGCTCCCATCTTTATACTAAAAAAAGGGGGCTGACCCGGTGACTAGGTCCTGCCTATGGGTGGGACTAGGAGGGGGGTGGTTACACCCCTCTCCCCTGCCGGACTTCCCCAGGCCAGGGGCTGGTGTGCCCCTGGAACTGGTTCTGACTGGCCTATGCGTAGTGAGCACCGGGGTGCCACTCAGCAGTCACCTTCCTGTAAAGCCCTGCCTACCCAGGATACACAAAACCATGTCTGGGACGGTGCTAGCACCGCCCCTGACAGGAAACCCTTTGTCCAGGCTCCCCTCGCTGGAAGGACTCCCAGCTGCAGGGGGTCAGACTCGTGTCTGTGGTGGCAGCATCCATTTTGTGGAGCTGAGGCTTCAGTTAACTTTAACCGGGGTTCAGAGTTACATACATGTCGTGTCCCTCTAGAAGGGTGGAATGCTAACCCCGTCGCCAGAATTGGCGAGGGGTTAGTATTCCAATTCGTATGACACCTTACTCGACATGTTTTGATAAAGCAATACCAAAGTTAGCATTTAACCGCGAGGATTATAATGCACTTAAGAGTATATGGTATGCGATATCATGGAACAGCTATTAGGACTTGGTTCCGCAAGCTGCAGACAGGCTCAGCTCATGCCAGAGCACCATCTCACACGATTCCAAGCACTCTGCCTTCAGGATTGTCAAGGCCTGCCATAGGAGTGACTGATAGGAATCTGTGTGTCCATTTTAGGGTTAGGTATAGGTATACTACACCTACAGCAAAGGGTGATTACACGACTTTGCCCCAGCTGTCATGCAGCCAGTTGTGCCAAATTTAAGAGGCCAGCCAGGGGTGGCATAATACATGCTGCAGCCCCTGGCAGCCCTGGGTACACCCATGCCCTGAGTTACAGGGTCTGATAGGGTGGCCCAGTACCAATTGGAAATGTACCTAGGGTACATGGAATCCATTTTAAAGAGAGAGCAGTAGGCCTGGGGTCCTGATTGGCAGGGTCCCAGGTCGACTATGTCCAAAACCAGCTAAAACACAGGGCAAAAAGTTGGGGGCAACCATAGTCAGGATGTACCTTCCTACATAACCCCCCCCCCCAAACGAAAGGAGATAAGGCTATCCTTGTCCAGGTAAGCCTCTATTACCTAAGTGGCCATATAAGGAAGTACCAGCTCTGGCTTGGTTTCCCCCTGTGTCATGGTCCACTAGGCAACCCCTCACCCTAAGGGTATCTGAGGGTCTCCACCATAGGGAATCTCTGTCTCTGGTGTGTCTTGGGAAAGAAGAAGGCTGATGCTGGGATGGAGTACTGAAGTGAGGCTCCTCTACCTTTGGGCTCAACTTCCTCCAATCAACATCCATCATGTGTGCCTTTCTTTCTTTAGCTGAGATGCACTGAGCTCTCAGGGTCAGCCTCTGGCTACCTAAAGCTGGAGGCTGAGTCCCTCTGTTTGGCTCACTGGAGGGACATGTCAGGTCTGGGGTTTTTAGGCCCCATGTTTGGCTGTGCCCAACAGTGTCCAGCTGTGGGAGTTCCCTAACTACTTTTAAGGGGGATCCCTCAGGAGTCTGTTTTACTTTCACTTTGCTAGGGTTACCAGC
The DNA here is from genome assembly GCF_964263255.1 of Lissotriton vulgaris. Classification (NCBI taxonomy): domain Eukaryota; kingdom Metazoa; phylum Chordata; class Amphibia; order Caudata; family Salamandridae; genus Lissotriton; species Lissotriton vulgaris. The sequence continues at coordinate 1,334,119,799 of NC_141693.1, forward strand.
TTCAGTGATCCTAATCTGCTGATTAAGGGGTTCTTTTGGACAGGGGGCCCTTTGGGGTCCACCACTGGCCTTCCTGACCTCTTCAGCCCTGGGCTGACTGAGACAGGGTAGAGAGGTGCAGGTTACCTGCTCCAGACTGGGTCCCACCTGGGAAGGGTCCACTGCCACCAGGGGCTCTGCCAGGCTAGGCCTGACTACCTCTGGGGCAGTTCCTTCAACAGGGGTAGAGTCAGTTCCCTGAGGAGGCTGGCTCTCACCTAGTTTCTGGGAGGGGGAAGACTCTTCTTCCTCCTCAATGCTCTCTGTTTGAGTGGAGTGATCCATTGTTTCAGGCTTCACAACCTCACTATTTGTTTGAGTAGAGGCTGAGACCATTTCAACCTTGCCAACCTTTTCAGGAGGGCACTCAGTTTGTGTTTGGGCTGTGACTGTCACAGCCCTCCTATCCTGTTCTGGAAAGTCTGTCTGAGCCTGGGCAGTGGCTACCACTGCCCTTCCAACCTTTTCAGGGAGGAATGGTGCTTGGACTGGGGCTGTAGCTATTACTGCCCCACTAACCTGTCTGGATAGGCCTATCATTCTGGAATGAGTTTCTTGTTCCACCTCAGCCCATGCTGAGAGTTCCAGGTCATTCCCCAGTAAGCAATCTACAGGTAGGTTATCTGTCACTGCCACTCTCATGGGCCCTGTGACATTACCCCAGCTGAGCTTGACTACTGCCATGGGATGCCTTCTCTTCATTCCATGAATGTCTGTCACCTGATAAGTAAAACCAGGGGTCAGTTGAGCAGAGGGGACCAGATGGTCACTCACCATGGTGAGGCTGGCCCCTGTGTCTCTGAATGCCTCAACTTTCTGACCATTCACTAAAACTTCTTGTCTATACTTTCCCAAAATGTGGGGTCCAGTAGTGAAGTTGGCAAACCCCATGCCAGTCTCACAGACAAGAGTGTGGTCAGGGAACCTGGCTAGGCCATAGTCCTCCTGATTGCCCAAAGTAATGCCCACCACATTCTTGGGGGCACTCCCACCACCTGGGGGATTACCACTAGTGGTAACAGGAGGTTTAGGAGTATTACCTGGGGGTATATTTCCTTTATTGCCATTTTTAGCGCAACTGGCATCACTTTTGTAATGGCCCACCTGTTTACAGGTATGACAATAAGGTTTCTTTTGCTCTGAAGGAGTGTTCTGGGACCCACCACCCTTGTTGGAGTTTTGGGGCCCTTGGGAAGTCTTCTCTGTGGATTTATCCCCCCCTTCTCTTGAGGCTTGGTTGATTCCTTTTTCTGGTCACCAACCTGGTTTTTAGGCCTGACCCTGGTTATGACCCATTTGTCTGCCCTCTTACCCAATTCCTGTGGAGAGGTCAGATCAGAGTCTACCAGGTGCTGATGTAATAACTGGTTCTGACAATTATTTAAGATTTGCTCCCTCATAATTAGATTATACAATCCTTTAAAATCAGTAACCTTACTACCCAGTAGCCAGCCTTCAAAAGCCTTAGTGGCACAATCAACAAAGTCAGTCCAATCTTGAGACTGAGTTTTCTGGGTGTCTCTGAACAGCATCCTGTATTGTTCAGTGGTTAAACCAAACCCATCAACCAGTGTATTCTTCAAGATTTGGTAATTGTTAGCATCCTCCACCCTTGTGGTGAGGAGCTTATCTCTACCTTTACCATCAAAGGAGAGCCACAAGATAGCTGCCCACTGACTTGGGGGAACACCCTGCACAGTGCAGGCTCTCTCCAAAGCAGTAATCCATTTGTGGATGTCATCCCCTTCCTTAAAGGGGGGCACTATCTTATTCAGGTGCTTTGTATCAAAACTCCTTTCCCTATTGCTAGGTTTATTGCTGCCACCAGTGGGCTGTAGCCCACATAATTCTTGCTCTCTAGCAAGGGCAAGTCTCTCTTTGGCCAGGGCAACTTTTTCCCTTTCAATCCTCAGTTTGATTGCCCTTTCTTCAGCTTCATACACTCTCCTCTTAGGGGAAGACATCCCTCTATGAGAAGAGTTGAGAGAGCCATTGGTTCGAAGGGATCTGTTAGAGTCTCTTGATAGAGACCTAACTCGTCCATTCCCAATGTTAAGCTGACCTGAGAGTGGCCCCAGGGGTCCCCCAGTACCAATCTCATGTCTGCTTAAGTTGGACCTGGTTAGTCTATTGACTTCTACCTGTCCCTTATCTGCCTCATCCTCTGACAACTGGTCTTCATCCTCATCCTCAGCATCATCTGCTTCCTGGAGGGGATGATCCTGGCTATCAAAGGGTCCCTGTAAGGAGGGCAAACTTCCTTCTGGATTAGAAGGGTCTGGGTTACCAGCCCTACTGGCATCATAAGCCTCTAAGAGACCAATCAGAAAAGAAGTGGTGGGTTAGACCCCTGTTTTAGTTTCCTGAGAGTACACACTTGTCTCATCTCATGGAAGCTAAGAGCAGTATATTTAGAAGGGACCTGTGGAGGGTCCACTGACACAAGGGGATACTCAGAGTTTCCTCCTTTGTCCGACATACTGTTTCTAGTGTGGTGTAAGTGATGCACCTACCTACACTATGTGTTTACCTACTGATCCCTTGCTAAGAGTTGCAGCCAAGGTGTGCTAAGCCTTGAGGAGCTGCAACAGCTGGTTCAGTAGAACTCAGAGTATTCTAAGCTTGGTTATATGTACTAACAGTACTTATGTGATCTTTCAACAAGATATTCTTAGGATACGTGTGGTAAAACAACAGCAAGCTCAAATCCCACCCGCTGCTCACCAATGTGCGAAGGTGGCCTGATATGCAGTGGTCACTATTCTAGTGAACACTATGTATCAGTCCAGCAACCCTTATTGATGATTGGTTGTAAGTCAACCTTATAGACCAGCTATCCTAGTAGCGTGGATACGAGCAGTCTAAGGCTAAAGACTCGAGAGGGCGTGTTAAGCCAGCTGTTATACCACATATACCCCTTGAACACCAAGTGAAAGGACACCACACAAGTGTTATGAAAATAAACAGTTATTTATTAAGAATCACAACAGCCCTGTACTCTTTATGAGGACAGGGTACTAAGCACAAACCAAAACTCTTATAAAAATACTTAAGTTAGCACAGTATATACAAATGCCCGAGGGGCACGGAAAACCATATACTTGAAAAGTGGAATGCGAAATTACTAGCAGGTAAGTACAGTACTAATAGGCTTTGGAATCGCTAGGACTTGACTATAGAATCGTTAGATTACTTCTAGGAGACCCAGGGGACTCGGGTGCAGTGTGTGCACTCTCACGCGAGATGCGGGACAAAGTCTATGGTAGCTAGAATTTGCAAAGTTAGTGTTCTCGGGCGAACCCGACCAGGTAGGAGGAAAACGAAAGTAGATTCTGACCCTTGGATAGTGAGGCTATGCTGGGGCACCGAAATGCCGAAGTTACCTAGCCCAGGGGCTGCAGCTGCATAGGACTCAAAAGACGTCGGGAATCCTCGTTGACGGACCAGGAGCCTGGAAGAAAGAAGTTGCTGGCAGGCGACCAGTGAAGAAAGTTCGGTGGATCCAAGCCTGGATCGATGGAAGATGACACCTGAAAGCAGAGGGGACCAAGTTCGAGACTACTAGCCAGTAGTCAGTGGGCACCAGGAGGGCACCGGATGGTAGCCACCTCGACAAGGCGTGTGGGTGATGCTGGGCTCGGAGATCTCACGGACCAGGAGGCGTTGTCGGCGACCAGGAAGGAGGATCGAGCTGTCCCACGAAGATAGAAGCTGCCGGCGTCGCTGGACCCAGGATTGGGCAACAAAGCCTTGGCAAATTCAAGCCCACGCGGTGGACCTAAAATGGCGTCTGGAGTGGACCAGGAGGGTCCGGGGTGCCTCTCTTCAAGAAGGAAGCAAGGGCCAGTCTGGAGCAACCAGACCAGCAGCAGTGATGTCGTCGGGCGTCGTTCAGAAGGCCACAAGCCAGCCGGCTAGTAGCCAAACAACGCGGTGCACAGCAAACAGCAGAAGGGCCCCACGCAGATCGTGGAGATGCAGGGAGGCTGACCTTGGGTGCTGGAGCTGCGCAGGGTCGGGGCTTCTCGGACCCCAAAGCACTCACCCGTGGAGGACACGGTGGGCTTGTTGTAAAGATGTCGTGCAATCTTGGCGATCGTCGGTCCCTCGAGGTCTCGTCGCACTCAAGGTTCTCAGCTTTGCTGTAGAGGTGAGTAGAGGTCAGAGGTGCCAGGGAAGCCGGGTCTCGTCGAACTGGGTCGTCGGATTCGTGATGAAGGACTTGCAGCAGACCGCAGTGTTCTTTAGGATGGTGCCTGCGGATGCAGGGTGACTACTCCTTAGCCACAAGGGAGAATCTTGATGAAGAAATCTTGAAGTCCTTTCGCAGAAAGTCGTGTCTTGATTCCAAAGATGATCTAATTTTAACAGGGGGCCCGCTCCCATCTTTATACTAAAAAAAGGGGGCTGACCCGGTGACTAGGTCCTGCCTATGGGTGGGACTAGGAGGGGGGTGGTTACACCCCTCTCCCCTGCCGGACTTCCCCAGGCCAGGGGCTGGTGTGCCCCTGGAACTGGTTCTGACTGGCCTATGCGTAGTGAGCACCGGGGTGCCACTCAGCAGTCACCTTCCTGTAAAGCCCTGCCTACCCAGGATACACAAAACCATGTCTGGGACGGTGCTAGCACCGCCCCTGACAGGAAACCCTTTGTCCAGGCTCCCCTCGCTGGAAGGACTCCCAGCTGCAGGGGGTCAGACTCGTGTCTGTGGTGGCAGCATCCATTTTGTGGAGCTGAGGCTTCAGTTAACTTTAACCGGGGTTCACAGTTACATACATGTCGTGTCCCTCTAGAAGGGTGGAATGCTAACCCCGTCGCCAGAATTGGCGAGGGGTTAGTATTCCAATTCGTATGACACCTTACTCGACATGTTTTGATAAAGCAATACCAAAGTTAGCATTTAACCGCGAGGATTATAATGCACTTAAGAGTATATGGTATGCGATATCATGGAACAGCTATTAGGACTTGGTTCCGCAAGCTGCAGACAGGCTCAGCTCATGCCAGAGCACCATCTCACACGATTCCAAGCACTCTGCCTTCAGGATTGTCAAGGCCTGCCATAGGAGTGACTGATAGGAATCTGTGTGTCCATTTTAGGGTTAGGTATAGGTATACTACACCTACAGCAAAGGGTGATTACACGACTTTGCCCCAGCTGTCATGCAGCCAGTTGTGCCAAATTTAAGAGGCCAGCCAGGGGTGGCATAATACATGCTGCAGCCCCTGGCAGCCCTGGGTACACCCATGCCCTGAGTTACAGGGTCTGATAGGGTGGCCCAGTACCAATTGGAAATGTACCTAGGGTACATGGAATCCATTTTAAAGAGAGAGCAGTAGGCCTGGGGTCCTGATTGGCAGGGTCCCAGGTCGACTATGTCCAAAACCAGCTAAAACACAGGGCAAAAAGTTGGGGGCAACCATAGTCAGGATGTACCTTCCTACACAACCCCCCCCCAAACGAAAGGAGATAAGGCTATCCTTGTCCAGGTAAGCCTCTATTACCTAAGTGGCCATATAAGGAAGTACCAGCTCTGGCTTGGTTTCCCCCTGTGTCATGGTCCACTAGGCAACCCCTCACCCTAAGGGTATCTGAGGGTCTCCACCATAGGGAATCTCTGTCTCTGGTGTGTCTTGGGAAAGAAGAAGGCTGATGCTGGGATGGAGTACTGAAGTGAGGCTCCTCTACCTTTGGGCTCAACTTCCTCCAATCAACATCCATCATGTGTGCCTTTCTTTCTTTAGCTGAGATGCACTGAGCTCTCAGGGTCAGCCTCTGGCTACCTAAAGCTGGAGGCTGAGTCCCTCTGTTTGGCTCACTGGAGGGACAGGTCAGGTCTGGGGTTTTTAGGCCCCATGTTTGGCTGTGCCCAACAGTGTCCAGCTGTGGGAGTTCCCTAACTACTTTTAAGGGGGATCCCTCAGGAGTCTGTTTTACTTTCACTTTGCTAGGGTTACCAGCTTCAGTGATCCTAATCTGCTGATTAAGGGGTTCTTTTGGACAGGGGGCCCTTTGGGGTCCACCACTGGCCTTCCTGACCTCTTCAGCCCTGGGCTGACTGAGACAGGGTAGAGAGGTGCAGGTTACCTGCTCCAGACTGGGTCCCACCTGGGAAGGGTCCACTGCCACCAGGGGCTCTGCCAGGCTAGGCCTGACTACCTCTGGGGCAGTTCCTTCAACAGGGGTAGAGTCAGTTCCCTGAGGAGGCTGGCTCTCACCTAGTTTCTGGGAGGGGGAAGACTCTTCTTCCTCCTCAATGCTCTCTGTTTGAGTGGAGTGATCCATTGTTTCAGGCTTCACAACCTCACTATTTGTTTGAGTAGAGGCTGAGACCATTTCAACCTTGCCAACCTTTTCAGGAGGGCACTCAGTTTGTGTTTGGGCTGTGACTGTCACAGCCCTCCTATCCTGTTCTGGAAAGTCTGTCTGAGCCTGGGCAGTGGCTACCACTGCCCTTCCAACCTTTTCAGGGAGGAATGGTGCTTGGACTGGGGCTGTAGCTATTACTGCCCCACTAACCTGTCTGGATAGGCCTATCATTCTGGAATGAGTTTCTTGTTCCACCTCAGCCCATGCTGAGAGTTCCAGGTCATTCCCCAGTAAGCAATCTACAGGTAGGTTATCTGTCACTGCCACTCTCATGGGCCCTGTGACATTACCCCAGCTGAGCTTGCCTACTGCCATGGGATGCCTTCTCTTCATTCCATGAATGTCTGTCACCTGATAAGTAAAACCAGGGGTCAGTTGAGCAGAGGGGACCAGATGGTCACTCACCATGGTGAGGCTGGCCCCTGTGTCTCTGAATGCCTCAACTTTCTGACCATTCACTAAAACTTCTTGTCTATACTTTCCCAAAATGTGGGGTCCAGTAGTGAAGTTGGCAAACCCCATGCCAGTCTCACAGACAAGAGTGTGGTCAGGGAACCTGGCTAGGCCATAGTCCTCCTGATTGCCCAAAGTAATGCCCACCACATTCTTGGGGGCACTCCCACCACCTGGGGGATTACCACTAGTGGTAACAGGAGGTTTAGGAGTATTACCTGGGGGTATATTTCCTTTATTGCCATTTTTAGCGCAACTGGCATCACTTTTGTAATGGCCCACCTGTTTACAGGTATGACAATAAGGTTTCTTTTGCTCTGAAGGAGTGTTCTGGGACCCACCACCCTTGTTGGAGTTTTGGGGCCCTTGGGAAGTCTTCTCTGTGGATTTATCCCCCCCTTCTCTTGAGGCTTGGTTGATTCCTTTTTCTGGTCACCACCCTGGTTTTTAGGCCTGACCCTGGCTCTGACCCATTTGTCTGCCCTCTTACCCAATTCCTGTGGAGAGGTCAGATCAGAGTCTACCAGGTGCTGATGTAATAACTGGTTCTGACAATTATTTAAGATGTGCTCCCTCATAATTAGATTATACAATCCTTTAAAATCAGTAACCTTACTACCCAGTAGCCAGCCTTCAAAAGCCTTAGTGGCACAATCAACAAAGTCAGTCCAATCTTGAGACTGAGTTTTCTGGGTGTCTCTGAACAGCATCCTGTATTGTTCAGTGGTTAAACCAAACCCATCAACCAGTGTATTCTTCAAGATTTGGTAATTGTTAGCATCCTCCACCCTTGTGGTGAGGAGCTTATCTCTACCTTTACCATCAAAGGAGAGCCACAAGATAGCTGCCCACTGACTTGGGGGAACACCCTGCACAGTGCAGGCTCTCTCCAAAGCAGTAATCCATTTGTGGATGTCATCCCCTTCCTTAAAGGGGGGCACTATCTTATTCAGGTGCTTTGTATCAAAACTCCTTTCCCTATTGCTAGGTTTATTGCTGCCACCAGTGGGCTGTAGCCCACATAATTCTTGCTCTCTAGCAAGGGCAAGTCTCTCTTTGGCCAGGGCAAGTTTTTCCCTTTCAATCCTCAGTTTGATTGCCCTTTCTTCAGCTTCATACACTCTCCTCTTAGGGGAAGACATCCCTCTATGAGAAGAGTTGAGAGAGCCATTGGTTCGAAGGGATCTGTTAGAGCCTCTTGATAGAGACCTAACTCGTCCATTCCCAATGTTAAGCTGACCTGAGAGTGGCCCCAGGGGTCCCCCAGTACCAATCTCATGTCTGCTTAAGTTGGACCTGGTTAGTCTATTGACTTCTACCTGTCCCTTATCTGCCTCATCCTCTGACAACTGGTCTTCATCCTCATCCTCAGCATCATCTGCTTCCTGGAGGGGATGATCCTGGCTATCAAAGGGTCCCTGTAAGGAGGGCAAACTTCCTTCTGGATTAGAAGGGTCTGGGTTACCAGCCCTACTGGCATCATAAGCCTCTAAGAGACCAATCAGAAAGGAAGTGGTGGGTTAGACCCCTGTTTTAGTTTCCTGAGAGTACACACTTGTCTCATCTCATGGAAGCTAAGAGCAGTATATTTAGAAGGGACCTGTGGAGGGTCCACTGACACAAGGGGATACTCAGAGTTTCCTCCTTTGTCCGACATACTGTTTCTAGTGTGGTGTAAGTGATGCACCTACCTACACTATGTGTTTACCTACTGATCCCTTGCTAAGAGTTGCAGCCAAGGTGTGCTAAGCCTTGAGGAGCTGCAACAGCTGGTTCAGTAGAACTCAGAGTATTCTAAGCTTGGTTATATGTACTAACAGTACTTATGTGATCTTTCAACAAGATATTCTTAGGATACGTGTGGTAAAACAACAGCAAGCTCAAATCCCACCCGCTGCTCACCAATGTGCGAAGGTGGCCTGATATGCAGTGGTCACTATTCTAGTGAACACTATGTATCAGTCCAGCAACCCTTATTGATGATTGGTTGTAAGTCAACCTTATAGACCAGCTATCCTAGTAGCGTGGATACGAGCAGTCTAAGGCTAAAGACTCGAGAGGGCGTGTTAAGCCAGCTGTTATACCACATATACCCCTTGAACACCAAGTGAAAGGACACCACACAAGTGTTATGAAAATAAACAGTTATTTATTAAGAATCACAACAGCCCTGTACTCTTTATGAGGACAGGGTACTAAGCACAAACCAAAACTCTTATAAAAATACTTAAGTTAGCACAGTATATACAAATGCCCGAGGGGCACGGAAAACCATATACTTGAAAAGTGGAATGCGAAATTACTAGCAGGTAAGTACAGTACTAATAGGCTTTGGAATCGCTAGGACTTGACTATAGAATCGTTAGATTACTTCTAGGAGACCCAGGGGACTCGGGTGCAGTGTGTGCACTCTCACGCGGGATGCGGGACAAAGTCTATGGTAGCTAGAATTTGCAAAGTTAGTGTTCTCGGGCGAACCCGACCTGGTAGGAGGAAAACGAAAGTAGATTCTGACCCTTGGATAGTGAGGCTATGCTGGGGCACCGAAATGCCGAAGTTACCTAGCCCAGGGGCTGCAGCTGCATAGGACTCAAAAGACGTCGGGAATCCTCGTTGACGGACCAGGAGCCTGGAAGAAAGAAGTTGCTGGCAGGCGACCAGTGAAGAAAGTTCGGTGGATCCAAGCCTGGATCGATGGAAGATGACACCTGAAAGCAGAGGGGACCAAGTTCGAGACTACTAGCCAGTAGTCAGTGGGCACCAGGAGGGCACCGGGTGGTAGCCACCTCGACAAGGCGTGTGGGTGACGCTGGGCTCGGAGATCTCACGGACCAGGAGGCGTTGTCGGCGACCAGGAAGGAGGATCGAGCTGTCCCACGAAGATAGAAGCTGTCGGCGTCGCTGGACCCAGGATTGGGCAACAAAGCCTTGGCAAATTCAAGCCCACGCGGTGGACCTAAAATGGCGTCTGGAGTGGACCAGGAGGGTCCGGGGTGCCTCTCTTCAAGAAGGAAGCAAGGGCCAGTCTGGAGCAACCAGACCAGCAGCAGTGATGTCGTCGGGCGTCGTTCAGAAGGCCACAAGCCAGCCGGCTAGTAGCCAAACAACGCGGTGCACAGCAAACAGCAGAAGGGCCCCACACAGATCGTGGAGATGCAGGGAGGCTGACCTTGGGTGCTGGAGCTGCGCAGGGTCGGGGCTTCTCGGACCCCAAAGCACTCACCCGTGGAGGACACGGTGGGCTTGTTGTAAAGATGTCGTGCAATCTTGGCGATCGTCGGTCCCTCGAGGTCTCGTCGCACTCACGGTTCTCAGCTTTGCTGTAGAGGTGAGTAGAGGTCAGAGGTGCCAGGGAAGCCGGGTCTCGTCGAACTGGGTCGTCGGATTCGTGATGAAGGACTTGCAGCAGACCGCAGTGTTCTTTAGGATGGTGCCTGCGGATGCAGGGTGACTACTCCTTAGCCACAAGGGAGAATCTTGATGAAGAAATCTTGAAGTCCTTTCGCAGAAAGTCGTGTCTTGATTCCAAAGATGATCTAATTTTAACAGGGGGCCCGCTCCCATCTTTATACTAAAAAAAGGGGGCTGACCCGGTGACTAGGTCCTGCCTATGGGTGGGACTAGGAGGGGGGTGGTTACACCCCTCTCCCCTGCCGGACTTCCCCAGGCCAGGGGCTGGTGTGCCCCTGGAACTGGTTCTGACTGGCCTATGCGTAGTGAGCACCGGGGTGCCACTCAGCAGTCACCTTCCTGTAAAGCCCTGCCTACCCAGGATACACAAAACCATGTCTGGGACAGTGCTAGCACCGCCCCTGACAGGAAACCCTTTGTCCAGGCTCCCCTCGCTGGAAGGACTCCCAGCTGCAGGGGGTCAGACTCGTGTCTGTGGTGGCAGCATCCATTTTGTGGAGCTGAGGCTTCAGTTAACTTTAACCGGGGTTCACAGTTACATACATGTCGTGTCCCTCTAGAAGGGTGGAATGCTAACCCCGTCGCCAGAATTGGCGAGGGGTTAGTATTCCAATTCGTATGACACCTTACTCGACATGTTTTGATAAAGCAATACCAAAGTTAGCATTTAACCGCGAGGATTATAATGCACTTAAGAGTATATGGTATGCGATATCATGGAACAGCTATTAGGACTTGGTTCCGCAAGCTGCAGACAGGCTCAGCTCATGCCAGAGCACCATCTCACACGATTCCAAGCACTCTGCCTTCAGGATTGTCAAGGCCTGCCATAGGAGTGACTGATAGGAATCTGTGTGTCCATTTTAGGGTTAGGTATAGGTATACTACACCTACAGCAAAGGGTGATTACACGACTTTGCCCCAGCTGTCATGCAGCCAGTTGTGCCAAATTTAAGAGGCCAGCCAGGGGTGGCATAATACATGCTGCAGCCCCTGGCAGCCCTGGGTACACCCATGCCCTGAGTTACAGGGTCTGATAGGGTGGCCCAGTACCAATTGGAAATGTACCTAGGGTACATGGAATCCATTTTAAAGAGAGAGCAGTAGGCCTGGGGTCCTGATTGGCAGGGTCCCAGGTCGACTATGTCCAAAACCAGCTAAAACACAGGGCAAAAAGTTGGGGCAACCATAGTCAGGATGTACCTTCCTACACCTGCCTTTAAGCATGCTTTCAGATAAGTAAGAGTCTAATCTTTCTGTCAGGATGTTGTATCCTCCGAATCGGTTTGATGGTCAGAATGGTCCACCCCTTGATAGCCCCAAGTCCGATAGCTGTAATAGCACAGATCAGTGGGATGATCAAGTGAGGGAAGGAGAGGAAGAGAATGGCAAGTAGGAAGATCTTTAAAGACATGGGTGACAAAGAATTACTGATACTACTCTTTCTCAGCACTTGATAGCCTTCCAATTAAATACATATCATAACACATTTCTCACTATGCCTACGTGTAAAGGAAAAGAACAGAAACGTGATGCATGTCCCACATACAATCTGAGGAAATATTATCTATAATAATTCTGATCATTTATCTGTATTGGAAACAAACAAACAATGCATACAGGTATTAATAATCCTCCATACAGCTGCTGTTTTATTTGTATGACTTTTCCACATATTATACCCTACCCTTGTTTTTATCCATATAGCATCACAGGGGGAGGAACTAGAAAATCCCAACAAACTGCTTCAACAACACCCCTTTTAAGGATAATAAGGATGGAACTCATCAGAAAGGAACAAATGAAATAAAAATCTATTAGTTGTAGCGATGTACTTCGAAAAGAATATGAATAAGTATATAGGGTTAATATATTTGACAATCTTGTACGGCCCGATGTATTTAGGGTTGAACATGCTATGCTTCTTAAATCGTATGTTTCTAGTGGATAACCACTGTGGGAAAAGGAAACACCTAGGCAAGGTGATTATTAACACATTGCAGGTATATCAATTCCAGACATACATAAACTCAAGAACAAACACGTTTTTATTTATATAAAACATTTCATTTTATTCACTTTTTTCTTGTGGTAAAAAAATACATATATGTATATATGTTATCTTTTTTTCTACTTACAAAAATATATCATCATCTCTTGTATTTCACAGTTGTCATATTTCTCGAATTCCTTTTTATTTATAACAACTTTATTGTCAAATTTTTATTCATAAACTCATCAAATAACACCATTCCTCAATTTGACAATATGTAAGAGACTAGCAGTCTTCTTTAACCTTGATCATACAATCAATAATAACATCATCCTTCTTTATGCTGGTATCATAAAACTGGCGGCTTGTTGATAGACAACGTACGTTTCGGCTAAAGCCTTCATCAGGATTCCGTCACTGTGGTTACTCGAGGGCAACTGTGAGCTCAAATTGTCCTACTCGTCTTTTTTATGGATTGTGAATATTATCAACAACTGTCTGTTGTATACTGCTCCACTATTATAGTTCTTTTCTCCTACGAATAGATTATGGACCAATTCTCTCATGCAAGGTCAAAAAAGCTGTACTTTCTCCCTTAGGCGCCTTCGCACAGCGTGGACAGTGCCCTGGCTGCTGGGCTGGGCTCGGAGGAGCGGCGGCGGGCAAAGGGGCTGGTGCCTGGGGAGTCAGATCGGGCCCCGGTGTGAGTCCTGTACAGCGCCCGAAAATCGGTGGCAGTGAACTGAGAGGTGATCCTTGGTGCCGCTCGGCAGCAGCCGGGAGTGATTACGGTGTGAGCGCCATCGTTGGAGGCCTGGCTGAGGCACAGGTTGCGAATCCTGGGAGTTCGCGCTGAAGGCAGCAGTCGCGGTTCCTGTGGTGGCCGCACGTTGGTTGACAGCTGCTGGGCCGTCCGCCTGGTAGGCGCGCCCGGACGAGCGCGGGAGTACAGACACTCGGCGGCCTCGAATCGCAGCTCGTGGGCAGGATGACGCGTGGCGGTGCTGAAGGAGGCCAGGGCAAACAGGGGCCCATAGACAAGTACACAGAGGTGGTTGGCGCAGGGGGATCGCAGGCGAGGAGGCCCGACAACACTGCACTGCTGGTGGCGATCACGCAGTCCAGAGATGCGCTGGATGCTAAAATTGGGGCAGTCAGGTCCGATGTCATGCTCCTCCGCCAGGACCTCCGGAACGCGGTGGAACACATCATGGGCGTGGAGACACGCATCACGGAGGTGGAAGATGACGTGTCCGTCCTCAAGAAGAAAGTCGCAGCTATGGAGAAGGTGCAGGGAGGCCTGGCCATGAGGTTTGAGGATGCGGAAGGGCGCGCCCGGCGGAACAACCTGCGCTTTGTGGGATTTCCGGAGAACTGCGAAGGGGACAACGTGGAGCGCTTCCTGGCTCGCTGGTTGGAGGGCTGACTCCCGGCGGACACCTTGTCACGTTGCTTTGTGGTGGAGAGGGCCCACAGGGCACTGATGCAGAAACCCCCGACTGGTGCGCGCCCTAGGCCTATAATAGCCAAGTTCTTGAACTACGCTGACCGCGATACCATCCTGCGGCAAGCAAGACTGAAAGGCACGGTCACGCATGAGAACGCGAACATCCTCATCTTCCCAGACTACACAAGACTGGTGCAGCAACAACACCAGTCTTTCACTGCGGTCTAGGCCCGTCTTCGGGGCCTCCAGCTCCAGTACGGGCTGCTCTATCCGGCGCGGCTACGGGTCATCTATAAGTCTCGCACCCTCTTTTTCGACACTCCGGAGGAGGTCTTTCAGTGGACGAACGAAACGGTAAAGGTCCGGGTCAACACAGCGAAGGGTGGAGAGTCGGATTCCTGGAGCAGGCAGAGAGGGCGTAAGGAGTCAGCGGCGTCGCCGTAGAAGATCGCACTCGAACCGTGGCTCACGCTCTGGCTCGGCCTCCTGCCGAGATGTCGCTGCACAGGAGCAGCAGGGGGATGTGCCTTGACTCTTAAGGGACATGTCTAAGTCATCTATGGACTCGTGGTGTGGATGATCAGGTGCACAGTTGCTTAGGCTGGGAGCCACACCTGGCCAGGTTGGGTGGGAAGGAGTGACAGCCTCGTTTCTATGGGCTGCCGCTGGGGGATCCATTGGAGGGGTGGCTCTTGGTCCCCCGTTGGGGGCTGGGCCATGATCCAACCACGACAGGAGCTTCCATGGTTAGGAGGTATGGGGTGGGGGGAGGGGGGGAAGTTGGGGTTTGGGATTGGGGGGGAGAGTTTGTTTGTGCCCGCTTCGCTGCTTAATGATTGTCATGTGCGTTGCCGACTGTGTGCTGGTGCTGCGTACCTTCTATCTGCTGTGTTATTTCAATGACCACTGCTGGCGAAGGGGGGCGCTTAGGCCCGGTTAGATTGCACATTTTGAGCTGGAATGTACGGGGGCTGTTAGATAAGGTGAAACGAGGGGCGGTCTTCCAGTATGCTAGGAGGGCGGGGGCGGACGTCCTGTGCCTGCAGGAAACTCATTTGCTTGGTACTAAAGTACTGTGCCTCCAGCGCTCTGGGTTTATGCACGTCTATCACTCTGGGTTTATGCACGTCTATCACTCCGGGTTCACTAGGGGTCTAGGGGAGTGACAGTTCTTATACATCGCAGGCTTTCATTTGTACACAAACGCACAAGGACAGATACACAAGGCAGATACCTCTTTGTATGGGGAGATTGGCAGCGACATAGTGACTTTCGGTAGCGTGTACGCCCCACCGCCGCTGCAGTGGTCCCTGGTGGAGCGGATTATGTCCGTCTGGGATGACATGCCCAATACCCTGTCCATTATCGGGGGGGCTGGGATGACGTGATGGAGAGGGACTGTGATCGATGGCGGGGTGCCGCGGGCATCCAGGACCCCCGGGGGATGGGGGACCTGCCACTAGACTGCGGACTTTGGCCACGGGTCTTGACTGGGTGGACACCTGGAGGTATAGACACGGGTCCCGTAGAGATTTCACGTATTACTCCGCATCAAGAGATTCCTTTTCTAGACTAGCCTATATCTTCCTCCCGCAGGTCTTTGTCCACAGAGTGTTGTCCGCCGAGATTCTGCCGAGGGCGCTTTCTGATCATTCGCAGGTGGCTGTTACGGTTACTACAGGTTCTGCCAGACAGCCGTTTCGGTGGCGTATGTCGGCCTGGCACTTGGTACAGGACGACTACCGGGCGCATCTAACTACTGAAATAAGTAATTTTCTGTCAGCCAACATAGGCACGGTGGACTCATCGGCTACTCTTTGGGAGGCCCTGAAACCCACGTTACGCGGCGTAGATATTTCCTGGTGCACGGCGGCCCGGAGGGAGAAACGGAAGGACTTAGTGAGGTGAGAGGCGGAACTGGAGGCATTAGAGCGCAGGGGCCTGGAGGAGGGTGGAGGCCTGGCCAGGTGACAACTGGTACTTGCACAACAGCAGTATACCATGGTGTTGATGGATGAGGCACGGCAGGCATGGCTAGCCACCCGCAGCCGGATATACCAGTGGGGCGACAAGTCCTGTAAGATGCTGCATCGCCTGTGTCAGGGCACTATGCATGCCCATTAATCAATAGGGAGGGATTAGGGATTTGAATGTCTGTTTCATTCCCCAGGGTAAGTAGGTGATTTATCAAAAGAGAAACAGACACTTGTAACACCTTAGGCCATTGGTAACGAAAGTTTTAGAGTAACCTCAAAAACCCTATGCCAACGTGGTTGTTGCGGTATATTTGATTCATCCGCCCCGCATATGGGTTGTTGGCCGTTATCATTGGTTACTCCAAATTTGTGGTGTTGCCAGCCTCAACCCGAGGCACCTCTGGCCTGTAGTGCAGTGTCCAGAGAAAGGGAAGAAGTGTGTAAAAATTAGAATCTCAAAAAAAGGAAAAAAGGTTTAAAAACTGAAAAATCACCCTAAATCATTTTAATTGTTGGTGTGATTTTCAGATTATTAAAATAATTCGGTACTACTCAATTGATCGAGTTACTAGATCGTGGTAGTTAGGTACAGTTATCACACAAACGTCGACATGTTTCTGCTCTGTCGGCCCACAGGGGTCTATAGAGCATTCGTCAGGACTAACAATTAAACAAACAATGTACGTATTACTCACACCATTTGTGTTGTATTTTGATAATAACCTGTATAAATTTCCAGGGGTATTGACTCCTCCAGTTCCTTGTAACTGGGAAGTACTCGCTTGCGTCGGGGGAACCCTCTGGACACAGAGCCGCGTTTGATTGCAACCTCGTCTTGTGCTGACTCTGACTTCCGGGGCCAACAATTAAAATGATTTAGGGTGATTTTTCAGTTTTTCAACCTTTTTTCCTTTTTTTGAGATTCTAATTTTTACACACTTCTTCCCTTTCTCTGGACACTGCACTACAGGCCAGAAGTGCCTCGGGTTGAGGCTGGCAACACCACAAATTTGGAGTAACCAATGATAACGGCCAACAACCCATATGCGGGGCGAATGAATCAAATATACCGCAACAACCACATTGGAATAGGGTTTTTGAGGTTACTCTAAAACTTTCGTTACCAATGGCCTAAGGTGTTACAAGTGTCTGTTTCTCTTTTGATAAATCACCCACTATGCATGCCCAGCCACTACCTAAGCTAGTGGACCCCGGGGGTGCGCCAATTCTTGAGCCCCCGGCCATCGCCGAGAGCTTTGTGGAGTACTACGAGGGGCTGTATGCTCCCCATGAGTATCTGGAGGCTGAAGTTAACCAGCATTTTATAGACGATCTCCCGCCGAGAGCGGTTTCGGACGAGGTGCGGGACCTATTAGACCGGCCCCTGTCGGACGACGAATTAGCGGCGGCACTGGGCGAGCTCAACCCGGGCAAGGCTCCGGGCCCCAACGGCTTCCCTAGGGAATTTTTTGGGCGGTTCTTAGTCCAGTTGGGTCCACATTTCCGACCGGTAGTGGAGGAAGCGTGTGAAAGCAGTTCGCTCCCCCCGGACTGGCGGCACCCGGAGGTGGTAGTATTTTTAAAACCTGGGAGACCCCCGGAGTGCCATGCGTCGTATTGTCCCATTTCCCTCTTGAATACGGAGGACAAGATCCTGGCTAAGACTTTGGCCACCAGGCTCAAGCTGTACATCATGGATCTGTTCCACCCAGACCAGGCCGGATTCATGCCACAGCGGTCCACCCGACACAATATCAGGAGGGCCCAAGTCGCAATATCGGCCTGAAGGTGCTTGGGGGAGCAGGCAGCGCTATTCCTGGCTGATATGGACAGGGAGTTCGACTCATTGAGCTGGACATATTTGTTTGCCCTCTTGGGACGTCTTAATCTTGGTCTGCGCTTCCTGGCGTACATTCGGTTGCCCTACACTGACCTCACAGCCTCGGTGGGCGTGGGCAGCACGGTCTCTCGTTCGTTTCCGGTCCGGCGGGGGACGCGACAGGGCTGCCCCCTTTCCCCGTACCTATTTGCGCTCGCTATGGAGCCTCTCGCTGTGTGGGTGTGCATAGACACCCAGCTCAAGGGGTTCAGATGGACGGCGGGCCTTTCAGATAATATTGCGCTGTACGCCGACGACGTGCTATTCTTTCTTACAGATTTGCCCCGCTCCGGCCCGTGACTCCTGTGCATTTTGCAGATCTTTGGTGAAACATCCGGTCTTTACATGAACCCAGGCAAATCCATGTTGTGGCCGCTCGGTGGTCCGCAGAGCGTGGGGGATTGGGCGTCTGGCCTCCAGCGGACTACTGAGGGGGTGAAATACTTAGGAGTCTTCCTCTCCGAGGATGCTGCTGTCTCCCGCGAGCGCAACCTTAGTCCGGTGTGGGACCGCACTCGGGAGGACATGAAGGGGTGGGCCAAGATGCCATTGTCTATTCAGGGCCGGTCTGCCATCTTTAAAATGGTGGCGCTCCCACGCCTGGTATATCAACTACAGAGCCACCCACACGCGATATTGTCTTGCTGGTTTCGGCGCATTAACTCAGCTCTGAGTGGGTTCTTGTGGGAGGGGGGGCATGGCGCGGGTAGCCCTGTGGACATGCTTTCTCTCGTACACGGGGGGACTGGCCACGTCGGACGTCCTCTCGTATTACCAAGCGGCGCACCTCCTAGTATTGAATGACTGGTGGTACGGCAGCAAAGGGGATCCGGCCTATGCAGTGGAACGGCACATGATGGGCTCGGCATCCCTGCATACGCTCTTGTATTCGGCACCGCTTCGGAGGTCCCTCCCCCTGGCCACGCAGGTGGTCTTTCAGGTGTGGAGGCAGGCACTGCGTAGATTGGGCTGGTGGAACGTCCTTACTCAGGAAACCCCGCTCTGGCGCAACGGTCGTCTACCCCAGATGGATGTCCTGACGGGCTTCCGGCAATGGGATGCCATTGGCATCTCTACCTTGGGCGATGTCATGTCAGGGTGTGTTCTCAAATCGTTTGACGATCTACAGAGGGACTTCGGCATGCCCCGCACCCAGTTTTTCAAATATCTCCAATTTCGCCACACTCCTACACCCTACCTGGCGGGTCTGGAGCAGCTCCCTGAATTCAGTCCGTTGGAGGCTAAAATATTTATGGGGGAACTGCACGACAAGAAGCTGTCACGCATATACCAGACGCTCGTGCGACACTGCTCCTCTGACCTGACACGACTTAGGGCCACATGGGAACAGGACGTCGGAGATCTAGATGAGGAGGACTGGGTTGAGGCATTAGAGAGTCCTAGGGGTGTGGCAATCTCTACTCGCCTGCGGCTTATTCAATTCAGATATTTGCACCGCACATACTTTACTAGACAGCGTTTGTGGAGGGCGGGTATGGTGGCATCGCCTGACTGTCTTCGGTGTGGATCGGGGGTGGGCACGCTGCTACACACGGTATGGGAGTGCTTAGCGCTACAGAGATTCTAGGATGGGGTGTTCCGATGCCTGAATGAGGTCTTGGCCTGGGAGCTCCAGGGGGATCCTAAGCTTGTCCTATTGCATGTAATGGCAGGGGTTGGGGGCAACAGGTATAAGCGCCATCTCCTGCTGCGAGGCTACACGCTGGCGAAACGAGACATTGCAAAGGCATGGAGGGCGCCCCAGGCCCCGTCATTGGCTGCCTGGAAGAATGGGATGGACTTCTGCATGGGCCTGGAGAAACCTGCCTTTCTGGCCAGAGGCTGTCCCAGAAAGCACTACAAAATTTGGAAGCGGTGGGCAGACTACCATGGGCTGGACTTGGATCCCCCGCCAGAGGAAGGGCCCTCCGGTCTCCCTGAAGTGTTGGACTATATATGGTAGCACGGTTGGTGGCTAGAGTACATGGCATGCTGTATATCTGGTCGTTAAGCTGAGTATCGAGCGAGTAGCGGTGCATGGGAGGGTGGGATTGGGTGGGGGGGTGCTGTGTCTGTTATTTAGTTTCTTTCCTTGCATTGTGTTATTGTATATCTACGCATAAGAACACTGCTGAAGCTGAACTGACAAATTGATGATGGCAGTAGACTCTGCATAATATGTGTGTTCAGTCAATAAAATCTGTTTAAAAAAAAAAAAAAGCTGTACTTTTTACAATCTTCAAAGTACTATATTAGAGTAATCCTGCTGGTTACACAGTATTTGGTAGAACCTTGCTCACTGCTTCAAGCGTTATAACTGGATGGGTAAATAATCTTTATATTTTTTTATATGGTTCTTTATTCAACCTATGATCCACTGAATACGTTGGTAAAATTAGTGCATTCCTGAATTGAAATCACACTCTCGAGAACATAATTTCCTCTTCTCCTTATGCTGCCATTTCCATCGCTGCACCTCATTGGATTAGAAGATGCCAAAGGGGATAACCATCCTGTTTCCCCTTTTTTAGATAGAGATCCTGGCCGTCTACAATTGTCTGCATGCGTCTTGCATTTCCCTTTGACCTCCTGTCATTGTCTTTGTGCCTTGAGTAACACTTTTTGAATATGGGTAACTCTGTCTGATACTTCTGGTACTTTGGTTATTTTTTGTGGATAAATAAATGGCATGAATCTGGGATGAAATCCGTAAGAACTGTAAAAAGGGGATACCTTTGTGGATCTATGAGTAGCGCTGTTGTAGGTAATTTCAACCAACCAGAGACAATCCATCCATGTCTTTGTACTCTTGCCAACATATCTTCTTACATACTGTTTCAATGTCTAATTAAGGCGTTCTGCTTGTCCTTCGGTTTGTAGGTGGTAACTGGTAGAGCGGGCTGTGGTGATGTGTAGAGATGAGTACCATACCTCCCAGAATTGTGCTGTGAATTGTTTGCCTCTGTCTGATACTATCGTTTTCGGGAGATAATGTAAAGCGAACAACATGTCATAAGTAGTTGGGCTACTTGGCCAGCTGAAGGCATCTGTCAGCAGGCAATAAAGTGTTCCATCTTGGTGAGATAGTCTACTACAACCAATATTACAGAATACCCATTGTCTTCAAGGAGGCCCACAATGAAGTCCAATGAGTATTTTCCCAAGGAGCATCAGGCGTTGAAAGGGGCTGTAATAACCCTTGTTGTGGCAGATGGTCCGCTTTTATCTGGGCGCATATCTCACATTCCTGTATCCATTGACAAATATCCATCTTCATTGAAGGCCACCAAAATTGTTGTGTGATTCTCTCCACTGTCTTTTCAACTCCCTTATGTCCAGCACTAGGTAATTCATGACACCATTGAAAAACCATTTTTCATAATGGTTTTGGGGGTATCAAAATATGATTTCCTTTCATCTGAATACCTTGTTTTATTTGCCAATACTCATGCCTTTTAAGCCATGTTCGCCATGCTAATGTTTGAATACCCTGCATTATTCTTTTTAAGTTATAGCACATACCACATTACTGGGAACGATGATAGAGTATTCCTGCAAAGTAGTAGGGTCTTTGAGAGATGTTTGTCTTGTTAAGGCACCTGCCTTTTTGTTCTCACTTCCGGGTCTCTATGTTATAAGGAAATGATATTCAGAGAAGAAGAGCATTCATCGAAGTTGGCGGTACGTCAAATGCCGGGCTGCTTTCATAAATTGTAAATTTCTATGGTCTATATGCACAGTGATTACTTTTTTTGCTACCAAAGGAAGTGCCTGATTGCCAATTGTTCTTCCTCGGAAATGGTATAATTCTTTTCTGCATCATTTAGTTTTCTCTACAAATAAGCGATAGGATGAAACTGTCCAGTAGATGAATGTCACTGTGATAAAACCGCTCCTAATGCTACGTCGGAAGCATCCACTTCCACTATGTAGGGCTATTCTGGGTTAGGGTGCGTTAAAATCGGAGCTGACACAAATGCTTTCTTTAGTTTTGTTCTGGGCCTCAGTGTCCCATTCAAATGTAGCTTTCTTTCTCAATAATCTGGTTATCGGGGTAACCTTCTTGGAAAACTGGTTAATAAATATTCAGTAGAAGTTCGCAAATCCAAGAAAGCATTGGACATTCCGAACATTCTGTGGGGTTGGCCAATCCTTTACAGCCATCACTTTTCTTTCGCCCATCTCCTGTCCCGAGAATTCTACAGAGCTTACATGAAGCTCACATTTACTGAGTTTACAGAAGAGGAAGTTTTCCTGCAAAATGCATAGTACTGTTCATACATGTTGTGTATGTGTTTTTTCATCTTCTGAATAGATGAGGATATCATCTATATACACCACAACAAAGCGGTCCAGAATTTCTCGCAGGACATCGTTCACAAAATATTGGAAAGCAGCCGGATCATTACATAATTCAAATGGCATCACCAAATATTCATACAACCCATAACGTGTCTTAAAGGCGGTCTTCGATTCATCCCCTTCCCTCATGCAGACTAGATGGTAAGCCCCTTTGATGTCTAACTTGTAAATCACTGCCTTCTTTACCTGGTTTAGCAACACCGAGTTGAGTGGAAGGGGATATCAGTTTTTGACAGGGATTTTATTTAAGGCACAAAAGTCTATGCAAGCGCAAAGTTCGTCATTAGCCTTTAGTATGAAGTAAAGAGGAGATGCGGCTGGAGACTTTGAGGGGCTTATAAACCCCAATTTCAGATATTTGTCCAGATATTCTCTGAGATGTATGTTTTCTGGTTATGTCAAGGCATAAATTCTCCCACACAGAACCATGGCTCCCGGGATCAAATCTATCCGACAATCATATTGTCGATGTGGTGGTAAGTCTTCTGCTTGGATGTTATTAAACACGTCTATGTATTCCAGATATTGTTCGGGTAACCTAACATTTTTTCCAGCTGCGGTAGCTATGCTTAGACCGGTTGCCAACGCCTTTGAGGGTTCTTCGTTACTTGTCAGACAATGCTCCAGGCAATACAAGGAATTCATATGAATTGTTTTCGAGGTACAGTTTATGTCAGGATTATTCTTCTGCAGTCATGGTAATCCTAGAATTATGCTATACTGTGGGGCGTGAATGATGTTAAAGAGAAATGTCTCCACGTGCGAAGATCCATACAGATCAATAACCTCCTCTGAAGCATCACATATAGGACTGGATTCAAGCGTTCTTTCATCTACGGCAAATACTACTTCAGGCATTTCTTTGGACACTAGCGGCATCCCCATTTGCTGTGTTTCGGTCTTGTCCATGAAGGTTCCAGTCGCCCCAGAATCTATCATGGCTGGTAGTGTTATCCATTCTATGCTGATTTCAATACATAGATGTCTCTTGAGGGGAATTTTCTCAATGTTTAGAGAAGGGATATACTACTTGCTCGAAGGAGCCCCTTCACAGTTCCTCAAGCATGTTAGTTTTCCTTCAGCCTTTCGTTAGATTTCGCCACCCCTCGACTTGTCCGAAATCTGTTCATTTTAGGTTTCACCGGACAATCCTTAATGTTCTTTCTGACCACAATACATGCACAATCCTTGCTTTCGTTGAGTCACTCTCTGCCATTGTTAGTGCCACTCTCAACGTAACTATCTCCATAGGTTCCTGTGTTGATGTATTGCCATGATCTATTGTTCCTCGGTGCTCATAATGAGGTAAAGGAAGATCTTGTTTTTTATGTTCTCCTTTACGTTAGCTAATTCTGTGATCCAGTGTTAAGACTAAACTGATTAGATCTTCACAAGAGGTGGGTTGGGGTTCGATTTGGGCTAATATATCCTTGAGGTCTTCTCTTAAGCCTTGATGAAATACTGCTGCTTGTTTAGACTCTGGCCAATTTGTTTCAGCTACTAGTCTATGGAAAGCATTAAGGTAGGTAAAAAGGTTCATATTCCCTTGTTTTATTTCTAATAACTCCCTATCTGCTGTATATGAAGCGGAGCGTGTACCAAATACTTTTACAAACTTGTTTTTAAAAGCCTCCCCATTGTGAAGCAGTGGATCATCCTTACTCACCAGAGGAACCGCCTATTGGGCTACATCACCTGCCAGGTATGAGATCAGAAAGGCTACTCTAGCCTGATTGGTAGGAAAGGCTTTCAGTCTACAGGAAAAGTGTAACGTAATTTGTGTAAGGAATACCTGGACCATGTTAGCCTAACTATGATATCTCTCAGGAGTGGATAAAGGAATCATTATAGGAACTTTCACAACCACCGTACTGGAAGGTGTCACCGTGGAGGACCCAACATCAAAAGGGTTTCTTTGTATATGATTAACTTTGGCTCTCAACTCTGCGGTCTTAATGCGAGATGCGGCTACTTCCACCTGTATGTGGGCTAACACTGCTAACACATCCTCTAAGGTAGCCATCCTGCCTCAAACCAATCGGGAGGATAGTAATCCGTTGGTCGGCAATTCTGTCAGGCTGTTGTATCCTCAGAATCGGTTTGATGCTCAGAAAGGTCCACCCCTTGATAGCCCCAAGTCTGATAGCGGTAATAGCACAGATCAGTGGGATGATCAAGTGAGGGGAGGAGAGGAAGGGAACTGCAAGGAGGGAGATCTGTGAAGACACGGGTGACAACGTATTTCTGATACTACTCTTTCTCAGCACTTGATAGCCTTCTAATGAAATACATATTAAAACACATTTCTCACCATGCCTACCTGTAAAGGAAAAGAACAGAAACGTGATGTGTGTCCCACATACAATCTGTGGAAATACTATCTATAATAATTCTGATCATCTATCTGTATTGGAAACAAACAAACAATGCATACAGGTATTAATAATCCTCCATACAGCTGCGCGTTTTATTTGTAAGACTTTTCCACCTATCATAACCTACCCTTCTTTTTATCCATATAGCATCACAGGGGGAGAAACTAGAGAATCCCAACAAAATGCTTCAACATCACCCCTTTGTTAAGGATAATAAGGATAGAACTCATCCGAAAGGAACAGCTGAAATAAACATCTACTAGTTGTAACGATGAAGAGGATGTACTTCAAAAAGAATATGAATAAGTATATAGATCCAACGTGGGGACCTTTCAAGGTTTGCGTACTTATTTATTTATTTATTTGTAAAGCGTCCGAATCACCTCATCAGGGTATCTCCGCTCTAAGACAGCAATAGTTAACCAAGGAGAGACATGTAAAATACTGACATTTTCATCAGCTTTCTAAATGCCAGATAGTCCGTGCATTGACGCAAGTGTATGGGGAAGTTCATTCCAGTAGCATGGGGCCAGGTAGTAAAAGGTTTTGCCACCTAAGCGTTTTTTTTGAAACACGGAACTTGGAGCAGTGCTTTAGCTCCCAATGGAAGGGGTCTCGATGATACATAACTAACAAATTTGTCGTTTAGGTAGCTAGGGCCAAGGTTGTTTAACGACTTGTTTGCCACACAGCATATCTTAAATTTGATCCTCTTCCGCACTGGTAACCAGTGAAATTTTTCAAGGAGCTGGAGCGATGCAGTTCTTGGGGAGGGGAAGGGAGGAATTTGTCACCAGGCGTGTCGCAGTGTTCTGGACAACCTGTTGTTCGCTGAAATTAGCAGGGCGTTGCCATAGTCCAGACGGATGAGGACTAATGCCTGCGTTAGGGTTTTTTGAGTGGATAATGGCAAGAAAGGGAAAACTCTTCTGAGTAGACTAAGGCTGTGGAAGCAGGTTCCAGTGGTGGAGGTGGTGTGTTCCCTAAAAGTCAATCAATCAATCAATCAAAGCATTTATATAGTGCACTACTCACCCAGAGGGTCTCAAGGCGCTAGGGGAGGGGGGTCCGCCACTGCTCGAACAGCCAGGTCTTGAGTTGCTTCCTGAAGCCGAGGTGGTCCTGGGTCAGGCGGAGGTGGGTCGGGAGGGAGTTCCAAGTCTTGGCGGCGAGGTAGGAGAAGGACCGTCCCCCTGTGGTGGCTCTTCGGAGGCGGGGGACGGCGGCGAGGGCGTGGCCGGTCGATCGAAGCTGGTGTTTGGGAGCGTAGAAGTTGAGGCGGCTGTTGAGGTATCCTGGGCCTTGGTTGTGTAGGGCTTTGTGTGCGTGGGTGAGGAGACGGAAGGTGATTCTCTTGTTGACCGGGAGCCAGTGCAGGTCTCTCAGGTGTCCGGAGATGTGACTGCGACGGGTGATGTCCAGGATGAGTCGTGCTGAGGCGTTCTGGATCCGCTGGAGTCTCTTCTGGAGTTTGGCGGTGGTTCCGGCGTAGCGGGAGTTGCCGTAGTCCAGACGGCTGGTGATGAGGGCCTGGGTGACCGTCTTCCTGGTCTCGGTGGGGATCCACCGGAACATCTTACGTAGCATGCGCAGGATGTTGAAGCACGACGAGGAGACGGCGTTGACTTGTCTAGTCATGGAGAGGGAGGAGTCCAGGATGAAGCCCAGGTTGCGTGCGTGGTCTGTTTGTTTGGGTGCACTGCCTAGGGCGGGGGGACCCCAGGAGTCGTCCCAGGCGGAGGGTGAAGATCCCAGGATGAGGACTTCCGTCTTGTCCGAGTTCAGTTTCAGGCGGCTGTTCTTCATCCATTCGGCTACCTCTTTCATCCCTTCGTGAAGGTTGGCTCTGGCGGTGGCGTGGCCGTTGGTGAGGGAGAGGATCAGCTGGGTGTCGTCGGCGTAGGAGATGATGTTGAGGTTGTGCTGGGGTGCGATGTCTGCGAGGGGGCTCATGTAGACGTTGAAGAGGGTTGGACTGAGCGAGGAGCCTTGAGGAACGCCGCAGATGACTTCGGTGGCTTCTGATGTGAACGGGGGGAGGCGGACTCTCTGTGTCCTTCCGGCGAGGAAGGAGATGATCCACTCCAGTGCCTTCTCCTGGATTCCGACGTTGCTGAGGCGCTGCACTAGTGTACGGTGGCAGACAGTGTAGAAGGCCGCAGAGAGGTCTAGGAGGATGAGGGTCGCTGTTTCTCCGTTGTCAAGCAGGGCTCGGATGTCATTGGTGACTGCGATCAGGGCGGTCTCGGTGCTGTGGTTGGCCCGGAAGGCAGACTGCGAGAGGTCGAGGGATCCGTTCGTCTCGAGGAAGGCGGCCAGCTGCTTGTTGACAGTCTTCTCGATGACTTTAGCCGGGTACGGGAGCAGCGAAATGGGGCGGTAGTTCTTGAGGTCGGTGGGGTCGGCTGATGGCTTCTTTAGTAGAGCGCTGAGTTCGGCGTGCTTCCAGCTCTCCGGGAAGGTAGCGGTGTCGAAGGAGGTGTTGATGATGTCCCGCAGGTGGGGTGCGATGACAGCGTCGGCCTTGTTGAAGACGTGGTGAGGGCAGGGGTCGGTCGGTGATCCGGAGTGGATGGAGTTCATTGTGCGGATGGTGTCTTCTGTGCTGATCGGGGTCCAGACGCGGAGGGTTGTGGTGGGGGGGGGGGGGCGGTGATTCGGTCGTGGCGTGCGTCGGTTGAGTGCTGAAGCTGTTGTGTATGTCCGCGATCTTGTTGTGGAAGTAGGAGGCGAGGGAGTTGCAGAGGTCTTGCGAAGGGGTGATGTTGTTTCCGGCGTTGGGGTTGGAGAGCTCTTTAACGATGTTGAAGAGTTCCTTGCTGTTGTGTGCGTTGTTGTCCAGTCGTTCCTTGAATGCAGTTTTCTTGGTGGCGTGGATCAGTTGGTGGTGTTTTCGGGTGGCGAACTTGAGGGCAGTGATTTTGTCCGGTGTTGGGTCTCTGCGCCAGGCTCTCTAGAGGGCTCGGCAGTTCTTCTTGGAGCTCTTGAGTTCGTCGGTGAACCATGGGGCTTTCTTGCTGCCGGGTCTGCTAGGCAGGGTCCTCAGGGGGGCGAGGTCGTCTGCGCAGTCGCTGATCCACTTCGTGAGGTTGGTGGCCGCTTGGCTGGGGTTCGTTGCGCTGGTAGGTGGGTTCTTGCTCAGGGAAGTCGCGAGCTGGTCGGCTGTGATCTTGTTCCAGCTTCTGCGTGCAACCTGTTGCTGGTGGTGGTGGATCGTGGTCCTTCTGAAGCTGAAGTGGACGCAGCTGTGGTCCGTCCAGTGGAGTCCGGTGGCGTGGCTGAAGGTGATGTCCTTGCTGGATGAGAAGACGGGGTTGAGTGTGTGTCCGGCGTAGTGGGTGGGGGTGGTCACCAGCTGCTTGAGTCCGAGGTTTGCGAGGTTGTCCAGCAGGGTGGTGGTGTTGCGGTCGTTGTTGTTCTCCAGGAGGAAGTTGAGGTCCCCGAGGAGGATGTAGTCAGCGGAGGGGAGGGGAGGGTGTGCGGGCTGACGAAGGCGGCAATGTCCTCGCCGAATTGTGTGCGTGGTCCCGGGGGTCTGTAGATGAGGGTGCCTCTGAGGGTGGTCTTGGGGTTGATGTGGACCTGGAAGTGCAGGTGCTCGGCGGGTGCGAGGGTGTCGTCGGTGTTGGTCGTGATGCGGATGGTGTTCTTGTGGATGATGGCGATGCCTCCTCCAGTCTGGTTGATGCGGTCCCTCCGGATGATCTTGTAGCCGTCTGGGATGGCGATGGCGATGTCGGGCGCTGAAGAGGCATTCATCCAGGTTTCCGTGAGGAAGGCGACGTCTGGGGCTGTGGTGTCGAGCAGGTTCCAGAGCTCGACGGCGTGTCTGTGGACGGAGCGGGTGTTGAGCAGGATGCATTTCAGGTGGCTGCTGCTGTTGCTCGTCTTGGTCTTGGTCGGTGCTGGAGTAGTGCAGGTCCGGATGCAGGTGAACTTGCAGGAGTGGCAGCAGAAGGGTCCGTGGGTGCATCTCGGGGTGGCTCGGTAGCAGCCTGGGATGCGGCCGGCGTTGAGTGCGTTGAGTTCAGTGGCGTCGTAGGTCGGGTGGGCTGGTGTCTGCAGGGGCCAGGGGTCAAGGCCCTGGGCGCGGTCCAGCCGCGGACGGGCGCAGATGGGCTTACCTTTGGCGCACCTTCGGAGCTCAATCGGTGCTCCCGCTGCGCGCGTCCGCTGCGCGTTCGCTCTGGGGGCGTCATAAGTAAGGAGCCGGGAGGGCGGGTCAGCTGGGTGGCGGGAGCGGGGCGGCCAATGGGCTGGAGGTGGGCGGGGCCACAGGGAGGCAGCGGCGGGACCTCTGGACGGCGGGCGGCTGGGTCGCTGTACCAGGGTCAAGCGTGGGAGGCAGGGGGAGATCCGGGCGGCCCAGCGGCGGCTGGGTCGCTCAACTGCAGCAGGAGGCAGGCAGCGGCAGGCGTGGGAAACGGGAGGGGAGGTCCGGGCGGCCCAGCGGCGGCTGGGTCGCTCAACAGCACAGGAGGCAGGCAGCGGCAGGCGTGGGAAGCAGAGGGGGTGACCCGGCCTCGTTAAAGGCGCAGCGGTCACTGGTGCTGCGTGAGTGAGTTTGTGATCGAAGTCCTAGGTTTTTTGTCACCTGTTTTGAACATCGGGCAGGACCTAGTTAATCTGGCCACCAGCTAGGGGACCACTTCATCGTTGCTTCACCGAACAGAATAATCTCTGACTTATAGGCATTGAGCTGAAGGAAATTCTCTTTAATCGAATTTGCGATGACCTTCATACCCTCTGAGAAGGTGGTCTGAATATTGAAGTTGGTTTTGTCAAAGGAGAGTAGAAGTTGGGTGTCATCAGCGTAGGATTTAGGAATGAATTCTAAGTTCCTCAATAACCCTGCCAAGGGAGCAATATGAATGTTAAACAGGGTAGGGCTCAAACATGAGCCCTGTGGTACTCCCTTGGTCACCCTGGTTGTTTGTGAGCGGAAGGGACCCAGGTTGATGGTCTGAGTTCTGTCAGACAGAAAGTTAGCCATCCACTTCAGGGCATTCCCTGTAAGGCCTATATCTCCCAGTCTCCTAAGTAGAGTCTGGTGGGAGATGGTGTTCAATGCTGCCGATACGTCAAGCAGCACCAAGAGTACCAGCTGACCTTTGTCCAATGGCATCCTGATGTTATCTGTAACTGCCACCAATGCAGACTTTGTCTATCCATACAGACACATAATTCATCAAGAAATGCTTCACTGTTCGACCACAAAAAATTATACCAGTTCACCGTAAGCCGGTAAGTACTTGGTTCAGAGGTGGCACACTTGTCCTTACAGAACATGAAAACAAGTGGTTAAGGTTTTCTCTCTCTGCATGGATCCACCAGGGGGTGTACCCGCCAATGTAGGAGAAACTCGTAATACAAGATGAATAGAGTCAAAACAGCAGAGTTATCCAGAAGTGTCTTTCTGCATGAGCTGTTCCACAAGGAGCTCACCAACAAGGAGAACCAAGTGCAAGACGGAGACAGAGGAATTTAGCGTGGGCCAAATCGAAGGCTCTAGGAGCAAAGATCCTGAATAAACGAGTGGTGCGCAGGCACCCTTACCAAACCAGAAATTAAGCATAGCCGGCTATCCGGAACTCAAGCAGGAATACGAAATTTCCGACATTGAGCAGCGGGAAATCGTACATTAAATACGTGGCTCCGTCTCCTACGTCGGTCATGGTAGGCTCATGGGAGTTGTAGTCCCCTATCTCCCTGACGACCGTATCCGGAAGTGTGCCGTGCCAACTACGAAGAAAACAAACTCTTAGAGGTATTGCTGTTTTTCTTTTCCCACACTAGATCTCTCAGTGCTCGAATGTATGTGCTTGTGACACTTTCAATCCTTTAACAGTCACTGTCGCTCAAGGAGCCCCTTGTTCCTTGCTCTTTTATGAACTTATCTCTGAGCCCAGAATCAAGCACCTTGTTCCATAGAGTCCCATCTACCTGCACCTCAATCCTATTCATGCCTCCATCAGCACTCCAGATCCATGGCTCCGATGGACCCCGCCCCTCCCATCAATCTAGTTGATTTGAACTGCCCTCCAGCAGTCCATCTCCTGTCTTTAAAATTCCCACTAGATGGGACTCCAATAGCATATCCTCCCAGAGCAGAAGACGATTCTTAGTTCCCCCAGCAATCAGATAATATTTTACATTCAAGTCTCTCAATTTCTTTTTAATCACCAGGAAAGGTTTTCAAAGGTCCTGAACTTTCCTGGTATAGTCTGTAAAGAGGAGAAGGAGTCTGTTCTCATATTGTGGAGGGCAGGTTGTACAAATGTGCTGTAGGACAGCATCATGGTCATGAAGAATGAACAATCTTGCAACCAGCACTCAGGGTGGCAACTCTGGAGGACAGGGTTGCCACCAATGCCATGAGGGTTTGTTCAATTGAGAGGAATTTGGATAGCTTCACTGTGTCTGTTATCAATTCCGCTGAGAGAGAGGGGTCCCAGTAAACACACAGAATTTTTTTTACAAACCATCAAGAAAAATCAATTATAAAGACAAGAACGTCAATCTGCTGACATTGTTTTTATTTACAATGTAGCTAAGTCAATTAATAGGGCAACCATTCTAGATATAACACTTACAAATTTAGTATAGTGCCCTGGAAAAGGGGGGAGGGGAAGTGTGCAGTGAGTGTAGGAAAGGGTAAGTGACATAAAAACAAAGCCGAAAGGCTACAATTAATCAAAGACTCTTAAACTGATTCAGATTGTCAATGACCATAGGTTCAGTGATAAAACTACAAAATAACATGCTTCATAAATGTACTCAATAGCTTAATTGTTGGAATGAAGCAAAAAACAGTTGACGTTTCGACCCCTGTTATGAAGGCAGGCTGAAATTGATCCCTTGCAGTGGGGTCTTCATCAGGACTGGAGACAGGGACAAAAACCTATTTAGTACAAGAGAGGGTTTTACCATTAGGAACAAATCCACAGTATTGTAATTAAAAAACTCAGCACATCAAAGTTGGAGAAAACAAGACATACCAGGGATGCTTGTTTTCAGGGGCGGAGAGGGAACTAATACTCCCACAAGGCAGGCTTGGTGGAGCCAAGGCTGGAGGGCCAACCTCTGGTGTCAGACACGGCTGAAGGATAATTGAAGAAGCGTCATTCTGAATAGGGAAGAATTAATGCAATAGATAAGCTGGTGCCAAGCGGTTTAAATGGTAACCAGACGTGGTGGAGTGAGTGAACTTACAATGAGCACCACTTGTAGTTCCAGATGAATTAAGTTGAGTCGGGAACACCGAAGACCGTGTGGTTCAGAAAAGGCCGCAGGGTTACATCAAATGAAGAAGGTCTCTAAGGATGGAAACGGGGAGAGAGACCATCACTAATTATGCCACACGCCAGGAGGGCCTTTAGAAAAATTCAACCGGGCATGCCGGTTCAGAGTTATCAAGCTTGCATACTGCACTCTGCAGATTCACGCGTACCTGGTTAATCAAACCGGCATCTGTCAATAACAGAAAACGGAAGTCTCCAATGCAATTATTCGGAGAAAGTGAAGCCAGTATGTAGATAATTAGCTGGGTCTGCAAATGGAGGTCTCTAAGGAAGGAAAGGGAGGGAGAGACCATCACTAATTGTGCCATATGTCAAGAGGGCCTCTGGAAAAAACAGACAAATTCAATCGGGCATACCGGTAATGAGTTGCGTGATGAAATCACCGAGCTGGCTGGGAGTCGCGTAGCTGGATATTCAAACCGGCATCTGTCGGTGACAGAAAACGGAGGACTCCATTAAAAATGTACGGAGATAATAAAGTCAATATGTGGGTTGCGCAAAATAAGGTAAAAGGTGTACCTGCAGTGAAAGGAGTTAATCCGAGTATCACCAGCAGCCGTGTAGCGGAGTTCGCGTAGCGGAGTCCGCCAAGGGATTACAAACTTTAGTTGCGATCACGTGGTGTGGATCATCATAAAAATAGAAGAGGGCAAAATGTATAATGGATTAAGATGCATCATCAAGCGGCCATCATGGAGTGGCTAGTGGTGTATGAATACAACACAGGCTGAAATTACACAGGAATAGACATACTTGAGACATCGCATTGTTGATGACAAGGAGCATGTGAAAATTGTTGATGTATGAAAAATTTGAACATGTACACGGTAAACCAAAAAACGGAGAAGGGAAGGAAACTCAGTATTTGCTGGTAGCATACCCCAATTTAAACAATGGACATAGCAAGTCAGTATAAAACCTTGGGTGTAAAGTAGATAAACCATGAAAACATGTATTTATCACAATAGTTGAAGAAGGAATCAAAGATTATCTGAAGATTTTGCAGCACCAAAGTATGGTGTACCTGTCACATGACCGTATAGGCCAACCAGGCATGGTAATAAGATCTTGGATTGAAAGTGCACAATCATTAAACATAGAGTGATGTCATACATTCGATATAGAATCACATCTATTAACCAATGCGACTGTTTCAAAAAAGGCGTACCTGTCACAAGACGGTAAAAGCCAATATAACAATTATTACCTTATTTTGTAACGCTGGACGCAATTTACCTCCATAAATCAAAATTGGCACAAAATCTAGGTGGATCATGTGATTAATATCTTACGGAGTGGGAGGCAGAACTCACTATCGGAGCAGCGCTAGCTGGGAAAAAGAACTGTCATATTCATTGAGGCCATTGCTGATAGAATTAAAACGGAACATCCATTTAAGCTCCCTTACATTCAGGATCTCCGCAATGTTGCCGCCTCTGGGGCCAAGTGTCACCTGTTCTAAAATGACCCACTTGAAACTTTCTGGAGAGTGAGTAGCAGACTTGAAATGTTGCACAAGAGGTGCGCCCTGAACTTCACAACGAATCTTGCTCATATGTTGAAGAATACGGACTTTGGCTTTTTGTTGGGTCTGTCCGATGTATATCAAGTCACATGGAAACAAAATGGCATAAATAATGTTAGTAGAATTGCAGTTGGTATGAGATCTCATAGATGTTTTAATGTGCAGATACTCAAACTCCTTTGTCTGTATGGTGCTGTCACAGCCCTTGCAATGCCCGCACCGGTAGTGACCCACAATGGGTGGTAAATTCCACATAGACGACAGGGTAGGGTCTTCCGGACTTCGTAGGAAGGAACGAACCACAGAGTCACGCACACACTTGCCCTTTTTAAATGCATGAAGGGGGGGTTCTTTCTGATGTATGTCATCGGCCACTAGTGTCCAATGTTGGTTAATTGTACGTTTTATATCGTTGCTCTTTGTGGAAAAGGTGGTTACGCATACAATGCGATCATTTAAAATATCAGGTTTGGTCTTGGGGACAAGCAAGGCTTCCCTAGGGTTAATCCAAGTGCGTTTCCTGGCCTGACGAACAAGTCTTTTAGGATAACCGCGTTCTAGAAGACGAGTTGATAAGTCTTCAGATTGGGCCATGTAATGATCTTTGAAAGAGCAAGTTCTTCGGATCCGAAGAAATTGCCCGAAGGGTAGGTTATCCCGGAGGGCCCGGGGATGATGGCTCGTATACTGTAACAATGAGTTACGTTCGGTGGGTTTGCGATATAAAGTAGTTTTCAATGAACCCCCATCATCAAAGATGGTAATATCCAGAAAATCTTTTTTCTGTTGGTCTGAGTGTGTAGTAAATTGAAGATGAGGAGACTGTTCATTCAACCAGTTATGGAAAGATGTTAGTAGGTCGGAGGAGCCATTCCACACAAAGAGAATATCGTCGATATATCTAATCCAGAGACCCAAATGGTCTCTGAATGGATTGAGATGATGTAGGACAACATTTTCTTCGAAATTCTGCATTCACCGTGATGTGAGTCAAAGCTAATTTAACTCGGGATTATGTTGAGGATTTCATGGGGCTGTAGAGTTCCTTTGAAAGTTTCTGTAACTAGCCCATTGTGCCTGGCCACACCCCTCATTGTTTTCCATCTTTAAGGCTGCAATATTTGCCTTGTTTTCTGTGCGACCATTACACACACTGTATTTCTGGGGATATCAAACTCTTTTCTATTGTGGAATCTGCTTATTAATACTGGCAGCTGTATAAAAATCGTATCAAACCTAAGAAATGTGAGATGTGCAAGAAGAAAATAGCAGTAGTTTTGGATTGTGGTTGCAAAGGGGACAGGTCATGAATCCAAGTAATCGTTCAGATACAGGAATCGCTAAAAGATCATAGAGTTTAAATACATTTAAACTCTATGATCTTTTTTTTTTAATCTTTATTTTAAGAGGAGAAAAAACAAGAGTAACTCACATTGTTATTGCTTATCACATGACATCAGCTGCATAGAAATTAGTGTCCATACAAGGTATGTCCACAACATTCGGTGGTTCAGCAAGCTGGAGAAAGGCAATATTAACATCCCCATGTAGGGGCCACTAAAAACCAGACCCATTACACAGGTAGATGTTCTTTAACCTACTCTCATTGACCATTCCCACTTTCTCAGCACATCCAGACCATCCACAGCTGCAACACACAGAGCCTCCTGGGTGCACTTCAACTTCAGGAAAACAACGACCCACCACCGCCCTCATCAAACCCCCCGAAGATGCTGGAGCAAGATCACCAACGACCAACTCACCACCTCCTTGCGCCTAAACCCTCCCACCAACACCACGGACCCCAACGAAAGAGCCCGCAACCTCACACAGTGGATCACCACTGCGCCGACACCCTTGCTCCACTGAAAAACCCTCCCAGCAACCTCAACAGCAAGAAAGCTGTGTGGTTCACCAACAATCTCAAAGACTACAAGAAATCCTGCCTTGACCTCGAGAAAGCCTGGCGCCACAACCAGTCAACGGACAACATGACAGCCCTCAAGAACGCCACCCGCAAACACCACCAGCTGATCCGCACCACCAAAAGGTCATCCTTCAGAGAACGACTTGACAACAACACCCACAACAGCAAGGAACGTCGTGAAAGAGCTCTCCAACCCCGACGCCAGCAACAACGACATCACGCCTTCTCAAGACCTCTGCAACTCTCTGGCGACCTTTTTTCACCATAAGATCGTCGACATACACAACAGCTTCAGTACTCAGAACACGTACCCCACCACCAAACCTACACCTCCTACCAACCGTCAACAAACAGCTGACAGCCTTCCTGGAGACGAACGGCTCCCTCGACCCATCGCAGTCTGGATTCCGAGCGAACCACAGCACCGAGACCGCCCTCATCGCGGCCACCGACGACATCCTGACCCTGCTGGACAACGGAGAAACCGCCGCCCTCATCCTGCTCGACCTTTCGGCTGCGTTCGACACGGTCTGCCACCGCACCCTGACAACCCGCCTCCGCCACGCCGGGATCCAAGGAAAGGCCCTGGAATGGATCACCTCCTTCCTCTCCGACAGAACCCAAAAATTCCGTCTCCCGCCCTTCCTCGCAGAAGCCACCAAGATCATCTGCGGCATACCTCAAGGCTCCTCGCTCAGCCCCACCCTCTTCAACATCTACATGAGCCCCCTCGCAGCCATCGCACGCAAGCACAACCTCAACATCATCTCCTACGCCGACGATACCCAACTGATCTTCTCCCTCACCAACGACCCTACCTCCGCCAGAGCCAGCTTCCAGGACGGAATGAAAGACATCGCAGACTGGATGAAGCTCAGCCGCCTGAAACTGAACTCAGACAAGACGGAAGTCCTCATCCTCGGCCCATCCATCTCCGCCTGGGACGACTCCTGGTGGCCCCCTGCTCTGGGCCCCCCACCCAATCCCACGGGCCACTCACGCAACCTGGGCTTCATCCTTGACTCCTCCCTCACGATGGCAAAGCAAGTTAATGCCTCCTGCTTCAACACTCTCCGCATGCTCCGTAAGATCTTACGCTGGATCCCCACTAGAACCAGGAAAACGGTCACCCAGGCCCACGTCACCAGCCGTATGGACTACGGGAACGCCCTCTACGCTGGGACCACCGCCAAACTACAGAAAAGACTACAGCGCATCCAGAACGCCTCAGCACGACTTGTCTCGGACATCCCCCGACACAGCCACATCTCCGCGCACTAAGGGACCTGCACTGCCTCCCCGTCAGCAAAAGGATCACGTTCAGACTCCTCACCCACGCACACAAAGCTCTTCACGACTTGGGCTCCGAATAACTCAACAACCGCCTCACGTTCTACATGCCAACCCGCCAGCCTCGCCCTCGCCACTGTCCCACGGATCCGCAGAACCACCACCGGAGGAAGATCCTTCACCTACCTGGTGGCCAAGACCTGGAACACCCTCCCCACCCACCTACAACTCACCCAGGACCATCTCTCCTTCAAGAAGCAACTCAAGACCTGGCTTTTCGAGCAGTAGCAGCCCCCCCAGCCCCTAGCGCCTTGAGACCCTAGCAGGCATTTACAATGCAATAGCCTCGGCTTTGTTAAAGTTAGAGCTATTGGCATTGCAAATGGCATTTTTTTCATTTTTTGTTTTTTTAAAAAACATAAATAAATGGTATTGTCATTTACAATGGCAATAGGTGAGCATTAGAGAGCAGTAGAGAGTATTAGCGGACACAGAGCAACACACACACAGAGCCACACACACAGAGAGCCAAACACACAAACACAGAGCCACGCACACACACACACACACACAGCCACACACACACAGAGAGCCACACACACACACAGCCACACACACACACAGAGCCACACACACACAGAGAGCCACACACACAGAGAGCCACACACACAAACACACACACACACACACACAGCCTCACACACACAGAGCCACACAGACACAGAGAACCATACACACACACAGACACAGAGAGCCACACACACAATCGAGCACAGCCAGGGAACAGAGGCAAGAAAAGACAAGCACAGCCAGGACACAGAGGCAACAAACACAAGCACAGCCAGGGAACAGAGGCAACAAACATGAGCACAGTCAGGGAACAGAGGCAAGAAGAAAACACGAACACAGCCAGGGAACAGAGGCAACAAACAACAAAGGCAGGAAAAAACGAATGACAAGCAGGGAACAGAGGCAAGAAAAAGTTAGAGCTATTGGCATTGCTCATGACATTATTTTTATTTATGTTTTTGTTTTTAAAACATAAATAAATGGAATTGTCATTTACAATGCCAATAGCTTAATCGCTCGCAAAAGCGAGATTTATTGCATTTGCACCCACACAGAGCCACACACACAAAGCCACCCACACACACATACAGAGCCACCCACACAGTCATTTACATAGAGCCACCCACACAGAGCCACACACACAGAGCCACCCACACATAGAGCCACCTACAAAGAAGCTACCCACACAGAGCCACACACACACAGACAGACAGAGCCACACACACACACAGACAGAGCCACACACACACAGACAGACACAGCTACACACACACACACACACACACACACAGACAGCCACACACACACAGACAGACAGAGCCACACATACACAGACAGAGCCACACATACACAGAGAGACAGAGCCACACACACACAGAGCCACACACAGGGAACAGGGTCAAGAAAAAATGCTCACAACGAGGGAACAGGGGGCAGGAAAGGATTAGTTACTTACCTGTAATCCTAGTTCTCTTCCAGGGGTATACTCATTAAAGTCATAAGCACTGAATAATCTCCGCCCATGAGCGGGAACCCGGAACACATAACTAAATACATATATATGTGTAAATATATAACAAAAGTACATAGTACTAAAGAAAATATACACATATACATGTATACACTAATAATATGCAGCCCAACTATAACCTACAGGTTGATAAAGCCTTAATTACATATTTTCTGCAGAATGAAAATAAACCATAGAAACAATGCAAGAAAAAGGCAGGAGCCTAAAAAGCATTCCACAGACAGAAAAACCTTTTATTTTCATCAAGGAAACTGTAATAAAAGGCAATTAGCCTATGTAGGCTGCATAAAGAAATAACATCCCTGTACACAAATTCAGACTGGCACCTCGCCTTTAAGGCCTCAGAGAATCTGAACACTTTGCCTTTAAGGCCTCCAGGGGGAACTCTGCTCCCATCATGCCCCATCATGCCCCACAGGTGACAGTTAGGTCAGTTCTTTTGTACGGTACAGTAAACCTTGCAGGTATCTGCCTATATAAGATCAAAACAAACATATTAAACCATAATGCTACTGCTCGCCCGGGGAGGCGGGAGGGTGCTTATGACTTTAATGAGTATACCCCTGGAAGAGAACTAGGATTACAGGTAAGTAACTAATCCTTCTCTTCCAGGGGATATTCATTAATAGTCATAAGCACTGAATAGAATAGCAAGCTTATACCCACTCCAAAGCGAGCGAGCAGAAAATACAAGCAATAACAGTTTGACACACATATTCTAGCTAGAAGCAGCAAATACATTTCTGAGTGATGTCTGCCCAACCTGAGCATCAGGCTGTGTGTCTGAGTCAAGACAGTAATGGCGAGTAAAGGTATGCACTGAACGCCATGTAGCTGCCTTACAGATTTCTGCCATAGAAACATTTCTAAGGAAAGCTGTAGTGGAAGCTTTCCCTCTTGTAGAATGAGCCTTAGGTCTTCCTGCCAAAGACCTGTTTGACAACTGATACGCTAGGACAATACAAGACACAATCCATCTAGATATGGACCTTTTGGAGGCCTCAGAGCCCATATTAATAGGACCATAGTTGATGAACAAATGGTCTGACTGCCTCAAAGTCTTTGTTCTGTCCAGATAAAACTTAAGAACTCTTTTAAGATCTAAAGAGTGTAGAGCTCTTTCAGCAGGATTGGTAGGATTTGGGAAAAAAGTCGGTAATGTTATAGTCTGATTAATGTGAAAATCTGACACAACCTTGGGCAAAAAGGAAGGATGCGTCCTGAGTACCACTCTATTAGCATGAAACACAATGATAGGTTCCTTGCAACACAGAGCCTCGCTCACTCTATGAGCAGAAGTAATGGCTACAAGGACCGCTACCTTCCAAGTCAAGTGTTGGAAGGAGGCCTTATGTATAGGTTCAAAATGAGCACCCATTAACTTAGTTAACACCACATTAAGTTCCCAAGGTGGAGAAGGGGACCTGACTGGCGGATACACCTTTCGTAAACCTTCCAGAAAATCTTTCACTACAGGCATCCTAAAAAAGGAAGTCTGAGTAGGAGATTTTCTGTAGGCCGTGATAGCTGCAAGATGGACTTTAATAGAGCTAAACTGAAGACCAGACCTCGCCAAATATAACAAATAAGTTAGAATCACCTGTTCTTGACCATGTATAGGATCAAGACCATTGTTCTCACACCACAGAAAGAATCGTTTCCATTTAAAACCATATGATTTCCTTGTAGAAGGTCGCTTTGCCTCCTTAAGGATATGCATACACTCTGGATTCAACTGCAAGTGACCATACTGGATGACTTCAGGAGCCATGCTGCCAGGCATAGGGAGGACAGGTTGGGGTGGAACACTCTCCCCATTTGCTTGGACAGATAATCCGGGCGACACAGCAACCTCCTGTGTGGCACTTCCGACAACTGAAGGAGATCTGGACACCACCATTGGCGTGGCCACTCGGGGGCAATCAGAATCATCCTGGACTTGGTTTTGTACATCCTGTTGATTACTGTTGGTATCAATGGGGTCGGAGGAAAAGTGCACAGTAAGTTCTGACACCAGTCTATCAAAAGGGCATTCCCTTGAGACCCGCCCTGGGGAAACCTGAACGCAAAGACGGGGCTTTTTGTGTTTCCCTCCTCTGCGAACAGGTCGATATCTGGAATTCTCCATGCTTGAAAAATACTGTTTGCGCCTTCCTCTTTGAGGACCCAATCGTGAGCCTCGACTAAGTCCCTGTTGAGGAAATCCGCCTGCGAGATGAGGGACCCGGGCAGATGCACCACTGTTATCGACAAGTCTCTCGCCAGAAGCGAATTCCAGATGGTCTGGGCTTCCATGGACAGAGTCCTGGACCTGGTACCCCCCTGCTTGTTTAAATAATACATTGTAGTTGTATTGTCTGTGTGCACCAGGAGGGACCGAGACTGGAATGATGGAAACAGGGACTTGAGAGCCAGATGAACCGCTCTTAGTTCCAGCAGGTTGATGTGATAGCCCTTCTCGGATTCTGACCATAGCCCTTGTACTAGCAGAGGGCCCAGATGAGCACCCCAACCCTGGAGAGAGGCGTCTGTGATCAGAGTTTGAGTCGGAGGATCTTGATGAAATGGCACTCCTTGTATTAAGTGGGACCTCTTCATCCACCATCGGATGGAATCTTTGGCAGACTGATGAAGGAGTATTCGATCCTCCCAGCACCCAGTCCTCTGTCTCCACTGATCCTCTAAACACTGTTGCAGAGGACGCATGTGCAATTTTGCGTTTGGAACTATGAAGATGCACAACGCCATCGACCCCAGAAGAGAGGATACTTGGCGAACTGTCGGGGAAGTGGTTTGAACAAGAAGCTGACATTTCGTCCTGATTGATAACCACCTCTCCTCTGAAGGACACACGTTTTCTTCTGCTGTGTCCAAAAGAGCTCCCAGATAGTGAATTTACTGGGTTGGGTTCATTATCGATTTCTTGAAATTGACCTGAAGACCCAACTTGTTGAGTCTGAAGGCATATTGAAAGCTGATCTTCCAGAAGAGATGGGGATGAACTTTTTAGGAGCCAATCGTCCAAGTAAGGATATATGAAAATCCTCTGTCTCCGAAGGAAGGCAGCTACCACCGCCATACACTTCGAGAATGTTCGAGGAGCTGACTTTAGTCCGAACGGAAGTACTGCATACTGGTAGTGATGAACAGACACTTGAAATCTGAGAAATTTGTACAGAGCTGGCCCTGCTGATAGAAGAGCATAAGCCTGATGTCCTCTTTTTAACAGAGACTTGGCTTCAGCTTGAAATGAAATGAAATGAAATGAAAAAGAAATTTCTAAAGCGCACTGCGGCCAAGCGGCTTCCTGGCGCTGAGGAGCACAACAGTTTCTACAGAGGGTCCCATGAGAGGTTAGTCGGGAAATGCCTGAAGAAAAAGAAAGGTTTTAAGGGCTTTACGAAAGTGGGAGAAAATAGGGATAGAGCGGATGGAGAGAGGGAGATTGTTCCAAATCTGGGGGGCCAGGACAGAGAATCGGGTGCCCCCGGTTCGGGATTTGCGGAAGCGGGGGACATGAAGAAGAGAAAGAGAAGAAGAGCGGAGAGAGCGACTAGGAGCGTGGGAGGAGATAAGAGAGTTAATGAAAAGCGGGGCGGAACGAGCGTGCGCTCGGAAAGCCAGACAAGCTAATTTAAACCGGGACCTGAAAAGAACCGGGAGCCAATGGAGAGATTTGAGGGCTGGGGTGATGTGGGAGGATTTGGGAAGACAAAGGATAAGACGGGCCGCCTGGTTTTGGATGGCCTGGAGACGGCGAGTTTCATAGGCAGGGATGCCTACGTACAGGCCGTTGCCATAATCCATGCGGGATGTGATAAGGGCCGTGATAATGGTTTTAAGGGCATCAACAGAAAAAAACCGGGAGATCTTGCGAATGAGGCGGAGGGAAGAAAAACAAGAAGAAACAACGGAACTGATTTGGGCGTGGATGGACAGATCATTACTGATCTTGATGCCCAAAGTCCGGACTGAGGAGACCGGAGAGGGAGGGGGACCAAAAGAAAGGGGCCAATGAGCAGAGGACCAGGGATTAGATGAGCCGCCAGTAAGAACAAGCTCTGTTTTATCGGGATTGAGCTTCAAATGATTGAAGCTCACCCACTGAGAAATGAAAAGAAGAGTAGAACAGAACTTAGGAAGAGAGTCAGCTGGGGAAGAAAGATCGAAGACGAGCTGGAGGTCGTCAGCGTAATTATACACAGAGACCCCCAGCTCGAGAAGAGAGGAGATGAGGGGACGGATGTAAAGATTGAAGAGGAGAGGGGAAAGGGAAGAACCTTGAGGGACCCCACAGGTGACCGGGAGTGGGGGAGCAGAAAAATCAGAAAGGTGGACTGCCTGTGACCTGCCTTGGAGGAAGGACGCGATCCAGGAGAAGGCAGTGCCTTGGATGCCCGCTGCGCTGACACGGTCGAGAAGGATGGCATGATCGACAGTATCAAACGCAGCGGACAAGTCCAAAAGGACCAAGGCCTGGGGGAGGTTGCTATCGGCCTTGCCCTTAAGTTCATCAAGGACCGCAAGGACCACTCCCTCAGTGGAGTGGCCAGGACGAAAACCCGCCTGGTGGGAGGCCAGAAGATGATTCTCCTCAATGTAGGGGGAAAGGCAGAATGTCATGTAGCTTTCAAGAATCTTCCCTAGATAGGGGAGAAGGGAAATCGGCCTGAAGTTGAAGCTGATCCTACTATAAGATGGGCTACCCCACAGGGTTATGCTATAAAGAGACTAGATCGCAACACGGGTAGAGGTGGAGGGTTAGCCATCATATACAGAGAACAGTTTAAATGTCGCATCACTCCCTCCACTACGTCTGTCGGTGAAAGTTTACTCTTTATTCTAGAGCTATCCCCTACCAATACTTTCACAGGCCTTCTGGTCTACCGACCGCCTGGAACACCAGGTCAATTTGTTACAAACATGACTGACTTAGTTGCCAACCTAGTACTCACCTCAGCAAATGTTACTGTGTGAGGAGATCTAAACCTACATTTGGATGACCCGCTTGACCCCGCAGCCAACAGTCTCCGACTGAACTTTCAGGCTATCGATTTGACCCAAAAAGGATTCCTTCCCACACATACTAAAGGTCATCTTTTAGACCACATCTATAGTAATCTTGATGGTCTAAATGTTGAGTCGCCTGTGCTACTGCCCTGGACCGATCACAGCTTAATACCCTTCACATGGACTACCAGAAACCCCTCCGCTACACAAGTCAAAAAAACACTGGGGTAGGAAATGGGCCTCACTCCCTTCCTCTAAATGGGAATCGGCACTTGCTGAACTCAAACCCTCGAAAACTACCAACCCCAATTTAGCTAGTACCAACTTTGACAATTGGATCACCAATTCCCTCAACATAGTCCTCCCGAAGGTACCTTTGCATAAAAAGACAAAAGGTGGCCCCTTGGTACTCTCCCACCTTAAGAGATATGAAACAATCATGTCGTAAACTGGAAAGAGCCTGGAGGCGGGACCGTACACAGCTTAAGAAAGCAGATTACAGAGCCGCAATTGGACTGTATAAAAAGGAAATTAAGCTAGGCCAAGCCCAATTTTACGAATCAAAAATCAATCTGGCTGCGAATGCCCCCAAAGAAATTTTTAAAATAGCTAAATCACTGATTTCCCTCCCCCTGAACGTATGTCACCAGATGGAGCTTTAGATCGTTGCAACAATCTAGCAACTTTTTTCTCACAGAAGATCCGACTATCTACTCCTCTTTTGCCACGGATAAAACTGGTGCGGACGTTGCCACCACTGAAAGTCCTAATACTTTTGCCCCTTGTCTGTTAGACAAGTTTACTCTTTTAGATTCCACCTCTTTGGATAAAATTATCCCTAAAGTTGTTTCAGGATCTCCTAAGGATCCAGCACCCCCTCAATATCTTACCATGGTCATTGACGCTATCCACCCATAAAAAAAAAAAAAAAAAAATTGACGCTATCCGCCCAGTCATCCTCGATGTCCTCAACTCCTCCATTACTTCGAGCACTGTTCCAGTTGCATGGAAAAATGTAATGGTCAAAGCCCTTTTAAAAAAACCCTCTCTAGAGCAAAATAACCCAGCTAACTTCCGCCCCATCTCCTTATTACCTTGGATGAGTAAACTG
Source organism: Lissotriton vulgaris (assembly GCF_964263255.1). Lineage (NCBI taxonomy): Eukaryota > Metazoa > Chordata > Amphibia > Caudata > Salamandridae > Lissotriton > Lissotriton vulgaris. Next base: position 1,334,163,868 of record NC_141693.1, read on the forward strand.
CTAGAAAAGCATATTAATAATATCTTAGTAGATTATTTAGAATCTAATAATCTGCTGTGCACTTCCCAGACGGGATTCCGCCCTCAGCACGGAACTGAGACAGCGTTGCTAGCAGTCACGGAAGAAGCAAGATCTGTGCTTGACCGGGGAGGTAAAGCATCACATTATTAGACCTCAGCGCCGCATTCAACACGGTTAACCATGCCACCTTATTACATCGTTTGAAGGGCATAGGAGTGTCGGGCGCGGCCCTGGCTTGGCTGACTTCCTTCCTGGATGAGCGCTTCTTCCATGTGTTTGAGGGGGAGATACTATCCTCCATGCGGCCATTCAATTGTGGGGTTCCTCAGGGCTCTGCCCTAAGCCCCACGCTTTTCAACGTTTACCTGAGGCCCTTGGCGGAGATAGTCCATCCCTTTGGTGTCCGTATTGTCACCTACGCAGACGACACTCAGTTGGTGGTCTCATTGGACCATAATGAGGGGTCGTCTAGCACACTTGGCACCTGTCTAGAGGCAGTGGCTAAATGGATGCAATCCTCCTGCCTCAGACTAAACGGGGAGAAGACAGAAATAATGCTATTGGGCAACCCCTTCACCTACCATCTTGGTGTCGAGTTGGCCCACGTGTCTAGGTTCCCCTCCCCCGCCAGACCTCAGATAAAGAGCCTGGGGGTTTGGCTTGATAAATCTCTGGATTTTACCGTCCAGGCCAATAAAACGGCCTCCACCTGTTTTGGGCTAATGAGAATGCTCCGGAAAGTGCTCCCTTTGCTTCCATTCCAGGCGAGGAAAGTCATGGTCCAGGCCATGATACTCTCCCACCTGGATTACGGTAATGCCCTCTATCTAGGAGCCCCAGTGGCAGCGATTAACAAACTTCAGATGACCCAAAACTGTGTGGCCCGACTGCTCTTTAATATTCCACGCTGGCAGATGGCCAAACAGGCCCTAAAGAAGCTGCATTGGCTTCCTGTGGCTGCCAAGGTACAATTCAAAGCTATGTGCCTTGTTCAAAAAGCATTCATAGAACAGGTCCCGCCATCATGTACCCCATAGCCAATCCCTATCTCCCTCTCAGAGCTCTCCGCTCTAGCTCGTTGCATCTAGCCACCACGACCAAAATCAACAAGGCCCGCTGGGGCGGACGCTCATTCTCGCACAATGCTGCGAGAATATGGAATTCCCTCCCACTTGATCTTAGAGAGAACACCAACCGGATGTCATTCAGGAGGTCTTTAAAAACTCACCTGTTTGGAAGAGCCTGTTAACCACCCTAGCCTACCGCCCAGGATTTCAGGCAAGCACTGCGAGGCCTCCAAGTAGTCTATGCGCTATATAAATATAATTTTTCATTTCATTATAACAAAGTCACTTAAGGAAACCTTAAACTGGTGTGGATACTTCAAGAGCTCAATCGGGCTATAAATATCATAGTCAGTTCTGTCCCATGCTATACCACCAGGTATTGGATTAGCTGTGATGTTCACTGATGATAGTTCTCTTTCTCGATGTGAGAGGATCTGTGAGACTTTAAGACCAAGTTGATGTTCTGACTTGCTGTGTCCATTGTACTATATTTTCCATCAACGAATCTACCCAAGCACAAAACCATGATGAGCCAAAGCAGGAGAAAAAGTACACCTAACACAATCCAAAATTCAATCCATGGTGAAATCAGATATGTTTCTTTTAGTTGGTCAATAAGCTCAGTCATTTTTTCTTTGAAAGTTTTTGTTGCTGGCTTGTCTCCATGTTCACTTGGATCATCGGAAAACTCATCAAATAGCCAGATGCTGTTCTGTCAATTGGGGGGATTGCTTCCGGATTTCCATTGATCTTTGCACTTTCTTTTGTTACATTTGTACATTCTGATGCCACATCGTTATAGATTGGTGTATCTTCACGAATTGTTGCAATTTGGGTTTCAAGAGGCACAAGTTCCATGGCTTTGTTGCATAGTCCCATATTATTCATTGCAGGTTTATCGAATGTGATTAGTCTCTCAGTTTGAACCTCTTGGATTGTAGCAAAGTTTGGTCTTCTGTTATTTCTTGGTAGTCCACTGGGCCTGCTATTTATTATCGGCCACATGTTTGTAGTTTCACCAGATCGATGGAAACAATTCTGTTTTCCTTTTTACCAGCAAGTGGCGGTAGTAATACTGATCTTGTTCCGCTGACAGCTAAGACAAATTCCTTCTTTACCGCGATCTTTTCTCTGACCAGATCCCCAATCTTCGGAATCCAGACAGATCTTGCTGGGACAGGTGGTTCTTCAGTGGTTGTTGGCTTAAACCTTATGTTACTTAGACTCTTTCTTGTTTCATTCAAGTCCTGTAAAACAGCCAAACGATCTTTGATATCAAAGGTTTTTTTCTTCTACCACTGAAGTCTGACGATCCAGATCCTGGATTATCATTCTAGTACCAAACAATAGTTAGTACGGACTGATATCCCCTAGAGAATTTCTTGGCATGTTATTAAGACTACATTGGACACTTATTAAATGTTTGACCCACCCATCACCCGAACCTAATACCCTTGCCGTTATAGATTGCTTTATGTCACGGTTTTTTCTTTCCATTACCGCATTTCCATCAGGATGGAAGGGAGAAGAGTACCGCAATGCGATGCCCATGCTGTTCATGGCCTCTTTGTAAGCTCGAGAGCTAAACGCAGGACCCTGATCAGAATGTAGCATGCCAATTGCGTATGTGCCGATGAAGACTCGCAAACCTTTTATAACAGTTCTGGCGTCAGCCGAGCGATGGTGGTCTACATTTTTAGGTTAATTTTGTCTTAATAATTATTGGGACGCATTTCTCTGGTTGGATTTCTGCGTTATAGATCGCCTGATGCTTTCTAATAAAGGTGTCCTGGCAATAATATGGTCCGGTTCACAACTGCGATCTCTGTTGCAGTCTGGACAATCTATTGCAAATTTGTAGATTTGCAAGCTCATCCCCGGCCACCAGTATTCTGATTGTAATTCTATTAGAGATTTCCAGATCTGTTGGTGCCTCGGACCCAGTCCCATGTGTGCGTCTTCAATCAAGAAAACTCTCCGGTTCGTGTTTGGAATTACTCTATCCCCCACTCCAGGGATTTGAGCAAAAGGAACTGTAACGACCGGATTTTCAGACCAGATAGAATCAGCTCACCAAGACACCACCAACCCAGCCGAAACGTAACCACCTCCCTCCTCAGGACCCATCTATCCAGGCACCTGGGTACCTACCTGAGGATGGGGAATTAGCAATATACAAGCTCATATCATCAAAAACACCACTAAATCTATGGGGATTACTAGGAATACTCACTGATTACTAAGGACATCCATGCCCTACACCACACTCATACAATATAGTCTCGCGACCACATGGGCCCAGACTAATCTACCCTGGGGCAGTTCTGATTACCTACCATTACACACTGGCTGCAACCAGTGCTCTCGCAAGCCACAATCCTATGGGTATACACACCAGTTTCCACCCTAGTAATCTCACAAGCCACAATCCTGTGGGTATACACACCAGTTTCCTCCCTGGTGCTCTCACTATTACATACACACCAGTTTCCCCCATGGTGCTCTCATTAACGCCGCCTTACAACGGTGATCACTTTCCTATGAATACCTTCAGCTCTCTCTCTTTCTGTTGGGAAGTTTCTCTCATATATCTAATACCTACTGGGAATGTCTCATATATTTTATGTGGTACACAAGAATGGCCAAATTACACTATGCAAAGGTTATTATCAAATACAAGTGCTTCTATACTCCCTTTTAATCCATCAGTTACCATTACAGTATCTGGCTAGAAGAAAGGTTAACTTTATTATAAATAATAACAGTTACACACTATATGCAAAAGTTATTCCCTGATTTAGGCGCTCCTCCTCCCTTTTGATCCATCAGTTACCATTACAGCATCTGGCTAGAAGAAAAATTAGCTTTATCATAAGAATAACATCTACACAGCTGTTCATTAAGAACTGGGGTTCCTTTATTCACTAATAACATCAACAATATAATACTACAATATCACACATAGCCTAAAAAGTAAAAGGGGAATAGACACATACACAGATCTGCGGGGTCTCTTTATTATAATGGAAAGCTTTATTACTATAACACATCCACATGTAATTGACAGGGACTGTAGAAAGCTAAAGAGGGAATGGATTATACTGCACACCGCTGAAAGAAAAAGGATTAGCAATACAGTAGGGGAATCTAGCCTAGGAAATAAAGGATAAGATTAATGTGTAAGTGTAAAGCAAACTAGTTTAGAATACCTCACCCTATTAGAAAGGAATGTTTCTCTCTCTCTCTGGTGGAATCAGGGCTCTCTCTCTCCCTCCGTCACCACAGCTTCACTCCTCTGGCTCAACTGCTCCAGCTGGCAGCTTCAACTCCTCCATCTGACTGGTAACTGCTTTAATACATCCTGATAAACTGGCAGCTCCAGCTGACAGTTCCAACTTCATTCCAAGATTCATCTGACTGTTTTCTCCAGCTTCAGCAATCATCTGCCTTCTCTCTCCATTCCAGAAAACCAACTGAACTGAACTGTTCTCTTCAGCTCCAAAAACCATCTGACTTCTCTCTCTCCAAGAACCGACTGACACTCCTCCTCTTCTGCACTACGTTAATATGGAATGCTCTCCTCTAGTGGAAAGTTCCAGCCAGTAGCCTCCTCCCACCAGGTCCATGCACCAGGCTCCCTGCTCCAGACGCCCTCACAGTGATCAGCTGCTTGTTTCGTCTAGAGACTTGAGCCCAGGGACACTTCTTGATAAGATTCAGCTCTGGCCGGTTCTCTCTAGTTTGCAAAGAGCGAACAACACCTCATAACTAAAACATCACCTTTACCCTGCAAGCATCTCAGTCTACAGGGACAGAAAGCAAAATGGAGTCTCTCTAGTTCTGGGCCTTGTAGGCCCGAAAAGGATGAAATAACACTTAGCTCTGTCAGAATACATACACAAACCATACCAATATGTAATATAAAGTCAGGACTACAGGATCCACCCTCTACTATAGGTAGGATGATGAAAGGACACATAATTATGTCAAAGCCAATAGGCAATAGATGAATTAGAGTCAAGAATAAGGGATCTATCATCATATAAAGCAGCTATCCTCTAGTTTATGCTTCTAGGTCTGAAAAGAGGCCTAAAAAGGACCAACACAAGCCAAGAATAAGGATCTAGGATGGTAGCAAGCTTAAAGTCACCATCACTCAGAAATAGAGCCAAAAACACGGTCACTACAGGAACGGAGTTTGCATCAATTATGTATGTATTACTGAGTGGATAGTGGAGAGGTAATGCTGCATAATCGCCTTTTAATGAGGCTTTTACTGCCAGCATGGTTTCCCCATCTATGTGTTTTTCTGAACGCTTTTTTGTGGCTACGGAAGCCGGTTGAACCGCTTTCGCTGTGGCTGTGTTAGCCAATGAATTCTGTGCAACGTGAACGCCATCACGTTGATGACTCAGTGTATGGATCACGTGAGTCTTTTGTAGTTCTTTCTTTAAAAGAACTACTTGTTCCCAAAGCGTTTTATGCTTTATTGTGGCACCAGTGTCATCTTTGTAACCGTTTTTGCTCCATGTCTGCATGTCACTGTTGTATGACTTGACGCAGTAATGCGAATCGCACACTTTTTGTGTGGGGAATTCGTGATCGGCATTTTCAAGCGCCATCTTTAAAGATCTTATTTCAGCTCGTTCAGCTGAACAGTTTCTGAGTGATTCAGTTTTGGTTATCATAGGTCTGAATTTACCAGAGCGCCAGCGACCTTTAACAATCGTGCACGCCGCATTGTAGGATTTTTTATCCACATCGTAGTGTTGTGCGAATCTGTCCATATAGATTACGCAGGTATATTGTTCCAGAGGCAGAATTTCGATTGGCAAAGGGTATTCTTGTTCATATTCTAGATCATCTAGTTTTTTCAGTTTCGGGTCAAAATAGTATTTCACGTCTTCTGTAGCAAGAGAATTTTCCCATTGTATCCATTTTGGATATAATGCCACTGTATTCAGATTGCGTGGACTTGTTAATGCCTCAAGGGCTGATTCTGCTGTGTAAACAGTTATTCTCTTGCCTTGGGCTAGGGCTCTTTCTTTTGCTACAGCAGTTTGAACCCCTGTCAGATTTTTTTCTGTAGAGCTGAATTTCATTTCAGCTTGAGTGTACAAATGTGATTTGTAAGCTATAGGTACTGTTTCTCCCTCATTAGAGGTCAGGTATGTGAATCCGCTTTTTCCTGGGATCACTCGGATTACAAGGTTGCGTACGTTTTCGCGAGTTTGTAATTTTCTTTTAGCTAACATGTCTGTTTGTAGTGATCTTAAAATTTCTTTGTGTTTCTTAGTCCAATTTATTGGTTTGAAATCAGGTTTTATTAATTCATGGAGAGGTTTAACCCTCTCTGCGTAATCTAAAAATGTATGTTCTACCGAAATTCCGGAAGCCTAGTATTGATTGTACATTTTTCAGCGTTTTTGGTGCTTGGAGTACTGCGCACTTCTCTAGGAAGTTGTCTGCCAGGCTTTTGCCTTCACTTGATAATTCATATCCTAAAAATAGGACTGTTAGATGGGCAATTCTTGACTTTTTAAAGTTGAATTTGTAACCCTCAGATGTGAACCCAAGTATTATGGTGTTCACTCTCTTTAAGTGAGTCTCCAGGTCATCGTCTGTAAGATAAATGTCATCGACATATGATAATGCCTCATCATCATATATTTGTAGTAACTCTGTTACCCTTGCTGAGAATAATCCTGGGCTATTCTTGAATCCCTGTGGGAGTCGGCAAAATTGTTTTTGCAACCCCATTATTGAGAAAGCGGTCAAATACCTGCTTTCAGGTGCAATGTTTTGACAGAAGAATCCATTAGAGATATCTAATGTCGTTTTATATTTTTTGCGCACAATGTTATTCATTAGTGCTGCACTGTGTGAGTTTTGTACTGCAAAAGTTTTACAGCAGGAATTTAGGTGTCTGTAGTCCAAAACTAGGCGGTATGAATCGTCTGGCTTGGAGACAGGAAACAAAGGATTGTTCATTTGTGAGGTGCATGTTTCAATCACCCCTTGATATTCAAGTTGATCTAAGATCTCCCTGTCTTGCTTTTTAGCTTCTTGTTTAACTGGCTACTGCCTTTATGCAGTGGGTTGACTTTTTAACTATATTTTGTGGGGAGGAGAATCCTCATCCCATCCTACATGATTTTTGTATAATGCAGGGGCTTGGGCCACTGCCCATTTTCTTGCCAATGTGTATTTTTTGTGAATCGGAATATGATTTGAGAAGGTAGGCATAATAATTTCTTCGCCATGAGGGCACTCCCTGACAAACTCTGGTGGCCAATCTTTTTCTGCTAACAGGATGTCATAGCCTTTTGAAAGATTCTCCCAAAAGAGACCTTTTATTTTCCTAGTTTTATCTCCCTCTATTCGTAATGTTATTTCATATAGTTTATGGGGCACACTAACTTGTGTGTCTGCAGTTTCCACCTGAATGTATTCATTCGTGTTCACTGTCTCCAGAAGATTCATCAGGATCTTGCGAGCTATTGTCACTTCTCCTGCGCTGTCTAGAATTGTCTGAGCCCACTCTCCGTTTTTCAGTTGTGTCCTCAGAATCCTCGGCATGTTTAATTTTAATACTTGCTACCTTCTTTCTAGTAAATTCTGATTTTTTACTTTGATGAGCAGTTTCTTTGTCTTTGGACTTGACGTGCTCTTCCTTGTGTTCTGACCGTCCTCTTCTTTCCGATTTCTGTGAGGAAGTCTGAAAAGATCGAGAGGGACGTGTATCAATATCTTGATATCTATCAGGTTTTCTCAATTTATCCCTATCGCTAAGGCTGTATCTTTTCTCAGTGGGTTCCCTTTGGGGAGACTTGCCTCCTCGGCCTGGAGATCTTTCTCTCCGTTGAGGAGACCTTCCTCTGGACTGGAAACGTTTTTCCATGGGAGTGGATTATTTTTTACCCTCCCAACCCTTTTTTGGAGTATTTAAATTATTTTTAATAAATGTTTTTTTCAGGATTTTCAGTTAGTTGGGGTTTTACTGGTTTCCCACCCAGATTATCTCTTCCTAGCTCTTCATACCATTTTTCTATGATTCGGGCAAGTTCAAATAGTTGGTCTGTTATATCTGTTTCCCTTAATTTCTGGAGGTACTTTATATCGTCCCTGGCCAATTGAACTAATTCTCTATATGCCTTTGTTAATTCTTTTAGTTTAACTAGAAGTTTTTCGCTCGACATTGTTTCAATGTCTGGGCGTGTTGCGTAACTGGCTAGAACCGGGCCGTGACTCCTGGTCTACCTAGTGGACCGTGCCTGGTGATCTGATTTTGATGTTTTAGGGCGCCTTTAAACCAGAGCAGGTGCTCTGGGTAAGTTAGTGGGATTTCAACATCCTCGAAAGGAGTGTATATATCCGGAGGTTCCTCTATTTTGTAATAGTGGAAATCTTTTGTCACAGCGTGTGCTGCTGGAAAATGTATCCATGTGTAGAATACCTCTGTCTGCCGAAACTCATGTGCCTCTATCACGAATATGACCGTACCACCTCTGGATGATAGTCCATTTTCTATAAGTTTAAGAGTTACAGTTCCTCTTATGTTGACCGGAATGAGTATAGCATTCGGATCAGTTTCTTGGATGGTTGTGTCATCCGCTATGAGTTGAGCTGCTATTCTAGCTTGCTCCCTTTCGTCTTCACTTTCGCCCATTTTACTGACAGAAGGTTTTGTTGCAGATCAAGTTTCAAGGAAACAAAGAATTAGGTACACAATATTTTGGAACACTGTATCCTTCAACGTTAACTAAACCAAGAACTAATACATAGGATTCTCATCCTACTAAGTTCCGGCGGATATTAACCTTTCACCCAGTTCAGACGTCTATTGGAGTTTTTTACGGGAGAAAGGGGTCTGTGTGAAAAGCAAGACTGAGTTACTCTAGTGTCTTGCGTTAGTTTTATTGCCTTACCAAACGGTGGGCGCCATGTAGTGTAGTTCCTATATTCCCAATAGGCTCAGCGCATTGGAATAACATAAACAACAGTATAGACGTAGGACTGAGGTCATCTAGGTCTCTACTGACTATGTTAGACTTAATTAGTTTTGCTAGCTAGCTCAGAGGTCACTAGAAACGTTCTCGAATGTTCAGGAAAGGGTTAACCGTCCTGATTTAGACAAGAAGGGATTAGCTTCTGACAACCATATAACATGACAACTTTGCTCCCCCAGAATAAAGAGTGTATCTCCAGAGTCGTGTGAAACAATAGACAGCTATTTAACTCAGTCAGTCGTGCATGCTTAGTTCCACCAGATTGCAGAGAAATAGAGAGACGGGTGTTTTCAATAAAAGGTGTTATTTTATTGAGCAGTCTTCTTTCTCATGCAAGAGAAATAAATTGCCACAATTGCAATACTTATTGTAAAGTAAAGTGCGTACAGTAAAGGTAGTATTATGAAATAATACTGTAAAAGCATTGATATGGTTTCTTAGCCATATGATACTTTAAAATGGATAAAATATATAAATTCAAAAAAAGATTGAATAACGAACTCAACTGGTGCTTCTAAGATACGCCTACCCCAGTGTACCTAACCTAAGCCTAATACGTGGGACGGAGTAAGTTGCAGTTTTAAGTTAAGTTAAGTTTTGCCAAGTATCGGAATCAAGAATTCTCTCTAAGGTTTTAATCAGATCCGTACCTTGGGTATAGAATTGGACATTGGAATACTCATATATATGAGAATAAGGCTATTGGATCTGATCATTTGGGACTAATATCTACTGTTCCACTGAAAAGAGGGGTTTCTGTTTGTTGTTTAATTAAGTAATGTGTTTTTATTTTTGCGAAATCTGTTGTGTATGTACATTGTAATAGATTTTTTATATTGATAAATGTCTAATGAATTTCTATGTATTGAGAAAGTTGTATTTTCTTTGTTTTTCAGAAAAAGATTGGGTTTTCTGATTTTTTTTTTTTTTTAATTTTTAAAACCTTTATTGTATCAAAGCACACAGCTATTCAGCCTAACATCCCGGAGGCAAGGCAGCATGGCATCAGTAGAAGTAGAGTGCAAAGCGATTCGTATCAGAACAATGCAGGTTGTTTTTTATTTTATATAGGAACAAGAACCAATACAGAGGCGCCAAAGGGCGCAGAGGAGAGGCAATGGAGGAAACGAAATGCGTATGAGTCAGTAGGAGGCGTCAGAGGTCAGGTAAGATGTAAAGAAGAACGTAAGTAGGATGTAGGAAGGGGGAGAGGAAGAAGCAGGAGAATTACAACATGAGTAATATAGCTGGTGTCATCGACTACAGCGACAGGTGTGGGTTTTCTGAAATTTTAATCTGTTTTTGGGTTTCTCATGTTAAGGATTATACCCTGTTCAACAGGGAGAAAGAACAAATACGTTTTTTAATAAAGAGCGTATAAACGTTACATTTTAGTTGTTGGCAAACATTCTTTTTTACATAATATGTTTGTGTTATACTAAAGCACCATCTAGATTATCTAACTATTCTCCATATAGTTAGTCCAGGGAAATTCCCTTTGACTTTGATTGTGGGTGTCAAGGTACAGAGCCCCTAAGGGTGGCACAATAAGTGCTGCAGCCCTTAGGGGTCTTCTCTGGTCACAATGCCCTGGGTACCTAGCGATACAAAAGCGGATGATGGACGGAGCGTTTGAGCAAATCAAACACTCACCCCCAGTCAACTGATCTGGGTTTAATCCATCACCATTCTTTAGCTCACTCAGCCACCCCAGTTCAGACATGGCCATATGCAAATCAGTTTGACCCTGTGCCTCATGGGAACAGTCCAGCCCGAACTGCCAAGCCATGTCTTCCCTAGACCGGAAACAAGCATCCTGGGACCGGTTTCGGATTCATATTCCTCATCAGCCAGGCTATCTTGAATCCAGTGGCCAAGTGAGCAAGGGACTCACGTCTGAGCATACCCTATCAACTTAGGGCGAACAAAGCAATACAAAAGGGGATGATGGACGGAGCGTTTGAGCAAATCAAACACTCACCCCCAGTCAACTGATCTGGGTTTAATCCTTCTCCATTCTTTAGCTTACTCAGCCACCCCAGTTCAGACATGGCTATATGCAAATCAGTTTGACCCTGTGCCTGATGGGAACAGTCCAGCCCGAACTGCCAAGCCATGTCTTCCCTGGACCGGAAACAAGCATCCTGGGACCGGTTTCGTATTCATAATCCTCATCAGCTAGGCTATCTTGAATCCAGTGGCCAAGTGAGCAAGGGACTCACGTCTGAGCATACCCTGCCAACTTAGGGTGAACAAAGTGATACAAAAGGGGATGATGGACGGAGCGTTTGAGCAAATCAAAAACTCACCCCCAGTCAACTGATTTGGGTTTAATCCATCACCATTCTTTAGCTCACTCAGCCACCCCAGTTCAGACATGGCCATATGCAAATCAATTTGACCTTGTGCCTCATGGGAACAGTCCAGCCTGAAATGCCAAGCCATGTCTTCCCTGGACCGGAAACTAGCATCCTGGGACCGGTTTCGGATTGATCCGGCGCTCTGATTGGAAAACTGTCTCATAAACACTACCTATCATCTCAATACTCACCTTTAAACATCAAACACATATTCAGGCCCAAAACACTAATGAGACAATTTTTGAGCAACTGAATCAGGTGATTTGATTAATAACTCTATTCACAAAATATTTACATTATTATATACAACTGCAGTTTATCTTTCTTTAGCATGATTTTAAACATATTATTACCCATAAATCAAATCACTTAAGGCGATTGGATCAACTGATGGAAACTAGACCATGAATAACAAGACCAGCTTGTCTTTTCACATCTAATTTTTATTATCTTTATTTTTATAAGGAAAAAGCATTTATGACTTAGAATCTTTATTTTATTTTCAAATAAGGAAGCAGCATTTAATAAAGAATGAAATTAAGACTGACATATCGAAGCAAGCTCAGAAACATGAATTATTAGCAAAATAACAATTTCCCATTCCCTAAATCTATTTCTCTGACTATTTCTCTCTTCACCTGAAAGGGAAAAATCATTTAAAGTCTGCTGTCCTTACATGCGCCGAAGGTCCATCAGCATGTCACGACACTCAGGAATCGGAAAGTAAGAGTTTTTTCCTTGCTCTTTGTGTCAGACCTTATACCTTTCTCACTAACTAAACTTTCTACATTTTACATTCTTCCATGAAAATCCGAGTTTTTCATTGGCTGTCCTGTGTCAGTCCACGATAAAGTTATTAGGTCATGTCCGACTCTTGACCAAGTCCAGGCTTTACATAATCCCTATTGTCTTTTACTTCAGCTTCCTCAAGAAAGTAACTTTTCCTCGAGTTTTGTACATTTCACTTCCTAACCTTGGCAGGCATATCAAGATCCTGTCCTTGGGTCATCTCTTCATGAGCACGTTCAACGCGACCAAAGAACTGCTTTTTAATTCATGATGACAATGCAGCAAAAATCTTCTCAGCTGCGCATGTGTGAAAAGTTCACTCTGGACAAGCTTTTACGTCTGCTGCTCTGTCAGCCATATTCTCTGAACCATCTTTAGGCCTCACTTTGGAAACTATTATTAAACAAACACAAGACATTAATTAATTAAAGAATTGAGACCCATTCTGTTACCCTCCCCCTTAACTAATTGATCCTGGTAATTATGTTACCTAGCAGAAGCACACATAGGCAGCATCATAATTACTTCTCCTTTTCGTACAGCAGGAACTCCATGAGTTTTCATCACAAAAGACATAACAAAAGCACATAAAATAAGCAAATGCCATCAGTTTTACTGCCGCGTTTAATACTGACAAAGACAATAGACAGAATTAGTTTGTTATTATTTCTTTGCGTTTGCAACATAGAGCACATTAGTTTATTCCACGTGTAATGATAAATGCATTCTTAAACTAAGTTGATTAATAATTTCACCACAAACTTTTAATTTGGTTACTTTGTTATGAAAGATTAACTTCACAAGTTTGAACAAAATCTTGTTCTTCACCTTGCTCCATCAAGTCCCTCATTTCGCTTGTAAATTGCCCTTCTCTCTTCCACCATATTAAGAATGACTTCTCTTCTGTTCTCAATTTATATGTTAAATTATTTCTAAAAGCATACTCATAAGTGAGTTCACTAGTTGTTAAGAAAAATTCCATCATCTGTTTAGCATGTTTCACTTTATTCAAGCTAGCTACAACTTTTAGATTTGCAAAAATGTCATCAAAATCTGAGTAGTAATATTCCAAACGTCCAGTTTTATAAAACAAACTAGCTATTACACTACATGTTACCATAAGTAAGAGGAAGCATATTGTATGTAACACCCTCAGACACAGAAGTAGGTAATTTCACACAGATGTAACAATCTTTTGCATCCATCACCTTAACATATTCAGATAAAAGCCTTGAAAAGGTATTGCTAGAAAAATCTCCAACAGATCTATCTTGATGAATCTCTGGTTTATGTACAATAATTTTAATAGTCTTATCAATGGTGTCATGATTATCCAAAATTTTACTAGTCATGTTAGCTTTATACATCTCTTTATCTATTCCAAAAGGGAAAATAACAGCTAGAATTAACCAAAATAAAATTATTAATATTACACATATTGAAGACAATTTGCAACATCTTTCAAGAATTGAGCATCTCGAATTATCATTAGTATAAGGCATCTTTACTATCAAAACAGAAGCCTAAAAAATAAAAGAAAAAATGAAAAAATGAAAAATTACAAAATATACTCCCCTCTTTTTTTGGTTTTTTTCAGATAACTTTATTATCTAACAGCTTTTCTACGACCTTATGTCATACATCAATGTGCTTTCCAGCTAACACAATTTCTTCAACCTTGTGTCACCTAACACAATTTTTTTCGACCTTGTGTCACCTAAAGAATAAAATCAATCATTATCACTTTTATCATCTAAATTAACTTGACTACTATTTACTTCTACTACTGGTGGAATAATTATGTAGGTCCACTCAGGTGATTTATACTTCTGATTTGGCTTTATTGTTCTCTTCGGCCTGCTGCTGATCACTTCTATTCTCTTTCCTGCTTGTTTTTTCTTATTTAAGTCTTCTTCTTTTTGACTTGTGATCTCATTCACCTGCTCTTTTGTTTTATTCACCAAGTTGAATTTTAGGCCTTCGTTTTCATTTCGCCAATTGTCTCCTTTTCTTGTTAACTTCCTTTTCGGTTCCGCCAAATTATACTCCACTCTCCAAGCTCTTTTCCTTGATCTTTTCAATTTTGATTCATCTCCACTGTCATCTGTTTCACTTTCTGTCTTATCAGCTGATTCATTAATAATCAGTTTTATTGTAACAGATTCTTCTTCAGATTCAGGTACTTCTTTACTCGGCAGTTTCACTTTGTTAGGAACAACATTCTTATAGCTGGTACTTGGAATTTCTTCTTCTTCTTCTTCTTCATATACTTCCAGTTCACCAGTTTCGGAATTTTCGTTCTTTCTTCCAAAGTTTCCAATCTGCTTTTCAATACTCTCCTGATCTTGAATCACTTCTTGTTCAATTTCCTCTTCTGCTACTTGATCTTGCAGATCTTTATCATTTTCTTCTTCAGAATCTTGTATTACAACTTCTTCATTTTCTTCATTCAATGCCTCATTCGCATTTGAATCTTCCAGATCTCGACTTTCTTGTCGATCTTCAAAATCTGTATTTCTTTCAGGTTCTTCTTCTGAATCTGAATCAGCTGTTGTATCATCTTCGTCATCAGGATTCTCAGGTGTAGGCACACGTATGGTATGAGTAGCATGAATCCATCTTTTCAATCCCCTACACTTTACTGCATTTGTTGTGACCAGTATCACCTGTCTTGCCTTCTGCCACCTTGGTACTAGGCAATTCCTTCTTCGATGTACCTTTGTCCTTACCCAGTCTCCTGGTAACAGATCATGAGCTTGTTCTTTCTCTTTTGAAAATACTTCAGTTCCTACCTGATGGAACACCGAAGTCACCACGTCAGATAGATTTTTGCAGTAATCCATAATTACGCTATCATTAATGCTCAACTGGAACAAATGCTTGCCTCATGACCCTGCCCATTAGAATCTCGTGGGGGCTCAATCCTGTTTTTCTACCTGGAATGCTTCTCAAAGTCATCAAAACAAGTGGGAGTGCATCTGTCCACTTCATTCCTGTTGCTAAGCACATTTTAGCTATCCTGTTTTTTATTGTACCATTCACTTGCTCAACAACTCCTGATGCTTCTTGGCTGTAGGCACAATGTAATTTTTGCTTAATTCCTAGTCCTTCACAAATCAATTTTAGCAATCTGTTTTCAAAATGTGTGCCGCGATCTGTTTCGATCGACACTGGAAAACCATACCTTGGTATGAATTCTCTCAAAAGCAATTTTGCCACAGTAATTGAATCATTGTGACGTGTTGGAATTGCTTCCACCCATCTTGAAAACAAACAGATTATCACCAAAACATATCTGAGTTTGTTGAGGTGGCATTTCAATGAAATCAAGCTGTATTCTGGTACATGGACCACTCTCCCGTCCTATGGTTCCCATGCTTACAGCAGTTTTTCTGTTTGGGTTGATCTGTTGGCAGATAAGACATCTTTGACAAAAGGACTCGGCAATTATTCAGAATTTTGGATTATACCATATCTGCTTAAATAATCTAATCATTGAGTCTCTTCCAATATGTCCTGGACCATGATACATGCGTGCCATGTCAGAAATCATACTGACTGGCATTACTGCTCTGTCATCTTTGTTAACCCAAATCTCATCTTCTTCTCTTTGTCTGCATCCTGCTTTTAACCATATGTCTTTCTCCTCATCACTCGCCTCATCTTGTAACTGTTTTACTCCTTGCCAAGTTTCAACAACAGATATCAGCATATGCGAGTTCAAAACATGTTCATTGTCTTTTTTCCGATTGACTGACACATTGGGCTCGATTCCGATCCGGTAAAAAAATCCACCGTACGATTCGTATTCGTAGCCCTTTCCGTACGAATCGTACCCGTCCGTCCGAGTCGCGTAGTACGATCCGCATTCCGTGAATCCGTCCGAATCGTCGCGATCCGTACGTATTGCAAGGCTGAGACTGTGAACCGTACGACTCGTACACACGCCGTACGACCCGATGAGTACGATCCGGACTGGGGAATCAGGACGCGATTCGTACGGTCCACGTCAGGTAAGGGCGATTCGTACGGAAAAGCGCACGATTACATACACCCCGTACAGCGCGTACC
The DNA here is from genome assembly GCF_964263255.1 of Lissotriton vulgaris. Taxonomy (NCBI): domain Eukaryota; kingdom Metazoa; phylum Chordata; class Amphibia; order Caudata; family Salamandridae; genus Lissotriton; species Lissotriton vulgaris. The sequence continues at coordinate 1,334,180,185 of NC_141693.1, forward strand.
CCCCATGATTGCAGGGGTACGGCACGATCGGTGATCGGTGTACGAGCCGTACCCCTATTGTACGATCGGTGTACGAGCCGTACCCCATGTACGATCGGTGTACGAGCCGTACACCATGTACGATCGGTGTACGAGCCGTACCCCCATTGTACGATCGGTGTACGATCGGTGTACGAGCCGTACCACATGTACGATCGGTGTACGAGCCATACACCATGTACGATCGGTGTACAAGCCGTACCCCATGTACGATCGGTGTACGAGCCGTACCCCATGTACGATGGGGGTACGGCTCGTACACCGATCGTACATGGGGTACGGCTCGTACACCGATCGTACAATGGGGGTACGGCTCGTACACCGATCGTACATGGGGTACGGCTCGTACACCGATCGTACATGGGGTACGGCTCGTACACCGATTGTACACCGATCGTACAATGGGGGTACGGCTCGTACACCCCATGATCGCAGGGGTACGGTGCGTACCCCTGTGATCATGGGGGGTACGCACCGTACCCGGGGGGGGGGGCGTTCCGTACCTGTTTCGGCACGAACTCTGCTTTTACGGCTGTTTTCAGCTCCCGTAGAAAAAGGGGCGTACGGTGCGTACCCGACACGTATCGTACTTGCTGGGTCGTAAAAACCAGCCGCGAACCGTACAGATGTCGCGTACAGCAGGTTCTGAGGGAGAATCGTACGGAGATTAGAGTCGGACGGTGTCTTGTACGACTCGAACGGAGTACGGCTCCTGGTACGAATCGTACTTCGTCGTACGTACGGGGGACGTTGCAGGGTACAATTCGTACGGGAATAACGCTCCGAACGGCTATTCAGAGCGGTTTTTCCCGAATCAGAATCTACCCCATTATGTTTTGCACAGAATTTTGCTATTGAATCAGCATATGAGTTTCCTTTTGTTATGTAATCCTCTCCTTTCTTATGTGCTGTGCATTTAACTACTGCAATTTTTTCTGGTAGCTGAATTCCATCAATCAATCTTTTGATCAACTGAGCATTTCTTATTGGTGATCCCGCAGAAGTTAAATAACCTCTTTGCGACCAAAGCTGGCCATAGTCATGGACTACACCATAACCATATTGACTATCAGTCACTATGGTAATTTTTTGATCTTTACCCAATTCACATGCACGAATCAAAGCAATTAATTCTGCTGCTTGAGCTGAACGAATTCCTTTGAGACTGGAAGCTTCAATCACATCTGCAACTGTGCACACCGAATATGCTGCACTCAGAACACCTTCATCTGTTCTTAAGCATGAACCATCAACAAACAAAACATAATCTGATTCAGGCAACGGGACATCTTTAATATCCTGCCTTGGTTTTGTGCAATATTCTAATACATCCAGGCATTCATGATCAACCTCATCTCTGATATCTGTTTCAGTAGTGTCAGGTAATAATGTGGAAGGATTTAAATTCACACATCTCGGAATTGAAACATTGTCTGATCCAAGAATAACATTTTCATATTTTGTCAACCTATTGTTTGTCAAATGCTGTGTTTTGCTTCTAGTGAGAAGAATTTCAACTGAGTGTGGCACATATACTTTTACTGGAAATCCCATTATTATTCCTTCACTTTGTTCCAAACTCACACTTGTTGCAGCTACTGCTTTTAAGCAACCTGGTAATGCTTTTACAACAGGGTCAAGAACAGTTGAGAAATATGCTATTGGCGTTCTCAGTTTTCCATGTCTTTGAATCAAAACTGATAATGCACATCCTTCTCTTTCACTGCAATACAGCTCAAACTCTTTTTCATAATCATGCATTCCCAATGCTGGAGCTTCACACAAACTTTTCTTTAACTGCTCAAAAGCTTCTAATTCAGTTTTTGTTAGGCTAATCGGGTCTTTTATGTCTGCTTTTGTCAGTCTCTGCAGTGGTTTTGCAATCACTGAAAATCCACTGATCCATTGGCGACAATAACCTACCATTCCTAGAAACATTCTAACTTGTCTCTGTGTTTTTGGAGGTTGCATTGCTTGAATCATTTTTATTCTTTCTGTTGTTACTTGTCTGATTCCCCATTGCAATTCTGTGACCAAGATATTTTACTTCTTGTTTGCAAAACTGTAATTTCTCAGGAGATACGTTATGCCCTTCATCTGCCAAATGTTTTTAAAAGAGTAATGGTATCTGTTACACAGTTATCTCTTGTTTTTGCATCTACAAGGAGATCATCAATATACTGCACTAATGTAGATTTTCCAGGTAAATTCAGATTTTCCAATGATTTCTTTAGCAACTGATTAAAAATGGGTGGACTTTCGGTGTACCCTTGAGGGATTCTACACCATGCTAAAATACGGTCTTTGAACCGGAACGCAAAACTTTGTTGGCTTTCTGGATGGAAAGGAACAGTAAAGAATGCCTTGCATAAATCAATAACTGTATACCATTCTGCATCATGCGGAATCTGATATAAAATTACCGCTGGGTTTGGTACGACTGGGCAACATGGAACAACAATTTTATTAACTTTTCTCAGGTCCTGAACAATTCTGAAAGTTCCGTTTGGCTTTTTAATTCCCTTAATCGGTGAGTTACATGGGCTACTCTCGATTTCTTTTAGAACTCCTTGTTTTATGAAATTATCTATTACAGGAATAACTCCTTCAATCACTTCTGCTTTCATTTTATACTGAGGAATGTTTGGATAATCTGCTCCTTGTTTTACCGATATTTGTACTGGGTCTACGTTTTTCATCAAACCCATTTCATCTCCAGTAAAATCCCAAATTTTTACATTCACTGTGTCTTTTAATTCTACAGGTAAATTATTTTTATCAAACACAGGAAATAATTTACTTTCTTCCGCCTCAACCATTGACATTGTTAATTTGTAAAGCCCATCTTCTTCTGGAGTTTGAAGCTCTATACCATCCGGTGAGCAATATATTGCGCAGTTCATTTTACAGAGAATGTCCCTACCTAATAGATTTACAGGACTGCTATCACAAACTACAAATCTGTGCGTGTCTTTGAATTGACCTATTTCAACTTCAACTGGTTCAGTTAGATCTGTTTTAATTTGCTGATTAGCTACACCTACTACTTGGATCTTTTCTCCAGAGAGAGGAAGGTTTTCTATTTCCACTGATCTAACAGTAGAATGGGTAGCACCTGTATCTACTAGGAAAGCAATTTCTACATCATTCACTTTACCATTTACAAATGGACCAGATTGATCTACCTCAAGAGTGGCTCTAAACACACACTCTTCCTCCTCTCTCAGGCACCGTCAGAAGTAATCCTCAGATTCACTCCCTCCATCTTCTTTCATCCAAAATTGTTGAGACACATTCGGCACATTCACTCTCGTGATCTGTTTACCTGTTCACCTCCGCTGAATCCTGTTTCTTACTGTATCTCTGCAATTTTATACAATTTGGAAGTGGCGGTTGTGGTAACTGACTTTGCTGATTCACTATCTGTCGCTGTAGCTGTTGCTGCTCATTTATCTCATTCTGCATCTGTGGATTTAATGATGCAATTTTTACAAAGGTTCCGGGCGTATTCTTACACTCGCGCTTCCAGTGTCCAATTTCGCCACAATTAAAACATGGGAGTTTCTGTTTTAACTCTTCTATGTTTCCCATCAATTTTGGATTATTATAATTACCTTTAAATTTCCGTTGATTCTGTTCAACATTTTTATTTCCTAATGTTGCTATTTGTTGTTCAGACACTTTCACCTGTGCCCACATTGCTTTTTCTATCAGCTTCTTTTGTTTAGCTTCTATCTCATCACTACAGTATTTTGCTTTTCTCAAAATATCATCTACTGTGTGTGATTGCCAACCAACTATTCCAGTTCTTACCATTTCACTAATTTCAGGTCTCAAGCCATATACAAATCTGTATATAAAATGGCTCATATCCTTTTCACTAAGATGCTCATAACCACTGTATTGTTTAAATACCAGCAGTAATCTTTCATAAAATGAATGTACTGATTCTTGAATTGTTCTATCTATTTTAACCCAATCTATCTCTTTTGGGGGAATCTTGTTTTTTAAAAACACAATTACTTGTTTGTACTTTCTCATTACTTCTGGAGAAGGAGCACCTGTTACTTTATCTCGTTCATATTCTTCACTAGGCCAGCCTATAGTAGTTTTACATTCTGTCCAAAGATCTGATGGGACAACTATGTCAAATAATCCATCAAGATCAACCCACAAAACTTTTGACACTTTCACAAATCTTTCTACCTGTTGATACCATTCTACAGGCTTTTCTCTTAATCGGGGAAAATCATTTGTGAACAGTAGAATGTCCTGTCTTGTCCATGGGACATACACATACCCTCCTCCTGCTATTTCTCTCATTGGAAACTCATTTACTACTTTTTCCTTTTCTCTGACAGGAAAAGCTAAACTTGTTCTGTCTTCATCTCTTTTCTTTGCCCATTTTGCTCTCCATTTACTTAATTCACCCCATTTTCTCAAGATCACAATTAATTCTTTTATATGAGTAATTCTTCCTGCGGTATTCATATTTTCAATGTATTTTTCAGAGAAATCCACTCTATAATTTTTCTGCAAATTCTTCTGCTTGCTTAAATCTACTTCAAATTCAGCAGCTATATCTTCCAATTGATCATATTTGTTTTTCGTTTTCCATATAATGCTTTTACAAATAAATAATAATTCATCATCCTGATATGCTTTCAAACTGTCAGTTCCAATTGTTCCAATTATTAATTCCTCTAAATCTGCTTTCAACTTTCCAACATCAAGCAATTTACATTCTGGGGTTAAATCTATTTTACTCAGACTCTTTACCGGAGATCTAGAGTCAGAATCTGCACCAGTTAGGGGTTTTACATGACAAACGTTGATTAAAAGTTAAATTAGGCGTCATCATTTTCTCTCGCTGTATTTCAGTTAAGTCTGAATAGAATTTTTCAGTCACTTTCTGTATTTCTGAATTTAATGGAACAGTTAAAGCTATATGTCTAATTTCTTTTTGATCAAATACTGGAAGAACAGGTCCAATCGTTACAGGCACTGTTACTGCTTCCATGCTTTTAGTTAACTGCTGTATTAATTCATTCGCAGAACAAATGTATTCTGAAGTATCTGACAATCCCTCATACCTTTCTGTTCTATTTCCATTTCTTGGGGTTTCATTTCTTTGAACTGGAATTTCACTAAAATTACTATTTTCTCCTGATATATTTGAATTACATCCTGTTTCTACTCTCTCGGGTGTTTTTCTATTGTTCTGGTTTGTCTTAGGAGATATCTCTACTCTTTCAGGTGTTCTTTTATTATTCTGGTTTGTTTCAGGAGATGTCTCATCAATTATTTCTCTTTGTGGGGCACTTGGAGAAGTCCATGCACAAACTGGTTGATAAGGTGGCGGCTTTTTAGTATACATTTTTTTCTAATACCGCATCTTCTGGATCACTTTCTTCACTAATATGATTTTTCTTTTGGGTAAATTTTTTCCAGTTACCTCATCAATTAGTCTCACTGGGTACAAACCATCACACATGTCTGCTTTTCTCCATCAACGCTTTCTATCCTCATGTGTTTCCCTATCAAGACCTAAACCTGTTCCCCTTGAAATTCCTCTATTCTCTTGTTCTAATTCAAACATTTCATCCTCCCATTCAACTAACGCTTCAAATTGAGTGGGTCTAAGCTTTGGTACAAGTTCCATTATTCTTTCTCTTAAATTCCTCAAGACCGCTATGTTAAATGATCCATCTTCCGGCCATGCTAATATATCATCATTTTCAGTATATTTCATCCAGTTCTCAATCCAAAGACAAGTATGATAACCATATTCACCCAACATATAAGCTGCAGGTGTTTTGTACTTATGAAGTAATCTTCCACCTCGCGTTGACATTTTCTTGTCAGGTTTAATTTTGTTTTTCAATTTCTGAAACCATGAAAGTTTCTTTTTCTCTTTCATATAATAATAATCCATGTCATCATCATCATCAAAATAACTTTATTTTGATTCATACTTCAGAATCATAAAAGTGTACATACATTTAAATCCTATTCAACAATTTAAAAAGTAACGACGTAGAATTCATTTTGGGCTCCACAATTCATAAAACATAATAAATTCAGAATACTTTTAAGGATAAACAATCTAACTATTTCAGCATTTCATAAAGTGCATATACATTTTCATTATCAGACCCACATAGTGTTTTTTATCCATGATACCACAGTGAGTACCCTTCAATAACGGTTTCTGATAGCAAGGGCCACTCTAATAAAGCCAAGTACTGCACTACATATCACTGGAGTTGAAAGGGACAATAAGTGATCATAACCTTCTTTATAAAAACGGGAACCAAGTGATAACAGAACAGGTTTAATAAACTGATTTCTTGGGTCTCTATATAAAGCACAAAAAAGGATAAGATGCAGGGTATTTTGAGAAACCCTACCATTGCAGGGGCAAGGGGGTAGCCTCTCACACCACCCGCCCTGCTTTGGAAAAGCAAACACGAAATGTAGTGTGCTAAGGCGAAACCTCGTCAAATAAAAGCGCCATTGGGTGTGCATAATGCTTGACAAGTAAAACTGATGTTGCAGCTTACCCCTCTTATACACTGCATGCTCATTGTCCCTCAAAATACCTAGGCTAGATTGATAGGGATTTGTTATAATCCATGTCTTTTAAACTAATTTTCCTTACTTCTGTAAAGATCGTAACAACTTCCTTGTTATTCTGCAACACCAACCAATCCATGCGTGAAACTAACTAATAAACCAATCAGGTTAAGCTTTGTCACTATTCTGCTCAACCAATAGAATTACTGTTTTTCAGGATGGGCCAATCAGCTGTAAGTTTGTCTTGTCACGTGAACCAATTTGTGCGCGAATACTGTGACGTATGTTAGCCAATCACAGCGTGACTCTTGTGACGTGTGCAGCTTCTCTGTCTCACACTTCGATCTTTACACTGACCCCTCCTTTACAAAAAAATTTCACAGCTCCATATTTACAAAACTTTCAATTGTATTCAGTTAATAACTCCACAAAAACAAACCATTTGTCCGTCTCGCTAAAATAAAGTGATAGCTTTCCCAAGCATTCAAGTATTCTTTCACGTGAAATAGACAACGCTATTTTCACAGAATATTTCAAATCATTCGATAAAGTAAGGATACTTTACCCTTTTAGCAGGTAATAACTAACTCGTTTCTCTCCAAATGCACACACAGAGATTTTTACACCTCCTTAGAGACAATCTAGAGTTTCACTCGATCGTACATTACAAATTCATTTACGCACTTTCATACAGAAAAATCCCTAGCAATGCATACATAAATCTTTAGTAGGACTTTAAGCCACCAATAGAAATCCTCACTCGCCAGTAAGATAAACGACACTTCCTTACCCTTCACTCAAGCTTAGATAAATTCTACTACTCTTTTCACAGTGAGTTTTAAAACAGGACAGATGTCCCTATACTCAAAAGATACGATTTCATAGACAATCCTCACTATACATTCTACCTTTCACACCTAAAATCCCTAAACCTGTGCTGTACGACCACAACACTTGTGATATACGACGATACCACTATTTTGAAACAGAACAAATGCACTGTGTAACTTCACCTGTCACACTACTTATGCCGGCACAAAGCTGGAATTTTCACATTGCTGGAAAAAACCTTTCGACTACATATAACAACTAAACAAACTTCACATGTTTTAGACATTAATCCTATATGTTACCATGTAACATGCTAGTTACCATAGTAACCGTACCTCTGCTACCAAGTAATTGATCCAGCGCTCTGATTGGAAAACTGTCTCATAAACACTACCTATCATCTCAATACTCACCATTAAACATCAAACACATATTCAGGCCCATAACACTAATGAGACAATTTTTGAGCAACTGAATCAGGTGATTTGATTAATAATTCTATTCACAAAATATTTACATTATTATATACAACTGCAGTTTATCTTTCTTTAGCATGATTGTAAACATATTATTACCCATAAATCAAATCACTTAAGGCGATTGGATCAACTGATGGAAAGTAGACCATGAATAACAAGACCAGCTTGTCTTTTCACATCTAATTTTTATTATCTTTATTTTTACAAGGAAAAAGTATTTATGACTTAGAATCTTTATTTTATTTTCAAATAAGGAAGAGGCATTTAATAAAGAATGAAATTAAGACTGACATATCGAAGCAAGCTCAGAAACATGAATTATTGGCAAAATAACAATTTCCCATTCCCTAAATCTATTTCTCTCTTCACCTGAAAGGGAAAAATCATTTAAAGTCTACTGTCCTTATATGCGCCAAAGGTCCATCAGCATGTCACGACACTCAGGAATCGGAAAGTAAGAGTTTTTTCCTTGCTCTTTGTGGCAGACTTTATACCTTTCTCACTAACTAAACTTTCTACATTTTACATTCTTCCATGAAAATCCGAGCTTTTCATTAGCTATCCTGTGTCAGTCCACGATAAAGATATTCGGTCATGTCCGACTCTTGACCAAGTCCAGGCTTTACATAAGTCCTATTGTCTTTTAATTCAGCATCCTCGAGAAAGTAACTTTTCCTCGAGTTTTGTACATTTCACTTCTAAACCTTGGTAGGCATATAAAGTTCAAGTCCTTGGGTCATCTCTTCATGAGCACGTTCAACGCGACCAAAGAACTGCTTTTAAATTCACGATGACAATGCAGCAAAAATCTTCTCAGCTGTGCATGTGTGAAAAGTTCACTCTGGACAAGCTTTTGCGTCTGCAGCTCTGTCAGCCATATTCTCTGAATCATCTTTAGGCCTAAATTTGGAAACTATTATTAAACAAACACAAGACATTAATTAATTAAATAATTGAGACCCATTCTGTTACCCTCCCCCTTAACTAATTAATCCTGTTAATTATGTTACCTAGCAGAAGAACACATAGGCAGCATCATAATTACTTCTCCTTTTCGTACAGCAGGAACTCCATGAGCTTTCATCACAAAACACGTGGTTGGTGGCACCTAGAGTAAGTGCCAACTCTCTGAGCACAACCTCTTTGAAACAAAACGTGTTTCTATATCACATACTTCAAATGTCACAATAAAGTAAAACCAATGATATATCCAATTCCTTCATGTTTTATTCACATGAGTTTTTCATCAAAATTAATGAAGATTCTTTTCAATGGTTCAAATGTCAATCCATTTCAGTATGTACATTATGACATCATGTCCCAATGCATTTCGGACCAATGGTCCTTCATCAGGGGAATCCTGAAAGAATAATGATATAATCTAAGTGTGATCCACCGTGGCACAATCTTATATACAAATGCGTATCTTCATTACATAATGGCGTCAAATGCTTTGTCATAGAACATTAAACATTGCGTGAAAGTAAACAGCACCCGAAAACGTGCCTGCCCAAGAATAAAAGGGAAAATTATCCAAAATAACATGGTCAGTAAAATCAATCTCATATCTGCAAAGTACAATGAGCCCGGTGACGTGAGAAACAAACTGCCCAACAGTTAAGCATAAGTTGTACATGAACTCTATTATCTGCGAGACGTAAACTAATGTGGTCAAAAGAGTTACGCGCTACGCGGCGCATGGACTTACAGAATGGTAGCTGCAAGCTCGCGCGTCCTGCTAGTTCGCCCTTCGCCATTGAATGCGAGACTGATGTTCCGTATATGCGGAAGGGAGTAGGGTGAAAAAGATGTGTATAGAAAGAGGACTGTTCAGGTGGCGGCCATCTTAAAGAGATAACGGAACATAACCAATGGAAACCCTGATATCCCAGACAAAGTATAGTATGTAAAATGTGCGTATAGAGTCTATACTCGCAATTATGTACCCAATCTAAATTTGGTGAATTAGATGACACATTTCGGTTAAATAATAATGCAAAGAAAGTACATAAGAACAAAGCTAGTCTACAGATAACACTGAAATTCCATCCGGTCATTAAGACCAGACGGTTTCATGGATTGAAGGTATTTAATGCAGTGGTTTTCACGCTGCAATAAAAAGTTATTGTTGTCTCTGTCGTCACGCTTATTCACCACTTCCACAGCAGCGAACCTGAGCTGACTGATGTTGTGTCTGCTGTCTTTAAAGTGTAGAGCCAAATTGGATTTTATGTTGACAGTTCTTATATTGCTCTTATGTTCATTAATTCTCAATTTCAGTTTACGTGTGGTTTTTCCAGTGTATACCAATCCACACGGACATTTAATGATATATACAACATTTTCAGTGTCACATGTGGCATTCAGTCTCAATTTGATATCGGTGCCCTTCATGGGATGTTTGATCACAGGACCTTTCATCATGTTGTTGCAGTTTTGACAATTTAGACAAGGTTGATTACCTTTGTATATGATTGAAGACGTGGGTTTCGGGTTTTTGATGAGTTCTTTGAGGTTGTTGCCTCTTTTGTAGGCAAACAACGGTTGTTCACAAAAGATACCATTGAAATCCTGTTCTCAGCTGATGATCGGCCAGTGTCTCAATATAGAAGTTTTATATGCTTTTGAAGCCTCAGAGTATTTGGATACGACCACAGGTCTTTTGACGTTGTCCTTTTGTTGTGTGACCAATATGTCTTGGCGATTGATTTTGTCACAGCGTTTTTTGGCATTAGCCAAAATGGTTTTAGGATATCCTCTTTTTTCGAAGCGTTCTAGCATATTGGATGCTTGTTCCTCATACTTAGAGGTGTCAGATACAATCCGTTTGACACGGAGGAGTTGTGAGAACGGAAGATGATTCTTCAATGATCTCTGATGATAGGAACTATAATGAAGGATATTGTTTTTGTCAGTTGTCTTCCTGTAGAGATTGGTCTCTAAATGATCATTCATCCTGGTTACTCTCACATCTAGGAATGTGATAGTTTGTTGATTGGTCTCTGAAGTAAATTGAATCCGATCATTGATGTGATTGAGATCTGTTAATGCCTTGTCTAGAGATTCCTGGTCTCCTCTCCATAGCACAAAAATGTCGTCTATGTATCACAAGAACATCATGGCATGCGTGATCCAAGGAGTCTGGTTCAAGATGTTGTTCTCCTCAAAATATATCATGAATGCATTCGCATAGACAGGTGCTGCGCAATTGCCCATAGATGTACCGGACAATTGTGCATAGAATTGATCATCCCAAGTAAAATAGCTCTGATATAGAGTGAAATGCATCAGCTGCATGATGAAAATCTGAAAATCCTGAGTTAGATCAGAGTGTATTAAAATATTCTCAATTGCTTCCATGCCAAGATCATGCGGGATGCTAGTGTAGAGCGATTTGACATCTATGGAACATAGCCAGATGGTTTCATCTTCCTCAAGTCTGATTCCATTTATTTTCTGTAGGAAGTGTGTGGTGTCCCTTATGTAGGTACGAGACTGTTGAATTAGTGGTTGAAGGTACCTATCGATGAGTTTACCAGTATTTTCATGTATACTGCCACGTGTGGATACAATGGGTCTGAATGGAGGCCGGGTTATGCTTTTATGAACTTTCGGCAGCATGTACATGCTTGGTGTACTAGGATTGATGGGAGTCAAAAACTTCTTGGTTTTCAAGTCAATAGTACCATTCTCTTCAGCCATTGACAGTATGTGCATCAAAACTTCTCGATATTGGTTTGTAGGGTTGAAGTGCATGAGGTCATAAGTGTTTCTATCTGAAAGGTGTTCTTGAACTTGTTCCTTGTAAAATGTGGTGTCCATGAGGACAAGAGCACCCCCTTTATCGGCAGTTTGATATGTGATATCCATTCTCTTAGCTAGGTTGTTGAGTATTGAATATTCCTTCTTAGTCAAATTCATATGCTTTTTCTTCCTGGTATAATTGATGCCACTGATGTAGTTTTTGACCAAACTCTCAAAGATATCGAAGGATTTGTGACTAGTTGGTGCCATGAATGTACTTTTGGCTCGTAATCCTTTCAGTTGGTCATCATGATCTCTATCTTGTGGAGGCAAAACATTTTCAAAAAAGTGTCTCAAGCGCAAATTACGCATAAATTTGAATAGACTGACTTCAAGCTCCAACTCGTTGGTGTGGCTGGTGGGGATGAATGAAGTGCCTTTTTGTAATACAGTGATTTCTTGTTCAGATAAAGTGTGTGAAGAAATGTTAATCACTAGGTTGTCTTCTTCTTTGGTTTTTCTACCCTCTGGTTCAAGGTTGTGCTTCTCATGTCCCTTTCCTTCTCTTTCTCCTTTTCCTTTTCTTTTTGCCTGGCTCCTCCTGGGTCGTCTCTTTCTCCTGGTCCTTCCTCTAAAAAAGGAACCGCAGAGAGGGTAGAAGATTCAGCACTAGTTGATGGTTTTTGTATGTTGACACGTCTCTGTTCCGTGCGTGTTTCTTCCTCTGAAGAGGAGGTCTCTGTTGTGGTGTTGGTATGGTCTCTAGGTGGTCTGTTCTGTCGTCTCCTGGCATAGACCTCAGCCCAGGAGTATACCTCCCCCAGCTTATAGTCTATAGTATCCCTCCGATACTTGTGTAATTTCCGTTCATTTATCTCCCTTGTATGTTTCTCCAATTGGATGGTGATGTCTTCTAGTATCTTGGACCATCACAAAAGACATAACATAAGCACATAAAATAAGCACATGCCATTAATTTTACTGCCGCGTTTAATACTGACAAAGACAATAGACAGGATTCGTTTGTTATTATTTCTTAGAGCACATTAGTTTATTCCGCGTGTAATGATAAATGCATTCTTAAACTAAGTTGATTAATAATTTCACCACAAACTTTTAATTTGGTTACTTTGTTATGAAAGATTAACTTCCCAAGTTTGAACAAAATCTTGTTCTTCACCTTGCTCCATCAGGATTCATAATCCTCATCAGCCAGGCTATCTTGAATCCAGTGGCCAAGTGAGGAAGGGACTCACGTCTGAGCATACCCTGCCAACTTAGGGCGAACAAAGCGATACAAAAGGGGATGATGGACGGAGCATTTGAGCCAATCAAACACTCACCCCAAGTCAACTGATCTGGGTTTAATCCATCACCATTCTTTAGCTCACTCAGTCACCCCAGTTCAGACATGGCCATATGCAAATCAGTTTGACCCTGTGCCTCATGGGAACAGTACAGCCCGAACTGTCAAGCCATGTCTTCCCTGGACCGGAAACAAGCATCCTGGGACCGGTTTCAGATTCATAATCCTCATCAGCCAGGCTATCTTGAATCCAGTGGCCAAGTGAGCAAAGGACTCACGTCTGAGCATACCCTGCCAACTTAGGGCGAACAAAGTGATACAAAGGGGGATGATGGACGGAGCGTTTGAGAAAAATCAAACACTCACCCCCAGTCAACTGATCTGGGTTTAATCCATCACCATTCTTTAGCTCACTCAGCCACCCTAGTTCAGACATGGCCATATGCAAATCAGTTTGACCCTGTCCCTCATGGGAACAGTCCAGCCCGAACGGCTAAGCCATGTCTTCCCTGGACCGGAAACAAGCATCCTGGGACCGGTTTTGGATTCATAATCCTCATCAGCCAGGCTATCTTGAATCGAAGTGGCGAAGTGAGCAAGGGACTCACGTCTGAGCATACCCTGCCAACTGGGTACCTAGGGTACCATTTACTATGGTATCAGGCAAAAAGTGTGTGGGGGGGGGGGGGGGTACTGCAACAGAAACTCACTTCCTCACAACTTTCATTTAGTCCACCTCTGCAGGTCTCAACTAGCTACATACTATTACTACTATTTTTTGTTGTTGCAGATTTACATAGCGCGAACTCGACCGGAAGGTATTGGAGCACTTAATTACCTGTGCACTAGTTAGTTACGTTACACAAGGACACATTCATTTTTTGTTAGGCACGGGGAGATTAAGTGATTTGGCCAGAATCACAGGAAGCTGAGCCGAAGCGGAAGCTTGAACCTGGTTCCCCAGTTCCTAAATCGGAAGCTCTGGCTGTGCGGTCTGACATCTTGCAATGACAATCACATAATGGAGTGCATTAACAAAGTCCATTTCAGCATATCACCCCACCATCTCTCCGTCGAACCTATGCCGCTTTAGGGCGAAATATCATTGAGTGGACAACCCAGTGAAGTAACCAGTTCAGTAATTCTTTATTCGATGATTAAAAAAACATCATAAAAGTACAATATATTTACAAAGTTAAAATAGAATTAAATTACAGCTGGAAAGCGTCTAGAATTACCAATACAAACAGATAAAAGGATAAAATGGGGTACATATTTAAAAACTACGTAATTAGCTAACTCCTCTTGTATTTCTTAACCTCACAGCAAGCCTCAAAAAATTCATAATACAATAGAGTGTCCATGGGTCATTAGCTCTTTGCAGATAGTGAAGTAACCAGCTAAGCGGACTAGAATTATAAGTAATAACATAAAGGGACCTATAGCATACATCCCAACATTTCAACTTCGATAAGAGGGAGAAATATGCGTGGGTGGAAAGACCTGAATAACACGTAACGCGAAATGGGGCAGGCGTAACACAAAATTTATTTCAGACAGTGGTGGCTGTTGACATTTGAAAGTGGTGTGGTGTAAACATCTTTTGGAGTGTACTGTGGTGAGCGAGCACAGCAAGCGAGCCTGAACACCTTAAGGAGGGCTCGGGGGTTCTCCCCAGAGAATTTTTTGAAAAAAGAGTGGGTAAATGATGCATTTTCAAGCAAATTTGAGAAGCAAGAAGGTTGATAAAGCAATTGGGAAAGTGTGGTTATTACAGTAATAAAGGGATGTCATATAACAACATGTAAAGAGAATTGTTTCTGAAGCTAGGCCCTGCCAGTGTCACGCACCTCTGAGCAATATACACCCTGTGTGCCAGCAGGGCCTAGCGTTAGAAACATTTCAATTTTTATGTTTTTGAAGCTGGCACTCAGTGTGTATACTTCTCATAGGTGCATCACACGTGGCAGGGCCTGTAGCTTCAGAGTAGGAAACATTTTCTGCACCAGTCTGCGTAAAACACTAACGCTATAAACACTAACACTCTTTGAAGTGCAGAGTCACTCTGCACTTCAAAGCGTGTTAGTGTTTAGAGTGGGAACGCTGCCTGAAGGTAATTCAGAACTGCTTTGGATGAAGGCGCGCATTTGCTTTCTGCGACTGTCCTTCAATTGTTCTAATTACCTCTGACGGTCAATGATAAAATGTACGTTTGGGCCATAGAGACTATGACTGTAGAAACTATTAACAATAGGCTCGATTTACAAGGCAATTTGCGAGTTTCAGAATAATGCTATTGTAGTACTACGTCTCAAAAAACTAAGTGCTATTTGCCAAAATCCACCCTGTAGATGTTCACCTCAATCTGCTGTATTTCTCGAAGGGCTCCTACCATTACAAGTAGGACTCAGGCACACGTAGACCTACTACTTTGTAGTATGTGTGGAGTAGCCAGGGCGGGGGAGTGTCAGAAAAAGGAACAATACCTACTACAAAGTGGGAGAAAAGAAGGGAAAAGTACAAAAAGTAAGGGGGAACAAGGAGGGCCATGAAGATGTATAACCACTATTACAAAAGTGTAAGGCAGACCCAGTGCTCATAAGTTACACCCACATCTATTTAAGCAGTACAACTGCCCGGACAGGCTCAAATCTACACCAGCCAAGCCTTGGAGTAAGCCACTCACATGCACTGCAAAAGAATCATTTTAAAAACCAATGCACACAGGATATAACACTAACAGCAGAAAGGCAAACATTAAGAAAGTAAATTTTAAAAAAAAGCGAATTCACCTAGAAATGGAGAAAAACCATCACCCTAAATATGTCATAAACCTAAACTACCATATATAAAAGGAATAAATACACAGATGAAATTACAAACAATAAAATATAGCGCATTTTAAATATGCTCACATGTGAAACCTGGGAATAACAAAATAATTGAAATATGCCAAGTAATACACAGCATTACAATAGCATTACAATACACATGCACACAACCACTCAATGACATTCAATTAGCATAAAACTATTGAGAGCACATTAGAGCACTGTGCACTAATTTACACATTGAACTGTATGAAGACCGCAGTTGTTCACACACTGCACACCCCATCTACTGCCTTGGGTGGTTCCTTAGGTTTCCAGCAATTCTCCTCTTGACTGTGTGTCAACTCGAGTCGTGATTCTTATACCACTTTCTTCTATTTTGGTCCCGCCCTGGGGGCCACTGTGTATTCTGTGCTACTTACATAATTGTTTCGCTATGAGTTGTGTGCATTGTATTTATCTCAGGGTAGGAGATGCATGTGTGTATTAGAGAGTGCTGTATAATAAATACATATTTTTATAAGTACATTATGTGGTTCTTTTTATCCAATCTTTACCTATAAGATGGCATACTGATAAAACAAGCTACTTTACACTCCTTCTGTACTAAACCTTAAAGGCTGCTCTCCACAGCTACCACTTAGAGAGCTTTCTAAGGTTGTCTAAGACCTCTAAAACCACTATATGGGGTTGTCTGGACTGGTGCAAGGTGCCCACTTACATAAGTGGACATCATATACCAGGCCAGCCTCTCACAAGAACTTTGGGTGAAATAAAGTATATTTGTCCAAGATCACAATTTAAATGGACAAGCCATTTACACATAAAGTACTAAACAGTCCTTACTTATATTAATGTTTTGTTTTTACCTTGTTGTTCATTTTTCATATAGCAGAACAGACCTGAAGGTACTGGAGTGCTTTACATGAGCACCAATTACATTACACAATGTCACCACTCATTGTTTATAGGGAGATTAAGTTATTTGCCCAGAATCACAGGATAATGAGCCAACTCCAGGACTTGAAACTGGTTTCCCAGTTCTAGGTCTGCAACTCTGGCCCTAACACCACATTATGTGTATAGGGAAAATCAGTATTTCATTATTGGCTCTAACAAAAACAAAGTTTTAGACTCTGTTTTTAGGTGCACTAATAATATTTAACACTGCCAAAAATGTTCATGACGGCAACTGGTTCGCAGTGACCCATAGTCCATAAGACTGGCCTTTATTTTGCATCTAATTTTGCACACCATCCGGACTTTTATTAGGTCCAGCATTTGGTCCAACACCTCCACTGAAATAATAAACACTGGCAAAACCAATAGTTCTTGCCTTGTTGACCAGTTGAATTTGTCATGCCTTTTGTTGAAGCTGTGCAAGAAAAACAAAAAAGTGCAAAGATGTGGTCGCTACTGCAGGCTGTGTGTCATTCTGTAGGCACTCACCACACATGTGCATGCACAACCACCTCACCAACACCTCCTTGATCTCCACTGGCTCCCCGTCGCAAGCAGAATAACATTCAAACCGCTCACTCGCGCATACAAGGCCCTCCACAACAATAGACTTGAATACCTCAAATGACTCTCCTTCCACACCCCCAAGAGAAACGTCTGATCAGCCGACCTCTCCTTGGCCACTGTCCCACGCTTCTACAGGACCAGAGAGGGTGGAAGGTCCTTCTCTTACCTTGCAGCCAAGAGCTAGAATGACCTCCCCCTCCACCTCCGGCAAAGCCCTACACTGCTCCAGTTCAGGAAGGACCTCAAGACCTGAACATTCAGATTACCCCAACAGAGCCGCCGCCCCCGCACCCCCCTCCAGCACCTTGAGACCCTAATGGGTAAGTAGCGCACTTTACAAACCCCTGATTGATTGATTGATTAATTAAGTAAAATGCAGGCACCATTTTAAAAAAATTTAACGATCTAAGATTACAGACACTACTTAGATCACTAACTCAAACAAAAATTGTCTGACTACACTGGCAACCTTTAATCACAGTTTTAAATAAAACACATGTACAGGAGCATAGCTATCAATAGTGTAGCAGGAGCAGTGGTGCTGTGGCATAGCAGTGTGATGAATTCCCTTCCCCCCAATAAGTAGGTGTTTTTACTAACAGACTAGGTTATGGGTACCAATTTCCTTGCATTCATTAGATCCAACTGTGCTTTTGCTACACTACTGCAGATGTATATGCTGACTAATTGCTATGTAAAAATCATGCAGATTCATCAGGCTAAAATCAGGTGTATCTCACAAGGATCACATTAGGTAATGACAGCCGCCTCAGTGATTAAAAGTGTCTCAATTGTTTCTAATTCAAGAGGTCCCACTTAAAAGTCAGATATTGACTCTGTCATTTCTATTATGTGGATAAGGTACTTTCTCTATTGACTTCAGTTGGTGTTGTGCAACTGGGCATCCTTTAAACAGGGCCACTGGAATTATGCGACGGGGAAGACCAAATTGTATGGCTCGATTTAGCAAATTATGTAGCACAAAAGGCAAATTATGAAGAGTAAGGCAACACATTTTGTGATAGCGTTGTTTCTATATTTTGTCACATTTTGATATGTAACCACTGTTTGGGCAAAGAATTCACCACATTGGTACCAGTTTAACACACAAATACAGCAATAAGCACCTGAAAATTGACTAGTCAACCTTTGAGGAGCACCTTCTACTTTCTACTGCACTGCAACACAATTCTATGGCAGGACAGGAGGCTCAGATTATGCTTTCTCGATTTCTTTACTACCAACAGCAGCCAATAGGAACATAGTAAAGAAAAAAGCAAACTACAACTCCCATGAGCCCTTAGGCAACCATAGAGACTACATGTTATATAAACCACCCTAGAGGACAACACTTCCTCTTTCTTTGCTGCTTCGCAGCCAGTTAAGTCCATTTCTCTTACTTATTACACCTTGCATGTTTGTTTATTGCATTGCCTAGTATATTGCTTTGTGCGTTTACTCACACGTTGTATGCCGCTTTTCAGCTGCTCCCTTTGATTATTGCCACTTTGCCGTGTGGTTCGTCGCCTCTGGCATCCGTTATTTCGGCGTATGATGCTTTGTTTATTGTTAAGCTTCTGAGAGCGCGTGTCGCCTCTCTTGTACTACGGGCGCATTGTGCCCGTGTGTCTTCTGTTTTGTGGAGCGGGACCGGGGCTCAGGGGTTCGCGCGCTGGTGTCGCGCGTCGCTCCTCTTCCGGAGTATCAGGCACGCCTCCGCGCATGCGCGTTGGCTTTATTTACATTCCGTGTGTGTCACGGAGCCCAGACACGCTCGGAGGCGGCGTTGCTTGTTGTGCCTCAGCCCACTGCCTGCCGGAGAGCCCCTCAGGACGCCTTTTTCCAGAATAGGGTTTAGGGCTGTATAATCAATAGAGGCGTTGCCTAGGGTGGCTATATTTGCAAGCCTGTCCCTCCACTTTTGAATTTACCTGTCTTTGGCGAGTTGGTTGCTCTGCCTGTTAGGCTTGCTTGGGGCTGTCACTCCCCCTGACTGGGTCGCTTGGTTTACGCCTTGACCCTTCTTTATTATTATTTTTGTGGGCTTATTGGTGTACATATATATATTTATATATATATTTCCTCAGTGGTGTGTATTTTCTTTTTTCTTCCACCATGGCTGAATATGAGGACGCTGAGGAATATTATTACGATGAGGAACCCGAGGAGTCCTTTGAATACGACTTGGTCGATGCCCTTGACCAGGGGGTCCGACATTCAGTCAATACTGCGCTAGTCCACGCAATAGGACCTCTGAAGCGCCATTTGACAGATTACGCTCAGCAGCAGGGCTGGATTCCATCCTCTTCTACCAAACACTCCTCTAAGTCGCCTAAGAATCCTCATAAGTCTGACTTTATGAAATTAGCTAAGTCCTTATCTGCCCCTACTGTGTCTAAAAGGTCCCATCCTCCTCCCCCAGACATGGAGAACACCTCCTCCCCTTCGTCTTCAGGTCCCTCTGGTCTTCCCCCTGCTAAAAAGTCACGCAAAGAACATTTTGTTGACGCCTCTTCCCATCCACCGGTCCTGACCTTTGAGCCAACGGATATCATCCATCCCAACTCCAAAACTTGGTCCCCTGCACTAGAGGTTGCTGATTACATACAGGCTCACATCTGTGATTCCTTTGATCAGGAGATGCGCTCTCGGTTACGTTCCGAGTGCCCTCGCCCAGAGTTGGAGGATAAATTAGCTGACACCCCAGAGGTCGATCCGACTATTTTGACATACCTCAAAAAATTCACCAAAGACCCAAAGAAAGGGATTGATCGCTCTTGGCGCCTGTGTCAGGATAAGCTACTTGATCTTCTTGGCCCCCTAACGAAGATCCTGGATTTGGGTTATCAGGCACAAGGGTCGGCGTCTGGCATCGACCCGGATGAGCTTATTGGATGGGCCCAACGGGCTATCTGTTTCCTGGGAAACGCGAACTGTGCCCTGTCCACCGAACGTAGACGTTCCATCTTATTGAAAATGGATCCCCGGTTGTCTGAACTGGCAACGTCTGAGTCGGGCCCCTTGGCTCAGGGTCTCCTGTTTGGCCAACCATTCTTAAAAGAATTAACAAAGTTCGTTGCGACCTTTAGTGGCCTCGACAAGGCGCAGTCTTCCTTGCGCAGGGCGTTCCGCCCGGTTTTTGCCAGGGCCGGACGTTCTGGGGGACGTTCGTTCGGCCGAGGTTCTGGTCAGCAGCGTGGCCAGCAGTCCCACCAGGGAGGGGGCGGACAGCGTCAACAGCAACAGTCCTCCTATTCCAGTTCCAAGACGACCTTCTACCCCTCCCGTAAAGGTCGTGGTCAAGGCAACAAAGGAGGCTACGGTGGAAACCAGGGCGGTCGCCAAGATTTCTCCTCAACAGGTGAGCTTGATTCCTTACGACAGTGTTGTTCTGGGTGGCAGGGTGCAATTTTTTCTAGAGAATTGGCGCACGATCTCAAACGATGCATGGATCTTGCAGACAGTTCAAGGGTACCACATCGAATTTTATCACTCACCCCTTCAGGGTCCCCTCCCTTCTCCCCTTGTTTTTTCCCAACGAGATCGAGAGGTGATCTCCAAGGAAATCGATTCTCTTCTTCTCAAAGGGGCCATTGTCCGCACGACCCTACATCCACAGGGGTTCGCCAGCAATGTGTTTCTGGTGGAGAAGAAAGGGGGAGGCTCTCGCCTTGTGCTCAATCTTAAGGAGTTCATCAACGGGGTGGTCTATCGCCACTTCAAGATGGAGGGCATCGATCTTCTCAGGGATCTTCTTCGCAAGGGCGACTGGATGGTTCGCCCAGATTTGAAGGACGCTTACTTGTCTGTTCCCATCTTTCCGCCTCATCGCCGCTTTCTTCAGTTCCAATGGTCAGGGGAGTGGTTCGAGTACACGGTTCTCCCGTTCGGCCTATCGTCCGCTCCATGGTGCTTCACGAAGCTCCTGAGACCAGTTATGGAATCGCTGCGAGCGCGGGGGTGCGGCTAATCGTGTATCTGGACGACATTCTTTTGATGGGTCAGTGCCCGCTGCAACTACATTACCATTTGTTGTGGACAATCGATCTGCTTCAGCCTCTCGGATTTCTAGTGAATCCTCAGAAATCTCATTTGCAACCCACTCAGTCGATAGAGTTTCTGGGTTTCCTTGTGGACTCGATCTCTTGCCAGCTTCTCTTGCCTGCCCAGAAGGTCAGGTCTATCAAGAGGGAATTGAAGTTACTGTTGTCTGCACCGAACGTATCTTTGCGGTCGATCGCTCGGATTGTCGGACTATTGGCCTCTTCCATTCAGGCGATCTTTCCAGGTCCCTTACATTATCGGGCCCTGCAACGACTCAAGATCCGGCACTTGCAGAAGGGTCTTCGTTATTCCGACCTTGTTCCTCTGTCACAGGACGCGAAGTCGGAGATGTTGTGGTGGCTCCATCACATGGAAGCCTGGAACAGGAAAGCCCTGTTCGGCTTGACTCCGGATTTAGTGTTGGAGTCGAATGCGAGTCTATGGGGCTGGGGAGCCCATTGCGGAGACATGACGACGGGCGGGCGTTGGTCTCGGGACGAATTAGCCCTTCACATCAATTGCCTGGAACTTCTGGCGGGATCTTTTGCGATCCGCAGCCTTGCTCCTCAGGCCACCAGATGTTGCATTTTGCTCCGCATGGACAACATCTTGGCGGTAAGGTATGTGAACAAACTGGGGGGAACACGGTCGAGACTGTTAGCAGAGATTGCAAAGGATTTCTGGCATTTCTGCCTTCAGAGGAAGATCACTCTTATTCCAGAGTATCTCCCAGGTCGCCAGAATCAAGTGGCCGACTGGAACTCTCGCCATCTGCTGGACTTCAGCGACTGGCGTCTTCACCCCCGTGTCTTTCGGACTCTGTCTCGCCTTTGGGGTCGACCTTGGATCGATCTCTTCGCCTCTCGCCTCAATGCTCAACTGCCCAAGTTTTACAGCTGGCGTCCGGATCCGGAGGCTCTTGCCACGGATGCCTTTCTCCAGACTTGGCCTCCTCAGCTTTGCTATGCTTTTCCCCCGTTCGCAATGATCCCGCGAGTCTTGGCCAGAACGAAGCAGTTTCAATCGGAGATCATTCTGATAACTCCTCTTTGGAGGGCTCAAACGTGGTTTCCGGACCTTCTGGAAATGAGTTGCTCGACTCCGTTCCTGCTTCCATCGAAGTGGAACCTACTGTTGGATCCTCTGCTCCATCCACATCCTCTAATTCTGTCGGGCCAGCTCCGTCTGGTGGCGTGGCGTCTTTCGGGGAACGCTGGAAAGTCCCTGGCTTATCTGGAGACGCTGAGAGATTTATCAATGAAGCTTGGGCCCCCAACACGCGCAAGCGTTATGCGTCAGCTTGGCGTCGATGGTGTGATTGGTGTTCTGAACGAGACCTGGATCCCGCTTCAGCTGATGTCTCTTTAGTTGTTAATTTTCTTGCTTCCATCGCTTCTTCTGGTTCTGCTTACAGGACTGTCAATTCTTTTCGCTCCGCTCTCTCTGCGGGCCATAATTTTGTCGACGGGAAGCCTATTGGGGAACATCATCTAATCGCTACATTGCTTCGTGGAGTTCGGATGGCTAAGCCGCCATGTCCGAAGTATGTAGCTCTTTGGGATGTCTCCTTTGTGTTACGTTTTCTGGAGGCTTGGCCTCCCAACGCTTCTCTGTCTCATAAGCAATTGTCTGCAAAATTGACAATGCTTTTATGTTTGGTATCTTGTAAGCGTATCTCGGATGTACGCGCGTTGGATCTCGCGGGCCGGAAGGCGTTACTTTTACGGTTTCCAGACGTACAAAGACTAATCTGTCTACTGTCACTTATCCAGCTTTTCCTCAGCACCCACAGTTGTGTGTGGTCCGCTGCATAAAAGATTATGAGGTGAGTACTGCTCCTTTTCGTCAGGATTTGTCTGGACAGTTGTTGATTGCTTTACAAAAGCCTTTTAAGCCTGTGGCGCCAGCTACTCTTGCTCGTTGGGTACGCTGGCTTATGTCGGAGGCAGGAATTGATGTCTCCATTTTTGGAGCTCATTCCGCGAGGGGTGCCATGGCCTCTAAGGCTTTTCATGTTGGTGTAAGTTTGCAAGACATTGTGAAGACGGCTGATTGGTCTTCTGATACTGTGTTTAAGACATATTATTTGAAACCCATTGTGGATATTGCCTCTGTTGTGGTGGACAAGCTTTGAACAAGCATAATCTGAGCCTCCTGTCCTGCCATAGAATTAAAAATTTGCAAACATTCGTGACAAGAATTTTCAATTCTATTAAGGACACGGAGGCGAGGATTATCCCACCCATTTGTATTCTACTGCATTGTTTATGTTGCATCTTTGCTTTGCTATGATCTGCAATGTTTCTTGCATTGATTTTTTCCCCACCCTATGTGATGCTACCTTTACAAGGTTTTGGGGTTGTGTATTACGGCTCTGTTTTTCTTTCAGGTTCGGACCAGAAGTGATCCTGCGTCATGGTCTCTCCTGCATTGTTTTCCGCTCCTTTGGATGTTGGATCTGCTGTGTTTCCGGATGCGGCTTCTTCGCTTTTGGATGGTTGCCTGTTTCCTGTTGGCCTCTTTTGCAGTTGCCTTCGGACTTTTCCTTCAGGATGGTCGGCGGTACTTTCTTCAATGACTTTTGACTGTTTATGATTTCCTGGACAAAGAAAGAGGAAGTGTTGTCCTCTATGGTGGTTTATATAACATGTAGTCTCTATGGTTGCCTAAGGGCTCATGGGAGTTGTAGTTTGCTTTTTTCTTTACTTTGTTCCTATTGGCTGCTGTTGGTAGTAAAGAAATCGAGAAAGCATAATCCTCGCCTCCGTGTCCTTAATAGAATTGAAAATTCTTGTCACGAATGTTTGCAAATTTTTTATTATTTAGCCACATTTCTTTTTTTTTTTTAAATATTTTTATTAAGAATTTTTTAAGAGAAGATTTTTCCGTATATTCCTGTATATGTTACAGCACACAACAGTTTCACAAGTGATTATACACATAACAACATTACTCTAGTACATTGTGTCACAAGAAATCCACCAAACATGTGCACGATATGTACTAAACATTGCAAAAAAAGGGGAAAAGAAAAGGTGAATAAAACAAAACAAGAGGAAAAGCGTCTATAGAGTTAAGAGAGATGGATGAATCTTACATATTGGCCTATCCCACTTTCTGTAATTTTTATTATGTCAGCCTTCAATCGTCTGTCCTGGATTTAACCTCCTATTTTTCCAACTTGTGATAGGCTGCCATATCCTTTTACCTAATAACTTAGCTCTCCTACCTTTCCTTTCATAGATTGCCTTTTCTAGGTTATACATAGAAAGAAGGCTTGCGATCCAAGCTTGAAACGGGGGGGGAGCCTTGTCCAACCACGTTCTTGCTATGCATATGCGAAGCACCGCAAGTGAGACAAAAATAAACTCTACTGGCAAATCATCTGGCGTATCCCCCACCCCCAGAATAATTAGTTCATCTGTGAGCTTTATCTTGATCTTAAGTGTTTTATCCAAAAACTCTTCAATAGCCTTTTTCAAGGTGAACAATTGAGGACATTGTGAAAACATATGTACAATGTCTGCCTCAGTTGAGTCACAGCGGGGGCATGTTATTCCAGTTGTGCCGCCCCACTGGGCGATTCTGGCCGGGATATGATATCATGAAAACACAGTCTTAAAATGTTGTGATTGCAAGGTAGCCGAGCATAGCACCGTTCTGCCCAGATCCAGAGATAACTGAAAGCTTTCTAGCCCTGACCCCAGTTTTTCTGTCCATTTTTGTGCATATTTCCCCCTTTCATCAGTTTTGCTGTCTTTCAGTTCCGCGTATAACTGTCTTATCGTACACTTATTAGATACTTCTATGTATTCCATGACTCTACATTGACCCAACCCTGCCAGGCCGCCCTGTTTTTGCATTAGGAAGCTTCTGGTTTGGAGATATTTGTAAAAACTACGGTGTTCTAACCCAAACTTTGTTTGTAACGCCCCAAACTGTAGCATATTCCCCTGGCTATCAAGCAGATTTCCTATTTTCACTATACCCTTGTTATGCCAGTCCCTCATAGTAGTGTCCCTAAAAATGTCCCTCGGTAGTGAGCAGTTTGTGTACAGTCGTGTATAATTATTGTACCTTCCTAGACCAAATTTTTTAGAAATCCCTTTCCAGACCATGTAGGCCGCCTTTAATGTCTTAAACCGTGTATTTTTAAAATAGCTAAAGTCAGTAGTGTTTTGAAACCCATTCTCTGCCCCCTCTCCCAGTAATGTAGTGTAGACGTTAGTAAATCCTGGCTTAGCTTCCGCTATGTGATCTGTGCCTCCCCAGCCTAACAACCCCTGACAATACTGCAGTACGGCAGCCCAATAATAGAGCCTAAAATCTGGTGCCCCCCAGCCGCCTTTTTCTCTGGATACTGTTAGGTGTCTATAGGCTCTCCTTGTCTTCCCTTTGACCCAAATAAATCTGTTCAAAATCGCTTCTAGTTTATTGAACCATGTGTTGTCAAAAAATAGCGGGATAGACCTAAACAGATATAGAATTTTTGGGAATGTTACCATTTTTATTACATTAATCCGACCCATCAAGGTCAGATGCAGATTGTTAATTCTTTCCGCATTTGCTTTTACTTTTGCCAACAATGGGCTCATATTTATTTCCACTAACCTATCTAGGTCGGCTGTGATTTTGACACCTAAGTACGTAACTTCTGAAGCTACTCTTATGTCCTGGTAATTAACCCAATTATTTTGTATAATTTGTGTCTTTCCTTTGTTCAGTGAGTAACCCGACACTACCCCAAAAACTGCGGCCTCCTGTTCTATTTCTGTAATAGCCGACTCCGGCTCAGGGGTAACCACCGCCACATCGTCTGCATAAGCAAGTGTTTTATACTCGTAACCATGCAATTTTATCGGGAGGATGTTAGGATTCCCTTCTAGTTTGCGCAGGAGGGGGTCAAGATATAACGCAAATAAAAGTGGTGAAGCCGGGCAGCCCTGTCGTGTGCCGCGTCTTATACGTATTTCAGCAGTATACCCTCTGTTTATCCTCACTTTAGCCATGGGTTCTACATACAGTGCCTGTATAGCCTTTACATAGCCTGCTCCTATACCAAACCAGTCCAGGACCTTCCACAGATACCTCCAGGAGACCCTGTCAAAGGCCTTCTCTGCATCCAAGAAAATAGCCGAGGCAGGGTCCCTTGTGGCACCTGCTGCATCCAGTATGGTGACCATCTGCCTTGTATGTTGTGTAGTCCCTTTCCCGGGTATAAACCTGTGTTGCGTTGTACATACCAGTCCAACAATTACCTTACTTAGTCTTTGTGAAAGCGCCTTAGAATAGATTTTTGCATCGGCATTCATGAGTGTTATTGGTCTATATGAACCGGGTTATAGGTGCGATTTGTTTTTTTTCAGAATTACTATGATGTTTGCTCCGGCCCATGATTGTGGAGTATTTTCCCCCCTCTGTGCTTGGCTTAAGGTTTCCAACATATCAATCCCCAGGGTGTCCCAGAAGATTCTGTAGAATTCCACCGGAATTTGGTCAGGCCCCGCTGCCTTCCCTGAGGGGAGTTTAGTTACTGCATTTTGGACATCCCCCAATGTCAATGGTAACTCCAGTGCCTCCTTATTCTCCTCGCTCAGCTCCTCATGTAAGGTTCCTGATAAGTAGTCCTCTATCTCAATGTCAACATTCCCCAGATCTTGATCATATAGATCAGAGTAGAACTCCCTAAACATCTCCCTCACATCCTCTACCTTAGTCACAACTTTTTCCCCTTTATCCTTAATTTCTTTTATTTCTCCCGCTGCCATATTTTGTCTGATGCGGACTGCTAGCATATGACCTACCCTCTCATTAAATTCGTAACATTTTTCCTTTTTCATTAGATAGTTACTTGCCGCTTTCCTTGCCAGACTTTCACTGGCCTCTGCTCTTTTCAACTCCATCTCCAATAGGATCTCCTCAAGAGGTTCTTGGCTAATGACCGCTTGAATAAGCTGTTGTTCTAATTCCATTAAGTCATGCAGTCTATTAGTTAATTCTAATTTTTCATTTTTACTCCTGTGGAGGGTATAGGCCAGTGTTCCCCTCTTAGCCCTGCTTTAAAAGTATCCCAGACCACCCCTGCGGATGCCGTGCCTCTATTTACTTCCCAGAATTGTCTAATCCATGACTTCATTCTAGTTACATAATCTTCTTCCCTAAGTAGCCCTCTTTCAAACGTCCAGTTATATTCTTTATAGACAGCACTAAGGTTCTGAGGGATAGTTAATATTAGGGGGTTATGGTCTGAGAAGACACGAGGGAGCCTTTCTATTTTTGAGTCTGATGCTAAGGAGCTAGAGTCCAGAAAATAGTCCAGTCTAGCGATAACCCTGTGAGGAGCGGAATAAAAAGTGCTGCCCGTCCCAGTGGGATTGTTGGCTGTCCAGACATCTACCAATGCATTGTGAAACATTAAATTACCAATAGCCCTTCGTGTTCTCTTTTTACGATCGCCCTGCATCCCCCCGCCCGACAAGCCCAACCCTGACAATCCATTAACATTAAAATCCCCGCAAAATATCACCGGTTCTGCCCATGATGCCAATTCGATATCTAGAAAGTCAAATAATTCAGGTTCATCCTCGTTAGAGCCGAATACTGAGGCAATGGTATACCGTCCCCCAGCTGTTTCCCCTTCTACCATAACCCATCTCCCTCCATCATCTTCCTTCTTTTTCTTTACCTGCATAGCTCCTTTTTTTCGCGAAAATAGCCACTCCTTTTGTTTTTGAATCTTGCTGTGTGTATGCTAAGACTTCATAACCGAGTTGATCCATAATGTATTTATCCTTTCCCCTCACATGTGTCTCCTGAAGGCATATAACATCCAATTTCAATAATCTAAACATAGCCGCGACTTTCTGCCTTTTCCCACCATCGTTTAGCCCGCAGATATTAATAGTTGCAATCCTTAACGCCATCTAATCTTAAAGGTTGAGCTTCCAGACGCCATCCTCTTAAAAATTACTACCACTTGTTTATTCCTATACATCTTCTTGCCTTGTGCTGTACATGACCTTAATTCTTCTCTACCACCCCACCCCCCCGCCCCCTTCAACCCCCCTCCCTTTGCTTACCCCCCCCTTGTTACAGGCAAATAGGTCAGTCATGACCTATGTGTGGCTGCTCACTGCTGTAGTGTCGCCTCCTTCTCCTACCCAATCTACCCAAACTGCTAACATATTCATATTCAATACTCTTCTCGGTATTGTAATATGCATCTTATGCTGGCTCGGTGTCCCTACTCTTCCTGCCCCTTTGATTCTCCGTAATTTCTGCAAGATACTCGCCTGCCTTTATTTCTGAGAAGAACATTCTGACACGACCCCCTGTAATAACTTTCAACTTCGCTGGAAACATCAGGTATGCTTCAGAGCCCTGGCGCTGAAAGGGGGTGATTAACTGCCTGAGTTTCCATCTCCTTTCGACGGTCGCGTGGCAGAAATCTGGCCTTGCAAAAAATGTAACCCCTTCAAATGACCTCTTTTATCTGGTCTGGCAGACTCCATGACTTCCTGCCTGGCCAAGAAGTTCCCGAAAAAGACTAGCATAGCCCTGGGTAAAACATCCTGACTAGCGCTTCTTGGTTTTTTCTGCGTTAGTGGGAATCTGTGTGCTCTCTGAACTTCTAATTCCCATTGCCACTGCGCCTCTGGGTATGCACCTTTCAGCAGCTTAACCCCAAACCCCCTTGGGTCCTTCCCTTCCACTCCCTCTTCCAAACCAAGAAGTCTCAGATTGGTCCGCCGCTGGCGATTCTCGAAATCCTCCAGCTTCCATTGTAGGTCCTCGACCACCTTCCCGTGCTCCATTCTGAAAGACTGCCAGTCTGTAACTTCATCCTCCAATCTGCCAGTTCTCTCTTCAACCTGTACAACTCTCTCTTCCACCTCTTCGTATCTTTTATTCATTTTCCTAATGCTCGCTTGTATTTTTTTAGTGTCTTGTCTGGCTCTCCTACTTTCTATTCTAGCCTCTGCATGCATTTGCTTTAGCATAGCGAACATTCCATCTAGGGTTGCTTGAGGTGGTGGTTCGGCGGTATCTTGAGAGGCATTCGAAGCGAGATTATCAGTTCCTTCTTCTAGACAATGTTCCTGATACATTTTAGAAGTATTACCATAGTCCCAGAGCAATTTCCTATTTGTACTTGATGCTGATCTGTCTATGTCTCTGTCCCATCTTATCATGGTTCTTCTTTTCGTCTTCTGTGTCTCTTTGCTTCTGGAAGTCCTAGAGTGGGACCCATCTGATTCTGTCTCCGACGAGAGATCTGTGGTATTGCCCTCATCTTCTGTGCCCAGTAAGGAGGAGTCAGAACCTTCTGTTACTGAGTAGAATTTCTCCCCTCCGGGGGAGCGGACTCTCCTTCCTTTGCCCCCTTTAAGCCCCCTTGATGCACGACTTTCAACACTTCTCATGCTCCCCCAAGTAGAGGATTGTATTAAAGTATTTTTGTCTCCAGGGGTGGGAGCGAGATTTACCTGCATCAGGGCTTCTAACATTTGGGCATTATTGAAGTTTACCGATCTCCCAGTTCTGACCCCGTCTCCACCAGCTTCCCATTGCTCACCTTGTCGGTTCCGCTCGACGTGGCTGTGGCTGTGTCTGTGTCTGCATTCTCGATGTTTTCCCCTCTCAGCGCGGCTCCCGCATGAGGCGTGCATGATTGGAGCTCTTGTTGCTTAGCAACCGCCGTGCTTGCGTCCTCGAGGTTGGTGAATGCTGCATCAGCGTTTGTCTCCGTGTTTGTCTCCGTAGAAGTTTCGGAAACCAGAATCGCCGGCTGAGCTTTACCTGCGAAAGCCTCTGAGACGGTGGCTTGTCTTGGATCTTTGCTGGGTACGGTGATCGGGTGTTTCAGAGTTCCGCTGTCTGACTGCGAGCGCCTCTGCTGTTGCTGTCCTTTAATTCCGGGGGTGCCCGCTTGCACCGCTGCCTTAGATTCCGCCTTTTCTTTGCCAACTTTTTCTGACTTCTCACCCTTCTTGGGCTGCTGGTTCTTTTGGGAAGTAATATTCGCCGGGGCAGATCGTTTGTTTGCGCTTGTGAGTTTCGAGACTGCACCAGCGCGCTGTGCCATCTCTGTGATTGCGCTGACACCTCAAGTGTACACTTTCCTCCAGTGTCTTCCAAGAAGGATGAAAAGCGTCGCCAGGGTCTTCTGTATCACCCTAGTACTTCCTTCGTTATTGGCCTTGTTTGATCTTTGGAAAATCGGCATAACTTATTCAAACTTCCAGCTGCATGTCCCGTAGGTCAGGAGAAGGAGTAAATGCGACTGTTCTCTACAGCAGCATAGCGGTCATCTTGCCTCTCATCGCCAATCCTTTCATCTATTTAGCCACATTTCTAGTAACTTTTGATCTGCACGAGCTATAAACAATTTATAAATTAAATGTACAAAATATCCACTAGATCAGAGGTCTTCAAACTTTTGTAGGTTGAGCCCCCCCAGCTGAATTTTTTTAGATGTTGGGCCCCCCCCACCACCTGACAGAAATTTCTGGACTCGACCGCCAAGCGCACATTCCGGGCATATTCAGCGAATAACATTCAATACAATAAGTTTTTTATGGTTGTTGCATGAAGCAAACATTTCTATACAAATAGTAATAGACTCTCTCACATCAATTACATTAAAAAGAAATTAAACAAAACGGTATTTACAAGAATTTGTTTAGGAATTATTCCAGTCCATCAGGGAAAAAACAGAACTGTCTCTATCAAGGGCCCCCTGGAAGGCTGAATTGTAGTGCATTTAGAGGTCTCCTTTTGTAATTTAGGACGAAAACCTTAATGGGGAACGACATGCCCATACTTGTGTACAGGGGTGAGTGAGGCGACCATATGAATTTGGGTGCGCATGTTAGTGCAGAGTAGGACAAATAAATGTATGGTTAGTGGTGGGGTTATTCGAGTGAGATTGCAGATTTAACAGAGCGGGGGACAGGTGAGTGAAGTGTCACGAGTGCAGGTTGAGTAGTGTGCTCGTGTGACTGCAGGGTGAGGTACAGGGTGAACAGCGCAAGTTCATTGTGAGTGCAGAGTGATCACTGTGAGTGGAGGGTAAGGGGGTGAACGGTGTGAAAACATGGTGATCAGTGTGAGTGCAAGGTGAGAAGGTGAGTGGGTGAATAGTGTGAGTGCATGGTGATCAGTGTGAGCGCATTGTGATCACTGTGAGTGCAGAGTGATCACTGTGAGTGGAGGGTAAGTGGGTGAATGGTGTGAGTGCATCGGGTCAGTGTGAGTGCTGGGTGAGAGTGAAAGTGAAGGGCGAGAATGAGGAGTGAGTGGTCTGAATGCAGGGTGCATTCCCAGACACTTAAAGTAACTCGGCATGTTATTGACAGCAGTGTTGGGTTTCAAATGTGTTAAACTATTGCTATTATGGCAGTAACCAGGGATCAGGGTGTCGGAAAGAAATAATGTGCTCATGCCTCAACAAACTTCCAGTCTTATGATTAGGGTTGCCAGCTCATTATTTTGATGTCACAGATGGCATAAAAATAATCAGTCACCTAAAGATGTACAAGCTACACTAAGTGGGGTTGTTAGTGCCGGTTTTATTCTCCCTGCAGATTACATCTAGCAATGTCTACTCCAACAACATTAAGCACATTTGATCTGCAAATGAGATAAAAGAACCATCTGTAGTTGTAACAGTAGGTAGCTTTGTACTGACCCCATTTGTGCTGCAGAGAAGACAGCACAGCAGTTAGAAAGGAATAGATTTTGACTTTTTTCTCCAGCTTATTTGCGGAGTTTTTTTGAAGGAGCTGCTTATCCGGTCATTTTACCTGAAAACTTAACGTTACCTCCCACTCATCATTGTTTTTTAAAGTTTTTAACTTTTATTTAGTAGGAGCTTGACCCAAAGGGGTCTTATGGCTTTTTACATGAGCGCCAGTTATATTACACAAGCACATTTGTGTTGTTTTTTTTAGGCAGCGTTGACTAAGTGATTAGCCCAGAATTACAGAATGTTAATTAAGCTGACCCCATGACCCTAACTAGGCTCTCCAGTTCCACAGTCTTTACATCACACCTTTATTAATATTTCCAAAATGTACAGCTTTTTCTGTGGCGCGATATAAAGATGAAAAACGGTTTCAAGCCTGATAAACTTCACTATACCAAGACGTCCAGAATGCAGGTTTGGACATTTCTCACCTCAGACAAACCTGTTCTACTTAGTGATACCCATTCCTACCTGTAGGATAATGTTTCCAGTGCCTTTCCTGCTTCATAAGTGAAACTGAACTCCCCTCAATGTGCTGTGATTCTTGCACTGTCTGTCCTGCTGTATGTTCCGTTTCTTTATGTGATGCAGCTCCCTCATTTATTTGCCTCCGTTATTTATGGTGTTCAGGCAGCTCGCAGTGCAGTATTGGATGATTTCTCAAATATGCAGCGCTGCCACTAAGTATGAAAGAGCCCGTCCTGGAATGGCCGTAAACACAATAACTCAAGCCTAAATTGAAGCCACAGACTGACGTAATAGCTTGGTTTGTGGCGCCTTTCGCATGCTTCCTAAACCCACCCTTTCACAGATCGTCACAGGGTGAGGTGTGGTCTGTGAGAAAGTGTCACTCGTATTTATTGATATGTCACTCGAAATAACACTGAAATTATGAAAATGTCACACATAGCATTCTGACGCCTTGGCAGCTATGGATAGATAAGGAGCTACAGTATGACAATTACTTACCCAGCATTATCTCGCACATTCCCTGTACCCCAGGTTGTAATTATTCCCAGTAAAAGAACTGTGTTCCCAGAAGCACCTCACACGTACCTTGTTCTCCTGGGCACAGTCAGTCAAGCAGAACAGTTTGTAGTGAAAGCTGCGATCCCAGCAGTGCCTCACACATACCTTGTACTCTTGGGCAGCCTCCTCTACAGTTTCGTTTCTCCTGCTTTGCATCTGGCGCAGCCGCCTCTAAAATTGTGCCGCCCGGGTCGGACTTCCCCCCCCCTCCCCCCGCACCCCCCTAGCTACGCTTGCCTCCCACTGCACATCGAGCATGTCACCTACAAATTAACCCCCTCCTGGGAGACTTAGCAACACAAAAGATGCAATCGAACTCCCCTCCCTCCCCCTTTCAAATACCGGAGTCCTCCAAGTAGACAGGGAACAAAGGTCAGAGTGGAGTTCGCACTCCCCCTGGGAAGGTGTCGCGCCCCCCCCTGGGAAGGTGTCGCGCCCCCCACAGATTGAAGAACACTGCACTAGATGGTGGATTATGTGGTAAAATGTGGCAAAATACATATTTATGGGGAAAATTCAATAGGCACATAATACCATATTTCCAATGGTCCTGAATTGAGTGTCGCCTACCACATGGAACTCAAGTTTACCTATTCCCTGCATGAGTAGTTTATCAAGTCCAAGTATTTTTTGTTGCATTCATTGATTTGCTGTCCTTTTATTCAATGTAAATCTAGTACTAGTCCCAGAATCCAAAGAAATTTCCAGGACAGGGTGAATCGAGGATATTGAGAACTTTTATAACACTCCTGCACAACTAAACCGCAGGGCAAACATTTCATGTGTAATTTTCAGTAGTTGAAAAGGCCAGGATCAAGCTATGGGTAGGCTTTGTGTTTATAGTGACGTTGTTTTGTGTGTTGCAAGTAAAGATGGGATTTCTTTATATATTTTTGTCAAAGTATGCGTGGTAAGGAGAGGAATACGGCTTAACCCATAGGTGCCAGATGTGTAAGAACAACGCTACCTGTTTGTTGCAGCGCTTTGAGATCAGTCAGGGGTATATAATGCCCATACAGCATTTGAAGGTCACGTCTTCAGTATTTGTCGACTAGCTTGAAGATAGGCTCCTGACACAGGCACTAGCAAGAGTCTGAAGGTGGACGTGGGATGATACAAAAATAATCTAAAGAAAGGTTGTCTGCCACTGCCAACACAAAACAATTTCCTACAGCTGATGACGAAATAAACAAACTAGGAAGCCCATTAATTGGATGCTGTATTTACCAGTGGACACCCCTTGAACCGAAAGATCAACATTATGTGACCGGCTATTTTATGAGAAAACTGTATGTATGGCCTGGTGGAATCGGGTTCCTGGATACTTGAATCGGGAGGCGGGAGACTAGCCTTCAAATCGGTAGTCTCCCTCCTGAATCGGGAGGGTTGGCATGTCTGACCTATAGAGCTGATACAATCTGCAAATTTACGGAAAACCATATACTGTGTCCCATAACCTGATAACCGCGCCTCAGTAATCATTAAGAACGAGATGGAAACACTTCCCACATAGAAACAAAATAAAGATAACACACTTTCAACCACACTCACGCCTAGGTGTGCCACCCATATAATGCCTCTGAGCCCAACCTACCATATTCACCCATAAACGCTTTGGGAAGTTATTGTGCGCAGTAGCAACAGTGAACATTTAACGCTGTAACTTGTTTGCTAAACGTCTATTATTACATTACAGCTTGACTGAAACCTGGTTACGTCCTCAAATTCATTCGCAGTCTGTCTTCTCTTTTCGTGCTGATAGCTTGTTTTTCTACGCACGGCTGTTTTCGGGTGTGAGCGGAAGTGATGTCTAGGGGCGGCTCTCGCGGGAATTGGCGAGTGTTGCGCTGCAGCTCAGGACGCTGAAAGTGACGGAACCTGTCAGCTGGGGTGGCTCGTGAGTGATTGATTGACAAGTGCCAGGGACTGGGTGCCAGTTACCACAGTTTGCAGAGAGGCGGTGGAGGCGATCCCGGTGCCTCCCGCGGAGAACCTCCACCATGACCCACCCCCGCCCCACCTTCTACCGTCAGGAGCTGAACAAGACCATCTGGGAGGTGCCTGAGCGATACCAAAACTTGTCCCCGGTGGGCTCCGGGGCCTATGGCTCCGTCTGGTGAGTGACCCGTCTTGGTGTAATAGTCGTTCTGGAGGAAGTATTCAGACCATTGCAATCGTGCAGAGCTGGTGGAGGTTGCAACATGGGCGTCCTCGCTGCGTGAGCGGCAGTTGGTGCGTTTGCTACATTGGAATGTGCAATGCTTGCCCAGTATAGGTGTATGCGTGGTGCACGTGTAACACTACGTGCATTTATCCTCTGCGAGGATATGTGCGCAGCACTGGATCTAGCAGACTTGCACGTGTAGTGGCTGGTGAATGTTTGCTTTATGTTCTGCACATGGTTTGCCGAATGAACATGCACTGGTACAACTGTGGTGGGTTGCCGGCCAAGAGGGCACGAACAGTTGTGCATGCAACCTTAACTGCATGAGTGGTGTATGTGGCGCGCTTCCCCGGTGCATGCATATGTGGCCCATGTTCAGCGCTTGCTGCAGTTCTGGGTGTACAAATAATTGAACGTATATGTACCACGGAGTGCATGCGCTATCGTTGTCATTGGATATATAAGTGGTGCATCTGTAGTTCTTGGATTATAGTACCATAGTATACATGAAAGTATGTGTAGTGCATGGCATGTCGAGGTCTCATTTGTCCAGCACTCAGTATCACGTTTAGAGTGCACGTCTGTTACGGGGCGCATGAGAAGTATACGTGCAGCATAGGCACGTTACATTTGTGAGTTTGGATTGGATCTCCACTGCTGGTTGTGAGCGGTGCAGTGAGCGGTGCATGTAGTGTCTGATGTATTGGCAGTAGTACCCGTCGCATGAGTTGCAAGAGACTGGTTCATGTGCTGCACTGTGGCCCGCAGACCGAGGATGAGTAGGGTCTGCGATGTGTGGGTTTGTCTGCAGCACGGGCAGTATGAGTGTTGCCGATAAATGAAATGCATTTGAAGCATGTGAGAGCAGCATTGGTATGTACGCAATGTCAGGTGGAACATTCGTTCATGTTCAGTGCTTCTTAGAAGAATACTGCATGGATAGTGTTAGATAAACTAACGAACCAGTTGTACCAGCAACGAACCAGTTGTACCAGCAACTACTTTACGATTTACGGTCCTAGGAGGGTGTGTGTCTGTGTAACATGTGTGCTTGAGTTGCTGGTGCGGAGCATCTGGATTTGCATGCGAGACATTGGACCATACGTAGTATGTGCAGAACAGAACACTGTGTGTGAACTGAACATTTGTAGTGTATTGTGTTTTGGTATATGTGTGTGAACCAGTGTGTATATATACGTGGTCCATATTCGGCCCTTAGTAGGGTTCTGGGACATGTATAGGATAGTGTTGTACAGAACTGGGTTTACAAGAAGTGCGAGTGTAATATGAATATATGTGCACAATTGCGTGTTTAGGTTCTTCATGCACAGCTCAAGCACGGGGTGTGTGTGATACGTGTGCTGTCTGCTGCACGTGTAGTACTGGGTATGTGTGAGGCGTGTTCCGCACTGAGATATGCTTGTAGCACAAGGTGTGCATGAATGATGCCCGTGCGAAATATAGGGACATGAATGGTGACCGCAGCACTGTGGTGTGAGTGATATTGATGCAGTGCTTCTTGCAGAAGTACTTCCTATGTACGCATGTGCAACTTAATGTGATTTATTTGTGCAGCCTCAGGTACATGAGCTGCACTGGAAGTTTGAATGGCGTGGCTGTATGAATGGAGCATGTACAGAGTCCAGTGATGAATATAACTTATTTAGCATCTGTTGTCTGAGTGGAGCATGTGCATCCCTGGTGCATTATGGTGCTTATGCAGCTGCAGGGGTTACGAGGTGTGTGTGTGTGTGTGTGTGTGTGTATAGTAAAGGAAGGAGAATTGGTCCATGTTCAGCGCTTGGTGCATTACCCCCTCATGGGTCCTCCCCGTCCCAGTCCTAACAACGTGAGGCAGTCCTGCCTCCACCCAGCCAATCACAACGCCAGTATTCAAAAGTTACATAAGCCCCTCCCACCTACCGCCATGCCTGTTTTTTTTCTGCTCCGACGGCTGTCGGAACGCTGGTGCTCCCGGTTCCTGTTTCTGTTTCTGGCTTTCTTCAGGACGGTGCCGTGAGTGTTTCATTTGCAGTTTTATGCTTCTGCGCTATTTTACTGTGTGAATTTCACAGGAGTATTTCATTTGCAGTTTTTTACTTCTGCATTGTTTCCTGTGGGTTTTTCTCTCTGTGCGGCTGCTCCGGTCCCCCGGTCTGCTGCGCTCCTGTTCTGGGGTCAGGGACTCTCCCCGTTCATGTGCTGGGCTGGGGCGGGGAGTTTTCGTGCTGTCCTGGCCCCGGGTCGTTCCGGCGCTGTGGTTCTAGTGCAGCGTCCGGCCCCCACGGTCATGGTCTTTTGACCTGGGGCTGTGGGTGGAGACTACAGGGCTGCCCATTGTAATTTTTACCGGTCTCACATTGTGTGATTTGGTGATTGGGGGCAGTGTTGCTTGGAGGTTGCTGGGCACTTCCTTTGTTGTGTGGCGAGTTCCTGTTTGGTTCGATTGCTCGGGTTCACTCACCATGTGTGAAGGGTCGTCTTCACCTGTGCCTGCCTGGCTGTTTCCATGCGGCATAGTTTCCAGGTTCTGCAGGTGGATGAAATTTTGCAGATTCTGGGGCTGCGCTGAATACTGTGAAGGGCTACTGGTGGTCACGAGATCTTCCTGCCTATGCTGTCCAATTACCTGGGTTGATATAGTTTCAATCTGTGCTTTTCCACAGTTGTTGGTGTTGGCTGTCCTTATGCGCTGCCAGGGCCTACTTTGCGTTGTCCTGAGGATAGGTCTTTATTAGGGTGATGCTGGGTTGTGGCCCTAGATCCCTGGATGCTGTGGGGTTTTCCGCACAGTTTGTTTACTCTGTGGTGGTTGACCTTTTCCTTCCATGTTGTCCTGTTGGATATCCTGTCTGATGCAAGGCTTGCGGCAGATATGCAGGGTTTTCCTTGTTTTCTGGGATGGTGGTTTCGCCTGGCGGACTTTGTCTCTCTTTCCTGCATTTCCATGTGTTGCTTCTTCTTTTGGGGTGCGTGCTGGCTCTTGTTCGGCCTGTGCTTCACTTTTCCTTCTCATGGGTTGTGTGGAGTTTGGCTGTTTGCGGGCCTTCCTTCCTGTCTTGGCTTGATGGGTTGAGTCTTCTCCTCGGCTGACCTGGTCCTGGCGTCTTGGTCCACTGTCTGTTTTTCTGTGGCTCCTTGGCTTTTTGGCTCCCTCTACTGACAGTCTGTGTGGTGGTGCTCTGTCTTCCTCTCGGCCCTTTCGTGGTCGGGGGTGGGGGAGGCTGTGTTCCGTTTGGTTCCCGGCCTCTGTTGCGCCTACGGCTGCCCCTGGGTGTTGGTCGTCCAGGGTTTTGGGTATTGTTGTGCCCTGGGAGGGGGGTCTCTGTGACCTGGTGGTCGCAGTTACGTCTCTTTTTCTTTGGGTCTGTGTCCCACTCCTGGTGTTCATCTGGCAGTAGGTTCCCTGTCTCCGTTGCTGTTTTTGTTACGGTTTTGGGGGCTCGGATCCGTTGTTCCTGGCTTGTTGGTCCGGTCTGCTTTCCGACTGGTGGGTCCTGTCGGGCTTCGCTCTTGGTTTCCGGATTCCTTTCCGGGCTGTCCCCCTTTTTGGGCTGTTTTCACAGTTGCTCCGTTGTCCTTTGACCCGTGTTGCATTTACCTTCTTCTTTGGGCGTCGGTCTCTTTTTGTCTCTGGGCGCTGTTGTGCTGGTTCCGGTGGCGGAGCGGGCCAAGGTTCCTCTTCCTCTTTGCTCTTGGTCCTGGCGCCCGTTGGTTCCTTTCTGCACGGTTCTGTGTCCCGGGGCTTTATACCATTTGGTGCCGCTGGTCGGTTGTTCCCCTTGCGGTCTGTCATTCCCCTCTTCCTGGTGGGTGTTTTTTATTTTGTATTTTTTTTGGGCTTCCCTGGATTTGGGTGTTGTCTGTTTTTCACGTTCCATCCGTCTGGCTGGTCCGCGGTTCCTGCGGTTTGCTGTGGATGGGTTCCTTTCTCTGGTTCGGAAGTTGCCTTTCGGCCTCTCTCCTGTTCCCCTGGTTTTTTCCGCGGTGCTGGCTCCTGCTGTGCAGGTTTTTTTGCTGGTTGGCGGTTCCGCTTTGCTTGCACCTGTTGTTCTTTGTACTGCAGGGTCAGGTCTGGTCCATACCTGGGTGGGTGACCGCCTGGGGGGTGCTGTTGGCTATTCCCTATGTGGCTTTTGTCCGGTTTCTGCTTCCACCCTCCTTGTGACTGTTCTGGCGATGGTGGCGTTGTGGCCTTGCTACGGTTCCTGGGGTTCGTTGTGGTTCTGGCCATTTTTCTTCTGGTTCCTGTTTGGGGCCTGTTCGTCACTTTGCAGGGGGTTGTTTTCACCCTCCGTCTCGGTTCTCTTCCCTGTTGGCTCTTTTGTGGGTCCTGCTGGGTCGCCCTTCTGCCCTTTGAGGTTGGTTGCGGTTCCAGGAGGTGGTGGCTGCCTCCACGGCTGTGGTTCCTTGGGTTTGCCTGTTCCTCCTGTCCTTGGTGTTTCTTCCGATTGGCTCTTTGGGTCCTTTCCCGTGCAGGTTACATGGCTCTGGTTCCTCTCTCCCCTGTTCTGGTTCCTACTTTGGCCTGGTGGCTTTGCTCTCCCGACCTGGTGTTTGGGGTGCGTTTTCAGCTCCCTTCTCTCCTCTTGTTGTCCTTGGACGCCTGTCCTTGGGGTTGGGCGCCACGTTGGGGTACTTGGTGGGGGACGAGTTTTTTGATTCGTGCTGGCCTTCCCGTGGCTATTTGCTGCTTGGGCCTTCTTGGGGGGACCAGTTGCATGTCTCTGTTCCTGCTGGCTTCCATGTGTTGTTCCCACGACACTATGGCTCATTGGTGTGTCTTCTGCCTCTGGTGGTTCGGGCTCCCGCAGCTCTCTCTGGGCCGAGTCTCCTCTGTGGGCTTTGAGTTTGTGTTCAGGACTGTCTGCGTTTTCGTTCGTGGACGCTGCTTGGGCCGTTTCCTCCTGTCCTCTGTTTTGTGCCCTCTGTGCTCGCTTCGGCGGCGCATTTTCTTTGTTTGGTTCAATTTGGTGCGGATTTGCATGGCCCCTGCACATTTCCTTGGCCTTCGTGCTTTCTGTGTGCCTTCC
Organism: Lissotriton vulgaris; assembly: GCF_964263255.1. NCBI lineage: Eukaryota > Metazoa > Chordata > Amphibia > Caudata > Salamandridae > Lissotriton > Lissotriton vulgaris. The sequence continues at coordinate 1,334,220,535 of NC_141693.1, forward strand.
CTCCTATTTCTCCTCCTGCATAGTCTGGGGATGTGAGGGGGTTTGTGTAGGTGTCTGTATCGTTAACCTCTCTGTCTTTGATTTCTGCTCCTGCTGCTGCTGGCGGGGGTCGGGTTTGGCCGGACTTCATTGACTCCGGCTCCGCTTTTTGGTCCACAGCTGGTTTTTGCCCTGATGTCACTTGCTTCTGACGGCCTGGTTCTTGTGCGGCTGTGGTTGGTGTCTTTGGGCTGTTCCTCTGTGGTGGCTCGTGGCGTCCCGTTGTCACGTCGGCCTTCGGCCCTTGGGTGCTGTGGTCGTCCTTGGGGTTCTTTTTTCTCTTTGTGTTCTTCCCATTGGGTCGTTCCTGTGCTGGGGGATCCTACCTCTGTGTTGGATTTTCTCAGGACATTTTTTTTGCAGGGCCTTGCCCCTTCCGCTTTGTCTTCTCAGTGGGCGGCGGTTCGTGCTTGTGGGGGTCCTGGAGCCTCCTTGGTGGTTTTTGCCCCTTTGGAGAGTCGGTTTCTTCTAGGCTTTCGGCTTCGTCGGCCGGTCTCTCCTGTACTCGTGCCTTCTTGGGTTTTTGCCTGCTGTTTGGGGGGGGGGGGTCTGATGTCGCCCCCTTTTGAGCTCTTGCTGGTGGCTGTCTTGTTCTGGTTGTCAGCTACTGTGGCTTTTTTGCTGGCCATCACCTCTGCTCGTCGGTTGGGTGCTTTGGGTGCTCTGCTCATTTCTTTTCCCTGTTGGGAGTTCCTGCCGGATTGGGTTGGTTTGTGGCTTGTTCCGGTCTTTCTGCCTGGGGGTTCTTCCCGTTTCCTTTGGCAGCTGGAGGTGTTTTTCCTGTTTTACCTGCTGCGGGGGTCCCTTGTTCCCCCTTCCTTGGTGGTTCGCTGGACTCTCTGGTTTTTCCCACCTTTGTTCCCTGGTGTTTTTCCATTTTCTCCTGCCCTGTTTGTCTCCTGTGGAGGTGTGGCTTGGGGGATATGGTTTTCCGGTTCTGAGGTTGGTCAGTGGGTGCGTTTGGCGGTCTGCCTGCCTTTTCGGTCCTTTGGGTCTGCCTCCTCAGTCTCTGGTGCTGGGTCGTTAGACACGTTCTGTGCCTGCTTCCTGGGCTGGGGCGGCAGGAGTTTTCTATCCGGGAATTTGTTGGGCGGCCACCCGCTGTCCCGTCTCGTATTTGTGCTACCTTCTTGGCTTGTTGTTTTGCATGCCTCTGCTGGCTGTTTTTCTGTTGGCATCTTGGACTTTGCTGTTCATTGATCTTTACTGATTTGTACTCTGCATGGATCCCTGGTGTCCTGCGTTTTTTGTTGGTTCTCTGCTTGTGAGTTCCTCACGTTGTTAGGACTGGGACGGGGAGGACCCATGAGGGGGTAATGTCTTATTACTTACCGGTAATCTTCATTACCCCGATTAGGGTCCTCCCCGTCCCAGTCCTGTACCCTCCCGCCCTCCCGCTGTGTTTGTGTCGGAGTCTTGTTGATAACAGGCATGGCGGTAGGTGGGAGGGGCTTATGTAACTTTTGAATACTGGCGTTGTGATTGGCTGGGTGGAGGCAGGACTGCCTCACGTTGTTAGGACTGGGACGGGGAGGACCCTAATCGGGGTAATGAAGATTACCGGTAAGTAATAAGACATTTCTCGGATATGTAATGTAAACAGTATGTGAGTAGTGTCCTACTGCAATGGTAAGTGCATGATTATTGCGAGTGTAGTGCTTTATCACGAGTGGTCTATATTTGATTCTGCCCATGAGTGGTGTTCTAGCTGCATACGTTGTGCATCTGTAGCACTGGTTACACCAGTGATGTATTTTCTGCACATGGGACATTTGCAGGAGGGATCCAACTTGTGCACTTGCAGTTTAAGTTGCTTTTCTGATGATTGTGTAGTACTAGTTCATTCTGTGGTTCTCGTTCAGTGCCATGTATTTCTTTTGTGCTCCTGCAGCTTAGGGTGTGCATGGTTCACGTGATGTCCCATGTGCGTCTCTGATGATTGTACAAGGCTAGGTTTGTTTGTAATGCTCTACAATGCTTGGCATGTTTATAGTGCAGATGCATAGCCAAATGCATCCAGTGCATGTACTATGGCAAGTGTTCCGGTGTGCATTTAACATGGCACGGACCCTTGCACAGCTGCGGATGTGTATGATACATGAAAGTAATTTGAAGTACAGAGTGCAATAGCAATTCGTTGTGCAGCATATATATTAAGTCATGTTCGCTGAAAAAAAAACAAAGGTTAAAGCAACATTATAGTTCGGTCTTGTAATGTTTTGAAGACGACATTCACCATTTCTACTCACTGACCTAAGTATAACTTGCGCCCCAACAATTCACTGCTTATGAGCTTCTATTACATCTCTCGTGACATGTAAATGACGTCACTGAGATCTCAAAATACACCATCAATCAATCACATCACTGATGCAAAACAAAAACTTATCTTTCTCTGGAAACTCTGACCTAATGTACAAATATATATATATATATATATATATATATATATATACATTTTGCTTTTTCACATGTGCCTAAAAGTGCTCTACTTCGGTGCCTTTGCTGGTCAGGCCAATCCATTCTCTGCTCTCATTTCACTTTTTTTTCTTTTTACTCTTGCAGTGGTTTATTATGCTATATACCACATTTAGATGGTGGTATTTTTAAATTGTATTACTTTTACACTTTTAATGTCAATTGCATATGCTTGCAAAACAAATTCCTAACGCCAGACATATTGCCTTTGCCAATGCTTGCTTTTGCGTTTTTCTAAATCTTACTCTAAACAGTATCTGCAATTAATTCGGTCAGTGGTCCTTTTATAGCAATAATGTTGCCCTTCATCGTTGAGTGCAATTGTTCTGTAGGACACGATATAGTTAAATCTTTTACTTTTGAAGGAATTACCACTGTAGTTTGCACAACAGGGCTAAAATCGACAAAAAAAGGTATGCCTTTTCCCTGATGAAGACTGTGGCACAGGAAAGAAAGACTGCCAGTTTCTTTGGTGACTAAAGATGAAGAGCAAGTGATGTTGCTAAATAATTACCCTGTGTAGTGTTTATAATAATATGAATTAGTTATTTATATAATGCAGAGTGCAGTCTTGTTATGTTAGTCAGAAATATGTTGTGTTGCAGTATAACGTTTATGTTAATTGTTACAAATGTCCCAGAATATGTTTTAGATTGGGACGTGTTTAGTCTGAACCTAATTTGTAGAATATAATTATTATTTTGTAATAATAAAAATGTTTGATATTTCCTCAATTATGCTGCTGGAGCGATGCAGCTATATTTTTGCAACTAATGTAGAGATTGGTTTATTAGTGGTCCGTTTTTTGCCAATGAGCTGTATGTTTTCTCGCTGTGAGTATTCTTAGTTAAAGTGGTGGATGATTTGAAATAAGGTATAGCCACCTTAAATAGCGAGTTCGAAAATCATGTGAGCAAGCGTCTTCAGTATGTTGTTTACTCTGTGGTTGCACTGCGCGTATAACTAGTGCATGTGAATTGAGTGCCTAGGGTGGGCCTTGGATTCGCTTGGGCAGATGCAGCTAGAGTGCACAGTAAATATGATGTGCACAGGTCATGTCAAATAAGTGTATTGTGTAGGTACGTTCGAGACACATGCGCAGTTTTCCCCTAGTGCTTAGTCCTTCCTGCGGTGGGGGTACAGCATGAATCTTTGCACTGCACGGCAGATTATATTTATACTACAAATGGGGAGCATTGAATATACTTTTGTGGTGGAGTGTTTGTGCAACATTAAAGTACTAGTAGAAGGATAGATATTAGTTGGTGGTCCTTTTGTGTTTTTGGATCTCGCTGACCATGCGTGATCGCTTGCAAGACATTTTGTTTACATATGAGGGCACAGAGCTGATTGATCCTCGGCTCACCATTCATTGGCTTCATTGTCAGCCTTACTTGCCGGCTTCTGTTTGTCAGTTTGTGCTGGCTTCACGTTCTGTTTCCGCGTTAACCTTGGTTTTGCTCTTCACTGTTGTTTTCACCTCTAGTTTCCCGTGTTCGTTCCCTTTTACTTTTCATCCTCTTTGTGCAGCTTAGCAACACCAGCAGGCCACAGGTTAGCATCACTTTTAACAATAATTTCAAAATACATTAATGGCTTTGCACTATCACTATTATGTAATAACTTGCTTGGCTTGAAACAGAGTTTTTTTGGTGCACGTTTCGCGATTTATGGGATGTCTGGGGCATGATTGGAAAGTTTTATGCAAAAAACAGGTGTGTGTTAAACTGACTTCTGTTTGCACAGATACGAGTTGGAAAGAATATTCTAGTGTAATTCTAACATTATATTTCAAAGCATTTAAAAAAAACAAAAAACCTTTTTGGGCCTTTCTTACTATGGTCCCTCCTCTAGCTTAATGTGTGCACTGTAACAATATTTTCTTAGGATACTATACAATGACAAGCTATGTCATGCCATGCCATACCATACAATGATTTACCATGCTATACCATGACACATCATACCATTCCATAGTATACAATGACAGACCATATCATACAGTGGCAGGCCATACCGTACTTTACAATATATCGGGCATACCATATCATACCATACCATTCTATAAAAACATACTGTGACATACTATACTATAGATGACTGGCCATCCCATACAACACAATACCATACAATGACGGGCCATAGTTTACCATACTAAACAGTGGCATAACATATTCCATGACAGGCCAGACCATCCCATACTTTATAATGACCAGCCACATCACACCATACCATACTATACAATGCCAAACCATACTATAAATGACAGGCCATACCTTACCACACTATACAATGGCCAGCCATAGTAAACAATACTATAAAATGAAAGGTCCTACCATACGATATACAATTCTATACCATGCTATAGAATGAAAAGCCATACCATACAATACAATTCTATACAATGACCGGTCATACTATACCATACTAAACTGTGGTATACCATACCGTGACAGGCCACACTATACCATGCTACACTATACAATGATGGGCTGTACCATACAATGACCGGCCGTACCATACCATACCATATACAATGACATACCAGACCATAACATAACATACTTTAAAATGACTGGCCATGCCATGCTATATGATACCATACAATTACAGTTCATACTGCCATACATTCCAATGACCGACTATTCCATACTAAACAGTGGCAGGTCATACCTTACTTTACTATGATTGGCTATGCCATGCCATAATATACAATGACGGACTATACCACAACATATTATACAATGACATACCATACTAGTTAATAACAGGCCATACCATACTATACATATCACATCATACCATACAATGACCGGTCATGCCATACTATAATAATATACAAATATAGGCCATGCTATACAGCACCATACATTGACAGGCCATATCATACCATATAATGACAATACATACTCTACCATACATTGACAGACCAAGCTATACTCTGCTAGGCCATACCATACAGTGAAAGGCCATACTATACAATGACAGGCGTGCCATACCATACTATACAACGAACACCCGTACTATACTATAAAATACCAGGCCATAGCAAATTCTACTATATGATGACAGACCATACCATGCCATGATATACAATGACTGGCCATTCCATAAAATGACAGGCCATATCATACCACACCATTCAATGACAGGCCACACCTTACTATCCAATAACACGCTATAGTATATCATACTATGTAATGCTATTCCATACCACACCACACCATAACATACCTTATCATACAATAACATCTCATACTCTACGATAACAAGCCATATCATACAACACTATGCTTCTTCAGCAAGTGGTTTGTTAGCTACAGGTAGTACACCAGCTACCTATAAGTAGCTCTACTGTATCCAACCCACCCTATTAAAAAAAAAAAAGATGCTTTTGCTTGGTTGAATTTATAGGTGTATATACTAAATTTCAAAAGCACATGTTAGATGTAAAAATGTTTGTATTTTCAAAACTCATAATCTGATGCTTCTAGAAAAATGCTTGGCTCTGTAAAATACATTTAAAGCCAAGAGTTCAGTGATAAATGGGGCAGTGTTGGGAAGACTTATTACAAATATAATTTTTGTTCCAGTGTTATTTACAGCTGTGGCTGTTCAGTATTACCCATGTAGTGGCAATAGAAATTGATAAATACTTTTTACATTATTGAGGTAATCACTGCTGGCAATCTTGCATGGAATGGCCACTTATGTATTCCTGACAAATATGCTCTTTATTGCAACAGTAATAACAATAGCTCGGGATATGTTCATTAAACATAAGTAGCCCCTGTTACAGAAAAGGTTAGAGACCACGGAAGTATTAAATGGCGGGCCATAGCATACCATACATGCAATGACAGGTTATACCATTCTATACTATATAATGACTGGCCAAACAATATCATACCATACAATGCAATGAGCGACCAATGCCTTACCATACATTATCGTGTTATAGTGATATGCTATACCATACTATACAAGGACAGACCATACCAGACTATGCAATACCATATAATGACTGGCTATACCAAATTACATAATGACAGACCGTACCATACTTAACAATGAAATGCTATACCATACAATGCACTGAAAGGCCATACCATAGTATACGATGACCGACCATAACATCTACACCATACCGTATTATAATACAGGCTGCGCCATACCATACTATACAGTGATGTGCAATACAATATAATGACAGGCTATATCATACCATACTGTGCAAAAGACATTGTACAATCATAATATTATATTTGATAATTGGTAAAATATCTTTTTGTACAAACGTTGTACAACATGACTAGAAAAATATTAACAAAGCCAGTAGCTTGCGTTTAGGCGAGACCTATCAGCTTTGCCAGTGTTTATTGTACATAGTGGTGATGTGAGTTTTGAAACCAGCGGGTCGGGCTGGATAATGTGGACACACCTCCACACTCCTTAAAAAACCCAGAAACATGCTTACCTGGTTGATGTGTGTTTTGGAAAAGGGTATAAATCCACAGGGCTGTTGTCTTGGAGTGGTCTGACCTACCTCTGCGGCCCGGAATTGGGTGTGCATGTCTCACCCGGCACATTCATCTGCCAGTAGCGTCTACACTCCAGAACTTTGCTGGCTCAGGCTGCTGTTTTCTGCCTCTCTGGCCGAGGTTGCTATTTGCTGGACTTTATGCATTACATTGTCCTGCGCACAAGAATGCTGAATTGACAGTTTCATAGTAGAAACTTTACGTCAACATGTCAAGGTGCTGTTCTGAAACTAGTGGAACAGCAAGAAGAAGCAACTTGTCAAGAAGGCTAAACCTACCGGGGCCTAGTCACAAAGTCATTTTGGACTATGGAAAGTATCACTCTTGGAGTACTAGTACATAGTCTTATCCTTTTGTAATTGAACCCAAATAATCTAAATGGGAATACAATAGAGGAGGGGGCATGCAGACTGTGCAATTATCAGACTGAATCATGGCTGCATCTCCTGTGCTGCTGTCCTTCCCTGGACGCCCCCAGAAGACTTCTCTTAAAACCTTTATATTTAAAACGGAGCATCAGGTCGTGTTGGGAAGCATCGGCCCTGTGCTTTACTTCCTCAGACACCCAAGTGCTTACAAGGATTGGAAAATTTGTGAGACTTTTGGACAACCTATTTTTACCCTCCATGGTCCCTGTGCTTCCAGCTCTCCTCCCCCAAAAGCTCATCAGACTTTTTCCATCCCCTTATTTAGTACTCCAGCATCAATCTATTTTACTTTAGGTCCTGCACTGTTTTGTGATTTATACTGGCACCTACAAGATTGTTTTTAACATGTACAGGATTTTAAAATTCGATTGTCTTTTTCAGCTTTTGCTTTCTAAACATAACTGTGTTAATGTTGATATTATATAGCTATGGTTTTAATTAACTGCACTAATTCAATAAAACCTTCAATACAATTGAAACATTCATAGAATAGTTGTACACACTTTATAAAATTGAAAGGAATACGCTTTCGTTGCACTTATATCAATATGGAGTAGGACGTTTCGGGCTGGTTTACTGTCCCGGGGGTGCCGGGTTGGAAGGGGTGTCGACCACCTGAGACGGGGCTGGTGGGTCAAATAGAAACACAGGTGCCTTAAATAAGGGTTTCAATGAAGGCTTTATTGGAATATACGTCTTTTTCATGTAACTCAAAAAGGTGTCTTTTGTCTCTGTATAAGGGGCTCCTTCGCGATGCCTTGTGGTCTTGGTGGTTTTCTCCCAGTAGACGTCTCTGCACAGAGGTTCTCGCGTTGTACCATAAAAGAAAATAAAGAGAAACACGAGTCACATCCAGTACTCGGGGAATGGCGATGAGGGCCGGGAGTGAGGGAACACAACCAGTGTGAAGTGCTCAAACTTATTTAAACGGACGTGCCTAGGAGTGCTCGTGCTCAGGGAAAGGGTTTCTCTTGCGGGGTTTACAGTGGTGGCTGCTTCCGCCTCCCAACCCAACCCGCGACCCGGCCCCGTACCTCAAAGCCACGCTCCTCCCGTGGGCGCGTGGCAGGGCGAAGCGTCCAACCGTTGGCCTCTTGGCTTGTCGTTCACGTTCTCTTCTCGTCCTCGTTCTCGTCCTGCTTCCTCCTCGATTTCCGCCGCCGGGGAATCGCCGTCCGTCTTCGTGCTTGAACTTCCTGCTTTTGTCGTCATCAGGGGCGGAGTCTCGTAATCCCGATCCTCTGCCTTAAAGGAGCCGAACGCGTTAACCTCGTCTGGCCAATCTTTCTCTATGTCCTCGGGGTCCTCGTACCAAGTACAGGTTTGTGGCTGTGGGAAAATGTGCAGGGTGAAAGGGGGGTTGCGGACCACCAGTCTTCGGGTGTAACAGACTCTCGCTTGTTGGACCCGCGACACACCTCCAAGTAGTACCTTAATTTTTCAATGGCCCATTTTATAGCCAAGGCCTCCCTCTCTATGGTAGAGTATCTGCACTCCCTGGGGAATAGCTTCCTACTTACATATAGAATTGGATGTTCAACCCCCTCTTTGATTTGGGACAGTACTGCTCCTATCCCCTGATTGATAAGCGTCGGTGGCAAGCAAGAAGGGTTTACTATGATCGGGCGACACCAGAACGGGAGCAGTAGTCATGGTGGTTTTAAGGAGTTGGAACGCCTGCAAGGTGTCTGCAGAGGGGTGACTAAATTCCTGATTCCTGGTATCTTTTCTGAGCATGTTGGTCAAGGGGGCAGCTAGCTCAGCAAAACTGGGAATGAATCGTCGATAGTATCTGACCAACCCAAGGAAAGCTCGTAGGTCTCTTTTGGAGCTGGGAAACTGGACTGCTGCTATCGCCCTCACTTTCTCACTCTGTGGAGCAATGGTTCCCTCGCCTAGTACATATCCCAGGTAGTTCACACTCTGGAAAGCGGCTCGCGATTTCTTCGCGTTGATATGGAGTCCTGCTCTCCGAAGGGCTGTAAGAATGGTTTGCAAATGCAGGAGATGCTCCTCCCACTCTTGACTATAGATGACAATATCATCTAAGTAAGCCGAGCTAAAGCTGTTGTACGGCTGTAAAACCCGGTTCATCAGACGTTGAAACGTCGCTGGGGCTCCATGCAGGCCGAATGGAAGAACTGTGAATTCAAATGCCCCGTCTGTCACGAAGGCTGTTTTCTTCCTATCTTCCTCACGAAGAGGGACCTGCCAATACCCCTTCGTGAGGTCGATGGTCGTGATGTATTTAGCATCGCCAATTTTCTCGATCAAATCATCGACCCTAGGGATAGGGTAAGTATCAAAGTGTGAGACTGCATTTAGGGCCTGAAAGTCCATACAGAACCGTTTAGTTCTGTCCGGTTTAGGAATCATGACAATTGGAGAGGACCAATGGCTCTGGGAGGTCCGGATGACCCCCAATTTGAGCATGTCCTGGATTTCCTGACGTACAGCTTCTTTCCGTGCTGCCGGAATTCTGTATGGTCTCTGTTTTACTACTTCTCCTGGAATTGTTTTGATGCGATGTTCTGCTAGATCAGTTCTTCCAGGCTAGTCTGAAAACACGTCAGCATACGGCTTCAATGTTTCTGTTAATTCCTTCTTCTCTTTGGGACTTAACGCCGGGTTCACTACCAGCTGTTCCAGTGTGGAGGTGTTCGGGACACCGATCTGTCCCACGAAATGGTCTGCCCGGGGTACCGGTCCCAACCACTCCTTCAATAGGTTGATATGATAGGTTTGGGATTTGGTGGGTGATAGACGTAGTCTATAGGTGTTTTTTCCAGTTGTCTCAATAACCTGATAGGGGCCTTGCCACTCGTTTTTGTTCTTGTTATTGAGCGACGGCAACAACACGAGAGCCCACTTTCCTACTTCTAAGGTCCTCAGCCTCTTTCCCTTGTCGTAGGTTTTTTTGTACCGCTCCTGTTGGTGCTCCATAGAGGAATAGGCTAGTTCTCTGAGTTTGCCTAGTCGGGTTCTTAGCTGAGTGGTGTATTCCAGCATGCTCTTCTGATCTTGGGACACCTCGTTTTCCCACATCTCTTTGGTGATGTCTAGGAGACTCCTGGGTAGTCTTCCATACAGAAGCTCGAAGGAAGAACATCCCAAACTGCTTTGCTTCTGTGCCCGTATAACGTACAGGGCAATGGGTAGGAGTCGATCCCAGGTGGGTCCCTCGGCAGTCAGCATTTTCTTCAGAGTTTGCTTAAGCGTCTGGTTGTACCTCTCCACTAAGCCATCAGTTTGTGGATGATACACTGATGTTTTCAGGTGTTTGATATCCAACGAGGCACATACCTCTTTCATGAGTTTTGATGTAAACGGGGTCCCCTGATCCGTCAGCACTTCTTTGGGAAACCCAACGCGTGAAAACAATTCCACGAATTTTTCGGCAATGGCTGCTGTGGTGGTGTTTCTCAAGGGAAAGGCTTCCACGAATCGGGTCGCGTAGTCGACTATCACCAAAGCCTACAAATATCCACGCCCTGTCTTTGGCAAGGGCCCGATTAGATCCATGCCGACTCGCTCGAACGGTACCCCTATGATGGGCATCCTTTGGAAGGGAGCGGCCGGGGGTCGCTGGGTGTTTCGCCTTTGGCAAACTTCACACTGAGCACAGAACTCTTGTACGTCTTTATAGATTGCTGGCCAATAGAAATTCCTCAAGATACTGTCTGTGGTTTTCTCCTTGCCCGCATGGCCGGCCGTTAAGTGGGCATGCGCAAAAAAGAGCACCTGTTCCCTAAAAGACCGGGGCACCAACATTTGCAGGTCTCCCTCGGATCTGGCTTGCCTGTACAATAAATCGTTCCTAATCAGGAACCGGGGGTATGTCTGTGAGGCCAGACCATCAGAGTGGTGGGCGGACTCCCATGCGTGGAACAGGGTTCTATCTTCTCCCTGAGCAAAGCGAAAGCTCCTGTCTATAACCCAGGGTTCTGGTGATAAATAAGATGGAACGTTCTCCCTATTCTCAGGTCTAGACAGGTATTCCCTAAAAAGAGACAGGAACTCAGGATTGTCTGTTCCTAGGAACATATCTTCAGGCAGGGAATCCACCACCCCCACCCTAACTGTACAGGGATCTCTGTCTGGTAGAGTGATTGTGATAGAAGCAACTGGGTAGGGCTTCACGTCCCCGTGAACGCATCTAATGTATACGGGATTCTGGGGATTCATCTGCTGTCTGTACGACGGATTGTCGGCACCCTGAGTCTAATAGAGCTTTTAGTTTACAACCATTCATCCACATACTCGCGTAGAACGTGCTGCCCATTTCCGCTGAATACATCACTGTCCGGGGAAGATAACCAACTTCCATTGGTTCCTCTGGGCTCTTTCTTTTGGGGCCCATTCTGGCTATGTGGCCCCATTCCCCACACTCAAAGCACTGTGGTCCTTTTGTCATAGGAGCCATCAGTCCGGTAGGTTTGAATATTCTGGGAACCTCAGGTACTACTTTTGGTCTATTGTCCATTTTTGCGGGAGGTATCGTCTTGGAGGACTTTTCCAGCTCCCATGGAGTAGTCTTAGGCTGGGCTCGGGCGTACTGCGAAGCCATTGCTATTGCTTGTTCTACGGTAATTCCTACATGTTGTCGTAGCCATCGTTGGGTGGCATCAGGCAATGCCTCCATAAATTGTTCTAGGTAGATTTTATTCAGAATGTCCTCTTTAGGGCAAACGTCTGGGCGTAGCCACTTGTCGGCCGCCATTTTTAACCTAAAGAATAAGGTCTTAGGACTTTCCCCTTGAACCCCTCTTTCTTTTCGGAAGCGTACTCTGTAGGCCTCCTGATCCAGGCCTAAGTGATCCAAAATGACCATTTTAATGGTTGCATAGGGGATTAGCTGCTTGATACGCTGATTGAGCGTCAGCTGTAAGAAGGGGAGCCAGAAAGAATGGCCATTTTTCTTCGGGCCAGCTCATGGCCCGAGCTGCCCTCTCAAAGTTCAAAAGAAATGCGTCAGGGTCTTCACCGGGCACATATTTCTGGAGTGCTATCCCTGGGGGGTGGGGGGTGTGTACACGCCCCTCGCCGGTAGAGGCCTGGGAAACTGAAGGTAGAGACTTGAGGCCTTCGACGTGTGCAGTTATAGTTTTCGTGAACATTTCCCTGTCCGCCTGGGCGATTGTCAGCTGGTTTTCCACGGCCCATTCAAGCTTTTCTTGCCCCTTAATGAGATGGTCGATAAGGGTCTCCATCTTGACCTGACAGATGGATGGTGTAGGGGATCCCACTTCTGACACCAGTTGTCCCGGGGGTGCTGGGTTGGAAGGGGTGTCGACCACCTGAGACGGGGCTGGTGGGTCAAATAGAAACACAGGTGCCTTCAATAAGGGTTTCAATGAAGGCTTTATTGGAATATACGTCTTTTTCATGTAACTCAAAAAGGTGTCTTTTGTCTCTGTATAAGGGGCTCCTTCGCGATGCCTTGTGGTCTTGGTGGTTTTCTCCCAGTAGACGTCTCTGCACAGAGGTTCTCACGTTGTACCATAAAAGAAAATAAAGAGAAACACGAGTCGCATCCAGTACTCGGGGAATGGCGATAAGGGCCGGGAGTGAGGGAACACAACCAGTGTGAAGTGCTCAAACTTATTTAAACGGACGTGCCTAGGAGTGCTCGTGCTCCGGGAAAGGGTTTCTCTTGCGGGGTTTACAGTGGTGGCTGCCTCCGCCTCCCAACCCGCGACCCGGCCCCGTACCTCTCGAAGCCACGCTCCTCCCGTGGGCTCGTGGCAGGGCGAAGCGTTCAACCGTTGGCCTCCTGGCTTGTCGTTCACGTTCTCTTCGCGTCCTCGTTCTCGTCCTGGTTCCTCCTCGATTTCCGCCGCCGGGGATTCGCCGTCCGTCTTCGTGCTTGAACTTTCTGCTTTTGTCGTCATCAGGGGCGGAGTCTCGTAATCCCGATCCTCTGCCTTAAAGGAGCCGAACGCGTTAACCTCGTCTGGCCAATCTTTCTCGATGTCCTCGGGGTCCTCGTACCAAGTACAGGTTTGTGGCTGTGGGGAAAATGTGCAGGATGAAAGGGGGTGGCGGACCACAAGTCTTCGGGTGTAACAGACTCTCGCTTGTTGGACCCGCGACATTTACAAAGGCAGGTAAGTTTGTGAAAGGATACACATATGCCACTACTTCCCTTACTCATACATACGTTTTGTGAGTCTGTCTCACAGAATGCACAATGGTCTGTTCTGCCATGCTAGGGCACACAGCTATCGAGCTCAGCAGAATGTTAAACCATGTTTCACTAAATTGTGTATTTTACTGTGTTCTCGTTCTGTTTATCTTTTTTTTTTTTTTTTTTTTTTTTTTTGGTAGACCTTTATTGCACATCATGAATAAACACAGCGGAGCGCCTACAACCCACTGTCAGGGCCGGCCGCTATCAGTGCACCATACAGTCACAGTTGAACTCCATAATATAGTTCAGTGTTACAATCACAGCCCCAGATCGAGTTCCTGTAGGCACCAAATATGGTCCAAATGCAGCGTTCAAAGCACACATTGACGTCAGCCGTTAGCCCTCATGTGATCTCGGTCTCATTTTCCGATTATGTAGAACAGAGTCAATAAACTAACAACCTCAACTCCCCCCCACCCCCCCACTCCTGGTCTTAGTGAGCCACACTATGTGGACAGCTACAGCTCTCAAGGTTTAGCTGGTGCAGACCGCGGCCCAGAGGGCGAGGCCAACATAGAGATCGCAGTGCAGATCTCCCACCCTAGACTCAGAGCACAGCCGGGCGGCAGAGGCGGCCCGACCCATTCCACCCACCTTATCAAATGGCCAACACATCCAGAGCTCTATAGCGCAATCACCCTGCATAACGCAGTCATCCCCAACATTTACAAACAACGTTCAATCCGATACATGTTCATGATCCGGCAATCCAACAATCGCACTCCTTTCGCTATCGGAGTCATCCAGAGATAAGACATACAGTGTGAATGGAGCCCATATGTCCCGCGGGCGAGACCTCTCCGGCAATCCCTCATAATAACAGGTCAGTTGGTCTCTGCAGTAAGCCATATCCTTCAGCCATAGTTGCAAGTCTGGTGCCCTCCTTCCCCCCCACCCCATAGCAACCCTCCTCTTGGCCAACTGGAGCGCCAGTACAACTAGTCGGCGTGATTGCGCTGCTACCGCAGAGGCTATACCCAACAGACAGAGCCGCACATCAAGTTTAATCTCAACGGAAGTCATGACCGTGAGGCACTCAGTCACCGCCTTCCAAAAATCATACACTCTCGGGCATCCCCAAGCAAGATGTATAAAGTCAGCATCCTCCGCGCCGCATCTCACGCAACGTGCCACAGTGCGAAGCCCATATCTCACTAATTGCATCGGTGTGTAGTACCATTGATGCAGGAATTTATAATGCAAGAGACGGAAGTTGCCATTTATCACATACCCTCCCGTCATCGTACAACTTTCAAGCCATTCGTCATCAGTGAGAGGGTCAGGAAGACTTCTATCCCATCGTGCTCTGGCCTGGTCCGCCCCCCCTCCTTCATCCTCCTGCGCAGCCTTGTATAATTTAGAGATCAATTTAGCCCTGTCCTTAGCTGCGTAGATCAATTGCAATGCCCCGAGCGCCGGAGGCTCCTCCGGGTATGTCGGATATAAATCCTTTATCGCCGCCCGCAGACGGGCATAGATAAAGGTAGGCATACACGTGTTAGTCAACCCAGCTGTCATATCCTGCAAGGAGAGAAACGACGCCCCAGGGAAGAGGTCCCCCATGGTTTGCAATCCAGCTTCCCTCAAGACATGCAACCCTCCGATCTCCCCAGTGACCGAGATATCTGAATGGTACAGTAATGGCATAGACGGAGCATATAGTGGCAGGCGGGCCGCCCTCCGACCAAGGTGTTCCCAAGCCGTCGCCGTAACCCTCACTGTGTCTATCTCTCCCTTCTCGAAAACCGAGTGCTTGTTAACAACCATGGCCCTCAGCGGATACGGCAGAACCGCACTCGCCTCAAGTGCCACGTGCGGGGTGTATGGTGGGGCATTCAACCAATAACTCATAAAATGCGCCTGTGCGCAGAGATAGTACAGCCTCATGTCCGGTAGGGCGAACCCTCCCAGCGCATACGGCTTGGTCAGTACCTCCCAAGTCACTCTCGGTTTCTTGCCAGCCCACGTGAGAGTTATCAGGAGCGATCTTATCCTTGCAAAGAAATGCGATTTTAGTAGAATAGGAATATTTATGAAAAGGTAGAGGAATTTTGGTAACACCACCATTTTTATTAAGGATATGCGGTCAGCTAGAGTTAACGGGAGTCGAGTCCAGCGCGCTACCTGATCCTCCAGTTTGGACACAGCAACACCGTAGTTGGCCCGGACCACCTCCTGACTGTCCCTGTGCACCCAGACCCCCAGATACCGAACGGACTCAGTTGCCCACTCCAGGGGGAATTCCAGCTGAGTCTGGCAGGTTGCCTCCGTGAGCGGCAGTATCACTGATTTGTCCCAATTTATAGTGAGACCAGAATGTCTACCAAACTTAATGAATTCGCGTAGGATGTTATTCAAGTGAAGAGCCGGCTCCCTGACATACAGGACCATGTCATCCGCGTACATTGACACCGCCAGTGCTCGTAGTGGGAATTTCAATGCAGCTTCAGCATACCGTTGGCGCAAGATACAGGCCAGTGGTTCCATCATGATGGCAAACAGTAATGGAGACAGAGGGCACCCCTGTCTCGTCCCCCTCCGTACCGGGAACGAGGAAGATACATGGCCATTGACCCTGACCCTTGCCATGGGCGCAGTATATAAGAGGGCGATGAGCGACGTGAAAAAGAAGGGTACCCCCATACGGTGCAGGATAGCCATCATGTACTTCCAGGCCACCGAATCGAAGGCCTTAGCCGCGTCCAGCATGACCGCAGCTGCAGGCAGTTCAGGTTTAAGCAGGTGCAGTACGGCGAAGAGCGTCCTTAAATTATGTGTAGTGGATCTGAGTGGAATGAAGCCCGATTGGTCCGGTAAGACCATTACAGGCAACAGCAACCGCAACCGCGTGGCCAGTATTTTCGCAATAATCTTCACATCGGTGTTCATAAGTGAAAGGGGGCGATATGAATCACACTGATTTGGCGGTTTACCCGGTTTAGGCAGGGCCACCAGCAGTGCCTCCCTCATGGTTGCCGGCAATTGTCCGCAGTCAAATGCTTCCTCCAACACCCGTGCTAGCTGCGGGATCAGTAAATCTGCATACGTTTTATAAAATTCGGAGGGCAAACCATCCGTACCAGCCGCTTTACCACTAGGTAGGGCCGCTATTGCATCTCTGAATTCTGCCTCAGTGACATGGTGCATAAGGAACTCTTGCTGCCCCCTAGAGAGCCACACCAAGGCTACATCCTCCAAATAGCGATTCACCTCTTCCTCATCTGCTGTGTCCCGTAGTGCATAGAGCTGCTCATAATGTTTGGCGAAGCAGGACAATACACCCTCCGTGCTAGTAACCACAGTCCCCTGATCCACAATCTCCTGCACCGTGCAGTGTCGTGCCCACGGTTCCCTGATCCGGTCTGCCAGGCCCTTGCCCGGTCTGCCCCCTTCGCCATAATACCTGGCCGTGGCTGTCTTAGAGAGGAATTTTACCTCCTGGTCCGCCAGATCGTTATATTCATTCACCTTCGTACGAATGTCAGCGAGGACCGTGCCCCCTGTCCCTTCCTCCAATCGCCTTTCCAGAACACGTAACTCTCTCTCTAATCGACTCATGGAGTCCCTAATGGACGTGAGCACCCCCGACCTCAACCCAATGCACGCTCCCCTCACCGTCACCTTGAAGGCCTCCCAAACAGTACCCATGCTGTCCACTGACCCCACATTATTAGTAAAAAACTCCTCTATGATCTGCCTCAGTCGCTCAGACAACACCTGATCCGTCAGCACCCCGGATGAAAGCCGCCAAGTGAAAGGAGCGGGAACCTGACACGGGAGCTGTAGCACTAACGTAACGGGCGCATGATCAGAGAGAGTGCGAGGCAGATGGTCAGCACTCACCACCCAACCACTGACATCTCGTGTCGTGAGCCAGTAGTCCAGCCGCGACCACGTATCGTGTGCTGAGGTGTAGCATGTGCCCTCCCGCCTACTCGGGTTTCGCAGTCTCCACACATCCAGCAGCCGCAACCCATCCATACCATCGCACACCGCATCCACCGCCTTCTTACGCACAGCAGTTCTATCCTGTTTCCTATCTAGCTCTGCATCCAGAGTAACGTTCCAATCCCCCCCACAAATGATAGCTGAAGGTGCAAGTGAATACAGCTTGTTCCAGAGAGTAACGTAAAACTCAGGGTCATCAACATTTGGTCCATAAACATTGAGCAGAGTTACCAGTGTGCCATATAATTTACCCTGCATTATGACGTATCTACCGTGCGGGTCAATGTCTTCATGCAACAGTACAAATGGAACATTTCTCTTTACCAGGATCATCACCCCTCTTGCATAGGAAGAATAGTTCGTGGCCAGCTTCACCCCCGCCCACTGTCTGCCCACCTTATCTGCCGCTTTCCCCTGAAGGTGCGTTTCCTGTAGGAATGCCACTTGCACCCCATGTCTATTCAGAAAGGCAAGCACCTGTCTGGTCTTTTGCGGCCTATTAAGTCCCCGCACATTCCACGTTATGCATTTAATCCTACCCCCCCTCTCCATTACACCAACCCCGCAATCCACCCTCAACATAATAGGCCCTCCCCGGCGACCATGCCCGAATCCCACCCAGAGACATCAACAGCACAGAAAGGGAGTAAGACCGTTCGCTACAGCGATCCCTCCAGCACCAGCACACCCAAGCATAATCCAACATCAACGAAGAGCACACTTCCCTGACCAGGAATAAGAACAATCCCCCAACAGTCCCCGGAACCCCAACCCCCATCCCTCCACCCACTTCAGCGTGCCCCAAATGCCAAAGCAATCCCATTGTCCCCCCTACCCCAAACCCCAGTAACATCAACAACTGCGTGTGGGGATCTCCCGTCCTGGGGGGCGCAGTGGCACTCCACTCACGCCAGAGACGGACGAAAGCGTAGACCTGTTATCCAGAGCTACATCCCCGTACCTGCAAACCAATTCCGTTAACAGTACAGTATCAGACAATTGAATATCCCCCGGCACAATGTCAAAAGTGTTCCAGCCCAGGCCCTCAGTAACAAGTTCAGGACTCGCAGGCAAATGGGGGCACCACATGCGCATCGCAGCTCATGCACTCCACGCACCACCCCAGCGGGCCGCAGCCCGGCCTAGTCATGCTCACAGAGGAGAAGTGACCCACGACGGGCTAGTGCAGCGTAAACCACAGAGTCCCCATCAGGTAGCATGCTCCCCCATCCAGAATGTACGCAGTCACTGAGTAGATCAATGCAGGACCCGGGGGATCCAAAGACTCAGCAATTATAACCGCCCAAACGACAGTGGAGGCAGTATATCTCAGTGCCTCGCAGCATGGCCCCCTCCACAGGCAACTGCACAGTTTCAGATCAGGCGGCCTCCTCCTGCCCGCCATCTTCTCCGTCCCGAGGTTCCCTCGGCCCTTTAGCTCTCCTTTTCAGTTGCTTGGCATAGTCCATGGCCGCCTTCGGGGAGGAAAATATCTTGTTGTCCGCAGGGGGTCCGATCCGCAGGCGCGCCGGATAAAGCATGGCATACGCTATGTCCTCAGTTCGCAGCATCTGTTTCACCGCGGTAAATTCCTTGCGAGCCGTCTGCACCGCCATGGTGAAGTCGGGGTAGAACTCGAGCTTGTTGCCCTGGTATTCGATTGTCCCCCTGTCCCTTGCAAGCCGAAGGATGGTATCACGGTCTCTGTAGTTGAGAATCCTGGCTACTATCGGGCGCGGTGGTGCTCCAGGTGGAGGCCGCTTGGCTAGAGAGCGATGGGCTCGCTCCACTATAAAGACTTTGGACAGGTGATCAGCCCCGAAAATATCAATAAGCATACGTTCCATGAAGTCTTCCATGCGCCCCACATTTGTGGATTCCGGCAGGCCCGTGACCCTTACATTGTTCCTTCTGGACCTCCCTTCCAACTCCTCGTTCTTGGCCTGTATGACCGCCAAGACCCTCTCCATGCTGAACACTTTGGAAGAGACTGTGGCCAGACCATCTTCTGTGGCAGATACTCTCTGTTCTACCTCCCCCATGCGTTCATTTTGGCGGTCGAATTGCGCCGCCATGTGATCCAGGCGGTGGTTGACAGATTCCATGGTCCCTTCAATTGACTGCAAGGTCTTTTGCATGGCCATCAGGGTGGATTCCAGGTTAGGGTTGCCTCCCACAGCCCCCCCCTGATCATGGTCAGCAGGCGCTTGCGAGGATGTGTGCGCAGACTTTTTATTCGTGTCAAATGTTATTTTCGGCTGGTTTCTGTCCGGCCTGCCCATGGTGGCAGTTAGGTCAGCTCAAAAAGTGACGTCAGCAGAGACACAGCTATGTCCGGCTATGTGCAAAGGGCAGGTCCAGAGCACTAGCCAGCGCCACTTCCAGCCTCGCCCCGTGTACCCCAGGGAAGCGCAGGCAGTCCAAACGCCCGCCGTGGAGGGAACTAGAGGCACACTCCGACGCACTTTCAGGCACTCCGCGGCTTAACTGTCTGCGCCCAGCAGAGTCTCAAACGAAGTACAGCAGAGCCTCACCACCACTTGTGCTCGCTTTTCACTTCTTTGCGTTGTTGTAGAAAGCCCCCCTGGGAGCCAAAGTCAGCCGACCAGGATCGCCTCTGCACTTAATGGCGGACGCACCGCAGGTCGCCGGTGTCTCGAGGTAGCCCAGGGTCCCAACTGCCCCGATATCACATGGGCCTCTCCGCCGCCACCGCCCGTGGCATCAAGCTCACACCCAGGGCCGCCTGCACGACAGCACCGCTCACCAGAGCACCTCCGCCCCTCCCCCGCCAGCCCTAGTTCGCGCGGCGCGGCCTAGTCATGCCCGGCGCCACCTCCGCAGCCCCGGGCTTGCGTACAGCCCCGCCCCACTCACCAGTGCCGACAGGCCGGGTCCGGTCCGCTCCGCAGCAGCTCCGGTGGGTCTCCGCCGCTCCGCTCCTTCACCGTCTCACCCCTGCAGGCTGCCGACTCCGCACCCCCGGGACAGCACGAGCAGCGGTATTCTCCAGCCGGGCAGCAGCGGGAGGCTCCCCCACGAGGTCGCTAGACCGCACCAGCGCGATCGCGGTGCAGGGCGACCCGGCTCACAGAGGCTTACACAGCCACAGCAGACACCGGGAAAAGACGTCGCCGCCGACCCCCGATGTCAGTGGGGTGCTCTCGGCGTTTTTACAGGCTGCAGGCACGGGAATTTGAGGATAAATGAGCGAATTTTTTCAGGTCTGGACAGAGCCTCACGCAAGTGCGGCCATCTTGTCCGGCGCCCTCTAGCGCCCCCCTTCTGTTTATCTTTAATGGAAGTTCACAAGATGCTTATGCTCTGCTTTGCGCTGTTCAGTTCTGAGATCTGCCCTCTAACTGGCAATCCTGGCCGGTCAAGTCGTGTGGTGCCTGTGAACTTCTGTGGCGGGAGAGCAGGCTTGAGGGCTTTTTTCAGTGTCTCAGAATACTCGAGGGCTCTGTATTGCCTTTAAATGCTCCAGAGTCCAAAGACTGATACCTTGTCATGCTTGGGGTTATGTCTCGTGCACGTTGCCCATATGACGGGGGGGTCCTGAGGGGTACATGAGAAGCTCGCACCTCAGTCCACCCTTCACTCTCTGCTTTCATCCAGTGGGTAAACAGGCACGGTCTCCTCCTCCCTCGTGCGTGCTCACATTTAACCAACTTCTCCTGAGCGGTGAGTCATAGGAGACCCATCTTCACTGGAGATATGAGGGAAGGAGGGTCTTAGGAATGCGGGGGCTTTGGTGCTCAGTGGTGTGCCTCAAATTCCAGGTTGATTTTCTTATCCGAGCTCTTCGGAGACCGTTCAGGCGGGCAGTGGAAGTAGCACCCTCCTCTCCTCATAGAAGAACGGCCATCTACCCTGCTGCCCGCATCTCTGCCTTGCTGCCTGTGCCCGCATCTACGGTGCAAGACGGAAGGGAGTTCGGCGTCGTTGCACCTTGGTTTCGAAGAAGTTCGATCCTGCCCTGCCCTAGTCCCCCTACAACAGTTTAAAGCACGTCTCCGCTCCGTTTTAAGGCTGAACCCACTGTCGCTTCCCCACTCTGATGGAAGACCGCATTTAACAGCTCGCTCGTTCCTACAAGCAAATCGGCATCTCCCATCAGTTCCCGGTGTTGCACCATCTGTGTCCTACCGAGAGTGGCTGAATGTAACCAGTTATCAGTGTGTTTATCAGCAGGACGCAAAACGCAAGTTGATCGTTCTTAAGCAAAGGACTCTGCCTTCCCTAACTTTCAAAATAGTCTTTAAAGGAGTCTTCTTGCTCTCCGAATGCACTTGTCAGCAAGTATGCTGACTGTGTTGTGTGTTGTTTAAGGGTTGGGCAGTTGAATCCTTGGGCCTCGGTCCTTTTTTTTCTTTTTAAACTCGTGGCACCCGGCTGTTCTGCGCATTTCTAGTTTTATTACATCTGTGCCCTGAGTTTCTCTGTGGTGCGAAGTAGGGTCTCCGCACCTTTCAGTTGGTACTGCTTCAGCCCTGACACATACCAATTGTTTCCTATGGGTAGCTGGATGTGCTTGTTCTCCGATGTTGCTAACTCAATTTGTGTCCCTCCCTCTCCATAGCTAAAGGAATACTCACCGAAGGGCGTGAGACAAAACATCCGGGCCTAAATCGATCGATAAGTGCCTGGAGGTGATTCGGCTTGTTTTGGCGGTGTTGAAGCACATTCACTAAGTAGCTGCAGGTTGCAGTTAGCTAGGCCTTAACTTTGAAGCACTTTGCTCCTGGCAAGTCCCTGCAGGGTACATCAAAGGGCTAGGATACTAGGGGTAAGTTTACAGATTCTCGGAGGGAGACCAGTCCGATTATCAATGCTCCAGCAGGGTACAAGTCTGCTTCGTCGTTGGAAAGGAAATCGCCCACTTACCAATTGCAGGCCGGTCCAGGGGCTCCACCCACACTCCGAAGCAGATGAATGGGAGAGGTGAGGAATTTAAACTCCTGCCACGTGCCGGAACCCTCTCTTTGGTTCTGGAGTGCGAAAGGTGTCCTGCAAGGGGCTATATTCCAGACAGAAACCCGGGGCGTAACAGCTTTGTGCCTGTTATTAGTCCCCTTGGGGAACTGTACTCTATAGAAGGGGCTGTAGACACTTTTGTAGCTGTTCCCGTAATACTGATCGCGCTTGCGTACAGGTAGCGGAAGAGCTCCCTTGCGAGTCTCCCCTCATTTGCCTGGGGGCTGCCCCTGTGTAAATGAGGGAATCACGTTGTCTCTTCGCCCTATTAGACGCCTCATGCAGTGCTCTATGGCCAAGATTGTTCTCAAATCTAATTTTTGCCTTCAAAAGACTGTGGTACAGGGAAATGAAAGCAGGTATGCCAGAAGTCTTGCCACAATAAGTTATTCTGAAGTTTGCAAAGTAATTAGTTGTGCGGACACTAGCTTTATTCCTAATTGTGCATCTATTAATTTTTTGCTCATAGTTAATTTCATGTTAAAATCTTAGTCAATTCTGTTCTTTTAGATATATATTACCTTATTGGTATATTTGACGGTGTGCACCTGTTACAACGCATTTTTTACAACGCACTACTGTTACAACGCATCCATTACAACGCAGATACTGTTACAACTCATGTTTTTACAACGCATTTTTTTACAACGCAGGTACCTTTACAACGCATACCATTACAACGTAAGTATTGGTAAGTATATGGTTATATTTTAAATGTTATATGTTTGGGGTAAAGGGGTATTTTTAGGGTTTAGGGACACTTTTGGGTAAAGGGGTATTTTTAGGGTTTAGGGACAGTTTTGGGTTTTTGGGTAAAGGGGTATTTTTAGGGTTCAGGGTCAGTTTTCAGTTTTCGGGTAAAGGGGTATTTTTAGGGTTCAGGGTCAGTTTTCAGTTTTTGGGTAAAGGGGTATTTTTAGGGTTCAGGGTCAGTTTTCAGTTTTTGGGTAAAGGGGTATTTTTAGGGTTCAGGGTCAGTTTTTAGTTTTTGGGTAAAGGGGTATTTTTAGGGGTCAGGGTCAGTTTTCATTTTTTGGGTAAAGGGGTATTTTTAGGGTTCAGGGTCAGTTTTCAGTTTTTGGGTAAAGGGGTATTTTTAGCGTTCAGGGTCAGTTTTCAGGTATTGGGGCACAGGGTAAAAATAAAGTAAAATTTATTTTAAATTAATTAATTGGTATTAAATTACATTAAATCAGTTTAATTTATTTTTGGGGTTGAGGGTCAGTTTTGAGTTTCTGGGGTGTAGGGGTACAGGGTAAAAATAAAGTAATAATTTAAAATTACATTAATTAATTGTATTTAAATTAAATAAAATTACATTAAATTATATTTTTAATAATTAATTTACCATTATAATGTTAATATTAATATATACTTACCAATACTTACGTTGTAATGGTCTGCGTTGTAAAGGTACCTGCGTTGTAAAAAAATGCGTTGTAAATACATGCGTTGTTACAGTATCCGCGTTGTAAAATCCGCGTTGTAACGGTATGCGTTGTAAAAGTCCGCGTTGTAACATCATATATCCATATTTGACCTGTATGCTACAGGATAAGCATGACCTATACTACACTTTTCCATTGATTTTAAGTGGCTTAATAAATATAGTCTGCTTACCTTCGCTGTTTCTAGGCATATCTGACACTTTATTTTCCCTGGTAAATGTCCAGGTGTAACCTCATGATAATATAAACGGGTACAATTCTAATTGTGCAAAAAATCAGTTCAAAGTTAGCACTTATTTAAGGAAATTGCTTCCCTTCTTTAACTTCACAAAGTGGCCATCCTACACACACTCTGGGCAAGCCGTCTTGAAGCACTGCAGGAACAATCGCTCCAGTCCTATAGTTTGATTCAATCTGTTAAGCAACATTATGATTTACAATGTCCGAACCCGTTCAGGTGGCTGCGGCAGACAGGTGTTACTGGGCCAAAACCATGGAGGTTGAGGCCTTTTACCATTGCTATCCTGGGGTGTGCCCTACTAGGGCTCTGCTAACTGGGCCAAGTACAACCCCTTCTGCACTGGACTCTGAGTAGTAGCAAGGTTAAGCAGATACAGGTTATCAGGGAGGTTAGTGTAGGGGTTACCGTGGCTCAAGAATCAATACTACACCGTCCCTCCAGCAGCGCAATAAGATCAATGTCCAACCAAGGTTCTTCTCTTAATAGAAAAGACTAGTAATTTATTACCCAGAAGACACAGCATTTCACTACACAATCAATAATGCTTGAAAAGCTGATTTTCAGTTGTAAGTATTTGTGCTCCAGTGTCCTCTGATGACTAGGCCTCCTGCTTTTGGGCTTCTCCTCTCAGGTTTAGCATTTGGAGTACTCCGTGTCTCAGGTCTATTTCTTTTCAGTCTCTCACCAAGTTCACATTAGCAGTGCAGGGCCGCATTCAGCCCTCCCCTGGCAGCGGGATGTTACCAGCAACACCAGCAACAGGTGCCTGCAGATGGCACTTGGCAATCTTCTCAGGAGCCTTGTGGCAGCTGGCCGCCCAACCCATTACTCTGAGGGCAGCTGCTGGAGTGGAGGCTTTTGACTGGGCCCTCTTTCAAGTGGGAGCTGTAGATTGTGGCTCACTTTGGCGCACACAGTGCCGTTCACTCCAACTCTCCAGTGCAGTGTTTCACAAACTGTGGGTCGCAACTCACTGGTGGGTCAATAAATAAAGATGCCTTTAAATTGTGTATTTATCTTGTTACAATTGCAGCGCTTCAAAGACAAAGCTCAAATGTCAGGCTATGTCTTCTGGTAAATCGCTACCTATTTTTTTAACTTTGGATTGTTGTTTGCAAACTCTTCTTATTTTGCAGTAAGAGTAAGAAAAGTAAAGTGAATTATGTGGCAATCTTCTTGTTGCGGTACAGCGACACTCTGAAACTAAATGCTGTAGGATGTTATTTTTTGTAACACACAACAAAATGTAAATACCTGTAGATGAAGTGTACACATTCAGCAGTTAGGAAAGCAAAAATGAAGCACACGTGATAAAAGCAAACATTTTACTAGGATCAAAACAAATTAAGGCACTTAACTTGGTGATGCACAAGTAAAAAATGATCACTAAAACCTGATTGGTGATGACCTTGGTTCTTAATGTGGCACCCCCGGTTCTTAATGTGGCACCCCCGGGGCATCTCTGTTGTCACGTAATCTTATGGATGGCTGTGACCCAACAACACACTTGGCAATGCTGTGGTCATACAGTCCACTTGTAAGACACATGGGCCACCAGGAGGTTAATATCCTGTCTTCTCAGTTTGACTTCCCTCACAGGCACATTGCTCCTAGCAGCTACAATGGGCATAACTGCTGAATGTTTCACTCCTGATCCGTCAGTACCACAAGTGCGTTGCCACACTTGCTTAATGTGTCTGTATCAAACAGATTCTACATCTAGGTCAATTACAGCAGTTCTTTCCCATATCTGCTTCGCCTGCATGGTTAGCACTTCACCCCTTGTTCACTGGTAGGATATCTTGACACGCAAGACAGTCCTGTAATTTCTCCTTCAAATTGGACTGCAGGAGATGTTCCCTTGTGTATGGAAAGCTAGCTGTCAGTGTAACACTAACTGTTGGCTGTGTAGTAGTTCCTGTGTACTCTGCTTGAGAATTGCCTCTTTGGTAGAAGAGATCACAACAATTAACTACCATGGGTCTTTAGCGACCATCTTCATACTGGTCTTGCAGACGGTGAATGTGTAAACCATGTCTACTTCCTTGTGATTGGTTTGGGCTAGTTCCTCTTTCATGTGTCATGGCCATGCCACCTTTCATGGTTGGCCGCTGTCTGCAAGGATCCTTTGCCCTGAGGATAGTCACCAGGTAGAGGGGCCACAACAGAAGTACAAAGAGGGGAGAGTTACCGCACCCAGCTATTTCTGACCCCTTCATTTAGAGATCAGGAAGAGATAAAGAATCTGAGCCCCTTCAAAGGGCTTCTTTCCCTAACGACAGATATTGAAGGCCTCACCCTATATTCACTACCAGCTACCTAAAGTCCGCTTCATGCAGCCATTAACCTACTCATGTATCAGGAAGAGCCCTGGCACTTTAAACAAAAGCCTGTTTCCTCTTTCTTTACCATAACGTCTGGTGCTATCCAATTCCCCATGGAGGAGATGCCAGCAATACACCTATACTATCTGGAGAAAGCAACCTTTCCTAAATCTTTAACTCTGGTCAAGTCTGTGGGCTTCCAAAATGGGACCTGCATACCTGTATCACTTGTGCACATCACACTATCACAGAGTGTACACGCAGAGCATATGGCATGTCACGTTCAGGATTCCGTGCTCGTCGTGAGTAGTGGAACTTTGTATGACTTGGCCTGTAAGCATGCATTTGGGTCTCGCAGGTAAAAGCCTTTCGTTATAATTCACCAACTATGGTTCACTGCCGGCACCATGCTCCATGCATGTAACCCACATGAGTGACGGTGATCCCCTCACTCTGAGAATGCTCTCTGTGTGCCCTTCCTGGTTCAGGACTAGGTCCCGAACCTAGTTTTGTCAAAAGACCGGGTTGATATCAATGCTCGCACTCTGGGTTAGCGTATGGTATGGCCAGAAATAAAAAAAACGGAATCACCGGTATCCAGTTAAGGATTACAGGGCAGAGGACATATTTGTACATCATGCACGGGACATTCCTGTCACAACAAAAGTTTGAATAGACATTTATTTGCCTGAACACATCCCCATTGTCTACGAAGTTTGTGTCATATGGAATGGGAAGGCGAGCAAAATACTTATAGGTACACACAATGAATTATTTGTAGGGAGGATCTGGAGTGTCCACTGGCCTGCCAAGGTACTATAGTATCCTCATTGTGTAGACCAAGGGCACCCCATCGAGGCCCAATACACCTCCAACTCCGGCCTCCGCATCCCAGCCACTCAGTGGCAGTCATTTCTGTTTGTATTCTAAATAGTATTACAGCTGGCAGACATCGCAGCAGTCAGATGTTGCACAATTGAAGGCTTCTCCCAACCGTGAACAGACACCAGATCTCAAGCACAAACCTTTAATTTGCAGAGGCTGGCTCTCAAGAATTTCACACCAACTGGAACACTCATTTAATCTCCAGATATTGCTATTTACTTTCACTTGGCCTGCCCTGCATTGATTAATTTAGAGGTAGAAAAGTTGCCAAGGAACCGCATGTGACCCTTCTGTCCCCTTTGGTGTGGGCTGACTCTGCACCCGTTCTTGCTGATATTGGCACTAATTGGGTGAAACTCTAGCCCGTACTTTATTAATAATTTTAGATAATAGACATCCGAATGAAGCAATAATACTAAACGGCTGCATAATCTGTATTTTGTGTATCGGGGTTTATTCCCTCATTGCGACATTAGCAGTTTTTGCCATACTTCGTTGTCACAGTCACCTGCTTGGTGAGGTCTGGTGGCTCACTGGACTAAAATACACCCACTGCGGGTATATGTGTTTGACCTCATTGTCACATGTTTAAATCTCACCCTCCCCATGCTTTTCTATATCAGCTTGGGGGACATGCTAAACTATTCACATCTCATAATTGAGTTATACACCGGCCTTACAAATGGGCATTAAAAACAAAAAACACCGAACACTGCTTGCTCTATGTTAGTGAGATTGTCTGTGCTTGATTTTTTTCAGTCGTTAAGTTTGCTAGTCATTCTGTACGACGTTTTATGGTATATGCAGACAAGGTAGCTTTGTCTTTGAACTAGCCTTTTCTTTAGGATCAGGAGTACCTACTGAAGATGCACAGGCTCCCATCTTTCTGTATGTTGTTTTTGTTTCTACGTATGTTAAAATGCTGTTGCGTGCTTATCTAGGTTCCTGATCGATACTGTGACCTTATGCCCCTATTCGGCTATAAATCCATTTATTCCCTATATTGGCATAACCGTTCAAGTGCGATTTTCTGAAAAGTCATCTCTGGCCTCACACGAACAGAGCCACATTCCAGCATGACTCTCTGCTACTTCCTTTGCGACCAATTAGTGCAATGACAGAGCAGCAGTCACTATCTGATATTCCTAGATAACACTCCGAGTTCTTCAACAAGATAAAAACTTAGCAAACCTGGAAATCCCCGCTTGCTATGGTTTGATTAGTAATGGAACTCTAATGAGCAACTGATAACTGTCACTTCCTAGTGACATCTTTAATTGACGTCTTATGTCCAGCAAACTTGCGTCAAACCCGGCACCTGTCAGGTATAAATATTACCAACGTTGCCTTAAGCAATGCGAAGCTGTGAGCTGTTAGCTGTGAGCGAACCTGTTGCTGATGCCAGCTGCCTGCATGACCCCGTGTTGGTAAAAACTAGCACTCTGTCGCTGCAGCCTGCTATCCTGTGGTGGTGAAGCTGCTGATTACCATTATCGCCGCTACAGTGCGACCTATGGTGCAGTACGCTTGAGGAGCCGTGCAGCCGTCCTCTACGAAGACATCCAGCCCAGCTGCCCGCGGATGCTGTCACCCCTCCTTCCTCGACGCGCTGAAGAGAGAAGCCGCTGCCTTTCTCGTGCAGAGAAATCCAGTCCCGGCGCTTCCAGTTTACCCTCGCGGGTGACTGGGATATCGAGAGAGACCCCTGAAGGAGATACCAATCCTCCATCATTCTATTCAGAGGTATGGTGTTGACTAAACCCTTAGACGAGAATTCTTGAAACAAACATTGGCAAAACCAACTTAACTTAAGCTACTTACTTACTCCCCTTCTCACGTGTTAGGCTTAGGTCAGGCACACTGGGGTAGGCTTAGTTAGAAGCACCAGTTGAGTATGTTAGCCTAATGTATATATGACTGTATATATGTTTTATTACTTTTAAACCATTGTATGGCTAAGAAACCATATCAATGCTTTTACAGTTCTATTTCGCAATACTTATCTTACTGTACGTACTTTTCATAATAACAGTTATTGCAATTGTGGCAATACATTTCTCTTGTACGAGAAGAAAGACTGTTCAATAAATATTAACCCTTTATTGATACACGCCCGTCTCTCTATTCTCTACATCTCGTGAAAGTAAACTGCACTAGACTGACTGAGTGAAATCTATGTCTATTGTTTCACACGACCCTAGAGATCGACTCTTGATCTGAGGAGCAAAGTTGTCATGTTGCACGGTTGTTGGAAAACTGAATCCCTTCTTGTCTGTGCCAAGGAAGCTGATCACTTCCTATGCAGAGAAGAAAGTTTCCAGTGACCTCTGAGCTAGTTGGTAACACAACCCAATTAAGTTTAGCATAGTCAGTGGAGGCCTGGAATATCTGCAGTTCCACGTCGATACTACTGTTTATGTTATTCCAATGCGCAGGGCCTAGTGGGAAACTAGGAACTACACTACATGGCGCCCTAACGTTTGGTAAGGCGATAAACTAACGCAAGACTTGTAGAGTAACTCAGTCGTGCATATTTCACACCCCTTTCTCCCGTAAATACTCCAATAGACGTCTGGAGTGGGTGAAAGGTTAAAATCCGCCCGACCTTAGTAGGAAGAGATTCCTATGTAAAGCTCTGGTTTATTCAACGTTGAAGGATACAGTGTTCCAAAATATTGTGCATTTAATCTTTGTCTCTTTGGAGACCTACTCTGCAAAGCCTGCATTTTTAAAATGACAGACAGTGAAGAAGAAAGGGAAGCAGTTAGACTGGCTTCCATACTAATAGAGGAAGACACGAGTCTCCTACAGGCAGACCCGGGTGCTATCATCATCCCGGTCCAGTTAAGAAGATCTATAACTTTAAAACTTATAGAAAACGGACTGCCACCTCAAGGTGGTACAGTAATTTTCGTGATAGAGGCTCACGAGTATCGGCAGACAGAGGTATTCTATTCATGGATAAACTTTCCAGCGGTAAACGCTATAACACAAGAGTTTCACTATTACAAAATAGAGGAACCTCCGGAAGAGTACGCTCCTTTCGAGGAGGTTGAAATTCCACTTAAATTTCAAGAGCACCTGCTCTGGTTTAATGGCGCCCTAAAACACAATGATCACATAACTAGGCTCGGTCCACTAGGTAGACCAGGAGCCACGTGGCCGGTTCTAGCCAGCTACACACCACATCCTGACATTGCAAAAATGTCTAGAGAAGAGCTCTTAGTACAGCTAAACACATTAATAAAAATACATAGGCAATTAGTCCAATATGTAATACGGACTGCAACAGTCCAGCCAGCTGTTAATTCACCACAGCTGACCCCTCATCAGGGGAACACAAATAAAATTACACCACAGAACATACAGTCATGTCTTGGTAAAACACCCGTAAAACGGGAACAAATTCCTTTCTGGTTAGCCCAGAAAATTACTCAAATAGAGGCAGTATTTCCTGATACTACCCCTATTGAGAAACACAGAATCTTGACCATCTGCCTTCCTATGGGAATCGCACCACACGTGGAGGACTGTGACACTTGGGGTACAGTCTTTGCTTCCATTTACACAAAAACACACGGTGTTCCGTCTATGGCGGTAATACCAGAAGTGCTAAAACAGATTCAAAATGAATTCGGTCCAGAGCCCGCTTTAAATCTAGGTATGAAATTACTGAAAGACTTCAAGCAGGTCACGGCTATATTATTAGCCAACATAAAGGGAGAAGCAGCATCTGTGGCGATCCGCCAGAAGTTGAAGGAAACGGATATAAAAGATCCTGTTGAGCTTGCAAAAATCATAGAAAAATGCTATGAAGAATTAGGTAGAGACAGCTTGGGTGGAAAACCAGTTAAGCCCCAACTGCTCGAAAATCCAGAAAAATTATTTATTAAAAATAATTCAAACACTCCTAAAAAGAGCTGGGATGGAAATAAACAATCCACTCCCAAGGAAAAAGTTTTCCAGTCCAGAGGAAGGTCTCCTCGACGGAGGGAAAGAACTCCGACTCGAGAACGCCAGTCTCCCCAACGGGAGCCCTCTGAGAAAAGATATAACCTTAGAAATAGGGATAATATAAAAAAACCTGATAGATAT
Organism: Lissotriton vulgaris; assembly: GCF_964263255.1. Lineage (NCBI taxonomy): Eukaryota > Metazoa > Chordata > Amphibia > Caudata > Salamandridae > Lissotriton > Lissotriton vulgaris. Next base: position 1,334,252,129 of record NC_141693.1, read on the forward strand.
CAAAGTATTGATACACGTCCCTCTCGATCTCTTCCACAGAATTCGGAAAGAAGGGGACGGTCAGACCCAGGAGAGCACACCAAGTCCAAAGACAAGGAACCTGCTCAAAATAAGAAATCTCAATTTCAGAAAAAGAAGGTAGCCAGTATTAGAGTAATCAACCATGCCGAGAATACTGAGGACACAGTTGAAAAACGGGGAGTGGGCATTGACAATGTTGGACAGTGCAGCAGAAATCAGTATAGCGCGCAAGAACTTGATGAGTCATCTGGAGACAGTGGACACGAATGAATACATTCAGGTTGAAACTGCCGACGCCAGGCTTAGCGAGCCCCATAAAATATACGAAATAACATTGCGTATGGAGGGTGATAAGACTAGGAAAATTAAGGGTCTATTTTGGGATAAGCTCTCAAAAGGCTATGATATTCTGTTAGCTGAAAAAGATTGGCCCCCGGAGTTTGTCAGGGAGTGCCCTCGTGGCGAAGAAGTGATTATGCCTGCCTTCTCGAATCACATACCGATTCACAAAAAATACACATATGCAAGGAAATGGGCAGTAGCCCAGGCACCTGCATTGTATAAAAATCATGTAGGATGGGATGAGGATTCACCGCCTCACAAAATCCAACAAAAAAATGAACCAACTGCCCAACGGCAGTATCCCATAAAGCAAGAAGCTAAAAAACAAGTCAGGGAGATCTTAGATCAACTTGAGTACCAGGGGGTGATTGAAACATGCACCTTTCAAATGAACAATCCTTTGTTTCCTGTCTCCAAGCCAGACCATTCATATCGTCTAGTTTTGGACTACAGACATCTTAATACATGTTAGCAAAAACAAAATTAGATACACGTGACAACACGATCGATCTTGTAATCCGAGTCATCCCAGGAAGATGCGGATTCACGTACCTGACCTCTAATGAGGGAGAAAAGGTACCAATTTCAATTAAATCTCACTTGTACACACAAGCAGAAAAAACATTCAGTCACACAGAAAGAACTGTGAACGCAGTGCAAATCGCATTAGCAAATGAAAGAGAACTAGCACACGGCAAACGGATTAATATCCTTACAGCGGAATCCGCCTTCGAGGCGCTATTCAGCCCGGTAAACCTGCCTACAGTGTCACTGGATCCGAAATGGATACAGTGCATAGATTCTCTAGGAGCGGAAGATGTGAAATACTATTTCGCTCCGCAATTTGAAGAACTGAATGATTTAGAATATGAAGAAGAATATCCTCTGCCAATCGAAATCCTGCCTCTCCCACAATACGCCTGTATAATCTATACAGATAGCTTTGTACAGCATTTTAATGTAGAGAGCAAATCCTACAATGCAGCATGTGCGATTATTAAAGGTCGTTGGCTGTGCGGTAAATTCAGACCGAAAATAACAAAAACCGAATCAGTAAAGTACTGTTCGGCTCAAAGAACTGAAATCAGATCTTTAAAGATGGCGCTCGAAAATGCAGAACGCGAATTCCCCACACTTATAGTGTGCAATTCTCATTTTTGCGTCAATTCTTACAACAATAAACTGCAGAGTTGGATCGAAAACGACTACAAAGATGACACAGGTGCCACAATAAAGCATAAAATGCTCTGGAACCAGGTAGCTCTTTTATACAAAGAACTACAAAAGACTCACGTGATTCACGCACAGAGTCTTCGACGTGATGGCGTTCACGTTGCAGGGAATTCATTGGCTAATACAGCCACCGCGGAAGCAACTAACCCGGCTTCCGTAGCCACAAAAAAGCGTACAGATAAGTACATAGATGGGGAAACCATGCTGGCAGTAAGAACGACCGTAAAAGGCGACTGTGCAGCACTACCCGTAAACTATCCACTCAATTATGCATACATAATCGATGCAAACTCCGTTCCTTTTGCTCGAATCCCTGGAGTGGGGGATAGAGTAATTCCAAACAGGAGCAGGAGGGGCTTCCTCCTACTGGAAGCACACATGGGGTTGGGTCTGAGACACCAAACAATCAAAGCCTCTCTGAAAGAATTGCAATCAGAGTACTGGTGGCCAGGAATGAGTATAGATATTCAATGTTTTGCTCAAAATTGTGAAGACTGCAATAGAGATCGCAGTAATGAACAGGCCAGTGTAGTTTCAGGATCCCTTCTAGACAGCATAAGGCGGTCTATCTGCGCAATCAAAGAAGAGAAGCGCGTCCCAGTGTACACCATTAAGACGAAAAGCACTTAAATAATGAGGCCTCCAGCGCTCGGCTGACGCTAGAACGGTTATAAAAAGATTTGCGAGTCCATATCGGCATATACGCAATTACCACGTTCCATTCTGACCAGGGTCCTGCTTTCAGCTCTCGAGCTTATAGGGAGGCCATGGCTAGCATGGGAATTGGGTTGCGGTATTCTTGTCCGTCGCACAAGTGTGGTAGAAAGAGAAAACCGGGACATAAAGCAATCTATAACAGCGAAGGTATTAGGTTCAGGCGCTGGGTGGGTCAAACATTTAATAAGTGTCCAGACTAGTCTTAACAACATGCCAAGAAATTCTCTAAAAGGTTTCAGCCCATACGAACTATTGTTCGGAATTAGAATGAACGTTCAGGACCTCGATAGTCAGATGTCAGTGGTACAAGAAGAAACGAAGCACTTTGATGTAAAAGACCGTTTGGCTGTTTTACAGGAACTGAATGAAACAAGAAAATCATTAAGCAACATAAAGTTAAAGCAACAGCCAAGTACCACTGACGAGGCACCACCCGCAACAGCCCCAGCAAGGCCTGTCTGGATTCCAAAGATTGGGGATCTAGTCAGAGAAAAGATCGCGGTTAAGAAGGAATTTGGGCCTTCTTACAGAAAAGCAGTACCTGTCTTGGCAGTCACCGGAACAAGATCAGTTGTGCTACCGCCCCTTGCTGGTAAAAAGGAGAACAGAGTCGTGTCTATCGATCTGGTAAAACCACAAGCATGTGGCCTATAATCAACAGTAGGCCCAGTGGACTCCCAAGAAACAACAGAATACCCAAACTTGCAACAATCCAAGAGGTTCAAACTGAAAGACTAATCACATTCGATCAGCCTGCAGTGAACAATGAAGGACTATGCAATAATGCCATGGAACTCGTGCCTCTTGAAACACAGATTGAAACAGTTCGTCAAGAAACAACACCAGTCTACACTAATGTGGCATCAGAAAGTGCTACCGAGAGACAGATTGAAAGAACAATCCCATCAATTGACAGAATTGCCTCTGGTTATTTCATCAACTTCGACAACTTCTCTGAAGATTTAAACGACCCAGAAGTGATGCCAGAAACAAAAAAGTATTCTAAAGAAAATACAACCGGACTCCTTCAACAAATCAAAGAACTATATCTGGATTCACCGTTGATTGAGCATTGGATTATCACAGGGGTATTCATACTCCTACTCTGCCTAATTTTAGTTTTAATTTTAGGGAAGTTCATTACAATTGAATGGACACAGCAAGTCAGAACATCAACCTAGTCCTGAAACCACACAGATCATCCCACGTGAAGAAAAGAGAACTGTCAACAGTAAATGTCACAGCAATTCCAATACCTGGTGGGGTAGTATGGGAGAAAACAGACTATGAGATATATGGTCCGGTCGAAATCCTGAAGTATCCTCATCAACTGAAGGTTTCCTTAAGTGACTTTGTGACAGCTAGTACATTCTCTGATGATTGGGACTTTAACAGTATTAATGACATGATGTCTGATTTAGTAATGTCAGCTAGATTCACAGATCATGATTATTTACAAGGTTCATCTAGTTATGAGCAGTTATTCTGTTACACCCACTATGGGGATCATTACTTGCATAAATCTGCACAGCCTAGAAATGTTTTTATGTATAATCAATGGGAACATTGTTCTACACCACCTAAAAGCAGTTCTAAAGCATTTTTTGAGAAATTCAAATACTTCTCAGGGTTTAACACCAGTGATGCAAGGCATAGAAGCACTGTTTAGAACCTGCATGATACCAGAACAAATGTTATTTTTAAATAACACTGTACACCAAACATCCTGTCTTGGCCTAGCTAAGAACAAAGACCTTAAAACACCGTCTATACCAAAGCCAAAACCTGAAAATACAACAGCTGATATTGAGTTAGACGTGTCAAAAATTCTACATTTCAACAGAACACATCCTGATTGGAAAAAGTGGTTAATCTGGCCTACAGACACAAATAGCTGTCAAGATAGGTTCCTGAATAAAACACAGGGTTTAAAAATGACCAGATTAGACTCTAGATATTCCCAGAGACAACATCCAGGGATTATAACAACATACAGTGTAGGGAAACTCTGCCTAGAATGGCTAACTACGTCCACACTGGCTGAAATTAAGCAACACTTGTCTTTATTAAAAGTTGGTGCTGATTTGCGCGATTTCATTTTGGGACCACGCAAACAGCGTCAAAAGCGTTTCATAGCGACCAGTATCTATGCTGCTTACAACGAGGCTTGGAAAGTAAAGCAAATTGAAACTGCTGAAAAAATACGAGAAATTGATCGTATTAATTTGGAGAAATCACTTTCTGTGGTAGACAATGGGTTAATGACTCTGTCTTCCAGAATATATTCTTTGGACAATATTGTATCCTCTGCCTTTGATGTGATAGACAGAGATTTGCTAATGTTACAACATGGCCAGTCTCAATTACGCTCTATTATAGAACTAGGCTGGACGCTGCAAAATCTTCGTTCAGGCTATGTGCCTTGGCGTTTAATCAACACAACGTCATTATTTTCCAGTTTTAACCTTACTGATAAACAGATCAGTTTGGCACAGAAAGGAGCAGACTATACAATCTTGAGCATCGAGAAACTCGAGAGATTACCATTGACAATGTCAGAGAGTCCTGTCATTGAATGGATAATACACGGAATTATCACAATTCCGATAACAACTTTCCGATTTAAAAAGTGCCTTGAGTACATACCTGCTGGCCAATATGAACAATTGGGTAAAGGATATGTTAAATCTATATGGAAATTACCATACACTCATTCTTGCTATAGTGACAGCGACAAAAATGTATTTCTTAGTGGTGACAACTGTAAACACTCACTAAGCGGTATACTTTTGTGTCAGGGTATTAATTTACACGGAGCATGTGATGGAAATTCAAACAACCTTTCATGCCACCAGCTAGTCACACCTGCAACTCAGATAGAGCCCTTCTTTATGCAACTCGCAAACGGGAGTTACATTCTTAGAACGGATCACAGGTGTTGTGGCCTCGCGCCAGGGAAAAGTTATCTAGTACAAGTAACGTCCATGGTCAAATGTTGTATGCAAGCATTGTTCCCGAGCGGGCCTCCAGACATAGTGACTCCCCTCTGGCCTCGTCTGAATCTCTATTCTATACGAATTGATACATTAAGCAAAATGAAATCTGTGCTTTTACAGACAACAGTGCCTATAACGTCATCTAAAGAGACGTATGATCTTCTAGTCGCAAGGACGGCTACTGAAGTTCATGACCTTTTATCAACAAATTGCCCCGTGCATTTCGTAGAAATGTTCAGCCAACTCCTTAACATGTCTAGTGCAACAAGCATCCCAGGCATATTTAAGACAGTCTTTACGGGACTGCTAACACCCTTCCAGGCAATTTTGGGAATCTTTCCTAATTTTGTGCACTCCATTTTTGGTGGTATACCACTATTTTTGGGACTCATCGCAGGGATTCTATTTTTGACCCTCCTGCTACGTTATGGCAAGCCTCGGCTCAGACATAGCTCCCATGGGAATGGAAGAGACCATCCTAGCAATGCGCTACAGGGACAGGATAACTAACGTCCTCGGATTGGCCAGGCTAAGAGATCTGAACATGACCTGGTTCCTTTCATTCAGACCGATATGGCAAAATTGCATTTTACCTGTGCTACGGTGTATGCTTTGCGGCGATGAATGCGTGTTGGACATCTGTCTTTCACTTCCATCAGCAGTACCAATGGACGTCGATACTTTGCTCAGTCCAATAACGGCTCACGCATTGTGTTGTCCCCAGCGGCTACCAATCCTGATGACGCCATTCGTGGAGACTCCTGTACTACAGCCTAGTGGTAACAGTGGAGCGAGTGACAAAAGCAACATCATCCAGGTACAACGTTCTGTGAGCATTGCTGGTCCTGCCTTCGATGACAGCAATCATTCTCACACCTGCCAAGTTACAGCGCTATCTAATTTGGTTGAACTATCACCTGATTTTGTAGACCAATTCTTTGCGAGCCTGTCTGATACGATGTTCTCACCCATAGAGAAACAATAACTTTTGAAAAGCTTTCCGACACACAGCGTTCCCATGAACTCTGAATTCGGCCTTCAGTTTTGATCAACAAAAACTGCCAGGAGCTTTGGAAATCTAATTTTTTTTTTTTGAATTGGACATTTTTAATAATTCACCCTTTTTGGCACGAACAATTCTTTGCTTAACGTAAAAACTATTCTTAGAGAACAGAAGCTTCACACTTCTATTTCTAAACACATCTAGAGACATAACAACATAACACCAGCCTCTAGCACACATGTTATTACAATGCATTTTTATGTGATGATTTATCTCGCATTTCTTCTGTCAGAGATACTTCATGTGTAATTCCTTTTGCATAATCGTTCATTGATTTCATATGCAATAATTTTTTGAATGATTACTATGCTTTAAAAAACGTACAGTACCTAAATCCATGTATTACAAGTACGCCTATTTCGAATGCATTTATGTATTTTGGGGTGGGCAATGTTACACATGCATCTAATTGCTTAGTTTTAGTAATTTTGATGGACATGAAAACGTGGAGTGGGTGTTGCGTGCTTATCTAGGTTCCTGATCGATACTGTGACCTTATGCCCCTATTCGGCTATAAATCCATTTATTCCCTATATTGGCATAACCGTTCTAGTGCGATTTTCTGAAAAGTCATCTCTGGCCTCACACGAACAGAGCCACATTCCAGCATGACTCTCTGCTACTTCCTTTGCGACCAATTAGTGCAATGACAGAGCAGCAGTCACTATCTGATATTCCTAGATAACACTCCGAGTTCTTCAACAAGATAAAAATTTAGCAAACCTGGAAATCCCCGCTTGCTATGTTTTGATTAGTAATGGAACTCTAATGAGCAACTGATAACTGTCACTTCCTAGTGACATCTTTAATTGACGTCTTATGTCCAGCAAACTTGCGTCAAACCCGGCACCTGTCGGGTATAAATATTACCAACGTTGCCTTAAGCAATGCGAAGCTGTGAGCTGTTAGCTGTGAGCGAACCTGTTGCTGATGCCAGCTGCCTGCATGACCCCGTGTTGGTAAAAACTAGCACTCTGTCGCTGCAGCCTGCTATCCTGTGGTGGTGAAGCTGCTGATTACCATTATCGCCGCTACAGTGCGACCTATGGTGCAGTACGCTTGAGGAGCCGTGCAGCCGTCCTCTGCGAAGACATCCAGCCCAGCTGCCCGCGGACGCTGTCACCCCTCCTTCCTCGACGCGCTGAAGAGAGAAGCCGCTGCCTTTCTCGTGCAGAGAAATCCAGTCCCGGCGCTTCCAGTTTACCCTCGCGGGTGACTGGGATATCGAGAGAGACCCCTGAAGGAGATACCAATCCTCCATCATTCTATTCAGAGGTATGGTGTTGACTAAACCCTTAGACGATAATTCTTGAAACAAACCTTGGCAAAACCAACTTAACTTAAAGCTACTTACTTACTCCCCTTCTCACGTGTTAGGCTTAGGTCAGGCACACTGGGGTAGGCTTAGTTAGAAGCACCAGTTGAGTATGTTAGCCTAATGTATATATGACTGTATATATGTTTTATTACTTTTAAACCATTGTATGGCTAAGAAACCATATCAATGCTTTTACAGTTCTATTTCGCAATACTTATCTTACTGTACGTACTTTTCATAATAACAGTTATTGCAATTGTGGCAATACATTTCTCTTGTACGAGAAGAAAGACTGTTCAATAAATATTAACCCTTTATTGATACACGCCCGTCTCTCTATTCTCTACATCTCGTGAAAGTAAACTGCACTAGACTGACTGAGTGAAATCTATGTCTATTGTTTCACACGACCCTAGAGATCGACTCTTGATCTGAGGAGCAAAGTTGTCATGTTGCACGGTTGTTGGAAAACTGAATCCCTTCTTGTCTGTGCCAAGGAAGCTGATCACTTCCTATGCAGAGAAGAAAGTTTCCAGTGACCTCTGAGCTAGTTGGTAACACAACCCAATTAAGTTTAGCATAGTCAGTGGAGGCCTGGAATATAAGCAGTTCCACGTCGATACTACTGTTTGTTATTCCAATGCGCAGGGCCTAGTGGGAAACTAGGAACTACTCTACAATGCCTCATCTTCATTTCCTTTATTGCATTTTGTTACCACAACTACAGTGCTTACACCAGGGCATAACTAGTACCAGAAGAGAGCAACGCTTGACTTCAAGTAACTGATAATGGGATCCTACTACAGTAGCTTCCTAACAAACTAAATTGCCATAAAGATGACTAAACAGTCATGCATTGCTGGCGTTTAAAACAGGAGTCTGATTGTGTTAGGGCATGACTGTCAAGGTGTTTTACCAGCATATGACAAAGTAATGTCTTATGGTTTTGTGCAGTGAGGTGGTAGTGACCGGCAAAAGCTGAGGTAAGGTTTTCCAGAGAGCGGAGTCAACACGTTCATAGCACAGTGGTCAATCAGGTTAACAGGGCTTGAAGTGGACAACCACCTTGCATTCCTGATTGGCTGAAAGTGAATTAAACATGGCTGCTGTAAGACTGTTGAAGTAAGGAGTTCCAGGTGTGCTTTACTGACTTGGGCACAGCTACCATAAATTGGCAGCCTTCCAGCATGCCTTATTGATTGGTGGAAATAAAGCATGGCATGTAAGATTGTGACCTTTGAACCATGGCCACTGGCAAGCGAAGTTTCACGTGATGTGCCTAACTGACTGAGGCATGGCTACCAGAAGTGGACGGCAAAATGGCACACCCGATTGACTCAAGATGATACCAGTGAACGTTCAGGGGGTGGGGAATTAAAACGGACACTTTGAATGTAGAGCACAAAATTAATGTAGAGCACAAAATGAAACTATGATGGATTATTTGTAACTGAAAGCAGTCTATGAACTGTAACTTTTACTCTTCAAAGCGATACAAAAGGGGATGATGGACGGAACGTTTGAGCAAATCAAACACTCACCCCCATTCAACTGATCTGGGTTTAATCCATCCCCAATCTTTAGCTCACACCGCCACTCCAGTTCAGACATGGCCATATGCGAATCAGTTTGACCCTGTGCCTCATGGGAACAGTCCAGCCCGAACTGCCAAGCCATGTCTTCCCTGGACCGGAAACAAGCATCCTGGGACCGGTTTCGGATTCATAATCCTCATCAGCCAGGCTATCTTGAATCCAGTGGCAAAGTGAGCAAGGGACTCGCGTCTGAGCATACCTTGCCAACTTAGGGCTTTCCGGACCAGAAAGGGAGGCAGGCAACCACTCTGCGAGTTCGAGTGGCGTTTCCAGTCCCGATTCATTTGGTGCAAATACCACGGAGTCTCACCACCCGCGGATTAAAGTCCCGTTACCGCAATACCGACGACCTAATTGCTCGACCGACACCATAGCATCCTTTAAACCTCGTGCCTCTGAGAATTCACCCATCGGACACGCACTATATGAAAGGACCCTAGGTGATGTCATTACTTGACCCTGTGCCACTCTAAAAAATAAAAATTAAGGTTGCCTGCCCCCCTTTCTGGTCCTGAAGAAGACCCCACAGCAAGGGCACGACTAACCCCTGCACACATATCTGAGGGTCGAAACGTCGACAACAACCTATTTCAGTGTCAACTTCACGCCACCATTATAACATTGATTGTATTATGTGAAGTATGCTGTTTTGATTCAAACGCCGAACTTTTGGTCCTTTTGTTTTGTATCTAATTCGTCAATATAGTTTTGCCAATTGACTGATTTTACTGTCACCTATTCCTTCCATCTCCACATCCTCACTTGATCACCACTTCCCTTCCCCTCTCCCTCCCTGGGGCACTGTTCAACCGCCTACAACTTTTGATAATTTGTTCTGTATATTCAGTATAGCTTATCCCATTGTGAATTAAACAGTGTGGATCCATTCAGTGTTTGTGTAGAATAATTTTTGATTTGTGTATATTATACCACTCTCACACTGGGACCACCTCCTCCTAGTACCTTTAGAACCCAGGTCCCAGTGACTATGTTTTGGTAAACCCCCTCATTTATACACTCGCTGTTCTCTACAGCCACCCTCTCCAGAGAGTATTGTATCAACAGTTTAAGGCTCACCGCTATTCCCCCCCCCCCCTCTGCTTATAGGGTGATCCAGTCTTAAAATCCCATAATTTAGGGGGAGGGCTTCGAGGATATCTGGTACAGATTCCTCGTTCAGCCATGTTTCGGCCAATAGCATGATATCAGGTTGGTTATCCATGAGAAGACCGTAAAGCTCATGCTTGTGCTTGTTTAGGGACCTACTGTTAACCAGTGTCATTTGGAAGTTGGATCCTATTCCAAGATTCCCCTGGTTAGTCATCAATGCGTAGGGGCAGTGATCACATTTTTGCCCTCTAAGACCTATCTGTATACTATGTGCACAAGAGTTAGATATGGAGGGGCGCAGCGACTGAAGTTCTTCAGAGGTGTAATTGTAAACGGTTGCAAAAGGTTCTGGCCCCGTCGGCCGCGGTCGGGCGCATCTGCTGCGCGTCCTTCTTGACATGTGCCCTAAGTAGTCCCCTCCCGCAAAGAAGGTAACACAAGACCAATAGGAACACATGCTCACTTTATCATCACACACAGACAGATTGTGCTAGAGAGTTGCAAGATCTCTTCACCTTGTCCCTCTGTTATGGGCCAAACCATTACCTTGTGTTAAACTCTAGATTTCATGCACAGTGGAACCACTGGGCCTTTTGAGCTTGCACCATACAATAACTTTAACATAAAATACTGCCTTTCACAGAAGTTATTCTACCAATATAGTTTCTACTTGAGCTATGTAAGGATGAACTTCAGACTTCTTATCACACCTGTCACATCCTTCAAAGACTTGTTTTTTTACTCTTTTAGGCTTCTCGCCTTCTGTGCTCTGAACACTAGATTTCTCAAGTGCAGTTCCGAAGTACATATGGCAAAGCTTACCCAGTGGTTGAGAATCTCGCAATGTGTAACTTCATTGTTTCCCCATAGAGCGTTTTCTGTAGTATTGGTATGGCAGCCTGTGTGGTGGCAGTGTAACAAGAAGCATTTATAATGATACCTTTACCTGCACACACATCGTTGAGGGATACAATACTACCACCCCGTGTAAAATGTCTATTTTTAATTTGTATTCGGAAGCACCCCAGCACAAGTAGCCATGGCCACCTGTCCACCGTTCAGAATGGGAATCCTGTTCTAGTCATTGTCAGGGTGATGGAAGAAGTGGATCCTGTTGTCTCAGGAGAATAGTAATAATACGCAACTAAAATGAAGCACTATTGTACTACCTCTGAGGTCTGTCTGACTTCGAAGGTGCTTGTAGTGACCCATAATGAATTAGAAAGGCAAGGGGCCTGTATGGATGTCTCCCTCTCCTTTGATAGGAGAGTCGCTATGCAGTGTATTATGTGCACCTGCACAGTAGAGACTTCTGAAAGTGGGTGGTGAAGCACTTGTAAAGTAAAAGCCACCCCAGCACTGCCAGCATTAGAGAAAGCAGACCGGAGCACAGTGTGCTCCTCTCAAATGCTATACAGTGGAAGCCAACTTATCAGTGCTCGCGCTGGCTAAAGTCCTTTTGTCCAGGGTTTCAAAACAGAACCTGGAATCCCACACACTTGTGCGTGTGCTTTTCCATTTGGGGTCTGTTGGACCCGGCCCTTTGGGCAGGTTTACCCCTAGACTTTTTGCTTTTTCCTAGCCTGTTTCTGGAACCTGGTGTTGGTGATTCTAGGCCTCTGCGCACTTTTTTCACTGTGGTACAGTGTAAAGTGCTTGAGCTCTCTGTATGAAGAGTGAGTGACCTGCCCTCCCATAGGAATGAATGGGGAATATGTATGCCCATGGTAGATTCCTGATTCGTGGGGAGTGCAGGGTCGAGTTTGATATGTGTGAACTCGTGAGAATGAATGCTGCAAAATGATGTATGCAGCATGACTGTGTCTAGTCTGGAAGTACCACTTTTGGAAGTTGGCATAATTGTGTAAGTTGGTGCTAGCGTGTGATTGGCTGGTGAGTCTGCCCAGGAGTGCCTGGACCTGCTGGTGGATGGACCGTCCGGTTTGAGTAGGACAGGGTCTGCAGGGTCTGCAAGGCCTCAGAGGAGGGGGTCTGAGTCAGCCGTGGATGAAAGGCCCCTCTGCTGTCAGGGATGGGAGGAAAGAGCGTCTGGTGGTGCCGGGCCGTGCCTGTCACCCACCCTGCTAGCTCTCCTTCCTGACGGCTCACTGTCACCTCTGGCCCTGAAGCTGTCAGGAAAGATGTAAACCAGAAACATTCCAGCACTCGGGGTCCCTTGCACGAAGTACTTCAAAGGCATTCCTGGCTATAAGAAGGAGCTGTGTCTCCCTCCAACTTGTTCTTGTTCTGGCTCTTGTGGCTGCTGACTTGGATCTACCCGGGGTGGGCGCTGCCCAGCCCCTGGGTACCTGGGTTCCTGGACTCCTGGGGGACCCTTCTGCCCTGCCTGGGCTGAAGGGGGGACTTGGCTTTGCCCCTGGGGAAGCTCTGGGACCTTGGCAGCATGGAGAAGCTGCCTTTTTCTGAGGAGAGCGCTGGAGTTGATTTCTAGCGCCTGGAGGCGCTGTGCTTCCCCCTGAGCGCCTGGGAGTGCTCTGCCTGCTGTCTAGCGCTTTGGAGCGCTTCATTTTCCCCCAAGCGCTTGAGAGCGCTTTCTCAGGACTTTCTAGCGCTTAGGAGCGCTTTTCCTGCCCGTTTATAGCGCTGGATGCGCTGAGGACGCCTGCCTGCATTGATTTATTGATCTACGAGTGCCCACCTCGCTCTGCCGTGGTGAAAACAAACCACGAAGGGGCCGCGACCGGATTGGCCGAGACCCGAGGAGAGCCGTGCTCTGATTGGCCCGTGGATCGGCGAGGCCGCGCTGCCATTGGTTGGCGGCCTCGCGTCATGAGGGGCTCGGCGCAGGAGCCGCGAGGGGATTGGCTGGGCCGCGCTGAGGAGGAAGGACGCATGGCGGCCGGGAGAGAGCTGTTCCCGCTTCCCCCTGCCTGGGGGAAGCTCTGATGATCGTTGCCGGTCTCCCGTGTGCAGAGGGAGACCGGGGATTCCCCCGCCGCCACAGTGAAGCCGGCGGCAGGAGCAGAGAGACCTCGCGTGCAGCCGCCGCCCGGAGGAGCCCCGCCCCGAAGACAGCCCGGTGAGTTGGAAGGGCTAGGGGGGGGCTCGACGCGGCTGTGGTTGGTGCCGGAGAGCGGCACCGGGAGCGAGAGCAATAGGGCGGCCCCAGCTGGCAGTGGGCCGCCCCAACGTCGCGTCTAGCGCCATCGCGAAGCCATGAAGGCTTCAAGGGCGGCCCCGGTGGGCAGTGGGTCGCCCCAACGTGCACGAAGCCCGGAGAGGCTCCCCGCCGCATTTTTGTATTTGGAGCCCTGAGAGGCTCTGGGGGGCATTTTGAGAAGCTAGAGTCCCCCGTAGGGGGCTCCACCGTGAGGAGGGCTTCAAGGGCGGCCCCAGTTGACAGTGGGTCGCCCCAACGCTTGGAGAGTCCAGGGAGGCTCCAGGGGGCATGTGCTTTAGAGCCAGAGTGGCTCCCGCGTTTGACCAGTGTTGGCCAGAGCCTGTGTGGCTCCAACGTGCGCAGTGTTTGTTTAAGAGCTCAGGTGGCGCAGATTTGTTCTAGGGGCTACTGAGAGCCCAGCCACAGCGTTTTGTTCTCCAGGTGCCCAGCACTTAGTGGGCACCTGCCACGTTTAGGCTTTTTGAACTTCGAGACTGGCGCTGCATGGGACTCAGGGCGTCTGAGCCCCAACAAGGCCATTGGCCTAGGGACTGCCACAGGTGGTGGCTTATGTGAGTTTGTGCGCAATCATATGGTTATTGCACCTCTGAATGTGATTTCTTGCATCATGTGTTATTCCTGCACCTCTGAAGGTTTTTAGGCCTCATGTGATTTTTGCGCTATTGTATTACTTTGACACCTCTGAATGTTTCATGCATTATGTGTCTTTCTTTTCATGCGCTGCACCTCTGAATGTTTAGTCATCATGTGTCTTCTTGCGCTGCACCCCTGAATGTATTGTGATTACATCATGTGCTCTGTCCTGAACACCGCTGAATGTGTAGGTCTATACATCATGTGTTTTCTTTCTTTACTACTCCTCTGAATGTATATTCATGCATCATGGGTAGTGTGTCCTGATTTATACCCCTAAGTGGATTTCATCCTTAGGTGGTTGTTCTTTCTAGTACAGGTGGTCCTAGTGAGGTCCTGGGTACCTGCGTGACATGCTCCTAAGGTGTTGAGGGTTGCGTAGTGTGTACTTACCTGTTCCCAGTAGTTACTGGATGTGATTCATAACTGTTACTTTGTGCTACAGTGATTTTATATACTTATTCTAATTTCTAAGTGCTATTTCTAAAGGTGCTGATTATGACAGTGGCCTATGTGGCCCTGTCTTGTGAATAATCCCATGTGAATATTGCCCGTGCCAATTGGCACCATGTATATGTGTGATTTTATCTGATGTGCTTTTACAATACAAAAGGTATTTTTATAATAACCTTGTGTGGAGTCTTTTTTGTGGTGTATCTAGTATGTTGTTGCTATTGTGCGCTGACGCAAATGCTTTACACATTGCCTCCGAGTTTAGCCTAGACTGCGCGTGCCAAGCTACCAAGGGGGTGAGCAGGGGTTATCTTGGCGTGTGACTTCCTTGCCCTGACTAGATTGGTGGTTTCTGCCTGGCTTTGGCGTCAGCCTTAGCCTACCAGAAATAGCCAGTTCTAACATTGGTGGCAGCGGTGGGATTTGGACTTGTGTTTGCGAAGTGCCATAGCGACAACTGGCTACATTACAAAACTCTGCAATTGTTTTTCAGATAGTCACATGTATGGGATTATTGGTTTTGATTTTCCTCAAGAGTGTCATTTTCAAATGTGTTTCTGCGCTTTATGTTTAGTGGCAGATGAGAGAAAGTGACAGGGCAGGACGCCAGTAGAGGGGGAGGTTCCCATAGATTAGGAATCCCTTCCTGGGTACAGTGTCCAATCCCAAATCCTGTACCTGTGTGGGTAGATAGGAGAGAGAAGGAGTGTGAGGAGAAAAGACTAGCTCAGGAGGGTGGTTGTTCCCTGAGTGTAGTGTGTGTGTCTGGATTCCCCAGTGTGGTAGGATCCAGTGGTGGCAGCTTTAATTTGTCCAGTGCGTGTGAAATCCCATTCCCCGCTCCCAGAGTTTGGTACCTGTGTCACGTATGGTCAGGTTGAGGAATCAGGGGTGGTAGAAACTACCTTACCAGTCCGAGGGGGGGGAGTGTGTGGATGGGTGGTGTCTTGAACTGGAGGAGCTGGTGTGAGTTTTTTTAAAAGGAGCTTGCACGTGAGGTGTACCTCTGGTGGTGTGCAGGAGGTCCTGCAGAGGAACTGGACAAGAAGGTGGATGTCTGGCGGTGTGCTAGATGTCTTGCATTAGGGAGTGATTCTAAAAGCAGTGGCTTGTGTATCTGATGATCCTGTGTAGGTGAAGAGGTTCATGTGTAGCCCAGCTAGATCCCAGTAGAAAGGGTAGGGTGTAGGGGCTCACGCCCTGTCTCAGTGGAGGTGGAGTGAGTGTGGGACGGTGTGTCCCACGTTGGCCTGAAACCTTATCTCAGGGCCCGGAGGGTTCCCTAAGGGAGCGCCAGGTCAGGGGCCTAGGCTGTACATACAGGTCATTTGAGGAGGATCTTCCTGTGTCTAGAGGACGGGGAGTGTCTGTAACCAGAACTCCGGCGGTCCTAGGGTTGGGCAGTACCGCTCCTAGTGGAGGGTGCAGAAGTCCTGGCTCGCTGAGCATGTGACCGTCTAGAGTGCTTGACCATTTGTGGGGCCTCTGGAGGTCGTTCCCCGAGGAGGGGGGAAAGCCAGGTTGGGGTGTGGCCTGACCTGGAAGGAGTACTGGAGGAAAGTGTGTCACTGATACGCCGCTGGCGTGTGCTCTGTCTAGCCTCGGACATACTGAGAATCACCCTGTGATAGGGAGTACTAAAGGAAAGTGTGTCGCTGATACGCCGCTGGCGTGTGCTCTGTCTAGCCTCGGACATACTGAGAATCACCCTGTGATAGGGAGTACTGGAGGAGAGTGTGTCGCTGATACGCCGCTGGCGTGTGCTCTGTCTAGCCTGAGACATACTGGGCCTGTAGTCATGGAACTGGAAGGGGGTGCAGAGGGACGGTGTCCTTACTTCTGACCCCGGTGCAACCTGAGGGTTTAGATCTTAGGTTGGGAGATTAGGAAACTTCTAGGTCAAGAGGAATCTCTACCCAAGTGGATCAGCTGAAGAGACTGAGGGGGCTGACCTTGCTGTGTGCTGAGGCTCACCTGCAGTTTGTTGTTTCCACTAAGGTAGAGGAAAGGGGGCTTTGCTGTGGACTGTGTCCCCCCACCTGCTTGAAGAGGAACTGTGCTGTGTGCTTTGTACCTCAGAAGTGAAATAGTTTCCAGGTGGTAGACCAGTGATGGAGTGAGGTTCTGATCTGGTAGGAGACTTGTGTTCTGGTGGACGCTTCTCTGTGAGGGTGCGGAAACCCAGAAGTAGAGGTAGGGTGGGGCTTTCTCGCCCGAGACCTCTGGTCAGCTTGGGGGTGTGGACCCTAGGTTGTTGGATCAGTGGTAGTTGTAGCTACACTGAGAGAGAGAGTGGAGAACGGCTATTGTGTGCCAGGGGTTATTGCCCCCCGCTCTGTGGATTGGTTAGGACCTGTGATTTGGATGGTCTTGGCTGTGGATGACTAGGGAGTCCCAGTGGGGTGTCCTAGTTGTGTCAGAGAGTTATTGTTTAGAGGTAACCAGGTAGGTTCAGAGTGGCGAAAAACCAGAGGGTTGTCCCTGCCGGGCAGGTCCGTGTCCGTGGTTTTTGTCGCCCAAAGCAGTGAAGCCCATCAGTGGAGTGATTGGTCTACCCTGCGTTTTGGCTGGAAGGGGGCTGTGTTGGACCCGGCCCTTTGGGCAGGTTTACCCCTAGACTTTTTGCTTTTTCCTAGCCTGTTTCTGGAACCTGGTGTTGGTGATTCTAGGCCTCTGCGCACTTTTTTCACTGTGGTACAGTGTAAAGTGCTTGAGCTCTCTGTATGAAGAGTGAGTGACCTGCCCTCCCATAGGAATGAATGGGGAATATGTATGCCCATGGTAGATTCCTGATTCGTGGGGAGTGCAGGGTCGAGTTTGATATGTGTGAACTCGTGAGAATGAATGCTGCAAAATGATGTATGCAGCATGACTGTGTCTAGTCTGGAAGTACCACTTTTGGAAGTTGGCATAATTGTGTAAGTTGGTGCTAGCGTGTGATTGGCTGGTGAGTCTGCCCAGGAGTGCCTGGACCTGCTGGTGGATGGACCGTCCGGTTTGAGTAGGACAGGGTCTGCAGGGTCTGCAAGGCCTCAGAGGAGGGGGTCTGAGTCAGCCGTGGATGAAAGGCCCCTCTGCTGTCAGGGATGGGAGGAAAGAGCGTCTGGTGGTGCCGGGCCGTGCCTGTCACCCACCCTGCTAGCTCTCCTTCCTGACGGCTCACTGTCACCTCTGGCCCTGAAGCTGTCAGGAAAGATGTAAACCAGAAACATTCCAGCACTCGGGGTCCCTTGCACGAAGTACTTCAAAGGCATTCCTGGCTATAAGAAGGAGCTGTGTCTCCCTCCAACTTGTTCTTGTTCTGGCTCTTGTGGCTGACTTGGATCTACCCGGGGTGGGCGCTGCCCAGCCCCTGGGTACCTGGGTTCCTGGACTCCTGGGGGACCCTTCTGCCCTGCCTGGGCTGAAGGGGGGACTTGGCTTTGCCCCTGGGGAAGCTCTGGGACCTTGGCAGCATGGAGAAGCTGCCTTTTTCTGAGGAGAGCGCTGGAGTTGATTTCTAGCGCCTGGAGGCGCTGTGCTTCCCCCTGAGCGCCTGGGAGTGCTCTGCCTGCTGTCTAGCGCTTTGGAGCGCTTCATTTTCCCCCAAGCGCTTGAGAGCGCTTTCTCAGGACTTTCTAGCGCTTAGGAGCGCTTTTCCTGCCCGTTTATAGCGCTGGATGCGCTGAGGACGCCTGCCTGCATTGATTTATTGATCTACGAGTGCCCACCTCGCTCTGCCGTGGTGAAAACAAACCACGAAGGGGCCGCGACCGGATTGGCCGAGACCCGAGGAGAGCCGTGCTCTGATTGGCCCGTGGATCGGCGAGGCCGCGCTGCCATTGGTTGGCGGCCTCGCGTCATGAGGGGCTCGGCGCAGGAGCCGCGAGGGGATTGGCTGGGCCGCGCTGAGGAGGAAGGACGCATGGCGGCCGGGAGAGAGCTGTTCCCGCTTCCCCCTGCCTGGGGGAAGCTCTGATGATCGTTGCCGGTCTCCCGTGTGCAGAGGGAGACCGGGGATTCCCCCGCCGCCACAGTGAAGCCGGCGGCAGGAGCAGAGAGACCTCGCGTGCAGCCGCCGCCCGGAGGAGCCCCGCCCCGAAGACAGCCCGGTGAGTTGGAAGGGCTAGGGGGGGGCTCGACGCGGCTGTGGTTGGTGCCGGAGAGCGGCACCGGGAGCGAGAGCAATAGGGCGGCCCCAGCTGGCAGTGGGCCGCCCCAACGTCGCGTCTAGCGCCATCGCGAAGCCATGAAGGCTTCAAGGGCGGCCCCGGTGGGCAGTGGGTCGCCCCAACGTGCACGAAGCCCGGAGAGGCTCCCCGCCGCATTTTTGTATTTGGAGCCCTGAGAGGCTCTGGGGGGCATTTTGAGAAGCTAGAGTCCCCCGTAGGGGGCTCCACCGTGAGGAGGGCTTCAAGGGCGGCCCCAGTTGACAGTGGGTCGCCCCAACGCTTGGAGAGTCCAGGGAGGCTCCAGGGGGCATGTGCTTTAGAGCCAGAGTGGCTCCCGCGTTTGACCAGTGTTGGCCAGAGCCTGTGTGGCTCCAACGTGCGCAGTGTTTGTTTAAGAGCTCAGGTGGCGCAGATTTGTTCTAGGGGCTACTGAGAGCCCAGCCACAGCGTTTTGTTCTCCAGGTGCCCAGCACTTAGTGGGCACCTGCCACGTTTAGGCTTTTTGAACTTCGAGACTGGCGCTGCATGGCAGCGCACCCTGACACTGAGACTCAGGGCGTCTGAGCCCCAACAAGGCCATTGGCCTAGGGACTGCCACAGGTGGTGGCTTATGTGAGTTTGTGCGCAATCATATGGTTATTGCACCTCTGAATGTGATTTCTTGCATCATGTGTTATTCCTGCACCTCTGAAGGTTTTTAGGCCTCATGTGATTTTTGCGCTATTGTATTACTTTGACACCTCTGAATGTTTCATGCATTATGTGTCTTTCTTTTCATGCGCTGCACCTCTGAATGTTTAGTCATCATGTGTCTTCTTGCGCTGCACCCCTGAATGTATTGTGATTACATCATGTGCTCTGTCCTGAACACCGCTGAATGTGTAGGTCTATACATCATGTGTTTTCTTTCTTTACTACTCCTCTGAATGTATATTCATGCATCATGGGTAGTGTGTCCTGATTTATACCCCTAAGTGGATTTCATCCTTAGGTGGTTGTTCTTTCTAGTACAGGTGGTCCTAGTGAGGTCCTGGGTACCTGCGTGACATGCTCCTAAGGTGTTGAGGGTTGCGTAGTGTGTACTTACCTGTTCCCAGTAGTTACTGGATGTGATTCATAACTGTTACTTTGTGCTACAGTGATTTTATATACTTATTCTAATTTCTAAGTGCTATTTCTAAAGGTGCTGATTATGACAGTGGCCTATGTGGCCCTGTCTTGTGAATAATCCCATGTGAATATTGCCCGTGCCAATTGGCACCATGTATATGTGTGATTTTATCTGATGTGCTTTTACAATACAAAAGGTATTTTTATAATAACCTTGTGTGGAGTCTTTTTTGTGGTGTATCTAGTATGTTGTTGCTATTGTGCGCTGACGCAAATGCTTTACACATTGCCTCCGAGTTTAGCCTAGACTGCGCGTGCCAAGCTACCAAGGGGGTGAGCAGGGGTTATCTTGGCGTGTGACTTCCTTGCCCTGACTAGATTGGTGGTTTCTGCCTGGCTTTGGCGTCAGCCTTAGCCTACCAGAAATAGCCAGTTCTAACAGGGTCCATGATACTGCTTGAATTCGCTAAAAGCCTATATGGTCCACATCGCTACCCATAGAGACGACATTAAAACTTCTGACTAAGCAAGCAAAAAATTTGTCCTATGAAAACGATGCCCTATCAGTATCAAAGCTCTTCCACGGCAGTTGGGCCTCTAAACTCTAGTCTCCAAAAACACTACCGCTCTACCTTTCATGATCAATAAGACCATACATTAAGCGCCAATTAATGCGGTTCCGGTTTGGCCTAATCCCACTAACTGCGTACAAATATGGACAAGGATATAAAAAAGGAATTTCTACAAATTGTCGTTTTTGCAAACTTGCAGAAGAAAATCGAATTCACATTCTATGCATTTGTCGATCTTTGATTGCCCTACGAGTCTTCTGGCTTCGTCCGATCTGGCTTTCTTTCAACATTAGGACATGTCATGAAGCATTAGAACTGTGTATAAGGGGCGACTCACCTCAGATGGCCACCAGCTTTGTAAAATTAATGTTAGGAATCAAAAATTTACTACCCCAAGAATGAACTTTATTCCCTAAAATTATCTCCCTTTTCTCTTATGTGTTGCTTACAGTTTTCTTCTTTTAATCGCAATTACTGTCTGTACAAATTGCAATGATTTTAATTAATTATGCAAATAAAAATACTTACTTTCTTACTTTGGGGTTCATGATTGGGCTTTGCGTGCATGTTTTTTTCAAACGGAGCACGCAATAGGCTAACAGCGGGCGCATAGCTCTGCCCATAGCCTATTGGTGTCTGTTACGCGCACCAAAGCCCATATGTTTTCAATTATCGTGCCCAGACACGGGCGCAATAATTAAAAACATACTGTTCTCAGTGGCGCATGCGCACCACTCCCGGGCTTGTTTTTTTTTCTTTACTTGTGGTATAATCCGGCACCTGCGCTTTACTTTTGATGTTATATGTAAAGCGCGGGTGCCGCGATTATACCAAGGGTAAAGAAATAGAAAAAAAACGTCTATTTCTTTACTTTTGCTACTATCGCAGCACCTGAGCTTTACTCATAACATTAAAAGTAAAGCGCGGGTGCTGCGATTTATACCAAGGGTAAAGAAATAGATTTTTTTTTTTCTACTTCTTGACTTTTGGTATAATCGGCACCCGAGCTTTACTTATAATGTTGGTGGTGTAATGTTACTTGTTTAATTATAGGAGGCGGGTGTGACCGCTTAAGCTGGATCTAGGACAGACTTTAATAACTGGACCATTTACGTGAGTAAACAAGCACCTTCGAGGACAAAGGGTGTATTAAGTTCATAGTGTTGCGTTCTACAAGCCTGTGGGACGACACTGCAGTAACTTTCACCGGTTAAGCTGGGGGGGGCTCGGGACCTGCATCCCCACGAAAGAGAACCCACCACACGCTTGATGTTTGCAGGTGGTTAATTTGTAGAAAATTAAGTGCCGGGGCTCTAGTCAGGAGGCAGCTTGCACCAGCCCATTTCTCCTGTTAGCACGCCTAACGCCTAAAACAGAACAAACTACTACCCATAAAAGTGGGCAGAGGATCTGTAAAGGCGAGAGCTGCCGACTTCGGAGCTGGAGCCAGGTTCCAGTCTCGACACCTCTTGTGATTCTGGCAAATCTCCCCGTGCCTACCGTAAATTAATATACCCTTAACTGGTGGGCATGAAAAGCGCTGGTGCTGAGCACCGAAAACCACCGGCTTCAATAAAGCAAGGCTTGAAGGTCGAAAGGGCTGCTAATTACCGGTTGTATGTCGTTACAACGAATTCCGTTGCAACGCATGCCTTTACCACGCATGTGTTACAACGGAATTCGTTTTCTACGTATAACCTTTACCACTAATATTCCTTTACCACACATATTCTTGTTAAAGGTTATGCCTCTCCCCTTACACGTCCTCAGCCTCCACTCCTTATATTTACCCCTGCCCTTAACCCTTACTTTTTTTTATTTAATTATATTTGCCCTTACCTTTTTAACTGTCTCCTCTTCATCTTCGTTGGTTACGTCGGTTGTACGTCGTAAAGAGGAAGCACTAGTTTAATTCCGTTTCCTCTCGAACGCCGCTGATTGTATTATCATCGGCACTGCAGGTTAGTTTTTTTTTTTTTTTGGAGGGGGGAGATCCCCCCCCCCCCCCCACCCCCTTTTTAATCCCACGCTTTTTTAATTTTGGGGGAGACCCCCAATCCCCTTTTTAGGGCTCGGGCCTCCCCCACGAATTGGGCGGAGCTTGCGAGCTCTTTAGTATTTAGAAAAAAATTCAGAAAGGAGTCCGGGCTGCCACATTCCTCACATTCTTTAGTGCGCGCCAGCGTTTTTTATGGCATCTGCCTAGTGATTCGTCTTCGCTGTGCTGTCTATGTAGTAGCCTTGACGTGATAGGGTATATTTACATTTCGTCCGTCATTTATTGCAGTTGTATGGCATATTCTGTGCGCGAACGAGCACAGTTGAGTGATTAGTCTTAATTAGGAGCTGTCAGAGTGCCCGTGTAATGCAATCCAGATGTTCTGAGCGGTGAGCGCGTTCAATGTAAAATGACGAGAGGCAGCAGGCGAGGCTCACAGAAGATGACTCATACATGCTCGTCCACACTGTAGTTCTTGTGTTTCCTGAATACTCTCATTTCAAAAGGGCGCCATTTCCTTCTTTTCCTCGCACGCTGCGCTGCACTATTTTTGTCTGTGGTTTAAAAAACGGGGTTTAAAGGCGTTTTATTATAAAACATTTGGATTCTGGTTCTGTAAGCTTTGTTTTCCGAATTTTAATAAGTGCTGACATGCAGACTACTGGTTGAATAAATGATGAGGGTTAAAAGTGACCTTCGTGACACGTGCTGTCGAGCCTGACTCGCAGAGTGAACATGCAGTCATCATTACTGTAAAGTTTGTGGAAAAAACGTGAATACGCAATAATCATGGAAAACGGCCTTCCCGCTGCTACAATGGGAATTCACAAATGTGTTGTGTGTCTCACGTAATGCCAATGGCTATTTCATTAGGAAAAATTAGACTCATTGATACATGCACCACCACCAGCAGTACTACCAGTACTACAGCCACCAGTACTACCACTACCACCACCACCAGTACTAACAGTACCACGACCACCTGTACTACCACTAACACCACCACCAGTACTACCAGTACCACCACCACCAGTACTACCACTACCAGTACTACCATTACCATTACCACTACCACCACCACCAGTACCACCACCCCCAGTACTACCAGTACTACAGCCACCAGTACTACAACTACCACCACCACCAGTACTAACAGTACCACGACCACCAGTACTACCACTACCAGTACTACCAGTACCATTACCACCACCACCAGTACCACCACCACCAGTACTACCACCACCAGTACTACGGGCAGCAGTACCACCACCACTAGCACTACCACTACCGGTACCACCACCAGTACTACCACTACCAGCACCAGCACCAGTACCACCACCACCAGTACTACCACTACCAGTACCACCAACACCCCCAGTACTACCAGTACTACAGCCACCAGTACTACAACTACCACCACCACCAGTACTAACAGTACCACGACCACCAGTACTACCACTACTACCACCACCAGTACCACTACCACCACCAGTACTACCACCACTAGTACCACCACCACCAGTACTACCACTACCAGTACTACGGGCAGCAGCACCACCACCACTAGCACTACCACTACCGGTACCACCACCAGTACTACCACTACCACCACTACCAGTACTACCACCAGCAGTACTACCACCAACAGTACTACCACTACCAGTACCACCACCTCCAGTACTACCACTACTACCACTACCAGTACCACCACCACCACCAGTACTACCAGTAACACCACCACCAGTACCACCACCACCACCAGTACTTCCAGTACTACCACCATCAGTACTACCATTACTACCACTACTACAGCCACCAGTACTGCCACTACTACAGCCACCAGTACTGCCACTACTACAGCCACCAGTACTACCACTACCACCACCACCAGTACTACCACTACCAGTACTACCAATACCAGTACCACTACCACCACCAGTACTACCATCACCAGTACCACCACCACCAGTACTACCACTACCAGTACTGCAGGCAGCAGTACCACCACCACTAGCACTACCACTACCGGTACCACCACCAGTACTACCACTACCAGTACCACCACCACCACCACTACTACCACCAGCAGTACTACCACCAACAGTACTACCACTACCAGTACCACCAACACCCCCAGTACTACCAGTACTACAGCCACCAGTACTACAACTACCACCACCACCAGTACTAACAGTACCACGACCACCAGTACTACCACTACTACCAATACCAATACCAGTACCACTACCACCACCAGTACTACCACCACTAGTACCACCACCACCAGTACTACCACTACCAGTACTACGGGCAGCAGTACCACCACCACTAGCACTACCACTACCGGTACCACCACCAGTACTACCACTACCACCACCACCAGTACCACCACTACCAGTACTACCACCAGCAGTACTACCACCAACAGTACTACCACTACCAGTACCACCACCACCACCACCACCAGTACTACCAGTAACACCACCACCAGTACTATCAGTACCACCACCACCACCAGTACTTCCAGTACTACCACCATCAGTACTACCATACTACAGCCACCAGTACTACCACTACTACAGCCACCAGTACTACCACTACCACTACCACCAGTACTACCAATACCAGTACCACTACCACCACCAGTACTACCCTCACCAGTACCACCACCACCAGTACTACCACTACCAGTACTACGGGCAGCAGTACCACCACCACTAGCACTACCACTACCGGTACCACCACCAGTACTACCACTACCACCAGTACCACCACTACCAGTACTACCACCAACAGTACTACCACCAACAGTACTACCACTACCAGTACCACCACCTCCAGTACTACCACTACTACAGCCACCAGTACTACCACTACCACCACCATCAGTACCACCATCACCAGTACCACCACCACCACCAGTACCACCACTACCAGTACCACCACTACCAGTACTACCACCAACAGTACTACCACTACCAGTACCACCACCTCCAGTTCTACCACTACCAGTACCACCACCACCACCAGTACTACCAGTAACACCACCACCAGTACTTCCAGTAACACCACCACCAGTACTTCCAGTACTACCACCATCAGTACTACCACTACTACAGCCCCCAGTACTACCACTACTACAGCCACCAGTACTACCACTACCACCACCACCAGTACTACCACTACCAGTACTACCAATACCAGTACCACTACCACCACCAGTACTACCATCACCAGTACCACCACCACCAGTACTACCACCAGCAGTACTACCACCAACAGTACTACAACTACCAGTACCACCAACACCCCCAGTACTACCAGTACTACAGCCACCAGTACTACAACTACCACCACCACCAGTACTAACAGTACCACGACCACCAGTACTACCACTACTACCAATACCAATACCAGTACCACTACCACCACCAGTACTACCACCACTAGTACCACCACCACCAGTACTACCACTACCAGTACTACGGGCAGCAGTACCACCACCACTAGCACTACCACTACCGGTACCACCACCAGTACTACCACTACCACCACCACCAGTACCACCACTACGATTACTACCACCAGCAGTACTACCACCAACAGTACTACCACTACCAGTACCACCAACACCCCCAGTACTACCAGTACTACAGCCACCAGTACTACAACTACCACCACCACCAGTACTAACAGTACCACGACCACCAGTACTACCACTACTACCAATACCAATACCAGTACCACTACCACCACCAGTACTACCACCACTAGTACCACCACCACCAGTACTACCACTACCAGTACTACGGGCAGCAGTACCACCACCACTAGCACTACCACTACCGGTACCACCACCAGTACTACCACTACCACTACCACCACCACCAGTACCACCACTACCAGTACTACCACCAGCAGTACTACCACCAACAGTACTACCACTACCAGTACCACCACCTCCAGTACTACCACTACTACCACTACCAGTACCACCACCACCACCACCAGTACTACCAGTAACACCACCACCAGTACTATCAGTACCACCACCACCACCAGTACTTCCAGTACTACCACCATCAGTACTACCATACTACAGCCACCAGTACTACCACTACTACAGCCACCAGTACTACCACTACCACCAGTACTACCAATACCAGTACCACTACCACCACCAGTACTACCCTCACCAGTACCACCACCACCAGTACTACCACTACCAGTACTACGGGCAGCAGTACCACCACCACTAGCACTACCACTACCGGTACCACCACCAGTACTACCACTACCACCAGTACCACCACTACCAGTACTACCACCAACAGTACTACCACCAACAGTACTACCACTACCAGTACCACCACCTCCAGTACTACCACTACTACAGCCACCAGTACTACCACTACCACCACCACCAGTACCACCATCACCAGTACCACCACCACCACCAGCACCACCACTACCAGTACTACCACCAACAGTACTACCACTACCAGTACCACCACCTCCAGTTCTACCACTACCAGTACCACCACCACCACCAGTACTACCAGTAACACCACCACCAGTACTTCCAGTAACACCACCACCAGTACTTCCAGTACTACCACCATCAGTACTACCACTACTACAGCCCCCAGTACTACCACTACTACAGCCACCAGTACTACCACTACCACCACCACCAGTACTACCACTACCAGTACTACCAATACCAGTACCACTACCACCACCAGTACTACCATCACCAGTACCACCACCACCAGTACTACCACTACCAGTACTACAGGCAGCAGTACCACCACCACTAGCACTACCACTACCGGTACCACCACCAGTACTGCCACTACCAGTACCACCACCACCACCACTACTACCACCAGCAGTACTACCACCAACAGTACTACCACTACCAGTACCACCAACACCCCCAGTACTACCAGTACTACAGCCACCAGTACTACAACTACCACCACCACCAGTACTAACAGTACCACGACCACCAGTACTACCACTACTACCAATACCAGTACCACTACCACCACCAGTACTACCACCACTAGTACCACCACCACCAGTACTACCACTACCAGTACTACGGGCAGCAGTACCACCACCACTAGCACTACCACTACCGGTACCACCACCAGTACTACCACTACCACCACCACCAGTACCACCACTACGAGTACTACCACCAGCAGTACTACCACCAACAGTACTACCACTACCAGTACCACCACCTCCAGTACTACCACTACTACCACTACCACCACCACCACCAGTACTACCAGTAACACCACCACCAGTACTATCAGTACCACCACCACCACCAGTACTTCCAGTACTACCACCATCAGTACTACCATTACTACAGCCACCAGTACTACCACTACTACAGCCACCAGTACTACCACTACCACCACCACCAGTACTACCACTACCACCAGTACTACCAATACCAGTACCACTACCACCACCAGTACTACCCTCACCAGTACCACCACCACCAGTACTACCACTACCAGTACTACGGGCAGCAGTACCACCACCACTAGCACTACCACTACCGGTACCACCACCAGTACTACCACTACCACCAGTACCACCACTACCAGTACTACCACCAGCAGTACTACCACCAACAGTACTACCACTACCAGTACCACCACCTCCAGTACTACCACTACTACAGCCACCAGTACTACCACTACCACCACCACCAGTACCACCATCACCAGTACCACCACCAGTACCACCACTACCAGTACTACCACCAACAGTACTACCACTACCAGTACCACCACCTCCAGTTCTACCACTACCAGTACCACCACCACCACCAGTACTACCAGTAACACCACCACCAGTAACACCACCACCAGTACTTCCAGTACTACCACCATCAGTACTACCACTACTACAGCCACCAGTACTACCACTACTACAGCCACCAGTACTACCACTACCACCACTACCACGACCACCAGTACTACCAGTACTACCAATACCAATACCAGTACCACTACCACCACCAGTACTACCCTCACCAGTACCACCACCACCAGTACTACCACTACCAGTACTACGGGCAGCAGTACCACCACCACTAGCACTACCACCACCGGTACCACCACCAGTACTACCACTACCAGTACCACCACCAGCAGTACCACCACCAGCAGTACCACCACCAGCAGTACCACCACCAGCAGTACCACCACCAGCAGTACCACCACCAGCAGTACCACCACCAGCAGTACTACCACCAACAGTACTACCACTACCAGTACCACCACCAACAGTACTACCACTACTACAGCCACCAGTACTACCACTACCAGTACTACCACTACCAGTACTACCACTACCAGTACTACCACTACTAGCAGTACCACAACCACCACCACTACTACCAGTACTACCACCATCAGTACTACCAGTACTAACACCACCAGAGTAGTGAGTAGAGTAGTGAGTAGAGTAGTGAGTAGAGTAGAGTAGTGAGTAGAGTAGTGAGTAGAGTAGTGAGTGCAGAGTAGTGAGTGCAGAGTAGTGAGTGCAGAGTAGTGAGTGCAGAGTAGTGAGTGCAGAGTAGTGAGTAGTGAGTGCAGAGTAGTGAGTGCAGAGTAGTGAGTGCAGAGTAGTGAGTGCAGAGTAGTGAGTGCAGAGTAGTGAGTGCAGAGTAGTGAGTGCAGAGTAGTGAGTGCAGAGTAGTGAGTGCAGAGTAGTGAGTGCAGAGTAGTGAGTGCAGAGTAGTGAGTGCAGAGTAGTGAGTGCAGAGTAGTGAGTGCAGAGTGCAGAGTAGTGAGTGCAGAGTGCAGAGTAGTGAGTGGTGAGTGCAGAGTAGTGAGTGGTGAGTGCAGAGTAGTGAGTCGTGAGTAGAGAGTGCAGAGTAGTGAGTCGTGAGTAGAGAGTAGAGAGTGCAGTGTAGTTAGTGCAGTGTAGTGTAGAGTAGTGAGTAGAGTAGTGAGTAGAGTAGTGAGTAGAGTAGTGAGTAGAGTAGTGAGTAGTGAGTAGAGTAGTGAGTGCAGAGTAGTGAGTAGGGAGTGCAGAGTAGTGAGTAGGGAGTGCAGAGTAGTGAGTAGGGAGTGCAGAGTAGTGAGTAGGGAGTGCAGAGTAGTGAGTAGGGAGTGCAGAGTAGTGAGTGCAGAGTAGTGAGTAGGGAGTGCAGAGTAGTGAGTAGGGAGTGCAGAGTAGTGAGTGCAGAGTAGTGAGTAGGGAGTGCAGAGTAGTGAGTAGGGAGTGCAGAGTAGTGAGTAGGGAGTGCAGAGTAGTGAGTAGGGAGTGCAGAGTAGTGAGTGCAGAGTAGTGAGTATTGAGTGCAGAGTAGTGAGTGCAGAGTAGTGAGTAGTGAGTACAGAGTAGTGAGTACAGAGTAGTGAGTAGAGTACTGAGTACAGAGTAGTGAGTAGTGAGTACAGAGTAGTGAGTACAGAGTAGTGAGTAGTGAGTAGTAGAGTAGTGAGTAGAGAGTGGGGAGTGGGGAGTAGAGTAGTGAGTAGAGAGTGGGGAGTGGGGAGTAGAGTAGTGAGTAGAGAGTAGAGTAGTGAGTAGAGAGTGGGGAGTAGAGTAGTGAGTAGAGAGTGGGGAGTGGGGAGTGGGGAGTGGGGAATGGGGAGTGGGGAGTGTAGAGTCGTGAGTAGAGTCGTGAGTAGAGTCGTGAGTAGAGTCGTGAGTAGAGTCGTGAGTAGAGTCGTGAGTAGAGTTTGAGTTTAAAAGTTCTTCTTAAGCGCACGTATACCAGCGGCTTCTTGGCGCTATAGCTAACGGGGACTGAGGGTGGAGGTAGGGAGGTCAAAACGGGCAATTAGTCAAAGGATTTAGTAAAAAGATGGGTTTTGAGGCTTTTGCGGAATTGTGAATAGAGGGGGATAGAGCGAAGTTCAGGGGGAAGGGAATTCCAGAGGGTAGGGGCGAGGACAGCAAATTTAGATCCACCCCACTTCTTTCTCCGGAAACGTGGGATGGTAAGGAGGGACTGGGTGGAGGATCGTAGAGCCCTAGTAGGGACATAAGGGACGATCTCCGAGGAGATGAAAGCTGGCGCCGAACTGGAGCGGGCCAGGAAGGTAATGCATGCGAGCTTGAATTGAATTCTAGCTCGCACGGGGAGCCAGTGCAGTTGTTTCAGGAGAGGGGTAGAGTGGTGGAATTTGGGAAGATTGAAGGCCAGGCGGGCCGCCTGGTTCTGTATTTGTTGAAGGCGACGCAGACTGTATGCGGGAATACCGGCATACAGGGCGTTCCCGTAGTCCAGGCGGGACACCACCATGGCCAGGATGATGAGTTTTAGTGCGGAGAAAGTGAAAAATCGGGACACCCTGCGAATTGTGCGCAGTGAGAGAAAGGAAGAAGATACCACAGAGCTAACCTGGGAGTGAAGGATGAGTTGTGAATTGAGTTTAATGCCTAAGGTTTTGACTGAGGGAGAGGGAACAGGAGAGGGACCAAGAGAGGGGGGCCAGAAGAGAGGGGACCAGGGGCTGGATGAACCACCCGTCAACACCAGTTCTGTTTTATCGGGGTTGAGTTTAAGGTGGTTGTGGTTCATCCAGTCCCTGATATGAAGCATAACAGTTTGAAAATTTAGTGTAGCGGAAGGAGAAGAAAGATTGAAGACCAGCTGGAGGTCATCCGCATAATTAAATACGGTGACCTCCATCTGTTGAAGAGAGAAGATAAGAGGGGCAATATACAGATTGAATAGGAGGGGAGAGAGAGAGGAACCCTGGGGAACCCCGCACTGAACTCTTCGGGTGTCCGCTGTATAGTCACCCAGGCGGACAGCCTGGGTACGGTCACTCAGGAAGGAGGACAACCAGACCAGGGCACTCCCCCCGATCCCCGCCGCCGCGATACGGGTGAGTAAGGTGTTGTGGTCCACCGTATCGAAGGCGGCTGAGAGATCGAGGAGCACAAGCGCCTGGTGCTGATTGGTGTCCATACCCTCCCTGAGGGTGTCAAGGACCGACATAACAACAGACTCCGTGGAGTGTGCGGGGCGAAAACCGGCTTGACGGGGGGCAAGGGCACCGTGTTTCTCCACAAAGGAACTCAGAGCGCAGGTGACATGGCGCTCGAGCACCTTGGCCAGGAAAGGCAGGAGGGAGATGGGGCGGAAATTGGCCGGGACAGAAGGATCTGCCCCCGGTTTCTTCAGAATGGGCACAATGACCGCGGATTTCATAGAGTTGGGAACTATGCCTTGAGAGAGGGAGCTGTTAAGGAGATGGAGGGGAGGGTCTGGACAAGAGACAAAGACGTGGCGGAGAATGTGGGCAGGGCAGGGGTCAAGTGGAGAGCCGGATTTGATCAGTGGCACTACAGAGGTCAGATTTTCCCGAGTGAAGGGGGGAAAGGAGGTAAGTGCACCTTTTGGGGGGGGACATTGAGGATCAACAAAAGATGGGGAGGGAAGGGGGATGTTGGCCTTAATGGTGGTAATTTTCTACGTGAGTAGA
The DNA here is from genome assembly GCF_964263255.1 of Lissotriton vulgaris. Classification (NCBI taxonomy): domain Eukaryota; kingdom Metazoa; phylum Chordata; class Amphibia; order Caudata; family Salamandridae; genus Lissotriton; species Lissotriton vulgaris. The sequence continues at coordinate 1,334,284,057 of NC_141693.1, forward strand.
GTCGTGCAAGCTTCTCCCACTCACAAGAAGGACATCACGGGCAGCAGCAGTGCAAGCTTCTTACACTCACAAGGAGACCACAGGCAGCAGAGGTGCAAGCTTCTCACACTCACAAGAAGGACATCACAGGCAGTAACGGTGCAATATTCTCACACTCACAAGGAGATCACTGGCAGTACACACTACATGAACACACTCCATAACACACTCCATAACACATAGCAACAATACATTGGCATTTACAATGCCATTAGCTCAAACTCAAATAAATCCGAGCCCGATTGCATTGCTAATGCTTGTTTTTTTTCCATTTACCCCACACCTTTACTACATATTTCGTAGTAAAGGTATGCGTAAAGGTATGCGTGATAAAGCCTCTCATTGTTACCACGCATGCGTTGACATGCATGCGTGGTAAAGGTTTTCGTGGAAACGGCCGCGTTGTAGTGGCAGTTTCCCCTAATATCCCTCTAATCTCCCTTCACCCCCGCAACAATGTGGTTCGGCAACAAGCACCCCAGTGGAGTAAAACGGCTGGACGGCTGGATGAATCACAGTTGTAGACTGGTGTCTGACCCTGCACCGAGTGCCATTAGGCTCAGTAACTGAACACACTGCACCATACACATATCACAGAGGCCAAAATTGAAACCGCAAGGAGGAAGATTTAGCGAAAAGTATCAGAAGATTTCACTTCCTCCTTAACATGCACTGGACGATAAGAAGTTATAAGTGGCCAATGCTAAACTTGCATCATTTTATGCCTAAACAATTGTGAGTCCGCCACCTAAGTTGTAAATGTTGGCTCGAACGCACATGCACGCGGCTTCACGTTCGAACAATACTGTTTCCAGTCTTGGGGTTTCGTTCAGCAAGTGCATCCTAGGACCTGTAGTTTTCGCTTGCTTTAAAATAGCTAATTGTACTAACATACTCGAAAAAAGGATTTTAAATCGTGCCCCTTTTCGCCCCGTGGCACCAGTGTTCATTGGCTGTCGACGGTGAGTTGGTGCCCCCCCCCATGCCCGCCATCGCGTGCCCAGTCGTGGTGTCTGCGTTTCTCATTGCAAGTTATACTATTTCTACAATTACCTTGTCATTTCATTCATTTGGACCTTATTTATAATTAGAATTCTCCGATCACAGCATCTTCACTCAATCCTGGGCCCTGTCGGGTCGGAATTATCACCGACGGAGCGACCTCCCCCTACGACAATTCATATACCATTAGCCCTGAAGAGTCGCAGGAAGACTGTCCCACACGCGACAAAACACGTGTCGGCTGGTTCTGATGAAACATTAAAGACACACCATCCATTAATTGACTACAAGAAATCTGTTTTTTGTTGATGAATACAACGCTTTTTCTCAATTTTCTCTATTGTGTCCACCATGACAACATTGTTTTACGATTAGAGTGCCACAACACTCGTTTGACACACCTAATAACTTTGCGTCAATACTTAGCTGTGCGCCCTTTCTCTTGACCCTTACAAAAACCCCTTCCTTTCACGCTCATTATATTGTCTCTGTAACCTTTGCTTTTTTCAGTGGGAAAAAATATGTAGTATACACAAACACACTTCTTTAGGAAAAATGTCTTCCGATTTTGGTGGTAAGGGGTTATCTTCCTTTTTGCAGTTCTACAACTTAGTTTTGTCATAGTTCTTTATTGGCATTCTCCTTTATAGGAAATTGTGAACTTGAGGTAGTACCTCTAAAATATGAGGACATTTTGGATTGCAATTTTTTTAAAGACACAAAGTGATCTTTGCAGGGCTTTCTCGGTAAGAAAAATGGTGGGATCCACACAAGCCTCGCCACTCTAGACCTGCCCACTCTCCTAAGGTATAAGTTTTGCGAAAATGTGTGGGCTTGATACTTTTTAAAAAAAAAATCTGTTTTATTGACATTTTTATAATAACAACCATCACGATCATTGATATGAGGTATCAATAGTGGCAATACAGACAGTGTTCATCAAAACAATGCCAGGGACATTTTGGGAAATAGCATCACTTACATATACAAAAAACTTTAGGACCACAGTATCCTACATAAATGAGTACATACATTGTGACTTGACAGATGACCCCTCAAGCTCTCAGGGGACCCCACTAGTTATCCTACCAATGACCAATCTATCTCCCAGGTTACAGAGAATCCGTAGCGATCCAACCGCCGAGTGGTAACTACGTCTCCAGACAAGCGTCACTAGCCACCGGGTTGTTCACGGTCTCTTCGTCCGTCATGTCTTGTGTACGTTGTCTGTCTAGGAATAGGGACCAGAAGTTTTTGGGTCTATTACGAGGGGGTAACAAGTCATTATAGAGCTCAGTCTGTGTGCTACAATATAACATGTCTCTAGTCCATTGTGCTAGCGTTGGGGCTGGGCCACGCATCCACCTGAGGGCCACACAACGTTTAGCTAGAAGGAATGCCATATCGACCAGTCGTCTGTGTATCGGGCGTAAGGGCTTAGAGTATCCCATTATAGCCAATAAGGGATGCGGTATCAGCGCCAGTTGTGTGATATCATTTACTTCACCGTACACTGCCTGCCAAAAAGTCAGTATGTCAGGGCAAGACCAGGCAACGTGCAGGAAATCCGCAAGTGAGTCCACGCACCTCTCACAAGGAGGGTTGTCCCTTAAGCCATATCTATGTAACCTTTCGGGGGTGTAGTAAGTCCTATTCAGGTATTTAAAATGTATTAGCCTATGGCGACCATTCAAAGAAACCCTGCTCGTGCAGTAATACTGCCATATCCACCCCCCCACACCACTAACCAACCCTCCCCCTCCCCCCCCCAAATCCATCCGTAAATCTGCTTGCCATGCCAGACTCCGCTTGGGGAATTCCGTTGTGTCCCCCAAGAGAGCGATGCGGTACAAGTTGGTCATTAAGTTAGCAGGGAACTTAACTTTGGTGATAAAGTCATAAGCGGTGACTACCATGGGCTCCTCCAAGTCTCCCCCAGTAGGTCCCTAAGCGCATGTCGCACTCTATAAAACTGAAAGCGCGATAACAAGGAGCGAGGAATGTCACCCGTTTCTCCCCCATTCCAGCTGTGGGTTCTACCCTCCACGAACAGGTCGCCCATGGTTTGTATTTGCAGCTCCTTCATAGCTTCTATGACCCCTTTGTCCCGACATGGGGGAAGCCAGGCACACCACTCCACGGGCGCACTATGGGAATGGGATTTCCATCATGTGGTGCCATGCATGAGTAACCGAGTTCAGGCAATCAAGGATACCCGTTCTATGGTCTCGGGGTCTAGCCAATAGCGCAGGCAAGGGCATCGGATCTGCCACAATGGATTTGATGCGTATGTGCGGGATATCCGCCGGACCATGAATCCAATGATATGCGTGTGCACACTGCGCTGCACGGTATTAAAGTCCAGATCAGGGGCATTCAGTCCACCTGCTGCGTAAGGTCGAGTAAGTATGTTCCATGCCACTCTAGGTTGCTTACCGGCCCAAGCCAACCGGACCATAAGCGACTGCAGTTGGCGGAAGAAGTGACCCGATAACACCATAGGGATATTGCTAAATAGAAACCGGAAACGCAGCAGTACAACCATTTTCATAAGGGAGATCTGCCCCAGCAGCGAAAGAGGCAGTGCAATCCACCTGTCTATATCCTCCTCCAGTTTAGTGACCGCCTTTCCATAGTTTTCCCGTACGACAACCTCCGAGTCGGTATGGAGCTGTATCCCCAAGTACCGAACCTCGTCCGTAGTCCATTGGATGGGGTATTCCGGCTCAAAGGGACATGTATCGGTCGTGAGAGGGAACATAAGGGACTTCTTCCAATTAATATGTATGCCCGAGAGAGAGCTGAATAGGACCACTTCTCGAAGCACCGCTGACAAGTGCACCTCCGGGTCCCTGACGTATAAAAGGGTGTAGTCTGCATATGTTGATATTATCAAATTATATGTGGGAAAATGAATACCCCTATGGCTATGGTATTCACGCAGTGCACAGGCAAGCGGCTCCGCCACCAGTGCGTATAGGATAGGTGAAATGGGGGCACCCCTGTCTCGTGCCTCTCCCTATCGAAATGGGATCCGTGATAAGGGACCCAATACGTATATGTGCCGTAGGAGAGTAATAGAGTGTGGCTATCAGTTGTAAGAACAGTTCTCCCAACCCCATGCGGCTGAGAACTTGTCTCAGCAAAGGCCATTCGACGGAGTTGAAGGCCTTTTTCATATCAAGAAAGACCGCTATCGCAGGGACTCAGGGGCGAGTATGCTGGAACGCCGCGAAGACCGTTCGAAGATTACGCGTGAGGTTACGGGCGGGAACAAAACCAGCCTGCTCCGGGGCAACCAAAGAGGCCACCATGAGGCTAAGACGGTTGGAGATCACTTTAGCAAACATTTTCACGTCTACGTTTTGTAGCGATGGGGGGGCGGTATGAAGCACAATCCCCCGGATCCTTCCCTGGCTTAAGCCTGGCAACCAATATAGCCTCACGTAGAGTGGGAGGCATACAGCCCGTCTCAGCCATGTCCTCACTTAGGGTGAGCAGGTGAGGAATCAGGAGGTCGGAGAAAGCCTTATAGAAGCCAACTTTAAGGCCATCACATCCTGGTGCGCCACCGGACTTCATAGCTGACAACGCTCACACTATTTCCTCCCATCAAAAGGGAGGTGCCAAGAATTCACGATGAACATTGGAGAGCCAGGGAAGCTCGATGTGCGTTAAATAGTCCAGTATGCATACTTTCGGTGCTGGGCCACGTGAGGCATACAAAGCCGCATAGTAACGCCGAAAGCTGTCCGCAACTTGAGCCTCTGTAAGCAGCTCATCAGAGTCTAGGGACTCATTACTGGGATTGTCGTTCTCTCCCTATGCCGCTTGGCCAACCGCGCGAACACCACGCATGGGCGCTCTCCCTCACCGTATGATCTGGCAACGGCGTACTTGCCTAAATGCTTGACTTCAGCGTCGGCCTTCTTGTGAAATTCTCGTAGCGCTTGCGCTATTTCTTGAGTTAGGGTCTCACTACCAGTGCGTAAGCTATCCCGCTCCAGTTCCCTGAGTTTGTCTTCTAGAGTACGCAATATACCTCTAATTGATTTGAGAACCCCCGAGTGCTTAGAAATAGTTATTCCTCTTATATAAACCTTGAACGCCTCCCAGACGGTCTGGAATGAGTCCACAGAGCCCAAATTGGTGTCAAAGAATGTCTCTATTGCTGTTACCAAGTCCTCTCTGAAAGAGGAGTCTAGCAAGGAGAACGGAGGGAAGCGCCAGGAAAAAGGGCGAATGCGTCTTGTCGGTGCAGTCAGCCTCAGCAGTATGGGGGAGTGGTCCGAATATGTGTGAGGTGACACCGTGCAGCACCGAATCGCCTGGGTTAGGCCAAAAGTCAATTCTAGTGTATACATTGTGCGGGGCAGAATAGTGCGTGTAACCCCCTCTTGTAGGGTGCCTACTCCGCCAGACGTCGCACAAGTCTAGCCTCAACATATGTGTCTCCCGGCGTGGGGCGTCTCCAGTATCATTTGTCCATAAGGCCTCCCGACGTCTGTGGTGTGACGTCTGGGCCCTTAACACTGTTCAAGTCCGATTTGTTCTGCTTCTGAGCCGGTAACTAGGCCCTCCGCCTCCGAGCTGTTGCACAATCTGGATCTCGCAGTTCCCGACAGTTCCACTACCGCTTGCAGCGCGGCCTTCCTCTCGCCTTCAGTTTGCGATTCCGTCAGTTTTTTGGATCTCTGTCGATGCTTCCGTATCCTCTGCGATTTCCGAGTCGGCTGCTGGGTCCGTTCGTCCTCGGCTCTATACTTCGCACCATCGGTGCCGGCTTTGTACGTGTCCCACCATGCCCAGGCGTCTGCCGAGTTATGGAAGAAGATCGCCTTGTCGTCCACCACCACCCTGATTTTGGCCGGGAACAGAAGTGAATACGCCAGACCCTCCGCTCGAAGTTCTTTTTTGAGCGACAAGAAAGAGGCCCGCAGTTTCTGCTTTTCATACGTGTAATCCGGGAAAAGCGTCACCCTGCTGTTGTCCACCTGGAAAGGACCCACGTCCCTTGCTCTCTGTAGCAGCCAGTCCCAGTCCTTGTAATGCAGCAATTTTATCAGTACCGGGCGGGGCAATTGGCCCGGTTTAGGAGGTCGAGCCGGGACCCTGGGCGCCCGTTCCAGCGTGAAGAAGGGTGAAAGGCCTTCCGGCGCCACCTCCGTCCTCAGCCATTGTTCGAAATATCCTACCATATCGTCCCCTTCTTTCCGTTCCGGAAGACCCACCAAGCGCACATTGTTGCGCCCACTACGATTTTGGGCATCCTCCGCCCTCCTCTCCAAGGCCTGAATGCGGTCGAGCGCGTCCCCTAGTCTCCTCTCCATAGATTTGTGCTTGGGCAGTATCTCCTTGAGGGTATGTTCTGCAGCTTTGACCCTGTCCTTCAGTTTATCATGGTCGGCTCGCAACAGCCCCAGGCCCGTTGCCACTTGGGCAATATCCTGTTGTAGCGCTTCCTTGGTGGCTTGAATGGTTTCCAAGATGCAATTTTGCAGCTGCTGTAGGTCCGTCGGGGGTTGTGGCGGGCCTTTCCCCGCTCCCGAGCTCGCAGCCTCCTCCACTTTTCCCCTAGGTTTCCCCATTCCGTTCACTGGAGAAAAGGAGGGTGGGGGGAGAAACCACAGATCCCTCTCCGTCCGGTCAGTGGGGGGCACCTTCAATGTCCGCTCGGCCGCGACTCTCCAGTGTCTAATATCGGCAGGGAGCGCCGCAACTCGATCAGCGTGGCTGCGTAGGCCCTTGCTCCGTCACCAACAGGATCAAGCCAGCTCTGACCCTAGGCCGCTGGACCCCTCAGAGAGAGTGAAACTCAGTTCGCCGGTGCCACCTCCGTTGGCTCCAGTCAATGAGTAGTCTTCCCAGAGTCACTCGGTCTTCCGAGCATTGATCATTCCCGCTGGTGTCGCTCCGGTGATTAGGCCCGCACCTTGACCCCTCCGTGGGGCGGCAACTTGGGGTGGCGCTTTCCACTCTGCTGTCGTGGAGTCAGGGGTCCCTCTCCGGAAGTTTCCGGATGCGTGTCCAGTACGCCTCTGGGCCAGGTCGTTCTCGCCTCCCTGCTCTACTGCCAGGCGCTGAGCTCTCCACGGCCATCAGGTGCCAGGGCAGCCGCCATCTTGCGCACCTCAGCCTTTGTTCATAGGAGAACCGGTCTACTCGAGCTACAGGTCCGGCAAACTCCCCCGCTCACAGCGCGGTGGGAGAATCAAGCGAGCTCAGGCGACAACCCCTCTGTCTCAGGCCGTCCCCCAAAGGGGCGCTATGGGGACTCCGCCATCTGGGGTCTCGAGCACCTGCTCCGGTCGCCACCTTGTTCCATCGCACCCTTGGCCCTTCTTCGTTCTTCTCTTGAGCCGATTAGCGCCGTGGGCACCTTGAGTCCGTCGCTTGGGGGTCCTTTGCTGTTCAGGTGTCCTTTAGTGATCGAATGATGCCCTTTAGGGTGGATTTCATGCAGTTTTTCAGGATAAAAGCGGGGATCGGGAGCGGAGCTCCGGGCTCACGCCGCCAGTCCGCTCTGCATCCAAGCCACGCCCCTCCTTTCCTTTTTCTATGCTGTATATTTGGTCCGTATGTGTGTTCTTATGTGTTTGATTGCATTAGTGTTGAAAGTTTCCCGCTTTGACCAGCGAAACGTATGTGCCTCAGTTTGTGTTGGGATTCTGATTTGCATGTGTTTTAGTGGCGATTCCATGACTAGTTGGGTACTTTTTTAGAGGACATATGCGTCCTAGTTTCTCATTATTTAGGGAATCTTTTAGTTTTGCTTTAACTATGGGGAAAATACATACACAGGTTTACTTGTTCTAACTATTTACTATGAGCTCAGTGCTATCTACAGATGTATCAACATGAATATTTCTATAAACACAAATATGAAGGGTCACGACCTAGAAGAAAGAGAAATTGTTAAGTAAGCAATATGAAACTTGGCATAAAATAATTAATCTTAGCTTTTGCATCAAATAACTATTGTGAAAAATAGCTGCCCCTTCAAGTACCACATTGAATCAACAACATACAACACTTAGGGCAAAACACAGTTGCATTAATTACCAGCACCACAACGCCAAATGTACCTTGCATTAACTTCAATATTCATAATTTCAACAAACAAATTACAGAGAACAATACCTCAGCTCCCTCCTAGTGCATGCTATCCTATGACCAGGGGAAACCCTTCGCGCTACATAGTACTAAGTGTGCCTGATAATCTGTTAATAACAGCTCCAGGCCAAAGAAAATGACAATTCTTTTTTGCAAAGAAAGGGAATAACTCGAAGAATAACCGGACCTTCTTCGCCAAACATAAGCTACACCTGATATCCCAAATTCCAATCTTTTTCCCTGCAGTCTGAATTGCACCCTGTATCACATCCAGAGGCCAAGCATACCATCGGTGTCACACCCAGCGTTCCAAGCGATGAGGCCTCAGCCCTGTATCAGACCAAGGGAAAAGGGTCCCATCGGTGTCATGCCCAGTGGTCCAAGCGACATCCAATATTCACCTTTCCTAGCGTGCTGGCTATAGGTAAAAAAGGTGACTTCCATGGGAGCGCCTCCGAGGCCCTCTTGAGACTACTCAGTTCTGACATATGATCACACGCACTACAGGACGATAAATGCTTAATCAATATAACAGAAGGTGTGCATCCTCATTCTCTCTATAAATGTGCTTTGAGATTTCTGTCAGTGGCAGGGTGCTCAGGTTACATTTTTTGCTTCTTCCTAGCTTGGCATACGCCAAATGTAGGGGACTAAGGATCAGATGTGGTCTCTTACCCATTGACGGCGGCTTCTGGATGGACCTCTGCCCTCGGATTCAGTACAACTTCCAATCAATTGCAGTGTCGGCTAACCATCCTTGATGCGCAAATGTGAATCTGTCCAGGTGGGGTCCCTTCTGCAGTCGGGTCCGAGGTACCAATCTCTCCTTGCTGGCTAGCCAAAATGTTGTTCGATTATGAATTTACCTTGAAAAAAACAAAAGATAAAAGGAGTTTTGTCAAACAGGAACAGTTGGTTTAATCAAAGGCTTTGGCCGGGAGCACACTACAGAAGCGGGTCGAGGACGGTCTCAAAGTACAATCATTCTGAACAAGGTTTAATGCATTTCTTTGGGTATCGTAAAGGGCTTCCATTGATCCTTTTTTGGTAAAAGAATGCAGCCCTTGGCTTTGGAGTCCTAAATAATGCCCCCAATAACAAATGCTGGTGGCCCTCGAACTTGCATTGGCACAATTAAGGCCAGTGGTTAACGTATCCAGATGTCTGGCATGAGGGGCGCCTGATTACTATGTGTGCTGTGTCCTGATTGGCTGTGTGTTCCTAACTTTAAATGGCATCTGACTTTTATGATGTTTTGGGGCCATATGTGCTTTATTTGGCCCAGTCTCCCTAGACTATTGTGGTGTAGCTTCTCTTATCTGAGGGATTGACCTGAGTTTCCTGTTCACACATTTGTCTGCTACATGCCACCCCACCTGTGACCTGTCAATTAGTAGCCTCAGGCCTATGTCTCAGCGCCTGCCTGATCAGTATTTCTGAGTTGGAGTTGATGGAAAGTTCATGACGGGTGAATTGGATAATAGGGATACGATTTTGTTCTTACATATGAATTTATCATTATAAACATTGGCATCGATTGTACTAGTATTAACATAACCTTACATTCTAGTAACCGATTTTTCCATGGCACTGTTAATTGCTTATTCTGAGCAGCTTCCAGTTTTATCATTGGAGCTAACGAAGCACAGACATCGAGCAATTTTCAAAGGACTGTGCTGACTTTTGGGGATATTAACCACATCAACAACAGAAAAGCTTAAGACCTCGGAAGAAGGACCCAATCTTCTTAGGCAGGGCATATGTCCTAAAAAAAGAAGTGGGGGGGACTAACCTAGTTAGGCAGTTTGCAAGTGACATAGTGCGTGACATCACGACTCGTAACATCACGGCACATGACATCACAGCGCATGACATTACATGTGGCATCACAGGATTTTACGTCTTAGGAAGTGGCATCACAAGCCATGACTTTAATAGTACGTGTGATGTAAAGCTCTCTGACACTCTGCTTTGGGATGAGTAGCGGTATACAAGAAAAAATAGTGGTACTTAAATTATTTCAACGCTTCCGCAGGGGTAGTAAGCGCTATAACAATTACATTTATGCTGTATAAATACTGTAGAGACCAACACTTCTGACAATCTTACAGTACATGCATATCTAGTAAACGGAGCCTGAACAAACTGAAAAGCTGCCTCTTAGTATTGGTGAAGTGCTAACCTTTGTTTCCCCTCCACTGCATTTGCTTCTAAGTGAGGCTCCTGAATGCTCCCTGCCAGGAGACTTGAACAAAAGGAGGCCTGATGACCCCTCAAATTCTGCCTTTGTTATGGGCCCAACAGGAGTCTAAAATAAGAAAGCCCCGTCCCTAACAGCACATTGTTGCTTGTTGCAGATTGAAAGCAGACAATGTGCAGGCGCTGCAGAAAGTGTCCCGGTGTTTGGAAATTACACCAGGACGAGTTCAGCACATTATTTAGTGGGGCCCAACTTCTTGGCAGGGTGGACGGCGTTCACCTTGAGAAAATAGTGGGTGGACGCCGTCCGCCCGCGTGTACCGACCGACTCGTGCCCTACTCTTAGGTTAAACAGTTTGAACCAGTACTCCCATTCATTCCCAGTCTTCATTATTTCTGTTCGACTTGATGTAGCAGCACCATGTTCACTGCTCCCCAGCGAAGATAGTGGCAGAAAAGGCCTGCTGAGATGGGTCTCGGCTACACCAGCCAGTACCTTGCCCCTGCTCCTTTACCTTCCTTATTCTGGGCCGTCTCCAACCCTGCCAGCCATAATATATCTACAGGCAATACTCTTGGAATGCGGGTTTGCAGAATTTCCGCGTGCCAGAGGCAGGTGGGGAAACTGTATCGGGAATGTGTTTGGCAACCATACTTTCTATAACAGCTTGGGAAATGGACTATAACGTTT